>NC_091980.1:279217462-280451837 GCF_044704955.1 Pristiophorus japonicus
AAATCCATACAAATAGATTTTCTGTTTGCCCAATATGGAGTGCACGCTCACTCACTGTATGGATACACCCCAATTACCTAAGTCCAGAGAGTTTAAGTGCAGGTCGGTAGAACCAAGTTATAGGGAGCCCCAAGTGCGCACTGATGCTTAATCTAGCTCAAACTATGCAGTCTGTCAGCACAGAACACTCGTATACTTTCTGATGCTTGTCCTGCCAGGATCATCGTACCACTTATTAGTTTGCAGGGTTAACTGGAGCTGAGTGTGAAGAATCCTTGAGGCTGGTTGGTCAATAAATCAGTAGTGCCCCGCAATACTATAGACTTGCTTGACTGAGGTGTCAGATGACTGGGTTTGCCACAGAAGGTTGGCTCGGTACCAAATTTCCATCTCCAGGCATGTCGTCGTGGAGTCAACTCAAACAGACCTTGCTTATCTCCCATCCAAGGAAGATATCACAGGTTGGTCGCTGGTCAACTGACGAGCATGGGCTTGGGACCTTGCTAAATGGACAATAGTTACTAAAAGCTCTTGAAGAGTGGCACGGTGAGCAACACAACTCATCATAGAATGTGAAAATGAATTGCCAGCACTCCCCTGACCATAACACAGACCTGTTCCCACTGGTTGGAGATGGAGAACTTTAGAACTAGTTGCTTGCCTCTCTATAACCCGGTCATGGTAGACCGAATTGCTGTGTTTGATAAGCTGAAAATTCTAGTGTATAATGCAAATCTTCCTGTATATTTTATATCCTCTAAATATTTCCTTTTTAAGACTTTGCAGATGTTCTGATTTAAAATTCTGATTTCCCGCCTTCCCATTTTTTGTTAAATAGACTGAACTTTATAACGCCTTCATTGGAGAATTTCCAAAACCTAGCACTTAAAGCGTAACAGGAGTGACCTGAAACTCTGCAGGGAGTTCTCTGTGTCACCAGCGATGAATTGACGGAGCCCCCAATAGAGGTGATGCAAAGAGCCATTTCCAGCTACCCAACTGTTCACACCATTTCTCAAGGGTTACTACAAGGACAGCAGGAGAGCCCCCGCAGGGCCATGAATATTGAAGCCAATTTTCTAGATGGAAAAACATGGGCAAAGCACGAGGAGCTCACCTTCATAACATCAGCCCAGCTGTGTAAAGGCAGGAAGGTTTACCATGACCAAAGAAGATGGTTCACAAACCCTTTTTTTTAACCTGGAGTAGGAGAATACAGGTATAGAATTAACAATAACCAGATCAATGTTCCCCACAACTAAAACATCCAACCACACACAATTATCTAGAGTAACTATTAATTGAAAAATGCCCAGTGGTGTTTTCATGGCATTCATTCCAGGAATGATAACATTGTAAAATCTTGCTGAATTCATGAAGCAGATATTTCTATAGAAGGATACGCTGCATTAAACAGGAAACAAGATGAATAACATGAAATGTAACATTTTCCTTTGAGTACCTTAAACAATGGAACAGAAATTTTCATGGAAAGTTAAAAAAAATCAATTATAATTATCAGCAGGAATGTGATAAATATAATATGGCAATATATGCAGAGATTAATAAACACATTTACATGTTTGTTAATCAGATATACCAACTTAAAATAAATGCATTTTATGAAGTCTGCAACCAACATTTAGCACCTGCACTTTTCCTAATGGTAAAACTCTGGGCAAGAAGACACACTGTTCATTGTACTGCTCAGATACTAATCTGGCATCAGAATACGTCATTTGTTTACATTATTTTCCCATTTTAACTTAATAAATCATAGGTTGAAAAAGATGCGAACACAGGTTATAGGGGATTTTTATTTGTGTCTGTGTGCATTCTTTCAATCTGAGAGACAACAGTAACTTTGCAGCCAGCAACACATCGTTCAGAGAACTAAGTAAAGTGCAACTGTGGGTGTTTACCACCTCACTGTAACCATAGCACTATGTCTATTTTCCACTTGCTCCATTCACATACATTTTTGGAATGAGTGGGTACATTATCTGATTGGTAATGCTTGAAAAAACAGGCTTAAAGTGGCCAAGACCAATAGGAAATACTGAAACAGATCACCGATGCTGGATCTCCTTGAGCTCATCAATCAAGCTGGAATGTGAGCAAGCCTTCGGGACAGTTGGCTTCTGCTTCTCCTCCGCCGCCACCACCTGCTCCTGGTCATTCCTGCTCTGTGCCTCAAACATTGCACTTCCCTCTAAGTCTGGGATGGGTGTGTCCAGGCTAGTAATTGGGAGGAGTCGAGTGAATGATGGTGTGTGTTGGCATGACAAATGCAGTAGGGCCTGGCTCAGCATCGCCTGATACACAGAACAATAGAGGATGAAGGTAGGTTACAGTGATGTCCCTAGGAACAGCCTTCAGCTAAAGCTTTCAATGTTCGGGAGGGCATCAAACAGGAAATTAGGGGTGCATGCAATAAAGGTGCAGCAGTTATAATGGGTGACTTTAATATGCACATAGATTGGGCTAACCAAACTGGAAGCAATACGGTGGAGGAGGATTTCCTGGAGTGCATAAGGGATGGTTTTTTAGACCAATATGTCGAGGAACCAACTAGGGGGGAGGCCATCTTAGACTGGGTGTTATGTAATGAGAGAGGATTAATTAGCAATCTCATTGTGCGAGGCCCCTTGGGGAAGAGTGACCATAATATGGTGGAATTCTGCATTAGGATGGAGAATGAAACAGTTAATTCAGAGACCATGGTCCAGAACTTAAAGAAGGCTAACTTTGAAGGTATGAGGCGTGAATTGGCTGGGATAGATTGGCAAATGATACTTAAGGGGTTGACTATGGATGGGCAATGGCAGACATTTAGAGACCGCATGGATGAAGTACAACAATTGTACATTCCTGTCTGGCATAAAAATAAAAAAGGGAAGGTGGCTCAACCGTGGCTATCAAGGGAAATCAGGGATAGTATTAAAGCCATGGAAGTGGCATACAAATTGGCCAGAAATAGCAGCGAACCTGGGGACTGGGAGAAATTTAGAACTCAGCAGAGGAGGACAAAGGGTTTGATTAGGGCAGGGAAAATGGAGTATGAGAAGAAGCTTGCAGGGAACATTAAGACAGATTGCAAAAGTTTCTATAGATATGTAAAGAGAAAAAGGTTAGTAAAGACAAACGTAGGTCCCCTGCAGTCAGAATCAGGGGAAGTCATAACGGGGAACAAAGAAATGGCGGACCAATTGAACAAGTACTTTGGTTCGGTATTCACGAAGGAGGACACAAACAACCTTCCGGTTATAAAAGGGGTCGGGGGGTCTAGTAAGGAGGAGGAACTGAGGGAAATCCTTATTAGCCGGGAAATTGTGTTGGGGAAATTGATGGGATTAAATCCCCAGGGCCTGATGGACTGCATCCCAGAGTACTTAAGGAGGTGGCCTTGGAAATAGTGGATGCATTGACAGTCATTTTCCAACATTCCATTGACTCTGGATCAGTTCCTATAGAGTGGAGGGTAGCCAATGTAACCCCACTTTTTAAAAAAGGAGGGAGAGAGAAAACAGGGAATTATAGACCGGTCAGCCTGACATCGGTAGTGGGTAAAATGATGGAATCAATTATTAAGGATGTCACAGCAGTGCATTTGGAAAGAGGTGACATGATAGGTCCAAGTCAGCATGGATTTGTGAAAGGGAAATCATGCTTGACAAATCTTCTGGAATTTTTTGAGGATGTTTCCAGTAGAGTGGACAAGGGAGAACCAGTTGATGTGGTATATTTGGACTTTCAGAAGGCGTTCGACAAGGTCCCACACAAGAGATTGATGTGCAAAGTTAAAGCACATGGGATTGGGGGTAGTGTGCTGACGTGGATTGAGAACTAGTTGTCAGACACGAAGCAAAGAGTAGGAGTAAATGGGTACTTTTCAGAATGGCAGGCAGTGACTAGTGGGGTACCGCAAGGTTCTGTGCTGGGGCCCCAGCTGTTTACACTGTACATTAATGATTTAGATGGGGGGATTAAATGTAGTATCTCCAAATTTGCGGATGACACTAAGTTGGGTGGCAGTGTGAGCTGCGAGGAGGATGCTGTGAGGCTGCAGAGCGACTTGGATAGGTTAGGTGAGTGGCCAAATGCATGGCAGATGAAGTATAATGTGGATAAATGTGAGGTTATCCACTTTGGTGGTAAAAACAGAGAGACAGACTATTATCTGAATGGTGACAGATTAGGAAAAGGGGAGGTGCAAAGAGACCTGGGTGTCATGGTACATCAGTCATTGAAGGTTGGCATGCAGGTGCAGCAGGCGGTTAAGAAAGCAAATGGCATGTTGGCCTTCATAGCAAGGGGATTTGAGTACAGGGGCAGGGAGGTGTTGCCACAGTTGTACAGGGCATTGGTGAGGCCACACCTGGAGTATTGTGTACAGTTTTCGTCTCCTAACCTGAGGAAGGACATTCTTGTTATTGAGGGAGTGCAGCGAAGGTTCAGCAGACTGATTCCCGGGATGGTGGGACTGACCTATCAAGAAAGACTGGATCAACTGGACTTGTATTCACTGGCGTTCAGAAGAATGAGAGGGGACCTCATCAAAACATTTAAAATTCTGACGGGGTTAGACAGGTTAGATGCAGGAAGAATGTTCCCAATGTTGGGGAAGTCCAGAACCAGAGGTCACAGTCTAAGGATAAGGGGTAAGCCATTTAGGACCGAGATGCGGAGGAACTTCTTCACCCAGAGAGTGGTGAACCTGTGGAATTCTCTACCACAGAAAGTTGTTGAGGCCAATTCACTAAATATATTCAAAAAGGAGTTAGATGAGGTCCTTACTACTAGGGGGATCAAGGGGTATGGCGAGAAAGCAGGAATGGGGTACTGAAGTTGAATGTTCAGCGATGAACTCATTGAATGGCGGTGCAGGCTAGAAGGGCCGAAAGGCCTACTCCTGCACCTATTTTCTATGTTTCTATGTTTCTATGTAATAGATGTAGCAATATGGTTATGTAGTTCCATATGTTTGCCTGCCAGTGATAGGGGAGCTGTCCCACAGACTAGTCCAGCAACAGCCTGACAAAGGTATGATTTTGTGAACATGACTCTCAGCCAATGTCCCAGATTGCTCCCTCACCATGTAAGGGTTTCTAATTACCTAATCACCATTTACTCAGTTCTTTGAATTCAGGATTTATCAGAAAAAAATACACACGGCACAGGGTTTTGGCTCAACCAAGATTCGTTTGTTTACTGAACATTCACACAATTACCTCCCCTGTATAACTCACTATGATTTATATGGAACTAACAAACCCCAAAATACAAACCCCTATGAAAGGGTCATTTTCATCGCACAGTTACCTCCCTTGTATAAATCACTACGATCTATATGGGACTAACAAACCCCAGAATACAAGGGTCATTTGCATCGGCACAACTTGACACAGTTAAACCCGTCCGCGATTTGACTGCTACACAGAAAGTTACCCAGACCCAATCAAAAAACCCTTCTATGATTTGGCTAGAACAAACATACAATCACCAATTTCCTGGCTGTTTTCTGAGATTGACTGTAGGTCCTTTTCTTAGTTGCAGATGTGTCCCGAAGACACACTGCTGGCTTCAGTTGCTGTTTCGATTCTGTTCCTGTACTGCTCCTGTGCCTTCCAAAATGGGTCTTCTTTATTCCAAAAACCGGCTTGTGCTCTCGAAACAGATTTCCTGTTCCCTCTTGTGATATCAGCTCTCCCGCGGTGCAGCACACCGCAGAACCTTCCTTGATATCCAGCTGAGGTGAGGGCCCTGAGGCAGCACGGGCCAGCCCACACTGCGATATGTGTTTGCACTAAGTCCATGCAGCAGAGCTGGTCTCCAGTTGTCTTGGTTAATCTTTGCCACTGGACTAAGACCAAGCTCTGTCAAGCCCATGTGGTGACTGGTGTGCAACGGCCACCACACGTTAAAAAAATCCACGCACAGGCATCTTCCACCCTTCAATATGTAATTCAGGACCTGGAATATTGGGTCCTTCATTGAAATACCTGTGAACTCATCCCTTTTTGGTGTGGAAGCAAGTCATCCTCGATATGAGGGATCGCTTAAAAAAGATTGATGGTTGAGGAATCTGTGAAAGTCCCTGTATCTTTTCAGACAGAAAACCATTGAAGGTTTGAATGTCTCTCTTTTGATGCCATTGTCTGTGTGGATTGTCTCTGACTTCCACTCCCTGGTCCAGACAGAAAACTATTTAAGGTGTGGATGTCTCTCTTCTGGTGCACTGATGATGTCCAATCTCTCGATGCAATGGTCGGGACCATTGAATGTGTGAATGGCCATCGTCTGGTAATTTAGATTGATGGCAGATATCCTGTATCATTGTCTCTCATGATGTCTCATGGTTTGGCTGCAATGTTTGAATTAACCCTTTCCTGCTCAGCTCTTTTTATGGGCTGTAATTCACTGGAGTTTAGAAGGATGAGAGGGGATCTCATAGAAACATATAAAATTCTCACGGGACTGGATAGGTTACATGCAGGAAGAATGTTCTCGATGTTGGGGAAGCCCAGAACCAGGGGGAGCAGTCAAAGGATAAAGGGCAAACCATTTAGGACTGAGATGAGGAGAAACTTCTTCACTCAGAGAATTGTTAACCTGTGGAATTCCCTACCACAGAGAGTTGTTGATGCCAGTTCATTGGATATATTCAAGAGGGAGTTAGATATGGCCCTTATGGCTAAAGGGATCAAGGTGTATGGAGAGAAAGCAGGAAAGGGGTACTGAGGTGAATGATCAGCCATGATCTTATTGAATGGTGGTGCAGGCTCGAAGGGCCGAATGGCCTACTCCTGCACCTATTTTCTATCTTTCTATGTTTTTACCTTAAATAGCCCAATTTTTACCATTGTGGCAGGGGGGGGATGGGGTGGGGGGGGATGCCTCCTCCAACCATCCCTGGGTATGTCCTGTCGAACTGACAGGACAGACACACCATCATCATAGGCAGTCCCTCGAAATCGAGGAAGACTTGCTTCCACTCTGAAAGTGAGTTCTTAGGTGACTGTACAGTCCAATACGGGAATTACAGTCTCTGTCACAAGTGGGACAGACAGTCATTGAAGTAAAGGGTGGGTAAGACTGGTTTGCAAACCAGCGTGCAGCAAACCAGATGCACCAGAAGTGGGGGCACAGTGATATACAGTCAGTTGGAAGTGGCCCTAGGAGTCCTCAACATTGACTCCGGACCTCTTGAGGTCTCATGGCTTCAAGTTAAAATTGGGCAACAAAACCTCCTGCAGATAACCACCCACCCAATGTCCTCCCTCAGCTGATGAATCAGTACGTCTCCATGTTGAACGCCACTTGGAGGAAGTCCGGGTGCAGAATATACTCTGGGTGTTGGACTTCAATACCCATTACCAAATGTACCTACTGACCAAGCTGTTCAAAACCTGAAGCACATAGCTGCCGGACAGGGCTTGCGACAGGTGGTATGAGAACCAACATAAAGGAATAACCTATGTGTCCTCATCCAGAACAATCTATCTGTTAAAGATATTGAGAACACCCTCTATTATCTTGTGTGGCACTACCACCATGGTAAGTGGACTGGATTAAGAGCAAATCTAGTAACTCAAAACTGGGCATCTATGAAGCATTGTGGACCATCAGCAGTAGCAGAATTTTATGCCACCACAATCTGTAACTTCATGGTCCGGCATCATCAAGCCAGGTGACCAACTCTGGTCACCTTGGGAATGAGGAATGTAGAAAAGTATGTGTAGAGCAGCACCAGGTGTACTTGGGAATGAGATGCCAACTTGGTGAAGCTACAAGACACCTCAAATTGCTGGAGAAATACCAACAACAATGTCTCCGCAAGATCCTGCAAATCCGTTGGGCGGGCCATATTGTTCGCATGCCTGACACAAGACTCCCAAAGCAAGCGCTCTACTCAGAACTCCTATATGGCAAGCGAGCCCCAGAGGTGGGCAGAGGAAACGTTTCAAGGACACCCTCAAATCCTACTTTATAAAAATGCAACATCCCCACCGACACCTGGGAGTCCCTGGCCAAAGACCGCCCTAAGTGGAAGAAGAGCATCCAGGAGGGTGCTGAGCACCACGAGTCTTGTCATCGAGACATGTAGAAAGCAAGTGCAGACAGCGAATGGAACGTGTGGCAAACCAGACTCCCCACCCACCCTTTCCTTCAACTGTCTGTCCTACCTGCGACAGAGACTGTAATTCCAGTAATGGACTGTTCAGTCATCTTTTAGAATGAAAGCAAGTCTTCCTTGACTTCGAGGGGCTGCCTATGATGATGATGATGATGATGACATACATGCTAAATATCAAAAGCAGCATGTTATAGCCAGATCTAAGCAATCTCACAACAAATGGTTCACGTCAAAGATCTGCAACCCTGCCACATCCAATCATAATAATGGTGGACAATTAAGCAACTAATGGGAGGAGGAAATTCCATAAACATCTCCATCCTCAACAAAGGCTGAATTATGACTGATTAAGCTTTTTCTACTTCAAACCCATAAATGGTGGAAATTTTCATTCCTTTTACATTGGTCTAGAACTTAACACCTACAGTTACATAAAATTTACAGCACAGAAACAGGCCATGCAGTCTAACCAGTCTATACCTTGAAGGGGGAATTGTTTGAAGACCTTAAATCAATGAAAAACAAATCCTACGAGCCACTGAGGCCTTCTCTATGGAATCAATGGTAAAAACGGTAATAATTTTTGTCAGGAAAGATTACTTGAAGGTATTTGTTAAAAATGCAAACAAATATTCCAACCTTGTAATTGTAAGATAATATCAAATCGATTTTGTGCTCATTGCTTTTCACAGTTATTTTTAAGTTGTAATATTGTCAATCTATGATTGCTAATGATCTCTGCAAATCAGAAATGAAGACAATCAATTTGGGTTTGCTGTCATATTAATTAACCTGTTGGTTTCAATCTTTGTATGATCCTTTTGAGGAAGTCTTCATGGCTCGTAGGATTTTTTTTCTCATTGGCTTAAGGTTTTCAAATTAGTTCCATTTCAACTGTATGAAGAAAGTAGTCAGGAGTCAAAAGGCCTGTGTGCCATAGACAGCTACATGTATTCAACACAAAGAGGTACATAACAGGTTGTGTCAATGTTGGGGATGAAGTTATCATTGTCGGTTCCAGTATATTTTGGGCTATAAATACATTGCTGATGAAATGGGAATAATTTAGAGATGGTACAAAGGCAGTACTGCCTCTTCTCAGGGAAGTGGAACTGAGTCCATGATCAGATCAACCATGATCTTATTGAATGGCAGAGCAGGCTCGATGGGCCAAATGGCCTACCCTTGCTCCTATTTCTTATGTTCTTAAACATTTAAAAGAGGAAGGGATGGAGGAGTGGATGGATGGAGGGGTATAGAGGAGGGAGAGGAAGAGAAGTAGGAGGGAGGGTAGGAGGGGAGCAGTGAGAACGGAGAGAAGTTTTGGGGCCAGCGAGAGTAGGGGAGTGGCAGGAGAGAGGAGGGGGGAAGGAGAGAGGTGAGGAGGGGGAAATGTGGAAGGGGGATAGAAGAGGTGGGAAAGGCAAGAGAGGAGGAGGACATGGGGGACTGAGATGAGGAAGGAGATGGGAAAAGAAGAACGAGGTGTACAGTGATAGAGTGAAGAGGATGGAGGGGAGCAAAGGCAAGGAAATTATCACAGTCAGGAGGAGTGGCCTTACATTTCATCCAATTGGGCAAAGGGTGGCGAAACCTCTCTCCCCTCAGAAACAGGAATTGTCTTCAGTGGGGCCCATCATTGCAGTAGATTAAACTTCAGCTTCCCTCAAGAACAAAAGTTCCTTACCTCCCACAAGCCTAAATTCTGGGGGGGATTGGAAAGTTGGAGGCTTCAGCCACTGCATACATGGAAGGCAAGGCACAGAACAGAATAGGTTCCTCTTTACTGCTCAGGAAAATATGTCTGCACGGTGCGAGGACACCCCGGGCTCCAATGCAGTGGATGTAGCAGCAGGGGGCATTAGATATTCAAGGCCTATAAGAAATGTGGACTTCGAGCACAGAGCAAGATTCAAAGGACTGGAATTTATTTACATGGAGAATTTTTGACTGAGCAAAGACCTGAATGCTCAGGCATGCGTACTAAAATCGGGATTTTGAAAGGGTTGGTTCTTCCATAAATGCAAGAGTTCTCAAGTGCACTTCAGGAGTCAGTTTCTGGTGGTCAGTATCCCTTCATTTCATTACATCAGCTTAGCATAACCTATAAGTGGCTGATTCATACTTTAAAAACACTTTGTAAGACATCAAGCTGGGTGGATCCGTGATAGACAAGATGTGACAAGTTTGACATTGGAAACCAGTACTGTATGCCATATAATGAGTTTGCCCAAGTGGCTAAGGTAACTATGACAGTTTTCAGTGCTACACACACACACACATACACCCCATGTACCAAATGTAATGAATAAAGATATTTAGTCTATCCTCTGTCAATGTGAATGACAGTGAGAAGTACTTTGGAGCCGATTTTCAGCACATCACCGCCTGCTGCCGCCGACTGCCGCCCACTGCTGCCGATATTCCTCCTGAAGATCCGCCCAGTGCCACATTCGGGGTGGCCTGGAGCAGGCGGGAGGGAAGAGCCTCTGGGAACCACCCGTTGACATCAGCGGATGGCCGAATGGTGCAACTGAACTCCTGCCAACTGAGCTCCCAGGTTCCTGTGGGTGGGAGTCGGCAGGACTCAGTGGTAAAACGGGGATGGATTGCTGCGAGGAGGCTGGTTTGTCCCCGGCGGGAAGTAGGAAGAACCTGAAAAAAAGGTAAGTGAACATTTTAATACATTTTTTCAACAGTGACTCACCTGGATGGGGTCCCCTGTGAAGGTCTTTGGATACTTTTTTTTATTTTTTGCCGTTGTTTTTTTTATCAGGTCTTCGACCCTCCATGGGCCCGACTCCATCCTCAGCGGCACTTGGGCGGCAAGCGCCTCTGCCGCCGAGAATGCAACCTCCCGCCCGCTGCCGCCCAGATTGGTGGCGGATGTCTTCCATTTGCCATCTGCCGACCTTCGAGGGACCTTCTTCATGAATATCCTGCCCAAAGTACCGTCCGGTACCTCGGAAGCCATCGGCGGCACTTTGGCCGGCACTTGGGCAGGCGAAGGCCTTGCTGAAAATCGGCCCCTTTAGAACTATCATTTATTCTAGTCGATAATGTGCTGCTTTTCTTGGTCTGCTGACAATAACACTGGAGGATTGTTGGATATCTGAGCCTTTCCAACTCAGCAGGATAAGGACACGTGAATGATTGTGTCGGAGTAGAGAAACATGACATAGAATCATATTCTACATTCTGATAGAACTTCTGTACTTGTATTCTGAATGAAGGCTAAATGAAGCATACTTAATATTGTGAACCTCTTTCCCCGGATATTTTGAGTTAAATTTTGAGAGATGATCTTATTGAAACATGCAAGATACTGAAGGTGCTCGATGAGGTAGATGCAGAGAGGATGTTTCCCCTCATGGGGGAATCTAGAACTAGGGGGCATAGTTTCAGAATAAAGGGTCTGTTGTGTATCTGTAAAGCATGCACTCCCATGTTCCGCCACCAGGGAGAACATCCCCTGAAGTCCCAAGGGATCCCAGCATCCCTTGGGAGCACTATATATAAGCCGGCCCCTAAGGCCTGTTCCGCACTCTGGAGTGTCTTAATAAAGACTGAGGCCACTGTTACTTTAACCTCCATGTTAACTTCATCTTGTTAGGAACACAATAACTGGCGACGAGTATACAAATCCAACGCAAAAATGCAGCAAACTGTGGGCATCCTGGAGAAGTTCTCGGAGGGTGAGGATTGGGAAGCCTATGTCGAACGGCTAGACCAGTATTTTGTAGCCAACGAGCTGGATGGAGAAGGAAGCGCTGCAAAAAGGAGAGCGGTCCTCCTCACGGTCTGCAGGGCACCGACCTACAGCCTCATGAAGAATATTCTGGCTCCAGTGAAACCCACAGATAAGTTGTATGAGGAGCTGTGTACACTGGTTCGGGAGCATCTTAACCCGAGGGAGAGCATGCTGATGGCGAGGTATCGGTTCTACACGAGCCAGCGATCTGAAGGTCAGGAAGTGGCGAGCTACGTCGCCGAGCTAAGGCGACTTGCAGGACAATGTGAGTTTTATGGCTACCTGGAGCAGATGCTCAGAGACTTTTTTGTACTGGGCATTGGCCACGAGACCATCCTTCGAAAACATTTGACTGTAGAGACATCGACCCTCAGTAAGGCCATTGCGATAGCACAGGCGTTTATGTCCACCAGTGATAACACCAAACAAATCTCTCAGCATACAAGTGCTAGCAATATTCATAAATTAACTGGAACTGTGTTTGCAAGCAAAAATGTAATAGGGCAGAAACCACGAGTCTGCAACTGCCAATAGGCCTCAGGTGACCCAGATGACTCAGAGTCCGCAATAAAGGATGAATGCTAGGCAATTCACACCTTGTTGGCGTTGTGGAGGCTTCCTTTCAGCCGATTCATGCCGCTTCAAAGGGTATGTTTGCAAGAGCTATGAAACAATGGGGCACCTCCAACGAGTTTACAGATGAGCTGCAAGCTCTGCAAAACCTGCTAGCCACCACGTGGCAGAGGAAGATTGGTCCATGGTGGATCAAAGCAACTTTGAGCCTCAGAGAGAGGAGGCAGATGCTGAAGTACATGGGGTGCACACATTTTCGACAAAATGTCCACCTATATTGCACAATATAAAATTGAATGGCTTACCCATAGCCATGGAACTGGACACTGGTGCTAGCCAATCCATCATGAGTAAAAAGATGTTTGAGAGACTGTGGTGTAAAAAGGCACTCAGACCAGCCCTGAGCCCCATCCACACGAAACTGAGAACAAACACCAAAGAGCTCATCACTGTCTTGCGCAGCGCCATGGTTAAGGTCACCTACGAGGGCACGGTGCACGAAATGCCACTCTGGATTGTCCCGGGCGATGACCCCACACTGCTTGGAAGGAGCTGGCTGGGCAAAATCCGCTGGAACTGTGATGACATCTGAGCACTATCACATGTCAATGAGGCCTCACTGTACCCAGGTTCTGAACAAATTTCCTTCCCTTTTTGAGCCAGGCATTGGAAACTTTTCCGGGGTGAAGGTGCAGATCCACTTGGTCCCAGAGTCATGACCCATTCACCACAAGGTGCGAGCGGTACCTCACATGGTGAGGGAGAGAGTGGAAATTGAGCTGGACAGGTTGCAACGCGAGGGCATCATCTCCCCAGTGAACTTCAGCGAGTGGGTCAGCCTGATTGTTCTAGTACTCAAAAATGATGGCATGGTCAAGATTTGCGGCGATTACAAAGTAACTATTAATCGTTTCTCGCTACAGGACCAATACCCGCTACCTAAGGCAGACGACCTATTTACGACGCTGGCAGGAGGCAAGATGTTCACTAAGCTCGAACTGACTTCGGCCTACATGACGCAGGAGCTAGAGGAGTTTTAAAGGGCCTCACCTGCATCAACACGCACAAGGGACTGTTCATCTACAACAGATGCCCATTTGGAATTCGGTCGGCTGCAGCGATCGTCCAGAGAAACATGGAGAGCCTACTCAAGTCGATACCATGCACGGTGGTTTTTCAGGATGACATATCAGTCATGGGTCAGGACTCCGTCGAGCACCTACAAAATCTGGAGGAGGTCCTCCAGTGACTGGATTGCGTAGGGCTGTGACTGATGAGGTCAAAATGTGTCTTAATGGCAACAGAAGTGGAGTTTTTGGGGAGAAAGATCGTGGCGGACGACATTCGGCCCACAGACGCCAAGGCAGAGGCTATCAGGAACGCGCCCAGGCCACAGATTGTCATGGAGCTGCGGTCGTTCCTGGGACTCCTCAACTATTTTGGTAACTTCCAACCGGGGTTAAGCACCCTCTTAGAGCCCCTACATATGTTATTGTGTAAAGGTGAGAACTGGGTATGGGGAAAAAAACAAGTAATTGCTTTTGAGAAAGCCAGAAACATTTTATGCTCCAACAAGCTGCTTGTATTGTATAACCCATGAAAAAACTTATGCTAGCATGTGATGCGTCGTCGTAAGTAGTCGGGTGTGTATTACAACAAGCTAACATTGCAGGGAAGTTGCAACCTGTCACCTATGCCTCCAGGACCTTGTCTAAGGCTGATAGGGCCTACAGCATGATTGAGAAAGAGGCATTACCGTGTGTGTTCGGGGTAAAGAAAATGCATCAGTACCTGTCTGGCCTCAGATTTGAGCTAGAAATCAATCACAAGCCCCTCAGATCCCTGTTCGCTGAAAGCAAGGGGATAACTACTAATGCCTCAGCCCGCATACAAAGGTGGGCACTCGCGCTATCAACGTATAACTATACCATCCGCTACAGGCCAGGCACCGAGAACAGTGCAGATGCTCTCAGTCGGCTACCATTGCCCACCACGGGGATGGAACTGGCGCAGCCTGCAAACTTGTTGATGGTGGCGCAGCCCGCAGACTTGTTGATGGTCAAGAAAGCATTTGAAAATGATAAATCAGCTGTCACGGCCTGCCAGATTAGGACTTGGTCCAGCCAAGATCCTCTGCTGTCCCTAGTAAAAAACTGTGTACTGCATGGGAGCTGGGCCAGCATTCCCGTTGAAATGCATGAGTTAATCAAGCCGTTCCAGCGGCGAAAGGACGAGCTGTCCATTCAGGCTGACTGCCTGTTGTGGGGTAACTGCATAGTGCTACCCAAAAAGGGCAGGGAGACGTTCATCTCGGATCTCCACAGCACACACCCGGGTATAGTAATGATGAAAGCGATAGCCAGATCCCACGTGTGGTGGCCCGTTATTGACTCTGACTTAGAGTCCTGTATACGGCAATGCCGCGTATGTGCTCAGTTGAGCAACGCGCCCAGAGAGGCACCGCTAAGTTTGTGGTCCTGGCCATCCAACCCATGGTCGAGGATCCATGTCGACTTTGCGGGCCCGTTGCTCGGTAAAATGTTCCTGGTGGTGGTGGATGCTTTTTCAAAATGGATAGAATGTGAAATAATGTCTGGAAGCACCGCCACCGCCACCATTGAAAGCCTGAGGACCATGGTTTGCCACCCATGGCCTGCCTGACATAACGGTCAGTGACAATGGGCCATGTTTCACCAGTGCCGAATTTAAAGAATTCATGACCCGCAATGGGATCAAACATGTCACCTCGGCTCCGTTTAAACCAGCCTCCAATGGGCAGGCAGAGCGGGCAGTATAAACCATCAAACAGAGCCTTAAACGAGTCACAGAAGGTTCACTCCAAACCCGCCTGTCCCAAGTACTGCTCAGCTACCGCACAAGACCCCACTCGTTCACACGGGTGCCCCCGGCTGAGCTACTCATGAAAAGGACACTTAAAACCACACTCTCTTTGGTTCACCCCAACCTGCATGATCAGGTAGAGAGCAGGCGGCAGCAACAAAATGTAAATGATGGTCGCGCCACTGTGCCATGGGAAATTGATCTGAATGATCCTGTGTATGTGCTAAACTATGGACATGGTCCCAAGTGGGTCGCGGGCACAGTGATAGCTAAAGAAGGGAGTAGGTTGTTTGTAGTCAAACTAGACAATGGACAAATTTTCAGAAAGCACCTGGACCAAACGGGGCTGCGTTTCACAGACTACCCTGAACAACCCACAGCAGCCACTATCTTTTCCGAGCCCAGTACACATACCCAAAGGATCAATGACACCACCCCGGACCAGGAAATTGAACCCATCATGCCTAACAGCCCAGCAAGGCCAGGCTCACCCAGCAGCCCTGCAGAGCCAACAATACGCCAGCTCAGCCAGGGCACAGTCAACACACCAGAACAGACATTTGTACCGAGGCAGTCCACCAGGGAAAGAAAGGCTCCCGACCGCCTCACCTTGTAAATAGTTTTCACTTTGACTTTGGGGGGGAGTGATGTTGTGTATCTGTAAAGCATGCACTCCCATGTTTCGCCATCAGGGAGAGCATCCCCTGTAGTCCCAAGGGATCCCAGCTTATCTTAGGGGCCGGCTTATAACAGGTAGACACTCTGGAGTGTCTTAATAAAGACTGAGGTCACTGTTACTTTAACCTCCCTATGTGCAGTCTCATTTGTGTTAAGAACACAATAGGGTTGTCCATTTAAAACTGAGATGAGGAGGAATTTTTTCTCTCAAGAGGTTTGTAAATCTGTGGAATTCTTTGTCCCAGTGAGCTGTGGAGTCTGGGCCATTGAACACATTTAAGGTGAAATAGACAGAATTTTGAACGATAAGTGAGTGTAGGGTTATGCAGAGTGGGCAGGGAAGTGGAGCTGAGTCCATGATCAGATCAGCCATCATCTTATTAAATGGCGGAACAGACTCGAGGGACCAAATGGCCTACTCCTGTCCTGTTTCTTATGTTCTTATGTTCTTAAATCGTGCACATGGAATGTGTAATCTGGATCAAAGTAGGGGCACTATGCACATTGCTGGCTTCCTTGAATTATTGCTGAATTACAAATATAAATCCTGCATTCAGAAGACATAAAAAAGGAATACAAAGCAGGTACTTATGTACGATAAAAATGTTAATATAATAATGTATAATGAGGTATTAATGAAGTCACTTTACAAGTCAAAAAAAGCAGTTATTGGTCGTGAGTCACTAACGATATTGTCAAGAGATTCGATTATTTGTTTAAGTGAAATAGCATCTGATATTTTATTTCCATTTATTTCTTTGCTCAGATTAAAGTTTCACTTCAGTCTAGAATTTTGCTTTGTTTGCAGAAAAATGATGAAATAAATGATCCCCAGTGGTGCGACTGTGTCACAGTTCAGCCAAAACTTTTTGAATTAATGAAAAGGTGCATAAATATCATTATATTTGCATTTTTGTGAAGTCATTATTTATTTGTAGTCTTCACACAAATAGCTTTGTGAACATGATGAGTAGGGAGAGGAATCAAAAGGCAATGCAGATCATTTTCAATTGGCCACTGGTCTGGTTGCTATGGTGAGATGTTTTCCTGAGCGATATGTTATATTATTATCATTAGTTACATCTCATTTTCACTGCATCACAATGACCCAATGTTCCAAAGTAAAATAAACAATATTAACAATATTAATAGGCAGACTAAAAGTCATTTTTAGTAGAAATGTCCCTTCAGCAAAGCCATTGGCAATTTTATAAAGATGTGTAACTTTTTTTTAACCATGTAGGCATTTTGTTTCTGTCCCAGTAAATAACTCATTCAAACTTATTGCCACATTTTGCAAAACACAACTCGCATGACCTTATTGACCTCTGAACATTATTCACATGCCAGGAAGATTAAACTGCACTGCTACTATTTAGCTATCTATTATGTTATCTAGTCTGCTGCCTGGTACAGTGTGCTACTAAATATACCAAAAGTTCAATCACTATCTTGACATCTCATCATTCTGTCAGCCTTTATAAACAGATTTTGGTTATTATATCCTATGGTTTATGTTCACTCATCCACACTGTTTAAATGGGTTATTTCACAGACACTATTATGTCAGATGTAACTTATAACAGCAGCCGATGTTTCATACAAAGTACAAGTTTTGAATTAACCTTCGGTGGCCTCCAGTAGCTGAGAGTGATTTTAGGACAGAGAGGTTAACAACTTCAAATAAGTATTTCTATATGATACTGCTGCATATAAACTAAAGAGACTTTGCAAAGCTTTTTAGTTCAGTACTGCTTTCAATCTCCATTTCAACTCCCCTTGCCATCTCGCCCCTGATATCACTGTCCTACTTAAACTTCTGCCTTCATATAAACTCTTCTACCCATCATCACAGCCAATCCTCCGACCTTGCCATCTCACATAGACTTGCTAGTCCCATGGTCTCCATCACAGACAAGGCCATCTGCGACTGCTTTCTTGTACCCCTCACTACTCGTGTCTCCCTACTCCCTTCCAGCTCCACGTTTCTGTGTCCACCCCTGGAAAAAACCTCCCTCAGAATCACTTAATAATTGCACTTTCAAGTTGCCAGCTGTCTAATCTGTGGCCCTACATTTGCCTTGCTTCTTCTGCAACAGTTGGTCAGCTCAACCACTCCCTCACCTCCAGTTTTGATGCCTTTGTCTCCAGTAAAATCTTTTTCGCTCTCATCCTCATTGTTCCCCTTATCTTCACTCCCTCAAGCCCAAGGGTGCAGACTGGTCCAGCTCCCATGGACAGGCCACATTGTCCGCATGCCCGATTCCAGACTCCCAAAACAAGCACTCTACTCCGAGCTACGTCACGGCAAGTGAGTCCCAGGTGGGCAGAGAAAACGCTGCAAGGACACCCTCAAAGTCTCTTTGAAAAAATGCAACATCCCCACCGACTCTTGGGAATCCCCGGCCCAAGTCTGATCAAAGTGGAGGAAAAGCATCCGAGAAGGCGGCGAAACCCTCGAGTCTCTTCGCCCGGAGCACACGGAAGCCAAGCACAAACAGCGGAAGGAGCGTTCGACAAATCAAACACCCAACCCACCCACCCCACCAACCACCATTTACCCCATCTGTGACCGAGACTGTAGATCCCGCATTGGGCTCATCGCTCACCTAAGAACTCATTATAGAATGGAAGCAAGTTATCCTCGACTCCGGGTGACTGCCTATGAGAAAAGAGAAGAGAAGACTGGTGCATATCTGGTGCACTACTAGTTTAGCCATCCATCACCATATCTGGCTGGAACTCACTCTCCTCTGCCAAAAGCACCCACTACTCCAGGATCATCATGGAGAATGGAAGATACAGCCCTGGCTTCTTTACTCTATCATCAACCTTCTCCCTGAACCCATCTCCCCTGCCCCCTCCACTCTCATCCCCAAAAACAAGTGCAAGGAGCTCATGGATTTCTTTGTCAGTAAGATTGGAAACATTCGTGAGCCAGTGACTAGGTGTAACCTAGTCAGTCTTTAATGGATTCTGGAATTGAAGATACAAAGGTGAAGTTCAGGTTATATACCGGGCCCAGCATGAGTGTACCTATGACCCTATGATACCTGTTGGTGAGCAGACCTTATGTACATACATTACATCATTCCCCACCCACCCCCAGTTCTTGGCACAAGTCCATATTACAAGTTCAGACGGTCCGGAGCCCTTCGCTCCCTGGTTGACCGTCTCAGTACAATTCCAGTGCTTTCCGAATCTCTCACAATTTGGAGCTGAGCGTTGACCACAGTGGGTTCTTCTGATGGTTGGACGTGAGTTGGTTGGTCGTCTAAGCTCGCGGTGTCTGCTTCCAACTGTTCTGGTTCATCAGTGTGTCTTAGCTTGATTTGATCAATGTGTTTCCTGCACATCTGCCCATTCTTGAACTTAACCATATACACTCAGTTACCCTCCTTATCTGTAACATTGCCCGGGAGCCACATGTGCCCTTGAAAATGGTTAAGTACATACACTGGGTCATTTATGGATATGTCGCGTGACACTGCGGCGTGGTCGTGATACCACTGCTGGCATTGATGTCGGGTTTCGACATGATCGTTACAGTCAGGATGGACTAGAGAGAGCCTGGTTTGAGGCCTCTCTTCATCAAAAGTTCCGCAGTTGGGACCCCGGTGAGCATGTGTGGCCTTGTCCTGTAACTGAGTAGTATGCGTGACAGGTGTGTCTGCAAGGAACCTTGAGTTACGCGTTTCAGGCTCTGCTTGATGGTTTGAACTGCCAGCTCCGCTTGATCATTGGACGTGGGTTTGAACGGGGCTGACCTCACTTGTTTTATGCCGTTGCATTTCATTAACTCTTGAAACTCCAGGCTCGTGAAACATGGTCCATTGTCGCTGGCAACGATATCTGGCAGACCATGTGTGGCAGACATGGCTCTCAGGTTCTCAATGGTGGCATTGGAAGTGCTGGATGACATGATCACACATTCTATCCATTTGGAGTATGCATCCACCACCACAAAAAACATTTTACCGAGGAAGGAGCCCGCAAAGTCAATGTGGATTCTAGACCATGGTTTGGATGGCCATGACCACAGACTGAGTAGAGCTTCCTTTGGGGCATTGCTTAACTCCGAGTCTGAGTCAATGCCAGGTGACCAAATATGGGACCTGGCGATGGCCTTCATCATGACTACCGGGATGCGTACTATGTAACTCCCGTACAAATCTCGCCCTGCCTTTCTTGGGCATTACAACACGATTAACCCACAATAAACAGTCAGATTGGATGGAAAGCTCATCTTTGCAATGGTTGTACGGTTTGGTTTCATCACCCACTTCCTTGGGGATGGTCGACCAGTCCCCGTTAAGAACAGAATGTTTTACAACTGATAGGGTCAGATCCTGGCTGGTCCAGGTCTTAACTTGTTGAGCAGTGACAAGCGACCCTTCACTCTCAAAGGCATCCATGACCATCAGTAGCTCTGCGGGCATTGGCGTTTCCACCTCTGGTGTGGGCAACGGTAACCAGCTCAATGCATCAGCGCAGTTGTCAGTGCCTGGTCTTTGGCGAATGACATAATCATTGGCAGATAATTCCAGCGCCCACCTATGGATGCAGGACAACGCATTGGTATTGATACCTTTATGTTCCGAGAACAACAATATAAGCGGCTTGTGATCGGTTTCCAGCTTGAAGCGAAGCCCAAGCAGGTACTGGTGCATTTTTTTTACCCCCTAAACGCATGCTAAAGCTTCTTTCTCTACCATGCCATAGGCTCTTACCACCTTGGACAGGCTTCGAGATGCGTATGCAAATAGCTGTAGTTTGCCTGACTCATTGGCTTGCTGGAGTATGCAGCCGACCCCATAGAATGACGCATCACAGGTCAAAACTAGACGCTTGCATGGGTCATACAGTACCAGTAGCTTGTGGGAACACAACAGGTTTCTAGCCTTCTCAAAGGCTCTGTCTTGAAGTTCACCCCACACACAATCATCTCCTTTCCTGAGCAGCTTGTGCAAAGGCTCTAATACTGTGGTCAATGTGGGTAAGAAGTTACCGAAGTAGTTGAGAAGACCCAGGATCGAATGCAGCTCCGTCACATTTTGGGATCTGGGCGCATTTTTGATGACCTTTGTTGATGGACTCCAACAGATACGCCCTCTGGTTGTGGTAAAATGCTGGTTACATAGTGTTGCATACATAATACAGACACAGTCGAGTAGGCCCTGCCATGTGCAGTTCTGCCGTCCGTTGATACAATTTTGTACACAGTACTTGCCGTGGAGTTCCTGTTTGGTCGCGATATCTGCTTCATGCTTTTCTGCATGGACATGTAAGCCCGGGCGATGGTGATGACCTTGCTGAGGTCCGGCATCTCGGCAGCCAGCAGCTTACTTAAGGTCGCCTCGTGGTTGACCCCGATCACGCAAAAGTCACGCAGCATGTCTTCCAACGCAGGCCCAAATTTGCAAGGCCCTGCAAGATGTCTCAAGTCAGCAACAAATGCCGCTATGTTCTGGCCTTCTGGACGAATGTGCGTATAGAAGTGATATCTGGATATGAGGATTCCTTCCGTGGGTTTAAGGTATTCCCGAACTAGAGCACACAGTTCGTTGGAATCCTTTTCTGTAGGAAGAGTGGGTGAGAGCAGATTCTTGATGAGTGCATAGATCGTGGGGCCACAGACGGTGAGAAGAACTGCCCTGCGCTTCTCTGCATCCTTGTCTTTGTTTAGGTCGTTCGCCAAGAAATACTGGTCAAGACAATCCGTGAAATCGCCCCAATCCTCTTCCTCATTGAATCTCTCGAGAATTCCAACAGTACTCGATCGTGCTGTGCTCACAATATTTTTGCGTGGGTTCGTATTTGCCTCATCGCCAGTTGTAGTGTATGAAATGATACAATGAACTCCATACTGTGAGCCAGTGACTAGGTGTAACCTGGTCAGTCTTTAATGGCTTCCAGAAGTGAAGATACAAAGGTGAAGTTCAGGTTATATACCGGACCCAGCATGAGTGTACCTATGACTCTAGGACTTCCGACGATAGTGCCCCCTGTTGGTAGGCAGACCTTATGTACATACATTACAATCTGGTGCACTACTAGTTAAGCCATCCAGCACCATATCTGGCTGGAACTCAGTCTCCTCTGCCAAAAGCATCCACTACTCCAGGATCATCATGGAGAATGGAAGATACAGACTGGCTTCTTTACTCTATCATCAACCTTCTCCCTGAACCCATCTCCCTTGCCCCCTCCACTCTCATCCCCAACAACAAGTGCAAGGAGCTCATGGATTTCTTTGTCAGTAAGATTGGAAACATCCGTTCAACTGGCTTTGTAGCTTTCCCTTCGCCCGCACCCTCCTCCCCCTTCCCTCACCCATCAAGTCTAACCTCCTCTCAAGCTATTCCCTTCCCAGCCCTGAACTCGTGTCTTTCTCCAGTTTCTCTCCTATCTCCCCTCATGGCCTCTCTGTCCTCATTTCATCCATGAGACCCACTTCCTGCTCCATTGACCCCATTGCCACTAAACTGCTGATTACCCAACTTTGCTTCCATGCTAGCTGACATTGTAAAAGGTTTCTTCTCCACAGATACTGCCCCACTTCCTTTCAATAGTCTCGCCACCACTGTCCTCCTCAAAAAAAAATGACTCATGACCCTTCTGTCCTTGCAAACGACTGCCCAGCTCCAACCTCCCGTTCCTGTCCGAAGTATTTTACTGTATTGTGACCTTCCACATCTGTGCCCATCATGAATTGAAACATGACTTATGTGCCAAGAATTCTGGGATAGAAGGCACTACGAGACTCCCAAAGCAAACGCTCTACTTGGATCTCCTTCACGGCAAATGAGCCAAAGGTGGGCAGCAGAAACGTTACAAGGTCACCCTCAAAGCCTCCCTGATAAAGTGCAATATCCCCACTGACACCTGGGAGTCCCTGGCCAAAGACCGCCCTAAGTGGAGGAAGTGCATCCGGGAGGGCGCTGAGCACCTCAAGTCTCGCCGCTGAGAGCATGCAGAAATCAAGCGTAGGCAGTGGAAAGACCGTGTGGCAAACCAGACCCACCCACTCCTTCCCTCAACGACTATCTGTCCCACCTGTGACAGAGACTGTGGTTCTCGTATTGGACTGTACAGCCACCTAAGAACTCACGTTAAGAGGTGGAGCAAGTCTTCCTCGATTCCGAGGGACTGCCTATGATCATGATGGAAAAGGCACGACAGTAAACCTTCCACATCGGTGCCCATCTTTCCTGCAGTGAACCTTTTCCACCAATTAAGATGCATACTGAAATGTACCTTCCTTATCTTTCCTTTGCTTTGTGCCTAGAGAATGCATATTTCCTAAGTGTAAAATAAAGGAAATGGGGACAGGGACCCAGCATCATGGAACTTTATCGCCTTTGTATTTGCTGGGATTGTTCTGGGGGTTCCTGAAATTCTGGGGCAAACAGCCCCCCAGACCATTGGCTGGTGCACTTATGCTGCATTGGTGTAAAGGTGGTTAACCATTGAATTTCGAGGTGTGTATCGCTGCAAAGATGTCTTGGTGGACAGTGAGTCTTCGCACTCTTGTTGAATAATAGAGCACCAGAATTTGCATTCCCCACAGCTGGTCCCTTGTTTATATATTGCTTCAGAAGTAATGAAAGCTATCGGTGGGAAGAAGGAACCCAAAGGCATACTATTTATATAGAGGTGTGCCATTGATGTTGAAGTCCTGGTGCCCTCAGGACTGGCTGCTGACCAGCTAGCAACTTAAACTGCCACAGCTACAAATGTGAAAATTCTTCAGAAATTAAACAGGTCAGGCCTCCAATCTGTCACAATCATATTTAAATCTAAATGGGGGTAATTTCTACTGGGTGGTAACCTGGTGGAATGGATTATCGGCCCTTTATGCAAACCATCTGATTTTTGTTCCATTGAAATTAATGGGAGGAAAAATGTCCCAAAGTCTGATACTATAGTACACCATGGGAAATGAATGCACTGTAATAACAACTACTGTAACTTCCATTCTGTTAATGTAGCAAAACGTTCCAAGGCATTTCACAGAGGCGAAATCAGATGAAAAATGGATGCCAAGCTACAGAAAATTATATTCAAAGCGGAACAAATGCTTAGGCAAAGAAGTGTGCTTGAAGGACAGACTTAAAGAAGTAGAAGAAATTGGAGATGAAAAGGGATTTAAGGAGCACATTCTAAAGCATTAGGCCGAGACGTCTAAAGGCACAGCTATCAATGAAGTGGGAAAGGATGGGAAGGGTGCATAAGAGGCCAGTTCAGAGGAACAGATAGAGCTGGGGGTGGGGAAGTCAAGGTTAGTGCTGGAGGAGGTTACAAAAATAGGAAGAGGCAAGGCCATGAAGGGATTTGAACACAAGGATGAAAATTTTAAGTTTAAGGCATTGAGGGACAGGGAACCAATGTATGTCTGCAAGGACAGGGATGATGGCTTAGTGGGAGTTGGTGCGGGTTAGGATACTGGTGGCACAGTTTTGGGTCGGTTAAAGTTTATGGAGCATTGAGGATGAGAGGCCAGTCAAAAGAGCATTGACCAAGTTGAGTCTGGAGGTGACAGATGCATGGATGAGGGTTTTAACAACAGATGGGCTGAGGCAGGAATGGAGGTGGGTGGTGTTATGAAGGTGGAAGTAAGCTTTCTTTGTAATGGAGAAGATATGGGGTGGGAAGCTCACCTTGGAGTTGAATAGGACACCAACATTGTTAATAGTCTAGTTCAAGCTGAGACAGTGTTCAGGGAGGGGGCTAGAATTCTATAAGCAGTCTGACAACACAGAGACAGTGGAGTGGTCAAGCTCGTAACGAGTGAAGGTTTATCAATGGAAGCAGAGTTTTACACTGGGCAACAAGAGAAACTATTTGGAGCAAGGTTGAATCATAATTTATTACAGTGGAGTCTTTTCTGTGTATGTATTTGTTTAAGGAAAAACCCTTCCTTGCAAATGAATTTAAAAGTAAAGTTTAATTTTAATGCGACTTAAATATCAAACGAATGTTATTTTAAAAATGTGTTTATCCATTGGCAATATGTGGTTGACCAGATCAACTTTATTTAATTATTTTTTGAATAAGAGCAACCATAGAAAAAGTTCAGGTGTCTAAGTCTCAATGCATCTTACAGACTTAGATGGACAATTTTTTACCGTTTCATATGTTTCATACGAAGACAACAAAGGGGTTTGACAGTGCTTAATGGTATACACTTCAAAGCAAGGAGTCTAGTAAATAAGGCAGATGAGCTGAGGGCACAGATAGACATGTGGAAGTATGATATCATTGCTATTACTGAAATATGGCTGAAAGAAGGGCAGGAATGGCAGCTCAACATTCCTGGTAACAGTCCTGGTTCAGACAAGATAGGGAGGGGATAAAAAAAGAAGGGAGGTAGAAATATTGGTTAAAAAAACAATTGCAGTTGTGAGGAGGGGGAGATATGTTGGAAGGATCATCAAGTGAGGCCACATGGGTTGAACTGAAGAACAATAAAGGAGCAATTACACTGCTGGGAGCATACTATAGACCCCCAAATAATCAGAGGAAGATAGAAGAGCAAATATGTAGGCAAATTTCTGAGAAGTGCAAAAACAATAGAGCAGTAATAGTAGGGGATTTCATCTACTCTAACATTAATTGGGATTGAGTCAGAGTAAAAGATATTGAGGGTGCAAAATTCTTAAAATGCATTCAGGAAAACGTTTTTAGCCAGTTCGTAGCAAGCCCATCAAGAGAGGGGTCGGTTCTGGACTTATCAGTGGGAGAGCATTTTGGTGGTAGTGATCATAATTCAGTAGATTTAGCGTAGTTATGGAAAAGGACAAAGATCAGTCAGGAGTAACGGTTCTCAATTGGGGAAAGGCCAATTTTACTAGGCTGAGATGTGATTTAGCAAGAGTTGACTGGAAACAACAATTGCAGGTCAATCAGTGTCAGAGCAGTGGGAGGATTTCAAGGGGGAGCTCGTAAGGCTTCAGGGCAAATATGTTCGCACAAAGAAAAAGGGTGGGACTCACAAATCTAGAGCCCCCTGGATGTCAAGGGCATACAGGGTAAGATAAGACAAAAAAGGGAAGCTTATGTCAAATATCGAGAGCTAAGTACCGCAGAAAGCCGAGTGGAGTATAGAAAGTGCAGGGGTGAAATTAAAAAGGAAATTAGAAAAGCAAAGAGAGGGCATGAAAAAATATTGACAACTAAAATCAAGGAAAACCCAAAGATGTTTTATAAACACATAAAGAGCAAGAGGATAACTAAGGAAAGGTTATGGCCTATTTGAGACCAAAAAGGAAGCTTGTGTGTGAAGGTGGAAGATGTAGGTATGGTTCTTAATGAATACTTTATGCCTGTCTTCACAAAAGAAAGGGACGATGCAGACATTAAAGCTAAGGAGGAAGAGTGTGAAATACTGGTTGAGATAAACGTAGTGAGAGAGGAAATATTAAGGGGTTCAGCATCTTTGAAAGTAGATAAATTGCCAGGTCCGGATGAAATGTATCCCAGCTGTTGAGAGAAGCAAATGAGGAAATAATGGAGTCTCTGACCAGCATTTTCCAATCCTCTCTGGCGTGGTGCCGGAGGACTGCTAACGTTGTACAGTTTTTTTTAAAGGGAGAAACGATAGACCAAGCAACTATAGGCTAGTCAGCCCAATTTGATGGGAAAATTGTTGGAAACAATTCTGGTGTTCAGTATTAATCGTTATTTAGAAAGGCACGGATTAATCAAGGATAGTCAGCAGGGATTTGTTCAGGGAAGTTCGTGTCTGACTAACTTAATTGAATTTTTTGAGGCAGTAACAAGGAGAGTTGATGAGGGTAGTGCATTTGATGTAGTCTACATGGATTTCAGCAAGGCTTTTGACAAGGTTCCACATGGCAGACTGGTCAGAAAAGCCCATGGGATCCAAGGTGAAGTGTCAAGTTGGATCCAAAATTGGCTCAGTGGCAGGAAGCAAAGGATAATGGTCAACAGATGTTTTTGTGACTGGAAAGCTATTTCCAGTAGGGTTCTGCAGGGCTCAGTACTTTTTGTGGTTTACATCAATGATTTAGACTCCAATATTGGGAGTCGGCGCCAGCAGGGGGAAGGACCGCTGCATGGAGGCAGGAATAACACTGATGGTAAGTATGAAGAATGGAAAAAAAAGGTTAGTGAAAATAATTAAATTTTTTTCTTACAGCGACTTACCTGGGATGGGGTCCCCTGAAAGTGTTCCGGTGTTTTTTTTTGTATTGATTTTTATTTTCAGCTCCTCCACCCTCTCTGGGCCTGACTCCATCCTCAGCGGCACTTGGGCGGCAAGCGCATTTGCCGCCGAGATTGAGAGCTCCTTCCCGCTGTTGCCCAGATTGATAGCATAAGCCGTTATTTTACCACCGGGCGGTACTGCCACCTCTTTTAGAGGAACCTTCCTGGCAAAGTACGCCCGGCTTCTCGGCAGCCACCGGCGGTCCATTGGACGGCACTTGGACGGACCTTGGCTTCGACTGAGTTCGGGCCCTTAGACTTGAATGTAGGGAGTATAATTAAGAAGTTTAAAAATTGGCCATTTGGTTGATAACGAGGAAGAAAGCTGTAGACTGCAGGAAGATATCAATGGACTGGTTAGGTGGAAAAAAAGTGGCAAATGTAATTCAATCCAGATAAGTGTGAGGTAATGCATTGAGGGAGGGTTAATAAGTCAATGAAGTACACAATAAATGGTAGGACACTGAGAAGAATAGAGGAACAGAGGAACCTTGGAGTACATGTCCACAGATCCCTGAAGGTAGAATGACAGGTAGATAAGATGGTTAAGAAGGCATGCGGGATACTGTCCTTTATTAACCAAGGCATATGATATAAGAGCAGGCAGGTTATGATTGAACTGTATAAAACATTAGTTAGGCCACAACTAGAGTTCAATAACATTACAGGAAAGATGTGATTGCAATGGAGATGGTACAGAGGAGTTTACAAAGATGTTGCCAATCTGGAGAATTTTAGCTATGAGGGAGGATTGGATAGAAACATAGAAACATAGAAAATAGTTGCAGGAGTAGGCCATTCAGCCCTTCAAGCCTGCACCACCATTCAATAAGATCATGGCTGATCACGCAACTTCAGTACCCCATTCCTGCTTTCTCTCCATATCCCTTGATCCCTTTAGCCGTAAGGGCCACATCTAACTCCCTTCTGAATATATCTAATGAACTGGCCTCAACAACTTTCTGTGGTAGAGAATTCCACATGTTCACAATTCTCTGAGTGAAGAAGTTTTTCCTCATCTCAGTCCTAAAGGACTTACCCCTTATCCTTAGACTGTGACCCCTGGTTCTGGACTTCCCCAACATCAGGAACAATCTTCCTATACCTAACCTGTCCAATCCCATCAGAATTTTATATGTTTCTATGAGGTCCCCTCTCATTCTTCTAAATTCCAGTGAATATAAGACTAGTCGATCCAGTCTTTCTTCATATGTCAGTCCTGCCATCACGCGAATCTGTCTGGTGAAACTTCCCTCAATAGCAAGAACATCCTTCCTCAGATTAGGAGACCATAAATGTACATAATATTCAAGGTGTGGCCTCTCCAAGGCTCTGTACAACTGCAGTAAGACCTCCTTGCTCCTATACTGAAATCCTCTCGCTATAAAGGCCAACATGCCATTTGCCTTCTTCACCGCCTGCTTTACCTGTATGCCAACTTTCAATGACTGATGTACCATGACACCCAGATCTCGTTGCACTTCCCCTTTTCCTAATCTGTCACCATTCAGATAATATTCTGCCTTCCTGTTTTTGCCACCAAAGTGGATAACCTTACATTTATCTACATTATACTGCATCTGCCATGCAATTTCCCACTCACCTAACATGTCCAAGTCACCCTGTAGCCTCTTAGCGTCCTTCTCATGCTCACACTGCCACCCAGCTTAGTGTCATCTGCAAACTTGGAGCTATTACATTTAATTCCTTCGTCTAAATCATTAATGCATATTGTAAATAGCTGGAGTCCCAGCACTGAACCTGGCAGTATCCCACTAGTCAATGCCTGCCATTCTGAAAAGGACTCATTTATTCCTACTCTTTGCTTCCTGTCTGCCAACCAGTTCTCTATCCATGTCAATACATTACCCCCAATACCATGTGCTTTAATTTTGCACACCAATCTCTTGTGTGGGACCTTGTCAAAAGTCTTTTGAAAGTCCAAATACACCACATCCACTGGTTCTCCCTTGTCCACTCTACTAGTAATATCCTCGAAAAATTCCAGAAGATTTGTCAAGCATGATTTCCCTTTCATAAATCCATGCTGACTTGGTTCGATCCTGTCACTGCTTTCCAAATGCGTTGCTATTACATCTTTAATAATCGATTCAACATTTTTCCCACTACCGATGTCAGGCTAACCAGTCTATAATTCCCTGTTTTCTCTCTCCCTCAGTTTTTAAAAAGTGGGGTTACATTAGCTACCCTCCAGTCCATAGGAACTGATCCAGAGTCTATAGAATGTTGGAAAATGACCACCAATGCATCCACTATAGGCTGGACTTGTTTTCTTTGGAGCAGAGGAGGCTGAGGGGAGACTTGATAGAGGTGTATAAAATTATGAGGGGCCTACGTAGAGCGGATAGGAAGTTCCTATCTCCCCTAGCGGAGAGATCAATAATCAGGAGGCATAGATTTAAACTAATTGGTTGAAGGATTAGAGGGATGTTGAGGAGAATGTTTTTCATCCGGAGGGTGGTGGGGATCCGGAACTTACTGCCTGAAAGGGTGGTAGAGGCAGAAACACTCATCACTTTAACAAGTACTTGGAAATGCACTTGAAGTGCTGGACCAAGAGCTGGAAAATGGGATTAGGTTGGGCAGCTCGTTTACAGCCAGCACAGACATGATGGGTCGAATGGTCTCCTTCTGAGCTTTACATTTCTATTAGTCTTTGATCCTGTGTCATTGCATCAATTTAGATGAATGACAATATGTTATACCTCATGCACAGAATACACAAGCAATGGACTGAGAAAACAAACATGTTATACAGATCAGATCAAATAGTACGATGAAAAAAGCAAACACATTTGTACTCCCTAATAGTCTCCCCTATGGTTTCGTGATCAATTCTTTAACATTCCAGTTGTCTTTTCAGCCACCACAACATCTTTCATCATGTATGAATATTTAAATGCTTTGGGGACTGGTGAAGCAGTGACTTCAGGATTGATGTGCTAATTTCATACCAAATGAAAAGAATATAGTGGTTTCTCAATAGATAAATAAGCTGATTATCAGTGTCTTATGCACAAATTATTTTCAATCTACCCTTTTAAATGTTAATATTAAGCACCGAAAAATCTTAATTCAAAGAGATAAATTCAATGAAAACATAAGTGTCTTACCATTTTATATTGTTCTGCATCAATTCTACTTGACCCAATCTGTGCTGCAATATACTCACAACAGCAGGGTTAGTAATTAGAACGTATAGAACAAAGCCATCATATATAATGAATAATAAACCACAGTTGCTATCTTCCTTAATAGCTTAGTGGGTAAATGTGATGTGCAATTTTGGAAGTGAGCCATATATACTAGGAAGATCACAGGTTTGGTATCTGGTCGACACTGTGATAGCTGATGCATGAAACACAAAAGGTTAGTATGCAGGTACAGCAAGTGATCTGGAAGGCCAACAGAATCTGACCCTTATTGCAAAGGGGATGGAGTATAAAAGCAGGGAAGTCGTGCTACAGTTATATAGGGTACTGGTGAGGCCACACCTAGAATACTGCAAGCAGTTTTGCTTTCCATATTTAAGAAAGGATATACTTGCTTTGGAGGCAGTTCAGAGAAGGTTCACTAAGTTGATTCCGGAGATGAGGGGGTTGACTTATGAGGAAAGGTTGAGCAGGTTGGACCTCTCCTCATTGGAATTCAGAAGAATGAGAGGTGATCTTATCGAAACGTGTAAGATTATGAGGGGGCTTGACAAGGTGGATGCAGAGAGGATATTTCCACTGATAGGGGAGACTAGAACTAGGGGGCATGATCTTAGAATAAGGGGCCGTTCATTTAAAACTGAGATGAGGAGAAATTTCTTCTCTCAGAGGGTTGTAAATCTGTGGATTTCGCTGCCTCAGAGAGCTGTGGAAGCTGGGTCATTGAATAAATTTAAGACAGAGATAGATAGTTTCTTAACTGATACGGGAATAAGGGATTATGGGGAGCAGGCAGGAAAGTGGACTTGAATCCATGATCGGATCAGCCATGATCGTATTAAATGGCGGAACGGGCTCAAGGAGCCGTATAGCCTACTCTTGCTCCTATTTCTTATGTTCTTATGTTCCCGAGATGGAGGGCACTACAATCAGACTCCCAGCAAACTAAGGTTAAATTAGCCAAGGTTCCTGCTCCTCATAATTTATCTAGTGACCATTGATGAAAAGCCCATGGCAGGCGAGGGAACTGTGCTATATAGAAGACCTCTTTCTCCGATGATGTGAACTGCAGGCCAGTTTTGGGTAAGTAGGCAGTGGTGTGAGTTAGAACTCACCTACTGCTTCAGAAATCAGGCTCGGGGAATTTTAATTCCCGGGCCTCATTTAAATCCCATCAACCGACATCCCATGCGTTCCGGGCGGAATGTTGCCAGGGAAGTGGCAGAACATTATGCGTTTGCCAGCTGCCCGCCAAGATCAGATAAGTGGCAGCATCAGCTGCTGGGGCCACCCCGCGTGGGTCTCTTGATCAGGAAATGGTGGACATGAACTCTCATGTATGTAACCTCTATGTAACACCACTGCAATACTGTATATACTTAAGCAATGCACACTTTGACCACAGAGGGTGAACTTGTGGGAGACACTCCTTACCTGGTCATCCAGGTATATAAAGGGAGGTCCCATGCAGGGCCATCACTTCTTGGTCCTGTGAATAAAGATTCAGGTCATAGAGTGACCTTGCCCATAGAATGTGCCTCATGTGGGTTTTGTGCCATTGAGTAAGGACTTTACATGAACTTTCCCTATGCGGTGCAGAGGAGCACTCCTTTTCCTCCCGGTCCTATAAGGCAAGTAAAGAAAAAAGTTTTTAAAAACTTAGCTAGCCTGCCCTGGTGAGAAATTCACCACGGCTTGACACTCAGGCCACTTAGTTAAATTTGCAGTAGAGTCCGAGTGATATCATCAGGACACGACATTCATGATGTAAAAAAAGGACCATGCTGGCTTTGGGCGAGTCTCCTTGCCCAAAAGGTAATATAAGGCTTTCAGTTGTCAAAGGTTGTGGTGGGGTAGAAGCAGGCAATATTGTGGAAGCTGAAGCAGGAGATGTTGCTGATGGTTTGGATGTGGGGTTTAAAGCTCCGTTAAACATTTGATAGAGAATTCAAACAGGCTGCATTCAGACAGGCTGTGAAAATTCACAACCCCCAGGTCACAGCTGCTACGTGCAACTCATTAATCAACTTGACATTTTAGGACCTTGGGTAGCGAGCCAATTAAAGGTTAACAGACTATTAATTGAGCCAATAAGGTCAAAGAAGGCGAGTTCTTTTCTGTAAATTGAACCAGGTATAAAAACAGCCATTTTGGCCATGTGGTCTCAGAAGGACAAAGGCCTGGCTTAAAGCCAGAAGCTTGTTGCTGCTGCCAGAATAAAGTTACAGTAAAACTACAATCGGAGTTCGTATTTCATTGGAAATTAAGAGATCTGACAACATTTATGTGAGGCATCGGGGACTGAGTGTGTCGAATCTTCTTTATGCATCTTGAATGAAGATGCAAATCTGGATTTGATTCAGTACTACTGCAAAAATGCTTGCATTGTAGTTTTTGAGTCTAATTGGTATTGAGATGTTCTTTTATTCCCACTTTAGATATCAAGCTGTTTTGCTGGAGCATAATTTTAGCTTCCTCTTAATTGAGCAATTCTGTGTAACAGTTGAACCATTGAAATTTAATTGCTTTGCTATCTTTTCAGCTTCCTCTTCTGATTATATAAATATCTCCCAGTTTTCTATATGTATAATTCACCACTCCTATACTATTATTGCAGTTACTGCTATCATCTTCTTAAATCTTCTCATTATTATTATCAGCCAGAATAGTATTATCAGAAAAAGGCATGAGGTGTTGGTTACATTTCATACAAGCCTTCTTCATTCACAGTTGTATTTCAAAACATCTAAGTTTTGAGTCAAAATATGGCATTATTAATATATTTTAAATCACCATTTTAAGGTGCTTACCTTGAAATCGATATTATTTTGTATTTGATAAACAGGTGAGTGAAATGCATAGGTTAATATGTCACTTAAAACCAAAGTGCATAAATATTATTTGCAATTTATACAAATTCATAAAATATTAGATTGCACCTAGAGAATGCAAACAGATAATTCAGGCAAACAGTAATGAATTGGTGACTGAAGTGTTGAGGCTGAGCTTAATTGGCAATTAGTCCTGTTCGACCTGAAGACCACAGTTGTAATTGATCCTGATTAGAACTTTTCATTCTTCGATTGTTGTGTTTCTGGATCAACGAAAGTGGACTATTTGTATGTGAGCAAGATCAGACATGAGTTGATCCTTATCTTCTCCACTGAGTCCCGGAGACTGCTTCAACAAACTAAAGATGAATTGGCACAGAATAAAAAGAACTCAGCAACGTGTGATATTAAAGTCAACAAATGCCAAGTGGGAAGAGATAAACTGTCAGTACCCTGTTTTGGAATAGAGTGGAGATGTTGTTCTTTATAAAAACTAAAATAACACTTAAAATAAAACCAAGAGACTTCTTGGTGATGCGCTGAAATTAATTACTTCTGAGGATCAATTATTTGGGACAGGTTGAGCAGTTTTTCTTCCTTGGCAATGATTGGCTGCATTTTTTAAAATGGTGCATTAGTTCGGTGAAAGCTACCACGACATTATGGGCTGGATTTTCAGCTCATTGCTGTCTCTGTTTTCACCCCGGAGGAGTGGCAATGGCGGCAGTAAGCTCTTCTGGGCAGGAAGCCAGCTTCCAGCGCCCCGTTGGGGTTTTTGGGGCCCGTTTTGGTGGGTCGCAGAGCATTACCGCCCAGAAGAGGCGAGCCGGTGTGCAATGCCCTTGGTTGCGATACCAGCTCCATTTTTGGCTCCTGCCCGAGTTGTAGCGCTGCATAGAACGCCATGCTGAGACCACTTGTGAAAGCGGGTGGTCCGACCTGTAGCGACTGCAGTGAGGTAATTAATGTCGACCTCAGGTAAGTATGATTGTTTTTTCTTTCCTTTTTTTTGCGATTTATGCTGTGGTGGCGTGAGTTATTTATTGGGAATGTTTTTGGTGGATTTTGTACATTTTATTTTTCTCCCCAGGCCTCTCTAAGAGCTCTCCGAGACCGGCTGTTTAGCTCAGGATTTTCACTTGCTTAGCCGTCCAAGCGCCCTAAGAGAGGTGTGCAACGCCTCCCTTAGCACTCCGCCCCACATTCAGGACCCAACTGCCGAATTTTGCTGATTGAGACGCAAACTGTTCCAACGCACAAACTTTACCGTCCCGCTGCCATTACCATCCCAAAATAAGCAAAGCCGAAAATCCAGCCCTGTAAGTTTAATATCAATTATAAATATAAACATATACATGCATACAGGCATGCATATATACATAGAGAGAAAGCAACACACACACTACAACAAAATCAAGCATGTTCTGCGCAATATGAATGCTGACGTTCGTGGTTGTTATGGGTGGATACATTTATACCAATCTGAACAGTGTTTGCACCAGGCCTATTTGAAATTTCTTGGACCAGGACAGCTTTGAGATAGCGTGAATCGGTGCTGCTGAAGTGAGAGGTCAGGAGCCTGCCTGTAATGGCACATAGCATTGATCATGGATTGCAGGATACGATGAAAGCAATGGTTTGAGGAATGCTGAATATCCTGGAGATATCTGAAATCATGGGTGGATCCGAAACATGAAGGGTGAATTCTGCTTCTCTCTCCACAGATGCTGTCTGACCTATTGCGCATTCCCAGCATTTTCAGTTTTTATTTCAGATTTCCAGTATCCGCATTATTTGGCTTTTGTATTTGAGGAGTGCTTGAACATCCATCAGCCCCCAGTTACAATTTTTTTTCCATGTACTTTCATGAAGTTGAGGGCAGGCGAAGACAGATGCTTTTATCCAAATGGATGGGGGAGTTGAATTGTGCAATATTAGCATACAAATGTGTTAAAACATCAGCATGAAATGTCTTTATCTTCCATTTCGCCAACTGTGCTGCACAGGAGGGCAAGAAAAAAACTGGGAGAGCTATAGTAGTAGGGGATTCTATTGTAAGGGTTGACGGTGGATAGGCAATGGCAAACATTTAAAGATTACATGGATGAACGTCAACAATTATACATCCCTGTCTGGAGTAAAAATAAAACTCGGAAGATGGATCAACCGTGGCTAACAAGGGAAATTAGGATAGTGTTAAATCCAAGGCAGAGCTATATAAATTGGCCAGAAAAAGTAGCAAACCTGAGGACTGGGAGAAATTTAGAATCCAGCAGAGGAAGACAAAGGGTTTAATTAGGAGGAGGAAAATAGAGTATGAGAGGAAGTTTGCTGGGAACATAAAAACTGACTGCAAATGCTTCCATAGATGTGTGAAGAGAAAAAGATTAGTGAAAACAAATATAGGTCCTTTGCAGTCAGATTCAGGTGAATTTATAATGGGAAACAAAGAAATGGCAGACCAGTTGAACAAATACTTTGGTTCTGTCTTCACGAAGGAAGACACAAATAACCTTCCGGAACTACTAGGGAACTGAGGGTCTAGTGAGAAGGAGGAACTGAAAGAAATCCTTATTAAGCGGGAAATTGTGTTGGGGAAATTGATGGGATTGATGGCCGATAAATCCCTGGGGTCTGGTAGTCTGCATCCCAGAGTACTTAAGGAAGTGGCCCTAGAAATAGTGGATGCATTGGTGATCATTTTCCAATAGTCTATCGACTCTGGATCAGTTCCTTTGGACTGGAGGGTAGCTAAAGTAACACCACTTTTTAAAAACGGAGGGAGAGAGAATTATAGACCGGTTAGCCTGACATTGTTCATGGGGAAAATGTTGGAATCAATTTTTAAAGATGAAATAGCAGCGCATTTGGAAAAGAGTGACAGGATCGGTCCAAGTCAGCATGGATTTATGAAAGGAAAATCATGAACTTTTTGAGGATGTAACTAGTAGAGTGGATAGGGAGAACCAATGGATGTGGTGTATTTGGACTTTGAAAAGGCTTTTGACAAGGTCCTACACAAGAGATTAGTGTGCAAAATTAAAGCACATGTTATTGGGGGTAACGTACTGATGTGGATAGAGAACTGGTTGGCAGACAGAAAGCAGAGAGTCGGGATAAATGGGTCCTTTTCAGAATGGCAGGCAGTGACTAGTTGGGTGCCGCAGGGCTCAGTGCTGGGACCCCAGCTATTTACAATATACATCAACGATTTGGATGAAGGAATTGTGTGTAATATCTCCCAAGTTTGCAGATGACACTAAGCTGGGTGGTGGTGTGAACTGTGAGGAGGATGCTAAGAGGCTGCAGGGTGACTTGGACAGGTTAGGTAAGTGGGCAAATGCATGACAGATGCAGTATAATGTGGATAAATGTGAGGTTATCACTTTGGTGACAAAAACAGGAAGGCAGAACATTTTCTGAATGGCGGCAGATTAGGAAAAGGGGAGGTGCAACGAGACCTGGGTGTCATGGTACATCAGTCATTGAAAGTTGGCATGCAGTTACAGCAGGCGATGAAGAAGGCAAATGGTATGTTGGCCTTCATAGCTAGGGGATTTGAGTATAGGAGCAGGGAGGTCTCACTGCAGTTGTACAGGGCCTTAGCGAGGCCTCACCTGGAGTATTGTGTTCAGTTTTGATATCCTAATCTGTGGAAGGACATTCTTGCTATTGAGGGAGTGCAGCGAAGGTTCACCAGACTGATTCCCGGGATGGCAGGACTGACATATGAGGAGAAACTGGATCGACTGGGCCTGTATGCACTGGACTTTAGAAGGATGAGAGGGGATCTCATAGAAACATATGCGTCGCTGAGGCGTGTGTCCGGGGTCAGTGAGAGGCCTATAAAGGCCGTGAGTTCAGCAGTCAGGAGGTGCGTGGCTGAGGCGTGAGTCCAGGGTCGGCGAGAGGCCTATAAAGGCCGCAAGTTCAGCAGTCGGGAGGTGCGTCGCTGAGGCGTGAGTCCGGGGTCGGCGAGAGGCCTATAAAGGCCGCAAGTTCAGCAGTCGGGAGGTGCGTCGCTGAGGCGTGAGTCCGGGGTCGGCGAGAGGCCTATAAAGGCGTGCTTGTGCAGCTACAGGGAGAAGGCAAAAAAGAAGTACAAAGAAATAGAAAGGTGACGTCACAGCCAAGGGGGTAATTGATTGGCTGGTGATTGGTAAGTAGTTTTTCTTTTTTTCTTTCTATATCAGTGAGTAACTTTTAGCACTGTTGTTGCCAATTTAAGTGTATCTAAGGGTTAAGTCATGGCAGGAGAGCTCAGACACGTGTTATGCTCCTCCTGTACGATGTGGGAAATCAGAGATGCCTCCGTGTCCCTGATGACTACGTGTGCGGGAAGTGTATCCGCCTCCAGCTCCTGACGGACCACGTTGCGGAATTGAGCTGACGGTGGATTCACTCTGGAGCATGCACAATGCTGAGAATGATGTGAATAGCACGTTTAGTGAGTTGGTCTTACCGCAGGTAATGGGTACACAGCTAGATATGGAATGGAAGACCAACAGGAAGAGCAGTGCAAGGAAGGTAGTGCAGGAGTCCCCTGCGGTCATCCCCCTACAAAACAGATACACTGCTTTGAGTACTGTTGAGGGGGATGAGTCATCAGGGGGGAGCAGCAGCGGCCAAGTTCATGGCACCATGGCTGACTCTGTTGCACAGGAGGGCAGGAAAAAGAGTGTGAGAGCTATAGTGATAGGGGATTCAATTGTAAGGGGAATAGATAGGTGTTTCTGCAGCCGCAACTGAAACTCCAGGATGGTATGTTGCCTCCCTGGTGCAAGGGTCAAGAATGTGTCAGAGCGGGTGCAGGACATTCTGAAAAGGGAGGGTGAACAGCCAGTTGTCATGGTGTATATGGGTACCAATGACATAGGTAAAAAATTGGGATGATGTCTTACGAGGCGAATTTAGGGAGCTAGGAGCTAAATTAAAAAGTAGGACCTCAAAAGTAGTAATCTCAGGATTGCTACCAGTGCCACGTGCTAATCAGAGTAGGAATCGTAGGATAGCTCAGATGAATACGTGGCTTGAGGAGTGGTGCAGAAGGGAGGAATTCAAATTCCTGGGACATTGGAACTGGTTCTGAGGGAGGTGGGACCAGTACAAACCGGACGGTCTGCACCTGGGCAGGACCGGAACCAATATCCTAGGGGGAGTGTTTGCTAGTGCTGTTGAGGAGGAGTTAAACTAATATGGCAGGGGGATGGGAACCTATGCAGGGAGACAGAGGGAAATATAAAGGAGGCAGAAGCAAAATATAGAAAGGAGAATAGTAAAAGTGGAGGGCAGAGAAACCCAAAGCAAAAAACAAAAAGGGCCACATTACAGCAAAATTCTAAAAAGGCAAAGTGTGTTAAAAAAACAAGCCTGAAGGCTCTGTACCTCAATGCGAGGTGTATTCGGAATAAGGTGGATGAATTTACTGCGCAGATACGATGTGATTGGCATCACGGAGACATGGCTCCAGGGTGATCAAGGCTGGGAACTCAACATCCAAGGGTATTCAGCATTTAGGAAGGATAGACAGAAAAGAAAAGGAGGCGGGTGGCATTGCTGGTCAAAGATGAAATCAATGCAATTGTAAGGAAGGACATTAGCCTGGATGATGTGGAATCGGTATGGGTGGAGCTGCGGAATTCCAAAGGGCAGAAAACGCCAGTGGGTGGTGTGTATAGACCACCAAATAGTAGCAGTGAGGTTGGGGACAGCATCAAACAAGAAATAAGGGATGTGTGCAATAAAGGTACAGCAGTAATCATGGGCGACTTTAATCTACACATTGATTGGGCTAACCTACCTGGTAGCAATGCGGTGGAGGAGGATTTCCTGGAGTGTATTAGGGATGGTATTCTGGACCAATATGTCGAGGAACCAACCAGGGAGCTGGCCATCCCAGACTGGGTGCTGTGTAATGAGAAAGGACTAATTAGCAATCTTGTTGTGCGAAGCCCCTTGGGGAAAAGTGACCATACTATGGTAGAATTCCTGATTAAGATGGAGAGTGACAAAGTTCATTTGGAAACCAGGGTCCTGAACTTAAGGAAAGGTAACTTTAATGGTATGAGGTGTGAATTGGCTAGAATAGACTGGCAAACAATACTAAAAGGGTTGACGGTGGATAAGCAATGGCAAACATTTAAAGATCACATGGATGAACTTCAGCAAATGTACATCCCTGTCTGGAGTAAAAATAAAACTGGGAAGGTGGCTCAACTATGGCTAACAAAAGAAATTAAGGATAGTGTTAAAGCCAAGGAAGAGGCATATAAATTGGCTAGAAAAAGCAACAAACCTGAGGACTGGGAGAAATTTAGAATTCAACAGAGGAGGACCGAGTGTTTAATTAAGAGGGGGAAAATAGAGTACGAGAGAAAGCTTGCAGGGAATATAAAAACTGACTGCAAAAACTTCTCTAAATATGTGAAGAGAAAAAGATTAGTAAAGACAAACGTAGGTCCCTTGCAGTCGGATTCAGGTGAAATTATAATGGGGAATAAAGAAATGGCAGACTAATTGAACCAATATTTTTGTTCTGTTTTCACGAAGGAAGATACAAATAACCTTCCAAAGGTACTAGGGAACAGTGGGTCTAGTGAGAAGGAGGAACTGAAAGATATCTTTATTAGGTGGGATATTGTGTTGGGGAAATTGATGGGATTGAAGGCCAATAAATCCCTGGGGCCTGCTGTCTGCATCCTAGAGTGCTCAAGGAAGTGGCCCTAGAAATAGTGGATGCATTGGTGATCATTTTCCAAGAGTCTATCGACTCTGGATCAGTTCCCATGGACTGGAGGGTAGCTAATGTAACACCACTTTTTAAAAAAGGAGGGAAAGAGAAAACGGGTAATTATAGACCGGTTAGCTTGACATCAGTAGTGGGGAAAATGTTTGAATCGACCATGAAGGACGAAATAGCAGAGCATTTAGAAAGTGGTGACAGGATCGGATCAAGTCAGCATGGATTTATGAAAGGGAAATCATGCTTGCCGAATCTTCTAGAATTTTTTGAGGATGTAACTAGCAGAGTGAACAAGGGAGAACCAGTGGATGTAGTGTATTTGGCCTTTCAGAAGGCTTTTGACAAGAGATTGTTGTGCAATATGAAAGCACATGGTATTGGGGGTAATACACTGATGTGGATAGAGAACTGGTTGGCAGACAGGAAGCAGAGAGTCAGGATAAATGGGTCCTTTTCAGAATGGCAGGCAGTGACCAGTGGAGTGCCGCAGGGCTCAGTGCTGGGACCTCAGCTCTTTACAATATCCGTTAATGATTTGGATGAAGGAATTGAGTGTAATATCTCCAAGTTTGCAAATGACACTAAACTGGGTGGCGGTGTGAGCTGTGAGGAGGACGTTAAGAGGCTGCAAGGTGACTTGGACAGGTTAGGTGAGTGGGCAAATACATGACAGATGTAGTATAATGTGGATAAATGTGAGGTTATCCACTTTGGTGGCAAAAACACGAAGGCAGAATATTATCTGAATGGCGGCAGACTAGGAAAAGGGGAGGTGCAACGAGACCTGGGTGTCATGGTTCATCAGTCACTGAAGTGGGCACGCAGGTACAGCAGGTGGTAAAGAAGGCAAATGGTATGTTGGCCTTCATAGCTAGGGAATTTGAATATAGAAACAGGGAGGCCTTACTGCAGATGTACAGGGCCGCAGTGAGGCCTCACCTGGAATATTGTGTTCAGTTTTGGTCTAGTCTGAGGAAGGACGTTCTTGTTATTGAGGGAGTGCAGCGAAGGTTCACCAGACTGATTCCAGGGATGGCTGGACTGACATATGGGACTGGATCAACTGGGCCTTTATTCACTGGAGTTTAGAAGGATGAGAGGGGATCTCATAGAAACATATAAGATTCTGACAGGACTGGACAGGTTAGATGCGGGAAGAATGTTCCCGATGTTGGGGAAGTCCAGAACCAGGGGACGTAGTCTTAGGATAGGGGGTAGGCCATTTAGGACTGAGATGAGGAGAAACTTCTTCACTCAGAGAGTTGTTAACTTGTGGAATTCCCTGCCACAGAGAGTTGTTGATGGCAGTTCATTGGAGATATTCAAGAGGGAGTTAGATATGGCTCTTACGGTAAAGGAGATCAAGGGGTATGGAGAGAAAGCAGGAAAGGGATACTGAAGGACTGTTCAGCCATGGTCTTATTGAATGGCGGTGCAGGCTTGAAAGGCCGAATGGCCTACTCCTGCACTTATTTTTCTATGTTTCTTTGTTTCTATAAAATTCTGACGGGAGTGGACAGGTTAGATGCATGTTCCCAATGTTGGGGAAGTCCAGAACCAGGGGACAGAGTTTAAGGATAAGTGGTCAGCCATTTAGGACCAAGATGAGGCGAAACTTCTTCATTCAGAGAGTTGTTAACCTGTGGAATTCTTCACCGCACGGAGTTGTTGATGCCAGTTCATTGGATATATTCAAGAGGGAGTTAGATATGGCCCTTACAGCTAAAGGGATCAAGGGGTATGGAGAGAAAGCAGGAAAGGGGTACTGAAGTGAATGATCAGCAATGATCTTATTGAATGGTAGTGCAGGCTCGAAGGGCTGAATGGCCTACTTCTGCACCTATTTTCTATCTTTCTATGTTTCTAAGGGGCATAGATAGGTATTTCTGCGGCAGCAATTGAGACTCCAGGATGGTATATTGCCTCCCTGGTGCAAGGGTCAAGGATGTCTCGGAGTAGTGCAGGGTATTCTGGAGGGGGAGGGTGAACAGCCAGTTGTCGTGGTGCATATCGGTACCAACAATAAAGGTAAAAAAATGGGATGAGATCCTACAAGCTGAATTTAGGGAACTAGGACTTAAAGTAAAAAGTAGGACCTCAAAGGTAGTAAACTCAGGATTGCTACCAGCACCACGTGCTAGTCAGAATAGAAATAGCAGGATATTTAAGATGAGGCGGGAGCAGAGTCGGGAGGCCTACAAGAGGCCAGCATGGTGAGTGGAGAGGTGGCAGTTGGCGAGAGGCGGGAGCAGTGTCGGAAGGCCTACAAGAGGCCAGCATGGTGAGTTGGAGAGGCGTACTTGTGCAGCTCCAGCCGGGAGAAAAAGCAAAAAAGAAGTAGAAAGAAATCAAAAGGTGACGTCACAGCCAAAGGGGTAAGTGATTGGCTGGCGATTGGTGAGTAGCTTTTCTTTTTCTTTTTTATATCAGTAAGTAATCTGTTAACATTGTTGTCACCAAATGTATTGTATCTAAGGGTTAAGTCATGGCAGGCGAGCTCGGTCACGTGATATGCTCCTCCTGTACCATGTGGGAACACAGGGACACTTCCAGTGTCCCTGACGACTACATGTGCAAGAACTGACGGACCACGTTGCGGAATTGGAGCTGAGGGTGGATTCACTCTGGAGCATCCACGATGCTGAGAATGATGTGAGTAGCACGTTAGCGAGTTGGTCTTACCGCAGGTGAAGGGACCACAGCCAGCGAGGGAATGGAAGACCAGCAGGAAGAGCAATGCAAGGAAGGTAGTGCAGGTGTCCCCTGCAGTCATCCCCCTGCAAAACAGATACACCGCTTTGAGTACTGTTGAGGGGGATGACTCATCAGGGGAGGGCAGCAGCAGCCAAGTTCATGGCACCGTGGCTGGCTCTGCTGCACAGGAGGGCAAGAAAAAGAATGGGAGAGCGATAGTGCTGGGGATTCAATTGTAAGGGGAATAAATGGGCGTTTCTGCGGTCGCAACCGAGACTCCAGGATGGTATGTTGCCTCCCTGGTGCAAGAGTCCAGGATGTCTCGGAGCGGGTGCAGGACATTCGGAAAAGGGAGGGTGAACAGCCAGTTGTCATGGTGCACATTGGTACCAACGATATAGGTAAAAAAAGGGATGAGGTCCTACGAGATGAATTTAGGGAGCTAGGAGCTAAATTAAAAAGTAGGACCTCAAAAGTAGTAATCTCGGGATTGTTACCAGTGCCACGTGCAAGTCAGAGTAGGAATTGCAGGATAGCGCAGATGAATACGTGGCTTGAGCAGTGGTGCAGCAGGGAGGGATTCAAATTCCTGGCGCATTGGAACTGGTTCTGGGGGAGGTGGGACCAGTACAAACCGGACGGTCTGCACCAAGGCAGGACCGGAACCAATGTACTAGGGGGAGTGTTTGCTCATGCTGTTGGCGAGGAATTAAACTAATATGGCAGGGGGATGGGAACCAATGCAGGGAGACAGAAGGAAACAAAATGGAGACAGAAGCAAAAGACAGAAAGGAGATAGAAACATAGAAACATAGAAAATAGGTGCAGGAGTAGGCCTTCTAGCCTGCACCGCCATTCAATGAGTTCATGGCTGAACATGCAACTTCAGGACCCCATTCCTGCTTTCTCGCCATACCCCTTGATCCCCCTAGTAGTAAGGACTACATCTAACTCCTTTTTCAATATATTTAGTGAATTGGCCTCAACAACTTTCTGTGGTAGAGAATTCCACAGGTTCACCACTCTCTGGGTGAAGAAGTTTCTCCTCATCTCGGTCCTAAATGGCTTACCCCTTATCCTTAGACTATGACCCCTGGTTCTGGACTTCCCCAACATTGGGAACATTCTTCCTGCATCTAACCTGTCGAAACCCATCAGAATTTTAAACGTTTCTATGAGGTCCCCTCTCATTCTTCTGAACTCCAGTGAATACAAGTCTATCTTGATAGGTCAGTCCCGCCATCCCGGGAATCAGTCTGGTGAACCTTCGCTGCATTCCCTCAATAGCAAGAATGTCCTTCCTCAGGTTAGGAGACCAAAACTGTACACAATACTCCAGGTGTGGCCTCACCAAGACCCTGCACAACTGTAGCAAAAGTGGAGGGCAGAGAAACCCAAGGCAAAAGACAAAAAGGGCCACTGTACAGCAAAATTCTAAAGGGTCAAAGTGTAATAAAAAAGCAAGCCTGAAAGCTCGGTGCCTCAAGGCGAGGAATATTCGGAATCCAGGAGAGGGTTCTCAGCTAGTTAGAGTCGGTGAGAGTGCAGATGAACAGGACCCCAAGCAACAGAGCAGAGTAGCACTGGGGTAAGTGTAAACCACAAGGTGACAGGAAGGGACAATATGTATGAATATAAAGGGGCTGCAGGAGGGGTTAAAACTAAAAATCAGGGTTTAAAAACTAGTATTAAAACACTCTACCAAAACACACACAGCATTCAAAATAAAGTAAATGAGTTGACGGCACAAATCATTACAAATGGGTATGATTTGGAGGCCATTACAGAAATGTGGTTGCAGGGTGGCCAAGACTGGGAATTAAACATACAGGGGTATCTGACAATTCGGAAAGATAGACAAGAAGGGAAAGGAAGTGGGGTAGCTCTGTTAATAAAGGATGATATCAAGGCAGTTGTGAGAGATGATATTGGCTCCAATGAACAAAATGTTGAATCATTGTGGGTGGAAATTAGAGATGGTAAGGGGAAAAAGTCACTGGTGGGCATAGTTTATAGGCCCCCAAATAATAACTTCACGGTGGGGCGGACAATAATCAAGGGAATAATGGAGGCATGTGAAAAAGGAACGGCAGTAATCATGGGGGATTTTAACCTACATATCGATTGGTCAAATCAAATCGCATGGGGTAGCCTGGAGAAGGAATTCATAGAATGCATACGGGATTGTTTCTTAGAACAGTATGTTACAGAACCTACAAGGGAGCAAGCCATCTTAGATCTGGTCCCATGTAATGAGACAGGAATAATAAACGATCTCCTAGTAAAAGATCCTCTTGAATGAGTGATCACAGTATGGTTGAATTTGTAATACAGATTGAGGGTGCGGAAGTAGTGTCTCAAACGAGCGTACTATGCTTAAACAAAGGGGACGACAGTGGGATGAGGGCAGAGTTGGCTAAAGTAGACTGGAAACACAGACTAAACGGTGGCACAATTGAGGAGCAGTGGAGGACTTTTAAGGAGCTCTTTCATAGTGCTCAACAAAAATATATTCCAGTGAAAAAGAAGGGTGGTAATAGAAGGGATAACCAGCCGTGGATAACCAAGGAAATAAAGGAGAGTATCAAATTAAAAACCAATGCGTATAAGGTGGCCAAGGTTAGTGGGAAACTAGAAGATTGGGAAAATTTTAAATGACAGCAAAGAATGACTAAGATAGCAATAAAGAAAGGAAAGATAGATTACGAAAGTAAACTTGCGCAAAACATAAAAACAGATATTAAAAGCTTTTACCGATATATAAAACGGAAAAGAGTGACTAAAGTAAATGTTGGTCCCTTAGAAGATGAGAAGGGGTTTTAATAATGGGAAATGTGGAAATGGCTGAGACTTTAAACAATTATTTTGCTTCGGTCTTCACAGTGGAAGACACAAAAACCATGCCAAAAATTGCTGGTCACGGGAATGTGGGAAGGGAGGACCTTGAGACAATCACTATCACTAGGGAGGTAGTGCTGAACAGACTAATGGGACTCAAGGTAGACAAGTCCCCTGGTCCTGATGAAATGCATCCCAGGGTATTAAAAGAGATGGCGGAAGTTATAGCAGATGCATTTGTTATAATCTACCAAAATTCTCTGGACTCTGGGGAGGTACCAGCAGATTGGAAAGCAGCTAATATAACGCCTCTGTTTAAAAAAGGGGGCAGACAAAAGGCAGGTAACTATAGGCCGGTTAGTTTAACATCTGTAGTGGGGAAAATGCTTGAAGCTATCATTAAGGAAGAAATAGCGGGACATCTAGATAGGAATAGTGCAATCAAGCAGACGCAACATGGATTCATGAAGTGAAAATCATGTTTAACTAATTTACTGGAATTCTTTGAGGATAAAATGAGCATGGTGGATAAAGGTATACCGATGGATGTGGTGTATTTAGATTTCCAAAAGGCATTCGATAAGGTGCCACACAAAAGGTTACTGCAGAAGACAAAAGGTACGCGGAGTCAGAGGAAATGTATTAGCATGGATCGAGAATTGGCTGGCTGACAGAAAGCAGAGAGTCGGGATAAATGGGTCCTTTTCGGGTTGGAAATCGGTGGTTAGTGGTGTGCCACAGGGATCGGTGCTGGGACCACAACTGTTTACAATACACATACATGACCTGGAAGAGGGGACAGAGTGTAGTGTAACAAAATTTGCAGATGACACAAAGATTAGTCAGAAAGCGGGTTGTGCAGAGGACACAGAGAGGCTGCAAAGGGATTTAGATAGGTTAAGCGAATGGGCTAAGGTTTGGCAGATGGAATACAATGTCGGAAAATGTGAGGTCATCCACCTTGGGAAAAAAAACAGTAAAAGGGAATATTATTTGAATGGGGAGAAATTACAACATGCTGCGGTGCAGAGGGACCTGGGGGTCCTTGTGCATGAAACTCTTTTGAGTTTATCTGAAAATAAACATAAACATTAAACCGTGCCACCCGCCTGGGTGACACAGCAGACATTTTCAAGGCCCCTTTTTTTTTCTCCTTTTTTTTTGGGGCGCTAAAATCACATTTTTTCCAGTGCCCCCTATAAAAGGGGAGGGGGACACTAAAAGCACTGGCAATTAAAACAAATTAAACTTTAAAACGTAAAATCAAATTAAAATTTGGTTGCCGGGCGTGATGATGCACTCCAGTCCCTCCGGTGCCCACCTCTCGCGGAAGGCCGCGAGCGTACCGGTGGACACCGCATGCTCCATCTCCAAGGACACCCTGGACCGGATGTAAGAGCGGAAGAGAGGCAGGCAGTCAGGTTGAACGACCCCCTCGACCGCCCGCTGCCTGGACCGGCTGATGGCACCCTTGGCCGTGCCCAGGAGCAGTCCTACGAGGAGGCCTTCGGACCTACCCGCTCCCCTCCACACAGGGTGCCCAAAGATCAGGAGCGTGGGACTGAAGTGCAGCCAGAATTTCAGGAGCAGCCCCTTCAAATAATAAAATAGGGGCTGCAACCTTGTGCATTCCATAAAAACATGGAACACGGACTCTTCCAGACCGCAGAAATTGCAGGCGGCCTGGGAGTCCGTGAACCGGCTTAAAAATTTGTTGCACGGCACTGCTCCGTGCACCACCCTCCAGGCCAAGTCCCCGATGAATAGTGGGAGGACCCCTGCGTAGAGTGCCCTCCATCGGGGACCCCGCCTCCTCCGGACGGCAAGATGGTACACCATGGCGTGTCCGGACGGCCGGCGAGGATGGCAAAGTTGAGGGTGTACAGGAGCAGCCCGTACAGGAAACCCCTCCGCGCGGAACTGAAAGGCACGGAGGGGATTTCCCCGAGGCGGCTCAAGTTGTGAGGCGCCGGCCCCCGAGGGAGGTTCCGGGGTTTGGCGCCAATGAGGAATTCCGTCCGGACGGGGGTCAGTTCGGACGGGATCTCCCCACGTGCTTGAGCCTCCTCGATGCACCTAACGGAGTCAGGGCCCAGAGCTGTTTTTAGCGACTCGATGGCATCGGCCGCGTGGCGGATGTTGGCAGAATTTAGGCGCCGCGCCAGCGTGTCTGGCGCCATCCAGCCCGCTCCTCCGCCATCGAGCAGGTCCCTGACCCTGGTCACCTCACCAACCACAGCCCTCTCTTCCGACCGCCACATAAAACCTCGGCCGTGGAGGTACGGATTCCCGAGCAGCGGTTCCTGCAGGACGGCCGCCACTCCAGCCGGCGGAGAGCTGCGCTTGGTGGAGACTTTGTTCCAGACCCTGATGAGTTTCCTGTAAAAGACAGGCAGCTCCCGGAGGGCGGTCCTGGCACCCCCCAAGTTCACAAACAGGAGCTGCGTGTCATAATTGAGGTCGCGCTGCTAGCGGAAGAAATACCTCGCCAGAGCGCACCACCTAGGAGGGGGCTCGACGTAAAGGTATCTCTGCAGGGTCTGAAGACGGAAAGTCGCGAGCTGGGCGCTGATGCACACCAACGACTGACCGCCCTCCTCAAGCGGGAGACTCAAGACCGCAGCAGAGACCCAGTGCTTCCTGTTGTTCCAGAAGAAGTCCACCAGCTTCTTCTGTATCTTGGCGACAAACGCAGGGGGAGGGGTCAAAGTGACCAGCCGGTACCACAGCATTGCGGCCACCAGCTGGTTTATGACTAGCGCTCGACCCCTGTAGGACAGCACTCGGAGCAGTCCTGTCCAGCGCCCTAGGCGAACGGTGACCTTGGCCTCCAGCTCCTGCCAGTTCGCCGGCCAGGCTCCCTCATCGGGGCTAAGGTAGACTCCCAGATAGAGGAGATGGGTCGTGCTCCAGGCAAAAGGCCTGAGCTCCTCCGGCAGGGAGTCCACCCGCCACTGACCCACCAGGAGTCCGGAACATTTCTCCCAGTTGATCCTGGCGGAGGACGCGGCCGAGTAAATCTCCTGGCACTCACGCATCCTCCGCAGGTCAGCGGGATCCTCTATCGCGAGGAGCACGTCATCGGCGTAAGCCGAGAGGATGACCTCCACGCCCGGCCATTGCAGAGCCAGTCCCGTCAACCTCGTCCGCAAGAGGCGCAGGAAAGGCTCCACGCAAACGGCGTATAACTGGCCGGACATGGGGCATCCCTGGCGCACCCCTCTCCTAAAGCGAAGGGGCGCCGTCAAGGACCCGTTAACCTTAATCAGACACTCCGCGGCGGCGTACAAAAGTCGGATCCGGGCGACGAAATGCGTCCCGAACCCGAAAGCGCGCAGAGTTCCGAGCAGATAGTCGTGATCCACCCTGTCGAACGCCTTCTCTTGGTCGAGGGATAGGAAGGCGACCGACAGACCAGCCTCCTGGGAACAATGGATGAGGTCCCGGACCAGATGGATGTTATCGTGGATTGTCCGGCCCGGGACCGTGTAGGACTGGTCGGGGTGGATCATGTGGTCCAGCACGGCACCAAGGCGAGCAGACATCGCCCTGGCAAAGATTTTGTAGTCCGTGCTGAGGAGGGAGACCGGGCGCCAGTTCTTAAGGAGGCGGAGATCGCCCTTCCTAGGCAGCAGGACGATGACTGCCCTGCGCCAAGAGAGGGGCATCTCCCCAGTCGCCAGACTTTCCCCCAGGACCCGCGCGTCCTTGTGCATGAATCCCAAAAAGTTAGTTTGCAGGTGCAGCAGGTAATCAGGAAGACGAATGGAATGTTGGCCTTCATTGCGAGAGGGATGGAGTACAAAAGCACGGAGGTCCTGATGCAACTTTATAGGGTATTGGTGAGGCTGCACCTGGAGTACTGCATACAGTTTTGGTCACCTTACTTAAGGAAGGATATACTAGCCTTGGAGATGGTACAGGGACGATTCGCTAGGCTGATTCCGGAGATGAGGGGCTTACCTTATGATGATAAATTGAGTAGACTGGGTCTTTACTCGTTGGAGTTCAGAAGGATGAGGGGTGATCTTATAGAAACATTCAAAATAATGAAAGGGATGGACAAGATAGAGGCAGAGAGGTCGTTTTCACTGGTCGGGGAGACTAGAACTAGGGGGCAAAGCCTCAAAATACGGGGGAGCCAATTTAAAATCGAACTGAGAAGTAATTTCTTCTCCCAGAGGGTTGTGAATCTGTGGAATTCTCTGCCCAAGGAAGCAGTTGAGGCTAGCTCATTGAATGTATTCAAATCACAGATAGACAGATTTTTAATCAATAAGCGAATTAAGGGTTATGGGGAGCGGGCGGGTAAGTGGAGCTGAGTCCACGGCCAGATCAGCCATGATCTTATTGAATGGCGGAGCAGGCTCGAGGGGTTAGCAGGCTCGAGGGAACTCCTGTTCCTAATTCTTATGTTCTTATGTTCTTATGTTCTTTTGAATATGTGGCTTGAGGAATGGTGTAAGAGGGAGGGATTCAAATTCCTGGGACAATGTAACCGGTTCTGAGGGAGAAGGGAGATAAGGAAAAGTGGAGGGCAGTGAAATCAAAGACAACAATCAAAAAGGGACACATCACAACGTAATTCTAAAACGACAAAGAGTGTTAAAAAAAAGCCTGATGGCTCTGTGTCTCAATGTGAGGAGTATTCGTAGTAAGGTGGATGAATTAACTGCGCAGATAGCTGTTAACGGATATGATGTAATTGGGAATGCGGAGACATGGCTCCATGGTGACCATGGCTGGGAACTCAACATCCAATTGTATTCAATATTCAGGAACGTTCGACAGAAAGGAAAAGGAGGTGGGGTAGCGTTGCTGGTTAAAGAGTAAGGAAGTACATTAGCTTGGATGATGTGGAATCTGTATGGGTAGAGCTGCAGAACACCAAAGGGCAGAAAAGGCCAATGGGAGTTGTGTGCAGACCACCAAACAGTAGTAGTGAGGTTGGGGATGGCATCAAACAGTTAATTAAGGATGCATGCAATAAAGGTACAGCAGTTATCATGGGTGACTTTAATCTGCATATAGATTGGGCTAACCAAACTGGTTGCAATACAGTGGAGGAGGATTTCCTGGAGTGTATAAGAGATGGTTTTCTCGACCAATACATCGAGGAACCAACTAGAGAGCTAGCCATCCTGGACAGGGTGTTGTGTAACGAGAGAGAATGAATTAGCAATCTTGTTGTCCGAGGCCCCTAAGGGAAGAGTGACCATAACATGGTAGACTTCTTCACTAAGATGGAGAGTGACATAGTTAATTCAGAGACTAGCATCCTGAACTTAAAGAAAGGTAACTTCAATGGTATGAGACGTGAAGTGGCTAGGACAGACTGGCGAATGATTCTTAAAGGGTTGACGGTGGATAGGCAATGGCTGATATTTAAAGATCACATGGATGAACTTCAACAATTGTACTTCCCTGTCTGGCGTAAAAATAAACCGGGATAGATGGCTCAACCATGGCTAACAAGGGAAATTAGGGATAGTGTTAAATCCAAGGAAGAGGCATATAAATTGCCCAGAAAAAATAGCAAACCTGAGGACTGGGAGAAATTTAGAATTCAGCAGAGGAGGACAAAGGTTTTAATTAGGAGGGGGAAAATAGAGTATGAGAGTGAGCTTGAAGGGAACATAAAAACTGACTGCAAAAGCTTCTATAGATATGTGAAGCGAAAAAGATTAGTGAAGATGAATGTCGGTCCCTTGCAGTCAGAATCAGGTGAATTTATAATGGGGAACAAAGAAATGGCAGACCAATTGAACAAATACTTTGGTTCTGTCTTCACTAAGGAAGACACAAATAAACTTCCAGCAATACTAGGGGACTGAGGGTTGAGCGAGAAGGAGGAACTAAACAAAATCCTTATTAGTCAGGAAATTGTGTTAGGGAAATTGATGGGACTGAAGGCCGATAAATCCCCAGCGCCTGATAGTCTGCATCCCAGAGTACTTAATGAAGTGGCCCTAGAAATAATGGATGCATTGGTAGTCATTTTCCAACATTCTATAGACTCTGGATCAGTTCCTATGGATTGGAGGGTAGCTAATGTAACCCCACTTTTTAAAAAAGGATGGGGAGAGAAAACAGGGAATTATAGACCGTTTAGCCTGACATCGGCAGTGGGGAAAATGCTGGAATCAATTATTAAGGATAGGATCGGTCCAAGTCAGCATGGACTTATGAAAGGGAAATCATGCTTGACAAATCTTCTAGAAATTTTTGAGGATGTAACTAGTTGAGTGGACAAGGGAGAACCAGTGGATGTGGTGAATTTGGACTTTCAAAAGGCTTTTGACAAGGTCCCACACAAGAGATTGGTGTGCAAAATTAAAGCACATGGTATTGGGGGTAATGTATTGACGTGGATAGAGGACTGGTTGGCAGACAGGAGCAAAGAGTCGGGATGAACGTGTCCTTTTCAGAATGGCAGGCAGTGACTTGTGGGGTACCACAGGGTTCATTGCTGGGATCCCAGCTATTTACAATGTCCATTAATGATTTAGATTAAGGAATTGAATATAATATCTCCAAGTTTCCTGATGACACTAAGCTGGGTGGCAGTGTGAGCTGTGAGGAGGATGCTAAGCCGCTGCAGCGTGACTTGGACAGCTTAGGTGAGTGGGCAAATGCATGGCAGGTGCAGTATAATGTATATAAATGTGAGGTTATCCACTTTGGGGGCAAAAGCAGGAAGGCAGAATATTATCTGAATGGTGACAGATTAGGAAAAGGGGAGGTGCAATGAGACCTGGATGTCATGGTATATCCATCATTGAAAGCTGGCATGCAGACGTTGAAGAAGGCAAATGGCATGTTGGCCTTCATAGCGAGAGGACTTGAGTATAGGAGCAGGGATTTCTTACTGCAGTTGTGCAGGGCCTTGGTGAGGCCACACCTTGAATGTTGTTTACAGTTTTGGTCTCCTAATCTGAGGAAGGACATTCTTGCTATTGAGGGAGTGCAGCGAAGGTTCATCAGACTGATTCCAGGTATGGCAGGACTGACATATGAAGAAGGATTGGATCGACTTGGCTTATATTCATTGGAATTTAGAAGACTGAGAGGGGATCTCATAGAAATATATAAAATTCTGATGGGATTGGACAGGGTAGAGGCAGGAAGAATGTTCCCGATGTTGGGGAAGTCAAGAACCAGGGGTCACAGTCTAAGGGTAAGGGGTCAGCCATTTAGGACCGAGATGAGGAGAAACTTCTTCATTCAGAGAATTGTGAACCTGTGGAATTCTCTACCACAGAAAGTTGTTGAGACCAGTTTGTTAGATATATTCAAAAGGGAGTTAGATGTGGCCCTCACGGCTAACGGGATCAAGGGGTATGGAGAGAAAGCAGGAATGGGGTACTAAAGTTGCAAAAATGATCAACCATGATCATATTGAATTGTGGTGCAGGCTCGAAGGGCCGAATGGCCTACTCTTGTAGTTATTTTCTATGTTTCTATGTTTCTATGACACATTTATTTTCAATTCATTAATGCTTTTATTAAAATAATAAGTGGAGAAAGTTAAAGCAAGCTTCCTGTATTCTTCAGTAATAACCTTCATATTGATTGGACAAAGCAAATTGTACAGAGCAGCCTTAAGGAGGAGTTCATAGAGTGTATGCGGGATAGTTTCCTTGAACAGTATGTTGCAGAAGCAACCAGGGAGCAGGCTATTTTTGATCTATTACTGTGTAATTAGGCAGGCTTAATAACTAATCTCATCGTAAAAGATCCTCTCAGAATGAGTGACCATCATTTGGTTGAATTTCAAATTGAGTTGGAGGGTGAGAAAGTTGGTTCTCTAACCAGTATCCTAAGCTTAAATAAAGGAGACTACAAAGGTATGAGGGCAGAGTTGGCAAAAGTGGACTGGGAAAATAGATTACAGCATGGGATGGTTGATGAGCAGTGGCAGATATTGAAGGAGATATTTCATAACTCGCAAGAAAAATATACCCCAATGAGAAGGAAAGATTGTAACCATCTGTGGCTAACTCAGGAAATAACGGAGGGAATCAAATTTAAAACAAAGGCATACAATGTGGCCAAGACTAGTGGGAGGTCAGAGGTTTGGGAAAATTTTAAAAGCCAGCAGAGAATGACTAAAACAACGGTAAAGGGAGGGAAGATAGATTATGAAAGTAAACTAGCACCAAATATAAAAACAGATAGTAAGAGTTTCTACAGGTACATAAAAAGGAAAAGAATTGCTAAAGTAAATGTTGGTCCCCTGGAGGATGAGACTGGGGAATTAATAATGGAGAACAAGGAAATGGCAGAGACGTTGAACAAATCTTTTGTATTGGTCTTCACGGTAGAAGACACTAAAAACATGCCAATAGTGGATAATCAAGGGGCTATAGGTAAGGAGGAACCTATCACTAGTGTAGGATACAATCACTATCACTAATGAAGTAGTACTAGGTAAAATAATGGGACGAAAGGCGGGCAAGTCCCCTGGACCTGATGCCTTACATTCTAGGGTTTTAAGAAAAGTGGCTGTAGAGATATTGGAGGCATTGGTTGTAATCTACCAAAATTCCCTGAATTCTGGGGCAATTCCAGCAAACCGTAAATGTACCGCCCCTATTTAAAAAAGGAGGCAGACAAAAAGCAGGAAACTATAGACCAGTTAGCCTAACATCTGTCGTTGGTAAAATGCTGGAGTCCTTTATTAAGGAAGCAGCAGGAGGCCATTTGGAAAAGCATGATTCAATCAAGCAGAGTCAGCATGGTTTTATGAAATGGAAAACACGTTCGACAAATTTGCTGGAGTTCTTTGAGGATGTAATGAGCAGGGTGGATAAGGGGGAACTAGTGGATGTGGTATATTTTGATTTCCAGAAGGCATGTGATAAGGTGCCACATAAGAGGTTACTGCACAAGATAAAAGCTCACTGGGTTGGGGGTAATATATTAGCATGGATAGAGGATTGGCTAATTAACAGAAAGCAGAGAGTCGGGATAAATGGATCATTTTCCGGTTGGCCAACAGTGTTTAATGGGGTGCCGCAGGGATCGGTGCTGGGGCCTCAACTATTTACAATCTATATTAATGACTTGGATGAAGGGACCGAGTATAATGTAGCTAAGTTTGCTGATGATACAAAGATGGGTGGGAAAGCTAATTGTGGGGAGGGCACAAAAATCTGCAAAGGGATATAGACAGGCTAAGTGAGTGGGCAAAAATTTGGCAGATGGAATATAATATGGTAAAATGCGAGGTTATCCACTTTGGCAGAAATAATAGAGAAGCAAATTGTAATTTAAATGGAGAAAATTTGCAAAGTGTTGCAGTACAGAAAGACCTGGGGGTCTTTGTGCATAAAACACAAACATTAATATGCAGGTACAACAAGTAACCAGGAAAGCAAATGAAATGTTGGCCTTTATTGCAAGAGGGCTAGAGTATAAAAGCAGGAAATTCCTGCTACAACTGGTTGTCAGACAGGAAGCAAAGAGTAGGAGTAAATGGGTACTTTTCAGAATGGCAGGCAGTGACTAGTGGGGTACCGCAAGGTTCTGTGCTGGGGCCCCAGCTGTTTACACTGTACGTTAATGATTTAGATGAGGGGATTAAATGTAGTATCTCCAAATTTGCGGATGACACTAAGTTGGGTGGCAGTGTGAGCTGCGAGGAGGATGCTGTGAGGCTGCAGAGCGACTTGGATAGGTTAGGTGAGTGGGCAAATGCATGGCAGATGAAGTATAATGTGGATAAATGTGAGGTTATCCACTTTGGTGGTAAAAACAGAGAGACAGACTATTATCTGAATGGTGACAGATTAGGAAAAGGGGAGGTGCAAAGAGACCTGGGTGTCATGGTACATCAGTCATTGAAGGTTGGCATGCAGGTGCAGCAGGCGGTTAAGAAAGCAAATGGCATGTTGGCCTTCATAGCAAGGGGATTTGAGTACAGGGGCAGGGAGGTGTTGCTACAGTTGTACAGGGCATTGGTGAGGCCACACCTGGAGTATTGTGTACAGTTTTGGTCTCCTAACCTGAGGAAGGACATTCTTGCTATTGAGGGAGTGCAGCGAAGGTTCACCAGACTGATTCCCGGGATGGCGGGACTGACCTATCAAGAAAGACTGGATCAACTGGGCTTGTATTCACTGGAGTTCAGAAGAATGAGAGGAGACCTCATAGAAACATATAAAATTCTGACGGGGTTAGACAGGTTAGATGCAGGAAGAATGTTCCCAATGTTGGGGAAGTCCAGAACCAGGGGTCACAGTCTAAGGATAAGGGGTAAGCCATTTAGGACCGAGATGCGGAGGAACTTCTTCACCCAGAGAGTGGTGAACCTGTGGAATTCTCTACCACAGAAAGTTGTTGAGGCCAATTCACTAAATATATTCAAAAAGGAGTTAGATGAGGTCCTTACTGCTAGGGGGATCAAGGGGTATGGCGAGAAAGCAGGAATGGGGTACTGAAGTTGCATGTTCAGCCATGAACTCATTGAATGGCGGTGCAGGCTAGAAGGGCTGAATGGCCTACTCCTGCACCTATTTTCTATGTTTCTATGTTTCTATGGTGAGCCCACACCTGGAGTACTGTGTGCAATTTTGATCTCCGTATTTAAGGAAGGCTATACTTACATTGGAGGCTGTTCAGAGAAGTTTCACTAGGTTGATTCTGGCGATGAGGATAGGTTGAGTAGGTTGGGCCTATACACATTGGAGTTCAGAAGAATGAGAGGGGATCTTATTGAAACTTATAAGATAATGAGGGGGCTCGACAAGGTGGATACAGAGAGGATATTTCCACTCATAGGGGAAACTAAAACTAGGGGACATAATCTTAGAATAAGTGGGCGCCCATTTAAAACTGAGATAAGGAGAAATTTCTTTTCTCAGAGGGTTGTAAATCTATGGAGTTCTCTGCCCCAGAGAGCTGTGGAGGCGGGTCATTATATTTAAGACGGAGATGGACTGATTTTTGACTGATAAGAGAGTAAAGGTTATGGGGAGTGGGCAGGAAAGTGGAGCTGAGTTCATGATCAGATCAGCCATGATCTTATTGAATGGCGGAGCAGGCTCGAGGGGCCAAATGACCTACTCCTGCTCCTATTTCTTATGTTCTTATGTTCTTATGTAATTGCAACCCGATGGATGAATGTGGACTGAAGATAGAGATGATGAATTGGGTTTCATCTTATTTTTCCTTTGGTGTTGTGTCGAAGTTCTTCAACGCTATTTTAACATGCTCGCTAAGTCCCAGCCTTTGACTGGGTTTCACTGTTGTCAATTGGAATCTGGGTAAGATTTGAAGGAATGTGTCAAAATTCAGAAATTCCAAAAGTCTCTAAAAGAAAAACGAATTTTTGTAAATTAAGGTACATTCCAAAGTAAATAATAAATCAAGATACTAGTTAATAAAGATAACATCTGTATTTTTTATAGTTTACACCCATAACTGATGCTTCCAATATGTTCTTATGTTATTTGTTTTCCTTTGTCATTTATGTTTATAACCAATGCCTTCTTTAAAAATAAATTAATTATACCTCTAATCTGCTATGACTATAATTGGATCCTCTCGTGTTGTAGTCTCAGACTTACTGTTTGCTGATGTATTGTGATTCTGAAATACATGAGGGACTCTTAAGATGTCATTACAGGGCTGAATTTGTGAGGCCCTGTCAGTGGCATGCATTTTGTGGTGCTCAATTTCAGGAGAGACCGCATTACTGACATCCATGGGCCTCATTGAAGTGCAAACAAAGTGCGGATTGTACACCTTCAGATTTAGCTCTGCTCACAGCCAAAAGCTTGCTCTTAAAATTGGATGCAGGGCAAGTCCTGGGGCTTGGCCTGCTCAAATAGGCTCCTTAACGGGCTTCTTGAGGATGTGTCTGTTTCTGGTAAAACATTTTTTATCTCAAATACATTTTGTGGCATTCTCTACACTGAGTACAATCTCCATTTTTGGCATCTTTTGAGTTTTTTTTATTGTTGGTATTTACTTTATTATTCTTGATGGCTGCTAGCATTTCAATTCCACCACAAACATAAATGTGGATGGCTATACCTTTGGGGGTTCCAAATTCATTGCTTAATTGAGGCAAAGAAGAGCATTTTCTCTGGGGCTAATAAATGAGGCTGCAATGTAATCACATAATTTGGCTGCACTCTTCACTATCCTGAGACCTGCATTTACAGATCCCCACACCATTCCCCACGGGTACCTGTAAACTTCCAACACCACCTCAATTTCACAGGGCAAGCAACGAAAGATTATTACCATCTGCTGCACAATGACCTGCAGGTGACATCTGGATGAGGAATGGCTCCTTCTGGAGAAGGGAGGGTCACCAAAGCATGAAACTTTCCAAGTTACTGTAGACCACAAGGCCAGAAAACAGGCCAAGTTCTTGATTTGCTAAGCCAATTCTGGCCGTTGCTGTGGGCCTTGGAAGGAGAGGAGCCACCACCTGACTTTTATGAGGACCCAATGGCAGTTGTAGGGCCGACCTTGGAGGTCCAGGCGGGATCATGTTCTGGAAACATAATGGTTTACAGTAGGCAGATTTGCAGTGAGTTGAGTTAGAGTAAGTGGAATATTTTGGTTTGTTAGATGTAGCTCTCTGAAAAATTTGATTATTTCCAAGGCAGTTCCAAAACCTCTTTCCCACATACTGGGCAGCGAGGCCATATTTTGCAGCATCCAGGACAAGCCAGGGTCCAAGATGTCCCTATCATCATCATCATCTTCATCGGCAGTCCCTCGAAATCAAGGAAGACATGTCACAGGTGGGACAGGCAATTGTTGAAGGAAAGGGTGGGTGGGGAGTCTGGTTTGCTGCATGCTCCTTCCGCTGCCTGCGCTTCTTTTCTGCAGGCTCTCGGCGATGAGACTCGAGGTGCTCAGCACCCTCCCGGATGCTCTTCCTCCACTTAGGGCGGTCTTTGGCCAGGAACTCCCAGGTGTCGGTGGGGATGTTGCACGACTGGGGGCAGTGCTGTGTGGGGGGGTCAGGTTGGTGGAGGATCTTTGTCTTACAGATGATTAGTGTAAGGTCCATGCTTTCATATGCCTCGGTGAAGATGTTGACGATGACTTGGAGTTCAGCCTCGGAATGTGCGCAGACGCAAGCGTCGTCCACGTACTGTAGTTGGACGACAGAGGGATGGACAGTCTTGGATCTGGCCTGGATGACAAAGGTTGAACAGGTTCCCACTGGTTCTGTAGTTTAGTTCCACTCTAGCAGCGAGCTTGTTGAGTGTGAGGTGGAGCATTTCAGCGAGGAAGATCGAGAAGAGAATTGGCGCAATGACGCAGTCTTGCTTGACCCCGGTCCGGATGTTGATTGGGTCTGTGGTGGATCCATTGGTCAGGATCATAGCTTGCATGTCGTCATGCAGCAGGTGGTGGATGGCGACAAACTTTTGGGGGCAGCTGAAATGGAGAAGGACGCTCCATAGTCCCTCACAGTTAACAGTGTCAAAGGCCTTTGTAAGGTGAAAGAAGGCCATGTACAAGGGTTGGTGCTGTTCCCTGCATTTCTCTTGCAGTTGTCGCACCATAAAGATCATGGGCTAGATTTTCCACTTTTGTGCTTATTGCCCAAAAATGGCTATTATTTCTGGTGTGGGCGCTAAGAAAGGGTTTTCAGATCGCCGGTTTTTCGCCCATTCTCAAAGCACCTAGTCTCCATTTTTTAAATTGGGCGTTACCGCGAACGATATGAAATGGGCGGTAGCATTAAAATTTTTTGCCCTTCTGCTGTAAAGTGTCACCATCCTTAGCAATGGCATGGCAATGCTCAAATCCCACGATTCAGGAGGTCAAGGGTTATCATAACATGGGCAGAAGAGGAGACAGAGAGAGAGGGAGCTCAGAGGGACTGAAGGCGTGTGTGGCTGTGGTGTGTGTGTTTGGCTGTTGTGGGAGGCACGGCGGAGATTCACCAGCAGCAAAAAGCCCACTAAGCACCAAGATCATAGTTGGCATTAAATTTTTGTCCAACACATAAGATATAACATGGAAGGGATGATGGAGGCCCTGGAGTTGGTAGCCAGGAACACTGGTGGAGGTTCTAGCCTCATGTCCGTTGTACCCTGTAATGGACAGAATCCGTACTCTGACTCCGGGAGTAGCTCCTCATCCACAGGGAGAAGACGGTTGAGGAGGATTCTAGCGATGACTTTCCCAGTGGCTGACAACAGGGAGATTCCTCTGTAGTTGCCACAGTCGGACTTGTCCCATTTTTTAAACATGGCCACGATTACTGCATCTCTGAAATCTCCCAACATGCTCTCTTCCTTCCAGATGAGAGAGATGAGGTCATGCATTCGTGCCAATAGTGCCTCTCCACCATACTTTAGTGCCTCAGCGGGGATTCCATCCGCTCCCGATGTGTTGTTGTTCTTGAACTGATGGATGGCTTTTTCTACCTCCTGCAGGGCTGGGGTTTTGTTGAGATGGTGGTGGGTAGCATGCTGTGGGATGGAGTCGAGGACACTTGTGTCAAAGGAATGTGACATGGGTACCTGCTGCTTGCATTTCACTGACGCCACTTACCACTGATGCTACATGCTCCAGTGGGGTCAGCAGCAGAGGTCGCTGGCGGGTGTGATCCAGGTTTAATTATTGCTGCCCTGAGGACGTTGTGGGCCAACAATTCTATCACGGTACCAGTCACATTATTTATGTTTGTAGAAATCTGGTTGCTGCACTCCCCCAGCCCAGCAATGCTATCTTGTATCGTACGATACGCAGATTTCAATAATTGACAAATAAGCAAGCAGCTTTCATGTTCAGTTAAAAATTAGCCTTGCGAAACCTGAATTCTGAGGTGACACAAGACCAGTGCCAATTTGGGACCTCCGTCTTGTGTTAGACTGCCCTTTCCTGATAACCAACAAGTCTCCTTGCTCCCTGGTCTCTGTCTCAACCATTGATGCCTCTGCTAACTCATTATGTTCTTCAACATGCACATTTTGGGATGGTGCTTGGCTCATATATCGACTATGATTCAAAGTGGTTTGACATTATTCTGCTTGTGAGCAACTCGGCTCTTTGTAACAAGGACTAGCTATGTGGCATTTGAGCAACTCACCTCTTGATGTGAAGGACCGGCCTCTGCAAGTGAGGGCCTGGCCTCTTAATGTGAAGTCCCAGCTTATAGCAGTGAGGGCCCAATCTCTTAATGTGAAGGCCGAGCTCGTAGCAGTGAGGGACCGACCTCTTAATGTGAAGGCTTGGCCTATTTGTATGAGAGACCAAGCTATGACTCTAAGAGGTATGCCTCGAGTGTGATAGACTGACTTATCTCACTTGGTGTTATATTTTTCTGTAAGAAGAACAGATGGTACTTGTTTAATATTGCTTTTAGGTTAAAGAAAATGCTCCAGTACTGTGGAAATATGCTGTATTCTACATGGCTCTTTAATTACTGCATCTCCCCAGATGATTGCAAACATTGCGCACAATCAAAAATGACGCTCAGCTTAAGTAGTGGCCCTGGAAATAGTGGATGCATTGGTGATAATTTTCCAACAGTCTATCAACTCTGAATCAGTTCCTATGGACTGGAGGGTTGCTAATGTAACACCACTTTTTAAAAAAGGAGGGAGAGAGAAAACGGGTAATTATAGACCAGTTCGCCTGACATCAGTAGTGGGGAAAATGTTGGAATCAATCATTAAGGATGAAATAGCAGTGCATTTGGAAAGCAGTGACGGGATCGGTCCAAGTCAGCATGGATTTATGAAAGAGAAATCATGCTTGACGAATCTTCTGGAATTTTTTGAGGATGTAACTAGCAGAGTGGACAAGGGAGAACCAGTGGATATGGTATATTTGGACTTTCAAAAGGCTTTTGACAAGGTTCCACACAAGAGATTGGTGTGCAAAATCAAAGTACATGGTACTGTGGGTAAAGAACTGACGTGGATAGAGAACTGGTTGGCAGACAGGAAGTAGAGAGTCGGGATAAACGGGTCCTTTTCAGAATGGCAGGCAGTGATTAGTGGGGTGCCGCAGGTTCAGTGATGGGGCCCCAGCTCTTTACAACATACAGTAAGGATTTAGATGAAGGAATTGAGTTTAATATCTCCAAGTTTGCAGATGGCCTTAAACTGGGCGGCGGTGTGAGCTGTGAGGAGGACGCTAAGAGGCTGCAGTGTGACTTGGACAGGTTAGGTGAGTGGGAAAATGCGTGGTAGATGCAGTATAATGTGGATAAATGTGAAGTTATCCACTTTGGGGGCAAAAACACGAAGGTAGAATATTATCTGAATGGCGGCAGATTAGGAAAAGGGGAGTTGCAATGAGACCTGGGTGTCATGGTTAATCAGTCATTGAAAGTTGGCATGCAGGTACAGCAGGCGGTGAAGAAGGCAAATGGTATGTTGGCCTTCATAGCTAGGGGATTTGAGTATAGGAGTAGGGAGGTCTTACTGCAGTTGAGACCTCACCTGGAATATTGTATTCAGTTTTGGTCTCCTAATCTGAGGAAGGACGTACTTGCTATTGAGGGAGTGCAACGAAGGTTCACCAGACTGATTTCAGGGATGGCAGGACTGACATATGGGGAGAGACTGGATCAACTGGGCCTTTGTACATTGGAGTTTAGAAGGATGAGAGGGGACCGCATAGAAACGTATAAGATTCTGACGGGACTGAACAGGTTAGATGCGGGAAGAATGTTCCCGATGTTGGGGAAGTCCAGAACCAGGGGACACAGTCTTAGGATAAGGGGTAGGCCATTTAGGACCAAGATGAGGAGAAACTTCTTCACTCAGAGAGTTGTTAACCTGTGGAATTCCCTGCCGCAGAGAGTTGTTGATGCCAGTTCATTGGCTATATTCAAAAGGGAGTTAGATATGGCCCTTACGGCTAAAGGGATCAAAGGGTATGGCGGGAAAGCAGGAAAGGGGTACTGAGGGAATGATCAGCCATGATCTTATTGAATGGTGGTGCAGGCTCGAAGGGCCAAATGGCCTACTCCTGAACCTATTTTCTATGTTTCTATGTTTCTATGTTTTTATAATGGTATGAACCAGCGACTTGGTGCCATTCTTCGGCTTTTCCCTCCCCACGATTCCTATGACCTTCCAATTATTTTATATCCAGTATTCCCTTCTTATCGGGATTGATAGCTCAGGTTTGGAATACATCACCACCACCACTTCTCCCTTGCTTATAGAAATTCCTTTTCCTGGAAGGGAAACAAAAATATTAACCTTTCTTTGTGAGTGTATTGCTGCACATTTTCCATTATGATATGAGATGCAATATCAGTTCCATTTCCCTCTGCACTCCAGCTGCTGATTTCATCCCGTACCCTAGATATTTGCTTAGTATGAACCTGATCGTGTATATCCTCAGTATTCTGTTTGACCCTGAGCTGAGCTTTAAATCTCATACTCTGTGCGTCATTGAGACATGCTATTTCTATCTCCAAAGCATCGTGCACCTCTGCCCTTACCTCACCCACCCCAACGCTGAGACCCTCATTCATGTCTTCATCACACCCAGGCTTGATGTCTCCAATGATCTTCTCCTTCCAAACTCCTGAGTTTCTCTATCACTCTAATAATAACTTTTATTTATATAGCACCTTTAACGTAGTAAAACGTCCTAAGGCACTTTACAACAGTGTTGAGACAAACAGATACATTTGACACTGAGCCACAGAAGAAATTAAGGCAGATGAGTTAAAGCTTGTTTAAAGAGGTAGGTTTTAATGAGCATCTTAAAGGAGGAAAGCGAGGTTTAGGGAGGAAGTTCCAGAGCTTAGGGCCCAGGCAGCTGAAGGCAAGGCTACCGATGGTTGAGCAATTATAATGAGGGATGTTCAAGACGCCAGAATTTGAGGAGTGCAGACATCTTGTTTGTTTGTATTACATGTATTTATTACATTATATTTGTCAACTTTTGTCTGCTCTGCTCTCTCAAGGCATGGAATTCTTGCTCTTCTTTATAAAAATCTTTTTGTGACCTTCCCTTTCCCTTTCCCAGCCTCTGCAACCCCCTCCAGCCCTAATTACCAGCACATACCCTGCACTCTTCGAACTCTGGTTTCCTTTGCATCCCCCTTCTCGCTGCTCCAGCTTTGGTGCCAGAAGCCTCCATACATCTTCATTCCACATTTTAAAACTCTTCTCTAAACCCCTCTACCTTCATTTAAGAGACTCCTCAAAACCTATTTGAATAACTGTGGCTGGGAATTTCCTCAGAGCTCCACTCCACCACCGTAAATTTACCGTAGTTATGGCAACAGCGTTGGAGCAGCTCCGAGGACATTTTTGGCCCATGTTTTCAATCATGTCTCCTAACTCTGCACCTAACATGGCTCCGCCTCCATTTTCACCTCGATGAGATTACTTGGGCCATTTCACTACATACACGGGGTTGTGGATAATATATTGGCAAGGATAGAAGATTGGCTAATTAACAGAAAATAGAGAGTCAGGATAAATGGGTAATTTTTGTGTTGGCAAACTGTAACTAGTGGGGTGCCACAGGTATCACTTGGATAAAGGGACTGAGTGTAATGTAACCAAATTTGATGATGATAAAAGATAGGTGGGAACGCAAGTTGTGAGGAAGATGCAAAGAATCTGCAAAGGGATATAGATTAAGTGAGTGGGCAAAAATTTGGCAGATGGAGTATAACATGGGAAAATGTGAGCTTATCCACTTTGATAGGAACAATAAAAAAGCAAATTATTATTTAAATGAGGAGAGATTACAAAATGCTCAGGTACAGAGGGATCTGGGGTCCTTGTACATGAAACTCAAACAGTTAGCATGCAGGTACATAGAAACATAGAAACATAGAAAATAGGTGCAGGAGTAGGCCATTCGGACCTTCTCAGCCTGCACCACCATTCAATATGATCATGGCTGATCATGCAACTTCAACACCCCACTACTGTCTTCTCTCCATACCCCCTGATCCCTTTAGCCATAAGGGCCACACCTAACTCCCTTTTGAATATATCCAATGAACTGGACTCAACAACTTTCTGTGGTAGAGAATTCCATAGGTTCACAATTCTCTGGGTGAAAAAGTTTCTCCTCATCTCGGTCCTATATGGCTTACCCCTTATCCTTAGACTGTGACCCCTGGTTCTGGACTTCCCCCACATCGGGAACATTCTTCCTGCATCTAACCTGTCCAATCCCTTCCGAATTCTATATGCTTCTATGAGATCCCCTCTCATTCTTCTAAATTCCAGTGAAAATAAGCCTAGTCGATCCATTCTTTCTTCATTTGTCAGTCCTGCCATCCCTGGAATCAATCTGGTGAACCTTCGCTGCACTCCCTCAGATTAGGAGACCAAAACTCGACACAATGCTCAAGGTGTGGTCTCACTAAGGCCCTGTACAACTGCAGCAAGACCTCCCTACTCCTATACTCAAATCCTCTCGCTATGAAGGCTAACATGCCATTTGCTTTCTTTACTGCCTGCTGTACCTGCATGCCTCCTTTCAATGACTGATGTACCATGACACCCAGGTCGTGTTGCACCTCCCTTTTTACTAATCTGTCACCATTCAGGTAATAATTTGCCTTCCTGATTTTGCCACCAAAGTTGATAACCTCACACTTATCCACATTATACTGCATCTGCCATACATTTGCCCACTCACCTAACCTGTCCAAGTCACCCTACAACCTCTTAGCATGCTCCTCGCAGCTCATACTGCCATCCAGCTTAGTGTCATCTGCAAACTTGGAGATATTACATAGAAACATAGAAACATAGAAAATAGGTGCAGGAGTAGGCAATTCAGTCCTTCAAGCCTGCACCACCATTCAATAAGATCATGGCTGATCATTCCCTCAGTACCTCTTTCCTGATTTCTCTCCATACCCCTTGATACCTTTCGCCGTATGGGCCATATCTAACTCCCTCTTGAATATATCCAATGAACTGGCATCAACAACTCTCTGCGGTAGAGAATTCCACAGGTTAACAACTCTCTTCAATTCCTTCGTCTAAATCATTAATATATATTGGAAATAGCTGGGGTCCCAGCACTGAACCTTGCGGTACCCCACTAGTCACTGCCTGCCATTCTGAAAAGGACCCATTTATTCCCACTCTTTGCTTCGAATTTGCCAGCCAGTTCTCTATCCACGTCAATACATTACCACCAATACCACATGCCTTCATTTTGCACACTAATCTCTTGTGTGAGATCTTGTCAAAAGCCTTTTGAAAGTCCAAATACACCACATCCACTGGTTCTCCCTTAATTACTCTACTAGTTACATCCTCAAAAAATTCTAAAGATTTTTCAAGCATGATTTCCCTTTCATAAATCCATGCTGACTTGGACTGATCCTGTCTCTGCTTTCCAAATGCTCTGCTATTACATCCTTAATAATTGATTCCAGCATTTTCCCCACTACCGATGTCAGGCTAACCCGTCTATAATTCCCTATTTTCTCTCTCCCTCCTTTTTTAAAAAGTGGGGTTACATTAGCTACCCTCCATTCCATAGGAACTTACAGCAAGTAATTAGGAAATGGAATGTTGGCCTTTATTGCAAGGTGGATGGAGTATAAAAGTAGGGAAGTCCTGCTACAACTGTATTGGGCTTTGGTGAGACCACACCTGGAGTACTGGGGTACAGTTTTCTTCTCCTTATTTAAGGAGGGATATGTTATGTCTGTAATGCACTTATGAATGACTCCATGAGGCAATGTGTTGTACTCAAACTGTAGTGACATTGGTCCTTTTTTTGTAACTCCAGAGTGAGGCACATGCTTGGTGGGCATCCTTTTATACTGGGCCCTGCACATCGATGCAGGTGCCCCTCAGGTCTCCCACCGCAGTGCCCTCTGGTGGACAGTCTTGACCACAGGGGCAGGAAACCCCGGTCTCCACCAGTTGTAGCCTCTAGTGGTGCCAGCATAGTATATACACAGTGTAAACCTTATTGATAGTACATCAGGTAACAAGTCTCCATCTTATGCAACTATACAATGACTACACAGAGAGTATATCTATTGTCTGCATATATAACAAGATATACTTGCATTGGAGGCAGTTTAGAGAAGGTTCACCAGGTTGATTCCTGAGATGATGGGATTGTGTTATGAAGAATGGTTGAGCAGGTTGGGCCTATACTCATTGGAGTTTAGAAGAATGAGAGGTGATCTTATTGAAATGTATAAAAATCTGAGGGGGCTTGACAGGGTAGATGCAGAGAGGATGTTTCCCCTCATGGTGAAATCTAGAACTAGGGGGCATAGTTATAGAATAAGGGGTCGCCCATTTAAGATGAAAATGAGGAGTAATTTCTTCTCTCAGAGGATCATAAAACTTTGGAATTCTCTACCCCAGAGAGCTGTGGAGACTGGTTCATTTAATATATTTAAGGTGGAGATTAACAGATTTTTGAATGATAAGGGAGTCAAGGGTTATGGGGAGCGGGCAGGGAAGTGGAGTTGAGGCTAAGATCAGATCAGCCATGATCTTATTGAATGGCGGAGCAGTCTCGAGGGATCAAATGGCCTACCCCTGCTCCTATTTCTTAAGTTCTTATAAAAATGCAAGCTGCTATTTTTTGAAGTTCTTTATTATGTACAATAAGATTCCAGAGTCTTAAAGTCAGATATCTTCTTGCTGACATTTCCCCATGTGTAAGAGATATGCAAGATCAATTGAGCTCTATTCATTGCCTCCCAAGCCAGCATATACTTTTCCTGTTGGTCCTATGCACTTCAGTTCCAAGGACTAATTCACAGTTCCATTAATAAATCCAGAAGAGCATAAAGAGCATTATCACAGAGCCTGGCCTTCCTTTGATACTTTTTCTGCTCCATGAGAAGCAATCTTCTTTCGTCATAGCTAGATTAATGGAAAACGTGCCTGTTATATGAGCAAAGAATCTTATTAGCTTACTCTCATTGACTCATCAGCTTTATTGCAAATGTCTTCTGATTGGCTCAACCTCTGTATAGATATTACATTAATGCCTTCTTGTAAAAAAGTAATGTACTGAAAATATAATTACTGAGAATGTGTTAAAACATTCAATACAAACAATGAATACTGAGTTAAGACACTTTTTGAGCAGAAAATGTAGACAAAGCATTTTTGCGTATGATTCTAAAGGAATCATTGGATTATAATTTAGTGTGACATAGGGGAGGGTAATTTTCATCACTATAATGTATGCACCTGTGAGGATGCTCACAGGTTTGTAGATGTGATGAACCAAATTTTAATTTGATTTTATATGTTTTAAAGTTTAATTTGTTTTAATTGCCAGGTTTTCGTGCCCCCCTCCCCTTTTATAGGGGACACTTGTATATATATCTCTTGTTTTACTGCCCAAAAAACCCCCCACAAAAATCACAAAAAAAACAAATAAAAAGGGCATGTGAAAAATGTTTAGAGTGTCCCCCAGATCGGGGGGCACTTGCTTTAATGTTTATTTTGTGTCCCCAAAAAGAGTTGTAGATGTGATGTTCATGTGATGTTCACAAGACTCAATAAAACCCCAGTCAGTTGGGTCTAGGTCATCCACAATGAGGTACGCTGTTGTGCGCCTAATGGATGAATTGGCAATGTGTAGTGTGATTGTTAAACCTGTGTTAATAAACCAACTAGTTCTTAATAGCAATGTTTTGGTATGAATTCATATGTAAATAACCCATGAAGCGAATACATTACAATCACCTGGGCAGTAATCTGACTGATTGCCTTACCCACCCATTGTAGAACCACCCAAATCTTATTCCAACAATGAGATGAAAATCAGACTGGTTCTACAACAGGCAATCTGCTCTGCCAGGTTACTGACTAGATAGTGAAGGGCACCACACCCCACCTCCCCCGCCATCCCCTGCTGTCCCGCCCCAGTGTTATTCACTACTAAAGTGGACCATAAAATGGAATGTATGTATTCATTGGATTTTACAGCACAATTATCAACAGAGAAGAATGCATTGGTTTGAATTACAGCTGGAAGTAATTTCTTCCAATTTCTACATCACTATTCGGGGCTGAAATCTCAAAGAGATGCCGTTAATGCCGTGTGCGGCGGCCATTCCTAAAAATCGATTGGCCACCGCTTTGGGGTCAACAGGCCGACCCGACCTAAATTCAGGTCAGGGATTTTTCAGCCTGGACCCCATCCTGCCCGAGTGGTTGCACTGCCAATGAAAACAATAAAAAAGCAATAAAAATACTTACCCATCGATTTTCACCTGAATCCATTGATCCCCTGCCGTGCCGTGACCCCAGCAGGTTTTTCTGCCGGTACACCATCTCCGCTCTGTGTTGGCCCAGCAGCGTGGTGGCCCTTAAAGGGGAGGGTCCATGGCCGCAATGGAAACATTTTTGTCGGCCGACTTGTTGATTGGCCGGCAAAATACCGCCCCCAGGTTCAGCCGGGCTGCAAACGGGCAGCTTGGCATTCCCTCTTGAGTGCCAGGCTGCTGGCCTGGCCGAAACCCTGTGGCCAAAGTTAAAAAATGATAGAATCTCTCCTCTTTAATGGAGGTGAGAGAGCGTGGTGACCCACACATGCTGTGACATCACCACAACTCCACTGCTGATTGACAGCGGCCCATTTTCAGCCAGTCAGCCTGGCTTTCAGTCTAAAGCCCGCCCCCATTATGATCCATTTCCTGCAGGACTTTGAAAAAATGTCAAAGTCCTGAAAATGGATCTATTTACCGTACCAGAGATTCCAGCGGTAAGTACCATACCAAAAACCATAGGTGCGCCAGCTTTCTGATGCACCTGAATTTCAAACCCTTCATATTTGAAAAGAGAGATCTCTATGCAATATTTCTAACTTCTCAGAAGTTCCTAGAAACATTTTAAAATTGAGACAAAATGAAATAATCATTTATCTATTTTATTTAAACAAGCTAATTTAATAGAAGACTTGAATAGACTTTCGGATGGAACTCATTCACTATTGATAATGTATGCTGATTTTATCCCTTATCTCAGAAACCTGGTCCATAAGTTGGGGGATGATTACTACTTTGACTTTGGCTTTTTTATGTATGCAACACCTTGTAACCAGCATTCTACCGCCACCAGAGGGCACATCTGTTGAAGTCCCAAGGGATCCCAGCATCTCAGAATAAAGAGACTAAGGTCACACTTACTCAAGTCTACAGTACTCAGTCACATTGCTTTATTTGAGACATAACAATTGGTGACGAGTAATAGATAACGAACCATCACACGAAAATGCAGAGATCTCTTGATATCCTGGAGAAATTTTCAGAAGGTGACAATTGGGAAGCCTTCATGGAGCAACTCGACCAATACTTCGTGGCCAACGAGCTGGAAGGGAATGTGAACGTTGCCAAACAAAGGGCGATTCTCCTCACCGTCTGTGAGACAACAACCTATGGCCTCATGTAGAATTTTATTGCTTCGATGAAACCAACAACCAAATCGTATGAAGAACTGTGTACGCTGGTCCGGGAGCACCTAAGTCTGAAGGAGAGCATTCTGATGGCATGATATCGATTTTATACATGTCAATGGTCTGAAGGTCAGGAAGTAGCGAGCTACGTCGTCGAGCTAAGGTGCCTTGCAGGACATTGCGAATTCAGTGGATTCCTGGAGCAAATGCTAAGAGACTTTTTTGTGCTTGGCATTGGCCATGAGGTTACTCTTTGCAAACTATTGACTGTTGAAACACTGAACCTGAGCAAAGCCATAACGATAGCCCAGGCATTTATGTCCACCAGCGAAAACACTAAACAAATTTTGCAGCATAAAGATGAATCGGCAACTACTGTACACAAAGTAACACGTTTTCAGGCAGGAATGCATATGGCAGAACATAGACGCCTGCAGCTGCGCGACCTCAGATGACTCAGAATCCGCCAGCAAGTGTGAATGCAAGGCAATTAACAACTTGTTGGCACTGCGGAGGTGATCATTGAGCCCATCAATGCCGCTTCAAACACTACGCGTGCAAAGGATGTGGAACAATGGGACACCTCCAGCGAATGTGCAGACGAACTGCAAACCCTGTAAACCACCATGTTACAGAGGAAGACCGATCCATGGTGGATCAAACTGAACTAGAGACTCGAACCAAGGAGGCAGAAATGTACAGGGTACACACCTTCGCCACGAAATGTCCACCGTTCATGTTGAAAGCTGAACTGAACGGAATTCCAGTATCCATGGAATTGGACACGGGTGAAAGTCAGTCCACCATGAGCAAAAAGACCTTCGAGGGGCTGTGGTGCAACAAGGCACAAAGGCTCAAGCTGAGCCCTATTCATACCAAGTTGAAAAACTTACACTAAAGAGCTGATCCCTGTAATTGGCAGTGCAGTAGTAAAAGTCTCCTATTATGAAGCAGTGCACAAACTACCACCATGGATTGTACCAGGAGATGGCCCCACACTGTTCGGCAGAAGCTGGCTGGGAAAAATCCGCTGGAACTGGGATGATATCCAAGCGCTTTCGTCTGTTGACGACGCCTCATGTGCCCAGGTCTTGAGCAAATTCCCATTGTTGTTTGAGTCAGGCATCGGAAATTTCTCTGGGGCGAAGGTACAGATCCATTTGGTTCCCGGTACATGACCCATCTACCACAAGGCACACGCGGTGCCATACATGATGCAAGAGGAAGTGGAGATTGAGCTGGACAGGCTGCAATGAGAGGGCATCATCGCACCGGTTGAGTTCCACGAGTGGGCCAGTCCAATTGTTCCAGTTCTCAAGGGCGATGACACAGTCAGAATTAATGGCGACTATAAAGTAACGATTAACTGTTTTTTGCTGCAGGACCAGTACCCACTACCCAAGGCAGATGACCTTTTTGCGACGCTGGCAGGAGGGAAGACGTTCACCAAGTTGGACCTGACCTCGGCCTACATGATGCAGGAGCTAGCGGAATCTTCGAAAGGCCTCACCTGTATCAACACGCACAAAGATCTGTTCATCTACAATAGATGCCCGTTTGGGATTCGATCGGCCGCGGCTATTTTTCAAAGCAACATGGAGAGTCTGATAAAGTCGGTTCCGCACACCGTGGTTTTCCAGGACGAAATATTGATCACAGGTCGGGATACATTCGAACACTTGCAGAACCTGGAAGAAGTTCTAAGTCTGCTAGATCGTGTGGGACTCAGGTTGAAACGCTCGAAGTGTGTTTTCCTGGCACCAAAGGTCGAATCCTTTGGGAGAAGAATCGCGGCAGACGGCAACAGACCCACCGATGTGAAGACAGAGGCCATCAAGAACACACCACGACCACAGAACGTGACAGAGCTGAAATCGTTCCTGGGATTCCTCAATTATTTTGCTTATTTCCTATCCGTGTTAAGCACCTTGCTAGGATCTCTACTTGTGTTGCTACGCAAGGGAGATGACTGGGTCTGGGGGAAATCACAAGAGACTGTTTTGAGAAAGCCAGAAATCTGTTATGTTCCAACAAAATGCTTGTTCTTTATGACCCATGTAAATGTTTAGTGCTAGCTTGCGATGCGTCTTCGTACGGGGTCGGGTGTGTGTTACAACAAGCAAATGAATTGGGAGCATTGCAACCGTTCGCTTATGCATCAGGAGTTTGTCCAAGGCTGAAAGGGCCTACAGCATGATTGAAAAAGAAACTCTGGCATGCGTTTATAGGGTGAAAAAAATGCACCAATATCTGTTTGGGCTAAAGTTCGAGTTAGAAACTGACCACAAGCCACTCATATCGCGATTCTCAGAGAGCAAAGGTATTAATACCAATAACTCTGCTCGCATCCAAAGATGGGCGCTCACGTTGTCTGCCTATAACTATGTAATTCGCCACAGGCCAGGCAAAGAGAACTGCGCTGATGTATTCAGTCGGCTGCCATTGCCCACCACCGGGGTGGAAATGGCACAGCCTGCAGACATGCCCTTGGTGATGGATGCATTTGAAAATGAATAGTCACACGTTACGGCCTGCCAGATTAGGATCTCGACCAGCCAGGATCCTTTACTGTCCCTTGTAAAAAACTGTCTCCTCCATGGGAGTTGGTCCTGCGACCCAGCAGAGATGCATGAAGAGATCAAGCTGTTACAGCGCCGCAAAAACGAAATGTCCATACAGGCGGACTGTATTTTGTGGGGTGGTTTTGCCTAAGAAAGGCAGGGAAACGTTCATATGTGACCTACACAGTACCCACCCAGGCATAATAATGATGAAAGCTATAGCCAGGTCCCATGTGTGGTGGCCCGGCATCGACTCAGATTTGGAGTCTTGCGTGCGCCAATGCAACACTTGCTCTCAAATTAAGGAAAGGTAACTTCGATGCTATGAGACGTAAATTGGCTAGAATAGACTGGCGAGTGATACTTAAAGGGTTGACAGTGGATAGGCAATGGCAAACATTTAAAGATCACATGGATGAACTTAAACAATTGTACATCCCTGTCTGGAGTAAAAATAAAACGGAGAAGGTGGCTCAACTGTGGCTAACAAGGGAAATTAAGGATAGTGTTAAATCCAAGGAAGAGGTATATAAATTGGCCAGAAAATGCGGCAAACCTGAGGACTGGGAGAATTTTGTAATACAGCAGAGGAGGACAAAGGGTTTAATTAGGAGGGGGAAACTAGAGTATGAGAGGAAGCTTGCTGGGAACATAAAAACAGACTGCAAAAGCTTTTATAGATATGTGAAGAGAAAAAGATTAGTGAAAACAAACATAGGTCCCTTGCAGTTAGATTCAGGTGAATTTATAATGGAGAACAAAGAAATGGTGGACCAGTTGAACAAATACTTTGGTTCTGTCTTCACGAAGGAAGACAAAAATAACGTTCTGGAAATACTAGGGGAGCGAGGGTTTAGTGAGAAGGAGGAACTGAAGAAAATCCTTATAAAACGGGAAATTGTGTTAGGGAAGTTGATGGGATTGAAATCCGATAAATCCCCGGGGCCTGATAGTCTGCATCCCAGAGTACTTAAGGAAGTGGCCCCAGAAATAGTGGATGCATTGGTGATCATTTTCCAACAGTCTAGCAACTCTGGATCAGTTCCTATGGACTGGAGGGAAGCTAATGTAACACCACTGTTTAAAAAAGGAGAGAGAGAGAAAACGGGTAATTATAGACCGGTTAGGAACGTGTCCACGCCACAGAATGTCAGGGAGCTGCGGTCGTTCCTGGGACTCCTCAACTATTTTGGCAACTTCCTACCGAGGTTAAGCACCCTTTTGGAATTCGGTCGGCTGCAGCGATCTTCCAGAGAAACATGCAGAGCCTATTCAAGTCAATTCCCCGACATGTGTTATTGCGCAAAGGTGAGAACTGGATATGGGGAAAAAAACAAGTAATTGCTTTTAAGAAAGCCAGAAACAGTTTATGTTCCAACAAGCTGCTTGTATTGTACAACCCGTGTAAAAGACTTGTGCTAGCATGTGATGCGTCATTGTACGGATTCGGGTGTGTATTACAACAAGCTAACGTTGCGGGGAAATTGCAACCTGTCGCCTATGCTTCCAGGAACTTGTCTAAAGCTGATAGGGCCTACAGCATGATTGAGAAAGAGGCATTAGCGTGTGTGTTCGGGGTAAAGAAAATGCATCAATACCTGTTTGGCCTCAAATTTGAGCTGGAAACCGATCACAAGCCCCTCACATCCCTGTTCGCTGAAAACAAGGGGATAAATACTAATGCCTCAGCCTGCATACAAAGGTGGGCACTCGCGCTATCAGTGTATAACTATACAATCCGCCACAGGCCAGGCACCGAGAACTGTGTGGATGCTCTCAGTCGGCTACCATTGCCCACCACGGGGGTGGAAATGGCACAGCCCGCAGACTTGTTGATGGTCATGGAAGCATTTGAAAATGATAAGTCACCTGTCATGGCCCGCCAGATTAGGACTTGGACCAGCCAAGATCCTCTGCTGTCCCTCGTAAAAAACTGTGTACTGCATGGGAGCTGGGCCAGCATCCCCATTGAAATGCAAAAGCCAATCAAGCCGTTCCAGTGGCGAAAGGATGAGCTGTCCATTCAGGCAGACTGCCTGTTGTGGGGTAACTGCGTAGTGCTACCAATAAAGGGCAGGGAGACGTTCATCTCGAATCTCCACAGCACACACCCGGGTATAGTAATGATGAAAGCGATAGCCAGATCCCACGTGTGGTGGCCCGGTATCGACTCTGACTTAGAGTCCTGTGTACGGCAATGCAGCATATGTGCTTAGTTGAGCAACGCGCCCAGAGAGGCACCACTAAGTTTGTGGTCATTGTCCTCCAGACCATGGCCGACGATCCATGTCGACTATGCGGGCCCGTTTCTCGATAAAATGTTCCTGGTGGTGGTGGATGCTTTTTCAAAATGGATTGAATGTGAAATAATGTCGGGAAGCACCGCCACCGCTACCATTGAAAGCCCAAGGGCCATGTTTGCCATCCACGGCCTGCCTGACATACTGGTCAGTGACAACGGGTCATGTTTCACCAGCGGCAAATTTAAAGAATTCATGACCCGCAATGGGATCAAACATGTCACCTTGGCCCCATTTAAACCAGCCTCCAATGGGCAGGCAGAGCGCGCAGTACAAACCATCAAACAGAGCCTTAAATGAGTCACAGAAAGCTCACTCCAAACCCGCCTGTCCCGAGTACTGCTCAGCTACCGCACGAGACCCCACTCGCTCACGGGGGTGCCCCCGGCTGAGCTACTCATGAAAAGGACACTTAAAACCAGACTCTCGCTGGTTCACCCCAACCTGCATGATCAGGTACAGAGCAGGCGGCAGCAACAAAATGTAAACGATGGTCGCGCCACTGTGTCACGGGAAATTGATCTGAATGATGCAGTGTATGTGCTAAACTATGGACATGGTCCCAAGTGGATCGCGGGCACGGTGCTAGTTAAAGAAGGGAATAGGGTGTTTGTAGTCAAACTAGACAATGGACAAATTTGCAGAAAGCACCTGGACCAAACGAGTCTGCGGTTCACAGACTGCCATGAACACCTCACAGAAGACACCACCTTTTTCGAGCCCACAACACACACCCAAAGGATCAACGACACCACCCCGGACCAGGAAATTGAACCCATCACGCCCAACAGCCCAGCAAGGCCAGGTTCACCTAGCAGCCCTGCAGGGCCAACAACATGCCAGTCCAGCGAGGGCACAACCAACACACCAGAACAGACATTTGTACCAAGGCGGTCCACCAGGGAAAGAAAGGCTCCCGACCGCCTCACCTTGTAAATAGTTTTCACTTTGATTTTGCCAGGGAGTGATGTTGTGAATCTGTAAAGCATGCACTCGCCACCAGGGAGCACATCCCCTGAAGTCCCAAGGGATCCCAGCATCCCTTTAGAGCACTGGATATAAGCCGACCCCGAAGGCACGTTCCTCACTCTGGAGTGTCTTACTAAAGACTGAGGTCACTGTTACTTTAACCTCCCTGTGTGCAGCCTCATCTGTGTCAGGAACACAACAGTTAACCTGTGGAATTCCCTACTGCAGAGAGTTGTTGATGCCAGTTCATTGGATATATTCAAGAGGGAGTTAGATATAGCCCTTACGGCTAAAGGGATCAAGGGGTATGGAGAGAAAGCAGGAAAGGGGTACTGAGGGAATGATCAGCCATGAGCTTTTTGAATGGTGGTGCAGGCTCGAAGGGCCGAATGGCCTACTCCTGCACCTATTTTCTATGTTTCTATGTTTCTATATAACACTTGCTCTCAACTGAGCAATGCACCCAAGGAGGCACCGCTAAGTTTGTGGTCACAGCCCTCCAAACCGTGGTCTAGGATCGGCGTTGACTTCGCTGACCCGTTTCTGGGCAAAATATTTTTGGTTGTTGTGGATGCTTATTCAAAATGGATTGAGTGTGTAATAATGTCTGTAAGCATGTCCACTGCCACCACTGAAAGCCTACAAACCATGTTTGCCACGCATGGCCTGCCTGATGTCGTTGTCAGTGACAATGGGCCGTGCTTCACCAGCGCTGAATTCAAGGAATTCATGACCCGCAATGGGATCAAGCACGTCACATCTGCCCCGTTCAAGCCCACCTCTAATGACCAGGCAGAACAGGCAGTCTGAACCATCAAGCAAAGTGTGAAACGCGTGTCGGAAGGTGTCATGTATCTTACATTATTATATATAACTGTATCCTAACATGCTATACATGACTGTAATAAGATATGACCTGTAACCACCAGCATACTTTACCACCAGGGGTGCACTTGCAAGAGACAGGTATATAAGGGCAGGTCTCAAGCAAGTGCAGCATTCCAGAGCTGTGAAATAAAGGTGCAGGTCCAGAGTGACTTTGACTTCACTACATGCCTCGTGTGAATCTGTACTGAGGGGACAGGACTTTACAGAAGGCTCCCTGCAGACCCGCCTGTCCCGAGTCCTGCTCAGCAAGGCCAGCTGCTCAGCAGCCAAGCGAAGGCCCAACCAACTCACCTGTACCTGTGTTTGTACCGAGATGATCGACTCGGGAGCGGAAAGCCCCAGGTCGCCTCACCTTGTAAATAAATGTACTATTGACTTTGCGGGGGGAATGATTTTATGTATGCAACACCTTGTAATCAGCATTCTACCACCACCAGAGGGCGTATCTGCTGGAGTCCCAAGGGATCCCAGCATCCCTTGGGAGCACTGCATAAAAGCAAGCCTCCCATGCTGTGCCAGCACTCTGGAGTCAGAATAAAGAGACTAAGGTCACACTTACTCCAGTGTGCAGTGCTCAGTCACATGCTTTATTTGAGACATAACAACGTGGACTTTCATTTCCTTGTAACTATTTACTTACATATCATGGTACAGCAGGAGATCATCTCGCTCCTCCTGTGCGGCAGCACTACGCGGCCCAGTGCGTAGAGCTGCGTCCCGCTCCCAACCCGTTGCCCCATAACTGCCCTAGAAAGGAAGTGGAGTGCGTTATTTTCTGCCCCACTTCTTTTTGGGGGCGATAACCCAAATTTTTTGCGCAGGGTGAGACTTCCACGCCTGCCGCAAAATGTCCCAAAATGGGGCACAACGGAATTTCACCCCCCCAGTACTGGAGAAATTAACGGGACTAATTGACGACAAATCCCCTGGGCCTGACGACCTAGATCCTCGAGGTAGCTTCAGAGGTAGCGATGTTAATCTTCCAGAATTCCCTAGATTCTACAACAGTTTCCCAGAATTGGAATGTCGCAAACATAAACCCGCTATTTAAGAAAGGAGGAAGGGAAAAAATGGGGAACATAAGCCAGTTGACATCAGTAGTTGTCAAAATGTTAGAATCAATTATTAGGAACGTGGTAACAGGGCACTTAGAAAATCATGATGACCTGGAAATCCCAGCTTCCCTGGGTCCATACGGAATGTCTACGGACCCGGGAAGGCATCGCAAAAGCCGATTTTCAGTGCACAATGCGCATGCGCTGAAAACCGGCTTTTCTGATCTGTCAAGCTGGAGCTTGACAGATCTCACGCATATCAGGTGCGAGGACATTTGCAAGGGCAAGATTGCAGGATATACCCATATCTTGCTCAGTCAATGTCCTCAAAATTCTTGCACCTGATAAAAGCAGGCGTATAGCCCACTTTTACAGGTGTAAGAGTTTAAAAACATACAAAAATATAATAAAATCAAATTTAAAAAACACATATTATTTTTTAAAAACCTGTCCACTACGTTACATTTATTTTTTAAGCATAATTTAAAAAACATTTAAAAATCTCTGAACTTTTTTTGATCTAAGATATTTATTAATTTTAATTTTAATTTTGTGAGGTGTGTTTTTTATTTTTTATTATACATGTTTAGTGTATTTGTTTTTTTTTTCCCTCATTAATAGCAATGAGAACTCGTAGATAAGGAGTTCTCATTGCTATTAATAAGAAAGCTGTGGAATACTGTCCCTGGTTGGCGGAGCAGTCAGATGTGACGGCACCTTCTGAGTGGGAATCTCAAGGACAGGAGCGTGCTTTGGGAAGAGAAGGCCACCCCACCAGAATCCCACGCTCCTCCAGGACTATCAGGTACTTTCGTAGAAATGTTTCAGGTCGGAGGCAGTTACCTGCGTGAAGTCAGCAGTCACAATTTGAGCCCCATTATGATTAGGCAGAGTCAACATGGTTTTATGAAAGGGAAATCATGTTTGACAAATCTGTTCGTTTTTTGAAGATGTAACCAGTAGGATGGATAAGGGGGAACCAATGGATGTAGTGTATTTGAATTTTCAAAGAGCATTTGATAGGATGCCACACAAGAGGGTATGACATAAAGTTAGGACTCGATGGGCTGGATTTTAGGCTTTTGTGTTTTTGGGGCAAAAACAGAGGCAGAGCGAGAAGGTTACTGGCCGGGAAAAGTCTATGCTTTGGTGAGGAATTTTCGCCATCTGGGCCCTGCATCAGGAGGTGCAGCGCAAAGGGAGGCATTGTACACCTGCAAAAATGGGAAACTCGCGAACTAAAGTGCCGGGCCGTGTGCACTCCAAGAGAGGCCTTGTGGGGGGACGGGGGTTGTGGGGGAAACCTTAAAAAAACCCCACAAAATTATACCCAAAACATTGCCCATGCCACCACATCACAAAGCGCGAAAAAATTTAAAAGAACCAACACTCGCACTTACTTGTGCAGTACTTTACATTCATCACTGCCGCTGGCATGGTTGGACTGCACGAATTTCCCAGCCGGTCATTGCGAGGCACGTTTCCAGGTGTACGGGTCGGGTCGGAGTCAAAACTCGGATGGTGTCGCAACAAGAGGCGTTGCACACCTGGCGCAGCTCTTCCCAACAGTGCTGCTGAATGCCGCCACAAAAACAGACCGGAGGATCGTGAAGAGGCACAGGAGACCTTAATGGTGCCTTTCACAATGTTCCGGGGCAAAACCGGAGCGCAAAAAAACAGAAAATCCAGCCCATGGTATTGGGGGTAATATATTAGCATGGATTGAAAATTGGCTAACGGACAGAAAACAGAGATTAAGAATAAACGGGATTTTTTTTGGTTGGCAGGCTGTAACTAGTGGGGTACCGCAAGGCTCAGTGCTGGGGCCTCAGCTATTTACAATCTATATTAATGACTTAGATGAAGGGACCGAGTGTAACGTATCTAAGTTTGCTGATGATACAAAGTTAGGTGGGAAAGTTAGTTGTGAGGACACAAAGAGGTTGCAGAGAGATATAGGGCTAGAGTTTCTTCATTTTTTTGCATGCTTAACGCCCGCTTAACGTCTATTTTACCGCAGAAATGATGTATAGCGCCCATTTATCACCTATTTAACCACAAAATGGAAACTGATGGGCATTTTTCGGAAACTTATCACCGAGTGTTACTTTCCCCATGTGCACAATGCCAGGAAAAAATAATACCGCCCGCCCACTTTTTTTGGGTGAAATCAATGGCCATAATATCGCACAGCATTAGTTTCCGCATGGAATTAAGGCTGAGATTCAAAAATATCGCCCGCCCACTTTTTTTTGTCGTAAAGAGCACATTTGGTGAAACTAACGCCCAGGAGATCGGCCACCGTCACTTTCACCACCTCGCACACATATCGCCCACAATATCCCTCGCCCAAAAAAGCACCCAGAAAAAGTGGAACTGTTCTGAGCTAAAGCCAGCGGTGTGGCTGCCATTTTTTAAATCGCAGTTCGCTTCATTCAAAAGGCTGCTTCAACTTTGGGGGAGTTTGCATTGAATTCTTCTCAGGTGATGTGACCATCTCAACAGACATATTTTCAGACTCTGGACTATTGGGGGTTTACTCTCGGTGTATTTTAGTGAGGGAATTATTGCTCATGAACAATCGCTATTATACTTTCATTGCAGAGGGGCCAGCCATTTATCAACCTGCATCGATTAATATGCAGATGTTGCAGAGTGCAGATGGCTCAATCTGTGATGCACATCATTATGTCCCCAACTTAAGACATGCAAGAATGAGGAGGAGGGCCAGAACATACACACCCCGCACGCACAGGGAAAAGAGGTCTTTCCTCGACGTATCCGACCACATCTGTCTTCGGAGACTGCGCTTCCACAAGGTGGTGATCAATGAAATATGTGAGCTCATCAGGCCACATATGCAGCCTGCCATCAGGACATCAGTGTTGGTCGAGTTCAAGGTCACCGCGGCACTGTCTTTCTACACATCTGGTTCCTTTCGGGCCTCGGCGGTTGAAATTTGCCCTCTGTTTCACCATGCCACCCATTGCTGCATTAAACAGGTCACAGAGGGCCTGTATGCACGAAGGATGGACTTTATCAGTTTCCCCATGATCCCGGAGGCTCAGACTGACAGGGCTGGAGCACTCTACCGAACTGCTAAGTTCCCCAGGGTGCAGGGAGCTACACAGTGCACTCACATCGCCATGCGGGCACCTTCTCAGGACCCATAGTGTTTTCGTAGTCCAGAGTCGTGGAGATGGCAGAAACTCTGAACAAATATTGTGCATCAGTCTTTATGGTAGAGGACACTAACAATATTCTGACAGTGGATAGTCAAGGGGCTATGGGGGGGAGGAACACAATACAATCACAATCACTAAGGAGGTGGTATTCAGTAAGATAATAGGACTAAAGGCAGATAAATCCCCTGGACCTGATGGCTTGCATCCTCGGATCTTAAGAGAAGTAGCGGCAGGGATTGTGGATGCATTGGTTGAAATTTACCAAAATTCCCTGGATTCTGGGGAGGTCCCAGCAGATTAGAAAACTGCAAATGTAACGCCCCTATTTAAAAAAGGAGGCAGACAAAAAGCAGGAAACTATCGAGCAGTTAGCCTAACATCTGTGGTTGGGAAAATGTTGGAGTCCATTATTAAAGAATCAGTAGCAGGACATTTGGAAAAGCAAAATTTGGTCAGGCAGAGTCAGCATGGATTTATGAAGGGGAAGTCAGGTTTGACACATTTGCTGGAGCTCTTTGAGGCTGTAACCAATAGGGTGGATAAAGGGGAACCAGTGGATGTGGTGTATTTGGACTTCCAGAAGGCATTTGACAAGGTGCCACATAAAAGGTTACTGCACAAGATAAAAATTCACGCGGTTAGGGGTAATATATTAGCATGGATAGAGGATTGGCTAACTAACAGAGAACAGAGAGTCGGGATAAATGGTTAATTCTCTGGTTGGCAACCAGTAACAAGTTGGGTGCCGCAGGGATCAGTTCTGGGACACCAACTATTTACAATCTATATTAATGACTTGGAAGAAGGGACTGAGTGTAACGTAGCTAAGTTTGCTGACGATACAAAGATGGGAGGGAAAGCAATGTGTGAGTAGGACACAAAAAATCTGCAAAAGGACATAGACAGGCTAAGTGAGTGGGCAAACATTTGGCAGATGGAGTATAATGTTGGAAAGTGTGAGATCATGCACTTTGGCAGAAAAAAAATCAAAGAGCAAGTTATTATTTAAATGGAGAAAGATTGCAAAGTGCCGCAGTACAGCGGGACCTGGGGGTACTTATGCATGAAACACAAAATGATAGTATGCAGGTACAGCAAGTGATCAAGAAGGCCAATGGTATTTTGGCCTGTATTGCAAAGTGGATGGAGTATAAAAGCAGGGAAGTCTTCCTACAGCTATATAAGGTATAGGTGAGGCCACACCTGGAATACTGCGTGCAATTTTGGTTTCTATATTTACGAAAGGATATACTTGCTTTGGAGGCAGTTCAGAGAAGGTTCACTAGGTTGATTCTGGGGATGAGGGGTTTGATTTATGAGGAAAGGTTGAGTAGGTTGGGCCTCTACTCATTGGAATACAGAAGAATGAGAGGTGATCTTATCGAAACGTATAAGATTATGAGGGGGCTTGACAAGGTGGTTGCAGAGAGTATGTGTCCACTGATGGGGAGACTAGAACTAGAGGGCATGATCTTAGAATAAGGGGCTGCCCATTTAAAACTGAGATGAGGAGAAATTTCTTCTCTCAGAGGGTTGTAAATCTGTGGAATTTGCTGCCTCAGAGAGCTGTGGAAACTGGGACATTGAATAAATTTAAGACAGAAATAGACATCTTAAACGATAAGGGGATAAGGAGTTATGGGGAGCAGGCAGGGAAGTGAAGCTGAGTCCATAATCAGATCAGCCATGATATTGAATGACGGAGCAGACTCGAGGGGCTGTATGGCCTACTCCTGTTCCTATTTCTTATGTTCTAAAAGGATTTCACTCCCTGAAGGTCCAACTAGCTGTCGACCACAACCAGATCATCATGGCAGTGAATGCCAAATGTCCGGGCACCTTCAATGAGGCTCACATCCTGTGTGAGAGCGCTGCCTCTCACATCTTTAAGAGTCAGCCACAAGGACAATGCTGGATGCTTGGTGATAACTGATATGGCCTCGCCACCTGGCTGATGACCCCGCTGCATGACACCCACACCGAGGTCGAGAAGCGATACAGCTAGAGCCACAGAGACACACACAATGTGGTCCAGAAAACAATAACTGTGCTTAAGCAGTGCTTCAGATGCCTGGATCAATTAGGAGGGGAGCTACAGTACAACCCTGAGCAAATAGCTAAATTCATGGTCGTATGCTCCATGCTGCACAATCTGGCTATCAGGAGGGGCCAAGAATTGCCAGAAGGGACTGATGCTCCACCTGAGGAGTGAGAGGAAGAGGAGGATGAAATGGCTGGATGCTGACCTTGGGCCAGACAATCAGGCTGGCTATGTAACCATGCTCACGACCCCCTCCAGACCGCAGGAAAGGGCCCGTGGTGGCTATATAGCTGCAAGACTCTTACGTGAGGAGCTGATATCTGAACGATTTGCCTGAAAGAACATTGCTTTGAGTGACATTGCTGACACACTGCTGTGTGTGTGCAGTTCAGACATCAATGGTGCCCATCACCTTGGTGGCAGTTAAAGTTTATGTTGATTGAAGTTAAGTTTTATTTAACCCTTTCAAGTTAAGGAATCTTCAGTGTATAATGTTCCAGCTATCTGAGATAATGCGCAACAAGGTTATGTTCAATGAAAAACATTTTATGCCAACATTGGTCTGAAATCATAAATATCCCCAGCAAAAACACCCAATTCCCGGCCACACCACACTTTTTCCACCATTGACATCAATCAAATGTTCAACATGTCCAGCAACACAGAATACAAAGGCAAAGCAGGAGAGTGGTCCCCTCCCCCCATACATTGCAACAAATTGCATACACCCAGATGAAGATATAACACAGCCATCACCTGCGCACATGCACCTCAGTTTCCTTCCCCCCTCCCCTTCTTCTCCCCACCTCTATCCCTTCCCCTCCTCGCTCAACGGCACCTGGCCGAGGAGCTCCTCAGGTAGTGCCTCATTGGGGGGGATGAAGGCAGAGGCGGTGGTGGTACAGGAGTGTGGGGTGCCAAGGGGCAACATTCTTTGTTGCAGGATCTTGGTCCTTGCTCTCATTTGTCATTCGCAGTGGTGGTGCGGAACCTAGGGGTGGAGTGCCGCGCTCTGGGACCACTGGGAGGCCTGTGCCAGCAGTGTTCCTGGCTACCGTATCCAGGGCCTCCGCCATCCGCAGAATATACTCAGTCATGGTGGCCAGCTGTCAGGATATGCCTCCCAATGCTTCGATGAGCTGGTCACCAATGTCTACGGTCCTCCCAGACAATTGTACCATCTATCCACTCTTATGTGGCGCTCGTGGACCAGACCTGCTGCGACCACGAGGCCTCTGCAGGGTCGGCACCGTCCTGGGGACAAATGGGGTGCCCTGTGGTGAGGCGCTTGGGGCCGATACCTCCAGAATGGAGGTGGGAATGACCGGAGGACCACTAGATGGATTGGGATGGAATGGCTTCTGGAGCGTGGCGATGCAGGTTCCTCGAAGTCCATGATCTCATCCGTAGAGAACAGACCCAGCGGATTGACGGGCGAGAATTGGAGTTCCTTAGCAGATGCAGGTTCGTCCGGAGAGTCAGGCCCCGCGCCCCCACCTTCTGGCCTCTGTGGTCTTGCCTGGGGCCGCGCTGCTGGCTGAGCTGCAAAACAAAAATGAGGTTATTAGAGGAGAAGGGGGTGCTAGGGTCACAACGTGAGTCCAGCACTACACACAGCATATGCACGACAAAAGCACCACCGCTATCAAAATCATCACAGACATCACATTTCATGACCATCAACACATTCTGCATTGCAATGATTTTCATTAGGCCAGCATTATTTCTAGGACAATTTTAGAAATCATCGATCATATATGATTGCTCGGATAGGAGTGGGTGTGGCATCTATTGACTTTATATTACGCAATGGTGTAAGCTTTACTCACGTGGCATCACTTCAAGGTCTGCAGATGTTTCTGTGGCTTCCCCACGAGTGCGAGCACCCGCTCCTCCATGTCAGTGATTTCACTGGGGACTGGTGGCCCCCCACCCGTTCGCCTCTGCACGGACTTCATCGCCGATAGCTTCTTCTGTAAAAGGTGACAGGACGACATGGCATGAGAATATTGTGTGATATCATTGCTAGTTACTGTCACAGAGACTGATACAACACATAACCGACAGATGTAATAATGATTATTATGAAAATTATCATCCTTTACCTAAAGACATGCACCGTGACTGCAGGCTTTGAGTAAAACATTCCCGGTAAAAGTGAAAGACCTCATATCTGCTGATAGTCACTCATGATTGTTACAAATCAAATTATATAAATACGTAAGTACATGTAAATAAATGTAAATAAATGTAATACTCTTGAGAATCCCACAAGATCGTTCCATCGTTTGCAGCATTGGTTGCCCTCACACATATCATTGGTCGCCGACGAGACCACCTCTACTATCTTGGTCTATATCTTCCAGTAGGCCTTTGGGGTGAGTTTCCCAGGCCCTCACTGTGTCAAATCACCCCAGCGTAACTCAACCTCCTGCAAGAGGGAGGCATTTGCCTCGTCCGAGAACCTCCTGGGTCTTTTGCGCCCTCCAATGTGCTCCTCTCCCAGCTCACTGCTCTCTCCAGCGTCAATATCCACAGCATGCTGTGATGCCTCCTCCTCTCCCTCCATTATAAAGCAAATTCGGGCATATATGTGGCTGGTAACATCTAATTTTTGTTTTATCTATTTGCTGTGAAGCTCTAAACTCTCCCTCCTTCCTCCCAAAGCAGCCACACTACACCCACACACATCTTCAGTCTCCCTCTCTCTCTGTCTTCTCTTCTGCGCATGTTATGATGACGCTTGACCTCCTGAATCACGGAAATCGATCATTGCTATGCCATTGCTAAGGACAACGACACTTTACGGCAGAAGCTCAGCGAGATTTAACGCTACAACCCATTTCATATCGCTCACGGTAACGCCCAATTTAAAAAATGGAGACTAGGTGCTTTGAGAATGGGCGAGAAGCCGGCGATCTGAAAACCCATTTTTACCGCCCACGCCAGAAATAACGCCCATTTTTGGGCTATAAGCACAAAAGCGTAAAATCTAGCCCATAGACAAGTTCACTGAGTGGGCAAGAACATGGCAAATGGAATATAGTGCAGAGAAGTGAGAAGTTATCCGTTTTGGTAGGAAAAACAAAAAAGCAGAGTATTTTTTGAACGGTGAGAGACTGGGAAATGTTTGCATTCACAATGACCTGGGTGTCCTTGTACATGAATCATAGAAAATTAACATGCAGGTACAGCAAGCAATTAAGAAAGCAAATAGTATGTTATCGTTTGTTACAAAGGGATTAGAGTATAAGAGTAAAGAGATCTTACTACAATTATACAGAGCAATGGTGATGCCACACCTGGAGTACTGTGAAGGTTAATACGTGACCGCATAGATGTTTTCAAGATGATAAGAGGCTTTGATAGAGTAGATTGAGAAAAATGATTCCTTGTGGCGAGTGGGTCAATAACTAAAGACCATAAATTCAAAATCATTTCCAAAAAGATCTGGAGGGGAGATGAGGCAAATTATTTTTCACTCAGAGTGTTGTTGTCAGTATCTGGAGTGCATTACCTGAAAAGGTGGTGCAAGCTGATTCCATAAGTAGCTTTAAAAGGGTGTTGGACAGGTACTGGAGGATGAGGAACTTACAGAGTTACAGACAAAAAGCAGGAATGTGGGACTAAGCACGACTGCTCTTTCAAAGAGCCAGAACAGGCGCGACGAGCCGAATGGCCTCCTTCTGTGCTGTAAGTTTCTATTATTCTATGATTCTATGTTTGCTGAAACACCTCAAAGCACTTCACACAACAAGTTCATTTTGAAATATAGCAGCTATTAGGTCGGCACAAAGAGGCCTCACCACAGAGCAGAGCAGAGCCTAGCAAAATTTACCTTCGGGTATTTTACAGCAAATGATAAAACTGCTTCTGCATCGTGTAAAGATAGAAAGAAAAGAAAGACTTGTACTTATATGTCGTCTTTTGCAACGTCAAGATGTCCCAAAGCCCTTTACAATTAATTAAATACTTATTGGTGTGTTGTCACTTTACCCAATCTGTGCATAACAAGGACCCACAATCAGTAATGTGACAATGACCAGATCATCTGTTTTATTGGTGTTGGTTGAGGGGTAAGTATTGGCCAGGACACCTCTGCTCTTCTTCAAAATAGTGCCATGGGATCTCTTACCTGAGAGGGTAAACAGGGTCTCACTGAATGAGGTCAATTGAAATAAAAATCGGGAGAGATGTACAATGGGCTGCCGATTCGCGATCACCTGTTTTGAACTATCGCACAATGTCAAAATTACCCCCACACAAAGGCAGTGTAACAATCTTGATGGAAATCGAATGTCAGAATGTGTAAAGCAGGTGAGTGCAGAATTTGAATTAACCCTCTCTTTCTAATTGTGGATTCTTAACTGGTATTTTAAGAATATATAAGTTTGTTGCAAGGAAGGGATATTTGTCTTTCCTAACTTCTTTAAAGATAATTATGTTAATTTGCTGATGATACAAAGTTAGGTGGGAAGCTGTGAGGAGGACACAAAGAGGTTGCAGAAAGATATAGACAGGTTCACTGAGTGGGCAAGAACATGGCAAATGGAATATATTGTGGGAATTATGCTGGTGAGCTGTACATCTTAATTCATAGACAAGAAGTTTTGGATCTGGTAAGTACTCGGCTGCTTTCTTCCAACTACCTACATGTTTTTCTTTCGAGATTAATTGAAAGGCTTATTCCTACCCACAGGAATTGTAAATGCAATGTGCAAAGTACTATTTGTTTGTAAAATGTGCAGGAGAATTTTAACAGTGCAGGATCACAGAAAGAAGATAATTGATCCAGGAGATTATACAGCCTTCACTCGAGTACCATCCTTCAAGCTCCGAGATAGTCCTGCTGAGAATTAAATCAAACATTAGATTTTCCTCAAGAAATAAGAAAGAAACAGAAGAAGGAATAGTTTCCCCCCTGTTTCTGACGGTAGCGAGGAGATAAAAAAGATAAACCTACATTTTGTTTATTTTTGATTCTTGACATATTGGGGGAGAAATTCACATAATTTGCGCCTCCCATTGGGTGCCAATGGGGCGCAAATGATTTCTCATCCGGGGGGGACGCTATCGCCTCCCATGGAATTGCAATGGAGTTAGCGGAGGCGCAACCTGGCAGCGCCTCGCTCCCACAGGTACCACCCTGCGCTGCTGCGCCAGCAATGATGACGTCATCGCCATGCGTAGTAACCCATTTTCACCCCACAGCGGAAATTGGGCAATGCCCCGTGAGACTGCTGCGGGCAATGTTAGTGCCAGCATCGCGGGTCGCAAACTGGGCCGCACTCCATTCGCGGGGTGAAAAGTAAAAGGGAGGTGCATGCCGCCATTTTTTTTTTACGGCCAACTTACCGGTCCGGCCTTTCATGGTGTATTTCGCGGGGTCTGTGCCGCGATGGTTCAGCCCTGCACTCCGGAGAGGCCTCTTAGTGCTGGAAAATTCATGTGCTTATCGCCCTGGTCCAGCCCCCAAGAGGAAGTGGAGCACCCGAAGTTGCGCTCAACTTTCTCTCGAGGGCGGTAACTCCAATTTTGCGACCAGGGCGGGAGCAGGAAGTCCCGCCTCACCTCGGTTACCACCCCACAAATGGGGCGATACTGAATTTCGACCCCATTGAAAACATCACTAACACGAGTCTGCTGATACTAAGACTGCCACTCCACAGAAACTGAAAGGAGAACTAAACAAATATCATCTTTTACTGAAGAAGAAAGACAGTGAGATAATCTCAATCTATATCTTTATTCTGTATCTAACTAAGACAAAGAAGGGTTTGAATTGAACCGTTTTCCACAAACAGGTGCAAATAGGCCTGAATACAATTAGAAAGCAACAGCCAATGTAAACTGATCCAGAGATTGCGCCGGAGATTGTGCTCCACTAACCTTAAGGGGCACTAAGCCCAATTCAGCGGTGGGCGGTACATCCGCGCCAGGCGCTAAAAGTCCCAGCCCCAGAAGGTTACTGCCCCCAATCGGGGCACGGGGCAATTTCGCTCTCTCTGTCTTCTGAAATGATTTTCGATGAGATAAATATAAATGAAACATGGCATCAGTTAACTTTGTCTCCAAGATACCTGTGTAAAATTCCCTTTCTTCTGCTGCATTGCAAAAAGCCCTCATCGGCTTATTCAACTTGATTGTCTATCCCCAAATGTGCTTATGGTGCTGCTGCTGCTTATGAATTATAACTTATCCCAAATTTCCAAAAATTCTCTCACTCCTAAATTGTATGTGGTCTACTGAAAAGAATGGGATGCAGTGGCTGAATGACCTTGTGACAAAAATGGAGGTGAGTAAAATTTTGGTCTTTAGCAGTACTTAATTTTTGCATTACATTTTAGGAACATAGGAACAGAGGTAGGCCATTCAGCCCCTTGAGCCTGCTCCGCCATTCAATGAGATCATGGTTGATCTGTGACCTAATTTGATATACCCATTTTTGGCCCATGTCCCTTATTGCCTTTGGTGAACAGAAATCAATCAATCTCTGATTTAAAATTAATAATTGATCTAGCATCAATTACCATTTGTAGAAGAGAGTTCCAAACTTCTACCACCCTTTGTGTGTCAAAGGGTTTCCTAATTTCACACCTGAAAGGTCTGGCTCTAATTATTAAACTATTCTCCCTAGTCCTAGAATCCCCAACCAGCGGAAATAGTTTCTCTCTATCTACCTTATCTGTTCCCTTAATATCCTGAAAAGTTCAATCAGATCACCCCTTAACTTTCTAAATTCTAGGGAATACAACACTAATTTGTGTAATCTCTCTTCATTCTGGTATTATTCTGGTAAACCTACGCTGCACTCCCTCCAAGGCCAATGGATCCTTCCTAAGGTGTGCTGCTCAGAACTGCTCACAGTACTCCAGATGTGGTCTAACCAGGGTTTTGTCTAACTGCAGTTTGAAATAACTACAGTAAGTTAGTATTAGAATAGCATCAGCCTACCAAATCTCCAAAAGAGACATTGTAGTTCCACACGGCCACGTTATATGAATTCCCCCTTGTGATATAGATCAAAAGATTTATTTTCCTTTGTTCTTATACTTCAGGAAGCAATCAAGCTGGGAAAGCGGGAATATCACCAAGAAGGTACCTTTCACATGCCCCATTGAGTATTAATGGGTATAAAAGCTAACCCATGATCCCGAGGCCACTCTCATAGTTTACTCGGATCTGAGTCTTCGCAGATACAAACAAAAAACAAAATATTGCAGATGATGGAATCTGTAATAAAAACAGAAAATGCTGGAAATCTCAGCAGGTCAGGCAGCATCTGTGGAGAGAAACAGAGTTAACGTTTTGGGTCGACAACCCTTCAACACAACGAGAGAGTGTTCGGAAAGAACACATCACTAATACAAAAGCAAAATACTGTGGATGCAGCAGGTTGAAGACAATTTTCAAAGAATCAGCTTCGATTTCAGAAGAAAGACATCCTTTTAATCCAGGGACCTGCTCGTGGTCTTCAGTCTTCTATTTGCTGAATCTTCTTCTTCTTTTTCTTAGGCAGTCCCTCGGAGTCGAGGATGACTTGCTTCCACAATAAAAATGAGTTCTCAGGTGACTGAAGAGTCCGATGTGGGACCTACAGTCTCTGTCACAGGTGGGGCAGACGCTGGTTGAAGGGACAGGTGAGTTGGAGTGCTTGGGGTTGTCGTGCGCTCCTTCTGCTATCTGTGCTTGGCTTCCGCGTGCTCCCGGCGAAGAGACGCGAGGTGTTTGGCGTCTCCCCGGATGCTTTTCCTCCACTTTGAGTGGTCTTGGACCAGAGATTCCTTGGTGTTGGTGGAGATGTCGCACTTTTTCAAGGAGGCTTTGAGGGTGTCCTTGAAGTGTTTCCTCTTCCCACCTGAGGCTTGCTTGCCATGTTGAAGCTCCGAGTAGAGCGTTTCTTTTGGGAGTCTCGTATCGGGCATGCGGACGATGTGGCCGGTCCAACGGAGCTGGTCAAGTGTAGTCAATGCTTCGATGCTGGGGATGTTGGCCTGAGCAAGAACACTGAAGTCGATGAGCCTATCCTGCTAATGGATTTGCAGGATCTTGCAGAGGCAGTATTGGTGGTACTTTTCCAGTGTTTTGAGATGCCTGCTGTACATAGTCCATGTCTCTGAACCATATAGGAGGGCAGTTATAAATACTGCTGTGTAGACCATGAGCTTGAAGCCGGGTTTGAAGTCCTGGTTTTCGAACACTCTCTTCCTCAGGCGACCGAAGACTGCACTGGCACACTGAAGGCGGAATCTGAATACACACAGTGGGAATTGGGACTCTGAAGACCTAATTTTGTGCATTTACCATCAAAGAATATGCTGAGAAGACATCATAAGAAATACAGACACTCTTTTTATTTAAAACTGTCTGAGATAGGTTTTTGGTTGTCCAACGCCTCAGTTAGCGGCCAGAGGTGGCATTAATGGGAGCGGAAGAGGTTACCGACCGGGAGTGCAGCTTTTAGCGCCTGGGCTGAAAATTCATTATAGGCTCACTGGGGGCACAAACCAGTAATGCCTAACTACTGACAATCAGTGTGATCCTGATGTCAGTCCTGGTGTAACGCCCACGCTTGCACCCCGATCGGTAAATTAGGTACGACCGCCAAGAACAATATCTGGAAAAACAGTTGGTACAGGATTGCAGAGTCGTTAACTGGTGGCTACTTAAAGGAATGAGGAAGTACTTCCCTCGGAGATCACAGTCAATGCAATGTTTACACACACAGCACAGTGCTTGAGCCTCCGAGTTTGCAGCGGCAGACAGACATAACAGTATAGGTTGAAAACAAGTGATTTCGAAAACTTTAATGGGTGCATTACTATGCCGTGCCTTTAAGTCTCGGCTTTTCCCGGGATCTGATTTGGAGTTCCGCGCATACGCAATGGGCCCACAAAATATGCCGACCAAACTTTCATTATCGCACCCCCCAGCTCTGGTGTGCAACGACTGATTTATCACCCGTCAGCTTTTCAACTGATTCTGGCGAATTTCTGGGCGGAGGGCGGAAACCTTTTCAAGGCACTAAAATTACCGCTCCGCCTGGGTTACCGCCCCAAATGAGGCGCGACCGAATTTCTCCCCATCTGCATCATATGTAAGTATTTGATTATTATACTATTAGTACATCGGCAACTTTTCTGCTGCTATGTATTATTTTATTCATTAAAACATCTGGATTAATAGTTGTAGCCCATACACAGTGGTCTCGAGGAACGTTCCATCTTCCGAGGTGATGGGGGAATGTGGTGGCCATATTGGGGGTAATTTTGACTTTGTGCGACAGTGTAAAATGGGTAATAGCGAATTGACAGCCCATTTTCCAATTCTCCAAAATGTTATTTCAATTGACTTCAATGGAGAGGAAATGGGAGCTCATGGCTGATTTTAATGACCAATCTTCCTTTACATCCCTCCCTCCAGCTGCCCGCCTGAATGGGTGGAAAGAGACATCTGCCTGGCTGTCATCAGTTGAAGATTGGGCAGCTCACCAGCACCCATCGGGGTCTTTTGTTAAATTCATTCATGGGATGTGGGCCTCGCTTGCAAGGCCAGCATTTATTGCCCATCCCCAATTGCCCTCGAGAAGGTGATGGTGAGCCACCTTCTTAAACCACTGCAGTCCGTGTGGTGAAGGTACTCCCACAGTGCTGTTAGGGATGCAGTTTTAGGATTTTGACACAACAATGATAAATGAATGGCGATATATTTCCAAGTCAGGATTATGTGTGACTTGGAGGGTGGGAAGGGGAGGGAGCCCAGGGCAGCAGAGGCTCATGCTCCTCCTGGCCCCACAAGGCAAAGTTGCCGCTTCTTCTTTCAGACCAGGTATTCTACTGAGAAAAATAAATAATAGCATTGATAAATTAAATATGAACATAAGAACATAAGAAATAGGAGCAGAAAAGGCCAATCTGATAGTCAAATCTTCACTAACTCGCCTCATAATCTCTCCAGCACTACTCCTAATCTTCACTAACTCTCTTCCTAATCTTCACTACTGACTCCTAATCTTCACTAACTCTCCTCCTATTCTTCACTAACTCGTTGTAACTGTTGTAAAGGGTTATTTCATTTAGCGTGATCAGCTTTAACGGTTGCTGGAAAAATAACCCGTCGGGCAGCAGTATTTGCTGATTTGTCATCTCTTTGTATGGCATAGATTGTCCAGGAAAAAAAACATAAAATGCAATGCTTAAATAATAATAAATATAAACTTCTCTAGCTGGAAATGATCTTGTGTGATCTTACAGTAAGAACATTGTAAGAGCTCTGTTAAAATTGTGTACATTTTATATGATGCACTTGTACAGTAATATCACAATGTGATTTCCAAGTTTCTACATCCTGGAAACTTGCCCAACAACATATTCACAAATGACATCAGATGTGCCTCCAGAAAGAGAGAGGGAGGGAAGGGTTATTACCACTACTGAGACAACTAACATCCTAAATGATGGCAGAGCCCAGCACGCAAGTGCAAAAGACAAGGCTGAAGCGTTTGCAACCATCTTCAGCCAGAAGTGCCGAGTGAATGATCCATATCTACCTCCTCCTGAGGTCCCCACAATTACAGCAGCCAGACTTCAGTAAATTCTATTCACTCCACATGAAATCAGGAAATGGCTGAGCGCACTGGATACAGCAAAGGCTGTGGGCCCCGACAAAATACAGCTGTTGTGCTGAGAACTTGTGCTCCGAAACTAGCTGTGCTTCGAGCCAAGCTGTTCCAGTACAGTTATAACACTGACATCTACCTAACAATATGGAAAACTGCCCAGGTATGCTCTGTCCACAAAAAGTAGGACATATCCAATCCAGCCAATTACCGTCCCATCAGTCTATTCTCAAATATCAACAAAATGCTGTCAAGCGGCACTTACTCACCAATAACCTGCTCACCGATGCTCAGTTTCGGTTCCGCCAGGACCACTCGGCTCCAGACTTCATTACAGTCTTGGTCCAAACATGTACAAAAGAGAAGAATTCCAGAGGTGAGGTGTGAATGACTGTCCTTGACATCAAGGCAGCATTTGACCGAGTGTGGCATCAAGGAGCCCTAGTAAAATTGAAGTCAATGAGAATCAGGGGGGAACTCTCCACTGGTTGGAGCCATAACTTGCACAAAGGAAGATGGTTGTGGTTTTGGAGGGCAATCATCCCAGCCCCAGGAGATCGCTGAAGGAGTTCCTCAAGGCAATGTCATAGGCCCAACCATCTTCAGCTGCTTCATCGATGGCCTTCCCTAAATCATAAGGTCAGAAGTGGGGATGTTCGCTGATGATTGCACAGTGTTCAGTTCCATTCGCAGCTCCTCAGGAAATGAAGCAGTCCATGACCGCATGCAGAAAGACCTGGACAACATTCAGGCTTGGGCTGATAAGTGGTAGGTAACATTTGCATCACACAAATGCCAAGCAATGAGCATCTCCAACAAGCGAGAGTCTAACCGCCTCCCCGTGATAGTCAACGGCATTACCATCGCCGAATCCCCCACCATCAACATCCTGGGGATCACCTTTGACCAGAAGCTTAACTGGACCAGCCACATAAATACTGTGGCTACAAGAGCAGGACAGAAGCTGGTTATTCCGCAGTGAGTGACTCACCTGCTGACTCCCCAAAGCCTTTCCACCATCTACAAGTTACAAGTCAGGAGTGTGATGGAATACTCTCCACTCGCCTGGATGAATGCAGCTCCAACAACACTCCAGAAGCTCGACAATATCCCGGACAAAGCAGCCCACTTGATTGGCACTCCATTCACCACCTTCAACATTCAATCCCTCCACCGTCAGCGTACTGTGACTGTAGTATGTACCATCTACAAGATGCACTGCAGCAACTCGCCATGGCCCCTTTGGCAGCATCTCCCAAACTTAAGAACATAAGAACTAAGAGCAGGAGTAGGTCACTTGGCCCTTCGAGCCTGCTCCACCATTCAATAAGATTATGGCTGATCTGTTCTTGGCCTCAACTCCCTTCCCTGCCCGTTCCCCATAATCCTTGAGTCCCTTATCATTCAAAAGTCTGTCTATCTCTACCTTAAATATATTCAATGGCCCAGCCTCCACAGCTCTCTGGGATAGAGAATTCCAAAGATTCACGACACTCAGAGAAGAAATTCTTCCTCATTTCCGTTGGAATGGGCGACCCCTTATTCTGAAACTATGCCCTGCTAGTTGCAGATTTCCCCACGAGGGGATACATCCTCTCTACATCTACCGTGTCAAGCCCCCTCAGAATCTTAGACATTTTAATAAGATCATCTCTCATTCTTCTAAACTCCAATGAGTATAGGCCCAACCTGCTCAACCTTTCTTCATAAGGCAACCCCTTTATCTCAGGAATCAACCTTGTAAAGTCCTTACTCTACAGTATGAAACCACACGAGGCACATTCTGGGGACAAGGTCACTCGGTGACCTGAACTCTTTATTCACAGGACTCCAAAGACAGTGACCCTACGTGGGACCTCCCTTTTTATATCTGAGTGATCAGGTAAAGAGTGTCTCCCACAAGTTCACCCCTTGTAGTCAAGGTGTGCATCTAAGTTGAGTGTATACAGTAATACAGTGGTGTTACATTGTGGTTACATACATGACATCACCTCTCCCTACAAAGTCTTATTGGAATCATAGGTTTAGTCTTTCAGGTGGTCTATGCTCCCTTGTGGAGCGCCGCAGTTGGGGCTCTGGTTGTTGGACACTGACGTGAGTGCCTGTCACCTGTGGTGATTCCAGCCTGTCCGGGCTGACCACAGGGACTATGCATTCTTCTGATTGCTCTTGTTGCTCGTTCACTGGTGGTATGGTGAGCTCCATCTCATGGTCTTCTTCAGGTACCTCCGTGTCGAAGCTGAACCTTTTTTTTTCTTGGTCCAGATGCTTACGGCATATCTGACCATTGTTGAGTTTTACCACAATGGCCCAATTCCCCTCTTTGTCAATTACAGTGCCCTCAAGCCATTTGGGCCCCATGGCGTGATTGAGGACGAATATAGGATCATTTATTTCTATACATCTCCTCCTCGAATTACGGTTATGGTACTCATTTTGTGACTTGCGCTTGCCCTCAACTATGTCGGTCAGGACTGGGAGAATGAGGGACAACCGAGTTTTGAGTGTCCGTTTCATTAGTAGTTCTGCGGGCGGGACCCACGTGAGCGAGTGCGGTTGGGATCTATAGGCCAGCAGGAGGCGCGATAGATGGCATTGTAGGAAGGGCCTTTGAATCCTGAACATACCTTGCTTAATGATTTGGACCGCACGTTCCGCCTGGCCATTGGAGGCTGGCTTGAACGGCGCATTCCTGACGTGTTTGATGCCATTGCCCGACATAAACTCTCGGAATTCGTGGCTTGTGAAACATGGGCCATTATTGCTAACCAGGATGTCCGGCAAGCCATGGGTTGTAAAAATCACACGTAGGCTTTCCACAGTGGTGGATGACGTGCATGAATTCAGAATGATGCACTCGATCCATTTCGAGAATGCATCTACCGCAATAAGGAACATTTTACCCTTGAATGGGCCCGCGTAGTCAACATGAATGCGTGACCATGGCCTAGTGGGCCAGGGCCACGGGCTGAGCAGGGCCTCCCTGGGGGCATTACCCAGCTGGGCACATGTCGTGCACCTGCGAGCACAGTGTTCCAGGTCTGAATCAATTCCAGGCCACCAAACATGTGACTGGGCAATGGCCTTCATCAGCACAATGCCTGGGTGCTCGCTGTGGAGTTCCCTGATGAATGCCTCCCTGCCCTTCTGGGGCATAACTACCCGGCTGCCCCATAGTAGGCTTGTTCCCGAAACAGGTTACCAGTCCCAGGAATGAATGCAACTCCAATGTATTGCAGGGCCTGGGTGCTCGTCGAATCGCCTCTGTTTTGGATTGGATGGAGAGCTCATCCATTCGTCTGTGGAACGGTTTGACCTCCTCAGGGCATGCTCCGTGTGCGGGCGCCCAATCCCCAGTCAGGACACATATCTTAATCAGGGATAGGAGGGGATCTCTGTTTGTCCAGATTTTGATCTGGCGAGCTGTGATGAGGGAGCCTGTCAAAGGCATCGACAGCCATGACCATCTCGGCGCTTTGCTCCGCTGTCCCCTCAGTGGTGGCCAGTGGATGCCTGCTGAGTGGGTCAGCACAATTTTCAGTGCCGGGATGCTGTAGAGCCCATTGCTGTATGCGAGCTGATGAATTGGCATTGACAGTCTTGCTGTCTGACAACAGGGATGTTAATGGCTTGTGGTCCGTCTCCAAATCAGACTTCCTACCAAATAGGCACTGATGCATTTTTTTACACCGTAGACACATGCAAACCATCCCATATCCCCGTTCTGCTTGAGAGAGTGACCTGGAGGCATAAGCCACAGGTTGTAGTTGACCCTCAGCATTGCCCTGCTGCAACACGTACCCAACCCCATAGGATGATGCATCACATGTCAGAACCAATTTTTTACAGGGGTTGTACAGGGTCAACAACTTGTTTGAACAAAGTAGGTTTCGCGGCCGATCAAAAGCCCGTTCCTGACATTCCCCCCAAAACCAATCGCAACCCTAATGCAGGAGCACGTGTAGCGGTTCCAACAACGTGCTCAAGTTCGGCAGAAAGTTCCCGAAACAGGTCAACAGTCCCAGGAATGAACGCAGCTCCAATGTATTGCAGGGCCTGGGTGCTCGTCGAATCGCCTCTATTTTGGTTTCGGTGGGCCAAATCTCATCTGCAGCAACCCTCCTGCCCAGAAACTCAACTTCAGGAGCTAAGAACAAACATTTAGATTTTTTGAGACGCAGGCCTACCCGGTTCAGTCGGTGTAGCACCTCCTCCAGGTTGTGGAGGTGTTCCTCGGTGTCTCGACCCGTGATGAGGATGTCGGCCTGGAATATGATCGCTACAGGAATGGATTTAAGCAGGCTTTCCATGTTTCATTGAAAAATCGCGGCTGATCGAATGCCAAACGGGCACCTGTTATAAATGAACAGTCCCTTGTGCGTGGTGATTGTGGTTGGTAGTTTAAATTCGGCGACCAGTTCCTGGGTCATATAGGCTGAAGTGAGGTCCAACTTGGTGAACATCTTGCCGCCTGCCAGCGTGGCGAAAAGGTCCTCCGCTCTCGGGAGCGGGTATTGATCTTGTTGGGACACCCAATTGATGGTGGCCTTGTAGTCGCCACAGATCCTGACAGAGCCATCTACTTTTAGAATGGGAACGATGGGGCTCGCCCAGTCGCTGAATTCAACAAGCGAGATGATGCCCTCTCCAACAGCCGGTCCAGTTCGCTCTCGATCTTTTCCCGCATCACATACGGCACCGCTCTGGCTTTGTGGTGCACTGGCCTGGCGTCCGGGGTGATGTGTATCACTACCTTAGTGCCTTTGAAAGTCCTGACGCCAGGTTGGAATAGTGAATCGAATTGTTGTAGGACTTGTGAGCACGAACTTCGCTCCACAGATGACATTGCGGGAACATCCCCCCATTTCCAGTTCATCTCGGCTAACCAGCTCCTCCCCAACAGTGCGGAACCATTGCCCGGGACAATCCAAATCGGTAGCCAATTCACTAACCCATTGTGTGTGACAGCCAACATTGCACTGCCTAGCACCGGAATGATTTCTTTTGTGTAAGTCCGTAATTGTGTGTCAACACGTACTAATTTGTGTCTACTGGCTTTAAGTGGCCATAGCTTCTCAAATTGCTGAACACCCATGAGTGACTGGCTGGCCCCGGTGTCCAGCTCCATGTGTACTGGGATACCGTTTAATAAAACCCTCATCATCATTGGTGGCGTTTTGGTGTATGAAATGTGAATATTCACCACATGGACACGCTGAAACTCGGCGTCCATCGATTTGCCCCAAAGGTCATCCTGCCTCAAAGAACTCTCTTCTGGTCCATCCGCCTCATATATTAGTCTGGTTGCAGGTTTCCTGCACATTTGAGCTAAGTGGCCACTGAGATCGCAGTTCCTGCAGACAAACTGTTGAAATCTGCACGATCTAGATGAGTGTTTCCCCCCACACCTCCAGCATGAGTTAAAGTTTCCGTTGTTGGGAACAAAAGGGCTATGGCCAGACATTCCATGCTGACTTTCCCTTTGGCTGCTCTTTATTACCCTGTTAGTTAGTGTCAATGGCTCCATCCCGGGCCGCATTGTCCACTGTGATGGCATGAATGTCTGTTCAGCCTGCCATTGTCTCTGTTGAAGTCCTGCTCTCGGATCTATTGTGTCGAATTGCCCCTGCCTGCCTGCGGGGCTCTGAGTCGCATTGATGATGTTGACTCCCTGATCCATCACCATGTTAGAGGCAGAATTGCGCGCGTATATTATTTTCATCTCTTCCTCCCTCGCCATGAAAGTTTGAACCATCAACGCTGCCGCTTCCAAGGTCAAATCCTTGGTCTCAATTAATTTGCGGAAAATTCCCACATGACCAATGCCCTCGATAAAGAAGTCCCTTAGCATCTCCCCCTTGCAGGCGTCTGTGAACTTACAGAGGCTGGCCAAATGCCAGAGGCCCGCTATGAAGTCCGGTATGCTCTGTCCTTCATGACGTCAATAGGTGTAGAATCTGTGTCGGGCCATATGTATGCTACTCGCCGGTTTGAGATGCTCCCCGATCAATTTGCTGAGTTCTTCAAAGGTTTTGTCCGCCGGCTTTTCAGGTGCTAGTAAGTCCTTCATGAGCGCGTAAGTCTTTGGTCCGCAGCTGGTCAAGAGATGAGCCCTTAGCTTGTCAGCCGCTGCATCCCCCAGCCATTCTTTCATAACGAAGCTTTGCTGAAGCCTCTCAACAAAATCGTCCCAGTCTTCCCCAACACAGTACCGTTCCTCTGTGCTACCGGTGGCCATTCTCGTGGGTTGTGAATTCCCGTTTCTCGTCGCCAATATAAAGTCCTTACTCTACAGTATGAAACCACATGAGGCACATTCTGGGAACAAGGTCACTCGGTGACCAGAACTATTTATTTACAGGACTCTAAAGACAGTGACCCTGCGTGGGACCTCCCTTTTTATACCTGAGTGATCAGGTAAGGAGTGTCTCCCACAAGTTCACCCCTTGTGGTCAAGGTATGCATCTACGTTGAGTGTATACAGTAATACAGTGGTGTTACATTGTGGTTACATACATGACAAACCTCGTAAACCTTCTCTGAACTGCCTGCAATGCAAGTATATCCTTCCTTAAATAAGGGGACCAAAACTGTATGCAGTACTCTAGGTGTGGTCTCATCAATACCCTGTACAGTTAGAGCAGAACTTCCCGACTTTTATACTCCAGCCGCTTTGCAATAAAGGTCAACATTCCATTTGTCTTCCTTATTACTTGCTGTAGCTGCATGCTAACTTCATGTGTTTCATGTACAAGGACACCCAGATCCCTCTGCACCGCAGCATTTTGTAATCTCTCCCCATTTATATAACCCACGACCTCTACCACCCAGAAGGACAAGGGCAGCAGTTGCATGGGAGCACCATCACCTGCAAGTTCCCCTCCAAGTTACACACTATCCTGACTTGGAAATATATCGGCATTCCTTCATCATCGCTGGGTCAAAATCCTGGAGCTCCCTCCCTAACAGCACGGTGGGAGTACCTTCACCACAAGAATATCAGCGTTTCAAGAAGGCAGCTCACCACCACCGTCTCAAGGGCAATTAGGGATGGGCAATAAATGCTGGCCATGCCAATGACAACTACATCTCAGAAACAAATAAAAAAATACTTGGCAGATCAGGCAGCATCTGTGGAGAGAGAGAAACACGAGTTTAATGTTTCAGGTCTGTGATCTTTTTCCAATTCCGATGTTAAACGTTAACTCTGTTGTTCTCTCCACAAATGCTGTCTGACCCGTTGAGTATTTCTGGCATTTTCTGTTTATACAGTAGTTTCTAGTGATTTGTGTGCACAGACGCCAAAATCACTTTGCACTCCAATGTTCCGAGGGTTAGAATTTTGTCAATTACCGCTACCACTGATTTTTCGGTGGTAATTGCGGATCGCCTTTTTTTTACCGCCGGAATACCGCAATGACTGAAGGCTGCTAATTTGGTTGAAAGTTGACCGGAGCTAACAGTATTTCACCAGTGGTGGCGGTATTCATAGCCGTGGAAAACTGCTTTTCTTTGGAGGCTGAGAAAAACGGGCCTCCTGCGCATACACAATTTTCTTTTTTTCTCAATGCGTTTTTTTCCCGCAATTCAGGGTCAGGGGTCGCCCGGGCATGCGCAGAGCAGCGAGAGAGTGAGAGAGAGAGGAGAGAGAGGAGAGAATAGTTGAGCAAAGAGAGACTGGAGAAAGCAAACAGCAGACAATACATTACGTTACAATACTGAAAGTGAGAGAGAGAGAGGGGCACACAACGGTGCATTCAATAATGCTATTGGAAGTTTTAAAATGCAGCAACAAAGAGAGCTAGCGAGGAAGAGGGCACAAAGGTTACTCTTGATGCCCAAGAGGCACTGTTTGGCGAGGTGGAGGCAAGATGGGGGCAATTGACCAGGGGTGGGCATGGAAAACCACCCCCAGCTGTATACCAGAGGATCTGGCTGGAAATATCGGAGGCGATGTTCTCAGTGGCTTGTGTTCATCAGGGGGCCAATCAGTGCAGGAAGAGGTGGATTGACTGAGTGTAGGCTACGAGACTAAGTGATATTTTTATTTATGCACTCCTTCATTACTTACAATGTAAATCTGACACATGTTGATGTAGGTAGGCATAGTGTTGCGCCTTATTTGCCATGAATGATCTTATTACGATGGCTTTCTGAGAACTTAAAAGATGTTTGTGCACTTAGATGTCTTCCTCATGAACCATGAGACATTAATGGGACATTAATGGGACACTAAACAAAGGACTGTATTAAATGCACACAGTATGTTACTAGTGCTTTGATGGTTATCTGTGTGTGCCGCAAGAACAGATGGGCAATTCGGTTAAACATTGCTCTTGTCATTTTTGCAGAAGAAACTTGCAAACAATTGAGCGGAGCAGCGGCTCACGGGGGTGGTCCACCGAACGTGGTGAAATTAATGGAACTGGAGGAGCGCGCCGCAGCCCCGGTGGGTGCACACAACCGGACGGCTACCCGTGGTGGTGCTGATCCAGTGACAGCTGAGAGTAAGTCCTGCAAAGTCCCCGGGCTGTGTTGCGGTCATGTAATGTAATGTCAATACAATGTAATGTAATGTTAGGGTCATGTAATGTAATGTCATGCAGTGGCTATGCATTCATGTTAGTTTCATGTAGGGTAATTTCATGTAGTGTCTCTCGGCGACATATAATGCAGTAGTGGTGGTTCTTTAAATAAGCCTGTGCTACGTGACCGTACTCATATCACGCTGGCCCCTCCACTGCTGCTAACCACTCATATGTTGTTTTCTATTTCCAGATGAGGAGTTGCATGTGCTCCAACCCACCACGAGAGCCTCCACCTCCGCCTCATTCAGGCACTACTGGGTCAACGAGGACGATGACACGGAAGAGGAAGAAGAAGAGGAGCACACAGAGGACCCTCTGCAAGCAGCTGTTGCGAGGGGTGAAGGGGGGGGGGGCATTCCAGTGAGGGTGAAATGCACAAATCAGTTGAGGTGGTGGAGGAGGAGGTGGCTCTCGTGGGGTCAGACGAATCAGTAAATATTTTACCTGCGGCCACCACTTCCTCGTCGGGATCCCCCTTTCATGGGTTCCCCGCCTCAGAAGCAGCGGGACCAAGTGCTGTGCAGCAACGCACCCCGAGTGTACAAACCCGTATGCCACACCTACAGAGGTTAATTCGGCAAAGCAGGTACGCTCCGAGACTGGTAGATGCAAACCTGGACATGGTGGGACTGTCAAGGACATGCATCGATGTAGGTCGAGAGCTCCTCCAGGCCATGGGTGGAATAGCCGGGAACACCGCATGGCAATTGGAGGACATGTCGTAGCTGATTGCGGTGATGTGGCAAAACACCGAGTCCATCAAGACTGATGTTCTTGGCATTTGGCACTGCAACCCCCAATGTCACACCACTCAGGCACTTGTGGGTCGGGAGGTACAACTACCTGCCGACTCAGAAGCCGGGTCTTCCACACCCCGAGCCACACATGGTGCTGCCATTGTCTATCCCCCAACAACAGCGGTGCTCTGGATGCCTTGTTGCACAATGTCCTGGTCCCAACGCGGGTAGGGATAGGGGTAATGGGAGGAAGCAATTGGGGGTAAGAGCTGGGGGAGGGAGAGGTGGTGGGAGTGGTGGCCAGGGGTAAAATTGGTACAGGGTGAGGGCTGGGGGAATGTTGGTTGTTTTGTTGTTGTTCTTGTTGCAACTATTATTGTTGTTATTTTTTGATTTATTACTGTTTACACATTTGTTGATTATAAAATGTTATTTCATTACCTTTAAATTTTTCAAAGTTTTCACATTTTATATAAATCTTTTTATTCAACTTAACCATACTGGTACAGTGTCTCACTTTTAGAAAATAAGGGATAACAGTCATCATGGTTCCATACAGTGGCCAGGCAAAGGTGAAACGTAACTCTCACCGTTCAAGCAAAGCGTCCATTTATGAGCTGCTGATGTAACACTTTTGCTTAGGAGGAAAGTTCGAGGAGATTAGGTCAAGAGTTAGTGAACATTAGGAGGAGATTTGAGTGAAGATTAGGAGGCGAGTTAGTGAAGATTAGGAGGCGAGTTGGTGAAGATAAGGAGGAGAGTTAGTGAAGATTATTAGGAGTATTAGTGAAGATTAGGAGGAGAGTTAGTGAAGATTAAGAGTGGAGTTAGTGAAGATTAGGAAGAGATTAGTGAAGATTAGGAAGAGATTGGGGAGAGTTAGTGATGATTAGGAGGGGAGATGGTGAAGGTTAGGAGATTTAGGAGGGATTATGAGGAGAATTAGAGGAGATTAGGAGGAGAGTTAGTGAAGTTTATTAGGAGAGTGAGTGAAGATTAGGAGGAGAATTAGTGATTAGAAGTAGAGATAGAGGAAATTATGAGGTGGGTCAGTGAAGATTAGGAAGCAAGTTAGTGAAGTAGGTGAGTTACTGAAAATTAGGAGGTGAGTTAGTGAAGATTAGGAGGTGAGTTAGTGAAGATTAGGAGGTGAGTTAGTGAAGATTCGAAGGTGAGTTAGTGAAGATTAGGAGGTGAGTTAGGAGAGATTATGAGGAGAGTTAGTGAAGATTAGGAGTAGTGCTGGAGAGGTATTAAAGGTGAGGTTACTGAAAAGGTGTAGGATCGCAGAGCAGTTTAATTTTGGAGTTTCAGGAAAGCTCTACCGTCATTGGTGGCATGAAGGCAGGGGCATCTACAGAAGGTTCATTGCTTATGGCCACTAATATTACAAGAGTATAAATATAGCTTATCACTGCAAGTTTGTTGCCTCAGTGCGTACTGTCAGTGACTGTCAGAGGCCCACTCTCCGCTTCAATCACTTCTTAAACAATGATTTTAAGAGCATAAGAACATAAGAAATAGGAGCAGGAGTAGGCCACCTGGCCCCTCGAGCCTGCTCCACCATTTAATAAGATCATGGCTGATCTGATCACGGACTCAGCTCCACTTCCCCGCCCACTCCCCACAACCATTTATTCCCTTAACACTCAAAAATCTGTCTACCTCCACCTTAAATATATTCAAGGACCCAGCCTCCACAACTCTCTGTGGCAGAGAATTCCACAGATTTACAACCCTCTGAGAGAAGAAATTTCTTCTCATTTCAGTTTTAAATGGGTGGCCCCTTATTCTGAGACAATGGGCTAGAACCTCCACTTGTGTGGTTGGGCAATATTTCCGGTGTGGGCAATAAAAAAAGGTTTTCAGATCGTTGGCTTCTTGCCCATTCTCAAACCACCTAGTCTTCACTTTTGAAAATGGGCGTTACCGCGAATGATATAAAATGAGCGGTAGCGTTAAATTTTTCTGACCTTCTGCTGTAAAATGTGGCTGTCCTTAGCAATGACATGGCAATGCTGGATTCCTGCGATTCTGGAGGTCAGAGGTCACCATGACATGCGCAGTAGAGGAGATAGAGAGAGAGGGAGCTCAGAGGGACTGAAGGCGTGGCTGGGTGTGGTGTGGCTGCTTTGGGAGGAAGGAGGGAGACTTTAGAGCTTCACAGCAAGTAAGCAAACAAAACGTAGCTGTTAGCAGCCACATATTTGCCCAAATTTGGCCTATAATGGAGAGAGAGGAGGAGGCATCACAGTACACTGTGGAGACTGACGCTGGAGAGAGCAGTGAGCTGGGAGAGGAGCACATTGGAGGGCGCAAAAGTGCCAGGAGGTTCTCGGATGATGCCTCGCTCCTGCAGGAGATTGAGTTACGCTGGGGTGATTTGACACAGGGAGGACGTGGGAAGCCCACCCCAAAGGCTTATCAGAAGATATGGACCGAGATAGCAGAGGTGGTCTCATTGGCGACCAACGAGGTGCGTGAGGGCAACCAATGCCGCAAACGATGGAACGACCTTGTGGAATCCGTAAGAGTAAGTATTACATTGATTTACATGTACTTATGTATTTATATAAGTTGATTTGTAACAGCCATGAGTGACTATGAGCAGATGTGAGGTCTTTCACTTTTACTGGGAATGTTTTACTCAAAGCCTGTGGCCACAGTGTACGTCTTTAGGTAAAGAACGATAATTATCATAATAATCATGATTACACCTTTCTGTTATGTGTTGTATCAGTCTCTGTGACAGTACCTAGCAATGATATCACGCAATGATCTCATGCCATGTCGTCCTGTCACCTTTTACCAAAGAAGCTATCAACGATGAGGTCCATGCAGAGGTAAAACGGGTGGGGGGCCACCAGTCCCCAGCGACATCACTGACATGGAGGGGCGTGTGCTCGCACTCGTGGGGAAGCAGCCCCCAGACAGCCACGGACGCATCTGCAGACCCTGAAATGATGCCATGTGAGTAAAGCTTACACTATTGCATCATGTGAAGTCTATAGATGCCACACCCACTCATATCCGAACAATCATATATGATAGATGATTTCTAACATTGTCATAAATGAAAATCATTGCAATTATCAATGCGTGGATGGTCATGAAATGTGATGTTTGTGATGATTTTAATAGCGGTGCTGCTTTTGTCGTGCATATACTGTTTGTACGGCTTCACTCACATTGTGACCCTAGCACACCCTTCTCCTCTAATGACCTCATTTGTGTTTTGCAGCTCAGCCAGCAGCGCAGTCCCAGGCAAGACCACAGAGGTCAGAAGGTGGGGGCGTGGGGCACGACTCTCCGGATGATCCTACTACATCTGGTGCTGAGGAGCTCCGATTGTCGCCCGTCAATCCACTGGGTCTGTTCTCCATGGCTGAGAGCGCGGACTTCGAAGAACCTGCATCGCCACGCTCTGGAAGTCATTCCACCCCAAGGCCATCTAGTGGTCCTCCGATCATTCCCACTCCACTCTGGAGGTACCTCACCACAGGGCACCCCTTTTGTCTCCCGGACAGCGCCAACCCCGCGGAGGCCTCGTGGACGCGGCAGGTCTGTTCCATGAATGCGACATGAGAGCAGAGAGATTGTACAGTTGTCCAGGAAGACTGTAGACATTGGTGACCAGCTCATTGAAGCATTGGGGGGCATATCCCGACAGCTGGCCACCATCACCGAGTACATTCTACGCATGGCGGAGGCCCTGGATGCGATAGCCAGGAACACTACTGCCACAGGCCTCCCAGTGGTCCCCGAGCATGGCATTCCACCCCTAGGTTCCGCATCACTGCGAATGACAGATGAGAGCAAGTATCAAGATCCTGCTTCTGCATCAGCGAATGTTGCCCCCTCGGCACCCCCGCTCCCATCCCCGTCCAAAGACCGCATCTGCCTTTATTTCCCCCCGCCCCCCCCCCCCCCCCCCCCAGTGAGGCACTGCCTGTGGACCTCCTCGGCCAGACACCATGGAGTGAGGAGGGGAAGGGATAAAGGTGCGGAGAATAAGGGGAGGGGGGAAGGAAAGTGAGGTGCACGCGCGCAGGTGATGGCTGTGGTATCTCTCCATCTGGGTGTATGCAATTTGTTGCAATGTATAGGGACTGGGGACCACACTCCTGCTTTGCCTTTGTATTCGCTGTTGCTGGACATGTTGAACATGTGATTTATGCCAATGGTCGAAAAAGTGGACTGTGGGCGGGGGTTGGGTGTTATTGGCTGTGATACTTATGATTTCAAACCAATATTGGTATTAAATTTTTGTTCTTGAACATAACCTTGTAGCGCATTGTCTCAGATAGCTGGACCGTTACACACTGGTGAGTCGTTACCATGAAAGGGCTAAATACAATTTAATATCAATCAACGTAAACTTTAACTGGCACGAAAGTGATGGGCACCATTAATGTCTGAGCTGCATACACACAACAGGTTGTCAGCGTTGTCACTCACATCAGCGCTCTTTCAGGCAAATCTTTCCGATATCAGCTCCTCACATAAGAGTGGGATTTAACAAATGCAAGCCACACCGCTGGCGTTCGTTCCAGTTAGTTCCACTTTGTGTGGACGTTTGTTTTGGGGAGCGATATTGTGGCCGATTTGTGTGTGAGGTGGTGAAATTGATACTGGGCAATCTCATGGCTGCTAGTTTGGGTAAATATGCTCTTTACGACAAAAAACAGTGGACAGGCGTTAACATTGAATCTTGGCGTTAATTCCGTGTGGGTGTTGATTTCGCCCATTCTGCTGATTCCGCCCCAAAAAAGTGGGTGGACAGTAATATTTTTTCCCAGCGTTAAGCACATGGGAAAAGTAACGTTTGGCGATAATTTTCCTAAAAATGCCCGTCAGTTTCCATTTTGTGGCAAAATCGGTGATATATGGGCATTATACGTCATTTCAGCAGTTAAATTGGGTGTTAAGTGTGCATTAAGCATGCAAAAAAAGTGGAGGTTCTATGTACCCTAGTTTTAGTTTCCCTTATGAATGGAAATATCCTCTCTCTATCCACTTTGTCGAGCCCCCTCATTATCTTATATGTTTCCATAAGATCACCTCTCAATCTTCTGAACTCCAATATGTCTCGGCCCAACCTACTCAACCTATCTTCATAAGTCAACCCCCTTATCTCCAGAATCAATCTAGCGAACCTTCTCTGAACAGTCTCCAATGCAAGTATATCCTTCCTTATATACGGAAACTATAACTGTACGCAGTACACTAGGTATGGCCTCACCAATACCATGTACAGTTGTAGCAGGACTTCTCTGCTTTTATACTCTATCCCCATTGCAATAAAGGTCAACATTCCATTTGCCTTCCTGATTACTTACTGTACCTGCATACTAACATTTTGTGTTTCATGCACAAGGACCCCCCAGGTCCCTCTGTACTGCAGCACTTTGCAATTTTTCTCCATTTAAATTATAAATTGCTTTTGTATTTTTTCTGCTAAAGTGGATACTCTCACAATTTCCGACATTATACTCCATCTTCCAAATTTTTGCCCACTCACTTAGCCTGTCTATATCCCTTTGCAGATTTTTTTGTATCCTCCTCGTAATTTGCTTTCCCACCCAGCTTTGTATCATCAGCAAACTTTCTGCATTACCGGTCCCTTCATCCAAGTCATTACTATAGATTGTAAATAGTTGAGAACCCAGCAGCAATCCCTGCGGCACCCTATTAGTCACTGTTTGCCTACCGAAAAATAACCCATTTATCCCGACCCTCTGTTTTCTGTTAGTTAGCCAATCCTCTATCCATGCTAATATATTACCCCTAACCTTGTGAATTTTATCTTGCACAGTAACCTTTTATGTGACACCTTATCGAATGTCTTCTGGAGATCCAAATACACCACATCCACTAGTTCCCCCCTTATCCACCCTGCTCATTATATCCTCAATGAACTCCAGCAAATTATTCAACCATGATTTCCCTTTCATAAAACCATGCTGACTCTGATTGATTGAATTATGCTTTTCCAAATGTCCCACTACTGCTTCCTTAATACTGTACTCCAGCATTTTCCCAACGACAGATGTTAGGCTAACTGGTCTATAGCTTCCTGCTTTTTGTCTGCCTCCTTTTTTTAATAGGAGCGTTATATTTGCAGTTTTCCAATCCGCTGGGACCACCCCAGAATCCAGGGAATTTTGGTAGATTACAACCAATGCATCCGCTATCTCTGCACTTCTTTTAAGACCCTAGGATGTAAGCCATCAGGTCCAGGGGACTTGTCCGCCTTTAATCCCATTATTTTACCAAGTACTACTTCATTCGTGATAGTGATTGTATTAAGTTCCTCCCTCCTTATAGCCCCTTGATTATCCACTATTGGTATGTTTTTAGTGTCTTCTACCGTGAAGACCGATACAAAATATTTGTTCAAAGTCCCTGCCATTTCTCTGTTCCCCGTTATTAATTCCCCAATCTCATCCTCTAGGGGACCAACATTTACTTTAGCCACTCTTTTCCTTTTTATGCACCTGTAGGAACTCTTGCTATCTGTTTTTATATTTTGTGCTAGTTTACTTTCATAATCTATCTTCTCCCTCGTTATCATTTTTTTAGTCATTCTTTGCTGGCTTTTAAAAGTTTCCCAATCCTCTGGCCTTCCATTAGTCTTGGCCACATTGTATGCCCTTGTTTTCAATTTAATACCATCCCTTATTTCCTTACTTAGCCAAGGATGGTTATCCCTTCTCTTACAGTTGTTCCTTCTCATTGGGAAATAATTTTATTGCGAGTTATGAAACATCTTAAATGTCTGCCACTGCTCATCAACCGTCCCATACTTTAATCTATTTTCCCAGTCCACTTTAGCCAACTCTGCCTTCATACCTTTGTAGTCTCCTTTATTTAAGCTTAGGACACTGGTTTAAGAACCAACTTTCTAACCTCCAACTGAATTTGAAATTCAACCATGTTATGGTTATTCATTCCTAGAGGATCCTTTACTTGGAGATCATTAATTAATCCTGTCTCAAGTGTATTTATATTTGCAGTACATATGTATCATGAAAGTCAAGTTTAAAATAACCTGATGACAGATTATTGAAAGTTACTCACCTGGATTTACCGGGTGGTTCTCCCGATCTCCCGCTGTAACTTTGGTGAAACCCCTCAGAGAAAAGTGTTGGATAAATTGGCTTTTGAGGGGATAAAGTGTAGATTTACAAAAATTATACCAATACTTCAATGGTTGCATAAACTTGGTCTCTCTTGTGTTTAAAAGATTAAAGGGTGATCTAATCGAGGTGTTTAAAATGGTGAAGAGGTTCGATTGAGTAGATTTAAAGAAGCTATTTCCTCTGATGGGTGAATCTAGAACAAGGGGGCATAATTTTCAAATTAGAGCTAGGCCACTCAGTGAAATTGTTGATTCCTGGATTCTTTTACCTCAATCTGGTTCAGCAAAATTACTGAAACGAATACCGTTTGTGCTTTAAACAAAGCAAGCTTTTATTTTACCAGCCGGCAAGACTTATCAGACAGAAGATATACTCTCTCGATAGAGCGTACACATTCCCTACGGATAAGTGACGTTACATTGTCAAGGCACGATGGTTATACATTTTCGGCAAAAGATAACAAGATAGGGCTAGAGTGACATCCCAGCTCAGCCCATCTCTTTTGATCCCTCCTTCCCTTTGTCCACTCATAAGCCGACCCAAGCATGGTCCGATTTTAAACAAAGACCTTCTGTCAATGTTTCAGGTTAATAACATGATTTAATAAGACCTTGAGGTTTTTTTGCAAGCTGTGGGTTTTGTTTCAATATGTGTTAGTGTTGTAACATTTCGCAGTCTCGAGTCTGAGATGTCATGGCTATTCCTCCATGAATTGTTTGTTAGCTTATGCTGTCCCTATACAATTCCCACGTTCTCAACTTCAATGTCTCTATACATTTTTAAACATTCACAAAATCAGGAAGCACTTTTTCACACAAGGGATAGTGGAAATGTTGAATTCTTTCCCTCAAAAGGCTGTGGATGCTGGGCCAATCGAAATTTTCAAAACTAATACCAATTGTTTCTTATTAGGTAAGCATATCAAGGGTTGTGGATCAAAGTTGGGTAAATGGAATTGAGATACAGATCAGACATCATCTAACTGAATGGCAAAACAGGCTTGAAAGATTAATGGTCTACTCCTGTTGCTATGTTTCTATGTAATCTTGGATCGCACTGCTGGTCAAAGCATGAATGGTGCTGAACTTGATTTGAAAGCATTCACCAACTTCAACCTCTTTTGGTAATGCTAACTGCAATGAATCTGCCACTGAGTATCCTCAAAAATGACGCTGAACCATTAGGACTTGAGCTCAACTGGCAGAAAAGCAAAATGCAACACTTTGGAGTCACAAATTCTCCAGTTTTCACCACTGTGAGGAGAAATCAGATGGGCAATCTTCCTGGACCCACTCTTACACTCCTCCTAGTGGCTACTTGCAGCACAGCAATGCCACAGGCCTTAAAGGAGCTTGCATCACTGTTCTCTTAGTTAGGGAAAGCTAAATGACGTATTTAAATAGAAGATTTTTCTTTCGAATGTGCTAAATTCAACACTGCATTTTTACAGTAGCTTGTGCTTTGAATAAAATGACAAGGTAATTTTTGAAGAGCTGGCCAATTTTCAAAAAAATGTGCTGTCAGACTAAAAAGCTATTTCCTTATCCACTAGTTTGTGCAGTTGTTGCCCAGATGTGTGCGATTAATGAGTTACGATTTCTTCCATAATATTGCCGGTGTTTTGTTAAACCAGCGACTGCCATCAGAATATTTACTATCCATACACTATCACTAGATTAACTTACGTTGATACATCTGCTCAAGCCAGAGTTGTGATTTACCTCAATTTGCAATCAAGTTTGCATTTCTGCAAGGTTCACAGCAATAAATTATGCACAATTTTTCCAGTCGTATTCCTGATATTGCAAAGACCATTTTTTTTGTAAAGTGTATGATTTGTCCAGGAAACTTACTCAGAAGTTTTGCAAGCAATATAATATGCTGCAATCTATTGTCGGTAAATTACTTTGTGTCCTTTTACTCATTCAACTGATGAACAGTTCCTCTTAAAGCTGTCAGATGGAGTTTCTCTCTTTGGATAACAGTCTTTGCTAGTTTGAGCTTGTATTTTTTGTGATTTATCTGCCTTTTGAATGCTGTCTTACTGAAAAGAGTAGCAAACAGCAAAAGCTGTCATTTATATAGTGCTTTTAAAGTAAGAAAAAAAAATCCCAAAGGAATTCACAGAGGGATAAAGAGAAATAAAATTGATGCTGAGACAAAGGAGAGATTATGAGCGGCATCACCAAAAACTTGGCCAAAGATGTGGCTTTTAAGAAGGATCTTAAAACATAGAGAGGTCAAGATGCGGAGGGGATTAGGAATGTAATTCCAAAGTTTGGGGTCGAGACGGCTGAAGGCACAGCTGCCAATGGTGGGGTGAAGTGAGGGGGTAGGCACAAGAGGCCAGAGTCAGAGGAAGAGAGAGTTACAGAGACAGGGAGAGGTGGGACCATGGAAGGATTTAAACATGAAGATGAGAATTTAAAATTTGACTGGTTGGGGAACTGGAAGCAAATGTTTGCCAACGAGGATGGGATGATGAGGGGGGCTTATTGTGGGATAGGATACAGGCAGCAAAGGTTTGAATGAGCTGAAGCTTATTGAGGATTGAGATTGGAAGGCCGGTCAGAATTGCATTGGAATAGTCAAGTTTAGAGGCGCCAAAGGCATGGATAAGTGTTTCAGTGACAGGGCTGAAATACTGCTGGAGACAGGTGATGTTACAGCAGTGAAAGTAGGCGGTCATTGAGATGGAGATAATATGTGGTTGGAAGCTCAACTCGGGATCGAACAGGATGCCAAGGTTTTGAACAGTCTGGTTCAGCCTGGGCAGTGGCCTGGGAGGGGAATGAAGTTGGAGACGAGGGAATGGATTTTGTGGTAGGAAACAAAGACAATGACATTAATCTTCTCGAGGTTTATCTGGAGGGAAATTACAGTTCATTTAAGAATGGATATCAGACAAGCAGTCTGAAAGCACAGAAGCAGTGAAGAGGTTGAGAGAGGTGGTATAGAGCTGGGTGTCATATAACGCTAGTTATATGCCAAAGCAGCAAGTTGAAAATCTACCCCACCCTTTGTTTTTTTATTCCCCGTTATTTTTAGGGTTACCTAGTTCATAAAAATTAATCACCAGGAACAGTTACAGGAATAATGTTTTCTTTTACTGGTTCCTTTAATTTTTTTTGTTTCTCTTTTGTTGTTTTTGAATATCAGTTAATTTGAAAAGCAAATGGGAACAGTTTGAGTAATGTAATTTGCTGTCCTTTGTCTCAGTTTAATGTCCTTTTCTTTGACTTTGTTTTAAACTTCAGTGTTGTCAATCTGTTCTCTTACTACTTGGAAGTGTCAATGGGCTTTATTTTCGCCACCATTGGGTGCCGATTTTTTGGTGTCCGCTGATTTTTTTTGAGCAACCTTGATTTTACAACTTTCCTCAAAGTTTGTACACCGGCGGTGACTGTCAGCGCTGGATTTTTTGTACGCTAGATTTTTTGGCTCAGGTCTGGTTGAAAACTGATTTCTGTGCTGTTTTGGCCATTTAACCTATTTGCGCCAACAGCGATTTTCATTCAGGACAGCACACAGTGGTCTTAAGTACCGATCAGAAAAACTCTACGTTAACTTAAGGAAATCGATGCTGAGTATATTTCTGAGTTTTTGGAGCGAGGGAAGAATACAATTTAAAACACAAATTCATGATGATTTTTGCAGAGGGAACTCGGAAAATAACTCTGAAAGTTAATTTTTCCCACAGAATGTTAGAAATATAATTTTTTCCCATGTTATGTGAGAAGGCAAATTGCAACTCCACTCCACCACAGAATCTCTGCTCACGGGGCTCCAGGCATGGGTTTGAGGAGTGCCAGCCGGCTGGCGGCAGGATCACTCCCTCAGCCGGACACAAGCACAGGAGCTCGGCGCTTGGATTCTGCCCCCCCCCCCCCCCGCCCCCTCCTCCACCACTACTGAATCTCTGCTCATGGAGCTCCAGGCATGGGTGGGTGTTGTATTCAAGAAGGCAGCTCAGCACCACCTTCCAGGGCAGTCAGGGATGGGTCTTGCTGGCGACGTCCACATCCCGTGAATGAGTTTTTTGAAAAAATAGAAGCATTACAATTACAAGGGGCCTCAGCAGTTCACGGAGAAGGCCCCCAGCACCATCTCTCAGCATAATATAGGAAATAAATGCAGTCTTGTCATCATCACCCACACTCTGAAAGCCAGTAAGAAAAACATTCTGTCCTGACAATAAGCTGTAATCCCCATCCTCATGAAAGCACTGCCTACTGTACTAGTGTGACATTTCCATTTCACACGCCAGCTGTTTCTGTTGGGTGCTCGAACAAGATTGTTAAGTTTGTGCCAATTAGTGGTACATTAAGGGCAGTTCTGTCCTGTAGTTATCACATCCACTGGAAACGAGGCTGAGACTGCCGGAGCTGATTTAACATCAGCCCTTTCAGGCCATCCAAAGAGATGCTTCAGTTGTATCCACAAGGGCAATTTTCTGACTGCGTTCTGACTGGGGGAACCTCAACCACCAGTGTCTACTCAGAAAATTCATCGAATCATACGTGCAGAAGGAGGCCAATCAGCCCATTGTGCTTGCGCCAGCTCCTTGAGAGAGCTGATCATATAGTCCCACTCCCCTGCTCTTTCCTTGATTTTTTTTTCATTTTCAATTATATATATTTCCCTTTTATCCTCACATTTTTTTCAATTGACTCACCTTATTATCATACACCATCTTTACAAGTTTATGAACTTTTTGTAGCCCTGGTGCGTTTCTTCTTGACCACAACTGGTTTCTGGCTCTTCAGGATAGCACTGGCACGACAAAGTGCGGCCTTGCGAAGATCCTTTCGATAGTTGTTCTTACAGATGATATGTCGCAAACTGTTCAGCCATTCTTGGTGATCTTTCGATAGGATGTTGCTGGTTTGCGTTGACCTGCTCGCTTTTTGAGGACCACTACCTCTCCTTTCCGTCAGCTGCTGGCTCCACACCTACAGTTTTGCGGTGAATAAGTCCATTGTAACAAAAAGAGTTTCTGTTGGGCTCGGTGCTGTAGACCTACTTGTTTCTTTTAATAATGAGACTTGAGCAATTCCGGACAATCATCCATTGTAGGTGAGATGACATTTTCAATTACCTGCTTCACTCAGCGCACAGAGAGAAAAGCTTCAATTGACTTAATAGTGGATGTACTGGACATATCTGTCAATATATCGGACTTCGAACTCACCATGAACTTTTGATGTGCATACAATAATAGTCAATTCAGCAGAGAGCAATTAACTCAATAATTCACTTGGAACTCAAGAGCGTGCAAAAACCCAAATAATGATTGACAATGTTCTTTACTACATGTCTACATATGCAGAACAGTATGCAGGAAGAATATGTATTGGTGCTTGAGTGAGAACTAGGAATTCTTATCCCTTTGCCATGTTCCACTGCAGGATCAGAGCCACCATTGTTATCACACCTCAGTTGAAATACCTGCTCAGTGAGTTTCTCTAGCTTTATCTGTGATCCTCTTGTAACTGGATGATTTAGTTTTGATGTGTTCAAAAGCAATTGGATAAATATTTGAGGGAACAAAAAGCATTAAAAGGTACAGGGATAAGGAGTGGAATGGAATTAAATGGATAATTCTTTCAGAGAATTCGCACAGGCCATGACTTGCAAAATGACCTCCCACCATGCTGTAAATTTCTATGGCCCCAGAATTCTGCTGGTTCCATTCTGCTGGTGGAAGTGTGGTGGAGTGGGCTGTAAGTTCATCGACGCTTGCATCCTAAATTGTGGGATAGTAGAGTCAGACAGCCCATATCTGAAATGGTGCACGAATGACACCTGTTCCCTCCACCAAGGCAGAGCTGCCCAAAGTTGCTCTACTAGGAAGACCCAATATCTTTGGCCTTTACTGGGGTCTCCATAGAGCTCAATTCCAGCTTTTAACTGGTGAGAGTCCCATTGAGGCATTATAAGGGCTAACTGAACAGCATTCCCAGGAACTCCTTCAAACCAACCCTCTTAACATAGGAAAAGGGTGGAAAACTTGTTTGCACCCCCTCACTGGAATTGGGTTCTTCCCCAATTTTTGATCCCTTGTTGGGCAATCCACCTAAGTTGCGCCTTGGATCTAATCGGAATTTCAGGCCCTAATGAAGTAGGGAAGCACCTTTGGGGTTGGGGCAAACGTATGTTGGGGCAGAGCAGAGAAAGCTTGATTCTGCTTCAAGCTTGTGCTATAACTTATCTGGGAGAGCATAATGTTGACACTGGTTGCAGCACTAATATTTCTGCACTTTGAAGAAGGGAAAAAAAATAAAGCGAGTATTGCTGAAAACAGCATGCAATTAGCTAAGCAGTAACCCGGGGAAGCTACTGCTGCAAGACTATCTAAAGTGTATTTATGACTGACAGTCGAAAATAGGCTTCTGATTCTCTGGCATACAAAAGCTAGCATGAAATTAAATGTGATAAGCATTTCATCAAACATGGAGCCTTCCATAATGAACCGTTATTTGCTATGTCACAATTTCATTAGTAGAGGAGCAATGTTAAGCACTGCAAGTACATTGTGCTTTGGAATTTTTCATATATAGATAGCTTCATGCTGACATTTTATTGTAACATGCCCTACTCGTGCAGTATTAATCATGGGAATGATGAAGAAAATAACAGGTCAATTTATGACAAAGAAAGCAGATTATAGGGAATGTCAGTACAGGTTGAACCTCCCTTATCTAGAACCACCGCTCATCCAGAAACATTACCGGCCTCCGGGGGGCGCATGCACAGAACTCCAACATGAACAAATTGAAGTCCTTCCTCGCTGCCGACTCCCACAATCGCTGGCCTGACCCCGCGATCCACCACGCCCCTCCCTCCCCCCCCCCACCCCGCCCCCCAATGATCTCTCTGCCACACTCCCAGAGAGGATAGGAGGATGTGAAAGGGCAGTTGTTGCATCTCTTGCATTTGCATGGGAAGGGTCCATGAGAAGGGGAGCGGGTGTTGGGGGTGATGGAAGAGTGGACCAGGGTGTCGTGGAGGGAACAGTCCCTTCGGAATACTGAAAGGGGAGAGGAAGATGTGTTTGGTGGTGGCATCGTGCTGGTGAAAGAAAAGAAAAAAGCACGATTGCATTTATATAGTGCGTTTCACGAGCACCGGATGTCCCAGAGTGCTTTACAGCCAATGAAGTACTATGTGAAGTGTAGTTACTGTTGTAATGTAGGAAACACGGCAGCTAATTTATGCACAGCAAGCTCCCACAAATAGCATTGTGATAATGACCAGATAACCTGTCTTAGTGATGTTGATTGAGGGATAAATATTGGCCAGGACACCGGGGATAACTCCCTGCTCTTCTTTAAAATAATGCTGTGGGATCTCTTACATCCACCTGAAAGAGCAGATGGGGCCTCAATTTAAAATCTCATCCGAAAGTCGATAGAGGAGGCTGAAATGGCGGAGGATGATCCATTGAATGTGGAGGCTGGTAGGGTGGAAGATGAGGATAAGAGGAACACTATCATGGTTCTTGGAGGGATGGGAAGGGTTGAGGGTAGAAATGAGGGAAATGGGATGGACACGGTCGAGGGCCCTGTCAAACACGGTGAAGGGGAATCCTCGGTTGAGGAAAAAGTTAGACATATTGAAAGCACTGGTGTGGAAGGTGGCATCATCAAAAAAGATGCGACGGAGGCAGAGAAACTGGGAGAATGGAATCGAGCCCATGCAGGAAGGAGCTTTGCAGGAAGTGTAATCAAGGTAGCTGTGGGAATCAGTAGGCTTCTAGTGGACATTAGTTGACAGCCTAGCCCCAGAAATGCCTTTGTGTGAGATGTTTGGTTACTTGATTATTCTGCTGCTGCATCCTGCCAGAGGTTAGCTGGGATCTGTCCTCAAATGAAACTGAAATTGAGAACGGAGAGTGGAAAGCAATAGAGCCAAACATGCAGCGGGCATAGAAGGAGAGGAATACCGTAGAAGAAAGACAGTCGGAGAGGCGGGAGTCCGGGGCCGTCGAGAGGCCTACAAAAAGGCCCAGCGGGAGTTCGAGCAGGCAGTCAGAGAGCGGAGAGGCAGGAGTCCGGGGACGTCACGAGGCCTATAAAAAGGCCCAGTGGGAGTTCGAGCGGGCAGTCAGAGAGCGGAGAGACGGGAGTCCGGGAACGTCTGTCATGTATTCAACTGTCATTGTAACCCATGTATAAGCTGACCTAAGTTGTATACCTTGAGAACATTGACCACAGAGGGCGAACTTGTGGGAGACACTCCTAACCTGGACTTTCCGGTATAAAATGGGAAGCTCCACCCACCGTCTGTCTCTTGAGGTCTTGGTAATAAAGGTAACTGGTCACAGAGTGATCTTTTCTCAAGTATGGGCCTCGTGTGCATTTATACTGTATAGTAAGGATATATTATTGGCGACGAGAAACTGGGATTTAAACCACGTGAGCATGGCCACTAGCAGCACAGAAGAGAGGTACTGTGTTGGTGATGATTGGGACGATTTTATTGAGAGACTACAGCAAAGTTTTGTCACTAAGGAATGGTTGGGACAGGATTCGGCCGACAAACGCAGGGCTCATCTCCTGATGGTTTGTGGATCCAGAATATACTCCCTGGTGAAGGACCTTCTAGCGCCAGAGAAGCCGGCGGTCAAGACGTTCGAAGAGCTCGTAAGTTGATCGGGGAACACCTTGAACTGGCGAACAGCATCCACATGGCGAGACACCGGTTTTACACGTACCGGCGGCGAGAAGGGCAAAGCATTCCAGACTTCGTGGCAGATCCCAGGCAACTGGCGAGCCTATGTAAGTTCCCAGATGCATGCAGAGCGGAGATGGTAAGAGACTTTTTTATTGCGGCATGCTGGGGTTTTCAGGAAACTGATTGAGACCAAAGACTTGACGTTGGAAGCGGCGGCTATGATAGCCCAGACAATTATCTCAGGGGAGGAAGAGACCAGAATGATTTATGGCAAAAATCTTGGCTCAAATGCGGCAAACGATCAGGGAGTCAACATTGTTAATGCGGCACACAGTTTTCTTGGCAGACAAGGGCAATCGGACATGCCCCAGCATGCAGTCAAACCCAAAGGGGGAATTCAACAGAGACAATAGCTAGCTGAACGGCAATTCACACCATTGCAATGGGCAATGTGGCCAGTAATGGGGCCATCAACACCTGTTAATGGTGCGCTTAAGGACAGTTACGGAGACAGTCAGAGATGATCGACTGGTAATGGACCTTTTGTTTCCAACAACGGGGCCTCCAACTCATGCTGGAGGTGTGAAGGCAAACACCCAGCCAGAGCTTGCAGGTATCAGCAATATACCTGCAGAAACTGCAACGTCAGCGGTCACTCGACGTGTATGTGCAGGAAGCCTGCAGTCAGGTTGATGAACGAGGAGGACGGGCCCGATGTAAGCCCTACGAGAACCAGGGGACACAGTCTTAGAATAAGGGGCAGGCCTGAGATGAGGAGAAACTTCTTCACTCAGAGAGTTGTTAACCTATGGAATTCCCTGCCGCAGAGAGTTGTTGATGCCAGTTCATTGGATATATTGAAGAGGGATTTAGATATGGCCCTTGCGGCTAAAGGGATCAAGGAGTATGGAGAGAAAGCAGTAAAAGGGTTCTGAGATGAATGATCAGCCATGATCTTGTGGCGCAGGCTCGAAGGGCCGAATGGCCTACTCCTGCACCTATTTTCTATCATTGTATATTAGATTGTTAAAAATGTTTGGTCAGAATTGGGGGGTGGGTGGGTGGGGAGGAGGGTGTTTGAAAAAATTCTGTTTGCAATAAATTTTGTTAATGATTTTAACAATTGTTGTGCATTCTCTGATAAGGTTAGGTAACTTAGGCATTTTGAATAATTTAACATCTTTATTCTCTTGTAATAACATTACTTAAGTTAAGCATTAATGTAAATGCTGCACTTCAAAGGATAGGCCAGTGCAGGCAAGGCTAAAACGTCATTCAGCGTAACTCAACGCAAATGCAACTTTTGTATAAACGTAATTGTTAATCTAAATGTAAATGTGACGATCCCCAATGTAAGTTCATGCAAAGCGTTCCTTTATCAGCTGCTGACGCAACAGCTTTGCGACCACGTAATTCCCACGGGGTACTGTTCTGCCGGGGGTTGGGGGGCATTGGTAGGATCAAGGCTACATCGCCGGGCTGTTCCTCCCCGAGCTCTTCACCAGCCTTCTTTTCCTCCTTCTCCTCCTCCTCTTGCTCCTCGCTGGTTGGCTCTTCCATGTCCCCTCCTTCTGGAGGTGGACCTGCAGCCCCATCTGGCATTTTTTGTCCTCTCCTTATAGCTAGGTTATGCTGCATTCAACACACCACAATAAACTCAGCGACCTGGTCAGGGTGGTACTGTAGGCTGCCACCAGAATGGTCCAGGCATCTGAAGCACTGCTTTAGGACTCTAATTGTCTTTTCGACAATGTTGCGTGTCGCTATGTGGCTTTCATTGTAATGTTTCTCTGTTTCAGTGACGGGATTATCAGCCAACTGGCAAGGCCATATCCCTTATCCCCCAGCATCCAACTGTGACCTTCTGGCTGATTGACAAACAGATCAGGGATAGCACTCTGACGTAGGATGTGCCAGGAAATGTAGCATTTACTGTCATGATTATTTGCTTGTGGTCGACAACAAGCTGCACATTCAGGGAGTGGAATCCCTTTCTGTTACGAAACACCTCCGCGTTCTTTAAAGGGGCTTTCAGGGCAATGTGCGTGCAGTCTATTGCTCTCTGCACCTTGGGGAAGTCTGCTATTCTCAAGAAACCCAAAGCCCTCCCGATCTGTGCCTCTCTGGTCATAGGGAGCTTATAAAGACCATCCTGTGAGCGTAAAGGGCTTCAGTCACCTGCCGAATGCAGCAGTGTGTGGCGTGCTGAGAGATATGGCAGATGTCACCAGCTGAAGCCTGAAAAGATCCCGATGCGTAGAAGGCTAGGGCTGCAGTAACCTTCACCTCAATGGACAGTGCGGTTCTGATGGTGCTGGAAGGCTGCAGATCACCCTTGATGAGCTGGCAAATCTCATCGATGACCTCCTTCCGGAAGCGCAGCCTTCTAAGACACGCGTTTTAAGACAAGTTGAGGTAAGATTGCTTTTCCAAGTACCTTCATTGGCTGTACGTTCTCCTCCTCTGTCTCCTCTGTCTCTGTCTATGCATTAGTCTGCCACCTCTTTGATTGATCCTTTCAGAAACCAGCCTGTGAGCAGTTACAAGTGATGGCGCAGAAAGCAAAGGCCCCATCACTATCAATAATTATTTTCACTTGCTATAAATGCACTTTTGACTAAATAATGTCAATCTATTAAACTAACCTCTCTATATAAGCTCCAGTCTAACATTGTATATCAACCTCAGTCTAATACTCTCTCTATTCCAGCCCCAGTCTAACTCTAGCCTCCATCACTTTAAATAATTATTTTCACTTGATATAAGTTCACTTTTTACCAATAAATGTCTAATCCACTAGGCTACTATTATTAAAATTAAATATAATTAATAATCTGAGTACATCTATCTATACAGGACCCTTAAATAACTCACAACTATGTCAGCACGATTTTTTTTAGCTGTCTCCACCCTTCCTCCGATCTTCAAAATGGCATCCGTAGTGCCCATTTCCTTCAGTAAAGCCCGAGAAAAGCAACTTTACCCAGCCTTGTTTTCGGTGACTGATCAGCCCAGCCTTTTGATGGCGATGTGCCGAAAGTTGGGATGGGCCATGTGTGGGCGATCAGTTTGGCGAAGTGAGCTGAAACTTAGAGGCTTATTTTACCGATTTTAGCAGCGATCTTCTTGGCCTAGTTTCCACTTTTTCCTCAAAATGGGCAATAGAGGTCCATTTTGGGCGACATATGGGCCATAGATGGGCCATGTGAAGTGGAAAGTCTAGCCGCTGGTCCCCACTTTTGAAAATTGGCATTACCACGAGCGATATGAAATGGGCGTTAGTTTTAAATTTTTTTGACCTTCTGCCGTAAAGTGTTGCCGTCCTTAGCAATGGCATTGAAACGCTCGATTTCCGCACTTCAGGAGGTCAAGAGTCATCATGACATGTGCAGAAGAGGAGACAGATAGAGCGGGAGCTCAGAGGCACTGAAAGCATGTGTGGCTGTGGTGTGTGCTTGTCTGGCTATTGTGGGAGGCACGAGGGAGATTCACCAGCAGCAAAAAGCCTACTAAGCACTAAGAACATAGTTGGCACCGAGTCTTTGTCCAACAAATAAGATATAACATGGAAGGGATGGAGGAGGCCCTGAAGCTGATAGCCAGGAACACTGGTGGCAGAGGGCTCACAGTGATCCTGGAGCACGGCACTGCACCACAAGGTGCCGCACCCCCATTGCCAACCACACGAGAGCCCGCAGCAATATCTTGCTTCTGGCTCGGAGCACATTCCCACCTTGGGACCATCTTCTCCCGTATCCGTCCAAGCAGTATTTCGGCCATCATCCCCCCCACTCCCGCCCTCCCCAATGAAGCATCGCCTGTGGAGCTCCTCGGCCAGGCGACTTGGAGTCAGGAGACGAAGGGGAAGGAGTAGAGGTAGGGAGGAGAAGCAGGTGCGGGGGGCGGCGGGGGGGGGAAGGTGGGAAGGGTTGGTTTATACAGAAATACTGACGGTTTTGGACTAATGTTCAGTTTAAATGTTTTTTATTTAACAAAACCTTGTAGCGCATTGGCTCAGATAGCTGCACCGTTACACGCTGGTGATTCCTTAACATCAATTACACTTAACTTCTGTTGTGTATCTGTAAAGCATGCACTCCCATGTTCTGCCACCAGGGAGCTCATCCCCTGAATTCCCAAGGGATCCCAGCATCCCTTGGGAGCACTGTCTATAAGCCGGCCCCTAAGGCCTGTTCCTTATTCTGGAGTGTCTTATTAAAGACTGAGGTCACTGTTACTTTAAACTCCCTGTGTGCAGCCTTATCTGTGTTAGGAACACAATAACTTCAATCAACTTAAACTTTAACTGTCACCAAGGTGATGCCCACCATTGATGTATGACCTGCACCTTCAGCAGTGTGTCAGCCTGGTAAATAACACCAACATTCTTTCAGGCAAAGTGATCATTGATGAGCTCCTGATGTAAGGCTCTTGCAGCTATCATGCCACCACGGGCCCTTTCATGTGGTCTAAAAGGGAGTGGGGACATGGTTTCAGTGTCAGCCTGATTGCCTGGGCCAATGTTAGCATCCGCCTCTTTGTCCTCCTCTTCCTCTCTCTGGTGAGGTGGAGTTTCAGATTCATCAGGCAATTCTTGTCCCCTCTTGATCGCCAGGTTGTCCAGCATGGAGCACACCACCAGGAATTGTGCTACCTGCTCAGGGTGGTATTGGAGCTCGCCTCCTGAGTGGTCCAGGCACCTAAAGCGCTGCTTCTGCACTCCAATGGCTTTCTTCACAATATTGCGAGTTGCTCTGTGGCTCTCGTTGTATCACCTCTCGGCTTCGGTGTGGGTGTCACGCAGGGGGTCATCAGCCAGGTGGCGAGGCCATATCCTTTGTCACCAAGCATCCAGCATTGACCTTGTGGCTGATTGTTAAACAAGTCAGATACAGTGCCCTCACACAGGATGTGAGCATCATGATTGCTGCCTGGGAATTTAGCATTCACTACCATTATAATTTGCTGGTGGTCGACAACCAGTCAGACATTCACGGAGTAGAATCCCTCATGGTTCCTGAAAACCTCAGCATCCTGAAAAGGTACCCTCATCGCGATGTGCGTACAGTCTATTGCTCCCTGCACTTTGGAGATGTTTGCAATTCTGGAGAATCCTAGAGCCCTCTCAGTCTGTGCCTCCCTGGTCATAGGGAAGCTGATCAAGTCCCTCCTGCGTGCATACAGGGCTTCAGTGACCTGTCTAGTGCAGCGATGTGTGACATGCTGAGAAAGTCCGCAAATGTCTCCAGCTATGGCCTGAAAAGAACCCGAGGATTAGAATGACAGTGTCACGGTGACTTTGACCTCAAAGGACAGAGTAGTACTGATGGTGCTGACAGCCCTTATCAGTTGGCATACCTCAGAGATAACCTCTTTGTGGAAGCGCAGTCTCTGAAGGCCGGTGGTGTCGGGCAAGTTGAGGTAAGACTTACTTCTCTCTATACTTGCGGGGGTTGTAACGTCTGGTCCTCCTCATCAGCCTGTCACATCTTACATTGGGCACATAATGCAGTGAAGCGTACCTTCGGTGATCTCGAATCTGCTGCATGTAATTGGTCACCAAGAGAGGGTGAGAAAGGACAGGCCCCATTGCAGTAGCTCTCTGTTTTCCACAGATTGGTCACAAACAAGGAATGTCCCAACGAAGACACCTATTCAAATCCAATCAGTCACAGTATGGTCAAGATGTTTGTAGAGATGTTCACATCAACTCCAACGACTTCCAGAGTACATCCGAACTCTGCCGAGGTTGAAGCACAGCAGCCTTTTGAATGAAGCAACCTGCGATTTTAAAAATGGCAGCTACACCGCTAGTTCAGAACAGTTCCACTTTTTCTGGGCGTTTTTTTGGGGGAGTGATATATGTGCGAGGTGATGAAAGTGACAGTGGGCAATCTCCTGGGCGTTAGTTTCACCAAATGTGCTCTTTGCGACAAAAAAAAATGGGCGGGCGGTATTCTTGAATCTTGCTTTAATTCCGTGCGGAAAGTAACGCTGGGCGATACTATGGGCGTTGATTTTGCCCATTCTGATCATTCGGCCCCAAAAAAGTGGGCAGGCGGTAATATTTTTCGCCGCCATTAAGCACATGGAGAAAGTAACGCTCGGCGATAACTTTCCTAAAAATGCTCGTCAGTTTCCATTTTGTGCCAAAATGGGCGATATATGGGCGTTATATGTCATTTCAGCAGTAAAATGGGCGTTTAGTGGGCGTTAAGCATGCAAAAAAAGTGAAGGTTCCAGCCCATGGTAACAACTGAAAGTCATGAGTTAGGAATGTCAAGTATAAAGGAAACAGTTAATGTGTATACTAGTTGTGAATATGTTTTTTAAAAAGCTGAAAAGAGGTGAACATTTTTGAATGATATCCAAAAATAGTTTCAGTTAACCATTTAAAAACCAGAGAACTGGGGTAAAACAGCTCCAAAATGGAAATAACCAGGGTGAAAGATTGACAGGAGAAGCAGGTAGGGAAATGGTCCACACTCCAATGTTTTCTCTTCTAGGTTTTTCTTTTCTTCCTTTCTTCAAAACTAAACATTCAGTGGCTGAAATTCCTCAGTAAGCATCCCAATGGTTACACTGGGATCAGGCCCATCACTGCCCTGCAGGGCTGACTGTACCAGGCAAGTTGGAAACTCACGGAAACTGTGGCGACTTGGTGCAACTGGGTTTCCGCAATTTTCTGGCTAGTGGGGTCTCATTGATCCCTTGCTGGAGTTACGGTGGGAAATCAGTGGAGCTCATTTGTAAGCTTTTGTTAATTGGGAACAAAATAGGGCTGACTTTGAGATGTTGGGGTGTATTTCCCCCCCAAGAGCGGACTTCGGGCAGCTGGCCGGTAGTATCCCAGTTGGAGGTCCGGTCCAGTTTGAGGGCTGGGCCTCATTAGCATCAGGATGGCTGGCTGCAGCAGTATACTGGTTTTTAAAGTGAATAGTCACATTCTATGCATTCTTACCTGAGCACTGATCCAGAGCTATGAAACCATTGCAATTACCTCTTCATCTGCTCCATTAACTATAGAAGTGAAAGGCAGCATTGATTCAGTCAGTCACTTCATGCCATGCCTGCCGACCAATTTGCCCTTTGGTCCTAAAGATGGCTGCCTTCATTGCTGCAACTTCTTCAGCAAAATGTCTAGTGCCTTGGCATAAAGGAAAGAATTATCCCCAGGTTTCTCTCTGTCTGTATAATATTTCAGTGTTTGTTTTACCAAAAATGGATGTTACCTTCAAAACAGGTGAGCAGCCTTTAAGAGCTACTGCTTCATTAGCTATCGTGCCTGAACCAATTGGTATGGTCCCTCTGCTCTTGGAAACTATACAGGGAGTGTGCTCCATTAAGATTATGGAGCTGACTTTGTAAAAGCCTCAACTATCTACCAGAGCATTTTATGAGTTTCGCATTTCAGTCCCAGCAGTATTGCCACATCATCTCTGATGTTTTTAACTGTACGATAAAATCATCAGTAGCTGTAAAATGCTGCCAGAAATTGATTATCTTTATCAAAAATATATTAGTACAATAACAGTGCCCACGCTTCCTTCCATTTATCTCAGCAGGACTTTGGTCTGCAGTACATGCTTCAGAAATTTACATCGCTTCAGTTTAGATAGTAAAACAGCAACTGTTTAAATAATTCTTTTCAAAAACTTTGTAATGTATAATATAACTCTTTTCAGATAATTGTACATACGGAGACTTAAAATATTAACAGGGAAGATTTCCTCTGTGCGGTATGTGTAATGAAATTATGAACCCATTCTTTACAAAAGCATTTATGATTTTACTACGCCTTGGGCTAGAAACATAGAAACATAGAAGCATAGAAAGTAGATGCAGGAGTAGGCCATTCAGCCCTTTGAGCCTGCACCACCATTCAAAATGATCATGGCTGATCATACAACTTCAGTACCCCATTCTAGCTTTCTCTCCATACCCCTTGATCCCTTTAGCCATAAGGGTCACATCTAACTCCCTTTTGAATATATCTAACAAACTGTCCTCAACAAATTTCTGTGGTAGAGAATGCCACAGGTTCACAATTCTCTGAGTGAAGAAGTTTCTCCTATCTCAGTCCTAAATGGCTTACCCCTTATCCTTAGACTGTGACCCCTGGTTCTGGACTTCCCCAACATCGGGAACATTCTTCCTGCATCTAACCTGTCCAATCCCGTCAGAATTTTATACGTTTCCATGAGATCCCCTCTCATTCTTCTAAATTCCAGTGAATATAAGCCTAGTCGATCCAGTGTTTCTTCATATCTCAGTCCTGCCATCCGGGAATCAGTCTGGTGAACCTTCGCTGAACTCCCTCAATAGCAAGAATGTCCTTCCTCAGATTAGGAGACCAAAACTGCACACAATACTCAAGGTGTGGTCTCACCAAGGCTCTGTACAACTGCAGTAACACCTCCCTGCTCCTATACTCAAATCCCCTTGCGATGAAGGCCAACATACCATTTGTTTTCTTTACTGCCTGCTGTACCTGCATGCCTACCTTCAATGACTGTTGTACCATGACACCCAGTTCTCGTTGCACCTCCCCTTTTACTAATCATTCAGGTAATAATCTGCCTTCCTGTTTTTGCCACCAAATTTCCTATCAGCCCACCAGCGCCCGATTGCCACCCAAAAGACCGCTGGGAAGATTATCGCTAGCGAAAACAAAAAATAAAAAATCCACCGAGCGAAAATCATGGGCCTTGCACGCCGAAAAAGTACAATTTAGGGTCGATTGGGCGGTTTGTAATGAAAATGGGCGAAAAGTTTAAATATCAATAAAAATTTACCCCAAGGCTGCGGGCTGGCCTAACACCAGAAAAACAATAAAAATAATTTTTGAAAACATATCAACTTAAAAAAAATCAAAAAAACATTCCCAAGACACTTTAAAATGAAATCACCACAACACATTTTTTAAATAATTTGTAAAAAACCAATTACTAACCTTTTTCTTGAAGAGCTCCTCACCTACTGCCCAGCTCTGCTGATCCTCGTGGGCGTTTTTTTTTAAACTTACCTATGGGTCACTGCTCAGCCAAATATCGTGCCAGGGCAATCTGAGGACAGTGCACGCTGGCGGTCCGCTCCCCAGCGGTACCTCGAAACCACCGGCATACCTCAGGTAAGGAAAATTATTACCACCCACAATGGCCAATACCACCCAGAAACCGGGTGGTAAGCCATAGGAAATTCTAGCGCATAGGAACAGGAATAGGCTCTTCAGCCCCCCCCCCACCCCCCAGGGCCTGTTCTGCTATTTTGTTGGATCATGGCTGATCTGTACCTCAACCACATTTACCTCCTTTGCTCTGTAGCCTTAACTAACACAAATCTATCAAAATCAGTCTTGAAAGCTTCAATTAACCTCGCATCCACAGCCTTCTGGGGGAGAGATTTCCAGATTTCGGCTCCCCTCTGTCTGAAAAAGTGCTTCCTGATTTCACTCCTGAATAGCCTGGCTCTAATTTTAAGATTTTGCCCCTTTCTTCATGTAGTGCACAGAGAAAGAACTATGAAAGTGAAAGGTCATAAGGAGATTTGTTATAGTATATAAAATATTTTAGCATGACTGACTGATGCATGACTATGCCCCTTCAAATCAATGGGCTAGACTTTCCACTAGGTTGCCAAGGCCCAAAAAAATGGGCTTTGTTCCAGCTTTGTGGGACGTCTCAGCCTTGCTGATCGCTGGTACAAGGCCCATTTTTTTTGTGATTTTCCACTCGGCCTTAGGGCAGTGACGTGGAATGGGCGATCTGATTTTTGGCGAAGTCCCATTCGCCCACCGAAAGAGGAAGTCAAAAAGCTTCCCGAGCAATGGGAGATTTTATTTTTCAGCCGACTGGTTTTACCGCATTTCAGGAGGTCAGGGGTCATCACACATGCTCAGAAGGTACAGGGTGGGATTAGAGAGAGAGAGAGGAGAGAGAGGAGAGAAGCTGGAAGGTTTGAGTGGTTTGAGTGGACATAATTTGGAGTGATTCTTAGTGAAAACATCAAGTTAAATCTAATTAAAAATGTGTATGGAGACTGAAAATGAGAGGAAAAGGGCCAAACTCTTTGGTGACGAGGCAAACGATGCCCTGGTCAATGAGGTGCAGGCAAAGTGGGCCGAATTGACACGGGGTACGCATGACAAACCGCCACCCCGTGTCTACCTTAAAATCTGGGCACAGATTGCAGCCGTGGTGTCTTCTGCATCCTTTGAGGTGAGGGCCGGGGGGCGGGGCGGGGGGGTGGTGGAAGACCAGTATAGGAAACACTGGAATAGCTTGGTGGCTGCAGCAAGAGTAAGTTGCATTTTATATTTTATATTTTACTGATTATATTTTATATTTTACTGATGCATGGAAATTTTTATAAGAGCAATGGATCTCCTGCATTGACTCTAATTCTTGAATGTATTAGTTAAACCATGTTAACTGTTCATTGCATTTTCTATTTCAAATTTGTATGTAATATGTTACTGATGCATGCATGCATGCAAATTCTTAATATTACAATTAATCTATTTAATTGACTGTAATAAGTTTGTCATTCATAAATGTGTTATGTGAACCAGCAGCATGTAACAGTTTAAACATTTTAAACTGTTGTGACCTCAAGATACTATCTAGTTCATTAGCTTATGCCATGCCATGCCATGCTCTTTTCTCGTTTGCAGAAGAAGATATCAATCAACCACGCCGAGCAACAGCAGACAGGGGGGGCAGCATTGCTCAGCTCCAATCGTTAACTGCAACTGAGGAGCGTGCGGCCGCACTGGTTGGCCCTGAAAGCCGTTCGGATACCACCCATGTTCTTGCCGAACCCAGCCATATGTCTCGTGAGTAACTTGTAATTTGTCAAACTATGTTAAAAACAGTATTAAAAACTTAAGTATGTAACTGATCTAATGACCTGTAATTATAATACAAAATGCAATATACTTGCAATGTGCTTATGATGTACTAATGATGTAATGTCATTTCTTGCATGCATAAGAAGCAGGGCATATGAAGCAGGGATTGCAGCAGCTACAGCTTTCTGGGGCCAGTGAAAACTATTGGTTTGTAACGTCTCTTGGTAATGTACACTGTTATGTTCTAATAAATGTCATCATTTCTGTTTCTTAGGTAAACCTGATACACTGGTACAGGTGCAGTCAGCACCAGCACCATCAACATCTCCATCAGTGGAGCAGGAGGAACCTGAGAAAATTGAGGAGCTGGAGGAATTATTTCCTCACCTAGAAGATGAAGAGAAACAGCAGGAGGATGAGGAAGAGCTGGAGCTCCTGTGTAAGGCGCCTGTTGATGTGGGGTTGTGTGACCCTGCGGTCATCTCTATTGAGAACGATGAAGCACCAGGACCAAGCGGTGTGCAGCTAGTGACGCCATTGCACACACCGACCCCACGGAGGTCGGGTCAGCGAGGTGAGCAATCGCCTACCTCGGAAGGGCAGATGGAGTGCTTGATCTTCACGTGCAGGGAGATGGTTGCGATAGGTCGCGAGCTAATCCAGGGGTTCCACCAGTTCTGCACGAACTTCTCCAACTGGTCTGACATGCAAACTGAGTTAGCATGACAGACCTTGGAGGTGATCAGAGAGCAGACAGCCACAACCAATGCCCTTTGGCATGCGTTGCTAGCTGGACACGGCGCTGCACCCCAAGGTGTCGTGTTGGGTTGAAGTGCAACCCCAAGCACACAAGTGAGTACGGAGGATACAGTTTCTCCTGACTCGGAAGACGAACATCGTATGCTTCGTCTTCCATTCCCACACCACCACCAAGGCAGGAAGTCTTGTCATTGCCCGCTGCACGCTAGCTTTGTCTCGGTCTGTGGGGACCTAAACAGGCGGGAGGTGCTAAAACATGGGGCGGGCAAGGACCTGGAGGGAAATGTGGCCACAGATAGAGAGGGGGTTGTTTTCTAATTGTTTTCTATGTCAATGTTAAATTTTTTAAGTTTAATTGTTCATTGCTGTTTCGGGGGGTGGGTGGGTGGGTGGAGGGAAGAGGGCATTGAAAGAAAAATTTGTCGTGTTAAATAAAACATTTTATTGAGTTTAACATTTGTTGTGCATTCTCTAATAGTTATGTTAAGCATAACATTTAACAATTGTTCTGCATTTGTTTTGCATACTATTATTATAACAAAAGTTTAATTAAGTTAAGCATTAATGCAAATGTCAGGCCTGTGCAGGCAAGGCAAAAACATAATTCAACGCAAATGCAACTTTTGGCGAACCTTAACTGTAAATGTACATGTGACTATCCACAATGTAAGTTCAGGAAAAGTGTTCATGAATGAGCTGCTCACGCAGCAGCTTAGCAGCCGCGTAACTACCACTGGATACTGGTCTTAGGGGAGGGGGGGAGGGGGCACCATGGCCTGGTCGCCAGACTGATTGGCCTGCCCTAGGTCCTCACCAGCCTCCTCTTCCTTCTCTTCATCCTCGCCGGCTGGCTCTTTCTTCTCCCCTCCTTCTGGAGGCGGACCTGCAGCCCCATCTGGCATTAGTTGTCCTCTCCTTATAGCTAGGTTATGCTGCATGCAACACACCACAATAAACTCAGCGACCTGGTCAGTGTGGTACTGGACGTCCAGGCATCTGAAGTGCTGCTTTAGGACTCCAATTGTCTTTTCGACGATGTTGCGTGTCGCTATGTGGCTTTCATTGTAACGTTTCTCCGCTTCAATGACGGAATTACGCAGTGGGGTCATCAGCCAACTGGCAAGGCCGTATCCCCTATCCCCCAGCATCCAACTGTGACCTTCTGGCTGATTGACAAAGTCAGTGATAACACTCTCACGTAGGATGTGTGCATCATGGATGCTGCCAGGAAATGTAGCATTTACTGTCATGATTATTTGCTTGTGGTCAACAACAAGCTGCACATTTAGGGAGTGGAATCCCTTTCTGTTACGAAACACCTCCGCCTTCTTTAAAGGGGCTTTCAGGGCTCCGTGCATGCAGCCTATTGCTCCCTACACCTTGGGGAAGTCTGCTATTCTCAAGAAACCCAAAGCCCTCCTGGTCTGTGCCTCCCTGGTCATAGGGAAGCTTATAAAGTCCATCCTGCGAGTGTAAAGGGCATCTGTCACCTGTAGAATGCAGCAGTGTGTGGCGTGCTGAGAGATATGATAGATGTCGCCAGCTAACGCCTGAAATGATCCCGATGTGTAGAAGGCTAGGGCTGCAGTAACCTTCACCTCAACGGACAGTGCGGTTCTGATGGTGCTGGAAGGCTGAAGATCCCCCTTGATGAGCTGGCAAATCTCATCGAAGACCTCCTTCCATAAGCGCAGCCTCCTTAGACATGCATTTTCAGACAAGTTAAGGTAAGATTGTGTTTCTTTGTACCTTCGTTGGCTGTACACTCGCCTCCTCTGTCTCCTCTGTCTCTGTCTATGCATTACTCTGCCACCTCTTCGATTGATCCTTTCAGAAACCCCTTGTGAGCAGTTACAAGTAATGGCGCAGAAAGCATAGGCCTCATCACTATCAATAATGATTTTTAATTGCTATAAATGAACTTTTCGCTAAAGAATGTGAATCTATTAAACTACTCTTTCTATACAAGCCCCAGTCTAACACGAGGCCCCAATTTAAATAATTATTTTCAATAGGTATAAATGAACTTTTCACTAAAAAATGTCTAATCCACGAGACTACTATTAGTAAAATTAAATATAATTAAAAATCTGAGTAGATCTATCAATACAGGACCCATAAATCACTCACAACCATCTCAGCACGATTTTTGGGCTGTCTCCCCCCTTCCTTCGATCTTCAAAATGGTACCCGTAGTGCCCATTCCCTTCTCTAAGGCCCGGGAAAAGCAACTATTTCTCAGCAATGTTTTCGGCCTTCCATTAGCCCGGCCTTGTGCCGGTGATGTGCTGAAAGTTGGGATGGGCCATGTTTGGGCAATCAGCTCGGCGATCAGTTTGGCGAAGTGAGCTGAAACTTGGGGGCCTATTTTCCTGGAGATATTCCTGGCCTAGTTTCCACTTTTTCCCCAAAATGGGCGGTAGATGTCCATTTTGGGTGATAGATGGGCCTTAGATGGGTGATGTGAAGTGGAAAGTCTAGCCCATTGTTCCTAGCTCTGGCTGTGCGAACTGCATTTGTTTACTCCCATAAAAATTTATAATTTCCTCTGTGTCAAAAGGCAACGTATTGGGCTTTTATGAAAATATCATTTTTCTTTAACTTTATCATCAGGAAAATTCACCTGAGGACAATGAAATATTGTATCATTTGACAACAAGAGACTGCCATGCACATTCAATCAGTTATGGCTTTCCTATCAGTTTCTAACACATTCATTCAGCACTACAGTTACTACCCTTTTATTTCACACAAGTTGCAAAGCAGCTGATTAATGCACATGCCTTTGAAACGCATGTCACTTTAATATAATTAATGGTTTATTATTGACTATTTATGAACAATGAGAACTTCTCTGCTAATGACTAAGCATGCCCTTGTGTGTATGAAACATGATCTCGCTGCAACTTTATAGATTAAGGAAAACAAAATTGCTCTAAATTCCACCTGTTTGGTCACATTCATCATATAGGTAGGCTATGGCTCACGACATTTAGCATTTTCTTATTACTTCAACAGAGAGGCATTAAATCCTAAATAAGTGTGTAAGTGAGCTGAAAAATGATGCATTGCTATGAGTTTTTGTGCTATGTACTGGGCTCAGGAACTATTTGTAAACTTTCTTAGTTTGATGAATTACATGGACTTTTCTACATTTTTTCAGAGGTGCTGAGGATTATTATTTGCAACTTGAAGCTGTTTTGCATTATTCTATTTCTACTGAAGCAATCTATTTGGTGATATCACTGTGTTTAAAAGGTACCTGGCACACAGGCATTACTACATGGATAAACAATGGCCCGGACTTTCCGGGGTCGATGACCCCCACGCACAGTGTATGCTATCGTAAGCGCCTCACAAGTTCTGGGTTTCCACGTGCGATGCGCATGCGCGTAAACCCAGAACTTGCGATCTGTGAAGTTTCTCCTTGGCAGATCGTAACCATCTGCTGGAAATTCACTTTTGCTGCGCAGAGTTTGCCCAACTACTGGCCAGCGAATACTCACCAAACCCTGACAGCTGGTAAAAGCAAGCTCAACGCCTTCTTTATCAGCATAAGGGTTTAAATGCTATCCCAGCATCCGCAAACCATGTGGAAAGGATTTATTAAGTTGCCTGGGTGCCACTTGGTGAGAAATCACTGACATAAATCAATTTTCTAACACTCTATGGTCCTGCGTAATGCAGCATTTCTGAAATTGGCCCTTGAGCAAAACCATGTTCAGAATTAAGTTAGTGATAATAATGTAATCTGACGGGGTACCAGAATTTAGCGAGAGTGAACTTGGTCGTCAGCAATAGCGCAAAGCAGGCGATGGCGATTTGGCAGCCCGTTTTGCACCGCTCCTGATTTTCTTTCCCATTTGAAGCTGTGTAAAACTGCCTACTGATTCACTGTTGCTCATTTCACTGAAGATGACTTTCACCCCAGCATCTTTACAAGGTCAAAATCTGCGAGCAGTCACTGAGATCAGATAAGTTATGGTTGAATTTTAAAAACTGCCGCGTTTCTAAAGAAAATGGTTTCTAAGTTTGTCGTTTTCTTAATAATCTTCATGTTATTTGGTATTGGTATTTTCAAAATTATAAATTTTTACATTGTACGTTCTCTGCCCCTATCAGGTGATGACTTTATATTCACAACTTAAAAGCGTCAGCAGTTGTACTTAATTATTATTTTCATTGGGGAGCTTCACCCAGGGGAAATTTAGTCAGGGCGAATCGGGGGTAATTTCTGTTGTTTTAAATGTAAGAGCAAGAGCAAATGGGAGGACACTGAGAAATGCAGAGGAACAAAGGGACCTTGGAGTGCATGTCCACCGATCCCTGAAGGTAATAGGCCAGGTAGATAAGGTGGTTAAGAAGATATACAGAATACTTGTCTTTATTAGCCGAGGCATGGAATATAAGAGATGGGAGGTTATGTTTGAACAGTATAAAACACTAGATTGGTCACAGCTAGAGTACTTTGTGCAGTTCTGGTCACCATATTGCAGGAAAGTTGTGATTGCACTAGCGAGGGTACACTAGAGAGGAGATTTATGAGGATGTTGCCTGGACTGGAGAATTTTAGCTTTGAGGAAAGATTGGATAGGCTGGGCTTGTTTTCTTTGGAACAGAGGAGGCTGAGAGGAGACCTTATTGAGGTGTATAAAATTATGAGGGGAATGGATAGGAAGGACCTATTTCTCTTAGTAGAGGGGTCAGCAATCAGGGAGCATAAATTAAAGTAATTGGTAGGAGGTTTAGAGGGAATTTGAGAGGAAATTTTTTCACCCAGAGGGTGATGGGGGTCTGGAACTCACTGCCTGAAAGGGTGATGGAGGCAGAAACGCTCACCACATTTAAAAAGTACTTGGATGTGCACTTTAAGTGCCGTAATCTACAGGGCTACAGACCAAAAGCTGGAAAGTGGGATAGGTCTTTGTTAACCGGCGTGGATACGATGGGCCAAAATGGCCTCCTTCGGTGCTGTAAATTTCTATGATTCTATGAAAGCAAATATGTCCAAGAATTTCTGTGGAAGATTGGCATTTATATGAAGATTTTCACACCAAGACACTTCACAGCACTTTTTATTAACTTCATTTATGGGATATGGGCGTCGGCCAGCATTTATTGCCTATCTCTAATTGCTCTTGAGTAGGTGGTGTTGAGCCGCCTTCTTGAACCAATGCAGTACGTGTGGTGAAGGTACTCCCACAGTGCTGTTAGGGAGGGAGTTCCAGGATTTTGACCCAGCGACGATGAAGGAACGGCGATATATTTCCAATCAGGATGGTGTGTAACTTGGAGGGGAACTTGTAGGTGATGGCATTCCCATATTCCTGCTGCCCTTGTCCTTCTAGGTGGTAGAGCTCGCGGATTTAGGAGGTGATGTTGATGAAACCTTGGCGAGTTGCTGCAGTTCATCTTGTAGATGGTACACACTGCAGCCATGGTCCACCGGTGGTGGAGGGAGCGAAGGTTTAAGGTAGTGGATGGGGTGCCAATCAAGCATATTACTATGACCTGGAGAGTTTCGAGCTTCTTGAGTGTTGTTGGAGCTGCACTCATCCAGGCAATTATAAAGTATATCATCACACGCCTGACTCGTGTCTTGTAGATAGTGGAAAGACTTTGGGGAGTCAGGAGGTGAGACACTCATTGCAGAATACCCAGCCTCTGACCTGCTTTTGTAGCTACAGTATTAAAGTGGCTGGTCCAGTTACGTTTCTGGCTAATGATAACCCCCAGGATATTGATTGTAGGAGATTCAATTATGGTAATGCTGTTGAATGTCAAGAAGAAGTGGCTAGACTCTCTCTTGTTGGAAGTGGTCATTGCCTGGCATTTGCATGGCCGCGAATGTTACTTGCCACTTATCAGCCCAAGCCTGAATGTTGTCCAGGTTTTGTTGCATGTGGGTACAGACTGCTTCTGAGGAATTGCAAATGGGACTGAACACTGTACAATCATCAGCGAACATCCCCACTTCTGACCTTATGTTGGAGGGAAGGTCATTGATAAAGCAGCTAAAGATGGTTGGGCCTAGGACACTGCCCTGAGGAACTCCTGCAACGATGTCCTGGGGCTGAGGTGATTGACCTCCAATAACCATAACCATCTTCCTTTGTGCTCGGTAAGACTCCAACCAGTGGAACATTTTCTCCCTGATTCCCAGTGACCCCAATTTTACTAGGGCTCCTTGATGCCACACTTGGTCAAATGCTGCCTTGATGTCAAGGGCAGTGACTCTTAGCTCACCTCTAGAATTTAGCTCCTTTGTCTATGTTTGGACCAAGGCTGTAATGCATTCTGGAGCTGAGTGGTCCTGGCAGCACCCAAACTGAGCTTCGGTGAGCAAGTTATTGGTGCGTAAGTGCCACTTAATAGCCCTGTCAACGATTCCATCCATCACTTTGCTGATGATTGAAATTAGGCTGATGGGGCAGTAATTGGCCGGAATGGATTTGTCCTGCTTTTGGGGACAGGCCATACCTGGGCAATTTTCCACTTTGTCAGGTAGATTAATGTGTTGTAGCTGTACTGGAACAGTTTGGCTAAATGTGCGGCTAATTCTGGAACACAAGTCTTCAGCACTACGGCCGAATGGTTTCGGGGCCCAGAGCCTTTGTTGTATCCAGTGAGCTCAGCTATTTCTTGATATCATGTACAGTGAACTGAATTGGCTGAAGACTGGCATCTGTGAAGGTGGGAACCTCAGGAGCAGGCCTTCATGGATCATCCACTCTGTACTTCTGACTGAAGATTGTTGCAAATGCTTCAGTCTTGTCTTTTGTACTCACATGCTGGGCTCTGCCATCAATGAGGATGGGGCATGGCAACTCTCCTCCCTTTAGTTGTTTAACTGTCCACCACTATATACGATTGGATGTGGCAGGACTGCAGAGCTTTGATCTGATCCATTGGTTGTGCGACTGCTTAGCTCTGTCTATAGCATATCTTCACATAATGAATTACCTTTTACACAATGGTGGTGATGGTCTGCAGGATTTCTCCCGATCAGAGAAACAGTGTAAATGCCCATTTATGCCACTTTTCTGGGCTTCCTGTTGCTCTTCTGCTGACGATTGGGACATCCCTGTGGAAGGTCTCCCCAAATGAATGCGGTCATTGTTCTTATGTAGGCAAAGGCAGCATTCAGAGAAAGGCTGTTCCTATGAGCTGATAGTACAAGGACTAGGGGACACAGATTGAAGGTTCTGGGCAAGAGATACAGGGGGATGTGAGGAAAATATTTTTTACACAGCGAGTGGGAATGACCTGGAACTCGCTGCTGACGAGGGTGGTGGAAGCGGAGACGATTAATGATTTAAAAAGGAAATTGGATAGGTACTTGAGGGAAATAAACTGGCAGAGCTACGGGAATAGAGCGAGGGAATGGGACTGACTGGATTGCTCCACAGAGAGTCGGCACGGACTTGATGAGTAATGGTCTCCTTCTGTGCAGTAATGATTCTATAACACTATGCATTCTGCACCAGCAACATTCCACAGTAAGATAAGTAATCAAGATAATCTATTTTATGTAGTACAGATTACGCTAGACTGGTTTGTAATACAGAAAGAGACCATTCAGTCCAGCTGTCTGTGACAGCTCTTTGCCACAACAATTGAAAACTAATCCCGCTGCCTCACTCTCTCCCCATAGGCCTATAACTTCTTCTGCTTCAATATTTATTTACTTATCCCTTAAAGGATGCAGCGGACTCTAGTTCAATCATTTACAATTGCAAAGTATTCAATGCTCCAACAACCTCTGCATGAAAAATTTCTCCTCATCTCTCTGCTCACTTTAACAATTTTAAATTGATGGTCTCAAACAGAGGAAATAGTCTTTCCCTTGTACAAAAGTTTTGGTACAGTTTTTATCTATTTTGTACTCTGTCTCATAGTTGAAGATTCCCCACTGTTGATCTATTGTTGTGTTTGCTAACTTTTCTGCCCAGTTAAGTTGGACCTGATCACTTATCTCACTGACCTTTTCCCTATTCCAGTCCAGCAACTTTATCTTCGACTCTTCATTATCCTTTTCTACTACATTAGATTTAACTATGTTGTGGTTGCTATTTTCCAATTGTTGTCCTACTCTCGCATCAGTTATCTGTGGTGCTTCAGTTTTAAGCAATGCTTTATTCCTCATTGGTGTAGAAACATACTGATCTGGGAACTAGTCTGGAGTTCATTTGAAAAATCATTCTGCACTTTGACTACATAAATTACCTTTATCCCAGTCTAACTTTGGATAGATAAAATTGACCAATATTATTACCATGTTGTTCCTACATAACTCCCCAAACTGTCTGCAGAATGCCACCTCTTATCACATCTCCACCATTTGGTAGCCTGTAATAAATTCTATCATCTCTCTTCCTATTCCTTAACAGTTAACCAACAACCTGGATAAACTCCTCCACCCTTTATTAAATCTTCTCATTAGATTAATACCATCAACCAGGGTCAGATTTTTGGTGTAATGGCTCATCTGACCGAGGCACTTCCAACAGTCCCTCAGGACTGCAGTGGAGTGCCAACCTACATTATGCTGTGAAGCCCTAATGCAGACTTGAATTTGCACCATTCTGACTAAGGCAAACATTGCTACCAGCCGAGCCAAGCCAACATAATTGTAGCTGTTATATATGTGGACTTGTATTTACTCTGTACAGCGACCAGAGGGCTCATTTCCCTGGAGTCCCAAGGGATCCCATAATCCCTTGGGAGCACAGGTATTTAAGAAGGCTTCACAGGTTGGAGAGGCACTCTGGAGACCTGTAATAAAAGACTAAGGTCACACTTTACTTTGAGCTCACAATGTTCAGTCTGATTCGTTCTCCATACACAACAACCGGCGACGAGATACAGATAGCGAACCCAAAGATGCAGAAAACAGTGGGCATCCTGGAGACATTTTTGGAGGGAGATGATTGGGAAACTTTTGTGGAGCGACTCGACCACTACTTCATGGCCAACGAGCTGGATGGGGAAGAGAGTGCTGCCAAACGTAGAGCCTCCTCACTGTCTGTGGGGCACCAATGTATGGCCTCATGAAGAATCTGCTCACTCCAGCGAAGCACACGGAAAAACCGTACGATGATTTGTGCACACTGGTCCGAGAGCATTTCAACCTGAAGGAAAACGTTCTGATGACGAGGTACTGGTTCTACACCTATAAAAGGTCTGAAGGCCAGGAAGTGGCAAGTTATGTCGCTGAGCTGAGACGCCTTGCAGGACATTGCGAATTTGAAGGACAGTTGGAGCACATGCTCAGAGACTTTTTCGTACTTGGCATTGGCCACGAAACCATACTTCGCAAGCTTTTGACTGTAGAGACCCCAACCTTGAGTAAGGCCATAGCAATAGCCCAGGCGTTCATTGCCACCAGTGACAATACTAATCAAATCTCTCAGCACACAATTGCTTCTGCAAGTACTGTGAACAAAGTGATGTTGTTTTCGAATCGTAACGTACAGGGCAGGTCACACATACCTGCAGCTACACATCCGTAGATGTCTCAGAGTCCACCATCAAGGGTGATGAATGCAAGGCCATTAACACCTTGTTGGCACTGTGGGGGTGATCATCATTTCCATCCATGCTGATTCAAAGGATACGTTTGCAAGGGCTGTGGAACAATGGGACACCTCCAACGAGTGTGCAGGCGAGCTGCTAAGCCTGCTAAACTTACAAACCACCACGTTGCAGAGGAGGACAGATCCACAGAGGATTACTATGAACCAGAGCCTCAGATAGAGGAGGCAGAGGTACATGGTGTGCACACATTCACCATGAATTGTCCCCCGATAATGCTGAATGTTGAACTAAATGGACTCCTGGTGTCAATGGAGCTGGACACGGATGCGAGCCAGTCCATCATGGGCAAAAAGACTTCCGAAAGGTTGTGGTGCAACAAGACCTCAAGGCCAGTCTTAACTCCAGTTCGCACAAGACCAATAACTTACACTAAAGCACTGATGCCTGTAATCGGTAGTGCTACTGTAAAGGTCACCTACGATGCCTACAAGCCTATCACTCTGGGTGGCACCGGGCTATAGACCCATGCTGCTCAGTAAGAGCTGGCTGGGAAAGATACGCTGGAACTGAGTGCTACTGCCCGCTGATGCCACTTCGTGTGCCCAGGTCTTAAACAAATTTCATTCGCTGTTCAAACCAGGCATCAGGAGATTCCAAGGAGCAAAAGTGCAGATCCACCTAATTCCTGGGGCGCAACCCATCCATCACAAGGCGAGAGCAGTACCGTACATGATGAGAGAAAGATACAGAGCGAGCTAGACGGCTGCAACAAGAGGGCATCATTTCACCGATCGAGTTCAGCGAGTGTGCCAGTCCTATTGTCCCAGTCCTCAAGGGAGACGGCACCGTCAGAATCTGTGGCGATTACAAAGTAACTATTAATCGTTTCTCCCTGCAGGACCAATACCCACTACCAAAAGCCGACGACCTCTTTGCAACTCTGGCGGGAGGAAAGACATTCACAAAGCTGGATCTGACTTCAGCCGACATGACGCAGGAACTGGAGGAATCATCGAAGGCCCTCACCTGCATCAACACGCACAAAGGTCTTTTTGTTTATAATAGATGCCCATTTGGAATCTGATCAGTGGCGGCGATATTCCAGAGAAACATGGAAAGTTTACTGAAGTCGGTCCCGCACACCGTAGTCTTCCAGGATGACATCTTGGTCACAGGTCGGAACACAGTTGAGCACCTGCAGAACCTGGAAGAGGTTCTTAGTCAACTCAACTGAGTGGGGCTCAGGTTAAAACGCTTGAAGTGCGTTTTCCTGGCGCCTGAAGTGGATTTCCTGGGATGGAGGATTGTAGCGGACGGCATCAGGCCCACCAACGCAAAGACGGAGGCAATTGAGAATGCACCGAGGCCACAGAACGTGATGGAGCTATGGTCGTTTCTGGGACTCCTGAACTACTTTGGTAACTTCCTACCGGGTCTCAGCACCCTGCTAGAACCACTACATGTCTTACTATGAAAAGGGGGCGAGTGGGTTTGGGGCAAAAGCCAAGAAAATGCCTTTGTAAAAGCGAGAAAATTGTTATGCTCAAACAAATTGCTTGTGTTGTATGATCCATCTAAGCGTTTGGTACCAATATGTGATGCGTCGTCATATGGCGTCGGGTGTGTATTGCAACAAGCTAATGATTTCAGGAAACTGCAACCGGTTGCTTATGCATCCAGCAGTCTGTCTAAGGCCGAGAGAGCCTACAGCATGATTGAAAAAGAAGCATTAGCATGTGTTTATGGGGTAAAGAAAATGCATCAATACCTGTTTGGGCTAAAATTCGAATTGGAAACTGACCATTAGCCACTTATATCCCTGTTTTCCGAGAGTAAAGGGATAAATACCAATGCATTGGCCCGCATCCAGAGATGGGCACTCACATTATCCACATACAACTACGTCATTCGTCACAGGTCAGGCACAGAAAACTGCGCCGATGCTCTCAGTAGGCTGCTATTGCCTACCACGGGGGTGGAAATGGCACAGGCCGCAGATCTAACTATGATTATGGAAGCATTTGAGAGTGAGCAATCACCCATCACTGCCCGGCAGATCAAAACCTGGATAAGCCAGGAGCCCTTATTATCTCTAGTCAAAAGCTGTGTGCTTCACGGGAGCTGGTCCAGTGTCCCAGCGGAAATGCAGGAAGAGATAAAGCCGTTCCAGCGACGCAAAGATGAAATGTCTATACAGGCAGACTGCCTTCTGTGGGTCAATTGAGTAGTGATCCCCAAGAAAGGCAGAGACACCTTCATCAATGAACTCCACAGTACCCACCCAGGCATTGTAATGATGAAAGCGATAGCCAGATCCCACGTGTGATGACCCAGTATCGATGCAGACTTAGAGTCCTGCGTTCAGAGATGTAATACATGCTCACAGTTAAGCAATGTACCCAGGGAGGCGCCGCTAAGTTTATGGTCCTGGCCTTCCAAACCGTGGTCTAGGGTACACGTCGTCTATGCAGGCCCGTTCTTGGGTAAATGATCCTTGTGGTTGTAGACGAGCACTCCAAGTGGATTGAATGTGAGATAATGTCGGCTAGCACATCCGCTGCCACCACTGAAAGCCTGCGGGCCATGTTTGCCACACACGGCTTACCTGATGCCCTGGTGAGTGACAACGGGTCATGTTTTACCAGTGCTGAGTTCAAAGAATTCATGACCCATAACGGGTTCAAACATGTCACATCTGCCCCGTTTAAACCAATGTCCAATGGTCAGGCAGAGAGAGCAGTGCAAACCATCAAGCAAGACTTGAAGAGGGTAACTGAAGACTCGCCTATCCCGAGTCCTGCTTAGCTACTGCACGAGACCCCACTCACTCACTGGGATCCCAACTGCTGAACTGCTCATGAAAAGAGCACTTAAGATAAGGCTCTCATTAGTTCACCCTGATCTACACGAACAGATAGAGAGCAGGTGGCTTCAACAAAGTGCATACCATGATAGCGCAAATGTGTCACGCGAGATTGAAATCAATTATCCTGTATTTGTAGCAAATTATGGACAAGGTCCCAAGTGGCTTCCTGGCACAGTCTTGGCCAAAGAAGTGAGCAGGGTGTTTCGGGTCAAACTTTCAAATGGACTCATTCACCGGAAACACTTGGACCAGATTCACGGACTACCCTGAGCAACCCACCTTGGACCCTACCTTTTTTGATCCCCCAACACATACACCAGTGGCAACCAACACCACAGTTGACCACAAAGCAGAACTCATGATCCACAGTAGCCCTGCAGGGCACAACACACCAGGCAGCCCAGCAAGGCCTGCCGCACAGCAGCCCAGCGAGGGCCCAACAAATGATTCAACAACACCAGCTTTCACACCGAGACAATCAACCAGGGCAAGAAGGGCCCCAGATCAACTCACATTGTAAATAGTTACACTATTGACTTTGTGGGGGAATGTTGTTATATATGTGGACTTGTATTTATTCTGTACAACCACCAGTGGGCCCATTCCCCGGAGTCCCAAGGGATCCCATAATCCCTTGGGAGCACAGGTATTTAAGAAGGCTTCACAGGTTGGAGAGGCACTCTGGAGACCTGCAATAAAAGATTAAGGTCATACTTTACTTTGAGCTCACATTGTTAAGTCTGACTCTTTCTCCATACACAACAGTAGCATTATAAAAAACATTTTTAAAAATCCATACTAACCATCCTACAGTGTCAACTGTGCCTCATTAGGAGCACACTCGCCCACTCGCCTCTGAGTCAGAAGGTTGTGGGTTCAAGTCCCACTCCATGAACTTGAGCACAAAATCTAGGCTGACAGTCCAATGCAGTGCTGAAAGAATGCTGCACTGTTAGATGTGCCGTCTTTCAGATAAGACGATAAACTGAGTCTGCTGTCTCAGGTGGACGTAAAAGATCCATTGGCACTATTTTCAAGAAGAGCAGGAGTGTTATCCCCGGTGTCCTGGCTAATATTTATCCCTCAATCAACATAACAAAAAACAATTATCTGGTCATTTTCACATTGCTGTTTGTGGAAGTTGCTGTGTGCAAGTTGGCTGCCGCGTTTCCCACATTACAACAGTGACGTCATTCCAAAAGTACTTCATTGGCTGTAAAGCGCTTTGAGACGTCCAGTGGTCGTGAAAGGTTCTATATAAATTCGTCTTTCTTTATTTCTTTTAATGTTAACTGCCTTTTCAGCTTCCAGAATGTTTATTTTTCACAACAACAAATGTATTTAATGGGAAAACGCTAATGTAAAAAAGTGGTGTTGAAATTTTACTTCAATTTTCAAGTGGTTATATTGATATAGATTTCTAGCTATACAGAAGTGCAAGCATGGAATCACAGATTCAGAATAGATAAATGCACCTTTTCATCATCCCTTCATTTATGTTTAATCGTAATGGGAAGACTGTGAATGAGTCTTTTTCAAATATTTGTTTGTGGAAGAATTTGTACTTCACTATGAAATGATCAGCCTGCCTGGCAGTTTTAAAAGGCTGCACTGCAGCAACTAATGATTTCTGAGGTGATATGATGCCTCTGAGGCAAGCTGGTAGAAATACTAATGTGAAACTAATGCTCTGCAGAGCTATCAGGGAAAATAAATTAGAAGCTGGAATCTTCAGTAAGAATATTTGTAAAGTATAGGCTCAACCTGGAGTTTGGAATTAATAATTTATAATTAAGGGGAGCTTTCTTTTAACAGTACAACTCAGGTTCATTTAATGCAAATTAGGAATTTTTTGTGCTGATTTTTTTTTTCTCTGGTTCCATTAGATGTGCGAGGTAAAGCCTTTTAAATGTGCAGACAAATCAACACTGGGTTAAGTCCCACTACAATCAAGTGAATGCAACGTGCCGATTTATAGCAGCCTGAAATACATGGTAAAAATTAAGTTTGGAGATACCATATGAGGTGAAATTGTGCTCTGCTATTTCAGTAATTAATATTTATGATCCTTCCATCTATTATTTTAACTTTAAGTAAATAATTTACAATAACACTTCAGTGCAGGAGTAAGAAAGTGTTCCATTGTCAGAGTTGCTGTCTTTCAGGTGAGATTTTAAACTGAGGCCTTGTCTGCTTGTACAGGTGGAACAAAATAATCCCATTACACTATTTGAAGAGCAACAGGGTGTCCTGGCCAACACTCATCCCTCAACCAGCACCACCGAAACTGACTAACTGATCATTTATTTAATTTGCTGTTTGTGGGATCTTCCTGTGCACAAATTGGTTGTCAATTTTGCCAACAAAGCAACAGTGCCTACACTTCAGAAATAATTCACCAGCTGTGAAATGCTTTGGAATATAACATAGACTTGAATGTTGCTATTGAAATGCAAACCATTTCCTTCATTCTTTCTTACTGAGCATAAGTGTTAACCCATTTAAAATCAATAATAAATTTCACTTCAATTTCTGTCACACATGCAATTACAACTTGATAGAACTAAAGAGCTTTGAAGTTAAGCCCTATTTCTATCAGCAAGCTCGGCAATGTGCTTCTTGACTAGTTATTTTATAGCTACAGGCAGCTTTCTGACTGGAAACTTTGTAGGTGGGATCTTGGGATTAATGTGAAGGTTAACAAACCTTCTATCTTTCACTCCCCTTTGAAGTCTTCTGGCACTTGGTCACCAGCCTTCTATTGTGAACTTTGATGTACCCTCCTTCATCATAACATTCGCGTTATTCACTGTCACAAGTTGTATCTGTTGAATGTCTGTAGCGCCTAGAACAGATTTGCATCTACTTGGAACTACAGGGTACTTAAAGCTCACTGCTATAATTCTTGTTGTTGGCATTTCCTCTGTAGTTGCCGCAGTCGGACTTGTCCCCCTTTTCAAAGATAGTCACGATCACTGCATCTCTGAGATCTCCCGGCATGTTCTCCTCCTTCAAGATGAGAGAGATGAGGTCATGCATTTGTGCCAATAGTGCCTCTCCGTCATACTTTAGTGCCTCAGTGGGGATTCCATCCGCTCCCATTGCCTTGTTGTTCTTGAGCTGATGGATGGCCTTTACTACATCGTGCAGAATCTCCCTATTATCAGCCACCGGGAAGGTCATCGCTAGAATCCTCCTCAACCGTCTTCACCCTGTGGCTGAGGAACTCCTTCCGGATTCACAGTGCGGATTCTGTCCACTATGAAACAATGGACATGATCTTTAAGGCGCGACAACTGCAAGAGAAATGCAGGGAACAGCACCAACCCTTGTACATGGCCTTCTTTGACCTTACAAAGGACGTTGACACTGTTAACTATGAGGGTCTATGGAGCGTCCCCCTCCGTTTTGGCTGCCCCCAAAAGTTTCTCGCCATCCACTGTCTGCTCCATGACGACATGCAAACCGTGATCCTAATCAACAGATCCAGCACAGACCCAATCCACGTCCAGATTGTGGTCAAGCAGGGCTGTTTCATTGCACCAACCCTCTTCTCGATCTTCCTCGGTGCAATGCTCCACCTCACACTCAACAAGCTCTCTGCTGGAGTGGAACTAAACTACAGAACCAGTGGGAACCTGTTCAACCTTCGTCGTCTCCAGGCCAGATCCAAGATCGTCCCATCGTCTGTCGTCAAGCTACAGTACGTGGATGATGTTTGCGTCTGAGCACATTCAGAGACTGAACTCCAAGACATAGTCAACATCTTCACCAGGCATACGAAAGCATGGGTCTTACACTAAACATCTGTAAGACAATGGTCCTCCACCAACCTGACCCTGCCACACAGCAAGATCCACGGCGCGGCCCTGGACAATACGGATCACTTTCCACATCTTGGGAGCCTATTATCAGCAAGGGCAGACATCGCCGACGATGTTCAACACCGCCTCCAGTGTGCCAGCGCAGCCTTCGGAAGATAGTTTTCTAAGATCAGGCCTTCAAATCTGGCATCAAGCTCATGGTTTAGAGGGCTGCAGTGATACCCGCCCTCCTGTATGGCTCAGAGACGTAGACCATATACAGTAGACATCTCAAATCACTGGAGAAATAATACCAACGATGTCTCCGCAAGATCCTGCAAATCCCCTGGGAGGACAGACACATCAACGTTAGCATCCTCGATCAGGCCAACATCCCCAGCATCGAAGAACTGACCATACTCGATCAGCTCCGTTGGGCGGGTCGCATTGTTCGCATGCACGACACAAGACTCCCAAAGCAAGCGCTCTACTCGGAACTCCTACACGGCAAGCGAGCCCCAGGTGGGCAGCGGAAATGTTTCAGGGACACCCTCAAAGTCTCCTTGATAAAGTGCAACATCCTCACCGACACCTGGGAGTCCCTGGCCAAAGACCGCCCTAAGTGGAGGAAGAGCACCCGGGAGGGCGCTGAACACATCGAGTCTTGTCGCCGAGATCGTGTGGAAAGCAAGCGCTGGCAGCGGAAGGAGCGTGCGGCAAACCAGACTCCCCACCCACCCTTTCCTTCAACCACTGTCTGTCCCACCTGTGACAGAGATTGTAATTTCCGTATTGGACCGTTCAGTCACCTAAGAACTCACTTTTAGAGTGGAAGATTTCGAAGGACTGCCTATGTTGATGATGATGATGATGTTGGGGTTTCCAACACTGACTGTGTCCCTGTGGGAAACAATTCAGTATTGCCCCATTTGGGGCGGTAACAGTCGCGAGGCGCGAGACTTAGCCTCTAATTTTCGCCCCGGTAGCGGCCAGCTGCCCGATCTGCGCCTCCTGCAAATGTTGGTGCAGGGGACTAAAGAGCACTTCGGGGCCGGTGCAACACTGGGGCAATGCGCGCGCTGATGACCTCACGACATCTGGGCGCAGGAGATTGGGGTGCAAAGCCGCAGCGCCACCGCTAAACCCCCGCCCAATATGGCAGGAGTCGTTGCCAGCATCGTGTTAGTGAATAGATCAAGGGACCAAGTGTAATGTATCCAAGTTTGCTGATGATACAAAGCTAGGTGAGACAGTAAGCTGCGAGGAGGACACGAAGTGTTTTCAAAGGGATATAGATAGACTAAGTGAGTGGGCAGTTAGGTAGCAGATGGTGTATAATGTGGGGAAATGTGAGGTTATTAACTTTGGTAGGAAGAATAGAAAAACATAATCTTTTTTAAATGGTGAGAAACTTTTAAATTTTGGTGTTCTTGTTCAAGAAACACAGAAAGTTAGCATGCAGGTACAGCAAGCAATAAGGAAGGCAAATGGCATGTTGTCCTTTATTGCAAGGGGGTTGAAGTATAAGAGTAAGGAAGTCTTGCAACAATTGTACAGGGTCTTGGTAAGACCACACCTGGAGTACTGTGCACAGTTTTGGTCTCCTTATCTAAGGAAGGATATACTTGCCTTGGAGGTGGTGCAACAGAAGTTCACTAGATTGATTCCTGGGATGGGATTGTGTAGAATGGGCCTATATTCTCTGGAGTTTAGAAGAATGAGAGGTGATCTCATTGAAACATATAAGATTCTGAAGGGGATTGACAGGATTGTTTCCCCTGGCTGGATTGTTTAAAACTAGTGGACATAGTCTCAGGATAAGGGGTAGGCTATTTAAGACAGAGATGAGGAGGAATTTCTTCACTCAGAGGGTTGTGAAATTTTGGAATTCTCTGCCCCAGAGGTCTGTGGATGTTGGGTCTCTGAATATATTCAATGCTGAGATAGATAGGTTTTTGGAGTCTAGGGGAATCAAGGGATATGGAGATCAGGCGGGAACGTGGAGTTGAGTTAGATGATCAGCCATGATTTTATTGAATAGCAGAGCAGGTTCACGGGGCCTTATGGTGCTGGGGAAGTCCAGAACCAGTGGACACAGTCTAAGGATAAGGGGTAAACCATTTAGGACTGAGATGAGGAGAAACTTCTTCACTCAGAGAGTTGTTAACCTGTGGAATTCCCTACCGCAGAGAGTTGTTGATGCCAGTGCGTTGGATATATTCAAGAGGGAGTTAGACGTGCCCCTTATGGCTAAAGGGATCAAGGGGTATGGAGAGAAAGCAGGAGAGGGGTACTGAGGTGAAAGATCAACCATGATCTTATTGAATGGTGGTGCAGGCTCGAAGGGCCGAATGGCCTACTCCAGCATCTATTTTCTATGTTTCTATGTTTCTAATAGGAAGCACAAATGCACCAAATTTCTAGCCCCTTGTCTTCCCAATGGTTTAATTCTGCTTTATTGCATATAGTTCCCTGCACTTGAATCATCAACCAATCTTTGGTATTCATTTCAGTTAGAACATTGAGAGTAGCACCACAGTCTAGCTGAAATATGACTCACCTGTTATTTATGAGCATGTTGGACTATTTAGTAATAAACAATAACTTTAAAAGCGACAATGCAACCTTCACTGACAGTATGCAGCTGTTGTTTGCCTTTGTTATAATTTTTGGATATCTGGCTGAAAAATTATTCTGTTCTCTACACTTCTGCCTCCAGAAGAACAGGCTTCTTTCTCCCTGAGAGGACATTTTCCACAGTATTTACCACAGCCTATTTTTTTTTTTAATTGGGTTTCATATCAGAAGTAACTTTATCCTTGCAAAATATTGCACTTCTTTCAGGGGCTTTATTGTCAATTCACCAGCTTTGAGTTCCAGCCGTGACTCAATGGGTAGCACTTCACGCCTCTGACTCAGAAGGTTTTGGGTTTAAGTCCTGCTCCAGAGACTTGTGCACAGAAGTCTAGACTGACACACCAGTGCTGTACTGGGCGAATGCTGCACTGTTGGAGCTGCTGTCTTTCAGATGAGATGATAAACCGAGGCCCCGTCTGGCCTTTCAGGTGGGTGCAAAAGATCCCATGACATTATTTCGAAGAGTGGGAGGAGTGTTTTCCCGGCCGATATTTATCCCTCAACCAACATCACTAAAAAAGATTATCTAGTCATTATCACATTGCTGTTTGTGTGACCATTGTGTGCGCAAATTTGGCTGCCGTGTTTGCTACATTATAACAGTGACTTCATTTCAAAAGTAGTTTTTTGGTTGTAAAGCACTTTTGTACATCCTGAGGGTTGTGAAAGGTGAAAGGTGCTATATAAGTGCAATTTCTTCCTTTCTTAATTGAAGAATGCTTTTAATGCCAGGTTTGGTTCCTAGAAGTCTTTCCTTAGTGCCATTGTTCTGTATCCTAACAATGATTCGAGCCTCAATTTTAACCTGGAGCGGGATTCGGGGTGGAAGAGGAGCTGTCCGAACAGCAAACCCTTCATACAGGAATCAACATCAAGCTACTCTGGAGCATAGTCCAGCAAGTTTAGAATGATATTGGTGAAGGTTCACCGACTCACTTAACTGCAGAAGTGGCTGCACTGCTGAAAAGGAAGGAAAAACAGAGGATATTATACACCCCTCCCAAAACTTAATAAGTAAGACTGTTAATCAACATTTTTCACACATTGTTGTTCAATATGCAGATCATTTTTTATTGTTCTCTTTATATTATTTTGAATCATATGTAATATTTGTAGTGATATATTGTACATTTAATCAGTGAGTGCTGATTTGACGATGTTCGTATCTAAGGTGATACTCACTTATTCATTAACTCATTGATTGACAGTGATTGATCCTCCAGATATTACTCAGATTATGAGAATACATTTTGTAGTCATACACTGAAGCCCTATTGGTGATGTGACGCTGGGTGTCATTTTAATCAGCAAGATATGAGTGGAATAATGACTTCCTACCCGCTAAACCCAACTTTAATAAAACAGTAAGTTAGTTACCAGACGTGTACAGCAACCAATTATTTTGGAAAATTACAGTTCTACAAATGGCAGGCTGTGTTATTTCAAGCGTTAAAACTACAATAAGACGCGACTGCAATTTGCTGTGTAAATGAGCTTCACTTTTCAGCATTGATGCTTAGATGGCTTGAACTGATCGTTTGCAATTAATTTTTCCATTTAAATATAATTTCTTTGGCTATTTTATTTTAACGTCCTGAGATCACGCCGTTTAGTAATAGCATACAAACACATTAAACCATGTGGATAAAATTCCTCCATCCATGATTTTAATGTTTAAAATAACTGAATTGTGGCATTGTTAAACAATCAGAGATATGAACTTCATATGAACACCCTGCCACCACAGTGAAATTTTAATCTAAAATAATTTACTTCCATTTTTTTTACAGCATTGGCACATGTTCCACTACTATACCTCAGTGCTGCACTGTTTACTACATTCAATTGTTGGTACAGCTTGTATCTCGTTAACCTCCGACAACCTCCCTGGTCCGGCATTATTCCCGAGGGGGGGGGGGCCGGTGCGCAACCCGCGCTGTGCCCAGGGGCTGGCTGCTCCTCCTCTCCCCACCGCCTTCGGTACTCCCTCCGAGATCGGGCCGGCACACTGTGTCCTCAGGCCGGCCGCGCTACCCACCCCCTGCCGCCTCCAGCGCTACCCGCCACTTCCCGGTCGGGTTGACGCGGAGAGCAGGCGAGGAGCGCGACAGCCGACCGAGTCGAAGAAGCTGGGCTAGAAATGCTGTGCAGTAGGTTTTGATTTCTTTAACCGAGAACTCTGTGCAACAGCTGCACAGCACCTCATGTCAACTGGACTCTGCTGTGGATCCCAGTGAATGTAGCAGAAACCTGCCTAGAAACTTTGCTGACAGTGGGATTTTTAAGTCTGGGGTCTGGGATTAGCGTGACCTCTCGTGGTCCGGAAAATTCGCTGATCTGGAAAATTCTCTGGTCCGGCCCTGATCAGGTCCCGAGGTTGCCGGACTGGAGAGGTTCCACCTGTACTGCTTTTTTCAGCTTTTGGTATTTAAATCAGTGAGTTCACTGATTTCTGCTGTGCTATTCCTGATTTCCTTCACTCCACCATTGGCGGCCATGCCTTTTATCTGTCTGGGCCCCAAGCTCTGGAATTGCCTCCCTAAACCTTACCACCTTTCCACCTCTATCTCCCCCTTTAAGACGCTCCTTAAAACCTACCTCTTTGACTAAGCTTTTGATCACCTGTGTTAATATCTCCATATTTGGCTCGGTATCAAATTTTTATCTGATAACGCTCCTGTGAAGCGTCTTAGGGTATTTTACTTCATTAAAGGTGCTATATAATGTTGTTGTTATTGTACTCCACAGCACTGGCCAAAAAAAGGCTGCCCGCAGCTTGCACAATCTCAGAGGCCATAGTGCCACTTCTATTTTAAATGAAAAGGACCCAGTAAATTCAAGGTCTATTCCCTCACCTGAAATGAGGTCCTTTCCTGTTGCATCTTTTTTTTCTTTCTGTTTTGTTTTAGTAAAGCCCTGAGGTCGGCGAGTCGGTAGGCTCTGTGAGGTCGGCGAGTCGGTAGGCCCTGTGAGGTCGGTGAGTCGGTAGGCCCTGAGGTCGGCGAGTCGGTAGGCTCTGTGACGTCGGTGAGTCGGTGGGCCCTGTGAGGTCAGTGAGTCGGTAGGCCCTGAGATCAGCGAGTTGATAGGCCCTGTGAGGTCAGTGAGTCGGTAGACCCTGTGACGTCGGTGAGTCGGTAGGCCCTGTGAGATCGGTGAGTCGGTAGGCCCTGTGACGTCGGTGAGTCGGTAGGCCCTGTGAGGTTGGTGAGTTGGTAGGCCCTGAGGTCGATGAATCGGTAGGCCCTGTGAAGTCGGTGAGTCGGTAGGCCCTGTGACGTCGGTGAGTCGGTAGACCCTGTGAGGTTGGTGAGTTGGTAGGCCCTGAGGTCGATGAATCGGTAGGCCCTGTGAAGTCGGTGAGTCGGTAGGCCCTGTGACGTCGGTGAGTCGGTAGGCCCTGTGAGGTCAGTGAGTCAGTAGGCCCTGAGGACAGCAAGTCGATAGGCCCTGTGAGGTCGGTGAGTCGGTAGACCCTGTGAGGTTGGTGAGTTGGTAGGCCCTGAGGTCGATGAATCGGTAGGCCCTGTGAAGTCGGTGAGTCGGTAGGCCCTGTGAGGCCGGCGAGTCGGGAGTTCGGAGGCCGGGAGTTCGGAGGCCTCGGAGGTCGGTGAGGTGAGTTGGTAAGTAGCTCTCTTTTCTCTATTTCTTTTTAAGTAGGTTGGGAGTTCGGAGGCCAAGAGTTCGGGAGGCCACAGAGGTCGGTGAGTTCGGGAGGCCACAGAGGTCGGTGAGTTGAGTTGGTGAGTAGTTCTCTTTTCTCTATTTTTTTTAAAGTAGATTTTAAACTAGATAAGGCTAACTAGAAGGATTGCAGTGCAGCTCAGTCCCATGGAGTACACATCCTGCGGCATGTGAGAAGTCCTGGATGCTTCACGCAGCCGTGACACCCATGTGTGCAGGAGGTGTCTCCAGCTTCAACTGCTCGAGCTCCGCGCTTTGGAGCTGGAGCAGTGGGTGGAGTCAATACGATGTATCTGCGATACTGAGAGCTACGTGGATAGCAAGTTTCAGGAGGTGGTCACCCCGCAGCTTAAAGGCATGCAGGTAGAGGGGAAATGGGTGACCACCAGACGTAGTAAGTGTGCTAGGTAGGTAGCGCAGGAGTCCCCTCGTGCGTCCATCCTGCTTTTAAACCGATAGTCACTTCTGGGTATCGGTAAGGACGATGGTGCCTCTGGGGAGTGCAGCCAGAGCCAATTCCAAGGCACCATGGGTGGCTCAGCTGCACAGGGGGGAGGGACAAAGAACAAAAGAGCCCTAGTGATAGGGGATTCTATAGATAGGGGAACAGACAGGCGTTTCTGTGGCCTTAGACGTGACTCCCGAATGGTTTTGTGCCTCCATGGTGCCAGGGTCAAGGATGTCACAGAGCGGACGCAGGGCATACTGGGGGGGGAGGGTAAACAGCTAGAGGTCGTGGTCCATATTGTGACCAATGACATAGGTAAAATGAGGGATGAGGTCCTACAGGAAGAATTCAGGGAGCTAGGAAGAAAATCAAAGATAATAATCTCCGGATTACTACCGGTGCCACGTGCTGATGAGTATAAGAATAGAAGGATAGAAACATAGGAACATAGAAAATAAGTGCAGGAGTAAGCCATTCAGCCCTTCGAGCCTGCACCACCATTCAATAAGATCATGGCTGATTATTCCCTCAGTACCCCTTTCCTGCTTTCTCTCCATACCCCTGGATCCCTTTAGCTGTAAGGGCCATTTCTAACTCCCTCTTGAATATATCCAATGAACTGGCATCAACAACTCTCTGCGGCAGGGAATTCCACAACTCTCTGAGTGAAGAAGTTTCTCCGCATCTCAGTCCTAAATGGCCTACCCGTTATCCTAAGACTGTGTCCGCTGGTTCTGGAATTCCCCAACATTGGGAACATTCTACCCGCATCTAACCTGTCCCATCCCGTCAGAATCTTATATGTTTCTATGAGATCCCCTCTCATCCTTCTAAACTCCAATGTATAAAGGCCCAGTCGATCCAGTCTTTCCTCATGTGTCAGTCCTGCCATCCTGGGAATCAGTCTGGTGAACCTTTACTGCACTCCCTCAATAGCAAGAACATCCTTCCTCAGATTAAGAGACCAAAACTGAACATAATATTGCAGGTGAGGCCTCACCAAGGCCCTGTACAACTGTAGTAAGACCTCCCTGCTCCTATACTCAAATCCTTTAGCTATGAAAGCCAACATACCACTTGCCTTCTTCGAGCCTGCTGTAACTGCATGCCAACTTTCAATGACTGATGAACCAAGACACCCAGGTCTCGTTGCACCTCCCCTTTTCCTAACCTGCCGCCATTCAGATAATATTCTGTCTTCGCGTTTTTGCCCCAAAGTGGATAACCTCACATTTATCCACATTATACTGCATCTGCCATGCATTTGCCCACTCACCTAACCTGTCCAAGTCACCTTGCAGCCTCTTAGCGTCCCCCTCACAGCTCACACTGTCACTCAGTTTAGTGTCATCTGCAAACCTGGAGATATTACACTCAATTCCTTCATCCAAATCATTGATGTATATTGTAAAGAGCTGGGGTCCCAGCACTGAGCCCTGCGGCACTTCACTCGTCACTGCCTGCCATTTTGAAAAGGACCTGTTTATCCCGACTCTCTGCCTTCTGTCTGCCAACCAGTTCTCTATCCACGTCAGTATATTATCCCAATACCATGTGCTTTGATCACTTGTGTGGTTGCTTGTCAAAAGCCTTTTGAAAGTCCAAATACATCACATCCACTCTACGAGTTACATCCTCAAAAAATTCCAGAAGATTTGTCAAGCATGATTTCCCCTTCATAAATCCATGCTGACTTGGACCGGTCCTGTCACTGCTTTCAAAATGCGCTGCTATTTCATCCTTAATAATTGATTCCAACATTTTCCCCACTACTGATGTCAGGCTAACAGGTCTATAATTATCCACTTTCTCCCTCCCTCCCTTTTTAAAAAGTGGTGTTACATGAGCTACCCTCCAGTCCATAGGAACTGATCCAGTGTCGATAGACTGTTGGAAAATGATCACCAATGCATCCACTATTTCTAGGGCCACTTCCTTAAGTACTCTGGGATGCAGACTATCAGGCCCCAGGGATTTATCGGCCTTCAATCCCATCAATTTACCTAACACAATTTCCTGCCTAATAAGGATATCCTTCAGTTCCTACTTCCCACGACATCCTCGATCCCCTAGCACTTCCGAAAGGTTATTTGTGTCTTCCTTCGTGAAGACAGAACCAAATGATTTGTTCAATTGGTCTGCCATTTCTTTGTTCCCCGTTATAATTCATCTGAATCCGACTGCAAGGGACTTACGTTTGTCTTCACTAATCTTTTTCTCTTCACATATCTATAGAAGCTTTTGCAGTCAGTTTTTATGTTCCCAGCAAGCGTCTTCTCGTACTTTATTTTCCCCGTCTTAATTAAACCCTTTGCTGAATTCTAAATTTCTCCCAGTCCTCAGGTTTGTTGATTTTTCTGGCCAATTTATATGCCTCTTCTTGGCTTTAACACAATCCTTAATTTCCCTTGTTAGCCACGGTTGAGCCACCTTCCCCGTTTGATTTTTACTCCAGACAGGGACGTACAATTGCTGAAGTTCATCCATGTGATCTTTAAATGTTTGCCATTGCCTATCCACCGTCGACTCTTTAAGTATCATTTGCTAGTCTATTCTAGCCAATTCATGCCTTAAACCATCCAAGTTACCTTTCCTTAAGTTCAGGATCCTAGTTTCTAAATTAACTGTGTCACTCTCCATCTTAATAAAGAATTCTACCATGTTATGGTCACTCTTCCCCAAAGGGCCTCGCACAACAAGATTTCTAATTAGTTCTTTCTCATTATACATCACCCAGTCTAGGCTGACCAGCACCCTAGTTGGTTCCTCGACATAATGGTCTACAAAACCATTCCTAATAAACTCCAGGAAATCTTCCTCCCCCGCATTGCTACCAGTTTGGTTAGCCCAATCTATATGTTGATTAAAGTCACCCATGATAACTGCTGTACCTTTATTACATGGATTCCTAATTTCTTGTTTGATGCTGTCCCCAATCTTACTACTACTGTTTGGTGGTCTGTATACAACTCCACTATCGTTTTCTGCCCCTTGGTATTCCGTAGCTCCACCCATACTGATTCCACATCATCCAAGCTAATGTCCTTTCTTACTATAGCATTAATTTCTCTTTAACCAGCAATGCCACCCTGCCTCCTTTTCCTTTCTATCTATCCTTCCTAAATGTTGAATACCCCTGGATATTGTGTTCCCAGCCTTGGTCACCCTGGAGCCATGTCTCCGTGATGCCAATTACATCATACCCATTAACTGCTATTTGCGCAGTTAATTCATCCACCTTATTCCGAATACTCCTCGCATTGAGGCACAGAGCCTTGAGGCTTGTCTTTCTAACACACTTTGCCTCTTTACAATTTTTCTGTAATGTGGCCCTTTTTGCTTTTTGCCTTAGGTTTCTCTGCCCTCCACTTTTACTTTTCTTCTTTCTATCTTTTGCTTCTGCCCCCATAGACAGAATGAACACGTGGCTGGAAAGTTGGTGTAGGAGGGAGGGCTTTAAATTCTTGTGGTATTAGGATCACTTCTGGGGGAGATAGGCCTTGTACAAACTGGACGGGTTGCAACTCAACAGCGCCGGAACCAATATCCTCGCGGGGAGTTGCTGTTGGGGAGAGTTTAAACTAGCTTGGCAGGGGGATGGGAATCTGAGAGTGAATTCAAAAGGGAATGAATTCAAGAGGGAGTTAGATATGGCCCTTGCGGCTAAAGGGATCAAGGGGTATGGAGAGAAAGCAGGGACGGGGTACTGAAGGAATGATGAGCCATGATCTTATTGAATGGTGGTGCAGGCTCGAAGGCCGGATGGCCTACTTTTGTACCTATTTTCTATGTTTCTATGGAAGTAAAGCAGAGATTGGATAGCAAGAATCTAGAAAGCGAATCTGTAAGACAGAGGAAACAGGGCTTAGTATGTAGTAAGCAAGGAGCTTTTCCTGTGCTGAATGGTATATACTTTAATGCAAGAAGTATAGCAAATAAGATAGATGAGCTAAGAGCACAGGTAGACATAGAAACATAGAAACATAGAAAATAGGTGCAGGAGTAGGCCATTTGGCCCTTCGAGCCTGCACCACCATCCAATATGATCATGGATGATCATGCAACTTTAGTACCCCTTTCCTGCTTTCTCTCCATACCCCTTGATCCCTTTAGCCATAAGGGCCACGTCTAACTCCCTTTTGAATATATCTAAAGAACTGGCATCAACAACTTTCTGTGGTAGAGAATTCCACAGGTTCACAATTCTCTGAGTGAAGACGTTTCTCCTCATCTCAGTCCTAAATGGCTTACCCCTTATCCTTAGACTGTGATCCCTGGTTCTGGACTTCCCTAACATTGGGAACATTCTTCCTGCATCTAACCTGTCCAATTCCTTCAGAATTTTATATGTTTCTATGAGATCCCCTCTCACTTTTCTAAATTCCAATGAATATAAGCCTAGTCGATCCAATCTTTCTTCATATGTCAGTCCTGCCATCCCCGGAATCAGTCTGGTGAACCTTCGCTGCATTCCCTCAATAACAAGAATGTCCTTTTTCAGATTTGGAGATCAAAACTGCACACAATACTCAAGGTGTGGCCTCACCAAGGCCCTGTACAACTGCAGTACGACCTCCCTGCTCCTATACTCAAATCCTCTCGCTATGAAGGCCAGCATGCCATTTGCCTTCTTCACCGCCTGCTGTACCTGCATGCCAACTTTCAATGACTGATGAATCACGACAGTTGGGAGTATGACATTCAACAGAAACATGGCTGAAAGAGGGGCAGGTTTGGCAGATCAATATTCCTGGCTACAGGATTTTTAGACATGATAGAGAGAGGGGGTAAAAAGCGGGGAGTCATTGCGGTACTGATGAAAGAATCTATTACAGCGGTGAGGGGGGATGAGATGTTAGAGGGATCATCAAATGAGGCCATATGGGTCGAATTGAAAAATAAAAAAGGGCCGATCACACTGCTAGGTGTGTATGATAACACTGCTAGGTGTGTATGATAGACCCCCAAACAGTGGGAGGGAGATAGAGGAGCAAATATGTAGGCAAATTGCTGTGAAGTCTAAAAACCATAGAATAGTAGTAATAGTAGGGGATTTTAACTATCCAAACATTGGTGGGACAAATTTGGTGTGAAGGGTATAGAATATGCTGAATTCTTGAAATGCATACAAGAAAACTTTTTTAGTCAGTATGTAGCAAGCCCAACACGAGAGGGGGTGGTCTTGGATTTAGTTTTGGGGAATGAAGTTGGGCAGGTTGAAGGGGTATTAGTGGGGGAGCACTTGGCCATCAGTAACCATAATTCAGTCAGATTCAAGTTAGTTGTGGATAAGGACAAAAATAGGCCTGGAATAAAAGTTCCGAATTGGGGAAAAGCTAATTTTGCTAAGTTAAGGAGTGATTTGGCCATAGTGGACTGAAAACAGCTACTTGTGGGTAAATCAGTGTCGGAACAGTGGGAAGCATTCAAGGAGGAGATCAGGAAAGCTCAGGCCAAACATGTGCCCATAAAGAAAAGGGCTGGGAAAAATAATTCTAGAGCCCCCTGGATGTCTAGGGACTTACAGGGGAGGATTAAGGAAAAAAAGGGATGCTTATGTATATACCAATGGCTAAATACTTTAGAAATTTTAGAGGAATATAGAAAGTTAAGAGGCAAAATTAAAAAGGATATTAAGAATGCTAAGAGAGAGCACAAGAAATTCTTGGCCAAAAAATTAAGGAAAACGCTAAGATATTCTATAAATATATTAAGAGCAAGAGGGTAACTAAAGAAAGGGTAGGGCCAATTAGAGACCATGAGGGTAATCTTTGTGTGGAGGTGGAAGATGTTGATAAGGTTCTTAACGAATACTTTGCATCTGTTTTCACAAAGGAAAGGGATACTGCTATCGAGGAGTATGATATTCTGGATGAAATAAATATAGTCAAAGAGGAAATATTAAGGGGTTTAGCAGCTTTGAAAGTAGATAAATCCCCAGGCCCGGATGAAATGCATCTGAGACTGTCGAACGAAGTAAAGGAGGAAATAGCAGAGGCCTTGACCATCATTTTCCAGTCCTCTTTGGATCTGGGCATGGTGCCGGAGGATTGGAGGATTGCTAATGTAGTACCCTCATTTAAGAAGAGAAAAAGGGATAGGCCAAGTAATTACAGGCCGGTCAGCCTAAGCTCAGTGGTGGGAAAATTATTGGAAAAAATCTTGAAAGACAGGATAATTCTGCATTTGAAAACGTAAGGATTAATTAAGGACAGTCAGCATGGATTTGTTAAGGGACGATCGTGTTTGAATTTTTTGAGGATGTAATTAAGAGGGTCGATGAGGATAATGCGTACAATGTAGTATATATGGACTTTAGCGAGGCTTTTGATAAGTTCCCACATGGTAGACTGGTCATGAAGGTTAAAGCCCATGGGATTCAGGGCAAAGTGGCAAGTTGGACCCAAAATTGGCTTGGAGGTAGGAAGCAAAGGGTAATGATTGATGGATGTTTTCATGACTGGAAGGATGTTTCCAGTGGGGTTCCACAGGGCTCAGTACTGGGTCCTTTGCTTTTTGTGGTATATATCAACAATTTAGATTTGAATATAGGGAGTATGATTAAGAAGTTTGCAGACGACACTAAAATTGGCTGTGTGTTCGATAATGAAGATGAAAATCATGGGCTACAGGAGGATATCAATCTACTGGTCAGGTGGGCAGAGCAGTGGCAAATGGAATTTAATTCAGAGAAGTGTGAGGTGATGCACTTTGGGAAGGCTAATGAGGAAAGGGTATACGCATTAAGCGGTAGGCCACTTAATAGTGTAGGTGAACAAAGGGACTTTGGAGTGCTTGTCCACAGATCCCTGAAAGTAGTAGGCCAGGTGGATAAGGTGGTTAAGAAAGCATACAGAATGCTTGCCTTTATTGGCCGATGCATAGAATATAAGAGTAGGGAGGTTATGCTTAAATGGTATAAAACTTTGGTTAGGCCACAGCTGGAGTACTGCGTGCAGTTTTGGTTGCCATATTATAGGAAGGATGTGATTGCATTAGAGAGGGTGCAGAGGAGATTTACTAGGATGCTGCCTGGAATGGAGAATCTTAGTTATGAGGACAGATTGGATAGGCTGCGTTTGTTCTCATTGGAAAAGAGAAGGTTGAGAGGAGAACTCATCGAGGTGTACAAAATATTGAGGGGCCTGGACATAGTAGATAGTAAGCATTTATTTCCATTGGTGGAGAGGTCTTTATTAGGGGGCATAGTTTTAAGGTGGTTGGTGGAAGATTTAGAGGGGGTTTGAGGGGGTGCTTCTTTACGCAGAGGCTTGTGGGGATCTGGAACTCGTTGCCTGGAAGAGTGGTGGATTCAGAAACCCTCACCGCTTTTAAGAGATGGTTGGATGGGCACTTAAAGTGCAGTATCCTGCAGGGTTACAGACCCAGAGCTCGTAATTGGGATTAGACTGGATGACCTTTTGTTGGACGGCGCTGATATGATGGTAAGTACTGCAGGGAATAGAATACGGCCAGGATGATCTCCTGGACTAGTGTCGATCACCTGGATGGGTCGCAGAGGAATTTTCCCAGATTTTTTTCTCCCTAAATTGGCCTGGGTTTTTATCTGGTTTTTGCCTCTCCCAGGAGATCACATGGCTCCGGTTGGGGTGGAGTGTAGAATGAGGGGTTTAAGGGGTGTCGCAGTTGTGTGAGGTGGACTGGTTGGGTTGGGTGTTCTTTGCTTTTCCGTCATTGTTCATAGGTTTACATGTAACCTTTAGGGCTGCTGACCAAGGGCCGAGCAGTTCTTTGTCGGCCGGCGCGGACACGATGGGCCAAAATGGCCTCCTTCTGTGCTGTAAATTTCTATGTTTTTAACAGCCTCATGGGGGAGAAATTCAAACTTATTTCTCCCCTTTATCTGGCTGAAAAATTGAGGTCGGAGATATGAATTTTGGATTGCGATCTCTCGTGCCTGATTTCCCCCCACAAGTGCGATGGCTGCTAAATCGGAAATATCAGTACCTCCTAAGCCTGCAGGGCATGAGTTACCTTCAATATACAACTAGGAATCCTATTTGCCGAGGAAAATACGTTGAGCATGATTGTCCCTAATGTAGTTCAAGTGAGGCCCATGCTGAATTTGGCTCGAGTCGCTCATCGATGTCTTTGGGCATGTTTTCATAGAAACATAGAAAATAGGTGCAGGAGTAGGCCATTCGGCCCTTCTAGCCTGCACCGCCATTCAATGAGTTCATGGCTGAACATTCAACTTCAGTACCCCATTCCTGCTTTCTCGCCATACCCCTTGATCCCCCTAGCAGTAAGGACTTCATCTAACTCCTTTTTGAATATATTTAGTGAATTGGCCTCAACAACTTTCTGTGGTAGAGAATTCCACAGGTTCACCACTCTCTGGGTGAAGAAGTTCCTCCGCATCTCGGTCCTAAATGGCTTACCCCTTATCCTTAGACTGTGACCCCTGGTTCTGGACTTCCCCAACATTGGGAACATTCTTCCTGCATCTAACCTGTCTAACCCCGTCAGAATTTTATATGTTTCTATGAGGTCCCCTCTCATTCTTCTGAACTCCAGTGAATACAAGCCCAGTTGATCCAGTCTTTCTTGATAGGTCAGTCCCGCCATCCCGGGAATCAGTCTGGTGAACCTTCGCTGCACTCCCTCAATAGCAAGAATGTCCTTCCTCAGGTTAGGAGACCAAAACTGTACACAATACTCCAGGTGTGGCCTCACCAATGCCCTGTACAACTGTAGCAACACCTCCCTGCCCCTGTACTCAAATCCCCTTGCTATGAAGGCCAACATGCCATTTGCTTTCTTAACCGCCTGCTGCACCTGCATGCCAACCTTCAATGACTGATGTACCATGACACCCAGGTCTCTTTGCACCTCCCCTTTTCCTAATCTGTCACCATTCAGATAATAGTCTGTCTCTCTGTTTTTACCACCAAAGTGGATAACCTCACATTTATCCACATTATACTTCAAATCATGTCACCCATTTTGCATCAGCAACTGGTGTGCCTTGAACAACTCGCCCATGGTCTCTGACTTAGGGGGAGTGTCTCGTCATGAATACTACATTTTAAGCTCTATATCAGGGCCAAAAAAAAAAATACTAGCTATTAGATTCATTCTCATCATCATAGGCAGTCACTCAGAATCGAGGAAGACTTGCTTCCACTCTTAGCATGAGTTTTTAGGGTGCTGTCCAGTCCAATACGAGAACCACAGTCTCTGTCACAGGTGGGACAGACAGTGGTTGAAGGGAAAGGTAGGCGGGGAGTCTGGTTTGCTGCACATTACTTCCGCTGCAGTGCGCTTGATTTCTGCATGCTCTCGGCGATGATACTCGAGGAGCTCAGCGCCCTCCCGGATGCACTTCCTCCACTTAGGGCGGTCTTTGTCCAGGGATTCCCAGGTGTCAGTGGGGATGTCGCACATTATCAGGGAGGCTTTGACAGTGTCCTTGTAATATTTCCTCTGCCCATCTTTGGCTCATTTGCCGTGGACGAGTTCCGAGTAGAGCGCTTGCTTTGGGAATCTCGTGTCTGGCATGCGAACTATGTGGGCTGCCCAGCGGAGCTGATCAAGTGCGGTCAGTGCTTCAATGCTGGGGATGTTGGCCTGGACGAGGACGCTAATGTTGGTGCGTCTGTTCTCCCAGGGGATTTGTAGTATCTTGCGGAGACATCATTGGTGGTATTTCTCCAGCGACTTAAGGTGTCTACTGTACATGGTCCACGTCTCTGAGCCATACAGGAGGGTGGGTATTACTACGACCCTGTAGACCATGGGCTTAGTGACAGTTTTGAGGGCCTGGTCTTCAAATACTCTTTTCCTCAGGCAGCACTGGCACACTGGAGGCGGTGTTGGATTTTGTCGTCAATGCCTGCTCTTGTTGATAGGAGGCTCCCAAAATAAGGGAAGTGGTCCATGTTGTCCAGGGCCCGCCATGGATCTTGATGTCTGGGGGGCAGTGCTGTGCGGAGAGGACAGGCTTCAGAGGACCTTTGTCTTACTGAAGTTTAGCGTAAGGCCCATGCTTTCATATGCCTCGGTAAATACGTGACTATGTCCTGGAGTTCAGCCTTTGCGTGTGCACAAATGCAGGCGTTGTCCGTGTACTGTAGCTCGATGACGAAAGCATCCTCCTCCGTTTCGGATGCCCCCAAAAGTATGTCACCATCCTCCGCCTGCTCCATGACGACATGCAGGTCGTGATCATTACCAATGGATCCATCACAGACCCAATCCACATCCTATTAGAATACAGTGAAGCTGGTGGGGAATCGGCCCAGTATTAATTTTCCTTTAGGGATATCTATGTGCCTTCATCACAACGCCACAACAGTTGCTTCCGGAGCACAACCCTTGCAACTGGTTACTAAGTGGCACTCTTTATAGCAACCTTTGGATGTTTCTGCCCTTCTATTTTTCCACAGGCCATGATCCTGGCAGATACGCTACGATCGTGCCTGCTGGTGCGCTACATCGCTGGAGTTGGTGGAGTTGCTGGGACCAGTGGGCACCTGCGCCATGTTTTATCTCAGGTGTCCATCAGCTCCCCACTGTCAGAAAATATGACATCCATTAGCTGCCTGGGGTTTGTGCTCACCCCCGTTCTTCGGAAACCCTTTCTGTCCCCGTTGCAGTGCAACACAGAGGTGTAGTAGTGGTACCTGTGCAAAGAAGCTGATTCTCGCTTAAAAAAAAATTCCCTGGAGGTTAGTTTGCTGAAAGGGTGAAAACAGGCATTAAATGGGTATTGTGCTAATAAGACACACCAGTTTGAAAGTCTTGTTTTAATCTGCAATTTTGGTCCTAATTGATGATTACAATAATTTGAACTTGCTTGGTGCTGATAAACAGACACTTACAGGTTTAGCACTCAAATGCAGATCAGACCAATTTTCGTGGAACATTATATGTGGGCTCCACTCATCCACTTCCACTGAACGTGTGGAGTGTGCTGGCTGACACACAGTGGGACGTTGTGGTTGGCTCTCGACCTGAGTGAGAGGGCATACATGTTCTCAGAAGCGACATTGGAGGTCCTGGTGGAGAAGGTCCAGAGGAGGAGGGATGTCCTGTATCTGCAACAGGGAAGGATTCCATCTCACTCTCCTGGCCCTCTCTCCTGCAGCAGCTGGAGCTGCTCTGCCTGGCCTCATGTTCTCCTCTCATTCCGCCTGCAGAGCAAGATGCTGATGACCAAGCACTCCTTTTCTCCTGGTAACTGCGAAAAGGTGTCCAACAAGGTGCAGTAGCACAGAACTCACCCTTTTTAGCTGAAGTCATCAAATCATTTCCAGAACAAATGTTGATCGAATGTTAGTGAAGTCTTCATATAGTGTCCCAGAGGGTCTCCCGGTGTATTTCAAAAGTCCTCTTCGAACCTCCAGCAGCAAGTGAAATGTAAAAGGTTAGATACCTTTAAATCGTGCTCGAAATCCTCTGGAATTACTTGTTTCCTCCCAATCAGCTGCTCGATGTTAGGAAAGGGCGATAGGTCAAGCACTATCCACCAACATGCCTTGTAGGCTCCTTAATGAGCGCTAGCAGGCAATTTAAGTGGCAATCAGCGCCTTTCCGATCCTCCAGACAGCCGTTCTTAGTGCAAGCTTCAACTCCTTTCCCAAGATGCTGTCTTGCACGAAATGTGGGCTAAACCAGTCTTTCATCTTAAGACCCCATTTTGGCCACCTCGGCAGCTCTTTAGCACCTAAAGTGTCCGGGGAAAATTGCCCCTCCCCCCACCAATCTGCAGGGGTCCAAGTCACTTTCTTGGCCTAGATTTACATGGAATTAAATAGAATATACAGCACAGAATCAGGCCATTCGGCCCAACCAGTCCATGCTACCATTTATACTCCACAAGAGCCTCCTCTATCCTTCCGCATATAACCCTATCAGCATAAATCCTCTATTCCCTTCTCATAAGCTTACCTAAACTCTCTTTAAATGCATCCAGACTATTTGCCTCAACTGTTCCCTGTGATAATGAGTTCCAATTTCTCACCACTTTCTTCTGAATTACCTATTTGATTTCTTGGTGACTATCTTATATATGATGACCTCTAGTTTTGCTCTTCCCCACAAGTGGAAACACTCTCCCTGTGTTTACTCTATCAAAACATTTCAAAAGTATAAATACCTCTACTAGTGCACCCCTCAGCCTTCTCTTTTCAAGAGAAAAGAGACCCAGGTTGTTCATCTTTTCCTGATAAGTATAACCTCGCCATCCTTGTAAATCTTTTTTGCACCCTCTCCAGTGCCTCTGTATTCTTTTTTTGTAATATGATGACTCGAAGTATACACAGTACTCTTGAAGTGTGGTCTTGATGGGGCCTAATTCTGCCTTTCTGGTGGTTGATATGCCTCATTTGACTTGGCATACCAGCCTCTAGTCTTTTGCTGATCCTGCTGCTGGCTAGGGAAACAACAGCCCAGGGTGTCCTCACTCCTGGTTCAGCCCCCTATAACATAGCTGGCCTTGTAAGGGCCAGAGAAAGGCTGCATCCCTTAACAAGCCAAGCAAGATTTCCCAACAGAGGTTCTGACCCAGTGTATCCAGGTGCCAGCCATTTTACAAGCCGTTCGGCCAGATTCCCACAGAACAGTCGAGGGCACTTGGCCCCATTATTTTACGATGGTGACCTAAACATTATTTGTATCACAAAATCAGCTACAGGTCATCATCATCATCATCATAGGCAGTCCCTCGAAATCGAGGAAGACTTGCTTCTACTCTAAAAGTGAGTTCACAGCTGGCTGTTCAGTCCAATTCGGGAATTACAGTCTCTGCAACAGGTGGGATTGACAGTGGTTGAAGGAAAGGGTGGGTGGGGAATCTGGTTTGCCGTGCGTGCCTTCCGCTGTCTGCGTTTGGATTCTGCATACACTCGGCGACAAGACTCGAGGTGCTCAGCGCCCTCCCGGATGCTCTTACTCCACTTTGGGCGGTCTTGGGCCTGTAAGTGGTTTCCCTTCGGTGTTTTCGACGCCGTTACACTAGTTTCCCACGTTACACTAGTTCTAGACCTGGGAATTATTACTGCACCGAACAGATGAATGAGTCACGGACAAATACCTCGGTCTCAACCGTCAATGCTTTATTAAAGCTTCCTCAACACAGCAAAACTGCAAGTAAAGGCAGTGATGATGCAATGCAGTTCAATACTCTGGTGTGTCTAAACTGCCCCTATCATGAAGTACCCAACGTCTAAACCTCTGCTCGGATCCACAGTGTACCACTGAATCTGTACCAACCGGCTGGGCTTACCCCTATGGTCCTCGCAGCAAAACCTTCCCACTAAAACCCTTCTAAGGTTTAGTTGGGAGAACACACGACACCTCCTCACACAGTGGCTGTGATCTTAAAGATGCGTGGGCAGTGATGATACTCGCTGATTCGTTGGCTTACTCGCTGCTTCTCCTGGTGAAAACATATCTCTTCTGGTTCTGTACTGTCTATAGTATCCAAGTCACAGTCTCAAGATTAGCTTCACAGTTGAATAGCGAGGTGCTGGTTGCTCATTGGTGGTTTCTTCTCTCCGTCCCAGATGGAGTGCTCGGTCCTTGTAGAGGTGAAGCGAGTGAGAGCAAAAAAGAGAGAGAGAGCGATGGCCACGCTGCCACCTTTTATATCCAAAGTCTGTTTGCTTCTTCTGGCCAAATAAAGATTTTCCTTGTTTCGAGGCTTTTGTCTGAGTGACCCATGTGCATTCCAGTGATGGCTGGTGACGGGTTTTCGCTTCCAACCGGTCTGAGGCTTAATGGTTTTCTTTTGTTCTGGTTTCCCGCCTCTCGGGGTTATCTCATCCAGAAAATGGCTTGATCACTGACCAGTTTATATCTGATCTATTTCTGACGCGTTCACATTGGTTACCAATGGACCCTCCATTTTTGCCCATTACCTGTGATGAGTTGCCTTCTCCTGGCCATTGTAACTTGTCCCAGACCACCCCTGCCCATTAGATGTGGATTTCATGTACAACATGGAAAAATACCTTGGTCCCTCCCACAACAGGCTGCCAGTTTTTTCTGCAGTGAGAAATATTAAACTGCATGGTACAGATAATGCCCAACAATCCTTGGGGAGCCGATGCTTACAGGCCAGGGATTCCAAAGTGCCGATGCGGACGTTACATTTTATCAAGGAGGCTTTGAGGGTGTCCTTGAAGTGTTTCCTCTGCCTATCTGGGGCTCGCTTGCCATGTAGGAGCTCCGAGAAGAGCACATGCTCGTATCGGGCATGAAGACAATGTGGCCCGCCCAATGGAGCTGGTCGAGTGTGGTCAGCACTTCGATGCTAGGGATATTGGCCACTGATGTTGGTGAGTCTATCCTCCCAGTGGATTTGTAGGACCTTGTGGAGGCAGCAATAGTGGTACTTCTCCAGCGCTTTGAGGTGTCTGCTGTATATAGTCCATGTCTCTGAGCCATATAGGAGGGCAGGTATCACTGTCCTGTAGACCATAAGCTTGGTGCCAGATTTGAGGTCCCGGTCTTCAAACACTCTCTTCCTCAGGCGACCGAAGGCTGCACTGGCACACTGGAGGTAGTGTTGGACCTCATTGTCGATGTCTGCCCTTGCTGACAGTGGGTTCCCGAGGTATGGAAAATGGTCCATGTTGTCCAAGGCCGAGCCATGGATTTTGATAACCGGGGGGGGGGCAATGCTGTGTGATGGAGTCAGGTTAGTGGAGGACTTTTGTCTTATGGATGTTTAGCGTAAAGCCCATGCATTCGTACGCCTCGGTGAAGGAGTTGACGATGGCTTGGAGTTCGGCCTCTGAGTATGCGCAGATGTAAGCGTCGTCCGCGTTCTCTAGTTCGATGACAGAGGATGGGGCGACCTTGGATCTAACCTGTAGGCAAAGTAGGTTGAACAGGTTCCCATTGGTTCTATAGTTTAGTTCCACTCCAGGGGGGGAGCTTGTCGATAGTGGGATGAAGCATTGCAGCAAGGAAGATCGAGAAGAGGGTTGGTGCGATGATGCAGCCCTGCTTGACCCCGTGGATTGGGTCTGTGGTGGATCCATTGGTCAGAATCATGGCTTGCATGTCATCATGGAGCAGGCGGAGGATGGTGATAAACCTTTGGGGGCAGCTGAAATGGACGAGGACGTTCCATCGGCCCTCATGGTTGACAGTGTCAAAGGCCTTTGTGAGGTCAAAGAAGGCCATGTACAAGGGTTGGTGCTGTTTCCTGCATTTCTCTTGTAGTTTTCGCGTGGTGAAGATCATGTCCATTGTACCCCTTAGTGGACGGAATCCGTATTGTGACTCTGGGAGGAGCTCAGGGAGAAGACGGTTGAAGAGGATTCTTGCGACGACTTTCCCAGTGGCCAACAGCAGGGAGATTCCTCTGCAGTTGCCGCAGTCGGATTTGTCCCCTTTTTTGAAGATGGTCATGATTACAGCATCTGAGATCTCCTGGCATGCTCTGCTCCTTCCAGATAAGAGAGATGAGATCATGCATTCGCGCCAATAGTGCTTCTCCGCCATATGGTAGAATTCTTTATTAAGATGGAGAGTGACACAGTTAATTCGGAAACTAGGGTCCTGAACTTAAGGAAAGGTAACTTCAACAGTATGAGGTGTGAATTAACTAGAATAGACTGGCAAAGGATATTTAAAGGATAAGCAATGGCAAACATTTAAAGATCACATGGATGAACTTCAGCAATTGTACATCCCTGTCTGGAGTAAAAATAAAACGGGGAAGGTGGCTCAACCGTGGCTAACAAGGGAAATTAAGGATAGTGTTAAAGCCAAGGAAGAGGCATAGAATTTGGCTAGAAAAAGCAACAAACCTGAGGACTGGGAGAAATTTAGAATTCAACAGAGGAAGACTAAGGGTTTAATTAAGAAGGAGAAAATAGAGTACGAGAGGAAGCTTGCAAGGAAAATAAAAACTGACTGGAAAAGCTTCCATAAATATGTGAAGAGAAAAAGATTAATGAATACAAATGTAGGTCCCTTGCAGTCGGATTCAGGTGAATTTATAATGGGGAACAAAGAAATGGCAGACCAATTGAACAAATACTTTGGTTCTGTCTTCACGAAGAAAGACACAAATAACCTTCCGAAAGTACTAGGGGACCGAGGGTCTAGTGAGAAGGAGAAACTGAAGGATATCCTTATTAGGCGGGAAATTGTGTTGGGGAAATTGATGGGATTGAGGCTGATAAATCCCCGGGGTCTGATAGTCTGCATCCCAGAGTACTCAAGGAAGTGGCCCTAGAAATAGTGGATGCATTGGTGATCATTTTCCAACAGTCCATCGACTCTGGATCAGTTCCTATGGACTGGAGGGTAGCTAATGTAATACCACTTTTTAAAAAAGGAGGGAGTGAGAAAACAGGTAATTATAGACCGGTTAACCTGACATCAGTAGTGGGGAAAATGTTGGAATCAATCATTAAGGATGAAATAGCAACGCATTTGGAATGCAGTGACAGGATTGGACCAAGTCAGCATGGATTTATGAAAGGGAAATCATGCTTGACGAATCTTCTGGAATTTTTTGAGGATGTAACTAGCAGAGTGGACAAGTGGATGTGGTGTATTTGGACTTTCAAAAGGCTTTTGACAAGGTCCCGTACAAGAGATTGGTGTGCAAGATTAAAGCGCATGGTATTGGGGGTAATGTACTGACATGAATAGAGAATTGGTTGGCAGACAGGAAGCAGAGAGTCGGGATAAACGGGTCCTTTTCAGAGTGGAACGTAGTGACTAGTGGAGTGCTGCAGGGCTCAATGCTGGGACCTCAGCTCTTTACAATATACATTAACAATTTTGATGAAGGAATTGAGTGTAATATCTCCAAGTTTGCAGATGACACTAAACTGGGTAGCGGTGTGAGCTGTGTGGAGGATGCTAAGAGCCTGCAGGGTGACTTGGACAGGTTAGGTGAGTGGGCAAATGCATGGCAGACGCAGTATAATGTGGATAAATGTGAGGTTATCCATCTTGGGGGCAAAAAGACGAATATTAGCTGGATGGCGGCAGATTAGGAAAAGGGGAGGTACAACGAGACCTGGGTGTCATGGTTCATCAGTCACTGAAAGTGGGCATGCAGGTACAGCAGGCGGTGAAGAAGGCAAATGGTATGTTGGCCTTCATAGCTAGGGGATTTGAGCGTAGGAGCAGGGAGGTCTTACTGCAGTTGTACAGGACCTTAGTGAGGCCTCATCTGGAATATTGTGTTCAGTTTTGGTCTCTTAATCTGAGGAAGGACGTTCTTGCTATTGAGGGAGTGCAGCGAAGGTTCACCAGACTGATTCCAGGGATGGCTGGACTGTCATATGAGGAGAGACTGGATCAACTGTGTTTTTATTCACTGGAGTTTAGAAGGATGAGAGGGTATCTCATAGAAATGTATAAGATTCTGACGGGACTGAACAGGTTAGATGCGGGAAGAATGTTCCCGATGTTGGGAAAGTCCAGAACCAGGGGTCTTAAGATAAGGGGTAGGCCATTTAGGACTGAGATGAGGAAAAACTTCTTCACTCAGAGAGTTGCTAACCTGTGGAATTCCCTGCCGTAGAGAGTTGTTGATGCCAGTTCATTGGATATATTCAAGAGGGAGTTAGATATGGCCCTTACAGCTAAGGGGATCAAGGGGTATGGAGAGAAAGCAGGAAAGGGGTACTGAGGGAATGATCAGCCATGATCTTATTGAAAGGCGATGCAGGCTCGAAGGGCCGAATTGCCTACTCCTGCACCTATTTTCTATGTTTCTATGTTTCCATACTTTAGTGCCTCAGCAGGGATTCCATCTGTTTCTGCTGCCTTGTTTTTCTTGAGCTGACGGATGGCCTTTTCTACCTCGTGCAGGGCTGGGGTTTTGCTGAGATGGTGGTGGGTAGCATGCTGCAGGATGGAGTTGAGGACATTCGTGTCGAAAGCAGAGTCTCAGTGAAGGAGATCTTCGAAGTTCTCCTTCCAGTGGGCCCTGACTTCCTCAGTATCCTTAATGAATGCCTTTCTGTTCTTGACCAGCAGTGGGGTGGGGCCTTGGGTGCTTGGGCCGTAGGTGGTCTTGACTGCACTGAAGAATCCTCGCACATCATGGTTTTCGTCCAGCTGCTGGATCTCCTGTGCTTTCTCCACCCATCATCTATTCTTTAGGTCGCGGGGTTTTTTTGGACCTTGGCCTTCAGCCGCCTGTAGAGCTGCTTTGCTGCTCCCGAATTGGGTTGCTGCTTTAAGTTCAGAAATGCCTTGTGCTTGCGGCTTATTAGCTCCTGGATCTCCTGGTCGTTCTCGTCAAACCAGTTTTGGTGTTTTCTGGTTGAATGACCTCTTCGCAGGTGCTGGTTATGGAGGCCTTGAGGGCAGACTGTGGGAACTTTGCATCTCGCGGTCATCGAGGGTCGCCAGTTTGGCCGTGAGACGCTGGCTGTATAGGGCTTTCTTAACTGAGTCTTTGAGTGCCCCAGCATTGATTTTTCTGTGGCATTGTTTCTGTTGTCGTCGCTGCTTTGGGGCTATATTAATGTTAATGACGGAGTGGATTCAGCGGTGGTCCGTCCAGCAATCATCGGCTCCTGTCATGGCGCAAATAATGCGCACGTCCTTGCGGTCCTTCGCTCAGACGATGACATAGTCGAGCAGATGTCAGTGCTTGGAGCGAGTGTGTCGCCATGATGCCTTATACTTGTCCCTCTGACGGAACAAGGTGTTGGTGATGACAAGGTTGTGTTCTTGGCATTTTGTCAGGAGCAAGGTATCGCTTGCGTTGGTTTTCCCTACGCCCTCTCTGCTGATCACGCCACCCCAGAGGTCTGTGTCCTTACCGACTCTGGCGTTGACTTCGCCGAGGAGGATCAGTTTCTCATCCTTAGAGACTCGGGACAGGGATTGTTCGATGCTGGAGTAGAATTCCTCTTTGGTCTCATCTGTTACATTGAGTGTCGGGGCATATGCAATGATGACAGTGGCACACTGGCTCCAGAATAGGGCGAATCGTAGAATCATGAGACGTTCGCTTATCCCGAAGGGGGAGTCTCTGAGACGGCCCACCAGCTCATTCTTGATGGTGAAGCCAACTCCATGGAGGCAACGCTCTTCTTCTGGTTTGCTTTCCAGAAGAAGGTGTAACCACCACCTTGTTCTTTGAGCTGGCCTTCTCCTGCCCGCTGGTTCTCATTTAGGACGGCGATGTTGACGTCGAAGTGTCTGAGTTCCTGGGCATCGAAAGCAGTGTGACTGTCACTGTTGGGGTTGTCCATGATGTTCCAGGTCCTGAACTTCATTTTGAAGGGTGGAAGATGCCTTTGTGTAAGTTCTTTTAACATGGGGTGGCCATCAACGGAATCAGACTGATAACCGCCAATTATTTTATGTTAAGATTTTCAATTTTTTTAAATGAGTAACATATGCTCTCTCTTCATTATACAATGTTCTAGCATAGCAATCTGTGAAAATGTGTAGGTTACCACATTTCAAATTTAAGAAGGACGTTTCTCATAACTTTTTCATCTTTTCCTAATTTAACAATAAAGAGAGGTTGCTCTATAATATTGCAGACATTTTCTCTACTTTGTGTTGGAGTAGAAAATAGATTAACTCTGTGTTCGGGCACAGAATGGGCGCTTTTTAGATGCAGGTTACCTTTAATGTCTGGTGGGAATGGGGACAAGCAAATCTAACTGTTACTTCGACCCCAAAATTGGAAAAAACTGCATGGCACCAATATTCCTGCAGTTGCATGCAGTAAGCATGAGAAATTCAGCTCTGAGATAGAAATTATGTGGGATTAAGTCCAAATTTGTGGGGGGAATGGGGGTGGGCTGTTTCTGTCAGGCACTGGGCAAGATAGCTCATTTTTAAATTTTGTGGTGAATTCCACCTGTGGGAATATTTTGCTGGTCAGAAGATTTAGGGGTGGAAAGTCGTTTGGAGGCTCATTAGGGTGCTAATGGTGGTGGGGTGGAACATTTTGCGTAGGGAAATGGTTAGCGTCTGCAGCCACAAAATTCATCAGCTGGGCCCTGAGTGTGGAGCGGAGCGCTAAGCGAGGCATTCCACATCTCTCTTAGGGTGCTAGGCCGGCTGAGCAACTGAAAATCCAGAACTAAAGAGCTGGCCTCGGAGTGCCCGAAGAGAGGCTTCCCTGTGAAAAAAAAATTGACAAAAAAAACACCAAAAACATTCCAATAACTTGCTCACCCCGCATAAACATAAATTGGCAAAAAGAAACGATCACACTTATCTCAGGTATTCATTCTATCCCTCACCATGGCTGGAACAGCTCGGACCACCCGCTTTCTCAGGCAGTCCCACTAGGGCGCGCTACAGGTCCCCCAGAAAACAAATTTAAGAACGGTGTCGCAACTGGGGGCAAGGCACACCGACTCGCTTCTCCCGCAAAACTGGCATCGAATGTCCCGGTGGGACGCTGCAAGCTGGCCACCCTCCCGGAAATCAGTTCCGCTGCCATTACCGCCCCTCCGGAGCATGAACAGAGGCAACAACTGACCGAATTTCCACCCTCATCTCTAGTGTCTCTAATGTACTAATTGGCCCTTCAACAACTGGACAATTCCTTTAGTCGAATGACTCCTCAGCCAACATTTTCAGGAGATTTCAGATTCGAGTCAATAAAGTAGGCCTCATCTTTCATCTGTGTATGAAGTATTCCAGTCTAGCAGTCTTGTTGAAGACTCCAACCCATTCAGTAATACTTGCATTCAGGTTCAATTACCACATTTTTGAAGTTGTTTTAAAAGTACCTAAAGTATCATTAGGATAAATTTGACCTCTGGTCCATGATCCAGATCATTTTTAATGCTTAAAGCATTTTCTAGTTTAAATGCAAAGAGGTTAGTGGCTAAATTACCTTTCTTATTACAGTTCATAAGAAAATGATCAAAGATGCTTACAGTCGCCTCTACGACTGAAATGATTTTGTTACCAATGATGTTATTTGCATATATATCAGAAAGCCTGGATTACTTTGAATCCATGTTTAGCCTGTAATTCTATAAAAGGAAATATCCATTCCTTATTTTATAAATATTTTATTAATATAAAAAATGTTGACCCCTTCTTTCCTCCAATCCACAGCATAACCCCTGAACAAATTCATGCATTTTCCATAATGGAAATGCAATGAGGTGGAGGTCTGGAATCCTAACAGTGCAGAAATCCTATTAAATACCTATTTAGCACCTTCTAGTTCATTAACCCACAGGGCATTTTATTTTGGAATAACAAGGAGCCCAGGTCTAAATTTTTAAATGCATATTGTCCAGTCATCAGTCATACAGATGGAGCCAGCCTTCTCACAGAACAAAGCCACGAGCAGAAAGCAAAGCTAAAATTCCAGCAAATGCCTACGCAGTTCTGTTAATGCCAGACAGCCCATGCTCCCTACAATTTATGAATTGTAATTTTTTTCTATCTATTTTGCTGTTTAAGTTTTACAGAGAATTTATAGAGAAATGCACACAGACGATTGATAGATCATAACAGTCCTTAAACAAGAAACAGCTCAATCAAAAAAAGGTTCCATTCTTTTTCAACAACCACAATTTGCATTTATATAGCACTTTTAACGTTGTGACACTTCCCAAGGCACCTGTGGAGGATCATTCATGCTAACTAAATAATGTTAATGATGCACCAATCACTCAATGGACTAATACAACGTTTGAAATAAGACAGAGCCATACGGACCACAAAGGTTCCAGATACATTCGCTAATCTGCCCTGAGTAGAACCATAGAAGATTACAGCACAGAAGGAGGCCATTCATCTCATCGTGCCTGTACTTGTTGTTAGATCCAATCCAACTGCTCTGCTCTCTCTCTCCATAGCTTTGTATCTGCCTCTGGTTCAAATATTTATCCAAAGATTCAATAGTCTCAAACACTCAATCACACCCTGCGGCAAAGCCTTCCATGCTCCAACAATCCGTTGTGTAAAGAAGTTTCTACTAACTTGCCTGCTCACGCTATTAGTGATAATTTTGAATTGATGACCTTTCATCAATGACTCTGCAACCAAAAGAAATAATCTTTCCGTATTTAATTAATTGCAACCCTTCTTAATTTTATAAACCTCTATTAAATGATTTCTTAGCCTTCTCTGCTCCAGTGGAAATAATCCCCAAGAGGTTTTACCTCATTATTATAGTTTCCCATCTCTGAATGGGAAGATGGGAAACTATAATAGTTTGTCCTGGTGAATTTATTCTGTATGCTCTCTATGATTTTAATATCATTTCTATTATGTACCTCAAAACTGTACTTGATGCAACCCCAGTACTATGCCTGTTTTACTACTGTGTAAAGTACACTACAGTGATCTCCTTTGTCTAGTCCATCAAACAACTTTCTAACAAATATGCTTAATCTCCTCAGCATGGATTTATGAAGGGGAAGTCATGTTTGACAAATTTGCTGGAGTTCTTTGAGGATGTAACAAACAGGATGGATAAAGGGGAACCAGTGAATGTGGTGTATTTGAACTTCCAGAAGGCATTTGACAAGGTGCCACATAAAAGGTCACTGCACAAGATAAAGGTTCACGGGGTTGGGGGTAATATATTAGCATGGATAGAGGATTGGCTAACCAACAGAGAACAGAGAGTCGGGATAAATAGTTCATTCTCTGGTTGGCAACCAGTAACTAGTGGGGTGCCGCAGGGATCAGTGCTGGGACCCCAACTATTTACAATCTACATTAATGACTTGGAAGAAGGGACTGAGTGTAACGTAGCCAAGTTTGCTGACGATACAAAGATGGGAGGAAAAGCAATGTGTGAAGAGGACACAAAAAATCTGCAAAAGGACATAACAGGCTAAGTGAGTGGGCAAAAATTTGGCAGATGGAGTATAATGTTGGAAAGTGTGAGGTCATGCACTTTGGCAGAAAAAATCAAAGAGCAAGTTATTATTTAAATGGAGAAAGATTGCAAAGTGCTGCAGTACAGCGGGACCAGGGGTACTTGTGATGAAACACAAAAGGATAGTAGGCAGGTACAGCAAGTGATCAGGAAGGCCAATGATATCTTGGCCTTTATTGCAAAGGGGATGGAGTATAAAAGCAGGGAAGTCTTGCTACAGCTATATAAGGTATTGGTGAGGCCACACCTGGAATACTGTGTGCAGTTTTGGTTTCCATATTTACGAAAGGATATACTTATTTTGGAGGCAGTTCAGAGAAGGTTCACTAGATTGATTCCAGGGATGAGTGGGTTGACTGATGAGGAAAGGTTGAATAGGTTGGGCCTCTACTCATTGGAATTCAGAAGAATGATAGGTGATCTTATCAAAATGCATAAGATTATGAGGGGGCTTGACAAAATAGATGCAGAGAGGATATTTCCATTGATGGGAGAGACTAGAACTAGGGGGCATGATCTTAGAATAAGGGGCCAACAATTTAAAACAGAGATGAGGAGGAATTTCTTCTCTCAGAGGGTTGTGGATCTATGGAATTCGCTGCCTCAGAGAGCTGTGGAAGCTGGGACATTGAATAAATTTAAGACAGAAATAGACAGTTTCTTCAACGATAAAGGGATAAGGGGTGATGGGGAGCGGGCGGGGAAGTGGAGCTGAGTCCATGATCAGATTAGCCAAGATCTTAAAGAATGGCAGAGCAGGCTCGAGGGGCCGTATGGCCTACTCCTGTTCCTATTTCTTATGTTCTTATGTTTTTATATCATACACCTGAATTTTTCTAATAAACCTCATGCGAGAGAATCCATTGAACACCTTCTGGAGGATCCATGTGCTTTACATGTACTGCGTCCCCTTTATCAATCCAATCAGTCGCTTTTGTAAAACAACTCCACTAAACTTATCAAAACTTGACTTGTCTTTAGCAAATCCATGCCGCCTGCCCTTGATTATGAATTTCTAAATGTTTACTAATTTTATCTCCAGTTATGGATTCTAAGAGCTTGCCCACGACTGACATTAGACCCGTGGGTGTAAAAATTAGTCTTCGGCGATTATGCAAACAGGCGGTATCGGTTGGCTCACTCGTTATACACACCACACAATATTCAGTTCCATTATAGTAAATGGAACTAAATATTAGGCTGGGCATATAATGAGTGGCCGATCCGATACCGCCCATTTTGCATAATCACCTAAGATGAATTTGCAAACCATTATTTTTCTCTTCCTTCTTGAAAAAGAATGTTGCATTAGTTATTCTCCATTCTAACAGCGCAATTTGCAGATTTAAGGCAGATTGAAAAATTGTTGTGTTTGGACCTCTGTTATCTCCTCTATCACTTCTTTCAAAAGTCTAATATGCACGCAATCAGGGCCTGGTGATGTATCTACCTTGCATTCTGAAAATTTGTTCAGAACAGATTGTTTTTCTACAGCTATCTCCAACGTTGCCCCACATCTCCTCTGCTATACCTATTATTTAAAACTGCTGTTCCATCTTCATCTGCTCCAACATGACAGTCATGACAACAGTAGGCTACAATTGGTCTCAGCGCCCCTGAGCTAAGGAGGGGAGAGAAAAATCAGTCAATACACCTCCTATAGTTGAATAGCCTGCTGACCTTCACTGTCTGGGCTCATTGTTACTTGTTACTTGAGTGAGGTAACTGAGGGCTGCCTGCATCTGAACAACTGTGGCCCAGTGTCAATCACCACCTTCAGCAGAGGAAAAACTACTTCAAATGTTCGTTTCTAAACTGGAAATACTCAACCCCACAGCTAACTATTAAAATGATTATCAATTTTAGTAAGAAGGGCTACTAGTTTTTATTAATTATCATATCGCAGTTAGGTTAATAATCTTAAATGTTTAAATTTTTCATTTGACCATCAGAATGGATGAATACGGTTTCGGTTCCAAAAATAATTTTAAATTGTGATGACTTCTAACCTCCCCTCATTAATTTTGCAACTGAAGAATTGAACAAATTCACCCACTGACTGCAGCACACATTTCTGGAAGACTCACTCAGATCGGATCGAAAAGAGCCAAGTGTCATTATTAGTATAAAAAGAAACCTTGGTGGAAAAATTCGTCCCCTTAGCACTGCCCGTTAGTGCCAGTAGATGGCGCTAATGCGCCATTGAGACCAGTGGCGACAGGGCGAGGCGAATCAAGTGGCGCATGCCAAATTGGGATCCCCGTAGTGCTGCCAGTAACAGCTATCGCCGGGGCCATCAATGCCAGGGAGATCGTGATGTCAGTGATTGTGCAACTTTCACTGAATGCCCGATTTCCCAAATTGCTTTTAGGCACTTACCTCACCGCTAGGAGTAAACACTGACAGGGCGAGCTGCAGGGACGTTATTTAAAGAGATCTTTAGTAATCACTCACACCTGTCAGGTTAGTGCAGTTTCAGTGGCTTTTTGTTAGTTTCAGCTACTGCAAGAATTTAATTGAGTAATTTCAAGGGGGTAGAAAATTCAGTACCTTAGTGCCTCCCATTAGCACCAGCAGGCGATGCTAATGGGGCGCTAGAGCATTATCACTGGCGCAAGGTGAATCCAGCGGCGCATGCCAAATCCCGTCCTCCCCCATTCTGCAGCACCACCATTAACAGTTATCGCCAGGAGCCTCAACAAATGGTGGATCGTGATGTCAGTGAGTATGCAACGCTCATTGACCACTCTCTCTGTGAAATTGATTGTTGCCACCGATGCCTGAAGGAAACAGCAACAGGGAGTGCTGGCGTGAAGCAGCAGAAAGCCGACTCCAGAGACGTAGATAAAGGGATCATCAATAATGAGTCAAGTTAATGGAGTTTCAGTGCTTTCTTGTCAGTTTCACATAGTCCAACAGTTTCATTTAATAATTTCACGTTTTTTTTTGTATCAGGAGTGTTGCAGAAACTAAAAAGTAGCTACATTTATGTTTTTTTTAATTTAACTGCTACACTTGGTTGCATTAATGGGGGTTGTACTGCCAGTCGACCTCGCCCTCCTTGATCTACGGCGGAGGGAGCACAGGCAGCGAGAAAGATGGGAATATGTACGCCGATGGAGGAGCACGAAAAGGAAGAATATGAGAAACAGGAGAGAGGGAGGAAGAAGGCAACTGGACAATTGGGCTTCAAACGGGCAGTCCATGATGTGGTGTGCCAACTCCCTCTATGTAGTGCGGCAGACATTTGGCGAGGGCCTCCTGCCAGTTGGTGGGTACATGACTGCCCGTTTTCTCTCCACTGCTAAAATCAATGCCTCCAAAGCTTCTTGGGGAAAACGGCAGGCTCTTTGCCTGGGTTGGCGATTTGCCATGAGGATTTGTAAATAACTGCTCCTTCTCCTTAACCTTCTTCTTATGGTTGTTGAGGCAGCTGCACAGCTAACACTGCTGAGAATGAGGTGCTGTAGCATCAATGAACCTTCCCTTTAAGTAGTGAAAAAAGCCTGTGGCAATCATAAGTTGCATTAGAATGCATCCGATATTGGTCCAGCCTTTAAGTGTAACGCCAATGAGCTTGGGTTTTTAGACTTGACATAAGACGCCAATCATTTTATTGAGCAGTGAGGATGAATTTTGCATGCAATCTGGAGCATTTTTGTCTGGCGCGAATTCACCATCCTTTGTCCTAACACAGCACATTCCTTGGCTATAATGAATTTCTCGCCAATGTCTCATTGTCTAAACAGACACCTCCAGAATCCTTCTGCTGGCTTCTAATTTTAATTACCAAAAAGTCCAAGAAAGAGGTGACAAAGGACAACCCTATTATTTGTAATTAAAATGATGTAGTGCCACATACCTTTAACATATTTGGAGTGAAATTGGTCTCAGGCAGTAGCACAAAATGGGTGAAGTCAATGGAAAACAAAATCGGGTGGGTTGTAAAATGGGCTGACGATATACTAGTGCCCATTTTGAGCTACTGTCTTGGACCAATTTCAGCCCCATTGGCTACAATATTCTGTCTGGTGATAATAGGAAATCAAATGACTGACACTCTAAATATCTGCCTCCTACATTACAATAGTGACTACATTTCTAAAGTACTTCAATGTAAGGTGCGTTGGGACATCCGGAAGTCATGAAATGCGAGTTCTTTCTTTACATTATTAAACTGAAAGGCAACGGTTAATTTTTATTTCACATCTAACAGAATTTCTATACAACATGAGTTTATCAGACTTATTGATATAACAAGAAGCCTTATGGATCAAGCACTAAAGAATTTTCCAACAATGCTGCTCAGCCTGATCTGTTTGCATTGTGTTGCACTGAAAGGTCATAGTTCCCAAATTATGTGGAGAAATAATTTGCATGATTTAAGAGGCACAGGCTCAGCATGGTCTACATGATTATACTGCTGAAAACAAAAGATCCAGCGTATCAATAGGATAGAAAATTCCAGAAATATTCAGAGTTCCAAAAGGGAAAGTAAGGAAAGTAGGGGCTACATTTGTGATCCGTAAATTAAATGGGGATGAATGACTGGGGGTAAAGAAGACACAGGATAAACTAGTGATTAAAAATTAATAGCTGCTCAAAAACCAATTAAAGAGCGATGGTTCCAGATTGTCTGCCACAAAGGCAGCTGTGGACATAAGAAGCCAGCTTATGTATATCCTCACTGATGGTTAAATATAAGCTCCAGTTCCTTCATTCCTTTCATTATTGACTCTTAACTGTTTTTTTCCCATTCTATTGCTGTCTAATAGTATCAGTTAAAGCATGTATATTGCGGCAAGATCCAGTGCTGTGCAACTATTTAATAAAGGTTGCCACAAGATTTTACTGTTGATAAAGTGCAATATTTGATTTTTATTTTATTGGACTTAATCCTTCTCCAGCTGTTTCCAGAATGGACTCTGCTAAAGCAGCTCTAGCTGTGACTGCTAAATGTAATATGGAATAGCATGTGGACTGCTGATCGAACAGTGAACCTGCTCTCTGTGCCGTTGTAAGCTGATAGCAGAGCTTTAGCCAAAGCATTAACCGATGCTTACTCTCTCAGGTGTTGATGTATCTTCTGTATGCTTCAGATTTCCAGCTATTTTCAGAGTTTTTTTCCTTCAGGAAAAGAAGAAAGAACTTGTGTTTGTATATTGATGGGAAGAATGAGGTGAGACAATATAAACTAAAGGGTACTAAAGGGGCTGCATGAATAGAGATACCTGGGGGTATATGTACACAAATCATTGAAGGTGGCAGGGCAGGTTGAGAAAACGGTTTAAAAAGTATATGGGATCCTGGGCTTCATAAATAGAGACATAGATTACAAAAGTAAGGAAGTTATGATGAACCTTTATAAAACACTGATTCAGCTTCAACTGGAGTATTGTGTCCAATTCTGGGCACTGCACTTTAGGAAGGGTGTGAAGGCCTTAGAGAGAATGCAGAAACGATTTACAAGAATGGTTCCAGTGATGAGAGTCTCCTTAGAGCAGAGAACTTTGAGAGGAGAATTGATAGAGATGTTCAAAATCATGAAGGGTCTAAACAGAGTAGATAGAGAGAAACTTTTCCCGTTGGCGGAAGGGTCGAGAACCAGAGGACACAGATTTGAGGTGATTGGCAGAAGAACCAAAGGCGACATGAGGAAAAACTTTTATACAATGAGTGGTTATGAATTTGAATGCACTGCCTGAATGGCAGACTCAGTTATGGCTTTCAAAAGGGAATTGGATAAGTACCTGAAACAAAAAAACTTGCATGGCTACGGGAAAAGGGCAGGGGAGTGGGACTAGCTGAGATGCTCTTGCAGAGAGCCGGCACATGCTTGATGGGCTGAATGGCCTGCCTCTGTGCTGTAACCATTTCACGATTCTATTGTATGCAGCACATTTTATGACCTCTGGATTCCGTCAAGTGCTTCACAGCCATTGGTTTTTTAAATTTCAAAATATACTTTATTCATATAAAAATTTATACAGTACATTCAAAAGCAGTTCAGTACATTTAGCTGCAGTCAGCAATCCCATACACTACATTTGGGTGCTGACGGCAGTTCCGTTCGATACATTTCCTTGCTTTTCAGTTCAAGTACACTTCGGTACAATACGGGATACATTGTAGTACATTCAACAAATTACATTACATGTGTCACTATACAGTACACGGAATGGGTGACGGTACATTTACATTTTTCCTTTCCAACGTGCATCACGAAACAGATCTTGCATTGTACATGGCACTACATAGGTGTTTACAGATCATGGTGATCCATGTACACAAAAAAGAGGTTACAAGTACGGCCCGAGGGGAGTTTTGTACTGATTCCCTGCCCCCGGGTTTACCGTGGCAGAAGGGCTTTAAACTGTGGCCCTTGCCCACCGTGCCTTTGCGGCGACTGCACCAATTTTAAGTGCGTCCCTCAGCACGTAATCCTGGATCTTGGATTGCGCCAGTCTGCAACACGCAGACGTGGACATCTCCTTGCTCTGGAAGACCAGCAAGTTTCGGCAAGACCAAAGAGCGTCTTTGACCGAGGTGATGGCCCTCCAGCAGCAGGTGATGTCTGTCTCGGTGTGTGTCCCTGTGAACAGCCCGTAGAACACAGAGTCCTGTGTTACGGAGCTGCTCGGGATGAACCTCGACAGCAACCACTGCATCTCTTTCCAAACCTGCCTTGCGAAGGTGCAATCCTAAAGGAGATGGGTGACAGTCTCGTCCGCCCCGCAGCCGACTCGGGGGCACCGTGCCGTGCTGCTGAGACGTCGGCTGTGCATGAACGCTCTGATGGGTAAGGCCCTCCTCACCGCCAAACAAGCTACGTCTTGGTGCTTGTGTGACAGCTCTGGCGATGATACGTTCTGCCAAACGAGTTCGATCGTCTGCTCAGGGAACCATCCGACAGGGTCCACTCACTCCTTCTTTTGTAGGGCATCCAGGACCTTACGTGCTGACCACTGTTTTATGGCCTTGTAGTCAAAGGGGTATTTTTGTGAAAAACTTTTCCACGAAGGACAGGTGGACAGGCATGCTCCAGCTGGTGGGGGCGTTTCGTGGCAGCGTGGCCAGGCCCATCCTTCGCAACAAAGGGGACAGGTAGAACCTCAGCACGTAGTGACACTTGGTGTTTGCGTACCGGGGGTCTGCGCACAGCTTGATGCAGCCGCACACAAAGGTGGCCATCAGGATGAGGGCCACGTTCAGAACATCCTTTCCTCCACTGTCCAGCCATTGTAATGTAGGGAAATAGGGCAACCAATTGGCACACAGCAAGGTGCCACAGACAGCAATGAGATAAATGACCGGTTAATCTGTTTTAGTGATGGTGGTTGAGGTATAAATATTAGCCAGGATACCGGGAGAACTCCCCTGCTCTTCTTCGAATAGTGCCATGGGATATATTACATCCACCTGAGAGGAAAGACATGCTTCGGTGTAACGTCTCATCTCAAAAACTGCAACTCCGACAGCACAGCATTCCATCAGCACTGGACTGAAGTATCAGCCTAGATTACCTACTCCATTCTCTAAAGTAGGGCTTGAACTCACAACCTCTTACTCAGAGGTGAGCGTGCTGCCCACTAAGCTAAGACTAATACCTTTTTAAGCATTCATTGCCCTGCTTGTGAATCAGAGGTAACTAAAACATACTTGCTGTTGAGACACTGTAATTCTAACTTCATTAGTAAATACAGATAAATGCTATAATTTGTTGATGCATGGATTTCTGTTGGTAATAATAAGCCATATGAAGAGGACAACAAGCTGGAAATTATAATTTCAACACAGCCTCTATTTTAAGTTTTTTTTTAAGCCAAACAGTTGTTCTCATGAAAATGAGCTAAAGCAGGACTTGTGAATAAATCAGTTTCTTGACACATTTGCCTGAGTGGATCACAATAATAGCCACTTGGGACATGCACATTATACAGGTTTATAGTCATAAGGTGTATGGTTAGCAATTTAACAAGTGCTTTGGTAGCGCTGATGCTGGTGCCTTTTGATTGGCTCCGCAACTGTCCATTGGTTGTAACACATTTGTTCTCGCAGAGAGTGGAATGGGTAAAGTTGTGTGGACTTATCAGTGCATTAAGAAGGGAAGTAAAAATGAACAGTTACTCAATGCACTCTCGATGTCCCAATAGAACTTAACTTCCCACCTCCTTATATAAAACACTCCATATGTCCCATAGAGTCTACCAATTGTAGAAACATTAGAGTGACATCTGTTCTTTTATGCTTTCAAAAGGATTACTTCAATTATGCCTCCAATAATTTAGCTATCCATTCTTTCAGCTCTCAAGAATATGTAATCACAGATTCTACCTTAGGAAGCGGTTTGGTATAAATTAACATTTCAAAGCTAATTAACTTTATTTTCAGCGCTTCATGTGGGCCTGTTCCAGGTTATCTTCAGACAATGATAACCAATCCAATTAAGTTGTCTTCAAACAGCTTTTTCTGCACTATACAAAGCTTTATGCCTATAGATTATTTCACAATCTTATTGAATGGTTTGAAAATCTCCCATGAAGGTAGAAAAGCTAACATTCCAAAAATAGATTTAATTTCCGATGTCATGTACATCGTGATTAAATCCACACTTCCAGACAATGATAATGGCTGAGGATACAACCTTTCCAGTCCACCTATAGGTAAGAGTTGTGTTTTGGATTTGTTTGAAAGCTTATGTAATTAAACATAAGGGGGAATATCCTCAGCATGGAATGTCTGGTAACAGCAACTGCAAATATAGTATCTTTCACATAGAAAAACATCCCAAGGTGCTTAAAAATGAAAATAACCGGTTGATGATCTAGTGCACATAACACACCGAGGAAAGTTTCCCCTGTGATTTCTATTTAAGAACAGATATGTCCACTTTGCCCAAAGCTTTGTTGATATTTAGAGATTTGTTTTTGTTCCTAATTTTGATCATTTGTAAAAAGTCTATGAAAATTCCTTGACAGATATGTGTTTTTGTTGAAGGGTTCTCATGCTCTCCTGTCAGTGGGCCAAAGTGTGAGCTAGGGCTATTGAAATTAGTATTAAGAAGAGCAAGTGGTCTACAGTCTTTGGAAGGGTCTTCCTTTAATTGAAGATTTATCACATTGATGGCCTGATTCAATGTTTGGGATAAAGATCCTCTCATCTTTATATGCGTTTTTCAATCTTAATGCCTCCATATATCTGACATTATGGAGTAAACAAGTAATGGAGGTTTGCCCGCCCTGCCATTAGTTCCTTATCCTGCTTCGTTTCCTTTAATGAAGGTGCCCACAGGGGTCTATTCCTGCTCCTAATTTCTATCTTCTTATTTAGGATGGTTTTCTTTTCCTTCACAATTTTTGTGACATTCAAGGCAATAAAGAAGTTATTAGAACACTGAATCTTCAGACAACATTTGTGCACATGCAATTCTTCATAGCAGAAATAGAATATTATGATAATTTACCGAGTTCTTACAGATAATCTGTCCCTCTCCATCTCATTTAGATTGTTTAAGACAGATTGTAGATTGGAAAAGTGCTTATTCTATACTTCGCAAGCTTAAGGTTTTTATTTAATAATTAATAAAGTTTTAGCGGAAGTTACTAAGGTCTTATATTCGACTTCCCTGTGTCCTCTTTATTGTTATTCCTGTTTAATTTTAATAAATAATATATTATCCTCTGCATGTTCAGAACATTTTAGTCCTCTAGATTATGACTGGAGGCTTTACCTAGGTCTCATGATCAACAAATTACGGGGTCAAAATTCGGTGACACCATTTTTGAGGCAGCGTCACCATCTGAATGGAGATATTAACGCCAGGCGGCAGTTGCCGTTTCCAACGCTTCTCTAGAGCTTGGAAAGGAACACTGGAAGGAGGTGGTGGAAAAAAAAGCAGTAAAAGGGAATATTATTTGAATGGGGAGAAATTACAACATGCTGAGATGCAGAGGGATCTGGGGGTCCTTGTGCATGAATCCCAAAAAGTTAGTTTGCAGGTGCAGCAGGTAATCAGGAAGGCGAATGGAATGTTGGCCTTCATTGCGAGAGGGATGGAGTACAAAAGCAGGGAGGTCCTGCTGCAACTGTATAGGGTATTGGTAAGGCCGCACCTGGAGTACTGCGTGCAGTTCTGGTCACCTTACTTAAGGAAGGATATACTGGCTTTGGAGGAGGTACAGAGACGATTCACTAGGCTGATTCCGGAGATGAGGGGGTTACCTTATGATGATAGATTGAGTAGACTGGGTCTTTACTCATTGGAGTTCAGAAGGATGAGGGGTGATCAGATAGAAACATTTAAAATCATGAAAGAGATAGACAAGATAGAGGCAGAGAGGTTGTTTCCACTGGTCGGGGAGACTAGAACTAGGGGGCACAGCCTCAAAATACGGGGGAGCCAATTTAAAACCGAGTTGAGAAGGAATTTCTTCTCCCAGAGGGTTGTGAATCTGTGGAATTCTCTGCCCAAGGAAGCAGTTGAGGCTAGCTCTTTGAATGTATTCAAGTCACAGATAGATAGATTTTTAACCAATAAGGTAATTAAGAGTTACGGGGAGAGCGCGGGTAAGTGGAGCTGAGTCCACGGCCAGATCAGCCATGATCTTATTGAATGGCGGAGCAGGCTCGAGGGGCTAGATGGCCTACTCCTGTTCCTAATTCTTATGTTCTTATGTTCAACCGCAAAATTCAGTTTTGCTGCCTGAAAAGGGGATTGCAGCGTTAAATCAGGCATTGCACTCTACTCTGGAGACGGTAAGTGGCGATAAGTGGGTGGCAAGTGAGGCGGCAACATTCAGGTGGCAATCATCATTTTCAAGGCCATAGCCTGCCTGTTTAAAGTAGCCTCGGGGGAGGGGCACATTCCAAAGCAGAACTGAGTGAAATTTGAATTTAAACAGGAAGATGCATCAAACAGAAAGAGACATGTTGAAGGACATTTGAGTTGGCCAATCAGCGGAAATGGTCACGTGATCACCGGCCAAACAGAACTAGACATTTGGCTGTTAACCGGGATCAGTTTTGTTTGAGAAATATAAAAACTTCAAACAAAGGAATCTTCTTTCTCTAGAACTTGGAAAGGAACACCGGAAGGAGGTAGTGGAAGACAGCCGTTGAACACATGGAAGGGAACAGGTGGAAGGTATATTTTGAATGGACTAATCACCCATTGAATTATACGTGCCAGGTTGTGCATAACCAATTAATGTTGGAGCATATGTGAATTTTAAGGTTGTTTTAACTGTGTCAATTTAGGTCATTTGTAGCTATGGTTTTTGGTTTTAAATTTGTATGCGGTAGTGTTGAACTCGGAACTTAGTCATTTTTAATCTTGTTAAAAAAAAGTCCATTATACTTTAAGATTCTGCAAAACCAAAGAGAGAGTGAGACTGATCACTCAAGATGTGTGCAGAAGAGTTAGAAACTCGGAAGAGAACTAGGTATAAAATGGGGAATTATTTGCCTAATGAACCCCAGTATGGAACAAGAGGTGGAGAAAAGGGGGGAGCTTGATGACAGGCCCCAGTACATAAGAACATGCGAACATAAGTAATAGGAGCAGGAGTAGGCCATACGGCCCCTCGAGCCTGCTCCGCAATTGAATATGATCATGGCTGATCCAACCATGGACTCAGGTCCACTTCCCTGCCTGCTCTCCATAACTCCTTATTTCCTTATCATTTAAGAAACTGTCTATTTCTGTCTTAAATTTATTCAAATTCTCAGCTTCAGCAGCTCTCTGAGGCAGTGAATTCCACAGATCCACAACCCTCTGAGAGAAGAAATTTCTCCTCATTTCATTGTTAAATGCATGGCCCCTTATTATAAGATTATACCCTCTAGTTCTAGACTCCCCTATCAGTGGAAACATCCTCTCTGCATCCACCTTGTCAAGCCCCGTCATAATCTTATACATTTCGATAAGATCACCTCTCATTCTTCTGAATTCCAATGAAGAGAGGCCCCAATCTACTCAGCCTTTCCTCATTAGTCAACCCCCTCATCTCTGGAATCAACCGAGTGAACCTTCTCTGAACTACCTCCAAAGCAAGTATATCCTTTTGTAAATATGGAAACCAAAACTGCACGCAGTATTCCAGGTGTGATCTCACCAATACCCTGTACAACTGTAGCAAGACTTCCCTGCTTTTATACTCCAACCCCTTTGCAATAAAGGCCAAGATTCCATTGGCCTTCCTGATCACTTGCTGTACCTGCATACTAAACTTCTGTGCTTTATGCACAAGTACCCCCAGGTCCTGCTGTACTGCAGCACTTTGCAATCTTTCTCCATTTAAATAATAACTTGCTCTTTGATATTTTTCTGCTAAAGTGCATGACCTCATACTTTCCAACATTATACTCCATCTGCCAAATGTTTTCCCACTCACTTAGCCTGTCTATGTCCTTTTGCAGATTTTTTGCACATTGCTTTTTCTCCCATCTTTGTATCATCAGCAAACTTGGCTACATTACACTCAGTTCCTTCTTCCAAGTCGTTAATATAGATTGTATATAGTTGCGGTCCCAGCACTGATTCCTGTGGCACCCCACTGGTTACTGTTTGCCAACCCGAGAATTAACCATTTATCCCGACTCTCTGTTTTCTGTTCATTAGCCAATCGTCTATCCATGCTAATATATTACCCCCAACCCCATGAACTTTTATCTTTATTGGTACGGGAATGTAAGGACTCCACCTGAGGCAACTGCACACCCGGTGCCGATGAACCGCATGTGGGAACAAAAGTTTGTGCCGCCTGAACAGGACGGCCAAACAGGGGCATTGCAAAGTAATTATATGGTCCTCTATAACAGGATCCAGCTAAAAGGACTGGTTCAAGAAGTACCGAAGCTGGGTGTATGGGGCGATCCTGACCAGAGGATTCAGGGCTTAAGGTGGTGCAGAGAAAGGTTGTGAAACAGGATGGGCAGAGGAAACATGCGGAATCTAAAAAGAACTTCAAAGAGTTTGAACACAAGATAGTGATTCAGAAAATAATTGTATTTGTTGTATATTTTTGGTGCAGAAATTGGGTTGGACGATTGTTTAAAAGACAGAAAAAAAAAGTCGTTGTTTGGGGAGTGGAAGAATTTTCGTTTGTTTGAAAATCGGTCTTTAAAAGAAAGTTTGTTCTGTTTGTATTAGCTCCACCCATTTTATTTTCTGGACAAAAGTGATGTGTGGAATGTGGAGAGAGAGGCCCCTTTGTGCTGAAGGAGAGATAAGGGGAAGTTAGTTGCTATGGTGACTGTTTAAAAAAAAAAGCAGGAAGGATTTTATTAAAAGAGATGTTCAGTGGGAATTCAAACCATGAAATTGTAGACATATAGCAGAGAAAAATATTAAAACCTGCATGTGACAACAGAATATGGTGCAGATTATAAAACAAACATTATTTGCCTTTATTAGTCGAGGCATGGAATACAGGAGCAGAGATACCATGCTTGAACTGTATAAATCTCTAGTTGGGTCACAGGTGGGGTGCTGTGTGTTGTTCTGGTTATCACATTGCAAGAAAGATGTGACTGCACTAGAAAGGATGCAGATGAGTTTTACTAGAGTATTGCCTAGTCTCCTGAATTTTGGCTGTGTGGAAAGTTTGGAGATGCTGGGTCTCTTTTCTTTAAAACAAAAGAAGTCTGAGGGGAGACCTTATTAAGGTCTATAAATTGATGAAGGATCTGGATAGAGTGATAGGAAGATCCTGTTTCCCTTGGCTGGAAGGCGGGTCAAAAACCAGGGGGCATAGGTTTAAAGTAATTGGGAGGGAGGTTAAGAGGAATTTTCTTCACCCAGAGGGTGGTGATGTGGTCTGGACCTCACTGCCTGGAACGGTGGTAGAGGCAGAAACCTTCACCACATTTAAAAAGTATTTGAATGTGTACTTAGAGTGTATGGGGATCTGAAATTGAAACTGGTTTAAGGAATAATGGATAGTTATGTGACTAAAAAGGAGAAAAGGGAAGATTATGTTTCTTTCTTACTGTTCTGGTGTTTTTCTTTAGTGTTTAAAGTTTTTGGGAAAGCATGATTCTTTGTGTGGCTGTGGTTCCTCCCCTTTTTCCAAATGGCATTGGTTAGTTTAAGTTTGGAATTACTGAGGTTAATTACTCTATTAAAATCAGACTTTTATTATGGCCATGATAAAATTCTGATTGGTGTAAATTGTGTAAAGAGCCTTTAGTTCCGGACATAAGGCATTTCACGTCAATAATTGGTATTGTTTAAACAAATTCTGACCAATGTGTAACTGGGGAGAAAAGGATGAAATACAATTATTGTGTACATAGTTGTTTTCTTGAATGTTTATTTTAAAAGTAAAAATACATAGACTTTACAAAAGTAAAAGTTTTTTTAACTGGAAATTTAAACTGGAAAGGCTGCAAGCTGTGTGACTGAAGTTGACATTGATTGATGGTGTCTGTGTTTGTCGGCCTTTGAAACAAAGAGTTAACTCTTCATAGGCAGCTGTGGACTCTGTTTAAATTCAGACGGCGATACATTTTAAATACTGGAAATTTTCTTAATTTGAAGACAATATTTGCTCCTGGGGTAGAAGGAATTTTAGGATCACATTACAAATGAATCCCTCGGGCTCTTAAGCAGATTCACAGGGATTCTCTGTTTCTTTTTTTTTAAGTAGGTGACCATCGGGAAGAAGCAATGTTGTTTAAAGGGGTTAGTGGATTGTGTCTGAGGGATCAGGAAGGCACACCATCATAACCGACTACATCTGGCCCTGAGTAAACCTCAGGAGTGGGAGGTAGGGGCCAGGTAATGGAACAAAACTATGCCAGGGTACAAAAGACCGTATAATCTTGTTGAGAAAGCTAATCCCATGGTATACGCAGTCCGGTTAACTAAGAGAATGAAATGGTTTTATATTAACCAGTTTAAGTTTTTTTTGTTCACCAGCTGGTACCAACACAAGAAGAAATGGTTATGAGCATGGGGAGCTGGATTTGCCCTCTCCAGGGTGATGAGCAAGAAGTGGTGCCTAATGGGATACCCCCACCTAATCAGGTACAGTATGATCAAAATGGAAGTGGACAGGACATGGGAGCTGGAAGAATTTCCTCGGGTCCCAGATCTGGAACCACCTCCTGTCCACAGACATGCCTCGCAAACCCCACCAATCTCAAAGTAGTAAGAGACATAACGTGAATGGTAGAAGTAGGGTGGCCAGGAGTATCGAATAAGGGTACATTTCTAGTGGCATGGTAATCATACCACTGTAACCGTCCATTATATCAAGGGATGCAAGGATGGGAGCGCAGTTGTACAAGCAATCGAGTTTTTAAAAAACTCGGCCGTGAATTGTTCTCCTGTGAATAAACAGATTTGTGGGAAAAACAATTGTTTGTCATGAACACATCCCAGGGCCAACAATTGGGCTTATGGTAATCCTAACTCGGATGATAGTGTACCATAATGTGCATCACAAAGTGGTACGTGTAATATTGAATCTGACCAAAGTGGGACTACCTGGGTGGTGCAAGCCTAAAACAACATGGCTACATGGGAGAATGATCAAGGGACTTTGGCAGAGGGCCAGTACAACCAGCACTGAATTCAGGGAGAGTGATGGGCTTGATCGTACCTTGACAAGAATGGTGCCAAGACTATTGGGGAGAATAATAACAGAAGGCAGTGAGGCCTGATTAATATGCCGCAACTGGTTTTATTGCTAAAAAGGGGGTAAACCAGATTATAGAAGGGAACAAAATGTCTTTCACAAAACGGCTCGAATTAATGTATGCATCTTGGTTAGTGGAACAAGCCCAAGAAATCCTGCAGAGTATTGTAGAGGGAAAGCTCTCTTTGTGGGTAACTAATCGAAACCTGAGGGCAATGTCCAGTTATCAACTTACTAAGACTCTGTTCCAAGTCAGATGGTTGGTACAGGTGCACCCGGTGGCACAAGTGTCATTTACAGGAACAGAATGACATCACCCTGTTAGAGATAGTATGGTTTAACCAATCATGCCTGAGAAAATTTAGTAGGATACAATGAACAGCGGAAATATGTAACCCTGATAGATGGGAAAAACATGAGTAGCCCCAGGCCTAACTGGGTGTGCTCAAGCACGGGACATGTTCATTTGCCTCTACAGTGTGGTAGAACATGTGGCCTTAGCATGTGAGTTTAATTGGGATGAGATAGCATGGAACTGCACCATGAAGGTAATTGCAGGACAGCATTTTCCCATATGATCTGTCTAAAGAGGGAAGGGTGAATATGTATCACCACCATACACCAGGAATGCCAGTAAGGTACCAACCTGACTTGCCCCATTGCAACGGGAATGTTTGTTTTACCCCAGTCTAAACTGAGACTTGGGGCGTGGGTTTCATTAAGTATTTATTTGCGTAGGCAAGTAAATATCACTAAGAGAGGAGTTAAAAGAGTAATTGCCAAAGGGAAGATATCATGAATTTGGATAGCCAATTGGGCCAATTGAGGACCAAGTACAATGGGCATTATGCGACATGGGAAAAAGAGGGTCACAATGGCTAAACGCAGACGTGATACTTACAGTACATATGATCGGGATAGTCCGACAATTGTCTAACAACAACTGACACACACTATCGGTACGGGCAGCATAACGTTACTACTTGTAATGTAAGGAATGGGACCAAATGTATTAAACCTCAATGGGTGCTGTAAATTGGTGATAAAACCCTCCACCCTCTGTTGGTGCAGCAATCTATGCGCATTAATGCACCTTCCGTGAAGGAAGAGGGCGGATTATCTCTCTAAATTTGGATATAAATATGCGAATTTGATAAGGAGCCATGATATGTATTTATATGTATCTTTCACATATGTAATCTTTAAAGAGTTGATTGGGTTATGTACATCTTCTCATAGTGCTATGTCTTGGTGTTTGGTGTGTGAAGAGCTGGCTGAATTGTATATCTTTTTCAGAGTACTATGGAAATGTCAAGTAATGCAGGTACATGAGAGACATTTAAGGGAAGACTGAAGTCTGTAGCCTGCCTGTTTAAAGTTGCCTTGGGGGAGGGACAAATTCCAAAGCTGAACTGAGTGAAATTTGAATTTAAATAGGAAGATGCATCAAACAGGAAGAGATATGAGGCATGTTGAAGGACAATTGAGTTGGCCAATCAGTGGAAATGGTCACGTGTTCTCCGGTCAAACAGAACTGGACATTTGGCTGTTAATCGGGATCAGTTTTGTTTGAGAAGTCTAAAAACTTCAAACAAAGGAATCTTCTTTCTCTTGAGCTTGGAATGGAACACCAGAAGGAGATCTTGGAAGACGGCCGTCGAACACGTGGAAGCAAACACGTGGAAGGGAACACGTAGAAGGTATATTTTGGATGGACAGATCAACCATTGAATTATACTGAGCTAGTTTGAGCATAGGTACTGCTGAGAGGATTGTGCATAACCAATTAACATTGGAGCATATGCAAATTTTAAGGTTTTAATTGTGTCAAACTGGGGGAATTTGTAGCTACAGTTTTTGGTTTTAAATTTGTATGCGGTAGTGTTGAACTCGGAACTTATAGTCATTTTTAATCTTTTTAATAAAAGTTCATTGTATTGGAAAACCTTAGTGTTCTTATAAGCCTTGATGTTCAAACCCGTAGCAAGAAATCCTACAATTTGTAACTGTGCCACAGATATACTGCCGCCACCTCGATTCAATTGAGGGGTTGATTGGGCGTGGCACCGCCTCGTGCGTATATTCACTTCCTACGTACTCACTCAGGTTGAAGATGGCAGACACAGCAGCAGCTCACCGCTTCTCCGACGCTGCTTTCGATGCCCTGGAGAGGCGTCGCAAACTACTGAGGACAGAGGCTGGAAGGAGACCGCAGCCCTAAACATCTTGCAGGCTCTGGCGGAAAGTCGCTGAGATTGTGTCAGCAAGTGACACTCTGCCCAGGACAGCGACCCAATGACTCAGACAGCCAGGGGCCTTCATGTCAGCCTTCCACTGCGGGTGATGGTGATGGTGATGAGGATGAGGATGAGGATGAGGATGAGGATGAGGATGAGGATGAGGATGAGGATGAGGATGAGGATGAGGATGAGGATGATGAGGAGGACAACACCTCCTCCTCCTCTCTGGACGTGACAGAGGATCCAGCGGGGCCAGCAGCTTTGTGGCGGAAGGTGTGGTTGACGATATGGAGGTGGGTGATACTCCAGGACCCAGTGGCCTGCAGCAATGCCAGGGGGGAGCCAGAACTTGACAGATCGGAAAAGCCAGTTTCCGGTGCGTGCGCAACGCGCGCCGAAAACCAGCTTTGGCGATGCCTTCCCAGGTCTGTACCCACTCCATACGGACCCAGGGAGGCCGAAATTTCAGGACCATTTAGTTGCCAACCTCAGGCATTCTGCAACCACGTCTCCATAATGGCTAATAAATCAAACCTATTAATTTCTATCTGTGCTATTAATTCATCTATTTTGTTGCGAATGCTTCATGCATTTAGATATAATGCCTTTAGTTTTGACTTTTTTCTATTTTTTCCTGATGTCACCTTAATCAGTAATGCCCTATTATCGTTGATACATTCTGCTTATTTTTACTGAAAACTGCTCTGCTCTAGCGTTGGAATAATCCAGTCGAGAGATAACAAAGGCACGGATGAGTGCTTCAGCAGTAAATGAGATTATTCCTTTTGAAGTTTAGACATGGATCTTAGAATTTTGCCCAGATTGCTAAACTTAACGCTCAAATTTGAATTATTAGGTCAGTCAGAAACAAATGATTGATGTGCTCTGCCTCTTTGTTCTTGTTCTTTAACAAAATAGTCAAAGTTTCTCCAGTTATTTCAAATTTGATAGAGGATAATACTACTGACTGACTTCACTGTGGCTCCATGTTTACATTTCAACAGCTTTTATTTGGCATTGTGTAATGTTGTCTTTTTAAATCTTTTACTTTGGTTACAATTCACATTAACTTCAATCAGAAGCAAAATATTGTGGATGCTAAAAATTTGCTTTCCTCTACACTCTCTCCATTTCAGGGGCTAGGCTATCGACAAACATTCACTATAAGTTCACTGACTCCCACGGATACCTGGACTACATTTCCTACCACTCCGCTTCTTGTAAGGATTCTATTCCATTCTCCCCATTTCTCCGTCTCTGTCGCATCTGGTCTGACGATGCCACCTTCCATTCTAGTGCTTCCCATATGTCTTCCTTTTCCTAACTGAGGATTCCCCTCTACCGTGGTTGACATGGCCCTCGACTATGTCCGTTCCATTTCCTGCACTCTGCTCTCAACCCTTCCCCTCTCTCCCAGAACCACTATAGGGTTCCCATTGTCCTCGCATTTCACCCCACCAGCCTCCACATTCAACGGATCAGCCTCCGCCATTTCTGCCACCTCCACTGTGATCCCGCCACCAAACGCATCTTCCCCTTCCCCTTCAGCATACCGATCTTTTATCCTTGCTGGGCTTACTAATATACAGTGAACATGCTCTCTCTAGAGAGTTAATAAGATTTTGTGGTTCTAAAATTGATTTTAAGAATTCAGCTTCTCTAAATTTATTTATTCACAGGATGTGGGTGTTGCAAGGTCAGCATTTATTGCCCATCCCTAATTGCCGTCGAGCTGCCTTCTTCAATACAACTGAGTGGCTTGTAGGACAGTTCAGAGGCCAGTTAAAAGTCAACCACATTGCTGTGGGTCTGGAGTCACACAAAGGCCAGAGCAGGAAAGGTCAACAGATTTCCTTCCCTAAAAGACATTAGTGAACCTGATGGGTTTTTACAAAAATCTGTTAGTTTTATGGTCATCATTACTGATACTAGCCTTTTATTCCAAATTTATTTAGTTAAATTCCCCAGCTGCTGTAGTGGGATTTGAACTCATGTCACTTGGATTATTAGTCCAGACTCCAAATTATTAGTCCCATAACATAACCACTATGCTACCGTACCCCTTTCTGATGATATCATTGTAGCATGTCAACCAGAACTTCTGTCCTCCTTTCTTAACCAACTCACCACTGTTTGTTTCAGTTTTATGATTCCATCGTTTCTCAGTGTCTTATCATGGATTTCTGGTATATTTTAATCAGTTTGACGTTATTACAATGCTCACTCACCACTTCTTGATGTATTTCATGACTACAACAACACAACTTGAATTAATCTAGCGCCTTTAACATGGTAAAATGTCCTAAGGTGCTTCACAGGAGTGTTATCAGACAATATTTGACACGGAGTCACCACATCAGGAGATAGTAGGATAAGTGACAAAAATCTTGGTCAGAGAGGTAACTTTTAAGGAGCATATTAAAGGAGGAGAGGCTGAGAAGTTTAGGGAGGAAATTCCCGAGCTTAGGGCCTTGGCAGCTGAAGGCATGGCCGCCAATGGTGGAATGATGAAAATTGGGGCTGCGCAAGAATTGGATGGAGCACAGAGCTCTCGGAGGGTTACTTAATCGGGTTGGAGAAAACAGGGGCGATGGGTGAACTGGACTTGGTGCGGGAGCAGGAAGAGATGCCATTACAAATGATTCCCTGACTATGACTAGATAGATAAGAATGGAACCAGGCGGGTGCAGTCCCAACCATGATAGTGGAGAGACAGTAAAGGAGGATAGTGTGGTCAACCGTGTCAAAGGCTACAGACAGGCCGAGAAGGACTGGGAGGGATAGTTTCTCTTTGTCGCAGCCACACAGGATGCCATTTGTGATTTGATAAGTGTTTCAGTACTGTGGCAGGCGTGGAATCCTGACTCGAGGATTCAAACGTGGAGTTCCGGGAAAGATGTGCACGGATTTGGAAAGCAACAACACGTTCAAGGACATTGGAGAGGAAAGGGAGGTTAAAATGAAGACGAAAGCTGCAGATTGCAGGAAGATATCAATGCACACCATAATTCCACGTAGAAAAAGGTCTTGTGGGAAGGAGGAAGGAAGGAGGGCATTAGGAGTATGTTTGAATTTGTGTGTATGTATTGGCACATGCGGTGGAGCCTAGTCTCCAGTCGTCTTGGATCCCCTTGCCACTGGACAAGACCTTGCTCTGTTAAGCCCGTGTGATGGCTGGTGTGCAACAGCCACCCCACATTAAAAAAAAAAGCACAGACATTTTCCACCATTTAAAATGAGTTCATCAGTCACCTGAGTACTCATTTTTAGCGGGGAAGCAAGTCATCCTCGACCCCGAGTGACTGCCTATGATGATGATAGAGTTGGAGGAGGTTACAGAGGTAGGGAGGGGCGAGGCCATGGAAGGATTTGCAAACAAGGAGAGAATTTTAAAATTGAGGCGTTGCCGGATCGGGAACCAATGTAGGTCAGCGAGCACAGGGGCGATGGGTGCACGTGACTTGGTACAAGTTCGGATCTATAAACACCAATCTGGAGACTACTTAGTGATAGCTTGTTATAGTTAATTTAAATACATTATAACTTCTTTTGTAAGGTATGTTTGTTGTAGATGATGTATTAATTCTTTAAATGCTAGCCATTGCTTGTCGACCATCATACCTTTTTAATGTAGTTTCCCAATCTATTTTCGCCAACTTTCTCCTCACACCTACATAGTTTCCTTCGTTTAGATTTAAAACCCTTGTTTTGGATTTAAATAAATCACTTTTAAACTAAATATAAAATTCTATCATATTATGGTCTCTCTTCCCTAAAGGCCCCATTATTGCAAGGTTATTAATTAACCCTTTCTCGTTGCACAATACTAGATCTAAAATAGCCTGTTGTCTAGTTGGTTCATAGAAGCATAGAAAATAGGCCCTTCGAGCCTGCACTGCCATTCAATATGATCATGGTTGATCCTCTATCTCGACACCATGGGGCCTAGAATGGCGCAGCCCCGACCTGGACGCCCGTTTTTCGTGCGAAAAGTGCGACAGAAAAATGCCCCTTAATTCTCCAGCTCCTTGCTGGTCCCTGGGAGCTCGGTGCAGCGCGCACACAGCAGCGGGGGGGGGGGGGGGCGAAGCCACAGAGTCGCGCCGATTCTGCAAGTGGAGCGGGGTGGGGCTAAGTTAAATGAGGCAACGTCGTGCCGGCAGCACTGCGCATGCACGTTGGAGCGCACGCAAATGCAGTAGCCCAGAAACATTGCCACTCGCTCATTTTTAACGGGACGTAAAGAAAAGTGTTGATTTGTCTCGTGGACCCCTGGAAAGGCTTGGGATTGAATTTTGGTGATTTTTTTGTGTCTGAAGGAGTGCTTTTAGCAGCACTATTGAATAAATCACCTGGTGTTGACAATGCAGCACCCATTCTGCAAATTTAAATTTCAAACTGGCTATCTGGCTGCCTCTCCATGTCCCTGGCTGAATGGCCTCAGCTTCCCTCGCAGCTCGAAGGCTGCTTGCTGTGTCTTCGGCTGCCGTCGAGCCACTGACGCCGCCCCTGTCTCCTATATGGAAGGAAGGCCTGCCTGAAGCACCACAGCTCACAGGTAGGAATATTCAATATTTTGTCTTTGCTTTGTTTATAATTTTTTATTCAGGATAGCTCTTTATTTGTATAAGTAAGACTGTTGAATGCTTGTAGAATTTAATTACTTCCCTTCCCCCCCTCTCCCCCCCCCCCCCTCGTTCCCTACGCCTGATTTGTAAAGTGTAGGCAAGGTTTTTCTGAGCGTACAAAAATCTACACTTACTCCATTCTAAATTAGTTTGGAGTAAGTTTTCACTGCCTAAACTTTCAAAACGGGCGTAAGTGGCCGGACACGCCCCCTTTTGAAAAAAAAATCTGTTCCAAAATGAAGCTGTTATAACTGACTAGAACTGGAGCAAACTAAATGCCGAGAATTGCAATTTCTAAGATACTCCGTTCTAAACCAGTTGTTCCAAAAAAATAGGAGCAACTCAAGCCGAAACTTGATCCCCATATTCCCACTTTTTCCCCATATCCCTTGATGTCTTTTGTATCTAGATATCTATATATCTCCTTCTTAAATATATTCAGTGACTTGGCCTCCACAGCCTTCTGTGGTAGAGAATTCCACAGGTTCACCACCCTCTGAGTGAAAAATTTCCTCCTCATCTCGGTCCTAAATTTTCTACCCCATATCCTGAGACTGTGACCCCTTGTTCTAGACTTCCCAGCCAGGGGAAACATCCTCCCTGCATCCAGTCTGTCCAATCCCATCAAAATTTTATACGTTTCAATGAGATCCCCACTCATTCTTCTAAACTCTAGTGAATACAGTCCTAGTTGACCCATACAACATCCCTGCCATCCCAGGAATCAGTCTGGTGAACCTTCGCTGCACTCCCTTTATGGCAAGTATATCCTTTCTTGGGTAAGGAGAGCAAAACTGCACACAATACTCCAGGTGTGATCTCACCAAGGCCCTGTATAACTGTAGTAAGACATCCTTGCTCCTGTATTCAAATCCTCTTGCAATGAAGGCTAATATAGCATTTGCCTCCCTAACTGTTTGCTGCACCTGCATGTTTGCTTTCAATGACTGGTGTACAAGGACACCCAGGTCTCTTTGTACATCGACATTTCCCGCCATTTAAGTAATACTTTGTCTTTATGTTTTTCCTACCAAAGTGGATAACTTCACATTTATCCACGTTATACTGCATCTGCCATGTGCTTGCCCACTCATTCAACCTATCTAAATCGCCTTGCAGCGTCTTTGCATCCTCCTCACATCTCACAATCCCACCTAGTTTTGTGTCGTCAGCAAAATTGGAAATATTACATTTGGTTCCTTAACATACTGATTTAGAAAACCATCTTGTATACATTCCATGAATTTGTCCTCTACACTATTACTGTATATTTGGTTTGCCCAGTCTATATGTAGATTAAAATCCCCTATGATTACTGTATTACCCTTGTTACATGCACCTCTCATTTCCTGATTCATACTGTGCGCTACATTACCACTACTGTTTGCAGGCCTATAAACAACTCCCACCAATGTTTTCTGCCCCTTGCTGTTTCTCATCTCCACCTAAACTGATTCTACTTCTTGATTTTCTGAGCTAAGATTCTTTCTCTCGACTGTCTTTATCCCATCCTTTATTATCAGGGCTACCCCTCCTCCTTTTCCATTTTGCCAATCTCTTCTATAAGTTAAATATCTGGGAATATTGGCCCTGAAATTCCAGTTGAAGGCTTCTTTCGGATGAACACCTCCGACCTGAGAATTTTTACGAAATTACCTGGTGGTGGAGGAGGCACCTGCAATTCCGGTGGGGAGGCCTTCTCTTCCCGTGCTGTGGAACGTGCTCGTCCCCCAGGTTCCAACTGATTAGTAATGATAAAATTGCTTCTGTATGTACATGTTAAAAGTGTAGATTGCTAGCTATCTCTTCTCCTTTAAGTACATGGCAAAAGTCGGACCTTCCTCTACAGACAAAGGTCTGTGTGCTTTGCCAGAGGGAAGTGACGTATACCTTTTTTATACCTTTTTATAAATCATTGTAACATCATTGCATCTTTTGTCACTAAGCAGATCCATAGGATAGCTGACGACTGCTGATAGATGTGCATGTGTGTGCGTTTAATAAATGATTCCAATTTGTTTTAAAAGAATCAGTTTTGCTGTCAATTTAATGCCAGAGATTTAGAAATCTTACACAACGCAGAAGGTGCAGTCACGTCTGACTGCACAACCAATCAGGTACAGTATTCTCATTAACAACAATGAGAACTCCGTATCTACGAGTTCTCATTGCTATTAATAAGAAAAAAGAACAAACACACTAAACACAACATAAAAAAATAAAAAAACACACCCCACATAATTTAAATTAATTGAAATTAAAGTTAATAAATGTCTTAGAAAAAAATATATATTTTACCGCTTTTTAAAAAAGTTTTGTAATTAGGGTTTAAAATAAAATACCTTAGTGGGCAGGGTTTTTAACATAAAAATGTGTTTTCTAATTTAATTTTTATGTTTTTTATATGTTTTAAAACTCTTAAGCTAGTAAAAGTAGGCTATGCGCCTGCTTTTACCAGGCGCAAGAGTTTTAAGGACATTCGTTGGGCAAGAGATGGACAAATAGCACAATATTGCCCTGCAAATATTCTTACTGCCGAGAAGCATGTGATCTGTCAAGCCAGAACTTGACAGATCGGAAAAGCAGGTTTTCAGCGCACGCGCATTGCGTGCCGAAAACCGGCTTTTGCGATGCCTTCCTGGGTCCATACGGACCCAGGGAGGGTGGAATTTCAGGGCCATTTAGTTGCCAACCTTCGTCATTTTGCTACCATGTCTCCGTAATGGCTAATGGATCAAACCTATTCATTTCTACTGCGCTATTAATTCATCTATTTTGTTGCGAATGCTTTGCACATTCAGTTATAATGCTTTTAGCTTTGACTTTTTTCTATTTTTCCCTGATGTCACCTTAGTCAGTGATGCCCTTTTACCTTTGGTACTCTCTCTGTCCCTTCCTGATCCACTCTGCTTACTTCTATCGAAAAGTCTGCTCTGCTCTAGCGTTGGAATAGTCCAGTCTCAAGATAACAAAGGCATGGATGAGTGTTTCAGCAGTAAATGAGATTATTCCCTTTGAAGTTTAGACAAGGCTCTTAGAATTTTGCCCAGATTTCTAAACTTAACATTCAAAATTGAATTATTAGGTCAGTCAGAAACAAATGATTGATGTGCTCTGCCTCTTTGTTCTTGTTCTTTAACAAAATAGCCAAAAAGCTTGTCCAGTTATTTCAAGTCTGATAGAGGATAATACTACTGACTTATTCACTGTGGCTCCATGTTTACATTTCAACAGCCTTTATTTGGCATTGTGTAATGTTGCCTTTTGAAATCTTTTTTACTTTCGTTACAATCCACATGAACTTAAATCAAAAGCAAAATATTGTAGATCTGCTTTCCCCTACTTCTCTGTCTCCATTTCAGGGGATAGGCTATCGACAAACATTCACCAAGAGCTCACTGACTCCCACAGATACTTGGATTACATTTCCTACTACCTTGCTTCCTATATGGACTGCATTCCATTCTCCCCATTTCTCCGTCTCTGTCGCAACTGTTCTGATGATGCTACCTTCCATACTAGTGCTTCCCATATGTCTTCCTTTTTCCTCAACCAAGGATTCCCCTCTACCGTGGTTGACATGGCCCTCGACTATGTTCCTTCCATTTCCTGCATCTCTGCTCTCACCCCTTCCCCCTCCCTCCCAGAACCACAATAGGGTTCCCATTGTCCTCACATTTCACCCTACCAACCTCCATGTTCAACGGATCATCCTCTGCCATTTCCGCCACCTCCAGTGTGATCCCACCACCAATCACATCTTCCCCTCCCACTTCAGCATACCGAAGGGACCGCTCCCTCTGCCACACCCTTGTCCACTCCTCATCACCCCCAACAACCCCTCCCCTTCCCATGGCGCCTTCCTGTGCAAGCGTAGGAGATGCAACACCTGCTCTTTTATCTACTCCCTCCTCACTATCCAGGGTCCCAAACACTCCTTCCAGGTGAAACTGCGATTTACTTGTACTTCTTTCAAGTTAGCATACTGTATTCACTGCTCACAATCTAGTCTCCTCTAATTTGGGGAAACCAAACGCAGATTGGGTGACCGCTTTGCAGAACACCTCCATTCAATCCGTAAGCGTGACCCCGAGCTTCTGGTCGACATTCACTTTAATTCACCGCTCCACTCCCATTCTGAACTTTCCATCCTTGGCTTCTTACACTGTGCCAACGAAGCTCAATGTAAGCGCGAGGAACAGCATCTCTGGGCCGAAATTGAGACCCGCCCCAAACGGGGTGCACCTTCCGTTTTTAAAAGTTTTTCTCTGCCCCAATCCATGGTGCAGAGATACCGGAGAAATTCACCTTGGTTTTTTTTTCGGTCGGGGCGATGTTCTGGGCGGCTGCGGGGCGGAAGTGCTCTTTCAGCGTGTCGGCCGCCGCAACCAGTCATCAGTGCTGTTGATAACGTCAGCGCGTTTTCTGCTTCGCGCTGACGCGTCACAATGTCCCTCCCCTCCAGTTAAAGGGGAGGGCCACTGCGAACTCCAAGTTTTTAGTTAGGTCCACTGCGCCACCAGCGAGAGTTTTGGCTGGGCCAGCGGGGGTGCCAGTCTGCCTGTAGGCGGCCTGGCCATACCTGTGGGCATAATTGTCGGCCCGACCTGGCAATCGGCCGACAATAAAAAAATAATATGGCGTCGCCGGCAGCGCGACCTCCCCTTTAAGTGTGAACGCGGTGTCCAGCCACAGATGGCTCCCCACTGGGGAAAGCTGTCGGTGGTACCAACCGGCGGCCGTGCCACTCCTGCGGGGAAATTCTGCAAGAGGGTCAGAAAGGGGCTCGCCGCCAGTCAGGAAAGGGTCAGCGAGTGCCGCGGCGGGAAAACAGGTGGTGTGGTAACCCTTTCCCGCTGCTTCTGGCCCGGGGGCAATTTCGGATGGGTTGGCCCATTCATTTGCCCCCGGTCGGTTAGACCTCTCCGCTCCATTCCTGCCTCTTAGAGGCGGTAATGAAACTTATAAAGGGGGAGATTTCAGCCCCTTCATCTTTCGATTGGGCACTTTACAGGCTTCTGGACTCAACATTGAGTTCAACAATTTCAGACCATAACTTCTGCCCCTATTTTTTCACATGGCAACTGTGAATCTTCCAATCCCATTTATACCTCTTCTAGACTCATCTTTTGTTTCTTTAACTGTCCCATTCCCATCTCCTTTTGCTGTGTACTATCATACCCTTTGTCATTGAATCACTCCTGTCTTCCACCCTATCACAGACCTTCCCTTTTGTTCTTTCCTCCCCTCCCCCGTTTCCCTGCCCCTGCACTTGCTTAAAACCAAGTACATCTCTAACCCTTTCCAATTCTGACCTGAAACGTTAACTCTGTTTCTCTCTCCACAGATGCTGCTTGACCTGCTGAGGATTTCCAGCATTTTTTGTTTTTATTAACTTAAATCAAAATACTTAAACACATCTTTAAAATGTTAACTGATCTCTTTTCAACAAACAAGAATAGTGCATCTTCAGCAGCCTATGGAGGTAAGCATTTTAACAAATGTTGCAGATGTCTAAATTGCAATGTAGTCCATGATTCCAATGAGCAGTTGTTCTAATTGCTGTACACACAACTTTATAAATACAGCACCACACTGTCGAAGTGATACTCAGAAGTGAATGGTCGGCCACCCTACCGCAGCTGAAACACATTTGGAAACCATGTTATTGAAAGTAAGTCATCGTTGACTCGATGCTGCAGGCCTTGCCTGAGGAATAAATAAGACGTTAATGTAAAATGAAAATCGGTTGTTTACGATGCACAAGAGAACATCAGTGGTTTGACTGATGACTGACAGGTCCCCTAAAGGGGTCCAAAAAGTACCTAAGGCACAAAAATGCAGTGGTGACATTTGTAATTTCAGGAGTCAATGTCACTGCGACTTTTAGCAGCACTGGCTACAAAATCAGTCAGGCTCATTGCAGAGGTTCAGCATTGCCTTTATTATTACCAATGCTTTAGAAAGAAACACCAGCTTGAACATCCTCCCCCGGGGGTGTGCTTCTGCCTTGCAGCCTGACATCCTCTGTGCAACAGCCACGCTCTCAGAATGGAGCACAGTGACAACGTAGTACAGTTGCTAGATAATTATTTTCACTGTTGCAGCAGCCAGAGAAACTGTTCATTTAATTTACTAATGTATGGCAATTTGTGAAAGCTGTAAAGTTTGTTAAAATGCACACAGGGGTATAACTAATCATTTGTAGACATATGCTTCCAAATTAATTTCAGAAACATATATCTAGTAAATTTCAACAGCCAGAAAACTGCAATCACAGTTTATGAATGAGGTGCATCTGCAAATTAGAAACTGTAGAAAAGTTGTGGATTTCCAAAGAATAACTTGTACACTTAGAGCTCATTAAATAAAGCAAAACCTGCCAAAGCACTTCATAAAGATGCAAGGGGGAGAGCTTGATTCTGAGGAGATTTTTGAAGGTGGGCAGAGAGGTAACATGGCAGAGGGCTTAAGGATTCCAGCATACAAGTTTGTAATAGTTTCGGCAGCATTTATTTTTCAGGCTTTTTTATATTAATTATTTAGTAAATTATAGTAAAGCGCAGATGATTATTTGATTTTATTTCCGAAGTGGTTGAAATTGTTTGGTTCTTACTGGTGCCAATGGGCTAGATGCAGATAATGCTATTCCAATCTTCGACTCGTCAGAAAAAAAAAGAAAGAGTTGCATTTATGCAGCGCCTTTCACGACCTCAGGACATCCCAAAGCACTTTACAGCCAATTACTTACTTTTGGAGTGTAGTCACTGTTGTAATGTAGGAAACATGGCAGCCAATTTGCACAGAGCAACTTCCACAAACATCAATGTGATAAGGACCAGATAATCTGTTTCTTTTAGTGATGTTGATTGAGGGATAAATATTGGCCAGGACATGGGGAATAACTCTCCTGCCCTTCTTCGAAATAGTGCCATGGGATCTTTTACGTCCACCTGAAAGAGCAGGCAGGGCCTCAGTTTAACAGCTCATCTGAAAGACGGCACTGCCAACAGTGCAGCACTCCCTCAGTACTGCACTGGAGTGTCAGCCTCAATTTCTGTGCTCAAATCTCTGGAGTGGGACCTGAACCCACAACCTTTTGACTCAGATGAGAGTGAACTGAACCACAGTTGACATTGGAAACAGGGTCCAATAAATTCTAGCCTGTCACTAGACATCTATAGTTCCAAACCAACTGAAATCTATTGTAAAGCAATCAAACCAGGAGCATCCAGTAAGAATAAAGACAATAGTGTTAACAGAATGCATGAAAAAATTAGAACTTTTTTTTTTGCTCAGGACAGCAGTGTTTGCATCATAGTAACAGGGCAAACCAGTGATTCAGATATCAATTGTAAACAGTTACGTCCTGTAAACTGATGCTTGACGATCCCTGTCGGGCTGTTAACAAGTCCCTTGAGAAGTTAGAATGCATGAAATATTTGGATCCTGCTGCAGTATCTCCAAGTTCCCCTCCATGTCACATACCATCCTGACTTGGAAATATATTGCCGTTCCTTCATCGTCGCTGGGTCAAAGTCCTAGATCTCCCTACCTATTAGCATTGTGGGAGTACCTTCACCACACGGACTGCAGCGGTTCAAGAAGACGGCTCACTTCCACCTCCTGAAGGGAAATTAGGGATGGGCTGGCCTTGCCAGTGATGCCCACATCCCATGAATGGATACATTTAAAGAAAATGTAAATGTACAATTTTTCTACTGAGAACGGAGGGTAATAGTCCACATATGCTGGTCTCTGCGGTTTCCTGGAGGATGGAATAGAAAGACAAAAGCACCGATTGTCTGAAGTGGGCAGTGCCCAGAAAATCAAGTACCCAACTTTGCAGAACCAATTTGAAGGGTTTCTGAATTCATGGTGCTCAGGCCATCATTGTGTGGGGCAGGCTTGATAGACCAGCTGGTCTTTTCCTGCTTGTCAATTTTGTATGTTTGCATGTTCATATGAATGTTCAGTGAACAATTTGGGGATCAAAAAGCACGCCCTGCATGTATTGGCTTACTTTCAGCATTAAAATAAGATCCATGATGAATGTTCTGACTTTGTGTGAGGCCCACCTTTAGTGTGCACCTCGTCCTTATGACCTGGGAGCTTAGATGTCCTTGAACTTAGCCTACTCAAAAAGACTTCTTAAAGGGAGAAAGGATTTTTAATTATTGCCAAATGTTTTTGTTTTCTTGTGGGTTTAGTTTTATTTTGTGAGAAATGTGTTTGTTTTGCTGAGCAATTCCCCAATTTTTACATTTCTTTTTTTGCTTGTCAATACTTTCTTTTATTATTCTTAGTAGTCGACAAAATGGTGAAGATGGCAATTCCTTTGTGCCATGCAAGATTGCACAGTGAGTTCCAGACTGTATCTTTTCCCTCATAGGGTAATTTGATATTTAGTTCAAGGGAGCAAAAGGTGACCTGAAGAGGAGTCCCCTAAGTTCATATTTAATTAAGTTTGAAGATGTTATTTCTGATAATATAGCACTCAAGATCTTGGAGGTTGTAGGTCAAGATTCCCTGGCACCCCTCGTCTAATCTTTGAAATAAATTACACCAGCATGCTGCTGACTGCTGTATAACACTTTGCTCTCTGTCCTTTCGTCAGAGAGTAGAACAAGAAAGAAAGTCTTGCATTTATATAGCGTCTTTACTGACCCCAGGATGCCCCAAAGTGCTTTACAGCCAATTAAGTACTTTTGAAGTGTAGCCACTGTTGTAATGTAGTGCATATTGTCAATCAATAGTAGCGGCAGGGATAGTGGATGCATTGTTATAATTTACCAAAATTCCCTGGATTCTGTGGAGATCCAAAAAGATTGGAAAACTGCAAATGTAATGCCCCTATTTAAAAAAGGAGGCAGACAAAAAACAGGAAACTATAGACCAGTTAGCCTAACATCTGTTGTTGGGAAAGTGTTGGAGTCCATTATTAAAGAAGCAGTAGCAGGACATTTGGTCAGGCAGAGTCAGCATAGATTTATGAAGGGGAAGTCATGTTTGACAAATTTTCTGGAATTCTTTGAGGATGTAATGAACAGGGTGGATAAGGGGAACCAGTGGATGTGGTGTATTTGGACTTCCAGAAGGCATTTGACAAGGTGCCACATAAAAGATTACTGCAGAAGATAAACGTTCACAGGTTTGGGGGTAATATATTAGCATGGATAAAGGATTGCTAACTAACAGAGAACAGAGATTCAGGATAAATGGTAAATTCTCGGGTTGGCAATCAGTAACCAGTGGCGTGCCGCAGGGATCAGTGCTGGGACCCCAACTATTTATAATCTATATTAACGATTTGGAAGAAAGGACCGAATGTAACGTAGCCGAGTTTGCTGATGATACAAAGATGGGAGGAAAAGCAATGTTTGAGGAAGACACAAAAAATCTGCAAAAGGACATAGACAGGCTACGTGAGTGGGCAAAAAATTGGCAGATGGAGTATAATGTTGGAAAGTGTGAGGTCATGCACTTCGGCAGAAAAAAAATCAAAGAGCAAATTATTATCTAAATGGAGAAAAATTGCAAAGTTCTGCAGTACAGTGGGATCTGAGGGTACTTTTGCATGAAACACAAAAGGTTAGAAACATAGCAAATACGTGCAGGAGTAGGCCATTCGGCCCTTCGAGCCTGCACCAGCAGTCAATATGATTATGGCTGATCATGCCACTTCAGTACCCCATTCTTGTTTTCTCTCCATACCCCTTGATCCCTTTAGCCGTAAGGGCCACATCTAACTCTTTTTTGAAAATATCTAATGAAGTGGCCTCAACAACTTTCTGTGGTAGAGAATTCCACAGGTTCACAATTCTCTGAGTGAAGAAGTTTCTCCTCATCTTGTTCCTACATGGCTCAACCCTTATCCTTAGACTGTGACCCTATGTTTCTATGAGATCCCCTCTTATTCTTCTAAATTCTAGTGAATATAAGCCTAGTCGATCCAGTCTTTCTTCATGTCAGTCCTGCCATCCCAGGAATCAGTTTGGTGAATCGTCGCTGCACTCCCTCAATAGCAAGAATGTCCTCCCTCAGTTTAGGAGACCAAAACTGTACACAATATTCAAGGTGTGGTTTCACCAAGGCCCTGTACAACTGCAATAAGACCTCCCTGCTTGTATACACAAATCCTCTCGCTATGAAGGCAAACATGCCATTTGCCTTCTTCACCGCCAGCTGTACCTGCATGCCAACTTTCAATGACTGATGTACCATGACACCCAGGTCTCGTTGCACCTCCTCTTTTCCTAGTCTATTCAGATAATATTCTGCCTTCCTGTTTTTTCCACCAAACTGGATAACCTCACATTTATACACATTATACTGCACCTGCCATGCATTTGCCCACTCACCTAACCTGTCCAAGTCATCCTGCAGCCTCTTAGCATTCTCCTCGCAACCTCTTGACATTCTCCTCACAGCTCACACTACCATCCAGCTTAGTGTCATCTGCAAACTTGGAGATATTACATTCAATTCCTTCATCTAAATCATTAATGTATATTATAAATAGCTGGGATCCCAGCACTGAATCTTGCGATTCCCCCTTAGTCACTGCCTGCCATTCTGAAAAGGACCCGTTTATTCCTGCTCTTTGCTTTCTGTCTGCCAACCAGTTCTCTATCCACATCAATACATTACCCCCAATACCATCTGCTTTAATTTTGCACACTAATCTCTTGTGTGGGACCTTGTCAAAAGCCTTTTCAAAGTCCAAATACACTACATCCACTGGTTCTCCCTTGTCCACTCTACTAGTTACATCCTCAAAAAATTCTAGAAGATTTGTCAAACATGATTTCCCTTTCATCAATCCATGCTGACTTGGACCGATCCTGTCACTGCTTTCTAAATGCGCTGTAATTACATCTTTAATAATTGATTTGAACATTTTTCCCACCGATGTCAGGCTAATCAGTCCATAATTTCCTGTTTTCTTTCTCCCTCCATTTTTTAAAAAGTGGGGTTAAATTAGTTACCCTCCAATCAATAGGAACTGATCCAGCTTTGATAGAATGTTAGAAAATAACCAGCAATGCATCCACTCAGGTGCGGCGAGTGACCGTGGAGCAATGTGATCGGTGAGTTCGGGGCCCAGAAGAGGCTAGGGCCCAGGGGCAGCACGGGTCAGCCCACACTGCAATATGTGTGCACACTAGTTCCGTGCAGCAGAGCTGGTCTCCAGTCATCTTGGTTATTCTTGCCACTAGACCAAGACCTAGCTCTGTCAAGCCCGTGTGGTGGCTGGTGTGCAACGGCCACCACACTTTAAAAATTCCACACACCGGCATCTTCCACCCTTCAACATATAGTTCTGGACCTAGAATATTAGGTCCTTCATTGAAACAACCGTCAACTCATCCCTTTTTGGCGTGGAAGCAAGTCATCCTCGATACGAGGGACTGATGAGCTCCTGGACATCCTCATATTCTTCCTCTTTCCACTATCTTTTGAAGTCCATGTTTAGGCCTCCTTCAATGGCTAGGTTGTGAAGCATGCAGTGCAGGTTAATTCTTTTGCCAATGCCTTCTGGGGTGCACTGCAAGGCCCTTGCCCTGAGCACCTATGCAAGCAAAGTGTTACTTCATGACCTCAAAAGGCTTCTCCACGAGACACTTGGAGTGGGCCTTCCAATATGCCCTCTTCTGGGAAAGTTGTGACATGGTGTTATACCTTATTATGATTGTTGCTACAAAACCATGCAACAATGTATATGATTTTGAGATGGTTGTCTCTGTATGTTCGTAGATTTTCTTTTGAGGTATGGTGCTACATAGTGAACAGGAGCTCAGATGGATGAATCCATTTTGTCTATCATACCACTGTGACTGTAAAATTTGAGTACATTTCTCCTACTGCTGATGATGAACCTTGGTGAATTATAGAAATGCATTGCAATGTTGGCAGACTTTATTTGTGATCTCTCTGTTGCTGTAATGGTCCGTGTACTTGCTCACACTAGCTATGTCCCTTGAAGGTGGCTGAAAGGATCCAAAAGTGTAAACGTTCAGTGTGATTGTCAATCTTATTCTCAATGTCAAAACAGCCTTTAATGGTTGACTGCATTTCCATGTCAGTTGGAAAAATGCAGTGATTTCCTCTCTGCTGAGTTCGAGTCCCCTGTGGGACAGCTGCCTGGTGAGGTTCAGTTCACTTCCAATGCCCTCGTTGCTCTTGTCCTGGATGCCCTCTCCAGTGCTTCCCCATCCATCCACGTCAGATTGACTCTCGCTGAGATACACATACAATAGTGTGTTCAGTAACAAACCACCTACTGCAACTGCTTTGCGACTCCACTCATGGCTTGCAATATGAAGGTTAAAGCAGCCCTCCAATAGCATCATTATATTTGGCATGAATAAGAGGGAGAAAATCAAAAGATCCACAAAATGTTGAGAGGGTGTCTGAAAAGATGGAACCCAGCCACATAACAAGCTCAGTAAAAGTTTCCTCAGAAAAAAAATGAAACTTTGCAGGATCCTTATGAAATATCGAGTGGAATTACTGGAACAGTTAGGAACACCAGAAAAAAACATTAAACACAATAACAAATTGCAAAGCAATAATGCCAAAATTAATTGATTAGCACTTAAAGCCATGCATAGCTTAAAACGATTTGGCAGAAATAAATCTAATTTCCTGAAATTCTTTGAAGGTAAGATGATGAGTTTGTACATACTGACTTTCAGAAACAATGTAATGAGTTCCTTTAGAAGATGCATGTCTAACTTGAAAACTCATGGTAACAAAGTGAAGTTATAAATTGGACTATTAACTCATACCGCTCAAAGGACAAATTCTGGATACATTCTGTGTTCAGGGGATGCTGATGAATAGATTTATCAAACTTCCCTCAATTACCTATCTAATCTATTCTTAAAAGTTGACATGATTATATCTCTGATAATTGCCACATTTCTGAAAAAAGACTGCTAGGTTCCATATTTCTTGCTTTCATGAAATTGTTCCAATTTTAATCGTTGATTCGGGGACAGGAAGTTACCTGGAGCTGTTTCTACTCTGCCGAAGTGCATCATAAACTCTTCTTACCCGTGTCTACATGTCCATCGCAGTTAGGGTGTCAAAGCAGGGCTCACTTTGAGGAAACTACCGGCCATGGGGGTAGAAATTCAGCGCCACCCAAAACTGGTCGCACCGACCGCTGTTGATGTGTTTTCACCGCTGCTGTAAATGAGGTGGCCTCTTGCGTGAAATTCAGCCCTTTGTCATTTTTTTTTGAGCGGACCGGAGGTCGGTCATAATGGGGGCGGAAATGCGGCGGTGAGCACACTAGAGGGGCGAAAGTGGAGACGGGACGTCAGTCATCAGCCTGGCGCTGATGATGTCATTACATGTGTGCGTCAACACATCTCTCCCCTTCACGCTGCGAACTGTGCGATTATTTCAGTTAGGTCCACTGGGCCACCAGGGAGGGTTTCAGCTGGGCCAGCCGAATGTGGGGGCCTAATTGTCGGGCCAACCTGGCAGACTGCCGACAAAAAAAAAAAAAAATGGCGGCTGCAGCAGTGCTCCCTCCCGCACAGACATGTCGCATACACTTCGAAGACAGTGCACCGACAGAAGAAGCTGCCGGGGACACTGCTCGGTGGCCTGAAGATTTTTTTGCCCTGAATTTCGGTTAATGTGTGGGAGATCGGCGGTGCGTGCTTTGATGATGCACGTAGGAGGGGTTGGCAACAGCGGCGGAAATGGGGACCGCTGGAAAAACCACCCAGGAGAATTTTGCCAGCGGCGGCCATTCCACTCCGCCGCATGCCTGCCGCTTTCCTACGGTAAGAGCCATTTTCAGGAGGTTGAATTTCGGTCCCATGGTCTCTTAATCAATAATTAGTGCATTCCACAGCTTCACAACCCTGTGTGTAAAACAGTTTATCCTTCTCTCAGTCCTAAATCTCTTACATCTGTTATATCTCTTGATTATATATTTATGTCTCCTTATTCCAGACCCTTCAGTCATTGAAAATAGACAGTTACTGTCTCCTCTATCCCATTCCTTCAGAATTTTAAACAGCTCTATCTAATCACCCTGTAATCTCCTCCGATCTAAAAAAAGTAGCCCAATTTTTCAAGTCATTCAATATTTTTACCTCCTCATATCAAGTGGAGAATCTGTACTATACATGGTCTATTGCCTAAACATCTGAAATGTAGTTCTAAATACAGAAGAATACAATGATCCTTTCAAATCTTTTCTTTCAGTGAAAATCTCACTGGTAGTTGGGTGGCCTTTGTGTAGTGTTTGAGTATTAAACACTACACTGAACAGCAATGTGAACAGCAATATAATAATAGCTCCTGGTCCCAGCACTGCTGGAAATACTGCTGATACTGGTTGCATAGAATTGTTCGCAATATTTACACGATTCAATCCAACGTTTCACTGCATGGATTATTATTGGTAAAGTTTACATTAGCAAATGTGGCAAATTGCACATTATTGCCTGGCATATAAATGCATATAATTACTTCACATTACTAACCCAAGTGGTCTTAATGGCCAAATCAAAAATGATTCTAGCAAAAATGATTGCAGTGCTCTTTCACAATTTGGTATTATCCCTTCAACGTGACAAAAAGCTGGCTGTTCTGGTCAGAATTATTTTAATTGTTTATCTTGTGGCCAAATCAATGATTTATATAGTCTGTTATTCTAGGCTCCCAAAAATTAACTGTCTTAAAGGGGAAATAACAGTCAGAATAATAATCTTTTCATAATAGGTGGAAGATTTCATCTGTGTTATGTGTAACATGGCCCACTTGAGTTTCTGCTCGATTGCGCTGTTTTTTTCGGTGCAATTCCCCCAGTATCCGAAGCAAAAGATCACAAAAGTTTAAGCGCAAATTGCGTTCAGTGCGACTCGACTTTCCGCGATCTTTTGCGTTAGAAGCAGGTCCTGGCCACGCCCCCAGAATGAATTAATCAGCTTTGGGACTTTCTGCTAAATGTGCTCCAAAAATTAAGCTGGAGCTTTTGAGTGCAAGGACATGAAGAGGGTTTGAATGAAAACATTTGCTACATTTTCTAAGGAACTGACTACCGTACCCCAATCTAACTAGAAAATAGTTTTGTATATGTTTTAAAATAATTTTCTGTCATTTAAAATCCGGTTACTCACAGGTAGTGGATTGACACTTTGATTTAAAATGTTCAAAATACTGGTTCATAGTAGATTTTGCATTTGGTGATGTGGAAACATGAGGGAGAAAAACCCTTTTCAAAACAGGTGCAATTCTGGCCGCAATTTGCAGCAGAATTGGCAATCACGCCCAAAGTGGAAGCTCTACCCCTATTTCAGGATTTACAGTTTTATTATACATAATGCACAGAGGAATCTTCCCCTCTATATTAGTCACATATAAATAATTGTGTACATTTTATGATGTTTTGCTTCTAGTTCTGAGCCTTGCTTTATGGAGGCCTGAATCAGAGAGTTGGCTATGGAGAATCGGATATGCCCACTTTGTGCCACTCCCAAATTTTTGACCACTCACTTAGCCTTTCTACAACCCTTTGCAGATTTTTTGTGTCCTCCTCACAATTTGCGTTCCCGCCCAGCTTTGTATCACCAGAAAACGTGACTATATTACACTTGGTCCCTTCATCCAACTCATTAATATAGATTGTAAATAGTTGAGGAACTAGCACCGATTCCTGCGCCACTCCACTAGTCACTGTTTGCCAACTGACTCTCTGTTTTCTATTAGTTAGTCAATCCTCTATCCATACTAATATATTATCCCCAACCCCATGAACTTTTATCTTGTGCAGTGGCATCTTATCGAATGCTTTTTCGAAATCCAAATACACCACATCCACTGGTTCCCCCTTATCCACCCTGCTCGTTACATTCTCAGAGAATTCCAGCAAATTTGTCAAACATGATTTCCCTTTCATAAAACCATGCTGACTCTGCTTTATTGAATTATGCTTTTCCAAATGTCCCGCTACTGCTTCCCTAATAGTGGACTCCAGCATTTTCCCAATGACAGATGCGTATTGGTCTAAAATTTCCTGATTTTTGTCTGCTTCCTTTTTTAAATAGGGCATTACATTTGCAGTTTTACAATCTGCTGGGACCTCCCCAGAATCCAGGGAATTTTGGTAGATTACAACCAATGCATCCACTATCTCTGCAGCCACTTCTTTTAAGATCCTAGGATGTAAGCCATCAGGTCCAGGGGACTTGTCTGCCTTTAGTTCCATTATTTTACCAAGTACTATATCATTAGTGACAATGATTGTATCCTCGGTCCCGATAGCACCTTAATTATCCACTATTGGGATGATTGGGAGTCATCTCATGATTTAAAAACTGAAATGTGCGATAAAAGCTCCCATCTCACAGCTGTTCACTTTTCAAGTTCAGAAGCTGGTGCTTACTGCATTTGGAAGACAGATTAATTTGATGCAGGGTGCAAGTGTTTGGAGCAATCACACTATCCAGTTTCACCTCATTGAAACAATCTCTCCCACCATTGATAGATTGCTTCTGTCAACTCACGTTCACCTGCCATCTATTACATCAGCATCAGCGCCCTTGAAACTATCTCACCTTGGTCCTCAGAATCCCACCATGATCATCCCTAACACCAGCAGCACCAACAACAAAACTAAGCTTCTCCGCAATCACCTAATCCTGCACAGAACATTGGCGCATCAGCACCCGGCCACTTTGCTGACCAGGAGGCCAGGGATGACCTCACAATGGCCAGATTTACTTCACTTGACGCTGTACACTCTGGTTGCCACAAGATGCGCCAGGTTGGCACCAAACCACTCTCCAACACCGTTAACCAGGCCTACATTGCTCAAACCATTCCTTTCACACCCATCAGCATTGCCGGGGCGGGGGGGGGGGGGGGGGGGGGGGCGAGCGATGCATTATGTCTCATCATTCACTGTAATTCACTAAGCCAATTCCAAAGTTTCACACAAGTTTGTCCAAGAAGGCAAAGTGTTCAAAGTAAAGATTTCAATGTTTGACAAAAAAATGAACAGAAACTTCATATGAACATTGGCTATAGCACACAAGTGCCTACCCCTGTGTATTGTTAGTTACATAAGAATATAAGCTACATCACGGCAGGCGAGTCCCAGGAGGGCAGAGAAAATGCTTCAAGGACATCCTCAAAGCCTCCTTGAAAAAATGTAACATCCCCATCGACTCTTGGGAATCCTTGGCCCAAGACCAATCAAAGAAGAAGCATCTGAGAAGACGCCGAACATGGAGTCTCTTTGCCGGGAGCACACGGAAGCCAAGCACAAGCAGCAGAAGGAGCATACGACAAATCAAGCACCCCACCCACCCATCTCTCCAACCACCATTAGCCCCACCTGTGACAAACACTGTAGACCCCACATTGGTCTCATCAGTCACCTTAGAACTCATTTTAGTGTGGAAGCAAGTCATCCTCGACTCCGGGGGAATGCCCAAGAAAAAGAACATAAGAACACAAGGAATAGGAGCAGAAGTAGGCCATTTGACCCCTCGACCTTGCTTCACCATTCAATAAGATCATGGCTGATCTGATCATGGACTCAGTTCCACTTGCCTGCCTGCTCCACCTAACCCTTTACTCCCTTAATGCTCAAAAATCTGTCTATCTCAGCCTTAAATATATTCAAAGACCCAGCCGACACATACTCTCTGTGGCAGAGTATTCCATAGATTTACAACCCTGTGAGAGAAGAAATTCCTCCTCATCTCAGTTTTAAATGGTCTGAGACTCTGAGCTAGATTTTACACTTTTGTACAGATCACCCAAAAATGGGCGGTATTTACGGCGTGGGCGGTAAAAATGGGTTTTCAGATCACCGGCTTCTCGCCCATTCTCAAAGACCCTAGTATCCATTTTAAAAATGGCCGTTACCACGAGCGATCTGAAATGGGCATTAGCATTAAATCTCTCTGACCTTCTGCCGTAAAGTGTCGCATGGCAATGCTCGTTTCCGGCGATTCTGGAGGTCAGGGGTCATCATTACATGCACAGAAGAGGAGACAGCGAGAGAGGGAGCAGAGAGGGACTGAAAGCATGTGTGGGTGTGGTGTGTGCTTGTTTGGCTGATGTGGGAGGCACGTGGGTGATTCACCAGTAGCAAAAAGCCTACTCAACACCCAGAACATAGTTGCCACTGAGTTTTTGTCCAACAAATAATATATAACATGGAAGGGATGGAGGAGGCCCTGGAGCTGATAGCCAGGAACACTGGTTCGCAGTGGTCCCGGAGCGTGGCACGACAACCCAAGGTACCACACTCCATTGCAATGAGACATGAAAGTCAGGAGCAACAGCTTGCTCTGGCTCAGAGCACGTTCCCACCTCAGGAAAGTCCTCTCCAGTATCCGTCCAAGCAACGGTTCGGCAATTAACCCCCCCCCCCCCCAATGAAGCAGCTTGGAGTCAGGAGGGGAAGGGGTAGAGGTGGGGTGGAGAAGTTGGTGGGGGGGCGGGGGGAGAAGGTTGGTTTTTACAGAAATACTGATGATTTCAGACAAATGTTCAGTTTAAATGTTTTTTATTTAACATAACCTTGCAGCGCATTGGCTCAGATAGCTGCACCGTTACACACTGGTGATTCCTTAACATCAAAGCGTATAATTACACTTAACTTCAATCAACTTAAACTTTAACTGTCACCAAGGTGATGCCCACCATTGATTATCACTTGCACACCCAGCAGTGTGTCAGCCTTGTAAATAACACCAATGTTCTTTTAGGCAAAACGCTCATTGATGAGCTTCTGATGTAAGAGTCTTGGAGCTATGATGCCACCACGGGCCCTTTCATGCGGTCTACAGGGGGGCAGGGGCATAGCTTCAGCATCAGCCTGATTATGTGGCCCGAGGTCAGTGTCCACCTCCTTGTCCTCCTCTTTCTCTCTCTCCTGAGGTGGACTGTCACACACTTCTGGCAATTCTTGTCCCCTCCTGAGAGCCAAGTTGTGAAGCATGGAGCACACCACCACAAATTGAGCTACCTGCTCAGGGTGGTATTGGAGCTCACTTCTTGAGTGGTCCAGGCATCTAAAGCATTGTTTAAGCACTCCAATGGTTTTCTCCATGATATTGCGAATGGCTCTGTCGCCTCGTTGTATCGCTTCTTGGCTTCAGTGTGGGTGTCACGCAGGGGGCGAGGCCGTACCCTTTGTTACCAAGCATCCAGCATTGACCTTGTGGCTGATTGTTAAACAAGTCAGATACAGTGCTCTCACACAGGATGTGAGCATCATGAATGCTGCCCAGAAATTTAGCATTCACTGCCATAATAATTTGCTGGTGGTCAACAACGAGTTGCACATTCAGGGAGTGGAATTCCTTGCAGTTCCTGAAAGCCTCTGCCTCCTGAAAAGGTGCCCGCATCACGATGTGCATACAGTCTATTGCTCCCTGCACCTTGGGGAAGTTAGCAATTCAGTAGAATCCTAGAGCACTCTCAATTTGAGCCTCCCTGGTCAAAGAGAAGCTGATCAAGTCCATCCTGCGTGCGTAAGGGCTTCAGTGACCTGTTTAATGCAGCGATGTGTGGCATGCTTAGACAAACTGCAAATGTCGCCGGCTGAGGCCTGAAAAGAACCTGACGCGTAGAACGACAGTTCCGCGGTGACTTTGACCTCGACAGACAGTGCAGTCCTGATGGGGCTGGCAGGCTGAAGATCTCCCCTGATGAGCTGGCATATCTCACTGATAACCTCTTTGTGGAAGCACAGTCTCCGAAGGCAGGTAGTGTCAGGCAAGTTGAGGTAAGACTGCTTCTCCCTGTACTTGCAGGGGGATGTAACGTCTGGTCCTCCTCATCAGTCTGTCACGTCTTACATTGGGCACACGATGCTGTGGAGCGTACCTTCTGCCATCTCGAGTCTGCAGCATGTAAGTGGTCATCAAGAGAGGGTGAGAAATGACAGGCCCCATTCCAATAGCTATCTGTTTTCCAGCGATTGGTCACAAAGAATGAATGTCCCGACGAAGACACCTATTAAATTCCAATCGTCCACAGTATAATAAAGATGTTTGGTCAGATGTTCACATCACCTCAAAAGACCTCCAGAGTACATCCGAGCTCCCCTGAGATTGAAGCAGAGCAGCTTTTTAAATGATGCGACATGTGATTTAGAACATGGCATCCATACCGCTGTGAGTAGTTCTGGTTAGTTCCACTTTTTCCAAGTGGTTTTTTGGGCGAGTGATATTGTGGGCGAGATGTGTGCGAGGTAATGAAAGTGATGCTGGGCGATCTCCTGAGCATTTGTTTTGGCAAATGTGACCTTTACGACAAAATAAAAGTGAGAAGTCGATATTATTGAATCTCGGCGCTAATTATGTGTGGAAAGTAATGCTGGGCGATATTATGGGCATTGGTTTCACCCATTCTGATGATTCTGCCCAAAAAAAGTGGGCGAGCGTTATTATTTTTTCCCGGTGTTACGTACATGAGGAAAGTAAAGCTTGGCAAAAAGTGTCCGAGAACTGACGCCAGTTTTCAGTTTGTGGCTAAATGTGCGCTATCTGGGCGTTATACCTCATTTCAGCGATAAAATGGACATTAAGTGGGCGTTATGCATGCAAAAAAAGTGTAAAATCTAGCCCTATGTCCCCTGGGTTTAGTTTCCCCTATGAGTGGAAATATCCTTTCTGCATTCACCTTGTCGAGCCCCCTCATTATCTTATGTGTTTCGATAAGATCACCTCTCATTCTTCTGAACTCCAATATGTATAGGCCCAACCTACTCAACCTATATAGAAACATAGAAACATAGAAAATAGATGCAGGAGTAGGCCATTTGTCCTTCGAGCCTGCACCACCATTCAATAAGATCATGGCTGATCATTCCCTCAGTACCCCTTTCCTGCTTTCTCTCCATACCCCTTGATCCCTTTAGCCGTAAGGGCCATATCGAACTTCCTCTTGAATATATCCAGTGAACTGACATCAACAACTCTCTGCGGTAGGGAATGCCACAGGTTAACAACTCTCTGATTGAAGAAGTTTCTCCTCATCTCAGTCCTAAATGGTCTATACCTTATCCTAAGACTGTGTCCCCTGGTTCTGGACTTCCCCAACATCAGGAACATTCTTCCCGCATCTAACCTGTCTAGTCCCGTCAGAATCTCATATGTTTCTATAAGATCACCTCTCATTCTTCTAAATTCCAGTGTATAAAGGCCCAGTTGATCCAATCTCTCCTCATATGTCCAGCCATCCCGGGAATCAGTCTGGTGAACCTTCGCTGCACTCCCTCAATAGCAAGAACGTCCTTCCTCAGATTAGGAGACCAAAACAGAACACAATATTCCAGGTGAGGCCTCACCAAGGCACTGAAAACTGCTCCTATACTCAAATCCCCTAATTTTGAAGGCCAACATACCATTTACAAATTGTCTGAATCTAAATCCGCCAGCTGCCGTGATGGGATTTGAACTCACATATCTGGATTACTAGTCCAGTAACATCACCACTATGCTACCATACCCTCTATAGAGTAATTGCCCAACGTGGGGCTCGAACCTACAACCTGAGATTATGAGTCTCATGCTCTACCGACTGAGCTAGCCGGGCTTCGTAAGTCAACCCCCTCATCTCCGGAATCAACCTATTGAACCTTCTTTGAACAGCCTCCAATGCTTCAATATCCATCCTTAAATACGGAGAACAAAACGGTACACAGTACTCCAGGTGTGGCCTTACAAAACCCTGTACAGTTGTAGCAGGACCTCTCTGCTTTTATACTCTATCCCCCGTGCAATAAATGCCAACATTCCATTTGCCTTCCTAATTAATGCTGGACTTGCATACTAACTTTTTGTGTTTCATGCACAAGGGCACCCGAGGTCCCTCTGTACTGCAACACTTTAAAATTTTTCTCCATTTAAATTGTAATTTGCTTTTTTATTTTTACTGCCAAAGTGGATAAGCTCACATTTTCTGACATTATACTCCATCTGCCAGATTTTGACCCACTCACTTAGCCTGTCTATATCCCTCTGCAGATTTGTTGTGTACTCCTCACAATTTGCTTTCCCACCCATCTTTGTATCATCAGCAAACTTGGCTACTATTACACTCATTATGAATGGTCAGACTGAGTACTGTGTGCAATGAGCAAGTGTGACCTTAGCTCTTTATTAAGGCTCCAGAGAGCAGGTACCTCGTGGAAGGCCTGCTTATATACTGTGCTCCCAAGGGATGCTGGGATCCCTTGGGACTCCAACAGGTAGGCCCTTTGGTGGTCAGGTATGATGCAGTTTACAAGGGGTTAACTACATAACATCACTCCCCCGGGAAGTCAACTGTACACTTATTTACAAGGTGAGACAATCTGGGAGATTGCGCTCCCTGTCGATCTTCTCGGTACAAATGCTGGTGTGGCTGGGTTGGTCAGTTCTTCATTGGGTTGTTGGGCAGCCGGCCTTGCCGGGCTGCTGGGGATGATGAGTTCGGTTTCATGGTCAACTGTGATGTCAGTTGCCACTTTGTGTGTTGGATGGTGAAAACTGGTGGTGTCCTCTTCAGGTTGTTCACAGCTGTTGGTGAACCGCAATTTGATTTGGTCCAAGTATTATCTGTGCATTTGTCCATTGGTCAGTTTGACCTGAAACACCCTCTTTGGCTGTGACCGTGCCAGCGAGCCATTTGGGACCATGTCCATAATTGACCACAAACACAAGATTATTGATCTCGATATCGCGTGACAAATTTGCGCGGTCATGGTACACACTTTCTTGATGCCGCTTGTCCCCCACGTGATCATGTAGATCAGGGTGGACCGGAGAGAGCCTTGTTTTCAGCGCACTTTTCATAAGCAGCTCCCGGTGAGTGAGTGGGGTCTGGTGCGGTAGCTGAGCAGTACTCGGGACAACTGGGTCTGCAGGGAGCCATCCGACACACATTTCAAGCTTTGCTTGATGGTCTGAACTGCCCGTTCTGCCTGGCCATTGGATGCGGGCTTGAACAGGCCAGATGTGACAAGTTTGATCCCGTTGCGTTTCATGAATTCTTTGAATTCAGCACTGGTAAAGCACGGCCCATTGTCGCTGACTAGGACATCAGGCAAGCCGTGCATGGCAAACATAGCTCGTAGACTTACAATTGTGGCCGTGGATGTGCTTTCAGGCATTATTGCACATTCAATCCACTTTGTGTAAGCGTCCACGACAACCAAAAACATTTTGCCTAGGAATGGGTCCGCATAGTCGACATGGATCCTCGACATGGATGGCCAGGACCATAAACTTAGCGGTGCCTCTCTGAGTGCAAGTGTTGCACTGGCGCACACATGACTTTAAATCTGAATCGATGCCAGGCCACCACACGTAGGATCTGGCTATGGCTTTCATCATTATGATGCTTGGGTGGGTGTTGTGCAGTTCGCAAATGAATGTGTCTCTGCCTTTCTTGGGGAAGACTATGCGATTGCCCCACAAAAGACAGTCAGCCTGCAGTGACAAGATCATCTTTGCATCTGTGGAATGGCTTAATTGCTTCCTGCGTCTCCACTGGGACACTGGACCAGCTCCCATAGAGGACAGTAAAGGATCCTGGCTGGTCCAGGTCCTGATCTGGCGGGCTATAACGGGGGATTTCTCATTCCCAAATGTCTCCATTACTATGAGCAAATCCGCTGGCTGTGCCATTTCCACCCCAGTGGTGGTCAATGGTAGCCGACTGAGAGCATCTGCGCAGTTCTCTGTGCCCAGTCTGTGACGGATTGCATAGTTGTATGCCGACAGCGTGAGCGCCCATCGTTGGATGCGGGCAAAGGCATTGGTATTAATCCCTTTGCTCTCCGAGAATAGCGATATGAGCAGCTTGTGGTCAGTTTCAAGCTCGAACTTGAGGCCAAATAAGTACTGGTACACTTTTTTTTTACCCCGTAAATGCACACCAGAGCCTCTTTTTCAATCATGCTGAAGGCCCTTTCGGCCTTGGACAAACTCCTGGATGCATAAGCAACTAGTTGCAAAATTCCCGATTCATTAGCCTATTGTAACACACACCTGACCCCGTATATGATGACGCATCGCAAGCTAACACCAATCGTTTACATGGGTTATACAGGACAAGCAGTTTGTTAGATCACAATAAGTTTCTGTCTTTTTTAAAGGCAGCCTCTTGTGAATTCTCCCATACCCAGTCATCTCCCTTGCACAGTAGCGCATGTAAAGGTTCTAGCAGGGTGCTTAATCCAGGTAGGAAATTACTGAAATAGTTAAGGAGTCCCAGGAACGACCGCAGCTCCATCACATTCTGTGGTCGCAGCACGCTTTTGATGGCCTCCGTCTTGGCGTCGGTGGGTCTGATGCCGTCTGCTGCGATTCTCCTTCCTAAGAATTCGACGTCCTGTTCCAGAAAAACACACTTCGAGCGTTTCAACCTGAGCCCTACGCGACCCAGCCGACTAAGAACCTCCTCCAGGTTCATCAAGTGCTCCATGGTGTCCCGACCTGTAACCAATATGTCGTCTTGGAAGACCACTGTGCAAGGAAGCGACTTTAGCAGGCTCTCCATGTTACGCTGGAAGATTGCTGCGGCCGACTGAATCCCGACCGGGCACCGGTTGTAGATAAACAGACCTTTGTGCGTGTTGATGCAGGTGAGGCCTTTCGAAGACTGCTTCAGCTCCTGTGTCATGTAGGCCGAGGTCAGGTCCAGCTTGGTGAACGTCTTCCCTCCAGCCAGGGTTGCGAATAGGTCGTCTGCCTTGGGTACTGGTCCTGCAGTGAAAAACGGTTAATCGTTATTTTATAGTCCCTGCAAATTCTAACCGTACTGTCCTCCTTGAGTACAGAAACAATCGGACTGGCCCAATCGTTGAATTCCACCGGCGCAATGATGCCTTCTCGCTTCAGCCTGTCCAGCTCGATTTCCACTTTTTCACACATCATGTACGGTACCATCCGAGCCTTGTGATGGATGGGTCACGTACCGGGAACCAAATGGATCTGCACTTTCGTCCCCGAGAAGCTTCCAATGCCTGGCTCGAATAATGAAGGGAACTTGCTTAGAACCTGGGTAAATGCGATATCGTTGACGGACGAAATCCTTTGGATGTCATCCCAGTTCCAGCGGATTTTCCCCAGCCAGCTTCTGCGAAACAATGTGGGGCCATCTCCTGGCACAATCCACAGTGGGAGTTTGTGTACTGCTCCATCATAGGGGACTTTGACTTCAGCACTGCCAATTACAGGGATTAGTTCCTTTGTGTAAGTCTTTAGTTTGGTGTGAATGGGGTTGAGCTTTGCCCTGTGTGCCTTCTTTCCCCATAGCCTGTCAAAGGCCATTTTACTCATTATGGACTGACTAGTCCCTGTGCCCAGCTCCATAGACAATGGAATACCGTTCAGTTCAACTTTCAACATTATTGGTGGGCATTTCGTCATGAACGTGTGTACCCAGTACACCTCTGCCTCCTCCGTACGAGTTTCCAATTCCGTTTGATCCACTGTGGATCGATCTTCCTCTGCAACGTGGTGGTTTGCAGGGTTTTCAGCTCGCCTGCACATTCGTTGGAGGTGTCCGATTGTTCTGCAGCCATTGCATGCATAGTGATTAAAGCGGCATTGATGGGGCCGATGATCACCTCCGCAGCGCCAACACGGTGTTAAATGCCTCGCATTAACAGATGATGGTGGACTCGGTCAATTGAGGTCGGGCCACAGCAGCCGGCATGTATGTTCTGCCCTATGCATTTCTGCTCAAAGCCAACGTTACTTTATGCACAGTACTGGCCGAAACTTCTTTGTTCTGCGAAATCTGCTTGGTGTTGTTGCTGGTGGACATAAATGCCCGGGCTACCGTTATGGCTTTACTCAGATTCGGAGTTTCTACAGTCAACAGTTTGCGAAGGATTGTCTCATGTTCGATGCCCAGTACAAAAAAGTCTCAGTATTTGTTCTAGGAATCCCTCAAACTCACAATGTCCTGCAAGGCGCCTCAGTTCGCGACGTAGCTCGCCACTTCTTTGCCCTCCGATCGTTGATACATGTAGAACCGATAGCTCGCCGTCAAAAACGCTTTCCTTAGGATTTAGGTGCTCCCGGACCAGTGTACACAGTTCTTTGTAGGATTTCTCTGTTGGTTTTGCCGGGGGCCAGGAGATTCTTCATGAGGCCATAGGTTGTTGCCCCACAAACAGTTAGGAGGATCACCCTTCATTTGGTCGCGTTCTCATCCCCTTCCAGCTCATTGGCCATGAAGTATTGGTCGAGTCTCTCCACGAAGGCCTCCCAATCATCCCCCTCTGAGAACTTCTCCAGGATGCTGATTGTTCATTGAATTTTCGCGTGGTTGTTCGTTACCTTATCTCCAATTGTTACACTCATAATAAATGGTCAGACTGAGTACTGTGTGTAATGAGCAAGTGTGACCTTAGCTCCTTTGTTAAGGTTCCAGAGTGCAGGTACCTCGTGGGAGGCCTGCTTATATACTGTGCTCCCAAGTGGTGCTGGGATCCCTTGGGACTCCAACAGGTAGGACCTCTGCTGGTCATGTGTGATGCAGGTTACAAGGGGTTAAATAAATAACAGCTAAATTACACTCGGTCCCTTCATCCAAGTCATTAATATAGATTGTAAATAGTTGAGGACCTAGCATCGATCCCTGTGGCACCCTACTAGTCACTGTTCGCCAATTGGAAAATGACCCATTTATCCCGACTCTCTGTTTTGGTATGATTGGACTAGAATGAGGGTGAGTGTGAGGGTGACTAGTGAGATGGGGAAATGATAGTGTAGATAGAGAGGGATGGGTGGAGGTGCCAGGTAAGTTGGTGTGAGTAAGGAAGTGCAGGAGTAGGGTAGGGACTGCAGAGTGTCACAGCAGGATGAAGTTCAGTGTGTTTTTGCAGTAAAGTTTTGTTATCTCCTGAGTTAATTGAAAGGTTTGTGCCACTGCAGCCTGGTCCTCCTGACGTCATACCCGCTTGTGTCCTCCTCTGTTGTGCTGGGGAGATCTCTTCCGCCCATTGGAAGGGAAGAGAACCTCCCTGTGTGCTGTGACTCACTCCGAAAGCATATCGAGGGAGTCATGAGATAGCTTGGGTACAGCCGTGCACCTTTGTGCCGTGCTTATCAGTGTTTGCAGCGCCTCAATGCTGTAGAACAGTGACAGCACAATTGTCAAAATTAATTTGCGGAAGGTCCCTTGAAGGAAACCGGCTGATGATGCATCATCAAATGACCCGCTTCTTTCAATTGGCCGGCAAATGTTCAGGGCGGGGGGCTTACCAAGCTCAATATGGGGAAAATCACTTTGGACAGGGGGCTGGCGCCAGCAACGAGGCCAGGACCCGCCACCCATGTCGTCCGCCACAGACCCGCTGAGGTTAGTAAAATCCAGCCAAATGTAATCGCCTGGGAGAGGTGAAAAAACAGATAAAATCTCAGGCCAATTTGGGGAAAATAAATCTGGGAAATTCCTCTCTGACCTATCGAGGCAATCAAAACTAGTCCAGGAGCAGGTTGGGCCTATACTCTTTAGAGTTTAGAAGAATGAGAGGTGATCTTATTGAAATATATAAGATAGTGAGGGGGCTCGACATGGTAGATGCAGAGAGGATGCTTCCCCTCATGGGGAAATCTAGAATTAGGGGGCATAGTTTAAGAATAAGGGGTCGCCCATTTAAAACTGAGATGAGGAGGAATTTCTTCTCTCAGAGGGTTATAAATCTGTGGAATTCTCTGCCCTAGAGAGCTGTGGAGACTGGGTCATTGAATATATTTAAGGTGGAGATAGACAGATTTTTGAACGATAAGGGAATAAAGGGTTATGCAGAGCAGGCAGGGAAGTGGAGCTGAGTCCATGATCAGATCAGCCATGATCTTATTAAATGGAGGAGCAGGCTCAAGGGGCCAAATGGCATACTCCTGCTCCTATTTCTTATGTTCTTATAGGAGATCACCCTGGCCCTGAATTCCCTGGGTGACATCCAAAACATTGCACTATTTTATTCCCAATATTATTTATTTTTACGAACAGCAGCCGAGGTTCCTTCGGTCACTGCATCTAAGCAACATTATAGACACACCAGGACGATTTTTCTGGGTTTTGATTCAGTTACTGTGTACTATTCCCTTCCTGATCTATCTTCCATTTTTCTTGTCTTGTGGATAATTTCATGCAGTGCGCAATGAGTTTCTATGTAGCATGTGTTTGTAAGAAAACAATAAAAAATGATTCCCAATGTAAAAACAGCAGGGTTAATTCAACTTTGTTAGATCTGAATTAATTTAAATCAAATCTGTCTCATTTCACAAATTGATTTGTACGGATAATCAGCACATGTTAAAGTCAAAAAGTTGGGGTTTAAATAAAAAGATAAAGTCATGCATTCAATCACAGAATCCATCAGAGTTAAATTTTAGTCATTATGGGGCGAAATTGCCCTGCGTCCCGTTTGGAGGCGGTAAACTTCTGGGGCCGGAACATTTATCACCTGGCCCGGAGGTTCCGCCCCTGCGGCAGAATTCAGCCCTTGCATTCCTCAACAGAGGCGGACACTATCTGAGGCGCTCCGCGTCCGTGGAGGAGCGGTCCCTGGTCCAATGCCTTGCTCCGGAACTCAGCACCCTGCCGGCAACATCAGTGCTACACGGATGCTCCGCATAGAGCTGACGTGGCAGAACGCCTCTCCCCTTCAATTAAAGGGGAGGGCTGCTGCGTGTTCTGCAGTCCCTTTGGCGAGTGCCACAAGGCCACCAGGGACGCCCTTGACCAGGCCAATAGCTCGGCATCCATAACGGAGTGCCGGGCTGCAGGAGGGCGGCCTGGTTGAGGCAAGGGCTGCCATTGTTGGGCTGACAGAAGGGTCGGCCCACAGAAATATATGGCGGCTCATGGCACAAACGGTCTCCCTTTAAGGGGTGACATCGACCTGCGCCATCCTTGTCACCCGCCATGCGTGCGCCAGCCTGGGGCGCCAATCACGACTCCTAGAAATTGCTGTCTGCATGAAGCATTAAGCCAGCAAAAATTAAGCAATGGGACAACAATGTCTCTCATATACCATATATTTGCAGACACGGTGAGGCAGATCTTGACTTTGGCCAATTGTGTAAAACAGGCACAGTGAGCCGATGGCCCATTTTCCATGTTTCCTGATTTTTATTTCCGTTGAGGTCAATGAAAATAAAAATCGGAAGAAATGTAAAACGAGCTCACGGTTCGCTGCTGCCTGTATTAAATTAACACACAAAGTCAAGCTCTTTCCCAAACAATGTTGCTCGAGCTTCAGAGTAATGTGTGAGCACTAATGCACTCAAACCATATAATGAAAGGGCCAGGTTGGCTACATAAAGGGCAGTAAAAATTATTTTTTCCATGTTGAGTTTTTCACCACGAAAAGGAACAGCATTGGACTTGGAAGAGAATGACCAACAGAAGCAAGAAAGGATTCCCCGAGATTTAGTTAGCACATGTGACATACCATACTGATCAGTTTGCTACGCACCAGAGTGATTTTGATGTGCAGCATACAGCGGGCAGGTTACAGTCGGAGCGATAGGGACTCCAGCCCAGAATCACTAGCGAGAGGCCCGAATCACTTTGATGGTTGGATCTTGGTTAATTTTGTCAGGAGAGCTACCCACGTTTAACCAGTGTTCATTTGTGTTCAAATCCCTCCATGGCCTTGCCCCTTCCTACTGTAACCTCCTCCAGCCCTACAACTCTTCGAAATCTCTGCCTTCCTCCAATTCTGGCCTCTTGCCCATCCCTGATTTTCATCGCTCCACCATTGGTGGCCGTGCTTTCAGCTGCCTCGTGTCTACACTCTGGAATTCTCTCCCTAAAACTCTCTGGGGCCGAAATTGCCCTCCACCCCCTTTGGGGCAGTTAATTCAAATTAAGTGGCGAATTACCTCCAGTACAGACTGGGTGGGGAATAGAGGGAAATTGGGCACTTTGGTTTACAAAATGAACAGGATGGCAGAGGGCCGGAAGAGAGTCCGGACCAGGACAGAAGGCGGGCGGTGTCATCAGCGCCTTGCTGAGCACGTCAGCACAAGGCTGATGATGTCAGCATGAAGTCAAGCCCACTGGGCCACCAGGGAGGGTTTCGGCCGGGCCAATGGCCCAGTACCCTAGAGGACCAAACCAGTGGCCATCATTGTCGGGCCGACTCAGGAGTTGGCCAACAAGTAAAACAAATTGGCGGCCGTGGCAGTACACCCTCCCCTTTAAGGGCGGTCGCACTGCCCAGCACTGGCAGCTTCCGGCCGCGCAAAGCTGTCGGGGGCACTGACCGGTAGCAGCCGCGCTCCCGTGGGGCAATTTCTGTTGCAGGGCGAAAAGGGGTCACTGCCAGGCGGTAAGTGGTCGGCGTGTGGCTGACAATGGGTCGGAGCACCGGGCATTGCGGAAAGACGGGGAATGGCGAAAATCTGTTTCTGCTTCCCCCCAGCTCGGGGGCAATTTTGCTTGGGTCGCACCTTCCGCCTGCCCCCAGTCACAAAGATCTTTCCGCCCCACTATTGTCTCTCCGGCTTTAATAAAAATGACAAATGTGGCCCCTCTGCTTCTCTACCTCCCTCTCCTCCTTTAAGATGTTCCTTAAACCTACCTGTTTGACCAAGCTTTTAGCCACTTGTCCTAATGCCTCTTTATGTGGTTCAGACTGCAGGAAGATATCAATCAACTGGTCAGGTGGACAGAACAGTGATAAATATAATTCTATCCAGAGTTAATGCATTTGGGGAGGGCTAACAAGGAAAGGGAACACACATTGGGCCCAGGTTTCGGGCCACGCCTAAAACGGCGTAGCCCGGACCTGGACGCCCGTTTTTCGCGTCAGAAAGTGCGCCTAAAAAAAACTTACCTATTCTCCAGCTCCCTGCTGGTCCTCTGGAGCCGGACGCAGCGCAGCACGAGCTATAGGGGGTGGAGCCAGGTCCCTTCACTGAAAACAATGCCAGGACCTCTGCACATGCGCGCTACAGTGGGTGCGCATGTGCAGTAGCTCCAGGCGCCCAAAGCTGTGGGAGGGGCCCGAAGCACGCAGCCCCTAGCCCTGGCCAAATGGCCTTACTGGGGCTGCGTGAATAAGGCTCCTCCCACCCGACCGGACCCGACCCGACCCGACCCCCGCCGGACCTCCGCGACCCCCCCCCGAGACCCGACGCCACCTACCTGTAAATCCAGCCAGAGATCTTGGGCCCGGCCGTTCAGCCTCCTTCTCTCCCTCCCCCCACTCTCCTTCCCTTCCCCTCCTCCTCTCTCCTTCCCTCCCCCCTCTCTCCTTCCCTCCTCCCTCGTCCCCTCCCTTCCCTCCCTCCTCTCTCTCTCCTTCCCTCCCCCTCCCTCCCTCCTCCCTCCTGTCTCCTTCCCTCCTCCCTCCTCCCCTCCCTTCCCTCCCTCCTCTCTCCTCCCTCCCTCCTCTCTCCTTCCCTCTCTCCCTCCTCCCCCTCTACCCCTTCTCCTCCTCTCCCCCTTCTCCTCCACTCCCCCCTCCCCCCAACCCTACTCCTCCCCACCCACCCCTCCTCCTCCCCACCCACCCCTCCTCCTCACCCCCCACCCCCCAACCCCCCACCCCACCACCCCCTCCTCCCCCACCCCACTCCTTCCCCACCACACAACCCCCTCCTCCACCACCACCTAATTCACCCCACCCCCCTCTACCCCCACCCCACCCCATCTACCTCCCTCCTCCTTCCTCCCCCTCCCCCCCACCCCACTTCTCCCCCTCCCCCCTTCACGCCTCCCCCCCATCCATTCCCCTCCTCCTCCCCCACTCCTTTCTCCTCCTCCCCCCACCCCCCTTCTCCCCCTCCCCCCCTCCCTTCTCCCCCTCCTCCCTCCCCCCACCCCCCACCTTCTCCCCCTCCCCTCGCTGTCAGAAACACAGACACTGACACAGAGAGTGAGAGACACACACACAGACAGACAGACAGAGAGATAGAGACACTGACAGAGACACACTGGGGGGGCCGTCCCAGCATGCTGTTGGAGGACTCCCGGTGCTGCAGTCGGTAAGTAGAAAATGTTTTATTTATTGATTTTTTAAAAATGTTTTTTTTTAAATTTATTTTTTTTGATTGATTTATTGGTTGATTTATTGATGTATTTATCATTTATTATTGATGATGGCTCTTTATTTGTAAAACTGAAGTGTTTAATGTTTGTAAACTTCCTTTTAAACCCCCCGCCCCCCCTCCCCCCCATTCCCTACGCCTAATTTGTAACCTACGCCTGATTTTCTAAAGTGTAGACAAGGTTTTTTCGAACGTACAAAAATCTTCATTTACTCCATTCTAAGTTAGTTTGAAGTAAGTTTTCACTGCCTAAACTTTGACACGCCCCCTTTTGGAAAAAAAATTCTGTTCCAAAGTGAAACTGTTTTAACTGACTAGAACTGGAACAAACTAAATGCCGAGAATTCAAATTTCTAAGATACTCCATTCTAAACCAGTTGCTCCAAAAAAACAGGAGCAACTCAGGCCGAAACTTGGCGCCATTAAGTGATAGGACACTGAGAAGTGTAGAGGAACAAAGGGACCTGGGAGTGCATGTCCACAGATCCCTGAAGGTAGCAGACTCCGTAGATAAGGAGGTTAAGAAAGCACACGGAATGCTTGCCTTTACTAACCAAGGCATAGAATATAAGAGCAGAGGGGTTTTGCTTGAACTGTCTAAAACACTGGATAGGCCACAGCTGGAGTACTGTGTGCAGTTCTGGTCACCGCATTACAGGAAGGACGTGATTGCACTGGAGAGGGTACAGAGGAGATTTACGAGGATGTTGCCGTGAATGGAGAACCTTAGCTATGAGGACAGATTGGATAGGCTGGGTTTGTTTTCCTTGGTACAGAGGAAGCTGAGGGAGACCTCATTGAGGAGTCTAGATATAGTGGATAGAAAGGTTCTATTTCTCTTAGCAGAGGGGTCAAGAATTGGTAGCAGGTTTACCGGGGATTTGAGGGGAAATTTCTTCACAGAGAGGGTTGTGGGGGTATGGAACTCATTGCCTGAACTTGTGGTAGAGGCAGAAACCCTCACCATATTTAAAAAGTACTTGAATGTGCACTTGAAGTGCCGTAACCTGCAGGGTTACAGACCGAGAGCTGGAAAGTGGGATTAGGCTGGATAGCCTCTTGTTGGCCGGCGCGAACACGGTGGATCGAAATGGCCCCCTTCCGTGATGTAAACTTCAATGATTCTATGATAACGCTTACGTGAAGCATCTGGGGACGTTTTTGTTTTGTTAAGGGTATTATATATATGCAAGTTGTTGATAGGCAGCTGGCCGATTGGGGGCAGCACAAGTCAAGCCGTGGAGACCAGTCGGCAATTCTGAATCAAAGCGGAGGGCCAAGCCAATCAGGGCATAGATGGCGAAAGGTGACTAAGTGGGCAGGTGCATTGTTTTTCCGCAGTGCAGGAAGAGCTATTACGCTCCAAAAGGCATTTCTCAGTGGCCTCCAGCAATCCCTTTAAGGATTACTGTGCTGTCATGGGCGGAGCTTCAGCAGCACATGCATATTTACCTCTCAAAATTGCATGAGGGGCCCAGGTATCTAATGGGAGCTCGATATCCACCCGTTAATGGGGCTCTCGCGGTTTCTTTGGCATCCTCGGCCGGCTAGTTCACTGCTTGGATAAAAATGCAAGCAAGTGGGCATTTCTGTCCGGGGCGATGAGGTGGAGGCAGGCCTCAGTGCCCAAATTTTCTTTCATTCTCTGCCTTGACCCCGCCCAGTTTTGGGGAGGCGAATTACTTCCACACCCACTCCCCCAGTCCCAGACATTCAAGGAGATCCCTCATTTAAATGAATCCTTTCTCTGCTGTCTCAGATTACACATCAATAAAAGCAATTCATCTGCCCCAACCGCTCAGGAGATACGCAACTTCTAACATAAAATTTCAAATGCAAAGCTCCATGAGCAGTGCCAGCTCCTAAAGCACAAATCTGATGCAGCTGAAATTTGCTAAGCCTGGTTGCCAGATGAGCCATTTATACCAGCTCTTCCTGGCCACCGGCCTTGGTGAATTCCGACAGATTTTCAGCCTGCAGCATTAGACCCTCGGTTCAGGAGCTGCTCCCACCACAGGACCTGTGCCATGTGACAGCAGTTCAAGTGATGGCTAATTGTTGCTCGCAGCTGATTTAGAGGACTAGTGTCGCTCCCTTCTCATTGGCAGGCCCACTGGGCGAGAGAGAAAGCTGACAAACCGAATAATCAAAAGTTGTGTGTAAAACAGCAGAAGAATATGCTCCCAGAAACTTGTAGTAAATCCCCCTCGCTCCCTCCCCCAGCAATGAATTCCCAAGCACTATGCAATAACAATTTCTGAACTATATCCCTGTCTTCCATTTGGTATCATACAATCCCAGATTGTGAACTGTTCCAGTAGTCACCAACTCAAATAATAATTTTTGATTAACTAAATATACCTCCTCTCGAAAGAAAGAAAGACTTGCATTTATATAGTGCCTTTCACAATTACCAGATGTCCCAAAGCGCTTTACAGCCAATGAAGTACTTCTGAAGTGTAGTCACTGTTGTAATGTGGGAAACACGGCAGCCAATTTGCGCACAAGCTCCCATAAACAGCAATGTGATAATGGCCAGATAATTTGTTTTTGTTATGTGGATTAATGGATAAATATTGTCCAGGACACCTGGGATAACTCCCTTTCTTATCTTCAAAATAGTGCTGTGGGATCTCTTACATCCACCTCAGAGGGAAGACAGGGCCTTGGTTTAATGTCTCATCCTAAAAACAGCAGTGAAGCACGCCCTCAGCACTGCACTGGAGTGTCAGACTAGATTTTGTGCTCAAGTCTCTGGAGTGGGATTTGAACCCCCAAACTTCTGATATCAAAGGCGAGAGCGTTACCAACTGAGCCACAGCTAACTCTAAAATACAATAGTACCGGTGATGATTAAAAGAAACATCAATGCAAGTAACCAACATGGACTCCATTGAATGCTACAACTGGTCAATTTTAAGTTTGTGACTACTATAAACCATCTGACAAGTGTTAGATAGGAAGGATGTTTCTGATATATTTCAACACAGACATGTACGAAGAGTGGGAGATGTGCTGAGGACTGAAGCAGATCAGTATACACAGAAATGATCATGTTGACAGACACATCACAGTGATACAAGAGCTAGATGCTGACCAGGATAGAATTAACAAAGACCACCAGGCCATTAATCAGGACTACAGAGGCAGAAACAGAAACATTTGATAAGATAATTTATCTTGATGGCATCTTTTGGGACGGCAGTCCGTGTCTTCATTCAAAGGGGCAGGATGTTCAGCTAACTTACTGATCAGACTTATCTCACTCGGAATTGAAGGGTGGGTGAGGCAATCAATGTATCTGAATGATGTACAGTTCTTTTCCAAAATGATCTAATTATTAATACTTTTTCATTGCTGGCAGCATCAGGATTCAAGTTTATCCCCATCTACAGAAATTTCTATTCTCCTTTGTTTTAATACATTGAATTCTGTATAGATTTACCTCAGAGTTAAATCTGGAATGTAAATTCTACTGGAGCATGTGCTCCAGATACTTGTAGCCATCAAAACATTCTGGTGATGGGTTTTATTCTGATATGGCTCTGCAATCTGAGCTGGAGCTGCCTGCCTGATGTTGCTTCAATGTAATGGTGGCAACAGGGTAAAATGGAATGGGGGATGCTTTCTGCTTTTAGAAATCAGGGTTGTTAATTTTGCTATTGTTATTTCATTTTGAACAGTTTTAAATAGAAAAGCTAATTACTTTCCTTTTCTGCTGGGTGAATTGTTCAACGGCATTTTGTTGCTCTCACCAGCAGAAAGGTAGTCAAACAGAGCTGTACTTCAATGGTACTCATTTCATGCCTCTCAACTGGCCTAACAGTTACTTAATTAGATAAATATAGCTCAAAGACTCGATCTGTTTAACTTATCAAAACTCTATGGCCTTCTTTGTACTTGTAATGATTTATTTAAACATTGAGATATTTGATTTTCTGTGAAGAAAATGAAATATAAGTATGAAAGCTTTTATCAGTTATGTGCTCATCATTTGAAAAAGATTGTGGACACAGCCCTACCCAGCTGATTAAAGTGCCCATCTTGTAGTGCAGCAAACTGTTATAGGCCTAAATGGTAGTTGATAGGGTAGGCACGTAATCTCCAGTGGAGTCTGCGCTCTCCTAGTTAATGCTTGGGCCTACAAGACCTGTGTTCAGAAGCCCCAGCCAAATATAGGGCTCCTGGTAAAACTCACCATGATGCAGAGGAACTGCATTTAACAGCTTGATCAGCTTCGTTTCAGCATAGTAAATTTGATATGAATTGCTTTTGTATTGATGCTGTGGGTAAATATTCTTTGGCCTATTTTTTTATACATTGTATTATACATTTGTGTTTAATGGATGAGCGGGGGGGGGGGAGGGGGGCCGTGGTGGTTATGTAGGCGGTGCAGAGGAACGTTCTTGGTGCCCAGTGTAGGGGGTGGTGTCTGGGGTCAGGTTCACCTCTGATCTTCTGAGCGGTTCAACTCGCTCCCACTCCCTGGGTTCTAGACTTTGGATTTATTTGGGGGATGTGACAAAGTGCAAGAGACAACTGGTTTGGTGCAAAGAACTTCAATTTTATTAAGGACAAGAAAATACAATGTCAAACTTGTAATCAAAGGGGTTACAGAAAATAATACACCTCCCACCTCCTAATGCCTAACTCTGACTAGGCTAAACTCCAGGACAAACAGGGACTATGTTCACCAATCCTTTATTGTCAGTTGGCTGTGGTTTGCGATTTCAAGGTTCGCTGGACTCTGTAGGTTCTGCTTGCTGTATCCCGAACGTTGTAGAGGACTTCTCACTGCGTAGTCTTCAGTTGGGTGTTGTCCGCTGATGCGGTAGGGCACGTATTGGACTTCTGGGGTGAGTACCCACTTTCTTTCGTTAGCAATAGGTTTCAAAAGTCTCTTTAAATAATGCTTCACCTGTTGGTAATCAGGACTAGCTTGTAGAGTGGAAACTTTCGAATCTTTGGTTTCTTCTTTGAAGAGTTTTGTTTCAGAGTTGGTCAAACGCAGTGTTTTCGATGGTACCACGTTTGCTGTGGTCAGTGCTGCGGCGATAGTGATGTCCGGAGTTATTGGGGCTGCTTTCTCTGCCGTGGTGATGTTCTTCCTTCTTCTTCGATAGCAGGGCAGTATGGCCCCGGGAGTGTCGTTGAGGCTGGAGAGGCTTGTTAAAACTGCTGCGGTGCTCTCTTTCCTTTCTCCCTCTGATGCATTGCCTAACATTCGTTAAAACAGGGCCCCAGTTATATTTGGGAGCTGTTCTAATCTTCGCGCCAAATCAGCCCTGATTCTTTGTTTAATTTTTGGCGGGCTTGATATCTCTTTGTCATATTTTGGCAGGCCCATTAATGTTAACCTGTCTCAGATATGTCGATCTTTTAAATTTGTTTCTTGATGGGGAAAAATTAGCTTTGTTATTTGCAATGTCTGCCTAGACCTGGGTTTTCCATGTGGGCTGGATGTGCCATTGTCAGTATGTATATGCTGGATGGGTTCCCTGCTCAGGGTGATGGCTGGCTATCTCTGGGCTAATTGTTGCTATGTTAATGTCTCCCGGGGAGAAGGGTTTTCGAGTTTACACAATTCCCCAGGCAATTTGTTTTAGCTTCAATACCCCAGACTGTTTCAATACTCAAAACTAGTTTCATTTGAAGGATAGTTATCCTTTAGCTCTTAGCCCTTCCCACATGGACCCAATCTGCCTTGAAAAATCCCAAATTTGATTAAAACTCGTGGTTTCTTCCATGTGCACTTTAGGATCCCAAGCTTTCTGGTTGATAGTTCCAAATTAAATTTCCTTTCCAATGAGTCCAAACACTGGGGGGGTTTTCCCACGAATTTTGCAACCTTACACCAACAACTCAATGATTCTTAATCAATCTTGAATTAAATGGTTATGATATGTCCTTATTATACAGTATAAATGCACACAAGGCCCATACTTGAGAGAAGGTAACTCTGTGACCAGTTACCTTTATTACCAAGACCTCAAGTGATCGAGGTGGGTGGAGCTTCCCCTCTTATACCTGAAAGTCCAAATTAGGAGTGTCTCCCACAAGTTCACCCCCTTGTGGTCAATGTTCTCAAGGTGTACAACTTAAGTCAGCTTATACATCGGTTACAATGATAGTTGAATACATGACAGGCTAGATCATCATTTGTTTTGGTGACGCTGGTTGTGGGATAAATGTTAGCAAAGACACCGGGACAATGCTCGCACTCATTTCAAATTATGTCTCGGGAGTTATTTTTACATCTGCTTCAAAGTTTGCTTTCAAGTCCAGTAGGTTTAAAGTCTCCTCCAAAAGATGCATCTCCAACAGTGCAGGACTGTTATATCCAACAGTGCAGGACTGATATATCCAACAGTGCAGGACTGATATATCCAACAGTGCAGGACTGATATATCCAACAGTGCAGGACTGATATATCCAACAGTGCAGGACTGATATATCCAACAGTGCAGGACTGATATATCCAACAGTGCAGGATTCCCTCAGTACTGCACTGAATTGTCAGCTAAGATAGTGCACTCAGGAGTGGAGCTTGAACTCATGATCACTGATTCAGAGGTACGAGTGCCATCACTGAGCCAAGGGTGTCAAATGTATTTTTTCCTTCATTGAACATGGAAATCTTATGCACTTGATGATCTGTAATAAGCAGCTTGCTATTAGAAGGAATCTCGTGGGACTGAAATTGGTGAAACACAAGTTCCGCCTGTTTTTCGGCGGTCCCTGGGCGGTGCGTCATTTTTTGCTGCCTGGTACCGCTGGGGCCGAGTGGGCGGGAGTTTCATCCCACTTTTCTCGGCGGTAACCAGAGCGGAGTGCAGCAGGCAGTTTGCGGCGGAGGAGGCCTTTCGACTCGGGAATCTTTGACTCCCAAGTAGTGCGCATGTGGGTGCGGCTGTCAAGCTCCACCTCCCGAGAGGCACTGACAAGAGGCCAGAGACTGCCGGCCTGAGATCGATATGGGATGGGGAGATCACTGTGGCGGGGGGGGGGGGAGAGATCACTGTGGGGCGGGGGGACATCGGGGGGGGGGGAGAAACTGGGGGGGAGAGACAGGGGTGTGAGGGAGACTGGGGGATGAGAGAGAGAGAGAGAGAGAGACTGGGGGTGAGAGAGAATCGGGGGTGAGAGATAGAGAGTGAGAGAGAGAGACGGGGATGTGAGAGATTAGGGGTTGAGAGAGACTGGGGGATGAGAGAGACTAATAAAATTTGTTATTATAGTTAATTAATAAACAGAAGGCCATAAAAACATAAGAAATAGGAGCAGGAGTAGGCCATTTGGCCCCTCGAGCCTGCTCCGTGTAAGGGGTTTTTGCTCTGCCCAATTACAGGGGTCTTTGGTGGCTGTTGGCGTATTGGGCCTCTATGTCCCTTCCAGGGGATGGTCCAGCAGCTTATGGCTCACTGACCACTAAACTGGCGGTTGCGAAGCGCCCTAGCACCCCTATCTGGTTCTAAGCTCAGAATTTTGGTGGATTATGAGCTTCCACAAGGGAAAACAAAACACTCAGAGACAAGTGGTACTTGGAACAAAAAAAAACGGGTAAGTCCAATTTATTAACCACGGTAAGTTTCCAACAAGGTCAAACTTCATCAAAACACAGATCTGACACACACTTAGAAACTATGAAAATCTATGGGAAGAAATGGACACAACGAAAACCTTACAGAATTTTATCTTTACAAGACAGTTCCAACACCACCCCCACCCCTCCTTTTACCTGACTGACCTAGGGTGACAGTTGGGAAAAGAAAACCCCAGAATAATACTTACGATTCCTTTTGACAGTTATCTTTTTAGCCTTAGGATGGTTGGTTTACGGGGTGGCTGGAGTGAATGTTGCCTCTCCCAGTTACTTCAGTCTCCAGTTCTTCAGCTGGTTGGCCTTGGAGCGTTGTTCGGTGTGCGGCTCGGCTTCTTGAGACGATGTTGGGCCTTTCAGTAGTTGGGTTGTATATTCTGCACACAAGTCGAGTCCAGGGCTCGTACGATGGTATGTTGCTTCCTCTCTGTTGTTGTCTGTGGTTCTGTCGGTCCTACTCTTCCAGCTGCTTTTTGTGCTATATTCAAACTGGGTCGGGTAGTGCCCGTTGGTTGGGGATTTCCCCGCTTCAGGCCCGACTTGACCCCTGATTGGCCTGCTAGAATGCACTTTTCCCCCATTGGCCAGTGCCTCTGTCTCGCTTGTGAGCCAGACTCCACAATGTAATCAGAAGATGTCACAGGTAGGTGTGAGGACCGGGGTATTGTTTCAGTGCACATTGGTGCCTCAATGTCTGTTGGTCCATTGTAATGTCCCGGGAGTCAATTACCACAGTGATCTCCGGGCTATTGTCCATATTAATTAGGTAGATAATGGTCCACATTCATAATTTGATTATGGGTGAGTCATATTTTCAAACTGGGCCGGGTAGCCCCATTGGTTGAGGATTTCCCCGCTTTAGGCCCGACTCGACACCTGATTGGCCTGCCAGAATGCACTTTTCCCCCATTGGCCAGTGCCTCTGTCTTGCTTGTGAGCCAGACTCCACAATGTCTGTATCGGCCCACACGTTTCCCAGCCTGCCTGGTTTGAGGGTTTGACTTGGCCAAAAATGTTCATTTAAAATACATAGAGTTAAAACAACAGTGCACTACTTGGCCAAAAATGTTCATTTTAAAATGTATAGGACGATCCCTTTTAGTTTTCTTGTCCTTAGGGTGTTCCAATAAAATGCGGCCATGGATTTTCGAACCTTACATCCGCCATTCAATAAGATCATGGCTGATCTGATAATGGGCTCAGCTCCACTTCCCTGCCCGCTCCCCAGAACCCTTTACTCTGTTATCGCTCAAAAATCTGTCGATCTCCGCTTTAAATATATTCAATGACCCAGCCTTCACAGCTCTCTGGGGCAGAGAATTTCACAGATTTACAACCATCTGAGAAAAGAAATTTCTCCTCATCTCAGTTTTAAATGGGTGGTCCCTTATTCTAAGTCTATGTCCCCTGAGTGGAAATATCCTCTCTGCATCCACCTTGTCGAGCTCCTCATTATCTTATAAGTTACAATAAGTTCACCTCTCCTTCTTCTGAACTCCAATGTGTATAGTCCCAACCTACTCAACCTATCCTCATAAGTCAACCCCCTCATCTCTAGAATTAGCTGAGTGAACCTTCTCTGAACAGCCTCCAATGCAAGTATATTTTTCCTTAAATACAGAGACCAAAACTGTACGCAGTACTCCAGGTGTGGCCTCACCAATATCCTGTACAGTTGATGCAGGACTTCTCTGCTTTTATACTCTATCCCCCTTGCAATAAAGGCCAAGATACCATTGGCCTTCCTATCACCTGCTGTACCTGCATACTATCCTTTTGTGTTTCATGCACAAGGACCCCCAGATCTCTCTCTACTGCAGCACGTTGCAATTTTTCTCCATTTAAATTATAACTTGCTTTTCTATTATTTCTGCCAAAGTGGATAACCTCACATTTTCCCACATTATACTCCACCTGCCAAATTTTTGCCCACTCACTTCGCCTGTCTATATCCCTTTTCAGATTTTTTGTGTCCTCCTCACAATTTGCTTTCCCACCCATCTTTGTATCATCAGAAAATGTGGCTACATTACACTCAGTCCCTTCATCCAAGTCATTAATATAGACTGTAAATAGTTGAGGATCCAGCACCGATCCCTGCGGCACCCCACTCGTCATTGTTTGCCAGCCGTAAATTTATCCATTTCTCCCGACTCTCTGTTTTCTGTTAGATAACCAATTCTCTATGCATGCTAATATACTACCCCCAACCCCATGAGCTTTTATCTTGTGCAGTAACCTCTTATGTGGCACCTTATTGAGTGCCTTCTTGGAAATACAAATGCACCACATCCACTGGTTCCTCCTTATCCACCCTGCTCGTTACATCCTCAAAGAACTCCAGCACATTTGTCAAACATGATTTCCCTTTCATAAAACCATGCTGACTCTGCTTGATTGAATCACGCTTTTCTAAATGTCCCGCTACTGCTTCCTTAATAATGGACTCCAACATTTTCCCAATGACAGATGTTTGGCTAACTGGTCCATAGTTTCCTGCTTTTTGTCTGCCTCCTTATAAATGAGTAAATAAGGCTTTATTAGACCATCTAGATTATTGCCTAACACTAGAAAATACTACAATCCATTTAAGAATACATCAAATGGTGGGGAACTATAAAGATCTGTCCAATATCAAACAAACCTGCCAGCTCTGTGTACATACCGACCAATTAAGATCCACTTAAAAGCACCTTCTCCAGGATGCTATGCCGTTCCGGCGGTATGTCATGAAACTTGAACTTTTGGGCATTATGTCGGTGGTGTTCGTGGGCGGGCAGTGTGCATACCACCTGGTGGTCACTGATGAAACTTCTGCCGGGCGGTATGTCGGCGGTATGTACCTGTTTTTTGACGAAACTTGTGTTTTGGTGCGGTAAGCGAGTGGTAAGTAGGCGGTAGTGGGCGATATGTCGATGAATTTTGGGCCCCATGTGTTTGCCCCCTCAGACCACTTGTTATCCATCTCCAGGGTGTAATTCTCTATTTATTTGAGGAATCAGATCCTTTCTGGCATATTTCAGGATTTGAGCATATAATATAGGCTGACTCTGCGGTACAGAGAGAGTACTGCACTGCCGGAGGTACCATTCTTCAAATGATGCATTAAACTGAAGCCACACCTGCCTGCTTAGGCATAAAAGACCCCAGGATACTATTCATAGAAGAACAGAGGATTCTCAGGTATCGAGACAAACATTTATCTCCCCAACCAACACCACAAATAAGAGATTAACTAGTCACACTTAAAATCGATAATTATGGGATCTTACAGTGTTTGCCTACAGAATAACAGTGACGATATTTCAAAATTAATTCACTGGTTGTGAAATATTTCCTGGATCTCTTGAGCACATGATAGAAATGCAATTCCTTTCTTTTCTTTCTTTTCTTTCCTTTCATTGTTTCCTCATTGACTATCCTCTTATCTATACTAACCTTTATCCTTTGGTTTTGTTCACAAAATAAATTTTGACAAGTGCCAAATTTAACCAAGTCCTAAAAGAGCAAAGGACGTTGTGATTTCTGTTGCAATTCCGGAAAGCGAGGCTCAGGAAATTTGATGGTGCGTGATCCCACTTGTACACGACTTTAATCCGACCACACGCGGCCTTTCACTTACACTTAACAGCTGAGTAGATCACAATGGCAGTTTTTGTGTGAGAGTTTCCTTTTAATATTTAAATAAGGCCCAAATAAGTGTTTTATTTCCAACTTCCAGCATCCGCAGTATTTTGCTTTTGCTTAAATACATATGATCAGCACACAAATGATTTCCAATTATTTATGATGAGCCCTCTCTGCCTAGTCCACCCACCTGCAGTGGACGTAAAGAGAAGTTCCATGCAAAAGGGAGCTCTTAAAAGAACAGATGTGTGCAATTTTTTAAACATTTGTTCAATGAATTTTTACTGCTGTATTTTTTACTGTTTTATGATAATTTGTGTTTTTCCTGTCATATTTGCTGCTCAGTTTCTTTATGACAGCAGAACAAATTTGATGTGTTACTATGGAAACTAAAACATCTGAATATTTTTACAAGCTCCTCAGAAAGCTCACTGTAATTGAAGCATTTACAAGAGTTCAACAGGACAGTAAAATGGTAAAAGAAGGATGCTCTTACAATACAAACATTCACTCCAGCTCAGTAAGCAACACACAATCAAATGCATGGTACCAGTTGTTAGAGGACAATTTAAAATGAATGATGGAGCATGTTTTCAAAATACCACAGTTGTAGCAATACAAAATTAAAGAAGGCATGGCAGGGCATTCAGGAGACACAAGAGCCATAATCCCTATCCAGCTCCGTTGGGTGGGCCATATTTTCCGCATGCCTGACACAAGACTCCCAAAGCAAGCATTCTACTTGGAACTCCTACATGGCAGGCGATCCCCAGGTGGTCAGAAGAAACATTTCAAGGACACCCTCAAAGCCTCCTTGATAAAGTGCGTTATCCCCAGCGACACTTGGAAATCCCTGGCCAAAGATCGCCTTAAGTGGAGGAAGAGCATCCGGGAGGGCACTGAACACCTCGAGTCTCGTCGCCGAGGGCATGCAGAAAACAGCGCAGGCAGGGGAAGGAGCGTGTAGCAAGCCAGTCCCACCCACCCTTTCCTTCAACGACTGTCTGTCCCACCTGTGACAGAGATTGCAATTCCCGTATTGGACTGTACAGTCACCTGTGAACTCACAGTTAGACTGGAAGCAAGTCTTCCTCGATTTCGAGGAACTGTCGATGATGACTCCCTATTCAACAACACTGTGGAAATACCTTAATCACATGGGCTACAGCCGTTCAAGCAAAAGGCTCACTGCCACTTACTCAGGGACAACTCGGGATGGCCAATAAATACCGGTCTTGCCAGCAACACCTACTCAAGAATTAATATTAAATAAAAATACTGCCTGCACCAATTATGCCACTAATGTCATCTGTTGGCATCCTCACTGTTATGTAACTGGGTTTTACCTGCCACCAGAGGGCGTGACTGTCGGAGTCCTAATGGTCACTGGCAGACACGTGCAAGCTGTGTATATAATGTTGGCAGCCTTATTGAATCCTCACTTGAGAATAAATAAACTGGAGTAAGGTCATGCCTGAACTAGCTTACCGTACTTAGCCTCATGGAGTTATTTGATACTTAACAATTGGCGACGAGTTAAAAATACGAACTTTCACGCAACCATGTCTATTGGAATTTTGGAGAGATTCGTGGAAGGGGAAGACTGGGAGGATTTCACTGATTGCCTCGACCAGTACTTTGTATCCAACAGATTGGAAGGAACCGATAACGCAATTATGCGCAGGGTGGTTCTCCTCACCGTTTGTGGTCAAACATTTATGGCCTTATTAAGAATCTACTCTCTCCAACTCGACCAATGGGTAAGACTTACCGTTCATTGTGTACGCTGGTTCGGAACCACTTGAAACCGAAGGAAAGCATCATCGTAGTGAGGTATTGTTTCTATGCACACAATCGCTCCGAGGGCCAGGACATGGTGGAATTTGTCTCCAACCTGAGACATCTCACTGGGCCGTGCTGCATTAGAGGAAATGCTGCGGGACATTTTCATGCTTGGCATTGGCCACGAGGTCATCCTTCGAAAGCTGCTGGCTGCTGAATCTTTAGACCTGAGCAGGGCCATCATGATCGCCCAGGCATGCATGTCCACGGACGAAAACTCGAAACATATCTTCCCAGCACCAAAACTCACCGGCAAGTACCGTGCATCAAATAATATCATCGGCAGGCAGAGCTGCACATGGCAGGGCCTACTCGTCCACGTTCGTACGACCTGTAACTGCTGAAAGTCCGCCATCGGGGGTGAATCAAATCTCGCCTTGTTGGCGTTGCGGGGGCTATCATCAGGCCCATCAATGCCGATTCAAGCAATAAGTGTGCAAAGGCTGTGCAACAATGGTGCACCTTCAGCGAATGTATCCGCAACCGAGCAAGCGTGCTGCGACACACCACATGGCTGAGGATGATCGATCCAGCATGAATCAAGCGGCACAGGCAACTCAACTCGAGGTACAGGATGAAGAAGTGTAGGGGGTACATTCTTTTACCAAAAGTCCTCCGATAGTGCGATAAATTAAAAGAGGTTCCAGTATCCATGGAGTTGGACACGGGTGCGAGTCCGTCAACAATGAGCCAGAGGGCTTTCGACAAGCTGTGGGACACACAAGCAAAAAGACCCAAACTGAGCCCAATCAATGCGAAGCTGCGTACCTACACCAAAGAGCTCATACCAGTCATTGGCAGCTCGGCAGCAAAGGTATCGTACGATGGAGCTGGGCATGGCCTGCCCGACCTCCTTGTCAGCGACAACGGACCGTGTTTCACCAGTTCGGTGTTCCACAAGTTCATGACTTGTAATGGCATCAAGCATGTCAGGTCTGCCCCTTTCAAACAGTCAAGCGGAGCGGGCTGTCCAAACCATTAAGCAGAGCCAAAAATGTATGACTCACGGCTCCCTACAGACCTGCTTGCCTCGCATTCTGCTCAGTTACCGGCCGAGACCCCACTCGCTCACCGGGGACCCTCCTGCCAAGCTGTTACTGAAGAGAGGCCTCAAAACCAGGCTCTCCCTTGTACACCTGGATCTCAATGAAACCAGAAGGCAATGGTAGCAATGGTACCACGATCGCACGGCCATATCACGTGACATTGTTATTCATGACACTGTGTTTGTCCTGAATTATGGTCATGGTTCAAAGTGGGTTGCTGGCACCGTTTTGGCCAAGGACGGGAACATGGTGTTTGTCGTCAAACTGTTAAATAGCCAAACGTGCAAGAGGCACATCGACCAAACCAAACTGCAATTCACAGACAACCCAGAACAAACTGAAGATGACATCATCATCGACCAACCAACACACATCCATCAGTTGACCCTTGTGTCATTCACGAAGACGAACCTACCATCCTCGACAGTCCTATCAGACCGACTGCTCCGCAATGCAGCAATGGTCCTACTAACTCACCCAAGCTTGGGTTCAAACTGAGAAGATCAACCAAGGAGCAGAAGACCCCGGTGGACCATCTCAACTTGTAAATACAACCTGTACCAAGGACTTTGGGGGGGAATAATGTTATGTATGTTAACTGGGTTTTACCTGCCACCGGAGGGCGTGACTGTCGGAGTCCTAATGGTCACTGGCAGACACGTGCAAGCCGCGTATGTAATGTTGGCAGCCATGTTGAATCCTCACTTTGAGAATAAATAAACTGGAGTAAGGTCATGCCTGAACTAGCTCACCGTACTTAGCCTCGTGGAGTTATTCGATACTTAACACTCACTCCTCCTTGAACAACTGGCCCTGCAGTCTGCATCAGCTGCAAGGACACCTACAATCAAATTCCAATATGAGCCAGCATTGCTAGTAGCAGGTAAGTTAAGCAACAGCCACAATGTGTCTGCCTACGATCCTTCCAGACGAGCAAAAAGATCATTTTGAATTCTCTACCCCAGAGAGCTGTGGATACTCAGTTGCTGCATATATTCAAGGCAAAGGTCGATACATTTTGGGAACTAAGGGAATTAAGGGATATGGGGATAGTGTGGGAAGATGGAGTTGTGGTCGAAGACCAACCACAGTCTTGGTGAATGGCCGAGTAAGCTCGAAGGGCCACATGGCCTACGCCAGCTCCTATTTCGAAGTACCTGCCAATATGCTGACCATACATGTATCAACAACTTGCATTTCTATGATGCTCAATAGACTACTCAGAACTCTTTATAGGGCAGTGGATAAGAGGTGAACCAAGCAGAAGTAGGAGAAAAAAGGATGATGACGATAGAACTAAAGAACATTTGAAGAGTAGGGTCTGTTTGAGGCTTTTCAATGCAGAGGGGGAGGCAACAAGGTGAATATGATGGGGAAAGCAGTTCCAGAGAGCAGGGGCAAGGTGGCTGAATAATTGGCCAGTCGTGCTCAATTGCCCACTTTTATCGATTTGAGCATAGTCAGAGCATCTCCAACAATATCTCCTCTTTCAGCCTCTGTACCATTATCACTAAAGATCCTCAAGGATGTGTCTTTAGCCACTTCCTGTTCCTCATCTATATGTTGGCCCTTGGTGACATCATCCACTGATATGGAGCAGCTTCGACATGTATGCTAATCACAGCCAGCTCTATCGCTCCACTACCTTTCATGACCCTTTCACTGCCTCTGTGTTGTCAGACTACTTGTCCAAGAGCCAGTCTTGGTTAAGCCACAATTTCCTCCAGTTAAACATTGGGAAGATTGAAGCCGTCGTCTTAGGCACCTGCTACAAAGTCCAACCCTCAGCACTGATTCCATCCTCCTCCCTGGACATTGTCTCAGGATGAACTAGACTTTTTGCAATCTCAATGCTCTATTTGACTCCAAGTTTCTGACCCCACATCCTCTTCATAGAAACATAGAAAATAGGTGCAGGAGTAGGCCATTTGGTCCTTCAAGCCTGCACCACCATTCAATAACATCATGGCTGATCTTTCACCTCAGTACCCCTTTCCTGCATTCTCTCCATACCCTTTGATCCTTTTAGCCGTAAGGGCCATATCTAACTCCCTCTTGAATATATCCAATGAACTGGCATCAACAACTCTCTGCGGCAGGGAATTCCACAGGTTAACAACTCTCTGAGTGAAGAAGTTTCTCCTCATCCCAGTCCTAAATGGTTTACCCGTTATCCTTAGAATGTGACCACTGGTCTGGACTTCTGCAACATCAGGAACATTCTTCTTGCATCTATCCCGTCCAGTCCCGTCAGAATTTTATATGTTTCTATGAGATTCCCTCTCATCCTTCTAAACTCAAGTGAATACAGGCCCAGTCGATCCAGTCTCTCCTCATATGTCAGTCCTGCCATCCCAGGAATCAGTCTGGAGAACCTTCGCTGCACTCACTCAATAGCAATAATGCCCTTCCTCAGATTAGGAGACCAAAACGGAACACAATATTCCAGGTGAGGCCTCACCAAGGCCCTGTACAATTGCAGTAAGACCTCTCCGCTCCTATACTCAAATCCCCTAGCTATAAAGGCCAACATACCATTTGCCTTCTTCACTGCCTGCTGTACATGCATGCCAACTTTCAATGACTGATGTACCATGACACCCAGGTCTCGTTGCACCTCCCCTTTTCCTAATCTGCCACCATTCAGATAATATTCTGCCTTCGTGTTTTTGTCACCAAAGTGGATAACCTCACATTTATCCACATTATACTGCATCTGCCATGCATTTGCCCACTCACCTAACCTGTCCAAATCACCCTGCAGCCTCTTAGCAGCCTCCTCACAGATCACACAGCCACCCAGCTTAGTGTCATCTGCAAACTTGGCGATATTACTTTCAATTCCTTCATCTAACTCATTGATTATATTGTAAATAGCAGGGGTCCCAGCACTGAGCCCTGCGGCACCCCACTAGTCACTGCTTGTCATTCCGAAAAGGACCCATTTATCTCAACTCTCTGCTTCCTGTCTAGTGGAGTGGTACTTCTGCCCGCCACTTAGAAAAACAACAACTTGTATTTATATAGTGCCTTTAACGTCATAAAACATCCCAAGGCACCCACCCAAGGAGTATTATGTGATTAAAAAAATTAGCTGCATAAGGATAAATTAGGGCAGGTGATCAAAAGCTTGGTCAAAGAGTAGGTTTTAAGGAGCGACTTATAGGAGGAAAGAGAGGTAGAGAGGCGAAGAGGCTTAGGCAGGGAGTTCCAGAGCTTCGGGCCCAGGCAACAGAAGGCAAGGCCTCCGATGGTTGAACGATTATAATCAGGGATGCTCACGAGGGCAGAATTAGAGGAGCAAAGACATCTCGGAGGACTGTAGGGCTGGAGGAGATTACAAAGATAGGGAGGGGCGAGGCCATGCAGGAATTTAAAAACAGGGATGAGAATTTTGAAATCAAGACATTGCATAACCAGGGGTCAATATAGGTCAGCGAGCACAGACCCTCCTGTATAACTCAGAGACATGGACCATGTACAGTAGATACCTCAAGTCGCTGGGGAAATATCACCAACAATGTCTCCGCAAAATCCAGCAAATCCCCAAGGAGGACAGGCACACCAACATCAGCATCCTCGTCCAGGCTAACATCCCCAGCATTGAAGCACTGACCACACTCGATCAGCTCCATTGCGCAGACCACATAGTCCGCATGCCAGACATGAGAATACCAAAGCAAGTGCTCTACGCAGAGCTCCTTCACGGCAAATGAGCCAAAGCTGGGCAGCGGAACCGTTACAAGGACACCCTTAAAGCCTCCCTGATAAAGTACAACATCTCCACTGACACCTGGGAGTCCCTGGCCAAAGACCGCCCTAAGTGGAGAAAGTGGATCCGGGAGGATGCTGAGCACCTCGAATCTCAACGCCGAGAGCATGCAGAAATCAAGCGCAGACAGTGGAAGGAGCACCCACCCTTTCCCTCAACGACTGTCTGTCCCAACCGTGACAGAGTCTGTGGCTCTTGTATTGGACTGTTCCGCCACCAAAGAACTCACTTCAGGAGTAGAAGCAAGTCTTTCTCGATTCCGAGGGACTGCCTATGATGATGATGATGCTGATGGGTGAACGGGACTTGGTGCGAGTTAGGACATGGGCAGCCGAGTTTTGGATTTCCTCGAGTTTAAGTAGGGTAGAACGTGGAAGGCCAGGCAGGAGTGCGAACTGCTGCCTACCGTGTGCCAAATCACAGGGATGGGATCATTTGAATAATGGGGAATGGCACTTGTACATATGGTGGCACAACAAGGTGTCTGACAAACAGAGGCAGTGAAACTCTGAGCAGTAGCCTACTACTTTCGGACAGAGAGCCTGAGGCCTGGTTTGGGTTTAAGTTTTTTATAATGTCTCTCAATGGGATAGTAGGGTCACTCTTCAATTCTCTCTGTGATTGATTACCATTTATTTCTTCTGTGCTGGGGCTGAACTAGGCTCAGAACAGGACTGACACTTGATCTCAGGACCTGTCGGTCCCACTGGGCCTATCTGACACCTCAGATAGGAACAGTTCAAAACATACCCCCAAAATGCTGGAGCTGTATGAGGGGACCAAACATAAGGACTTAACACTCCTACCCCCATACCTACCCCCATAATGCAATCTCATTTCAATGGGGTGAAATCTCGTGAATTGAGCAAAATCTGCTCCCTCCATAGCTAAGCCCAGAATTACAATCTCCAGATCACGCAGTTTCTAGGCTTGTACATTGAAGGAGCATGTACATGGTGAAATACTTGGCCAACCTGCAACTGCATGTCAGTATATGACCAAGCATCATGCAGCTGATTTGTATTACAACACTTCTAAAGGTGGTCTTAGAAAAGTCTTTCAATTGTAATTTGCAGCTTGAATGTGTCCCTTCCTTAAATATAGGACTTGTATCTACTAAGATCAGGTGTCGGTCCTATTCTGGGCCCAGTGTAAAGCCCCAGCACTGAAGAAGCAAATAGTAATCAATCACAGAGGGAATGATAACATTGAAGTTTGGCCCTACCATCACATTGAGATGCATTAACAAACTGTAAGCACCTTTTTCTCCAGCCCAATCTTGGGCTGACTCCCTCTCTTGGCATTCTCGACAGTGAATGAGCAGTAAGGTTGATGACTTGGCACGGACCAGTGAGAAATGAGCAACAGATTGACAGGAGAACTTTGTAGCATGCATATCTGTACCAATTACCTGGTAAATGGTACTGTTGGAAAATCTAACTTGCCAACTTCCATCAAGTGTGCTATCTTCTTCTGCATCTGTTCCCAGCTTGTGTAGGCAGTACACTTAGCATTGAGCCTGGCTGTCAACTCTTGACAATGCTGCACTGCTGTTCTCTTGAGTGGTAAACAAGGCAGCCCTCCTCACAGATAGCACCTCCACTCCGACAGCATCACACAGCATGAGTGGCACTGTGACACTCTGTCCCTTAACCAGAGACCCCTTCCTACTGTCATATTGATTTTGAGTTACTTTGTTTTCTGACAGATTTTATCAATCTTCCTTTAAGGTCTGCTGACATGAAATTTCCTGTTGTCCCGGTTCTGTATGGTGGAATCCTTGCAACTATGGGCTGAGAGCTCACTTTCGATATGTAATTAGGTATGACCTTGGAAAATGTGTGAGGGTTGAACACACATCACACTTTGGGCACAACTCCCTCAGCACAACATTCCCCACCATCCACAACCATCACGGAAATTCAAAACCAAGTCTAAGGCCTGCTGCAGAGGAAGTCCATCTGATCCATTTTCCAAACTACAGACCCATGTACAATATTCATTGAGGAACATTTTTAAAAATCAGGGAGAAAGCATTCCATGTAGAAAAAGGCAGCAGATAAAAGGGCAGTAATATTACTTTGAAAAAAAATTTAATAGTGTTTGGCAAATAGCTACTTTATCCTGCAGTGGATTTGAAACTCCTCCACCAGCAATAGCAGCTATCCTCCTCATTTACTGTAGGCATTTGGTTCATTTGCAAGAGAATAGCTTGAGAACTTCTGAAATATTTTGATATCGCAGTGGCTTGTCTGATGTTGTGCTGTTCCACGTAAGTGATTTATTCCATTTAATATCCATAATAATGGCAACCGGAAAATTGGCATACTGGGCTGAATTTTAATCTGCAAGAGTGAGTGGGTTTGGGTGCGGGTGGGCATGGGGGGCGTTTAAAACTGGCAAAATTGATAATGCATCAGGAATCCGGCTCCAACCCACCAACTTCCACATTTCACTCGAGTGCGTTAGGCTGTGTGCGCGCAACCCCCCTCAGCAGGTGTGGGCTGTCAATTACCACATGTGCATGAATCCCCTATCTCAGGAGCCTCCTATCAACAAGAGCAAGCATTGACGACGAGATCCAACATCGCCTCCAGCGCGCCAGTGCAGCCTTCGGCCGCCAGCGGAAAAGAGTGTTTGAAGATCAGTCCCTCAAAACTGTCACCAAGCTCATGGTCGACAGGGTCATAGTAATACCCGCCCTCCTGTATGGCTCAGAGACGTGGACCATGTACAGTAGACACCTCAAGTCGCTGGAGAAATACCGGCAGCGATGTCTCCACAAGATCCTACAAATCTCCTGGGAGGACAGACGCACAAACATTAGCATCCTCGTCCAGGCCAACATCCCCAGCATTGAAGCACTGACCTCACCTGTTCAGCTCCGCTGGGCAGGCCACAAGTTCGCATGCCAGACACGAGATTCCCAAAGCAAGCGCTCTACTCGGAACTCATCCACGGCAAATGAGCCAAAGGCGGGCAGAGGAAATGTTACAAGGACACCCTCAAAGCCTCCCTGATAAAGTGCGACATCCCCACTGACACCTGGGAGTCCTTGGCCATAGACCGCCCTAAGTGGAAGAAGTGCATCCGGGAGGGCGGTGAGCTTCTCGAGTATCATCGCCGAGAGCATGCAGAAATCAAGCGCAGGCAGCGGAAGGAGCGTGCGGCAAACCAGGCTCCCTGCCCACCCTTTCCCTCAACGACTATCTGTCCAACCTGTGACAGAAACTGTGGTTCTTGTATTGGACTGTACATCCACCTAAGAACTCATGCTAAGAGTGGAAGCAAGTCTTCCTCGATCCCGAGGGACTGTCTATGATGATGACGATGATGAATTTTCAGCACACTTTTGACTTTAACGTCAGGTCTGTGAGTTTTCTGGGCTTCCTGAAACTTGCCAGTAAAAGCAGAGTACACACCAGCAACTGAGGGGACTGAATCCATCGAAGGCAAATATGCCAATAAATACTCAGTACTTGTAATGTATGCACCTGGGAGTATGATCACAGGTTTGTTGAGCTGTTGAGTTAGGAGTGGCTTTGCCAGTCATGCAATGTTCACAAGACTCAATAAAACACCAGCCAATTGGGTTCAGGGTGTCCACGATGGTTGTGAGCCTGGTGGATGAACTGGTAATGTGTAGTGGGATTGTTAAACCTTTTGCGAATAAACCAACTAGTTCTTAATAGTGTGTGTTGCTATAAATTCTTAAGCAAAGAACCCATGAAGCAAATACAATACAATACTCTCAGCAGTTTTCTTACCTGCTAGTGGGAAAGGATTTATTCACAGTACTTTTGCTGAAAGGTTATATCTACTATTTGAAGGTTACTTTCTACACTTCGGGGGTTACGGTCTACACGTTGGATGTTTGCTCAATAACATCAACATGGCTGCTGCTTATACTGCCTTAGATTGGACCTCAGATGAGGACCAAGGTGACCAACAACAGCACCCACAGCATACTGCTCACAGACCTGTAGCTGCTCACCAGAGAAGGGAGCAGCAGAGAGGTGCAGCTCACAGGTTGCACTACCCACAAAACAGGGTCTGCAGGCTCAGTTTCCTTGACATGTTTGAACACCTATGTGTCAGAAGCTCAGGATGTCATGTCAGGTAGTGGCAGACATCTAAAGCCTATTAGAATAAGTCCTGCTGCCTGCTAGATCAGGTGGCCACGCTTTACCAGTGGCTGTCAAAATCACCCTCAACATTTTTGCCACCGGATCCTTTCAGGGCTCTGTCGCAGACATATTCAGGATCTCCCAGTCAGCCTCCCACAAATGCATTACTCAGATAGATCACTGATGGCTTGTTTGTCGGGGCCAGCAATTAAGTCAACTTTGCTTGTGATGATGCCAGTCAGAATGAGCGCGCGCTCAGCTTTGCAGCTCTGGTTGGCTTACCAGAGGTACAGGGCACCTTCTACTGTTCACACATGGCAATCCGGGCGCCCCCCAGAACAACCAGGAGTTCTCATCAACTGCAATGGTTTCCACTCCATCAGTGTGCAGCTGGTGTGCAACCACAAAAAGATGTTTATGCAGGCGTGCGCATGATCCTCGGGCAGATGCCATCGTGTTTTCGTCCTGCGGCAATCTAAGCTCCCTGAGCTCTTCGGACCAGGAAGCAGGCTTGAGGGGGGCGGCTGCTATTCGACAAGGGATACCCACTGCAAACATGGCTCATGACACCTGTCAGAAATTCGACCACTGAAGCCATCAGCGTTACAATGAATGACATATCAGCACCAGATGTGTGATTGAGCCGGCCATCGACACGCTGAAGATGAGCTTCTGGTCCTGTGGTTTGCTATTCTCTGCACAACATTGCACAACTGCAAGGACTGAATCTGCAGGAGGATGATGGTGAAGAGGTCAGATCCTCTTCTGACGATTCAGACGGGGAGGAGGAAGAAGAAGAGGAGAAGGAGGAGGGTGATGAGGGCGATGCACCCTCAGCTGTTCACGTTGCTGCCCGGGATGCCAGGGATTTCCTTTTTAATGCACAGTTCACTTAAATAGATCACATCGAATCATTGTACAGCACAGAAGGAGGCCATTCGGTCCATCAGACCTGCACTTCCTCTTTCAAGGAATAAATCTCCCGTTCTTTCCCCATAAAGAACAAAAACTCAGCATAACAACATTTTCTCAGATGCTCATGTGGACACCCTTGTGCAACTACAAAGCTTGGCTCTTCCTTTTTCTGCGACTCCTGCATGGTGCAACCTGTGTGGCTTCAGCAGAGGCAGAGGCTGACATCCTCTGGGCTTTGGAGCCTGTGAGGGCCCGCCTGAGACTGCTGCAGCTGCACCTGGGCAGGGGCAGACTCGGCCATCGGGAGACGAGGTAGCAGGTGGGCTACTGACTGAGAGGTGGGCTATGGGTGAGAAGTGGAAGCACCTGGAGTGGAGTCCCCACTTCTTTTCTACACTGTCCCTCTCATGGCCCAGCCGCACTTCACTGCTACCGTGCTGGAGAACACTTTGGTGAAGATCAGTGCGATCTTGTCTGCCACCTTAAATGGGTTGACAGATACCCTAACCTTGGCCTTACATGTTGGAATCCAGAGTGTGCACAGTGGTGTTCAAGACGTGTATGGATTTATTTGGTTAGATTGTATAATGATTCATGGCGCTGGCCACTCTATCCATGGAAGAAGACTTCATTTCATTGACCTGCGACTTCACCTCCCTCATGCTTGAGATGGACTCCTCCAAACTCGCTGTAATCTTGGTGAGTCGACTGTAAGGCCTCTCAATGCAGCACACATAGTCTGCTGCTCAATGATTCTCCTCTTCATCGATGACCCCCGAGGTACAGCATCTGTGTCCAGCTGAGCAGAGATTGGAGAGGGCTGTGCCTTACAACCCGGATCTCCACTGCTATCCCTGTCTTCTCCCATCTGCTCTTGCCCACTTGTGAAGTGTAAATCACCAGGTGAAAACGCAACCATCTGTCTTACTGGGCCCACCAATGTGTGAGCATCTGAGCTGCTCCATGGTATGTATGAGCCCTGTGATTGTGTGTCCTCAGAAGGACTCATCTCCTCTCTGGACTCATAGCCCGCCATGCCCACAGACTCCTGCTGCACATGTGAAGGCTCTAAGGGGAAAAAAATGGAAGAATGTTACAAGTTATCATGATGAAGGTGATCATATTTCAATAGTTGTTGAAACAAGGTCAAAATTAATGAGTGCTGTATGGCATGTCGTTGGCTTTTGTTTAATTGTGTCACCAGACAGCTGGGAGCTAAATCTAAGGGATGATGTCCTACAAGACAAATTTAGGAAGCTAGGATCGAATTAAAAATTAGGACCTCAAAAGTAGTAATCTCAGGATTGCTATCAGTGCCACGTGCTAGTCAGAGTAGGAATCGCAGGATAGCTCAGATGAATACGTGGCTTGAGGAGTGGTGCAGCAGGGAGGGATTCAAATTCCTGGGACATTGGGACCGGTTCTGGGGGAGGTGGGACCAGTACAAACCGGATGGTCTGCACCTGTGCAGGACCAGAACCAATGTCCTAGGAGGAGTGTTTGCTAGTGCTGTTGGGGAGGAGTTCAACTAAGATGACAGGGGAATGGGAACCAATGCAGGGAGACAGAGGGAAGTCGAATGGGGCAGAAGCAAATGATAGAAAGAAGAAAAGTAAAAGTGGAGGGCAGAGCAACCTAAGGCAAAAAGCAAAAAGGGCCACATTACAGCAAAATTCTAAAGGAGCAAAGTGTGTTAGAAAGACAAGCCTCAAGGCTCTGTGCCTCAAAGCGAGGAGTATTCGGAATAAGGTGGACGAATTAACTGCGCAGATGGCAGTTAACGGGTATAATGTAATTGGCATCATGGAGACATGGCTCCAGGGAGACCAAGGCTGGGAACTCAACATCCAGGGGTATTCAACATTTAGGAAGGATAGACAGAAAGGAAAAGGAGATGGGGTGGCATTGTTGGTTAAAAAGGAAATTAATGCAATAGTAGGAAAGGACATTAGCTTGGATGATGTGGAATCGGTATGGGTAGAGCTGCGGAATACCAAGGGGCAGAAAAAGCTAGTGGGAGTTGTGTACAGACCACCAAACAGTAGTAGTAAGGTTGGGGACAGCATCAAACAAGAAATAAGGGATGCATGCAATAAAGGTACAACAGTTATCATGGGTGACTTTAATCTACATATTGATTGGGCTAATCAAACTGGTAGCAATGCGATGGAGGAGGATTTCCTGGAGTGTATTATGGATGGTTTTCTAGACCAATATGTCAAGGAACCAACCAGGGAGCTGGCCATCCTAGACTGGGTGATGTGTAATGAGAAAGGACTAATTAGCAATTTTGTTGTGCGAGACCCCTTGGGGAAGAGTGACCATAACATGGTAGAATTCTTTATTAGGATGGAGAGTGACACAGTTAATTCACAAACTAGGGTCCTGAACTTAAGGAAAGGTAACTTTGATGGTTTGAGGCATGAATTGGCTAGAGTAGACTGGCAAATGATACATAAAGGGTTGACAGTGGATAGGCAATGGCAAACATTTAAAGATCACATGGATGAACTTCAGTAATTGTACATCCCTGTCTAGACTAAAAATAAAACGGGGAAGGTGGCTCAACCGTGGCTAACAAGGGAAATTAAGGATAGTGTTAAATCCAAGGAATAGGCATATAAATTGGCCAGAAAAAGCAGCAAACCTGAGGACTGGGAGAAATTTAGAATTCAGCAGAGGAGGACAAAGGGTTTAATTAGGAGGGGGAAAATAGAGTACGAGAAGAAGCTAGCCAGGTACTTAAAAACTGACTGCAAAAGCTTCTACAGATAGAAACATAGAAACATAGAAACATCGAAAATAGGTGCAGGAGTAGGCCATTCGGCCCTTCTAGCCTGCACCGCCATTCAATGAGTTCATGGCTGAACATGCAACTTCAGTACCTCATTCCTGCTTTCTCACCATACCCCTTGATCCCCCTAGTAGTAAGGACCTCATCGAACTCCTTTTTGATTATATTTAGTGAATTGGCCACAACAACTTTCTGTGGTAGAGAATTCCACAGGTTCACCACTCTCTGGGTGAAGAAATTCCTCCTCATCTCGGTCCTAAATGGCTTACCCCTTATCCTTAGACTGTGTCCCCTGGTTCTGGACTTCCCCAACATTGGGAACATTCTTCCTGCATCTAACCTGTCTAACCCCGTCAGAATTTTAAACGTTTCTATGAGGTCCCCTCTCATTCTTCTGAACTCCAGTGAATACAAGCCCAGTTGATCCAGTCTTTCTTGATAGGTCAGTCCCGCCACCCCGGGAATCAGTCTGGTGAACCTTCAATAGCAAGAATGTCCTTCCTCAGGTTAGGAGACCAAAACTGTACACAATACTCCAGGTGTGGCCTCACCAAGGCCCTGTACAACTGTAGCAACACCTCCCTGCCCCTGTACTCAAATCCCCTCGCTATGAAGGCCAAATTGCCATTTGCTTTCTTAACCGCCTGCTGTACCTGCATGCCAATCTTCAATGACTGATGTACCATGACACCCAGGTCTCTTTGCACCTCCCCTTTTCCTAATCTGTCACCATTCAGATAATAGTCTGTCTCTCTGTTTTTACCACCAAAGTGGATAACCTCACATTTATCCACATTATACTTCATCTGCCATTCATTTGCCCACTCACCTAACCTATCCAAGTCGCTCTGCAGCCTCATAGCATCCTCCTCGCAGCTCACACTGCCACCCAACTTAGTGTCATCCGCAAATTTGGAGATACTACATTTAATCCCCTTGTCTAAATCATTAATGTACAGTGTAAACAGCTGGGGCCCCAGCACAGAACCTTGCGGTACCCCACTAGTCACTGTCTGCCATTCTGAAAAGTCCCCATTTACTCCTACTCTTTGCTTCCTGTCTGACAACCAGTTCTCAATCCATGTCAGCATACTACCCCCAATCCCATGTGCTTTAACTTTGCACATTAATCACTTGTGTGGGACCTTGTCGAAAGCCTTCTGAAAGTCCAAATATACCACATCAACTGGTTCTCCCTTGTCCACTCTACTGGAAACATCCTCAAAAAATTCCAGAAGATTTGTCAAGCATGATTTCCCTTTCACAAATCCATGCTGACTTGGACCTATCATGTCACCTCTTTCTAAATGCACTGCTATGACATCCTTAATAATTGATTCCATCATTTTACCCACTACCGATGTCAGGCTGACCGGTCTATAATTCCCTGTATTCACTAAGGAGGACACAAACAACCTTCCGGATATAAAAGGGGTCGGAGGGTCTAGTAAGGAGGAGGAACTGAGGGAAATCCTTATTAGTCGGGAAATTGTGTTGGGGAAATTGATGGGATTGAAGGCCGATAAATCCCCGGGGCCTGATAGTCTGAATCCCAGAGTACTTAAGGAGGTGGCCCTAGAAATAGTGGATGCATTGGTGATCATTTTCCAACAGTCTATCGACTCGGAATCAGTTCCTGTGGACTGGAGTGTAGCTAATGTTACACCACTTTTTAAAAAGGGAGGGAGAGAGAAAGCAGATAATTATAGACTGGTTAGCCTGACATGAGTAGTGGGGAAAATGTTGGAATCAATTATTAAAATTATTAAGGATGAAATAGCAACGCATTTGGAAAGCAGTGACAGGATCGGTCCAAGTTAGCATGGATTTATGAAGGGGAATTCATGCTTGACAAATCATCTGGAATTTTTTGAGGATGTAACTAGTAGAGTGGAGAAGGGAGAACCAGTGGATGTGGTGTATTTGGACTTTCAAAAGACTTTTGACAAGGTCCCACACAAGAGATTGGTGTGCAAAATCAAAGCACGTGGTATTGGGGGTAATATACTGACGTGGATAGCGAACTGGTTGGCAGACAGGAAGCAGAGTTGGGATAAACGGATCCTTTTCAGAATGGCAGGCAGTGACTAGTGGAGTGGCGCAGGGCTCAGTGCTGGGACCCCAGCTCTTTACAATACACATCAATGATTTTGGATGAAGGAATTCAGTGTAATATCTCCAAGTTTGCAGATGACACGAAACTGGGTGGCGGTGTGAGCTGTGAGGGGGATGATAAGAGGCTGCAGGGTGACTTGGATAGTTTAGGTGAGTGGGCAAATGCATGGCAGATGCAGTATAATGTGGATAAATGTGAGGTTATCCGCTTTGGGGGCAAAAACACAAAGACAGAATATTATCTGAATGGTGGCAGATTAGAAAAAGGAGAGGTGCCAACGAGACCTGGTTCATGGTTCATGGTGTCATGGTTCATCGGTCATTCAAAGTTGGCATACAGGTGCAGCAGGCGGTAAAGAAGGCAAATGGTATGTTGGCCTTCATAGCTAGGGGATTTGAGTCTAGGAGCAGGGAGGTCTTGTTGCAGTTGTACAGGGCCTTAGTGAGGCCTCACCTGGAATATTGTGTTCAATTTTGTTCTCCTAATCTGAGGAATGATGTTCTTGCTATTGAGGGAGTGCAGCGAAGGTTCACCAGACTGATTCCCGGGATGGCCGGAGTGACATATGAGGAGAGACTGGATCAACTGGGCCTTTATACATTGGAGTTTAGAAGGATGAGAGGGGAGCTTATAGAAACATACAAGATTCTGACGGGACGGGAGAGGTTAGATGCGGGTAGCTTGTTCCTGATTTTGGGGAAGTCCAGAACCAGGGGACACAGTCCTAGGATAAGGGGTAGGCCATTTAGGACTGAGATGAGGAGAAACTTCTTCTTCACTCAGAGAGTTGTTAACCTGTGGAATTCCCTGCCACAGACAGTTGTTGATGCCAGTTCATTGGATATATTCAAGAGGGAGTTAGATATGGCCCTTATGACTAAAGGGATCAAGGGGTATGGAGAGAAAACAGGAAAGGGGTACTGAGGGAATGATCAGCCATGATCTTATTGAATGGTGGTGGAGGCTCGAAGGGCCGAATTGCCTAATCCTGCACCTTTTTTCTATGTTTCTATGTTTCTATGAGCTTCTCTTCTCTGTCAGTCAGGGAAGCCATAACTCCATTTATTTCCAGCACCTCCTCTGCAGTTGTGAGCTGAGTGATCCGTGGAGTGATCTCCATCTCCCTGGTTTTCTGTGCTCTCATTTTTTAAAAATTCCTTCACAGGATGTGGACGTTACCGGCATGATCAGCATTTATTGCCCATCCCTACTTGTCCTCAATAAGGTGGTGAGCCTGCAAGGAGGAAGTAAAGAGACCTTTGAGTGAGTGTAAGCGCACATGTTTATCCGATGGATGGAGTGCATGTGTTGAGCGTGATTATGAGGGAGAGGCATGACATTGCATGAGGATAAGGGTGATTGGGATTTGGGGGTGGATAGATGGGGATGTGAGGAAGTGCACAGAAAGAGAAGGCTTGGTAAGTGGGTGTGAGGAGTGATGTGATGGAGTAGGCTTGAGAAGGCGGAGTGAGGGGTTGGGATGATGTGTACAGCAGGATGTAGGCGAATGTGGCACTGTACTCATCTTTCCTGACCTGCTGAACTCATTAAACCGCTTTCTGCATTGAATCCAAAGCAATACCCAGCAGCTAAAGGGAGGCGAGGACTGCTGAATCTAGTTGGTAAGTACCTTTCCAGCACTGCTTATGGGCCAGGAAGAGCAGGAGTGCATCCCCCCAGCCCCCTCAAGCTAACCTATGAATCACTCCTGCCTTCAGCCACCTCATCGCCACCCCCCCCACCCCCCCACCCCATGAGCGATCAAAACCCCTCCTCACCAAACCATGATCGGACATAACCCATGCCACGATGTGTCCCCGAGTCATGGTCTCCTACGACCCAACCTTTCCGATCTCCCCTCACCAGACACTTTTATTTATGGTGTCATTTAGTTTAATGAAGATTGTTACAGTGACCAGGATTTGGCAATGGAACTGCTACCCCTACCCATTCCACCCCCACAGGGCCTTGGTTTTAGTGCTCGGTTGGTCCCGGCTAATATGGGGGCCAAGCTAAGGGCTAGACTTTCCATTATTGTCCAGATCGGCCAAAAGTGGGTGATATTTCCAGCGTTAGCATTTTTTTGTTTTTTGTGTTCGCCGGAATATCGCCCATTTTCAAACCCGCTATTTTCCACTTTATAATTTGGGCGTTAGCCGGAGTCATGTGAAATGGGTGTTAGCTTTTTTTTCCAGTTTTTTCTGTCGTAAAAGGCCGGCGTCCATAGCAATGTCATAGCAACGGTCTTTTCCCGTATTTCAGGAGGTCAGGGGTCATCAGCACATGCAGCGAACATAGAGAGAGAGAGAGAGAGTGGGGAGAGAGAGAGATAGAGGAGAAAGCTTGTGGAGATTCTAATGGTGGTATATTGGATTACTTATTGGGCAGTACTGGAGGTTTTTGTGAAAAATAGCTACAGTTAGTGAGTGAGAGAGTGATTGATTAGTCGTGAGAGATAACATCTGACAGAAAAAACAAAACAATGGAGAACATGGAGGAGGGCTGGTTGATGTTGTGGAGGTGGAGGAGGTGGGTGAGGGCAGTGATGTGGGTGAAGTGGGAGAGGAGATGGATGGAAGAAAGCGAGCCAAGCGGTTTTTGGATGAGGCCAATGCTGCCCTCCTCCAAGAGGTGGAAACTCGTTGCACCCAATTGACCTGGGGTGGTCGTGGCAAACAATTCCAAAAGTATACCAGAGAATTTGGACTGAGATCGCTTAAGTCGGCGACACATGAGGTCCATGAGGCCAACCAGTGCTGCAAGCGCTGGAATGATCTTGTTGGTTCCAGAAGAGTAAGCATTATATTTATTGACATATATTTATATGATTGTAATTGTAAGTGTAATGAGGCAATGATGAATTTAAATTCAGATCTGATGTATTGTAGTTAGACCGGTAATCATTTAATCCAAACCTACGTTTGCGTTGGACTACCATGTGTATTGTGAAGCGTAATAATAATAATAGTAATAATATTAAAAATAATTATTCTAACATGATATCTGTCAGTAATGTGCTATGTGTTGTATCAGTATCTGTAACAGTACCTAGCAATGACCTTACGCCATGCCATGCTGTTGTCATCTTTTGCAGAAGAAACTTTCGAAAAATAGGGCCGAGCAGTGGCGCACGGGTGGCAGTCCACCAGTCCTTTGCGAGCTTACTGATATCAAGGAACAGGCGCTGGCACTCATGGGCATTCACAACCGGTCAGCCACCCGTGCAGCATCGGCACCTGTCCTCATGCCACGTGAGTAAAGTATAAACCATTGGTTGATGAAAATAAATTAATGACACACCCACTCATATCTGTATAATATATGATTGATGATTGATGATATGATGTATTTTATTGATGCATGTAATGTTATGTAATTAATGATGGGATCATGAAAATCATTGTAATACAGATTTTGTATGATCATGATGTTCATTAAATGTAATGTCTGTAATTATTTTTATAGCAGTAGTGTTGCTCTCGTGCATATGTTGTGTGTAGCGTTTGCATTCTCGTGTGACCCTAGCGCCCCTTTCTCCTCTAATTACTACATTTATGTTTTCTAGCTCAGCCAAGAATGCAGGCCCTTCAATTGGAAACACGGCATGCTATGGATCCGGCAGCAGTGGATCTTGTTTCTGGGGGCGAGGAGCCCCGCATCTCGCCTGTCCTGCTGCAGATCCTCCTCTCCAATGAGGACAGTGAAGAGGTGGGGGAGGAGCCTGCAGTAGCGGTATCTTCCAGTGTTTCTGTGACCATGTCCTCCTCGACCGTAGAGGTAGCAGGCCCAAGCACTTTACCGAAGGGCACCCCGAGGGACTCTATGCCGGCGCCGACCCCACGGAGGTTGGTTTGGCGCAGTAGGACTGCTCCACGATTGGCAGATCTGAGCGTGGACATGGTCAATTTGTCCAGGAGGAGCTTTGATATAGGTCAGGAGCTTCTCCAGGCAATAGGCAGAATATCTCAACAGATGGCCACCCTCTTCACGAACATGAATGAGAAAATGACGAGGATAGCAGTGGCCCTGGAGATAATAGCCAGAAACTTAGCTGCCAGAGGGCTATCAGTGTTCCCGGAATCCGGCACTGCACCCCAAGGTGCCACACCCCCCCTTGCCAGAGACACATGCGAGCCAGGAGGAAGCTGTTGTTTCTGGCTCGGAGGATGTTTCCTCGGAAACCTCCTCTCCATCATCAGCCCAAATAACGGATCTGCCGTCATCCCCCACAATCAAGCAGTGCTTGAGGAGCACTGCGGCAAAGTGGCTTGGAGTTTGTAGGGGAAGGGAAAGAGGTGGGGTAAAGACCTGGGGGGGGCGGGGCAAAGGAAAGGAGGGGCATGGCCACAGGGAGGGATGGAGGGAGGGAGGGAGTTGCTCCATGTTTGCTTTAAAATCAAGTTTCAAGTTTTTCAATGTTGGGATGGTTTGGGGGAGGGGTGTACTTTTTATAATCCTTGTTGTATTTGTTATTGTAATTGTTAAAATGTTTCACATTTGTTGTGGGGGTGGGGGAGGGGGTACTGTTGTGTTCTGTTATGTTTTTTGAATAAGAAAAAATTCTTTGTTAACATTAAAAAAAAATGATTTGACATAACATTGTTGTGCATTGTCTCAGATAGCTGTAATGTTAAACACTGGTGAGTCCATACCATGAAAGGGGATCATTAAACATAACATAAATCAACTTTAACTGTAACTGTCACCAAGGCAATGCACACCATTCATGTGTGAGCTGCAGACACAACAGTCTTGCAGCTGTGTAGCTACCACGGGCCCTTTCCTGCGGTCTAGAGGGGGTGGTGGCATGGTTTCAACATCAGCCTGATTGTCTGCCCCGAGGTCATCGTCCACCTCATCTTCTTCCTCTTCTCCTCTCTGCTGAGGTGGACTAGCAGTCCCATCTTGCAATTCTTGTCCTCTCTTGATAGCCAAGTTATGCAGCATGCAGCACACCACAATGAACTGAGATACCTGCTCAGGGTGGTTTTGTACCTCGCCGCCTGAGTGGTCCAGGCATCTAAAGTGTTGCTTAAGCGCTCCAATTGTCTTTTCGACTATATTGCATGTGGCTATGTGGCTTTCGTTGTATCGCTTCTTGGCTTCTGTTTGGGTCTTACGCAAGGGAGGCCATATCCTTTGTCACCAAGCATCCAGCATTGACCTTGTGGCTGACTCTTAAACAGATCAGATACAATGCTCTCACGCAAGATGTGTGCATCATGGATGCTGCCTGGAAATGTTGCATCTATTGCCATGATTATTTACTTGTGGTCGACAACGCGTTGCACATTCAGGGAATGGAATCCATTTCGGTTCTGAAAAACCTCTGCATCCTGAAAAGGTGCTTTCGAGGCGTACAGTCTATTACTCCCTGCACCTTGGGGAAGTTTGTTATTCTCGAGAATCCTCGAGCCCTCTCAGTCTGAGCCTCCCTGGTCATAGGGAAGCTTATAAAGTCTGTTATGTTCAGACTAAATACACAGGACTATATCACAAGCTCAAACTGTTGTGACCTCGGTCTCTTAATTCAGACTCCAGAGTGCAGAAGCAGCATGGTGAATCATCTTTTATACCTGCTTGCCTCAGGGTGCACAGGTGACTCTTCGGTCTCCCACAGGTGTGCCCCCTAGTAGCAAGCCTTACATCTTGGTAAGGTTTACATACATACATAACATCACTCCCCCCAAAAGTCTTATGTGCAAGTTATTTGCAAGTTGAGGCAATCTGGTGACCCGCGTCCCCAGGTCAATCGCCTGGGTTGAAGTCCTGATGTGGTGGGTTCATCCTCGTGGTTGAAGTTGATCGTGTTAGTGGGTCACTGGGGGCCAGGTCCTTTCACAGTGGTTCCTGGTTATCTTTAGTTCGCAGTTTGATCTTGTCCAAATGCTTTACTCATTGGCCTGGTACATGGTTTGACAATCAAACACCCCGTTTTCATCACATACATTCCATTCCCCCCCCCGCTTTGGCTAATGAGGTGCTAGCGGCCCAACTGGGGCCCTGAGCATGGTCTACATCACTTATTCTGATGTCATGTGCAGGGGCTGTGCAAATATGGTGCATTCTCTGCTGATGGCATACGGAAAGCTCGGTTCTGAGTGATTCTGTCTGCTGACTGCGTAGCACCCAGGATTGCTGGGTCTGTAGAGAGTCTACCGTGACACGTGTGGTGCTTGGTTTAGTGATTTGGGCTGCCTGCTCTAGGCTATTGTCGCTGACCCTGAGGTCGAGCAAGCCCAGGATGGCCGCAATGGCCTTGAGACTTTTGATAGTGGCGGGAGGCCTAGTGGTCCCCGTGGAACTTGGGCCGTAGTATGGGGGCTCCGGAGCAACTGTGTGTAGCCGCCCTGCCTTACTTTGCAACATTGGGATGGGTCTTTCACCTCTGCGACAGATCGGTTGTCACATCCCGTCTAGCAGTTCACCTTTGGCAGGCGGTAACGTGGGATCCTGGCTGGTCCAGGTCCTAAGCTGGGGGGCCGTTACGGTTCCCCCCTCGCTTTCTAGCACTTCCACGACCGGGAGTGGGTCTGCAGGCTGTGCTGTTTCCACCCCGGTGGTGGGCAACGGTAGCCAACTGAAGGCGTTAGTGCCACTCTCAGTGCCTCGCCCGTGGCAGATCATATTACAGAGCACAGACAGTGTTAGACATTCTCGAAACAACGCATCAATAATGGTGCCTCTGCTCTACCAAACTTGTGGGATGAGCAGCTTGTCAGACACAAGCACATATTGGGACACACTTTCGTACGTCTCTTTGGTCCCGTGAACACAGGCTGCTGCTATGTTTAACTTATTGAATACATGTTGGATTGTTTGGGGCTCATGCACTACTTTTGCATGCTGCACAACACTCCCGATCCTGTGCGGTAACACATCACTTGCTACGAATACTTTGTTCGATACATCTAAAACTGGTTGGGGTTCGCCCGCTACTTTGGCTTGCTGTACAACAAACCCGACCCCGTGTGATAACACATCACTTGTTACAAGTACTTTGTCAGATACATATACGACCGGTTGGTGTTCGCCCGCTACTTTGGCTTGTTGTAAGATATCCCCAACCCCATATAATGATACATCATTGGCTGCGAAAGGCCGCTCGCACGGATTACATAGTGCACAATTTATTGGAGCGTAGTGGGTTCCTCGCCTTCACGGTGGCTGCCCCTTTACCTTTGCCCTGAACCCAGTCGTCTTCCTTGCTGGGCGCCACATTCCTCCGTTCCGTTGCGGCGACCACCCGTGGTCTGGACGCTCTCTCGTCCCATGGTCTGGACACCCTCTTGTCCCGTGGTCTGGACGCACCTTCGTCCCGCGGTCTGGACGTACTCTCGTCCCGTGGTCTGGACGTACCTTCATCCCATGTTCTGGACGCACTCTTGTCCCGTGATCTGGACGCCCTCTCATCCGCGCCCGTGATGCCGACTGCCGTGATCTTCCTCCCCAGGTATTTTGCCTCTGACGTCACGAAGACGCATTTGGATCGTTTCTGCCGGAGTCCCACTCCGCATGGTCGACCTGGAGCCTCTTCCATCGTCGTGAAGAAGTCGTCAGCTTTGTGTGCTGGGTATCGTGCCTGTACCGCTGCTCGGTTGAACTTTACCTCCTCGTGGTTGTGGTGAGTGGCCTGTGCCTCGGGGATCTGCAAATGGATCTGCACTTCAATGCCTGGTTCAGCTGAAGGTGGGGGTTTGCTCAGCCTTTGAGAAGGGGAGACCTCGTTCGCCGGACAAGGTACGCAGAGGTCTTCCCAGTTCCATCGAATCTTCCCCATCCACCTCCTACCAAGCAGCATTGGCCCATCACCTGAAACAATCCACAGTGGTAAATCATGCACTGCTCCCTCATGGAATACTCTTATGTTCGTACTACCAATAACTGGTAACAGTTCCTTGGTGTAGGTGCGCAGCTTTGCCTGAATCAGGATCAGCTTGGGTCGCTGTGCTTCGTTGCTCCTCAGCCTCTCGAATGCATTCTGGCTCATGACTGATTGACTCGCCCCGTGTCTAGTTCCATGGAGACTGGAGTGCCGTTAAGTTCAACTTTTAACAATATCGGTGGGCTTTTGGTGATGAAGGTTTGTATCCCATATACTTCCTCTTCATCCTCAGGTTCAGTTGCCTCTCCTGCTCGTTCAGTGTGATCCTCGCTGGATCGGTTGTCCTCTCCTGACTCTGCCACGTGGTGAGTCAGAGATTGTTTGCACATTAGCTGGAGATGCCCCATTGTTCCATAGTCCTTGCACATATAGAGCTTGAATTTACATTATGAGCTCTATGGCTGTCCCCGCAGTGCCAACATGGTGCTAATGGATACGCATTCATGCCCCACGGCGGACTCTGAGTCACTCTAGGCCTAGGTCTGGCCTCTGCAATCGTGTGGGCCCTGCCCTGTGCCATTCTGCCTGCTGAAAACATTATTTTGTGCACGGTGCTTGCCGGTGAGCTTCAATTCTGTGAAGATATCTGTTTCGTGTTATCGCTGGTGGATATGAAGGCTTGGGCTATCGTGATGGCCTTGCTCAGATCTAGAGATTCAGCAGACAGCAGTTTGCAAAGAATGATGTCATGGCCAATTCCAAACACGAAAACGTCCCGCAACATTTCGCCCAAGGATCCTACAAATTCGCACTTCCCCGCAAGGTGTCCTAGGTCGGCGACAAAACTCAGCATGTTCTGGCTCTCGGAGCGATGGTACGTGTAAAAGCGCTACCTGGCCATCAGGATGCTCTCCTTTGGCTTGAGGTGGTCTCTAGCCAGCGTACACAGCTCCAATAGTTTGACCAGTACCAGCAAATTTTTAAGGAGGCCATATATCGACCCACATACGGTGAGGAGAATCGCCCTGCGCTTGATCTCTGTTTCAGCCGTGTCCAATTCATTGGCCACAAAGTACTGGTTGAGGCACTCAACAAAGGCTTCCCAATCATCACCCTCAATAAATCTCTCTAGAATACCAATGGTAGCCATTACCACGTGAAAGTCCGTGAGCCGTTACTCATCGCCAATTTGTTATGTTCAGAATAAATCCACAGGACTATATCGCAAGCTCAAACTATTGTGACCTTGGTCTCTTTATTCAGACTCCAGAGTGAGGAAGCAACATGGTGAATCACCTTTTATACCTGCTTGTCCAGGATGCACAGGTGACCCTTAGGTCTCCCACAGGTGTGCCCCCTCGTGGCAAGTCTTACATTTTGGTAAGGTTTACATACACAAACAACAAAGTTCATCCTGCGTGTGTAAAAGGCTTCAACCATCTGTCAAATGCAGCAATGTGTGGCGTGCTGAGAGATAGCGCAAATGTCGCCAGCTGAGGCCTGAAAGGAGCCCAATGCATCGAAGGAAAGTGCCGCAGTTACCTTGACCTCAATGGACAGTGCAGTCCTGATGGTGCTGTTAGGCTGCAGATCTCCCCAGTGCGCTGGCATATCTCACTGATGACTTCCTTTCAGAAGCACAGTCTCCTAAGGCACGTGTTCTCTGACAAATTCAGGTAAGACTGCTTCTCTCTGTAAGTTCGTCGGGTGTAAGTTCTTCTCCTCCTCAGTCTGCCACCTCTTTGGGCACATTATGCTCTTCAATATACCTTCTCCCATCTCTAGTCTGCCGCATGTGAGTTGTCATCAATACAGGCTGAGAAATTACAGGCCCCATTACAATTACAATTACTATTATACCTATTCTTCAAAACAATACATTTTCCTACTAAAACTCCTAAAATAAATTCAATTTGTCCACAATGTGATAAGATGTTTGTTCAGATTTTAAAACCACGTTAAAAGAACTCACAGATTAAATCAAAACTCCCCAGAACTTGAAGCAACCTTTTATATGAAAAGTCCTCCAATTTACAAAATGGTTTCCATACCGCTGGGCTAAGGTCAGGTGAGTGCAGCTTTTTTCCAGCGTTTTTTTGGGCGAGCGATATTTTCAGCAATATATGGGCGATATGCCGAAAGTAACGCTCGCCGATATTCTGGGTGGTTTCTGAGCATTAGTTTTGTTTATAAACTGTATTCTGAGCCTTTTCAGCAAAAAAATATGGGCAGGCCATTTAATTAATTCTCGGCTTTAATTTGATGCCGAAACTAACGCTGGCGATAAATGGGAGATAAATGAGTGATAAATGGGCGTTAGTTTCTATTTTGGGGAGAAATGGGCGATAAATGGGTGTTATACATCATCTCAGCATTAAAATGGGTGGTAAGTGGGCGGTAGCGAAGCGAAACTGATGGAAAGTCTAGCCCATAGTATGGATCCAGACAGGTAAGAAGCCTATTGGCTAATTATAGGCTAAAGGAAGCCAATTAAGACAGGAATGAGGTTTGTCTGGTCAGCTGATACATTATTAGATACAACTCAAGGTTCTGTAATATCTCAACGACATGCCACCCTTTCTCAAATGAACACTGAGAAATTTTGACCATACGCTATGTAAAATGGCTTATTAAATTATATGTCATTATCATTGGGAGTCATTAAATATTTATAAATAAATGTAGATGGCAGAGTGGCTGTCAACTGGAGTAGCTCAGAGACAAGATGGAAAGGGATAACAGATGACTTTGCCAGTGATTAGTAGCCTGTCAGGAAGAGATGAAGCTTACAGCATATTTTGCGATAATAATATAATCCACAAGCCATGCATGGAGGTGATAATTAATGCAAAGAGTGGCCTGCCTGTAAAATGATAATTGGTGCACTCATTTTCTCAGCTAGACTGGCAAGGTACAAGAAGAAATGAAGCAACGATGATTCAGTTAACAAATGCATAAGCATTTCCCCTCTGTGGATTTGGTAGAGCTTATTTATTTAGGATTGCCGAGCATATTATATTAGTATTTATCTATTTGAGATTTACACAGAATTATGGGCTCAATTTTCCCCAAAGCTTTTTTTTGGCGTACTTGAAAAGTTACGTCCGTTTTTTGGGGACCCAATTACGGCAAAAGAAAATGTTCTAAGTTTCCCCATTTGTTCTCTTCATTTTGCTGCAGCTTAACTGTCTTTTAGTTTTGGGGGTGGAGCCTTGATCTGCGCCAAAAGGATCGGGTTGTCACGGTAACCAGGGAACAATGCGGGCTGAGGCTGGGAAGTGACACACACAGCCAGCTCGCAACCTGCACAAGTACATTAAAATACATTACAGCAACTTAAAATCACCTTAAAATACATTATAGCAACTTAAAAACAACTTAAAATACATTGCAGCAACTTAAAAATACATTAAAATGCATTGCAGCAACTTAAAAACATCTTAAAATATATTGTAGCAACTTCACAAACACATTAAAATACATAGCAGCAACTTACCTCCATTAAATTATTCAAGTCCCCCGCCCGCCCGATGCCAGTGCTGATCCCCGCTCTTATCCCAGGTCGAAGGGCCTCCCGGTCTGCTCCCCTGCCCCTAGCCCTGGCCGAGTGGCTTGCCGCTCCGCTCCCCCGCCCCTAGCCCAGGCCGAACAGCCTCCCGGTTCACTCCCCGCACCTATCCTAGGCCGAATGGCCTCCTCCCTCCCGATCCATGCACCTACCGATACCCAAAAGGCTTCCCCCACCCACCCTCTCTCCCCCTCTCTCTTACCTTTCCTGCTGCTGCTGTCTGGGCATCTGCTGCACTTACCTGCACTGATTTCCTTAACTGCGCCGATTTCCTTAACTCTCCAGAAGGTTTTTCTGCAGAGGCCACATATGCTGGCTGAAGAAGAGCTGGAGTAACTCTCAGCTGGCCAAACTTGCCTAAATGGCCAGAATTGGCGCGGGTAGCAGGTTACACCCACTTTGGCGGTAAAAAAAACTTACCTAAAAAATCGTAACTAACTGAGTGACGCTGGTGCAAATTAATTGGGGAAACTATGGTTTTTTAACAGGCCAAAAAAGCAGCCTGTTCCAAAAAACGGTGCCAATCACTGGGGAAAATTGAGCCCTATATTCTATAGGAAGTTGGAAAGATTTATTATTATTATTGTTATATTTACAAACATATCAAATAGTCAAGAACAAATCAAAACATAAAGACAGCAACAGAAACTTGTATTTTTATAGCATTTTTACATAAGAACATAAGAACATAAGACATAAGAAATAGGAACAGGGGTAGGCCATACGGCACCTCGAGCGTGTTCTGTCATTCAATAAGATCATTCCCCGTCCATTCCCCATAACCCCTTATCCCCTTATCGTTCAAGAAACTGTCTATTTCTGTCTTAAATTTATTCAATGTCCCAGCTTCCACAGCTCTCTGAGGCAGTGAATTCCACAGATTTACAACCCTCTGAGAGAAGAAATTTCACATAGTAAAACATCCCACGGCACTTCACAGGAGAGATATCAAATAACATTTGACACCAAGCCACATAAGGAGAAATTAGGGCAGATGACCAATCTTGGTCAAAGAGATGGTTTTAAGGAGTGTCTTAAAGGAGGAAAGAGAGGTAGAGAGGTTTAGGCAGGAACTTCCAGAGCTTACAGTCGAGGCAACAGAAGGCACAGCCACCAATGATTGAGCGATTATAATCAGGGATGCACAAGAGGACAGAATTATAGGAGTGCAGATAACTCGGGGAGTTGTGGGGCTGGAGGAGATTACAGAGCTAGGGCAGGGCGAGGCCATGGAGGAATTTGAAAACAAGGATAAGAATTTTGAAATTGAGGCATAGCTTAACTGGGAGCCAATATAGGTCAGCGAGCACAGAGGTGATGGGTGAGTGGGACTTGGGACACGGGCAGTCGAGATTTAGATGACCTCAAGTTTACGTGGGAGACTGGCCAGCAGTGCGTTGGAAAAGTCAGGTCTCGAGGTAACAAAGGCATGGATGATGAGTGTTTCATCAGCAGATGAGCTGAGGCAGGGGCGGAGACAGATGATGTTACAGAGGTAGAAATGGTTATGCTGAGGATGTGTGGATAGAAGCTCATTTCAGGGTCAAATATGACACCAAGGTTGCGAACAGTGTGGTTCAGCCTCAGGCAGGTGTTAGGGAGAGGGAACGGAGTTTGTGGCGGGGACCGAAAACAATGGCTTCGCTCTTCCCAATATTTAATTGGAGTTGTGTTTGTATCTTTTCTTAATTGCATATTAGTATATCTTTTCATTGGCAGTTATACTATAATCCTCTGCTGTGAGTGATTAATATTTAGACAAATTCAGCCTTTATATTCAGATTCAAAAGAGTAGATCTTGACTTTGTGTGATTGTGTTAAACATGTGATAGCGTTTTACATCGCTCGAGATTTTTTCTAAGTCACCCATTTCGCCACCACAGTTTGCAGCTGAGTCTTAATTTTCTAGGCCTTGGACCTTTATTTGTGGATGTGTGGTACAGGTTCTCCACTACTTTGCACCAGCTTTTGGTAATTAGGCACAAACTCGAATTTGATTTAGTCCTTGCAACGGCCCAAATGGTGAGGTGGAGCGGCCACACCACCAACATCATGTCCATTTTGGAGGTGTTTTTCAGCCCCTTTCCCTAGCATCTGTCTGAGGCTGAACCACACTGTTCGCAACCTCAGTGTCACATTTGACCGTGAAATGAGCTTCCGACAACACGACCAGCCAATGGTTGTTAAAGGGGGTCGCTGAGCCACCAAAGAACAGGTAAGTTTTAGTTTTTTTGCTTACCTTAACAGCATTACTGCAGCCCACTGTCAGCCCAGCCTCCCATTCATGCACCCCCTTTCCTCCCCCCTGCGGACTTACCTGTGGGCTGAAACCACATCGGAGATGAGCAAATTTTCCAAGGCCCCGACCAGCGTGATACATCGAGATAAAGGATTAGCATCTGCAGCTCACCAGTGTTGTGTAGATCATGTCTGAAGCTCTATTTTCCAGGCCTTGGTCCTTCAGCTTTGCCCTCACTGCCGACCACACGCCAGTTTTTGGTGCACGACAAATGTTCTAGCCTTTGGCTATTAATTGTTAAATGTTTGACTGTTTTCTTGCTTGCATTTATAATATATTTGCATTCCTACTGCTCTCCCTCTCTCAATGCCTCCTTCCCTCTCTCCCCTCTCATTTATTTATCTTTCCAGAAGCTACCTATTGTTAAAGTACCATGTGAAGGCGTCATACCTGATCAATAGATTTTTTAATTCATTCATGAGATGTAGGCATCGCTGGCAAGGCCAGCATTTATTGCCCATCCCTAATAAAGAAAGACTTGCATTTATATAGCATCTTTCACAACCACTGGACGTCTCAAAGTTATTACAGTCAATTAAGTACTTTTGGTGTGTAGTCACTGTTGTAATGTAGGAAATGCAGCAGCCAATTTGAACACAGCAAGCTCCAACAAACAGCAATGTGATAATGACCACATAATCTGTTTTTGTTATGTTGGTCGAAGGGAAAATACTGGCCAGGACACCGGGATAACGCCACTAAACTTCTTTGAAATAGTGCCATGGGATCTTTTACATGAATTTGAGAGAGCAGAAGGGGCATTGGTTTAACGTCTCTTCTGAAAGAGAACACTTCCGACAGCCCTCAACACTGCACTGGAGTGTCAGCCTAGATTTATGGGCACAAGTCTCTGGAGTGGAACTTGAACACACAAATTTCTGACTCAGAGACGAGAGTGCTATCCACTGAGCCACAGCTGACACTTAAATTACCCTTGAGAAGGTGGTGGTGAGTTGCCTTCTTGAACCACTGCAGTCCTTATGGTGAAGGTTCTCTCACAGTCCTATTTGGGAGAGACTTTCAACATTTTGATCCAGCGATGATGAAGGGACAGCGACATATTTCCAAGTCAGGATGGCGTGTAACTTGGAGGGATGGTGCTCCCATGCACCTGCTGCCGTTGTCCTTCTAGGTGGTAGAGGTTGCAGGTTTGGGAGGTGCTGCCGAAGGTTCCGTGGCAAGTTGCTGTGGCACATCTTCTAGATGGTACACAATGCAGCCACGGTACACCAGTGGTGGAGGGAGTGAATGTTGAAGGTGGTGTTATGTTCAGAATAAATCCACAGGACTATATCGCAAGCTCAAACTGTTGTGACCTCAGTCTCTTTATTCAGACTCCAGAGTGCAGAAGCAGCATGGTGAATCATCTTTTATACCTGCTTGTCCCAGGGTGCACAGGTGACCCTTAGTTCTCCCATAGATGTGCCCCCTAATGGCAAGTCTTACATTTTGGTAAGGTTTACATAAATACATAACATCACTCCCCACCAAAGTCTTATGTGCAAGTTATTTGCAAGTTGAGGTGATCTGGCGCCCTGCCCCAGGTCGATCATCTGGGTTGAAGTCCTGATGTGGTGGGTTCATCCTCGTCGTTGATTGCGAAGTTGCTCGTGTTAGTGGGTCGCTGGGGGCCAGGTCCTTTCACAGTGGTTCCTGGATATCTGTAGTTCGCAGTTTGGTCTTGACCAAATGCTTTACTCGTTAGCCCGGTACATGGTTTGACAATCAAATGCCCCGTTTTCATCACATACACTCCATTTCCCCCCCCCTCCCCCCACCTTGGGTAATGAGGTGCTAGCGGCCCAACTGGGGCCCTGAACATGGTCTACATCACTTATTCTGAAGTCGCGTGGAGGGGCCGTGCAATTATGGTACGGTCTCTGCTGTTGTCAGACGGAAGGCTCGGTTCTGAGTGATTCTGTCTGGTGACTGCGTAGCATCCAGGATAGCCGGGACTGTAGGGAGTCGACCGTGACACGCGTGGTGCTAGGTTTAGTGATTTGGGCTGCCTGCTCCGGGCTATTGTCATTGACCCTGAGGTCTGGCAAGCCCAGGATGGCCGCAATAGTCTTGAGACTTTTGGTAGTGGCGGGAGGCCTAGTGGTCCCCGTGGATCTTAGGCCGTAATATGGGGGTCCCGGACCATCGACTGTGTGTAGCTGCCCTGCCTTACTTTGCAACGTTGGGATGGGTCTTTCGTCTCTGCAATGGATAGGTTGCCACATCCCATCCAGCAGTTCACCTTTGGCAGGCGGTAACGTGGGATCCTGGCTGGTCCAGGTCCTAAGCTGGGGGGCTGTTACGGTTGACCCCTCGCTTTCGAGCACTTCCACGACTGTGAGTGGGTCTGCAGGCTGCACTGTTTTCACCCCGGTGGTGGGCAACGATAGCCAACTGAGGGCATTAGTGCCGCTCTCAGTGCCTGGCCCGTGGCAGATCATGTTACAGAGCACAGACAGTGTTAGACATTCTCAAAACAACGCATCGATAATGGTGCCTCTGCTCTCCCAAGCCTGTAGGATGAACAGCTTGTCTGACACAAGCACATATTGGGACATTCTTTGATCCATCTCTTTGGTCCGGTGAACACAGGCTGTTGCTTTATTTAACTAATTGGATACATGTTCAAACATTTGGGGTTCGCCCGCTACTTTTGCTTGCTGCACAACACTCCTGACCCCGTGCGGTAACATTTCACTTGCTATGAATACTTTGTCAGATACATATACGACCGGTTGGTGTTCGCCTCCTACTTTGGCTTGTTGTAAGGTACCCCCAACCCCATAAAATGGTACATCATTGGCCGCGAAAGACCGCTCACAAGGATTACATAGTGCACACAATTTATTGCAGCGTAGTTGGTTCCTGGCCTTCACGACGGCTACCCCTTTATTTTGTCCCAAACCCAGTCATCTTCCTTGCTGGGTGACACATTCTTCCGTTCCGTTGCGGCAAACTCCTGTGGTCTGAATGCTCCCTCGTGCCGTGGTCTGGACGCCTTCTCGTCCCATGGTCTGGACGCCTTCTCGTCCCGTGGTCTGGACGCACTCTCATCCATGTCCGTGATGCCTACTGCCGTGATCTTCCTCTCCAGGTATTTTGCCTCTGGCGTTGGGAAGACGCCTTTGGATCGTTTCGGTCGGAGTCCTACTCCGCGTGGTCAACCAGGAGCCTCTTCCATCGTTGCGAAGAGGTCGTTGGCTTCGGATGGTGGGTACCGCGCCTGTACCGCTCAGTTGAACTTTGCCTCCTCGTGGTTGTGATGAGCAGCCTGTGCCTCGGGGATCTGCAAATGGATCTGCACTTCGATGCCTGGTTCAGCTGAAGGTGGAGGTTTGCTCAGCCTTTGAGAAGGGGAGACCTCGTTCACCGGAGAAGGTACACAGAGGTCTTCCCAGTTCCATCGAATCTTCCCCATCCACCTTCTGCCACGCAGCTTTGGTCCATCACCTGAAAATGCACAGTGGTAAATCGTGCACTGCTCCCTCATGGAATACTCTTATGTTCGTACTACCAATAACTGGTATCAGTTCCTTGGTGTAGGTGCGCAGCTTTGCCTGAATCAGGATCAGCTCGGGTCGCTGTGCTTCGTTGCTCCTCAGCCTCTCGAATGCATTCTGGCTTATAACTGATTGACTCGCCCCTGTGTCTAGTTCCATGGAGACTGGAGTGCCGTTAAGTTCAACTTTTAACAATTTCGGAGGGCTTTTGGTAGTTAAAGTGTTTATCCCATATACTTCCTCTTCATCCTCAGGTTCAGTTGCCTCACCTGCTTGTTCATCGTGATCCTCGCTGGATCGGTCGTCCTCTCCTGACTCTGCCACGTGGTGAGTCAGAGATCGTTTGCAAATTTGCTGCAGATGCCCCATTGTTCCACTGCCCTTGCACACATCGGGCTTGAATCGACATTGATGAGCTCTATGGCTGCCCCCACAGTGCCAACATGGTGCTAATGGATACGCATTTACGCCCCACGGCGGACTCTGAGTCACTCTAGGCCTAGGTCTGGCCTCTGCAATCCTGTGGGCCCTGACCTATGCCGTTCTGCCTGCTGAAAACATTATTTTGTGCACGGTGCTTGCCGGTGAGCTTCGATTCTGTGAAGATATCTGTTTCGTGTTATCGCTGGTGGATATGAAGGCTTGGGCTATTGTGTAGCCTTGCTCAGATCGAGCAATTTGGCAGACAGCAGATTGCGAAGAATGACCTTGTGGCCAATTCTAAGCACGAAAAAGTCCCGCAATATTTCCCCCACAAGGTATCTTTGGTCGGCGACAAAACTCGCCACGGTCTGGCCCTTTGAGCGATGGTGCGTGTAAAAGCGGTACCTGGCCATCAGGATGCTCTCCTTTGGCCTGAGGTGTTCCCTAGCCAGCATACACAGCTCTGCGTAAGATTTGTCTGTTACTTTGACTGGTGCCAGCAAATTTTTAAGGAGGCCATTTACCGATGAACCACGTACGGTGAGGAGAATCGCTCTGTGCTTGATCACTGTTTCAATCGTGTCTCTTCGGTCTCCCACAGATGTTCCCCCTAGTGGCAAGTCTTACATTTTGGTAAGGTTTACTTCCATACATAACAGAAAGGTTTTGGGGAGTCAGGAGGTGAGACACTCACCGCACAATATCCAGCCTCTGACCAGCTCTTGTTGCCACGGTATTTATGTGTCTGTCCCAGTTAAGTTTCTTGTCAATGGTGACCCACTTTCAGGCAGAAGTGTGCAGGTTGAAACCAAATCTAAGATTGTGTTGATTCTTTAGCAAAAGTAGTGATTGTAACTCTCCTCACTCTGGAAACCATCGGGAAACAACTGATTGCAATTTTAAGCTGCTCAAGTGAGCAGGCGGCATGGACACCTGGCCAAAACCAATGGGGTCTTTTAACATGCGTGTCAGATCTTGATTGTTGTGTCCTTAGATGCTCTAACAATGACTCCACATGGCAGTGTGTTGTACTTGAACTGTAGTGATCTTAGTCCTTTATTAGTTAACTCCAGAGTGAAGATCACACCTGGTGGCTTGCCTTTTATACTAGGCCAGGCACACCTGTAAAGTAACCTACGAGTCTCCCACTGCTGTGCCCTCTGGTGGCACATCTTGAGATAGTACCAACAGTAGACATGTAGGATACATGACATCACTCCCCCCTGAACTCTCAGTAAAAATCGCCTCTACATTGACTGTGCTCTGGACTTAGCTCTATGTGGGTTTTGTCTGGTTGACCTCTGGCGGACCAGCTCAACCTTGGGTGGGTACTTGGTGCAGTAGTGTGCTGGTGGTTGCTGTTTGTGTGTGTGTGTTCCTGATCACTCCATTCTCTTCCCTTCCCACATTAGTGTGGCAGGGGCTCCTGACATTCATATATATTCAAGTTCAGTTAAGTGGGTTTTGCATTTTTTTTGAGGTTCCGTGGTGTGACAATTGCGTTAGATGCCTTGTCGATGCAGTGACCAGTGTGTGAGGACAAGCTAGTTCCGGAGCTGCTGGGTGGTGTCCCTGCAGTCTGGTGGCGGCTCAGTGCCTGGTGCTGGCAGTGGGAAGCCGGTTGGCTCGCGTAGCCTGCTCTCGGGGCTGTTGCCGTGGTCTCTAGTGTCAGGTAGGTTCATAGATGTCTGTGACCGCCCCCACCCCTGTCCTTTCTTTACGCCCTGGGTCCCAGCTGCTCCCTGAGGAGGTGTCGTCGAGCAGTGTACAGGGAACTGCTGACTCGCTGGCCTGAACATCGCTTGGTTTGAAATCCTGGCTGGTGCTTGTTTCCTCCGGGGGACAGTGGTGGGTGACCCTACATCTAGGGGTATGGCCTTGGTGCAGTCTGCTCCTTCAGGCTCATGGCAGTTGGTGCCATCAGTTGCCTGAGAGATGGAGCTGACCCAGGGCATGGTATCACTACCATTGCCGTTGCCCTGCTAAGGTCGCTTGCTTCGCAGCTCGTGTGTGTTGGCTGCTTGTGGCCACACTTCGTGGTGCACGACTCTGGTCCCCGGGACGCAGGTTACAGCATTGGGTAGCTCGCTGGACCTGTGTGCACCCGATGGGTGTCTGCCCGCTGCATTGGCTGCGTGCAGTGGGAATCCTGCATTGCACAGCTTTTCCTAACTTATGATGGACACTCTAGGGGTCCGATCAGGATCGCACGACTTTTCCTCGCTGGTAGCATATGTACAGTTCAGATCATCAGTCACACATTGTACGTAATCACGCGACTTCTCCTCGTTGGTTGCATGTAAACAATTCTGATTATCAGTTACACACTTTACATAATCCGTTACATCTTTTGTCTCTAACTTACAATTACTGTTACATTGCTTAAAAGTGTGGAACTGTCCCTTTAATTGTAATGGATTGCAGGCCTCCTTTAAGAGAGCTTTGCTTGCTTTACCCCAATTCGCTTCTCTGTTTGGTGCCACGTGTTGCTCCATCAGCGCTGCACCTCGTGGTCTGGCTGTGGCCATCTTTGTCTTCAGCGCATCACCTCGTGGTTATGGCACCATCTTTCCTTTGTCCACAATGTCGACTGCGGTGATCCTCTTTTCCCTGGGTTCTGCCTCCACAGTTGGAAAGTCGCTTCTGGATTCAATTTTCTTCCTCCGGAGTCCTGCCACTGGAGCCTGGGAGGTGTGTTCGGGTCAGCTCAGCTGGATCATCTCCACGCAGTCATGCTGAGCGATCTGTGTCTCGGGTGCCGTGCTGGTCTGCTCTCCGGTGCCGGGTCCACCCTCAGATGAGGGCTTGCTTTGCCTCTGAGTGCAGAGGGCTTCGATCGCTGGAAGGGTGAAGTCTTCCCACTTCCAATGGATCTTCTCCATCCACCCTCTACTGAGTAGCGTTGGTCCATCATCTGCAACAATCCACAAAGGTAACTTGTGCACTGCGCCATCATGGAGTACCTTTACATTCACACTACCAACGACTGGGATGATTTCATTGGTGCAGGTGCACAGCTTTGCCTGAGTCGGGGCCAACTGGAGTCGTTCAGCCGGATTGTCCCATAGCCTCTCAAAGGCTCCCTGATTCATCACTGACTGGCTCGCCCCCATGTCCACTTCCATAAAGACTGGACTTCCCTCTATCTCAACTTCCATCTTCAGCGGGGATCACTCGGTGATGCAGGTAAACATGCTGTATACCTCCCTGTGGGACTAGGCTGCCTCTCTGTCTAACAATTCATAATTCACGCTGGATTCATGGCCATCTACGGACTCCTCATCGACACAATGAGTTCTATTTTTTTTTCACATTTGCTGGAGCTAGCCCTTTGTGCTGCAGCCTTTGCAAACATAGTCTTTAAAACGGCACTGGTGAGTCCTGTGATTCCCTCCGCAACGCCAGCATGGTGCTACTCGATTAGCCCCCTCTCGACGGACTCTGAGTTAAGGGACTTGAGGGCCTGTTCTCTCTTCCCTGAGAAGATTCGCACTCTACAATCCAGCTCCTGAACGGTGCCACTCTGTGCACAGTACCTGCCGGGTTTGAGTCCTGAGGGTGAGACTTCTGCCTCGAACCGCAGGTCGAGGTCATGAATGAGTGGCTCACAGAGATGGCCTTCTGCAGTGTGGCTGTGGTATCCGCCAACAATAGCATGTGAAGAAGACCCTCATGGCTAATTCCAATCACAAAAATGTCCCGCAGAGCTTAGTTGAGGTGGGTGCCGAACTCACACGGTGCCGCCAGCTTCCTGAGGTCTGTGGCGTACTTCGTGTACTTCGGAACGTCGGTGTGTATAGAACCGGTGTCTGGCTGTGAGGATGCTCTACTTGGACTTCAGTTGCTCCTGGATCAGGGTTACGAGCTCCTTGTACGACTTGGTCATTGTCTTCACTGATGCCAGCAAGTCCCTGACGAGGCCATAGACCTTAAGCCCACAACTGGTTAGCAGGATAGCGTGGTGTTTATCAGCTAGTGCGACCGGGTCATCTCCTGCCAGGTCATTTGCTGTGAAGAAGTGCTCTAGCCTCTCCACAAAGGCGTCCCAATCATCACCATTGGCGAACTGCTGCAACGTACCAAGGATAGCCAATTCCGCGTGAAAATTCATAATCTCATCGCCAGTTGTTGTGTCCTTAGATGCTCTAGTAAGAACTCCATGAGGCAGTGTGTTGTACTTGAACTGTACTGACATTAGTCCTTTATTTGTTAACTCCAGAGTGAGAATCATACCTGGTGGCCTGCCTTTTATACTAGGCCAGGCACACTGTGTCGGTAACCTACGAGTCTCCCACTGCTATGCCCTCTGGTGGCACACCTTGAGATAGTAGCAACAGTAGCAATGTAGGATACATGACATTGATGATGTCACCAGGACTCAACTGCAGTGTTTATTAGGCGGCCTGAGAGTAAGCAACAGTGAGTTTCTTGTCTGGTCAACCCAGAGGGGAAGTGCATCGGAGCCAAAAGAGGCCAAAAACAGCAAGGTTTCATTTCTTTTTGTTACTTCCCTTGTGTGGTCAGGAGGAGCAGCAGTCCTTCTCTAGGCCGCACAAGGAAAGTTTAGGTCCCCTCTGTCGTGATCTCACCCATTACTTCCCAATCGCGAGACTCCTACAGGGCAGCCTGGCAGCCAATCCTGCCATATGACCACTGTCAGTAGCCAGTTGCCAGGCCATTTATCTCTGACTTACCACCTGCAATCAGTGGCAGGGTCTCATTCTGCCGCAGGTGGGTAGGAAATGAACTCGCCAGTGCGGTTTCCGCCTGAAACCCACGAGCAGTTAACGACCAGGAGTAGAGTAGCTTGCAAAGTAATGTGGATGAAATTCCATCATTTAGTTTAATCGAATTGCTTTATTTAGCCAACTAAAGCAGGTGTCTTGTTTAGAAGGTGTCCTGAACAGTGTATCTGAATGGATCATTATTCCACAACGTTTGACTCTGAAACAATTGTCTCAGCTAACCAAAGAGAAACTCGATGCCTCACCATTCATTCTGTTATAGATCAATCAAGTTCTTCACTAAAACAATGGGATGCGGGATCCAAAAATATTTAAAAACAAATCAGGCCTATAGCATCATTTGAAAAATGAAACTGTGCAAAAGAATGATGATTAACTTCCTTTTATTTTTTAATGGCTATTTTTCTTTTAAATTGAGAAAAAAAGAAAGACTTGCATTGATACAATGCCTTTCAAAGCTCTTAATAGCCAAAGAAGTACTTTTTTGAAGTGTAGTCACTGTTTTAATGTAGGAAACGCAGCAGCCAATTTGCACACAGCAAGCTCCCACAAATAGCAATGTGATGTTGATTGAGGGATAAATATTGATTAGGACATGGGTAATTCTCCTGCTCTTCTTCGAGTCATTTACGTCCACCTGAGAGAGCAGACGGGGCTCGGTTTAACATCTGTCTGAAAAATGGTACCTCCAACAGTGCAGCATCCATTGGAGTGTCAGCCTAGATTTTTGTGCTCAAGTCTCTGGAGTGGAACTTGAACCCACAACCTTCTGACTCACATGGAGCAGGACTTGAACCTACAACCTTTAAATTCAAAGGTGAAGGTACTACCAACTGAGCCACAGCTGCTGACATAAGGAATGAACTGACTGAGGGGTACTGATGATAGTAACAGAACAACCACTTGCATTTATATAGTGCCTTTAACATAGGAAAACGTCGCAAGCTGCTTCACAAGAGAGATATCAAACAAAATTTGACACCGAGACACATAAGAAGATATTAGGACAGGTGACCAAAAGCTTGGTCAAAGAGGTAGGTTTTGTGGAGTATCTTAAAAGAGAGAGAGAGAGAGATATGGTGGGAATTCCAGAGCTTGGGACCAGCTGAAGGCACGGCCACCAATGGAGGGGTGATGGAAATTGGGCATGTGCAAGAGCCCAGATTTGGAGGATCACAGAGTTCACAGAGGGTTGTATTGTTGGAGGAGGTAATAGGGATAGGGAGGGGAAAGTAATGTAGGGATTTGAAGGGAAGGATGAGAATTTTAAACTTGAGGCATTGCTGAACCGGGAGCCAATGTAGTTCAGCGAGCACAGGGGTGATGGGTACACGGGACTTGGTGAGAGTTAGGATATGGGCAGCAAAGCTTTGGTTGAGCTGACATTTACAACGGGTGGAAGATATAGTTAACACATATGGTTAAAATGACAAGCTTGTTAGAATGTTCTATATTATTGATTCTAACTGCTGAGCTTAATTCAGATGCCTTGCCAGCTAATGAAATTATCCTATCCAGCTCCCTTTGTCAGTTAGGCCCAGTTAGTAGCTCGCTTGCTTCTGAATCAGAAGCTTTTGGCTTCAAACCACACCTCAAGAGTTAAGTGCATAAGCTAGTCTGACACTTATTTATACTGAGAGAGTGCTACTTTGTTGGAGATGTCACCTTTTGGATGGGACATTTAGATGCCAATTCAGGTAAATATAAAGGTTACGGTGATACTATTTAAGGGGAAAGAGCCAGGAGCTTCTGCTAGGTTTTTCAGCACAATTCGCCTGAAATCGGCCAAAGCAGCGCAAAAAATCTCGGCTTTCAAACACAAATTATGTCTGGCACAACATGACGTTCCATGATCTTTTGCATTGTGGGAGATCTTAATTAATCAGCATTTGAACTGCCGGCAAAGCGTAATTGAAAAACAGGCTGCAACTGACATCGCAGTGGTCCTCAGGTAAGTGGGGACGGGTGGGGGATTAGAATTCAGGCTGGGAAAGGTGGGTTATTGGGCCTCGGGCTGGGAGAGATGGTGATTGGGCCTCGGGCTGGGACAGGTGGTGATTGGGCCTTGGGCTTGAACAGAAGGTGATTCGGCCTCGGGCTGGGACAGGTGGTGATTGGGCCTCGGGCTGGGACATGTGGTGATTGGGCCTTGGGCTGGGACAGGTGGTTATTAGGCCTTGGGCTGCAACAGGTGGTGATTGGGCCTTGGGCTGGGACAGGTGGTGATTAGGCCTTGGACTGGGACAGGTGGTGATTGGGCTTTGGGCTGAGACAGGTGGTGATTGGGCTTTGGGCTGGGACAGGTGGTGAATGGGCCTTGGGCTGGGACAGGTGGTGATTGGGCCTTGGGCTGGGCCAGGTGGTGATTGGGCTTTGGGCTGGGACAGGTGGTGAATGGAACTTGGGCTGGGACAGGTGGTGATTGGGCCTCGGCCAGTAAGAGCGGGCAATTGGACCAGGATTCAGTGGTGGCATGAGGGAGGTAACAGTGGCCGGGGAGGGAGAATGCCATCAGGAGAAGCACAGCTGATCCTATCAACTCCTTCCTGCTGGTTTGCTCCACATTGTGCTGTGCAAATTCAGCATGGATGAGTGAAGTGCTGGGGCATTCAACAATCGAGAATGGATCCTACAAGATGGGCAGGACCATGATTTAAATAACTTATACGGGCATTTAAATGTTCTCAACATGTGCTCCTGCTTCCAGCACGTCTACTGGCGCGGCTCTGAAGGGAAAGGTGCGCCGCCATATTGCGGGCTTAGTAGGCCAGTTAGCGCCCAAAAAATGGGCGCACCAGGTCCGAATTTCTTGACCATGAGGTTTTGTTTTAGCTGGATGGAAACCTCCAAAGGATAGATGAAATTCTCCATGGATTTAGTCGTATACATTACAGTATTTACAGATTAGTGCAACGTATCTAAACTGAATCAGTACATTGACTGTTTAGTCAGCGTGCTAAGCCAGTTGTCTACCACTTAATGTCTGGAAGAGGCATGTTTTAATTAGCACTTCAATTGAACTGGGATAATTATGTGTGAGATAATTAAGGATGTTGTGCAGTCTGTTGCCCTTGCAATTTTATGTTGCTCCTACTATGTGGACTTGAAAGTAAAAGTGTTTATATTTATATATCGGTGTATACAATACTGAATTAATGGTTGCTTCCTTACATATCATCACACATTATACTGGACCATAACTATAGAACAATAAAATATATAGAAGCAGAATTATTATTATTTTCCAGCTTTGTATGTTGATGTCTTAAATAAACTGACTTACTATGTATATATGCACAAGATAAGGCAAAGCAAACAGTGATTTAGGAATTGGTCATGAAACAATAGGGGTAATTTCAAGGTGGAGGAGCATGTGAGTTTGGGTGTGGGGGTGTTAGGTTTATTCACTGGGGAAAATGACAGCATGTCGGGAAGCTGGCTCTATCCTGCCAACTTCTGCATTTCACTGCAGCGTGCAACCCACTCGGGAGAGGTGGCTTGTCAATTTCCACATGTTAATTGCTCAATTAGAGCAATATTAACACAGGGCTGGATTTTCGGTTCTGCTCATTTCAGGGCGGTAATGGCAGTGGGACGGTAAAGTTTGCGCCAGGGAGCAGTTTGCGCCTCAATTAGCAAAATTCATCAGCTGGGCCCTGAGTGTGGGGTGGAGGGCTAAGGGAAGCATTGCATACCTCTCTTACGGTGCTAGGCCAGCTGAGCAACTGAAAATCCCGAGCTAAACAGTTGGCCTCGGAGCGCTGTAAGAGAGGCCTGGGAGGGGGCGGTGAAACTTAAAAAAAACATTCCCAATAAAGAACTCACGCCACCACAAGATCAATCGCAAAAAAAAAACAATCACACTTACCTGAGGCCGACATTACTTCCCTCACTGCAGCCGCTACAGCTCGGACCGCCAGCTTCCACAGGCGTTCCCAGCACGGCGCTCTATGGAGCGCTATGGATCGTCGGCAGCCAAAAATCAAGCCGGTGTCGCAACCAGGGGCGTTGCACACCTGCTCGCCTCTTCCGGACAGTAATGCTCCGCGCCCCACCGAAACCGGCACCGAAAGTCCCGGAGGGGTGCTGGAAACTGGCCGCCCGCCCAAAAGTGCTTACCGCCGCCATTGCCACCCCTCCAGGGCGCGAACAGGGGCGGCAGAAGACCAAAAATCCAGCCCTGTTACAGAGTTTTGAGTTTAACTTCGGGTCCACGGGTTTCCTGGACTTCCTGAAACGCGCCAGTGAAATCAAGGTGAGTACACAGCGCCCATTTAAGGAGTCAATACATCTCCTGGAAATACAGCAATAAATACTCAGTACTCACAGCTGGTATCTGACCTGCTAGTGGGAAAGGGTGTTCACAGTACTTTTACTGAGAGTTTACTTTCTACACTTTCGAGGTGTGTTCTATCACATCAGGATGGGTGGTGTTTTGGCTGCCTTAGATTGGGACCTCAGGTGAGGAGCAGCATGACCAGCAGCAACAGTACCAGCAGCCTGCTGGTCACAGACCCGTAGTTGCACAGGAGAGAGAGCAGCAGCAGAGAGGGGAGCAGGAGAGAGGGGAACAGCAGAGCGGGGAGAAGCTTGCAGGAGGCACTACCCATGAAACAGGGCCTACGGGAAAAGGTCTGTTTTCTTGACATGTCTGAATAGCGGTGTCTCAGGAGGCTCAGGTTGTCAAGTCAGGTGGCAACAGACATCTGCAGCCTCTGAGAAGAAGACCTGTTCCCTGCTGGACCTGGTGGCCATGCTTTACCAGTGGCCGTCAAAGCCACCAGCGCCCTCAACTATTTTGCTTTCAGATCCTTCCATCTCTGCCGCAGGCATATCCAGGATCTCCCAGTCAGCCACCCATAAATGCACAAGACAGATCACTGGTAGTTTGTCCACCGGGGCCGGCAATTATGTCAACTTTGCCTGCAATGATACCAGTCAGAATGAGCGGGTGCTCGCACTTTTAAAATGTTATCATTGTTGTAATGTAGGAAATGATAATGCAACACCTCAAGCAAATGATTGTCCTTGTGCTATCAGCTCTCCAACAGATCCAATAGGTATTGGCAATACACCGCAGGCAAAATCAGGTAGTCTGGTGCCCGTCAGTCACAGATGTCTGCTCGACAGCTAGCCTTCCAGTGCCCTAAACTCCAAATGAACAACTTTAGCCCCAAAGGAATAGAGGGTTATGCTGATAGGGTTAGATGAGGAAGGATGGGAGAAGGCTCAATTGGAACATAAACGCCGGCATGGGCAGATTGGGCTGAATAGCCTGTGCTGCATATTCTGTGTCATTCAATGTAATTGGAACATGCATGGAGGGAATACATTCTGTTGTCCTTGCTGCTTATAGATGCGTAATGTTGGTAATCTTTAAAAGTAGAATGCAACACATCCACAAAAGTATTAATAAGGAGGTGAGATTGCATTTGAATAAAAAGTATCTGTATAGGTACAGCCTTTAGGCTATTGATTTTAAGCAATGTCTCATTAATTGTGCAGAAGATGAACTTTTCCGAAAATCAATAACCTCTTGCTGTGTGCTGAGAGCGATTTCCATCTTTTGCACTGTGCAAGTATTTCTGTCACAAGAAATAGAGATTTCTGTGCAATTACCGTAATAGAGTATTTGCAGCAGGAACCATTAAAGGTTCCATTGTGAGCATTAAATTGCACCAAAACATATAGATATTCAAATCTCAAGATGTTAGGATTTTGAACACTGAGGTTTCATTTTAACCCACAAAGAACTGACTTAATGTAAAGAATAACTATCCAATGGCAGATTTTTTAAAAATTCATTCCTGGGATGTGGGCGTTGCTGGCAAGGCCAGCATTTATTGCCCTTTCCCCTAATTGCCCTGAGGCTACTGGGTGGCTTGCTGGGTATTTTCAGAGTTAAAAGTCAACTATATTGCTGTGGGTTGAGAGTCACATATAGGCCAGACTGGGTAAGGATGGCAGATTTCCTTCCCTAAAGGACATTAGTGAACCAGATGGGTTTTAACAACAATCCAATAGTTTCATGGTCATCATTACACAGATACTAGCTTTTAAAAAAAATATTCCACATTTATTTAATTGAATTTAAAATCCACAGTTGCCATGGTGGGGTTAAAACTCACATCTCTGGTACTGGGTTACTAGCCCTGAAACATAACCACTATGTTACCGTGCCTACTATGTGCAATGTGTAACTCCATGCAAGTCACATAATGCACAACATTCATTTAAATTGTGTATCGTATTGAGGGTTACTTAAGTTATAATAGGCCTTCAGAGTGAATGATAGAACGGTACAGCACGGAAGGAGGCCATTTCTGCCCATCGTGTCCATGCTGGCCAACAAGAGGCTATCCAGCCTAATCCCACTTTCCAGCTCTAGGTCCATAACCCTGCAGGTTAAGGCACTTCAGATGCACATCCAAGTACTTTTTAAATGTGGTGAGGGTTCCTGCCTCTACTATCCTTTCAGGCAGTGAGTTCCAGACCCCAACAACTCTGTGTGTGAAGAAATTTCCCCTCAAGTCCACTCTAAACCTTCTACCAATTACTTTAAATTTATGCTATGAGTTTTATGTCCAGATTGAAAAGTTGCAGCTCAGCATGTGGTTTTTTAAAGTACAATTTGGGCTGCTAGAGATGGCACCTGACACAATAAAGAGGAACATTACTAAGTCGGTCTCATATTTACTGCTATTGAGTACCACAGGTCTTACAATGCAGCCTTTGCTGAATCCCAGCATCATTTTACAAATAGGCTCATTCAACTTCCAGCAGTTCTTTAAATTTAACTTTATAATATTCAGCATTGTAAATTTACAGAAAATAATTATTATTAATAATCTATCGCAAGAAACTCAACACGTGTACGACTATGAACAATGAACATAGAAACATAGAAACATAGAAAATAGGTGCAGAAGTAGGCCATTCGGCCCTTCAAGCCTGCACTGCCATTCAATGAGTTCATGGCTGAACATGCAACTTCAGTACCCCATTCCTGCTTTCTCGCCATACCTCTTGATCCCCCTAGTAGTAAGGACTTCATCTAACTACTTTTTGAATATATTTAGTGAATTGGCCTCAACAACTTTCGTGGTAGAGAATTTCACAGGTTCACCACTCTCTGGGTGAAGAAGTTTCTCCTCATCTCGGTCCTAAATGGCTTACCCCTTATCCTTAGACTGTGTCCCCTGGTTCTGGACTTCCCCAACATTGGGAACATTCTTCCTGCATCTAACCTGTCTAACCCCGTCAGAATTTTAAACATTTCCATGAGGTCCCCTCTCATTCTTCTGAATCCAGTGAATACAAGCCCAGTTGATCCAGTCTTTCTTGATAGGTCAGTCCCGCCATCCCGGGAATCAGTCTGGTGAACCTTCGCTGCACTCCCTCAATAGCAAGAATGTCCTTCCTCAGGTTAGGAGACCAAAACTGTACACAATACTCCAGGTGTAGCCTGACCAAGGCACTGTACAACTGTAGCAACACCTCCCTGCCCCTGTACTCAAATCCCCTCGCTATGAAGGTCAACATGCCATTTGCTTTCTTAACCGCCTGATGTACCTGCATGCCAACCTTCAATGACTGATGTACCATGACACCCAGGTCTCGTTGCACCTCCCCTTTTCCTAATCTGTCACCATTCAGATAATAGTCTGTCTCTCTGTTTTTACCACCAAAGTGAATAACCTCACATTTATCCACATTATACTTCATCTGCCATGCATTTGCCCACTCACCTAACCTATCCAAGTCGTTCTGCAGCCTCATAGCATCCTCCTCGCAGCTCACACTGCCACCCAACTTAGTGTCATCCGCAAATTTGGAGATACTACATTTAATCCCCTCGTCTAAATCATTAATGTACATTGTAAACAGCTGGGGCCCCAGCACAGAACCTTGCGGTACCCCACTAGTCACTGCCTGCCATTCTGAAAAGTCCCCATTTACTCCTACTCTTTGCTTCCTGTCTGACAACCAGTTCTCAATCCATGTCAGCATACTACCCCCAATCCCATGTGCTTTAACTTTGCACATTAATCTCTTGTGTGGGACCTTGTCGAAAGCCTTCTGAAAGTCCAAATATACCACATCAACTGGTTCTCCCTTGTCCACTCTACTGGAAGCATCCTCAAAAAATTCCAGAAGATTTGTCAAGCATGATTTCCCTTTCACAAATCTATGCTGACTTGGACCTATCATGTCACCTCTTTCCAAATGCACTGCTATGACATCCTTAATAATTGATTCCATCATTTTACCCACTACCGATGTCAGGCTGACCAGCCTATAATTCCCTGTTTTCTCTCTCCCTCCTTTTTTATAAAGTGCGGTTACATTGGCTACCCTCCTCTTGATAGGAACTGATCCAGTGTCAATGGAATGTTTGAAAATGACTGTCAATGCATCCGCTATTTCCAAGGCCACCTCCTTAAGTACTCTGGGATGCAGTCCATCAGGCCCTGGGAATTTATCGGCCTTCAATCCCATCAATTTCCCCAACACAATTTCCCGACTAATAAGGATTTCCCTCAGTTCCTCCTCCTTACTAGACCCTCTGACCCCTTTTATATCCGGAAGGTTGTTTGTGTCCTCCTTAGTGAATACCAAACCAAAGTACTTGTTCAATTCGTCCGCCATTTCTTTGTTCCCCGTTATGACTTCCCCTGATTCTGACTGCAGGGGACCGACGTTTGTCTTTACTAACCTTTTTCTCTTTACATATCAATAGAAACTTTTGCAATCCGTCTTAATGTTCCCTGCAAGCTTCTTCTCGTACTCCATTTTCCCTGCCCTAATCAAACCCTTTGTCCTCCTCTGCTGAGTTCTAAATTTCTCCCAGTCCCCAGGTTCGCTGCTATTTCTGGCCAATTTGTATGCCACTTCCTTGGCTTTAATACTATCCCTGATTTCCCTTGATAGCCACGGTTGAGCCACCTTCCCTTTTTTATTTTTACGACAGACAGGAATGTACAATTGTTGTAGTTCATCCATGCGGTCTCTAAATGTCTGCCATTGCCCATCCACAGTCAACCCCTTAAGTATCATTCGCCAATCTATCCTAGCCAATTCATGCCTCATACCTTCAAAGTTAGCCTTCTTTAAGTTCTGGACCATGGTCTCTGAATTAACTGTTTCATTCTCCATCCTAATGCAGAATTCCACCATATTATGGTCACTCTTTCCCAAGGGGCCTCGCACAACGAGATTGCTAATTAATCCTCTCTCATTACACAACACCCAGTCTAAGGTGGCCTCCCCCCTAGTTGGCTCCTCGACATATTGGTCTAGAAAACCATCCCTTATGCACTCCAGGAAATCCTCCTCCACTGTATTGTTTCCAGTTTGGTTTGCCCAATCTATGTGCATATTAAAGTCACCCAGTATAACTGCTGCACCGTTATTGCATGCACCCCTAATTTCCTGTTTGATGCCCTCCCCAACATCACTACTACTGTTTGGAGGTCTGTACACAACTCCCACTAACGTTTTTTGCCCTTTGGTGTTCTGCAGCTCTACCCATATAGATTCCACATCATCCAAGCTAATGTCCTTCCTATCTATTGCATTAATCTCCTCCTTAACCAGCAATGCTACCCCACCTCCTTTTCCTTTTATTCTATCCTTCCTGAATGTTGAATACCCCTGGATGTTGAGTTCCCAGCCCTGATCATCCTGGAGCCACGTCTCTGTAATCCCAATCACATCATATTTGTTAACATCTATTTGCACAGTTAATTCATCCACCTTATTACGGATACTCCTTGCCTTAAGACACAAAGCCTTCAGGCTTGTTTTTTTAACATCCTTTGTCCTTTTAGAATTTTGCTGTACAGTGGCCCTTTTTGTTCCTTGCCTTGGGTTTCTCTGCCCTCCACTTTTCCTCATCTCCTTTCTGTCTTTTGCTTTTGTCTCCTTTTTGTTTCCCTCTGTCTCCCAGCATTGGTTCCCATCCCCCTGCCATATTAGTTTAACTCCTCCCCAACAGCACTAGCAAACACTCCCCCTAGAACATTGGTTCCGGTCCTGCCCAGGTGCAGACCGTCCAGTTTGTACTGGTCCCACCTCCCCCAGAACCGGTTCCAATGCCCCAGGAATTTGAATCCCTTCCTGCTGCACCACTGCTCAAGCCACGTATTCATCTGTGCTATCCTGCGATTCCTACTCTGACTAGCACGTGGCACTGGTAGCAATCCCGAGATTACTACTTTTGAGGTCCTACTTTTTAATTTAGCTCCTAGCTCCTTAAATTTGTTTCATAGGACCTCATCCTGTTTTTTACCTATGTCGTTGGTACCAATGTGCACCATGACAACTGGCTGTTCTCCCTCCCTTTTTAGAATGTCCTGCACATGCTCCGAGACATCCTTGACCTTTGCATCAGGGAGGCAACATACCATCCTGGAGTCTCGGTTGCGGCCGCAGTAACGCCTATCTATTCCCCTTACAATTGAATCCCCTATCACTATCGCTCTCCCACTCTTTTTCCTGCCCTCCTGTGCAACAGAGCCAGCCACGGTGCCATGAACTTGGCTGCTGCTGCCCTCCCCTGATGAGTCATCCCCCCCAACAGTACCAAAAGCAGTGTATCTGAAATGGAACTGTTGGAATTTTTCTTCATCTTTGACAACTAAATTCAAAGGATCTAAAGATAGCAACAACTTACCAAAGTGATTCCATCGCATTTAAAATGGTACCTTGTTTCTCATCTGTATGAATTTAAGTCATGTGCTAGAGGCATGAAGACATTGCCAGCATACTGTAGCCACATTTAAAAGAACAGAATCAATACCTCATTTTATAGAATAAACTGGTTGTAAATTTATGTTGGTGAATGTAATTCAGGCCCACAGATCATTTAGATTTCATGCCTAACTACTTCAGAAGTGAATAACACATGGGTTTCAAAATACATTTAAGTTCCTCTCATCTGAATTTATTGCCCCTGTCTATAAATCCTTCCTTGTCTAAACATTACCGGTTGAATTTGAATCAAATGAGAGGCAAATGTTCCTGTTGCAAAGCTGTGTGTAACATGCTCAATTTTGCTCGAACATTTTACAGGTTGCTCCATAATTAGAGCTATTTTTCTGTCTGCATGCAGGTGTCTTTAATTCAGACTGACTTAGTATGCACACTATTCGTGTAAGGTACCGGGTCACTTTTATCCTTTGCCTGATGAAAATTGTACCTCTGTCAGGTTATCACAAAAAAAAGATCTGACAAGCACAGAAGGGGTTATGCACTTTACCAGTTGGTTTTCCCAATGGAACTATGTTTTTTAGTCTACAAAGTAGATTTGACATTGCACAGTAACTAAGATCAGACATGTCAGTCATACATAAAATATATGCAAAATTGGCACCTAAAACTAAAGATTTTTGATGTGGGTTCAAACATTTGAGGTCTCTTTGATCAGTTCTTTGGATAAATTGTTTTTATCTCTTTTATTGTGTTTGTCCCTTTAACAAATCTTTTATGGACAGTTACTTGCATTTTTTTTTTACCAAAAAAAACTCTTCCGCTCCCCCCCTCCCTTTGGATTTTCCCTCTGGTTAACCCTGCCACCTGGGATTGCTTTAAACTTCACCCGGTATGTTATTCGTCCTCTTGATTCGACACTCCATACAAAACAAAAATGTTTGTCATTGGTTTTCTGCATCTATATCCTTTCAACTAAGACAAATGCATTTCAGCTCCCAACAGGCTAAAGAGGCTTAGGAGTACCTCATGTGAAGTATGGCTCTTGTAAACATTGCATTTAACCAAGCACTGCCTCTGTCCCATTGATTCCAAATCAATAGACTTGAAGGAATGAATATACACTTCCTGCTGACTCTTTCTTGATATCTGTAAATTATCAAAATACCACTAGGCAACTGAACCCTCCCTGCAATTTAATTCATTTTTCCCATAAAAGAGAAATTGCATTAATTTATATGAATTCACTTGGATGGTGCACAGCTTTCAATGCTCGAATAGTACCCAGAATTCCTATCGGGCTAACAGGATAATTGGTTCCAGAAAAAGATGCTTTGAGAAAGCATACCAGCTCCCGTGAAATGTTATTTTTTACCCCAGAAAACCAGGCCTAACCTGCCTGACTGCATTAAGTACAACCTTATAGAAAAATTGTATCAGGATGGGTTATTTACATGCACAATTATGATTGCAGTTCTGCACAGGAAGCTAGTCGATGTCATTGCAGTAGGAGCTCTGAGGTGAAAGATATACTTCCATTTGAAATAGGAAGATGACTGTCATAGCATCTGTTTCTCAGGCTATGCGATATTGGTGTCAGCTAGTATATTTTGCTTTGTACTTTGACTGATGAACTATCCTGACTTGAATCTATTCAGGTTCGTGCTCTGTGTCCTTTTATTGTGGAATAACACAGTTATGATTCATTCGTTACAAAAAATATTTACAGCAAAGTATTGATATTATTAAAGCACCAAAACTTTATTTTATTAGTAATGTGATGCATTTCTAGTATAACTCTTGGATTTTCCATTCACTTACTGACAACAAAGATGATGACGCAATTGTTTTATCAGCATTCAGTTGCTTACTGTTTAGTCAGGGGTATAGTAATTTTATTGTGTCCTTACTGTGTCTTTCTTTTATAAGATGTTTCTTAATTCAAGGATCTTTCTATTATTTTCCATCGGGGCAGGGATTCTGAAGTGTCCAGATCCAGGAGTGCGGTGATTTCCTGTCCCAGGACACTTGCATGATTTGGGAGCGTGGCCAGTGAATTCCCACACCTGATAGGGTCTAGCACCAGCAAAAGAGGCAGGAAAATCATGCCTGCCTGCAGGCCGCTCAGAACTTGGAGATCAGGACCGACTAACTGCTGATTGACACTAGTGGCCAGAAGTCTTAATTAAAAATGGACATCCCAGGGGATTTATTTAAAATGTTTAAAATTTCACCTTAAAGGGGTGATTTTAACTCTGCCCGCCCAGGGATAATTGGGCAGGAGGCCAATTAAAATCGCCCATGAGACTTACCCGCCATAGTCCCACTCTCTTCCTACAGGTTCTGATGTTAAGCATAGAACCCGAATTTGAATGTTAATATTATTATTCTAATTTGAATATTTCATTCATCATTTTAAATAGTTCTGGCATAAGTCTGGACGCCGACAGAGCAGCCCAATCACATATGGCGGGTGCTGTTATTTCTGGCTCATAATGTCTGCCTGTCTGCCACATTAAATGAAAATGCGCACGGTGCCATCGAATTTCTAGGCCACAATCTTGAAGGTCTGACCAATCCTTTAGAAACATAGAAACATAGAAAATAGGTGCAGGAGGAGGCCATTCGGCCCTTCGAACCTGCACCACCATTCAATATGATCTTGGGTGATCATGCAACTTTAGTACCCCATTCCTACTTTCTCTCCATACCCCTTGATCACTTTAGCCATAAAGGCCACATCTAACTCCCTTTTGAATATATCTAACGAACTAGCGTCAACAACATTTTGTGGTAGAGAATTCCACAGGTTCACAATTCTCTGAGTGAAGAAGTTTCTCCTCATCTCGATCCTAAATGGCTTACCCCTTATCCTTAGACTGTGATCCCTGGTTCTGAACTTCCTCAACATCGGGAACATTCTTCCTGCATCTAACCTGTCCAATCCCATCAGAATGTTATATGTTTCTATGAGATCCACTCTCATTCTTCTAAATTCCAGTGAATATAAGCCTAGTCGATTCAGTCTTTCTTCATATGTCAGTCCTGCCATCCCGGGAATCAGTCTGGTGAACCTTTGCTGCACTCCCTCAATAGCAAGAATGTCCTTCCTCAGATTAGGAGACCAAAACTGTACACAATATTCAAGGTGTGGCATCACTAAGGCCCTGAACAACTGCAGTAAGATTGCACCTCCTCTTTTCCTAATCTGTCACCATTCAGATAATATTCTGCCTTCCTGTTTTTGCCACCAAAGTGGATAACCTCACATTTATCTACATTATACTGCATCTGCCATGCATCTGCCCACTCACCTAACCTGTCAAAGTCACCCTGCAGCCTCTTATCATCCTCCTCACAGCTCACACTGCCACCCAGCTTAGTGTCATCTGCAAACTTGGAGATATTACATTCAATTGTTTCATCTAAATCATTAATGTATATTGTAAATAGCTGGGGTCCCAGCACTGAAACTTGCGGTACCCCACTAGTCACTGCCTGCCCTTCTGAAAAGGACCCGTTTATTCCTACTCTTTGCTTCCTGTCTGCCAACCAGTCAATACATTACCCCAATACCATGTGCTTTAATTTTGCACACTAATCTCTTGTGTGGGACCTTGTCAAAAGCCTATTGAAAGTCCAAATACACCATATCCACTGGTTCTCCCTTGTCCACTCTACTAGTTACATCCTCAAAAAATTCTAGAAGATTTGTCATGCATAATTTCCCTTTCATAAATCCATGCTGACTTGGACCGGTCCTGTCACTGCTTTCCAAATGCGCTACGATTACATCTTTAATAATTGATTCCAACATTTCCCCCACTACCGATGTCAGGCTAACTGGCCTATAATTCCCTGTTTTCTCTCGCCCTCCTTTTTTAAAAAGTGGGGTTACATTAGCTACCCTCCAATCCAGAAGAACTGATCCAGAGTCGATAGAATGTTGGAAAATGACCTCCAATGCATTCACTATTTATAGGGCCACTTCCTTAAGTACTCTGGGATGCAGACAATCAGGCGCTGGGTATTTATTGGCCTTCAATCCCATCAAATTCCCTAACACAATTTCCTGACTAATAAGGATTTCCTTCAGTTGCTCCTTCTCGCTAGATCCTCGGTTCCCTAGTATTTCCAGAAGGTTATTTGTGTTGAACTTAGTGAAGACAGAGCCAAAGTATTTGTTCATTTGGTCTGCCATTTCTTTGTTCCCCATTATAAATTCACCTGATTCTGACATTTGTCTTCACTAATCTTTTTCTCTTCACATATCTATAGAAGCTTTTGCAGTCAGTTTTTATGTTCCCTGCAAGCTTACTCTTATACTCTATTTTCCCCATCCTAATTAAACACTTTGTCCTTTTCTGCTGAATTCTAAATTTCTCCCATTCCTCAGGTTTGCTGCTTTTTCTGGCCAATTTATATGCCTCTTCCTTGGATTTAACACTATCCCTAATTTTCCTTGTTAGCCACGGTTTAGCCACCTTCCCTGTTTTATTTTTACTCCAGACAGGGATGTACAATTGCTAAAGTTCATCCATGTGATCTTTAAATGTTTGCCATTGCCTATCCACCGTCAACCCTTTAAGTATCATTCGCCAGTCTATGCTAGCCAATTCACGCTTCATACCATTGAAGTTACCTTTCTTTAAATTCAGGATCCTAGTCTCTGAATTAACTGTGTCACTCTCCATCTTCATGAAGAATTCTACCCTATTATGGTCACTCTTCCCCAAGGGGCCTCGCACAACAAAATTACTCATTAATCCTCTCTCATTACACAACACCCAGTCGAGGATGGCCATATTGGTCTAGAGAACCATCCCTTATACACTCCAGGAAATCCTCCTCCACTGTATTGCTACCAGTTTGATTAGCCCAATCTATATATAGATTAAAGTCACCCATAATCACTAATTTCCTGTTTGATGCCATCCCCAACCTAACTACTACTGTTTGGTGGTCTGTACACAACTCCCACTAAAGTTTTCTGCCCTTTGGTATTCCGCAGCTCTACCCATACAGATTTCACATCATCCATACTCATGTTCTTCTTTACTATTGCGCTAATCTCCTTTTAACCAGCAACACTACCCCACCTCCTTTTCCTTTCTATCTATTCTCCCTGAATGTTGAATACTCCTGGATGTTGAGTTCCCAGCCTTGGTCACCCTGGAGCCAATTCTCTGTAATCCCAATGATATTATATCCATTAACAGCTATCTGCGCAATTATTTTATCCACCTTATTACAAATTGTCCTCGCATTGAGACACAGAGCCTTCAAGCTTGTTTTTTTAACACACTTTATCCTTTTAGAATTATGTTGTAATGTGGCCCTTTTTGATTTTTGCCTTTGATTTCTCTGCTCACCACTTTTCTTATCTCCGTTCCATCTTTTGCTTCTGCCCCATTTTACTTCCCTCTATCTCCCTGTATTGATTCCCATCCCCCTGCCATATTAGTTTAAACCCTCCCCAACAGCCCTCGCAAACACTCCACCTAGGACATTGGTTCCGGTCCTACCCAGGTGCAGACCGTCCGTCTTGTACTGGTCCCAACTCCCCCAGAACCAGTTCCAATGTCCCAGGAATTTGAATCCCTTCCTCTTGCACCATTCCTCAAGCCATGTATTCATTTTAACTATCCTGCTATTTCTACTCTGACTAGCACGTGGCACTGGTAGCAATCCTGAGATTACTACCTTTGAGGTCCTACTTTTTAATTAACTCCTAGCTCCCTAAATTCAGCTTGTAGGACCTCATCCTGTTTTTTACCTATATGCACCGCGACAACTGGCTGTTCACCCTCCCCCTCCAGAATGCCCCGCAGCCGCTCTGGGACATCCTTGACCCTTGCACCAGGGAGGCAACATACCATCCTGGAGTCTCAATTGCAGCCACAGAAACGCCTATCTATTCCCCTTACAATAGAATCCCCTACCATTATAGCTCTCCCACTCTTTTTGCTACCCTCCTGTGAAGCAGAGACACGCATGGTGCAATGAACTTGGCTGCTGCTACCTTCCCCTGATGAGCCATCTCCCCCAACATTACCCGAAATGATATATCTGTTTTGGAGGGAGCGGACCCCTGCCCTACCTTCCTTCCACTGCTCTTCCTGATGGTCACGCATTCCCTATCTGCCTGTTTAACCTTTACCTGTGGTGTGACCAATTCACTAAACATGCTATTCACGATATCCTCAGCATCGCAGATGCTCCAGAGTGAATCCATGCGCAGCTCCAGTGCCTCAATGCGGTCTGTCGGGAGCTGCAGCTGGACACACTGCCTGTACACACACTGGAAGCGTGCCTGATTTCCCACATAGCACAGGAGGAGCATGACACGAGTCTGGGCTCTCCTGCCATGACTTAACCCTTAAATTAACTTAATTTGGCAACAGTGCCAAACGTTACCTACTGATAAGAAAAGAAAAAGAAAAAGAAAAATATTAAATATTCCCCAACCCACCAGCCAACCACTTAACCACTTGGCTGTGATGTCACACTTCGATTTCTTTTTACTTCTTTGTTTAACTTCTGCTCCTGCACCAGCTCCCTCCTCTAACGGCTGCACTCTTTTATGGGTCTCCCGAATTACCACTCCCGCTCCTGTGGCCCCCTCCGACGGCCGCACCCTTTTATGTGTCTCCCGAACTGCCGCTCCCGCTCCTGTGGCCTCCTCCGACGGCCGCATCCTTTCATGCATCTCCCAAACTGCTGCTCCCGCTGCTGTGGCCACCTTTGATTGTCGTGCCCTTTTATGGGTTTCCCGAACTACCACTCTCGCTCCTGTTACACAACAATACATCCTCTTTTGAATTTTGTTCTATCCTTCTGATATTGCAATGCCTTTTTCTAATGCAGCTGCACACTGTACTGACAGTCTCAAACATTTATCCATTTTAACGTTGAACTCTCTTTGCTGATCAACATTCCATATCGCTGTTCCATGGCTCCTTGCTCCCATATTACTTATTTCCCACTTATCAACGGTAAGCTACATCTGCCACATATTTACTCAGTATCACAAAATATTAAATCCTATTAGAGCTTGTTGTTTGCTTTGTTTCCTATTGTGCATATCATCTGCAAACTTGCTAACTCTGTTTAATGTTTGAAAACACCATCATCATAGGCTGTCCCTCGAAATCAAGGAAGACTTTCTTCCACTCTAAAAGTGAGTTCTCAAGTGACTGTACAGTCCAATACGGGAATTACAGTCTCTGTCACAGGTGGGACAGACAGTAGTTGAAGGAAAGGGTGGGTGGGGAGTCTGGTTTGCCACATGCTCCTTCTGCTGCCTGCGCTTGCTTTCCGCACGCTCTTGGCGATGAGACTCGAGGTGCTCAGTGCCCTCCCAGATGCTCTTCCTCCACTGAGGATCGTCTTTGGTTAGGGACTCCCAGGTGTCGGTGGGGATGTTACACTTTATCAGGGAGGCTTTGAGGGTGTCCTTGAAATGTTTCCTCTGCCCAGCTGGGGCTCGTTTGCCGTGTAGGAGTTCCGAGTAGAGCGCTTGCTTTGGGAGTCTTGTGTCAGGCATGCAGACAATGTGGACTGCCCAATGGAGCTGGACGAGTGTGGTCAGTGCTTCGATGCTGGGGATGTTGGCCTGATCGAGAACACTGACATTGGTGGTGTCTATCCTCCCAGGGGATTTGCAGGATCTTGCAGAGACATCATTGGTGGTATTTCTCCAGCAATTTGAGGTGTCTACAGTATATGGTCCACATCTCTAAGCCATACAGGAAGGTGGGTATCACTATAGCCCTGCAGACCATAAGCTTAGTGCCAGATTTGAGGGCGTGATCTTCGAACACTCTCTTCCTCAGGCAACCGAAGGCTGCGCTGGCGCACTGGAGGCGGTGTTGAACCTCATCGCTGATGTCTTGCTGATAATAGGCTTCCGAGGTATGAAAAGTGGTCCACCTTGTCCAAGGCTGTGCCGTGGATCTTGATGACTGGGGGGCAGTGCTGTGTGGTGGAGTCAAATTGCTGGAGGACCTTTGTCTTACGGATGTTTAGTGTAAGGCCCATGCTTTCGTACACCTCAGTGAAGATGTTGACGATGACTTGGAGTTCAGTCTCTGAATGTGCGCAGACGCAAGCATCGTCTGCATATTGTAGTTCAGCGACAGAGGATGGGACAATGAAATGCTTGGAACATGTTCTAAAAACCTTAAAGGTAAGGAGGCAGGTTCTCCTCTAACTGCTCTTGCACTATTAGGTTGGTGGGACGCAATGAATACGGGATAGCTGGGTGGGGAGGCGTGTATACCCATGAGGGAGACCGGCTGATTTTCAGGCCAGTAATTTAAATGCAAAGATTGGACGGGCTTCCTTCAGGACATGTATTCCTTCCAGACAAACCTCCCCTCTGCACAAGCGTCCAGGTGATTCAATACGCACAGTCATCGGAGCAGGAAATTCAACCGCAAGGGAAAGGAGAAGGATCAACGGGTATACTTGAAAGTGCAGAATCTTAAGTAGTCCCTGTTTTGCATCCATTGGAGTCTGGAGATGGTAAGGTTCATTAATCGGCTGAGTGGTAATTCTCTGCCATTACTGCTTAAACCTTATTAATCAAGCCAGTGCTACAGATGGCATAGGAAACCTTATTTATAGCCTATAGGTATACATATATGTGTGAAATGTATATATGTATAATGCATATATATGTATTATACTATATATAATATTCACAGTTTGTCATTGAAGTAACTCTATTTCAGATACCTGTGAATGTAAATGAAATGGCACTTCCATTGCTGGTATAGTAGCAGCATGCACCATCTGACAGAAGTGCTGCCTCATACTGCAGTATAATGTTGTCACAGGGGAGCAAAGAAACATGACTCGCAGTCAGCTGAGCAACTGGGATGCTCTTCAAACAGAGTCATGAAGTGATTTAACAATTGCTGCCTCCGTGGACTTTCCCCAGCTACTGGGGAAACAACACAACAGCAGCAAAACAGTTTTGATGCAGAGTTTTCTTTTGGCATTGGAGCTGCTGTATAATTCCAGCATTATTTTTTTTTTGTCTTTATTCCTGTGAATAGTTGCAGTTGGTGATTTGAAAATAACTAAGCAAGCACTGGTTGCTGTAGCACATAGAAACATAGAAACATAGAAAATAGGTGCAGGAGCAGGCCATTCAGCCCTTCTAGCCTGCACCGCCATTCAATGAGTTCATGGCTGAACATGAAACTTCAGTACCCCCTTCCTGCTTTCTCACCATACCCCTTGATCCCCCGAGTAGTAAGGACTTCATCTATAGAAACATAGAAAATATAAATCTTGCAATATAAATCTGCAACAATAAACAGGGAGTGGTTGAGGCAATTAGTATAGCTGCATTTAAAGGGAGGCTAGATAAGCATATGAGGGAGAATGGAATAGAGGGTTATGCCGATAGAGATAAATGAGGAAAGACGGGAGGAGGCTTCAGTGGAGCATAAACACCAGCATGGACTGGTTGAGCCAAATGGCCTGTTTCTGTGCCGTATATCCTTAATAATTCAATATCTTCTGCAGTGGTGCTGGGAGTCACTACTGTGCAAAGCAGTCTAGCACGTGCATATATATGCAGCATCATTAATCAACGTGTTGCTTCCTTTATATATTCTTGATTCTTTTGTATTTATTGTTCCTTGTCATTGTTGATGAAGTTAATGGGTTGGTTGACATTTTGAGTATCTGCATATTGCTCTGCTAATTAAAAACTACTCAATCATCTCTCCTGGAATAGCAAGACAAGGTTCAGCAAACTTACAATTGCAGAATATGCAGCGATCTCCTTACATTTCACTGCTCAATGAAATTCTACTCCTTTTTGCATTGAACTAATGAGTTTAGATATTTCAAAAACCCATGCCCCGATATTTTGCTATTTTTATTGCTCCGACCCTTCAAAAGGTTTTTTTAATTCATTCTGGGATGTGGGTACCGCTGACAAGGCCAGCATTAATTGCCCATCCCTAATTGCCCTTGAGAAGGTGGTGGTGAGCCGCCTTCTTGAACCGCTGCATTCCTTGTGATGAAGGAACTCTCACAGTGCTGTTAGGTAGGGAATTCTAGGATTTTGACCAAAGGCTGATGAAGGAATGGTGATATATTTCCAAGTCAGGATGGTGTGTAACTTGCTCCCATGCGCCTGCTACCCTTGTCTTTCTAGGTGGTAGAGGTCGGGGGTTTGGGGGGTGCTGCTGAAGAAGCCCTTGGTGAGTTGCTACAGTGCATCTTGTAGATAGTACACAATGCAGCCACGGTGTGCTGGTGGTTGAGGGAGTGAATGTTGAAGGTGGTGGAGGGATGCCAATCAAGCGGGCTGCTTTGTCCTGGATTGTAACGAGCTTCTTGAGTGTTGTTGGAGCTGTACTCATCCAGGCAAGTGGAGAGTATTCCATCACATTCCTGACTTGTGCCTTGTAGATGGTCAGGAGGCGAGACACTCACCACAGAATACCCAGCCTCTGACCTGATACTAATGCCATGGTATTTATGTGGCTGGTCCAGTTAAGTTTCTGGTCAATGGGAACCCTCAGGATGTTGATGGTGGGGGATTCGCCATGGTAATGCCGTTGAATATCAAAGGGAATTGGTTAGACTCTCGCTTGTTGGAGATGGTCATTGCCTACCACTTGTGTGGCGTGAATGTTACTTGCCACTTCTCAGCCCAAGCCTGAATGTTGTCCAGGTCTTATTGCATGCAGGCATGGACTGCTTCGTTATCTGAGGAGTTGGGAATGGAACTGAACACTGCAATCATCAGCGAACATCCCCACCTCTGTCCTTATGACGCAGGGAAGGTCATTGATGAAGCAACTTGTTATAGAGCTCTGCCTAGTGGACTACTGGTGTACTGCAACTACAAATGTATTAATAAAGGGTCATGTGGCAAAGTCACATGATGACAGTTTCTGTATGGAGCCATTTTGAAGAGCATGCTTGTTAGTGATGTTGTAAAGATATCACATATTGGCAATGCAGGATAGGACAATTGAATTCCGCAGCTGATATTTTAGTTGTTGATTGATCCTGCCAATGGACAGAGAGATTTCGCAAGGTTCTTCGTTTTGCAGAACAGCTAAAAATCCAAGGGAAATTTCAAACACACTTGGCTGAACATTGCCAGAGTCCAGATGGCCACACCGATGGGAATAAAAGGGTGCTGGGTGAGTTCCATCATGACCGAAAGATTTTTGGAACATATGTGGAGCAGCTAGAAATGTTTTTCACCCCGAATAGTATCGTTGAAGTCCCCGATGATGAAAACCGCAACCGTAGGGTTTTGGAAAGGAAACGGGCTATTTTCTTGAATGAAGCAGGCCCCAAGGTATGTGAAGCCATGAAAAATGTGCTTATTCCCGTCAAGCCAAAGGACACACCACTGATGGAGATTCTTACCCAAGTTAGAACAACATTCGAGTCCTGAGCCCCTGGAAATTGCTGAAAGTTATTATTTTGGAACACAAAATCAGTTAATTGATGACGGTATCAGTGAGTACATTGCAATGTTAAAAAAGCTATCCATTCACTGACATTTCGAAACTTTCAGGACCGAGCATTGTATGATCGCTTTGTTTGTGGGTTGAAAAATGAAGCAATCAGAAGGAAGTTGTTGACAAATCTTAACTTGACTTTTGATTTAGCATGTCAGGCAGCTGTGTTGATGGATAAGGCCGACCAATAATCCTGAGAATTTTGCGTCATTTCCAGTCATCAGACAACCGAGGTTAAAAGTAAAAGGCAGTAGGGTCCCAAGGCCTCAGCAACTGGCCAAGGTAACAGTGCATTGAAGTCATACTATCGATGCCTGGGACAATACATCGCTCAAAGCTGTCCATATATGAAGGCAGAGTGTTTCGGCTGCAAGAAAATTGGGCATCTTGCAAAAGCATGCCGACTGAAGAGTAAATCGACTTTCAATGCTAGAAGTAGAGATTGCAGACATTACATAGCATTGAAGAGAAGAAACAGGATAAGAAGGTTTTGGAGATTCACATCATCAGGAACACAAGATATCTAACAGCGATTCACAAAGTATCATCATCTGAGTAGAAATTGCAGGAACCAGCATACTCATGGAAATTGAAACTGGTGCATTCATGAGCACAGTACCGGAATCGCTATATCCCAACAAGTTGAGTAATTTTTGACTGGATAACAAAGATAAAGCTGCAAGGCTACTCAGGAGAGCAAATTCCTGTTGTAGGATGTATTACCATACCGGTGAAATACAAAGATCAGTTTCAGAGCTTGCCTCTCATAGTAGTGGCAGGAGACAAGTCTGCCTTGATAGGTAGAAATTGGTGGGGATCACTGAAGCTGGATTGGAATGAGATTTTTCATGTGGAAATGAAATTTGCATCAAAAGATGACATCATCAAGCAGTATCCGAAGATGTTCCGCAAAACAGGCAGCCTGATCCAAGGCTTCAAGGCGATTGTCAGAGTACAGAAGGACGCAAGACCAGTTTACTGCAAGCCACATTCCATACCATACGCATTCAAGGAGAAAGTTCAGCAAGTACTCAAAAGACTAGAAACTGAGAACATTAGCTCTCAGGTAGATTACAGTAATGCTGATGCAATATTCAGGTTGCCATCTCCATCACAAGTTACACCCAATAGGGAAGATGTGTTCTATTTTTGACACATTTATGAGCTGCCAGTCACAGCTGAAGAGATTGGTAGAGCAACCAAACATGACCCAGTTATGTCAAAGGTGTATGAGTTCATAGAAAATGGCTGGTCAAACCAAGTATCAGAGGGAGATATTCATCCATACTTGTTCGTAGTAATGAATTGTCAGTGGACAAAGATTATATCATGTGAGGTGCAAGATTAGTTATCCCAAATACGTTCAGCTCTAAATTGTTAGGAGATCTTCATGACCCACACCTGGAAATGTGCTTGATCAAGAGTTTTGCAAGCAGTTACTTATGGTGGCCAGGTTTAGATAAAGATATAGTGTATATTGTCAGTCAGTGTACAAAATACCATTACAGCCATGGAAATGGCCACCCAGGGTGTGGCAAAAAGTTAAATGTAGATTTTGCTGAGCTAGAAGGACAACAATTGTTCATTATAATTGAAAGCCATTCGAAGTGAGTAGAGGTGCTTCTGATGCGGTAAATAACAACAAATAAAATATTAGACAATTTATGAAGATTGTTTTCTTCATATGGCCTCCCAGAAGAAATTGTGTTTAATAATGGGCCACAATTTTGTTCAGAAGAATTTGCACAGTTCACGGGCAGAAATGGTGTGAAACATTTCAAAATTCCACCATACCTCCCTGCTTCAAATGGTGCAGCAGCACACACAGTACAAATTGTAAAACGGGCCCTCATGAAGCAAATGTTGGATACAAATCCAATGAAATGGCAGTTGTCATTGGAACACAAACTTGCAAATTTTCCGATTACTTTTCGTAATATTCCTCATACAACAACTGGTAGTATACCAGCAGAGTTGTTTCTCAAATGGCAGCCATGAACCAGGTTCTCTTTGTTAAAGCCAAACTTGGCCCAGTCAGTAGAAGAGAAACAATTAAGGCAGAAAGGAGTCTTGATGAAGGTAGAGTAAGAGAGAGAAGTGTGAAATTGAATCAGAAGGTTAGAGTGATGAATCATCACCATAAATGGTTAAAGTGGTTACCAGGAAGATAAGTGAAGATATAAGAACAAAAGAACAGAAGAAATAGGAACAGGAGTAGGCCATACGGCTCCTCGAGTCTGCTCCGCCATTCAATAAGATCATGGCTCAGCTCGACTTCCCTGCCTGCTCCCCATAACCCCTTATCCCCTTATTGAATAAGAAACTGTGTAGTTCTGTTTTAAATTTATTCAATGTCCCAACTTCCACAGCTCTCTGAGGCAGCGAATTCCACCGATTCACAACCCCCTGAGAGAAGAAATTTCTCTTCATCTCTATTTTAAATGGGTGGCCCCTTATTCTAAGATCGTGCCCTCTAGTTCTAGTCTTCCCCATCAGTGGAACCATCCTCTCTGCATCCACCCTGTCAAGCCCCCTCATAACCTTATACGTCTCGATAAGATCACTCTTATTCTTCTGAATTCCAATTAATAGAGGCCCAACATACTCAACCTTTCCTCATAAGTCAACCCCCTCATCCCCGGAATCAACCTAGTGAACGTTCTCTGAACTGCCTCCAAAGCAAGTATATCCTTTCGTAAATATGGAAACTAAAACTGGATGCAGTATTCCAGGCGTGGCCTCACCAATACTTTGTATAGCTGTAGCAAGACTTCCCTGCTTTTATACTCCATCCCCTTTGCAATAAAGGCCAAGATACCATTGGCCTTCCTGATCACTTGCTGTACCTGCATACTAATCTTTTGTGTATCATGCACAAGTACCCCCAGGTCCCGCTGTACTGCAGCACTTTGCAATCTTTCTCCATTTAAATAATAACTTGCTCTTTGATTGTTTTCTGCCAAAGTGCATGACCTCACACATTCCAACATTATACTCCATCTGCCAAATTTTTATCCACTCACTTAGCCTGTCTGTCCTTTTGCAGATTTTTTGTGTCCTCCTCACTCATTGCTTTCCCTCCCATCTTTGTATTATCGGCAAACTTGGCTACGTTACACTCGGTCCCTTCTTCCAAGTCGTTAATATAGATTATAAATAGTTGGGGTCCCAGCACTGATCCCTGCGGCACCCTACTGGTTACTAGTTGCCAACCAGAGAATGAACCATTTATCCCAACTCTCTGTTCTCTGTTAGTTAGCCAATCCTTTATCCATGCTAATATATTACCCCCAACCCTGTGAAATGTTATCTTGTGCAGTAACCTTTTATGTGGCACCTTGTCAAATGCCTTCTGGATGTCCAAATACACCACATCCACTGGTTCCTCTTTATCCACCCTGTTCGTTACATCCTCAAAGAACTCCAGCAAATTTGTCAAACATGACTTCCCCTTCATAAATCCATGCTGACTCTGCCTGACCAAATTTTGCTTTTCTAAATGTCCTGCTATTGCTTCTTTAATAATGGACTCCAACATTTTCCCAACCACAGATGTTAGGCTAACTGGTCTATAGTTTCCTGCTTTTTGTCTGCCTCCTTTTTTAAATAGGGGTGTTACATTTGCAGTTTTCCAATCTACTGGGACCTCCCCAGAATCCAGGGAATTTTGTTAAATTATAACCAATGCATCCACAATTCCTGCCGTTACTTCTCTTAAGGCCCTAAAATGCAAGCCATCATACCCTCATGGCCCTCATACATATTTAGTCAAGATGTTTGATCATAGAAAGGTTAGGTTTGTTCACATGAATCGGATTTTAGCTACAGATGTGGAAGTAGTTGGAAGTTGGAATTATTCTATTTATTCTGAGTCAGATAGTCTTGTTACAAGTAGAGTACGAGAAATCCTATATCAGATGTACGAAAAACAAGTCAGAATTTAAGTCTGAGTTCGAGTCAGGCAGACAAACAGTCTGAAGTTATAGAGAGTCCAAATTTAGATCAAGCTTTGCCCTTGGAGAAAAACTCTCCTAGGGCTCAGCCTAGAATGTGTCTACGTTCAACACCAAGTTTGGAAAGTTCTGTTGAAGAATAAAGGTATCTGCTTCAAAACAGGAAACCGCTGCTTAAGTTCAATTTGTAAATATGGAAAAATAAGTTCATATATTTTGTTATGTGTAAACATGCAAATTATGTATAATGGTTATTTTCTTATGATTACTTCTTCAATAAGGAGGAGAAGTATTATAGAGCTCCACATAGTAGACTACTGATGTACTGCAACTACTGATATATTAATAAAGGGTCATGTGGTGAAATCACATGATGACTGTTTCTGTATGGAGCCATCTTGTGGAATGCGTTTGTTAGTGATGTTGTAAAGATATCACACAGCTGAAGATGGTTGGGCCAAGGATACTGCCTTGAGGAACACTTGCAGCGATGTCCTGGGGCTGGGAATATTGACCCCCAACAACCACAACCATCTTTCTTTATGCGAGGTGTGACTCCAGCCAGTGGAGAGTTTTCCCCTCATTCTCATTGACTTCAATTTTACTAGGGCACCTTGATGCCACACTCGGTCAAATGCTGCATTGATGTCAAGGGCAGTCACTCTCACCTTATCTCTGGAATTCAGCTCTTTTGTCCATGTTTGGACCAAGGCCATAATGAGGTCTGGAGCCAAATGGTTCTGGTGCAACCCAAACTGAGCATCGGTGAGCAGGTTTTGTTAAGTGCTGCTTGATAGCAATATTGACAACACCTTACATCAATTTGCTGATGATTGAGACTAAACTGATGTGTCGGTAATTGGTCAGATTAAATTTGTCTTACTTTTTGTGGACAGGACATACCTGAGCAGTTTTCCACATTGTTGGGTAGATGCCAGTGTTGTAGCTGTACTGGAACAGATTGGCTAGAGGCGCGACTAGTTCTGGAGCACAAGTCTTCAGCACAACAACTAGGATGTTTTAGGTGCCCATAGCATTTGCTGTATTGAGTGCGCTCAAAGTGGAGTGAATAGAATTGGCTGAAAACTTGCTTCTGTGATGGTGGGCACCTCAGGCGGAGGCCAATATGGATCATCCACTCGGCACTTCTTGCTGAAGATGCATGCAAACACTTCAGCCTTGTCTTTTGCACGTGCATTCTGAGTTCCCTAATCATTGTGGATGGGGATAGTCATGGAGCTTCCTTTTCCCGTTATTTGTTTAATTGTCCACCACCATTCACATTTTGGCTTGTCCCGGTGGAAGTTCAGCATTGTTGTTACTATCAAACTTGTACAGTTACTGGTAAGCTTTTTTTTCTGGTCAGCTTTATGCCAGCTTACCCATTGTCTGGCCATTCATTCCCCAGACAACAACGAGAAAGAAAGTTTAGGCAAGCATCTCATCCTCCTCCTTTCACGCCTGCAGTTCTCTCATCTGGACAGAGCCTTTAGTGACCTCAGACCTTAACCATACTCCCCATCCTTTTTATAGCAGGGATTGCTGGGGCTATCATGTGGGGTGTCTGTGCTGTGCGGATGGGAGATGGCTTGACATTTTGGGATGTAGGCCCTTCATTAGAATACAGATTTGTTGTGGGGCGGAGGGGTCTTCTCTAGAGAGTTGGCCTATTTTTAATCTTTTCAGGACTGACAGACCAATGAAGTTCAGAATTTTTGGTTTCCGATTCAGTGTGCTGTGTTTATCATCCCCCCCACCCGTCCCAAATTTCCTCCATTTTGTTTCCTTGTGTATGCCTCCCCCATGCATTTTCATTAAGTTAGCTATTTACATGTTCTCTTGAAGCATTTCCATTGAGATTATCTTTTGTAACATCGAACAGTTTGGAACAGTTTGCAGGACATTCAACTCATTAACGCCTTCTCTATAGAAACAGAAAATGCTGGAAATACTCAGCAGGTCAGGCAGTGTCTGCGGAGAGAGAAACAGAGTTAACGTTTCTGGTCAATGACCTTTTGTCAGAACTGGAAAAAGTTAGAAATGGAACAGGTTTTAAATAGAGGCAGGAAAAGGGGGAGGGGAGGAAAGAACAAAAGAGAAGGTCAGTGATAGGGTGGAAGGCAGGAGATATTAAATGACAAAAGGGATGATTGTGCAAAGCAAAAGGAGATGGTAATGGGACAAGAAAAGAAACAAAAGATGAGTCTAGAAGAGGTGTTAGTGGGAATGGCAGAAACATCAACAACTGCCAACATATCTATTACAAAAGCAAGGGTTCTTTCTACCCCCTGCCCCCCTCCTTTCAGGGCCCCAGCACTTCCTTAACAATCCATTATATTTTGAATTATTGCCAGTTCTGACGAAGGGGCATTGACCTGAAACAATGGGCCGAAAATTGCGGCCTCACTGGGTCCGTATAAAGTGCACACGGACCTGGTGAGGCCTCGCAAAAGCTAGTTCTCGGGGCACGATGCGCATGCGCCCAAAGCCGGCTTTTCCAATCTGTCAAAATTTCTTTAGACAGATCGAACGCATCCTCAGGAGAATGGGAGAGATTGGGCTATTTGCTCAACTCATGCCCAGCGAATGTCCTTCAAACTTTTACGCCTGGATAAAGCAGGCGCATAGCTTGCTTTTACCAGTGTAACACTATTAAAACATAGAAAAATTTAATTTAATCATTCATTTTTATGATAAAAACCCTGTCCATTAAGGTAAGTTTATTTTTAACCATATTAAAACAATTTTTTTTTTTAATTCCCCAAAATCTATCACATTTAGTTTCAATTCATTTGAAATAAATATTTGTGGTGCTTTTTTATTTATTGTGCATTGTTTTGGTGTTTTACGGGAATATTCTCATTAATAGTAATGGGAACTCATACAAATGGAGTTCCCATTTTTATCAATGAGAATACTAGATAGTGATGAGTGGTCCAGGCCTACGTGATTCCAATATAGACATATGTACCTGAAAGACAGATCCCCGTCTGCCGTGCAGCAAATGAAGGCCTCAGACCCAAATCTTATATTTCACCTGGACCAACAGGTAGTTTCATAGATTTTATTCGGGTCGGCGGCATTCCTACAAAGGAGGCCTCCAACCGCCCTTTTTCCCCCCATTAACTCTGTTTCTCTTTCCACAGATGCTGCCTGAGTAGATGAGACTTCCAGCATTTTCTGTTCTTATAACTTCTCTACGTTTGAAGGATCTGCAATTTCTTCCCCCTTCTCCCTATTTTCCAATCTTCACTAGAATGCTTGCGTTCGGTTGTTGATTCTGACAAAATGTTCCATCCAGCCTTTGGTACTTTGCATAGGCTGACTGACCAGCTGTGCATTTCCAGCATTCTCTGTTTTTGTTTCAGATTTAGGCGATTTTAACCTTCATATTGATTGGCCAAATCAAATTGGCCAGGGTAGCCTTGAGGAAGCGTTCATAGACTGTATCCGGGATAGTTTCCTTGAACAGTATGTTGCAGAACCAACCAGGGAGCAGGTTTTTTTAGATCTGATACTGTGTAATGAGAGACAGGATTAATAACCAATCTCTTAGTAAAGGATTCTCTTGGAATGAGTGACCCTAGCATGGTAGAATTTCAAATTCAGTTGGAGGGTGAGAAAGTTGGATCTGAAGCCAGTGTCCCAAGCTGAAATAAAGGAGACTACAAAGGTATGAAGGCAGATTTAGCTCAAGTGGACTGGGAAGATAGATTAAAGTATGGGACGGGTGATGAACAAAAAGGATCTCTGTACAGCAAAATTCTAAAAGGACAAAGGGTGTTAAAAAAACAAGCCTGAAGGCTTTGTGTCTTAATGCAAGGAGTATCCGGAATAAGGTGGATGAATTAACTGTGCAAATAGATGTTAACAAATATGATGTGATTGGGATTACGGAGACGTGGCTCCAGGATGATCAGGGTTGGGAACTCAACATCCAGGGGTATTCAACATTCAGGAAGGATAGAATAAAAGGAAAAGGAGGTAGGGTAGCATTGCTGGTTAAAGAGGAGATTAATGCTATAGTTAGGAAATACATTAGCTTGGATGATGTGGAATCTATATGGGTAGAGCTGCAGAACACCAAAGGGCAAAAAACGTTAGTGGGAGTTGTGTACAGACCTCCAAACAGTAGTAGTGATGTTGGGGAGGGCATCAGACAGGAAATTAGGGGTGCATGCAATAAAGGTGCAGCAGTTATAATGGGTGACTTTAATATGCACATAGATTGGGCTAGCCAAACTAGAAGCAATACGGTGGAGGAGGATTTCCTGGAGTGCATAAGGGATGGTTTTCTAGACCAATATGTCGAGGAACCAACTAGGGGGGAGGCCATCTTAGACTGGGTGTTGTGTAATAAGAGAGGATTAATTAGCAATCTCATTGTGCGAGGCCCCTTGGGGAAGAGTGACCATAATATGGTGGAATTCTGCATTAGCATGGAGAATGAAACAGTTAATTCAGAGACCATGGTCCAGAACTTAAAGAAGGGTAACTTTGAAGGTATGAGGCGTGAATTGGCTAGGATAGATTGGCGAATGATAATTAAGGGGTTGACTGTGGATGGGCAATGGCAGACATTTAGAGACTGCATGGATGAATTACAACAATTGTATATTCCTCTCTGGCGTAAAAATAAAAAAGGGAAGGTGGCTCAACCGTGGCTATCAAGGGAAATCAGTGATAGTATTAAAGCCAAGGAAGTGGCATACAAATTGGCCAGAAATAGCAGCGAACCTGGGGACTGGGAGAAATTTAAAACTCAGTAGAGGAGGACAAAGGGTTTGATTAGGGCAGGGAAAATGGAGTACGAGAAGAAGCTTGCAGGGAACATTAAGGCGGATTGCAAAAGTTTCTATAGGTATGTAAAGAGAAAAAGATTAGTAAAGACAAACGTAGGTCCCCTGCAGTCAGAATCAGGAGAAGTCATAACGGGGAACAAAGAAATGGCAGACCAATTGAACAAGTACTTTGGTTCGGTATTCACTAAGGAGGACACAAACAACCTTCCGGATATAAAAGGGGTCAGAGGGTCTAGTAAGGAGGAGGAACTGAGGGAAATCTTTATTAGTCGGGAAATTGTGTTGGGGAAATTGATGGGATTGAAGGCCGATAAATTCCCAGGGCCTGATGGACTGCATCCCAGAGTACTTAAGGAGGTGGCCTTGGAAATAGCGGATGCATTGACAGTCATTTTCAAACATTCCATTGATTCTGGATCAGTTCCTATCGAGTGGAGGGTAGCCAATGTAACCCCACTTTCTAAAAAAGGAGGGAGAGAGAAAACAGGGAATTATAGACCGGTCAGCCTGACCACAGCAGTGGGTAAAATGATGGAATCAATTATTAAGGATATCGTAGCAACGCATTTGGAAAATGGTGACATGATAGGTCCAAGTCAGCATGGATTTGTGAAAGGGAAATCATGCTTGACAAATCTTCTGGAATTTTTTGAGGATGTTTCCAGTAAAGTGGACAAAGGAGAACCAGTTGATTTGGTATATTTGGACTTTCAGAAGGCTTTCGACAAGGTCCCACACAAGAGATTAATGTGCAAAGTTAAAGCACATGGGATTGGGGGTAGTGTGCTGACATGGATTGAGAACTGGTTGTCAGACAGGAAGCAAAGAGTAGGAGTAAATGGGTACTTTTCAGAATGGCAGGCAGTGACTAGTGGGGTACCGCAAGGTTCTGTGCTGAGGCCCCAGCTGTTTACATTGTATATTAATGATTTAGACGAGGGGATTAAATGTAGTATCTCCAATTTTGCGGATGACACTAAGTTGGGTGGCAGTGTGAGCTGCGAGGAGGATGCTATGAGGCTGCAGAGTGACTTGGATAGGTTAGGTGAGTGGGCAAATGCATGGCAGATGAAGTATAATGTGGATAAATGTGAGGTTATCCACTTTGGTGGTAAAAACAGAGAGACAGACTATTATCTGAATGGTGACAGATTAGGAAAAGGGAAGGTGCAACGAGACCTGGGTGTCATGGTACATCAGTCATTAAAGGTTGGCATGCAGGTACAGCAGGCGGTTAAGAAAGCAAATGGCATGTTGGCCTTCATAGCGAGGGGATTTGAGTACAGGAGCAGGTAGGTGTTGCTACAGTTGTACAGGGCCTTGGTGAGGCCACACCTGGAGTATTGTGTACAGTTTTGGTCTCCTAATTTGAGGAAGGACATTCTTGCTATTGAGGGAGTGCAGCGAAGATTCACCAGGGTTCCCGGGATGGTGGGACTGACCTATCAAGAAAGACTGGATCAACTGGGCTTGTATTCACTGGAGTTCAGAAGAATGAGAGGGGACCTCATAGAAACGTTTAAAATTCTGACGGGTTTAGACAGGTTAGGTGCAGGAAGAATGTTCCCAATGTTGGGGAAGTCCAGAACCAGGGGTCACAGTCTAAGGATAAGGGGTAAGCCATTTAGGACCGAGATGAGGAGAAACTTCTTCACCCAGAGAGTGGTGAACCTGTGGAATTCTCTACCACAGAAAGTAGTTGAGGCCAATTCACTAAATATATTCAAAAGGGAGTTAGATGAAGTCCTTACTACTCGGGGGATCAAGGGGTATGGCGAGAAAGCAGGAAGAGGGTACTGAAGTTTCATGTTCAGCCATGAACTCATTGAATGGCGGTGCGGGCTAGAAGGGCTGAATGGCCTGCTCCTGCACCTATTTTCTATGTTTCTATGTTTCTATGAGCAGTGGCAGACATTTAAGTAGATATTTCATAACTCCCCACAAAAATATATTCCAATGAGAAAGAAGGACTGTAAGAGAAGGGATGACCATCTGTGGCTCATGAAGGAAATAAGGGATGGTACCATGTGGGAACTCAGGGACACTTCCGGTGCCCCTGACGACTACATGTGCGGGAAGTGTATCCGCCTCCAGCTCCTGACGGTCTGCGTTGCGGAATTGGAGCTGAGGGTGGATTTACTCTGGAGCATCCACGATGCTGAGAATGACATGAGTAGCACGTGTAGCGAGTAGGTCTTACCGCAGGTGAAGGGACCACAACCACCTAGGGAATGGAAGACCAGTAGGAAGAGCAGTGCAAGGAAGATAGTGCAGGTGTCCCCTGCGGTCATCCCCCTGCAAAACAGATGCACCGCTTTGAGTACTGTTGAGGGGGATGACACAGCAGGGGAGGGCAGCAGCAGCCAAGTTCATGGCACTGTGGCTGGCTCTGCTGCACAGGAGGGCAGGAAAAAGAGTGGGAGAACGATAGTGATAGGGGATTCAATGGTAAGGGGAATAGATCGGCGTTTCTGCGGCCGCAACCGAGACTCCAGGATGGTATGTTGCCTACCTGGTGCAAGGGTCAAGGATGTCTCGGAGCAGGTGGAGGACATTCTGAAAAGGGAGGGTGAACAGCCAGTTATCGTGATGCACATTGGTACCAACGATATAGGTAAAAAAGAGATGAGGTCCTACGAGACAATTTTAAGGAGCTAGGAGCTAAATTAAAACGTAGGCTCTCAAAAGTAGTAATCTCGGGATTGCTATCAGTGCCACGTGATAGTCAGAGTAGGAATCGCAGGATAGCTCAGATGAATACGTGGCTTGAGCAGTGGTGCAGCAGGGAGGGATTCAAATTCCTGGGGCATTGGAACCGGTTCTGGGGGAGGTGGGACCAGTACAAAACGGACGGTCTGCACCTGGGCAGGACCGGAACCAATGTCCTCGGGGGAGTGTTTGCTAGTGCTGTTGGGGAGGAGTTAAACTAATATGGCAGGGGGATGGGAACCAATGCAGGGAGACAGCGGGAAACAAAATGGAGACAAAAGCAAAAGACAGAAAGGAGATGAGTAAAAGTGGAGGGCAGAGAAACCCAAGGCAAAAACAAAAAGGGCCACTGTACAGCAAAATTCTAAAGGGTCAAAGTGTAATAAAAAGGCAAGCATGAAAGCTCGGTGCCTCAATGCAAGGAGTATTCGGAGCACAGGAGAGGGCTCTGAGCTAGTTAGAGTGGGTGAGAGCTCAGATGAACAGGAGCCCAAGAAAGAATGCAAAAGGCAGGAGGCAACAGAGTAGAGTAGCACTCGGGTAAGTGTAAACCACAAGGTGATAGGAAGCGACAATATGTATGAATATAAAGGAGCTGCAGGAGGGGTCAAAACTAAAAATCATGTTTAAAAACTAATATTAAAACACACTATCTAAACGCACGCAGCATTCGAAATAAAGTAAATGAGTTGATGGCACAAATCATTACAAATGGGTATGATTTGGTGGCCATTACAGAATCGTGGTTGCAAGGGGGCCAAGACTGGGAATTAAACATACAGGGGTATCTGACAATTCGGAAAGATAGACAAGAAGGGAAAGGAGGTGGGGTAGCTCTGTTAATAAAGGATGATATCAGGGCATTTGTGAGAGACGATATTGTCTCTAATGAACAAAATGTTGAATCATTGTGGGTGGAGATTAGAGATAGTAAGGGGAAAAAGTCACTGGTGAGCGTAGTTTATAGGCCCCCAAATAATAACTTCATGGTGGGGTGGGCAATAATCAAGGGAATAATGGAGGCATGTGAAAAAGGAACGGCAGTAATCATGGGGGATTTTAACCTACATATCGATTGGTCAAATCAAATCGCACGGGGTAGCCTTGAGGAGGAATTCATAGAACGCATACGGGATTGTTTCTTCGAACAGTATGTTACAGAACCTACAAGGGAGCAAGCTATCTTAGATCTGGTCCTGTGTAATGAGACAGGAATAATAAACGATCTCCTAGTAAAAGATCCTCTCGGAATCAGTGATCACAGTATGGTTGAATTTGTAATACAGATTGAGGGTGAGGAAGTCGTGTCTCAAACGAGTGTACTATGCTTAAACAAAGGGGACTACAGTGGGATGAGGGCAGAGTTGGCTAAAGTAGACTGGAAACACAGACTAAACGGTGGCACAATTGAGGAACAGTGGAGGACTTTTAAGGAGCTCTTTCACAGTGCTCAACAAAAATATATCCCAGTGAAAAAGAAGGGCGGTAAGAGAAGGGATAACCAGCCGTGGATAACCAAGGAAATAAAGGAGAGTATCAAATTAAAAACCAATGCGTATAAGGTGACCAAGGTTAGTGGGAAACTAGAAGATTGGGAAAATTGTAAACGACAGCAAAGAATGACTAAGAAAGCAATAAAGAAAAGTAAGATAGATTACGAAAGTAAACTTGCACAAAACATAAAAACAGATAGTAAAAGCTTTTACCAATATATAAAATGGAAAAGAGTGACTAAAGTAAATGTTGGTTCCTTAGAAGATGAGAAGGGCGATTTAATAATGGGAAATGTGGAAATGGCTGAGACCTTAAACAATTATTTTGCTTCGGTCTTCAAAGTGGAAGACACAAAAACCATGCCAAAAATTGCTGGTCACGGGAATGTGGGAAGGGAGGACCTTGAGATAATCACTATCACTAGCAGGGTAGTGCTGGACAGGCTAATGAATCTCAAGGTAGATAAGACCCCTGGTCCGGATGAAATGCATCCCAGGGTATTAAAAGAGATGACGGAAGTTATAGCAGCTGCATTTGTTATAATCTACCAAAATTCTCTGGACTCTGGGGAGGTACCAGTGGATTGGAAAGCAGCTAATGTAACGCCTCTGTTTAAAAAAGGGGGCAGACAAAAGGCAGGTAACTGTAGGCTGGTTAGTTTAACATCTGTAGTGGGGAATATGCTTGAAGCTATCATTAAGGAAGAAATAGCAGGACATCTAGATAGGAACAGTGCAATCAAGCAGATGCAACATGGATTCATGAAGGAGAAATCATGTTTCACTAATTTGCTGGAATTCTTTGAGGATATAATGAGCATGGTGGATAGAGGTGTACCGATGGATGTGGTGTATTTAGATTTCCAAAAGGCATTCTATAAGGTGCCACACAAAAGGTTACTGCAGAAGATAAAGGTACGCAGAGTCAGAGGAAATGTATTAGCATGGATAGAGAATTGGCTGGCGAACAGAAAGCAGAGAGGCGGGATAAATGGGTCCTTTTCAGTTTGGAAATCGGTGGTTAGTGGTGTGCCACAGGGATCGGTGCTGGGACTACAACTGTTTACAATATACATAGATGACCTGGAAGAGGGGACAGAGTGTAGTGTAACAAAATTTGCAGATGACACAAAGATTAGTGGGAAAGCAGGTTATGTAGAGGACACAGAGAGGCTGCAAAGAGATTTAGATAGGTTAAGCGAATGGGAGAAGGTTTGGCAGATGGAATACAATGTCGGAAAATGTGAGATCATCCACCTTGGAAAAAAAAACAGTGAAAGGGAATATTATTTCAATGGGGAGAAATTACAACATGCTGCGGTGCAGAGGGACCTGGGGGTCCTTGTGCATGAAAAAAAAACTCTTTTGGAGTCCTTGTGCATGAAACTCTTTTGGAGTTTACCTGAAAAAACATAAACATTAAACCGTGCCACCCGCCCTGGATGACACACCAGACATTTACAAGGCCCTTTATTTTCTTTTTTGTGGTTATTTTTTGGGGGTTTTTTGGGGCACTAAAATCACATTTTTTCCAGTGCCCCCTATAAAAGGGGAGGGGGACACTAAAAGCACCGGCAATTAAAACAAATTAAACTTTAAAACATAAAATCAAATTAAAATTTGGATGCCGGGCGTGACGATGCACTCCAGTCCCTCCGGTGCCCACCTCTCGCGGAAGGCCGCGAGCGTACCGGTGGACACCGCGTGCTCCATCTCCAAGGACACCCTGGCGCGGATGTACGCGCGGAAGATAGGCAGGCAGTCAGGTTGAACGACCCCCTCGACTGCCCGCTGCCTGGACCGGCTGATGGCACCCTTGGCCGTGCCCAGGAGCAGTCCTACGAGGAGGCCCTCGGACCTACCCGCTCCCCTCCGCACAAGGTGCCCAAAGATCAGGAGAGTGGGACTGAAGTGCAGCCAGAATTTCAGGAGCAGCCCCTGTAAATAATAAAAGAGGGGCTGCAACCTCGTGCATTCCATAAAAACATGGAACACAGACTCTTCCAGACCGCAGAAATTGCAGGCGGCCTGGGAATCCGGTAACCGGCTTAAAAATTTGTTGCACGGCACTGCTCCGTGCACCACCCTCCAGGCCAAGTCCCCGATGAATAGTGGGAGGACCCCTGCGTAGAGTGCCCTCCATCGGGGACCCCCGCCTCCTCCGGACAGCAAGATGGTACGCCATGGCGTGTCCGGACGGCCGGCGAGGATGGCAAAGTTGAGATTGTGCAGGAGCAGCCCGTACAGGAAACCCCTCCGCGCGGAACTGAAAGGCACGGAGGTGATTTCCTCGAGGCGGCTCCAGTTGTGAGGCGCCGGCTCCTGAGGGAGGTTCCGGGGTTTGGCGCCGATGAGGAATTCCATCCAGACGGGGGTCAGTTCGGACGGGATCTCCCCACGTGCTTGAGCCTCCTCGATGCACCTAACAGAGTCAGGGCCCAAAGCTGTTTTTAGCGACTCGATGGCTTCGGCCGCGCAGCAGACGTTGGCTGAATTTAGGCGCTGCGCCAGCGTGCCTGGCGCCATCCAGCCCACTCCTCCGCCATCGAGCAAGTCCCTGACCCTGGTCACCTCACCAGCCACAGCCCTCTCTTCCGACAGCCACATAAAACCTCGGTCGTGGAGGTACGGATTCCCGAGCAGCGGCTCCTGCAGGACAGCCGCCACTCCAGCCGGCGGAGAGCTGCGCTTGGTGGAGACTTTGTTCCAGACCCTGATGAGTTCCTTGTAAAAGACAGGCAGCTCCTGGAGGGCGGTCCTGACACCCACCAAGTTCACAAACAGGAGCTGCGTGTCGTAATTGAGGTCGCGCTGCTGGCGGAAGAAATACGTCGCCAGAGCACACCACCTAGGAGGGGGCTCGACGTAAAGGTATCTCTGCAGGGTCTGAAGACGGAAAGTCGCGAGCTGGGCGCTGACGCACACCAACGACTGACCGCCTTCCTCAAGCGGGAGACTCAAGACCGCGGCAGAGACCCAGTGCTTTCTGTTGTTCCAGAAGAAGTCCACCAGCTTCTTCTGTATCGTGGCGACAAACGCAGGGGGAGGGGTCAAAGTGACCAGCCGGTACCACAACATTGCGGCCACCAGCTGGTTTATGACTAGCGCTCGACCCCTGTAGGACAGCACTCGGAGCAGTCCTGTCCAGCGCCCTAGGCGAGCAGCGACCTTGGCCTCCAGCTCCTGCCAGTTCGCCAGCCAGGCTTCCTCGTCGGGGCTTCCTTGTGCATGAAACTCTTTTTGGAGTTCACCTGCAAAAACATAAAACATTAAACCGTGCCACCCGATCTGGGTGACACACCAGACATTTACAAGGCCCTTTTTTCCTTTTTTTTGTGTTTTTCATTTTTTTGGGGGGTTTTTTTTGGGCGCTAAAATCACATTTTTCCAGTGCCCCCTATAAAAGGGAAGGGGACACTAAAACCACCGGCAATTAAAACAAATTAAACTTTAAAACGTAAAATCAAATTAAAATTTGGTTACCGGGCGTGATGATGCACTCCAGTCCCTCCGGTGCCCACCTCTCGTGGAAGGCCACGAGCGTACCGGTGGACACCGCGTGCTCCATCTCCAAGGACACCCTGGACCGGATGTAAGAGCGGAAGAGAGGCAGGCAGTCAGGTTGAACGACCCCCTCGACCGCCCGCTGCCTGGACCGGCTGATGGCACCCTTGGCCGTGCCCAGGAGCAGTCCTACGAGGTGCCCACAGATCAGGAGAGTGGGACTGAAGTGCAGCCAGAATTTCAGGAGCAGCCCCTTCAAATAATAAAACAGGGGCTGCAACCTTGTGCATTCCATAAAAACATGGAACACGGACTCTTCCAGACCGCAGAAATTGCAGGCGGCCTGGGAGTCCGTGAACCGGCTTAAAAATTTATTGCACGGCACTGCTCCGTGCACCACCCTCCAGGCCAAGTCCCCGATGAATAGTGGGAGGACCCCTGCGTAGAGTGCCCTCCATCGGGGACCCCCGCCTCCTCCGGACGGCAAGATGGTACGCCATGGCGTGTCCGGACGGCCGGCGAGGATGGCAAAGTTGAGAGTGTGCAGGAGCAGCCCGTACAGGAAACCCCTCCGCGCGGAACTGAAAGGCACGGAGGGGATTTCCCCGAGGCGGCTCAAGTTGTGAGGCGCCGGCCCCCGAGGGAGGTTCCGGGGTTTGGCGCCAATGAGGAATTCCGTCCGGACGGGGGTCAGTTCGGACGGGATCTCCCCACGTGCTTGAGCCTCCTCGATGCACCTAACGGAGTCAGGGCCCAGAGCTGTTTTTAGCGACTCGATGGCATCGGCCGCGTGGCGGACGTTGGCAGAATTTAGGCGCCGCGCCAGCGTGTCTGGCGCCATCCAGCCCGCTCCTCCGCCGTCGAGCAGGTCCCTGACCCTGGTCACCTCACCAGCCACAGCCCTCTCTTCCGACCGCCACATAAAACCTCGGCCGTGGAGGTACGGATTCCCGAGCAGCGGTTCCTGCAGGACGGCCGCCACTCCAGCCGGCGGAGAGCTGCGCTTGGTGGAGACTTTGTTCCAGACCCTGATGAGTTCCCTGTAAAAGACAGGCAGCTCCTGGAGGGCGGTCCTGACACCCACCAAGTTCACAAACAGGAGCTGCGTGTCGTAATTGAGGTCGCGCTGCTGGCGGAAGAAATACGTCGCCAGAGCACACCACCTAGGAGGGGGCTCAACGAAAAAGTATCTCTGCAGGGTCTGAAGACGGAAAGTCGCGAGCTGGGCGCTGACGCACACCAACGACTGACCGCCTTCCTCAAGCGGGAGACTCAAGACCGCGGCAGAGACCCAGTGCTTTCTGTTGTTCCAGAAGAAGTCCACCAGTTTCTTCTGTATCTTGGCGACAAACGCAGGGGGAGGGGTCAAAGTGACCAGCCGGTACCACAACATTGCGGCCACCAGCTGGTTTATGACTAGCGCTCGACCCCTGTAGGACAGCACTCGGAGCAGTCCTGTCCAGCGCCCTAGGCGAGCAGCGACCTTGGCCTCCAGCTCCTGCCAGTTCACCGGCCAGGCTTCCTCGTCGGGGCTTCCTTGTGCATGAATCCCAAAAAGTTAGTTTGCAGGTGCAGCAGATAATCAGGAAGGCGAATGGAATGTTGGCTTTCATTGCGCGAGGGATGGAGTACAAAAGCGGGGAGGTCCTGCTGCAACTGTATAGGGTATTGGTGAGGCCGCACCTGGAGTACTGCATGCAATTTTGGTCACCTTACTTAAGGAAGGATATACTTGCTTTGGAGGGGATACAGAGACAATTCACTCGGCTGATTCCGGAGATGAGAGGTTTACCTTATGATGATAGATTGAGTAGACTGGGTCTTTACTCGTTGGAGTTCAGAAGGATGAGGGGTGATTTTATTTAAAATAATGAAAGGGATAGACAAGATAGAGGCAGAGAGGTTGTTTCCACTGGTCGGGGAGACTAGAACTAGGGGGCACAGCCTCAAAATATGGGGGAGCCAATTTAAAACCGAGTTGAGAAGGAATTTCTTCTCCCAGAGGGTTGTGAATCTGTGGAATTCTCTGCCCAAGGAAGCAGTTGAGGCTAGCTCATTGAATGTATTCAAATCACAGAGAGATAGATTTTTAACCAATAAGGGAATTAAGGGTTACGGGGAGCGGGCGGGTAAGTGGAGCTGAGTCCACGGCAAGATCAGCCATGATCTTGTTGAATGGCGGAGCAGGCTCGAGGGGCTAGTTGGCCTACTCCTGTTCCTAATTCTTATGTTCTTATGTTCTTATGTATCAAATTGAAAACAATGGCAGATAAAGTGTCCAAAAGTAGTAGGATGCCAGAGGATCAAGAAATATTTAAAAGCCAACAAAGAACGACTAATAAAATAATAAGGAAATGGAAGATAGATTATGAAAGTAAACTAGCACGAAATATAAAAACAGATAGCAAGAGTTTCTACAGGTATATAAAAAGGAAAAGAGTGGCTAAAGTAAATGTCGGTCCCTTAGAGGATAAGACAGGACAATTAATAATGAGGAACAGAGAAATGGCAGAGACTTTGAACAAATATTTTGTATCGGTCTTTATGGTAGAAGACACTAAACACATTCCAATAGTGGATAATCAAGGGGCTATACGGAGGGAGGAATGTAAAGTAATCAGTATCACAGCAGGGTTGATAAAGGAGAACCAGTGGATGTGGTTTATTTTGATTTCCAGAAGGCATTCGATAAGGTGCCACATAAAAGGTTACTGCACAAAATAAAAGTTCACGGGTTTGGGGGTAATTTATTAGCACGGCTAGAGCATTGGCTAACTAACAGAAAACAGAGAGTCAGGATAAATGGGTCATTTTCCGGTTGGTAAACAGTAACTAGTGGGGTGCCGCAGGGAATCAGTGCTGTGGCCACAAATATTTACAATTTATATTAATGACTTGGATGAAGGGACTGAGTGTAATGTAGTCAAGTTTGCTGATGATACAAAGATGGGTGGGAAAGCAAATTGTGAGGAGGACACAAAAAACCTGCAAAGGGATATAGACAGGCTAAGTGAGTGGGCAAAACGTTGGCACATGGAGTATAATGTGGGAAAAAGTGAGGTTATCCACATAGGCAGAAAGAATAGGAAAGCAAATTATTTTTTAAATGGAGAAACACTGCAAAGTGCTGCAGTACAGAGGGACCTGTGTCCTTGTGCATGAAATACACACAGTTAGTATGCAGGTACAGCATGTAATCAGGAAGGCAAATGTTGGCCTTTGTTGCAAGGGGGGTGGAGTATAAAAGCAGAGAAATCCTGCTACAACTCTATAGGGTATTGGTGAGGCCACACCTAGAGTATTGCGTACAGTTTTGATCTCCATATTTAAGAAAAGATTTTACTTGCATTTGAGGCAGTTAAGAGAAGATTTACCAGGTTGATTCCGGAGATGAGGTGGTTGACTTATGAAGATAGTTTGAATATGTTTTAGCCTATACTTATTGGAGTTCAGAAGAATGAGAGGTGATCTTATCGAAACATATAAGATAATGAGGGGGCTCAACAAGGTGGATGCAGAGAGGAGATTTCCACTCAGAGGGGAAAATAAAACTAGGGGTCATAGGGCTAGATTTTACACTTTTGTGCAGATCGCCGAAAAATATATGGTATTTCTGACGTGGGCGATAAAAAAATGCGTTTTCAGATCGTCGGCTTGTCGCCCATTCTCCAAGCCCCTAGTCTCCATTTTTGAAATTGGGCGTTAACATGAGCGATAGGAAATGGGCAGTGGTGTTAAATCTCTCTGACCTTCTGCCGTAAAGTGTCGCCGTCCTTAGCAATGACATGGCAATGTTCGATTCCTACTATTGTCAAGGGTCATCATGACATGCACAGAAGAGACAGAGAGAGAGGGTGCTGAGAGGAACCGAAGACGTGTGTGGGTGTGGTGTGTCTGCTTTGGGAGTAAGGGGGGAAAGTTTAGAGCTTCAGAGCAAATAGGGAAAAAAAAATTATCTGTTACCAACCAGACATTTGCCCGAATTTGGCTTATAATGGAGGGAGAGGAGGAGACGACACAGCATGCTGTGGAGACTGACTCTGGCGAGAGCAGTGAGCTGCGAGAGGAGCACATTGGAGGGCGCAAAAGAGCGAGGAGGTTCTCAGAAGAGGCAAATGCCTCCCTCCTGCAGGAAGTCGAGTCACGTTGGGGTGATTTGACCCAGGGACAGTGTGGGAAGCCCACCGCAAAGGCCTCCCAGACGATATCGGCCAAGATAGCAAAGGTGGTCTCGTCGGCGACCAACGAGGTGCATGAGGGCACCCAATGCCGCAAACGATGGAACGACCTTGTGGGATCCACAAGAGTAAATATGTATTTATATAATTTGATTTATAACAGTCATGAGTGAATATCAACAGATGTGAGGTCTTTCACTTTTACCAGGAATGTTGTACTCAAAGCCTGCGGTCACGGTGTATGTCTTTAGGTAAAGAATGATCATTATCATAATGATCATGATTACATCTGTCAGTTATATGTTGTATCAGTCTCTGTGACAGTACCTAGCAATGATATCATGCAATGATCTCATGCCTTGTCATCCTGTTTACAGAAGAAGCTATCGATGATGAGGTCTATGCAGAGGCGAACAAATGGGGGGCCACCAGTCCCCAGCGACATCACTGAGATGGAGGAGCGTGTGCTCACTCGTGTGGGGAAGCACCCCCGGGCAGCCATGGATGTATCTGCAGACCCTAAAGTGATGCCATGTGAGTAAAGTTTACATCATTGTGTGATGTAAAGTCAATAGATGACACACCCACTTAAATCAGAACAATCATATATCATGGAAGATTTCTAAAATTGTCCTAGAAATAATGCTGGCCGAATGAAAATCATTGCAATGCAGAATGTGTTGATGGTCATGAAATATGATGTCTGTGATGATCTTGATAGCGGTGGTGCTTTTGTCGTGCATATGCTGTGTGTAGCTGCAATCACCTTATGACGCGAGCACCCCCTTCTCCTCTAATAACCTCATTTGTGTTTAGCAGGGCAGTCAACAGTGCGGCCCCAGGCAAGACCACAGAGGCCAGAAGGTAGGGGCATGGGGCAGGACTCCCGTACAATCCTACATCTGCTGAGGAGCTGCGATTCTCGCCCATCAATCCGCTGGGTCTCATCTCTACGGACTTCGAGGAACCTGCATCGCCACGCTCCAGAAGCCATTCCACCCCAAGGCCATCTAGTGCTCCTCCGGTCATTCCCGCCTCCAATCTGGAGGTACTGGCCCCAAGCACCTCGTCACAGGGCACCCCATTTGTCCCCAGGACGGCGCCGACCCACGGAGGTTTCGTGGACGCAGCAGGTCTGGTCCACGAGCGCGACAAGTGTGGAGAGATGGTACAGTTGTCCAGGAGGACTGTAGACATTGGTGACCAGCTCCTCGATGCATTGGGGGACATATCCCGACAGCTAGCCACCATGACTGAGTACGTTCCGTGGATGGCGGAGGCCCTGGAGGCAATAGCCAGGAACACTGATGGCACAGGCCTCCCTGTGGTCCCGGAGCGCAGCACTCCACCCCTAGGTTCCGCACCACCACTGCGAATGACAGATGAGAGGCAGGACCAAGATCCTGCTTCTGGATCCGAGAATGTTCCCCTCTTAGCACCCCCGCTCCAGTACCAGTTCAACCACCACCTCTGCCTTAATCCCCCTCAATGAAGCACCGCCTGAGGAGCTCTTCAGCCAGGCAGTGTGGAGCAAGGAGGGGAAGGGGTAGAGGTGGGGTGAAGAAGGGAGGGGGGAAGGAAAGTGAGGTGCAAGTCCGCAGGTGATGGCTGTGTTATATCTCCATGTGGGTGTGTGCAATTTGTTATAATGTCCCCTCCTGAGTGGTCCAGGCATCTGAAGCGCTGCTGAAGCACAGTTATTGTTTTCTGGACCACATTGTGTTTGTCTCTGTGGCTCTGGTTTTATCACTTCTCAGCCTCGGTGTGGGTGTCACACAGGGGATCATCAGTGAGGTGGCTAGGCCATATCAGTAATCACCAAGCATCCAGCATTATCCTTGTGGCTGACTCTTAATCATGTCAGAGACAGCGCTCTCACGCAGGATGTGAGCCTCATCGAAGCTGCCCGGACATTTGGCATTCACGGCCATTATGATCTAGTTGTGGTTGACAACTAGTTGGGCCTTCAGGGAGTGAAATCATTTTCTGTTACGAAAAAGCTCTGGGTCCTGAGAAGGTGGCCGCATGGCAATGTGAGTGCACTGCATTGCTTCCTGCACCATGGGGAACTTAGCAATGTGGTAGAATGCTCCAGCCCTGTCAGTCTGAGCCTCCGTGGTCATGGGGAAGCTGATAAAGTCCATCCTTCTCGCATACAGGGCCTCCGTGACCTGTCTAATGCAGCGATGGGCAGCATGGTGAGACAGAGGGGAAATCTCGACCGCAGAGGCCCGAAAGGAACTCGACGTGTAGAAAGACAGTGCCGTGGTGACCTTGACCGACACTGATGTCCTGGTGACAGGCTGCATATGTGGCCTGATGAGCTCACACATTTCATTGATCACCACCTTGTGGAAGCGTAGTCTCCGAAGGCAGGTGTGCTCGGACACGTCGAGGTAAGACTGCTTTTCTCAATAAGTGCGGGTTGTGTATGGTCTGCACCTCCTCCTCATTCTTGCATGTCTTAAATTGGGCACATAATGATGTGCATCAGACATTGAGCCATTTGCACTCTGCAGCATCTGCGTATTAATCGATGCAGGCTGAGAAATGGCTGGCCCCATTGCAATGAAAGTATAATAGCGGTTGATCAGAAGCAATAATTTCCTCACTAAAATACACCTACAGTAAACCCCAATCGTCCAGAGTCTGTAAATATGTCTGTAGAGATGGTCACTTCACCTGAGAAGAACTCCAGAGTCAATCCAAACTCCCCCGAAGTTGAAGCAGCCTTTTGAATGAAGTGACCTGCGATTTTAAAAATGGCGCCCACACTGCTGTGATTCGTTCAGAACAGTTCCACTTTTTCTGAGTGGTGTTTTGGGTGAGCAATATTATGGGCGAGATGTGTGCGAGGTGGTGAAAGTGACACTGGGCGATCTCTTGTGCGTTAGTTTCAGTAAATGTGATCTTTACGACAAAAAAAAGTGGGTGGGCGGTATGATTGAACCTCGGCGTTAATTACGTGCGGAAATTAATGCTGGCCGATATTATGCCCGTTGATTTCGCCCATTCTGATGGTTCCGCCCAAAAAAAGTGAGCGGCGGTTTTATTTTTTCCTGCCGTTATGCACATGGAGAAAGTATCGCTTGGCAATAAGTGTCTGAAAAATGGGCGTCAGTTTCCATTTTGTGGCTAAATGGGTGATATCTGGACGTTATATGTCATTTCAGCAGTAAAATGAACGTTAAGTGGGCGTTATGCATGCAAAAAAAGTGGAAAATCCAGCCCTATGTCTCAGAATAAGGGGCCGTCCATTTAAAACTGAGTTGAGGAGAAATTTCTTCTGTCAGAGGGTTGTAAATCTGTGGAATTCTCTGCGCCAGAGAGTTGTGGAAGCTGGGTCATTGAATATATTTGAAGTGGAGATAGACAGATGTTCAAGCAATAAGGGAATAAAGAGATATGGGGGGCAGGCAGGGAAGTGGAGCTGAATCCATGATCAGATCAGCCATGATCTTATTAAAAGGCGGAGCAGGATCGAGGTGCCAAATCTCCAACACCTGCTCTTATTTCTTATGTTGTTAAGTTCCAGCAGATTTTATTTATTTTTATTAACACTGACCATACCCGTTCAAGTTTGAAGCAACAGATTGTGTCTTGGCGTCTGATTTTAGTTCTTTTAACAAGAAGAAAACTCTGAAGTATTGATAAAATCTAGAACTAGCGCAACAGAAATTTACTAAAATAAACACGGAAAATCATTAAAAAAAGAGCCCGAGGTGCAGTCCCATTGTAATTGTTGCTTCTATGGAAGCATTTTCTCAGATTTATAACAAAGAACAAGAGGGACAATTTACCTTTGACTGTACAATTGTGCTGCCAACACATTTAATGCATATTTAAGCAATAATTAATAGTCCACCTTTGTAAATACTAACCTGTTAATTGTTCATTTAAATAAGCAGTTCGACACCTCATCATTCACTCTAAATGAAAGTTTAGCTTTCACAGAATGTTCAAAAGTCAATCCTCCCAACACCTCAACTCGTTGGTAACTGTAAACCAACCCACTTTACTTTCTGTGTGTCTGCTGCTTGCTACTAATTCTCTCTGAGATACTCCTTGAGAACCACAGTGTTGATGATTACTTAAAATGTAGTCATGTGCTTTTTAATATATGCATCTGAAAATTAACTTGTGACAAATTAAAATTTAAAACACCAAAATTCAAGTTTAAGAAATTGGATTAAATTTCCCTGCCTTTCAGCCCAGAATGTATGGTCCCCATGACGACATACACTGAGTGTACGCCATTGTTAGCCTTCTGAAAGCCTCCGCAAGTTCTGGGTTTCCACATGCTCTGTGCACGCGGGAAAACCGGGAACTTGCTTTTTGTCAAGGTTTACGTTGATCAATCATCCAAACCGACTAGAAATTCACTTTCACTGGCGCAGAGTTGGGCTATTTCCCCCAACTACTGCCCAGCAAGTACCCACGAAACTCATACGCCTAGCAAAAGCAGGCATAAGGCCTACTTTCACCAGTGTAAAGGTTATTATAAGAAAATTTAAGAATAGAAAATGATGCACAAACACTTAGGGGTTGAAATTCACTAGTGCCCCATATGTGGGGGGGGGGCGAGCGGCAGGGAGGCAGTAACTGAGGTGAGTCGTGACTTCCTGCTCCCAGCACGGAAGTCCCGCCCCAGCTGCGCAATTGGGGTTACCACCCCTGAGAGGAAGTGGAGTGCAATATTGGGCGCTTCACTTCCTCTTGGGGCGGGACCAGGGCAGTAAACACGTGAATTTTCCAGCGCTACGCAGCCGCTTTGTGTAGCGCTGGCACAAGCCCAGGGCCCTCTGCTTCTGTTAAAGGGTGGGGCACACTGCGAGCTCTGCCTCCTCTACTGAACCAAGAATGCAGGGTGCTATGGCCGCAGCCCGGCACAGAATCGGTGTGCCGAGCTGGTCCATCGTGGCACGGTCCACGCGAAATAGACCACGAAAGGCCGGACTGGTAAGTTGGCCGGGAAAAACAAATGGCGCCGTGCACCTCCCCTTTTCTTTTCGCCCTACAAGCGGAGTGCGACCCGGTTCATGACCGCCTGTGGCAGCCTCACAGGCTGCTGCCCAATTTCCTGCTGCAGGGCCAAAACGGGTCGTTGCGCGGCAAAAATGAATCACTGCGCATAGCAATGATGTCATCATTCCCCTTAAAACTAGTATGTACAAACATTGGCCAGAATGTTTAAAATTATTTTCAAAAAGTTAAATTGTTATAGTTATTTGTTGTAATGAAGGGACTTTAATTACATTTGGAAATCAGAACAATTATTTTTATTGCAGTTGTGTAAATTGTTTAATTATTTGGGGATTCCAGCAAAGTTTATGGGCATTCCATTTGCAAATGGAATCCTCCATTCTCATTGGAGGACCTGACCCACGTAATCCCAAAAACATTTCCGAACCGCCTGTATCCCTGGGAGCTGTGGGCCTTTACCCAGGCGTACGCCTGGAGGTCCAGGACCCGAACTCTCTCTAGCTGTGGAGCCAGGAGGTAAGTTTGTAGATTTTTTGTGGATCGGAGGTATACTCCGGAGGTGCGCCTCCGTCCATAAGTTCAGGGCCAGTATCTTCCTAGTGTTGTAATTTTGGTACACTATCTCAACTTCCACTGGGACAACTTGCAGTTCACTCGTCTGGACACTGACTTTAGTCATCTCAGATCTTAACTACACTTCCCATTCTCTTTACAGTAGGGATTGATGAGGCTGTTGTGTGGTCTGTATCATATTTTGTTGATGTTTCAGCATATTAAGTATCATTCTGTTACTGATTTGATAAGCTATATTTTGTTTTAGTATTTGTGTTATATTTTGTTGCTAATTTGATGTATAATATGCTATATCCTGTTATTGTTTCAGTATTTGATAAGTTATATTTTGTTTTTTCAGGATTATGTTCTATATTTTGTTGATTTGGTATATTATGTACTATAGTTTGTTGTTTCAATATTATGTTGCACTTTATTTTGTTTATATTTATGCCCTGGGAAATATGTAAAACATATTATTGGTTCTCTATTATGCCAATTTTGACAATGTAAGCAACTGTTATGTGAGTTACTGGCCTTTTAAATGTTAAAACCCCAATGTGCTTAGCAAGGCTAGATGCCAGGGACACACATGCCAGTGTGCAAATAATGAGAAACACATTGTACAATGCATAGTACGCTAACTCTCCTATATTAGCACTGAACTGAATTTTGAAAGTCTGTTTGTCCATATTACACTAACTGGTATATTCCTAACTTTTATTCCTCTTTTACAAAAGAGCTTCTTCCTTTGTTATCTCAAGACTTGACTACTCCAATGCACTCCTGGCTGGCCTCTCACATTCTACCCTACCTAAACTTGAGGTCATCCAAAACTCGGCTGCCCGTGTCCTAACCAAATCCCGTTCACCCATCACCCCTGTGCTCGCTGACCTCCATTGGCTCTCGGTTAAGCAACATCTCAATTTCAAAATACTCATCCTAGTTTACAAACCTCTCCTTGGAATCGTCCATTCCTGTCTCTGTAATCTCCTTCAGCCTCACAACCCCCCGAGATATCTGCGCTGCTCAAATTCTGCTCTTTTGAGCATCCCTGATTATAATTACTCAACCATTGGTGGCCGTGCTTTCAGCTTCTTAGACACTAAGCTCTGGAACTCTCTGCCTAAACCTCTCCGCCACTCTTTCCTCTCTAAGACACTCCTTAAAACCTACTTCTTTGACCAAGCTTTTGGTCATCTGCTGTCATTTTTTTTTTTGTGGCTTGGTGTCAAATTTTTGTCTTATAACTCTCCCTGTGAAACATCTTGGGACATTTTACTAAGTTAAAGGCACAATATAAATACAACTTGTTGCCATATCAGTTCTGAATTTACTTTTCACCAATTTAAATTTTAGGGGTGATTCCCTGAACTCTCACCATCTAGTGCTACACAGAGAGAGCACATCTCAGAATATTAAGTGCTATATGCCTTTACACTTGGTATCAGTCTCACTGCTTTTCTTTGTACACTTTCCAATGCTTTTACACTTTTTATCTTGTGGTGACCAGAACTAAAATACAGTACACCAAAAGTAGGTTGGCCAATGCATTGTGAATCCTTGGCAAATTTCTCTGACTTGTCCTCTACAGTTAACACAATATAAAAATAAAAAAGTAAAGACTTACATTTATAAAGCACCTTTCACAACCTCACAACATCCTGTTGTGTATGCAATAACTCAATAGACTGAATACTGTAAACTCTGAATGTGTACAAACCTGTCTCTACTTTATTAGGGCCCAAAGTAATTACATTACAAGATGGCTGACCTTTTATACCTGGGCCGCACACATGTGCGCACAGCCCAATGACCTCCGACAGTGGCGCCAACTGGTGGCTAGTAAACCCAAGCGTACATACATGATTCATCCCAAAGCCAATTAAATACTTTTTGAACTGCAGTCACTGTTGTAATCTAGGAAACGTGGCAGCCAATTTGGACTCAACAAGCTCCCACAAACAGCAATGCGATAATGACCAAAGAATCTGTTTTTGTGATATTGATTGAGGAATAAATATTGGCCAACACCCTGGGCCCTGCTCATCTTTGAAATACTGCCGTGGGACCTTTTATATCCACCTGAGAGGGCAGACAGGGTCTCGGTTTAACGTCTCATCTGAAAGACAGCACCTCTAACAGTGCAACATTTCCTTAGTACTGCCCTGAAGTGTCAGCCAAGATTTTATACACAAGTCTCTGGAGCAGGACTTGAACCCACACCCGTGAGAGTGCTACCAACTGAGCCACCGCTGACACTATACCTCAACATTTTACAAGTTTTGTTCATTGCTTCATCACCTTGAAACTGATGTGTTTACTATAAAATTAGACCATTATCTATGTCTTCATGTTTTAATTTTGTTCTATTTATTATCTATTTGTGGCCCACATTTATTTGCCCAATGAGCACAATCATACCTATTTCTTGTTTTAAATTTAATTTGGCATTTGTCTGTGTAATTACATAATGCATCTTTTGTTGTATCCTCTCCACATTTTGTCAGCTTGGCTCAGTGGTAGCACTCTCGCCTCTGAGTCAGAAGGTTGTGGGTTCAAGTTCCATGCCAGGCACTTGAGTACAAAATCTAGGCTGACACTGCAGGTAGTGCTGAAAGAGTGCTTTCAGATGAGCCTTTAATTCAAGTCTGTCCTCTTGGGTGGATGTAAAAGATTCCATGATCCCACTTTTCAAAGAAATGCACTGGATTCACCCCACTGTCCTGGCCAAAATATATCCCTCAACCAACATTGCTAAAACAGATCCATATCATTATCATAGTCATTATCTCATTGCTGTTTGTGGAACCTTAGTTTATATTGCCTCTCTTCGCTCTTCCGACCAAAAAGTAGTTCCTCTCAGGAGAACTATTCCTTTCTTATCCCAGACCCATGTTTTGCACTGTAATCCTGCTGCTTTTAGTTAATTGGAGGTCTTTCATTTGAAACTATGCCAAAGGCTTTGTGAAAATCACAATAAATGGTACCACAGTGAGATATACTGTCGACTTTATCAATGGTATCCTTAAATTAATCAATACGATTTGTCAGGTAGTTTCTTCCTCTTATAAATCCACACTGGCTGTTTCTTATTAAGGTACTTAGATCTCTAAATAATGAGATGTCTCTAAATATGATGGTAACCATTTAGAATGTTTTTTTTAATCACTAGTTTTTGCCCTGAACAGTGACTAGGAAAAGATTTACAATGTATTTACCGATTAATATTTGAAAGCCTATTTATTTCAATTTGAATTGCAATATGCACCTTTCTTCTAGATTGATCTGCCTACAGTTTGGATGATAGAACGTTATCTCTGTGCACTGACTGGTTCCCAGTTTGAATCATCAAGCAGTTGCAATGTTTTGAGCAGAATGCCATTTTTGTTTAACGCTAATAAATAAAATATGAAAAGAATGATACATTGTGTGAAGAAAGAATAAGAAATGTGTTTGTCAGGGAGAGTCTGACATGGATGGGGTCTGTGAAGATCAGAATATGACAAAGGCCTCATTAGTGGAATTTTCATTAAATCTTCTTTGACTCGCACCATGGAGCCAATAATGAGATGGCCAGTGCCCTTGTCACAAAGGTGGATTGGGTTCTGGTTCCTTGCATAATTAAGCACTTAATAAAGTGGTTGCAGAGTACTGTCAGCACTCAGAGAATGCGCACATGGGGCCTGAAAATCCTTTGACCTTTTGGTACATTCCTGTAACTCGGGTGGGAATGAGGCAGATGGCCTGTGATTGTAGGCCGAAACACGGATATCCCTGGTCCCAGCTTGTGCTGCTACTTTCCATAGGATCTCCTTTGGGGTGGAACCTCCCTCTGTCTCCCAAAAAGGATCCATCATTAAAACGAGCATGGCCGGCTGGTGGGGGAGGGCGTTTCCTTGGCCTCAGTCTGGATATGCCAAGGGGCCAGTATATTGAACAAAGTGCCAAGTGGATGTTAGTCCCTCCTAGAGACTTTACTTTGCCTTTAAGCCTGACCAGCACCCTTTACAACAACAACTTGCATTTATATAGCACCTTTAATGTAGTAAAATGACCAATGGTACTTCACAGGATTTTGATCAAACAAAATTTGACATTGAACCACATAAGCAAATATTAGGACAGGCTTGGTCAAAGCGGGAGGTTTTAAGCAGCAAGATAAAGGAGGAGAGAGAGGTAGAGAGGTGGAGAGGGATCAAATTCCAGAGCATAGGGTCTAGGCAGCTGAAGGCATGAACGCCAATGGTGGATTGATGAAAATCAGGGATGTGCAAGAGGCCAGAATTAAAAGAGTTCTCGGAGCGTTTTAGGGCTGGAGGAGGTTATAGAGATTGGGAGAGGTGATCCCATAGAGCAATTTGAAAACAAGGATGAGAATTTTAAAATCAAGGCCTGTTAGGTAGTTGATAGAGCCTTTGAAATTGCCATGTTTACTCAGGACTGTAGTTGTCAGTTCAAGCGATTAATCTCTGCCACTTCACCTGCCCACCTCAAGCCCCCAAGATACATTTGCAGTGTGCAGGCATCTGCTAAGGATATTTAAATTAGAGAACCTTCTCCTGATCAGGGAAACTTCAATGGCGGGGTTTCCCAGTGGATGGATCTCAGTAGTTATGCCAGGATCAAAGCTCCATGGATATTTGGGCCCAAAATGTGCCCAATAAGGGCATGGAATTTATTTAAAGGAGTTCTGCTCCTCCTAATGTGGTTGGAGTGACTACGAAGCACTTCGTCATTTAGCAGCCATTACAAGCTGGAACTACAAGGGCGGGCTGCAATAAAATGTACTTCATTTTTAACCTGGGTCTTTCCAATAGGACCATCAAGTTTTTCTGCTGCTGAACTATGGGTCAAAAGGCTATGTACGCTCGAGTATCATTCTTCTTTCCTTCACTCCCCATTCCCAAAATGATCTTTTGTGTCAGAGACACTGGAAGCCTTTTTTGTTCAGGGTATCCCACCCCACAAATCCCTTGTTCTTCCAGCCACTTTTTCGGCTCTGTAGCTTACAAAAGGGTGTTCAGAGACACTGATTGTGCACAGACACATCACTACGCATAGATGAGAAAGCCATACCCAAGTGAATGTGTGCATATGCACTCATAATTTTCTGAGTATATGTTGGGTCATTGGCTGCACGTAACAGAAAAATCCAGGCAAACTGTCCACAATTTACCATAGATTGATATCGAGAGATATGCACACATGGGTGATATTGAGGTTGATATTGAAAAGGTTGAGGAAGCACAAGGTGAAGCCTAGGACACTGGTTGAGGAAGGGGATGGGGGAGGGAATAACAGTGGTAGTGATTGAGGAGCCAGCTCGTACACGAGGGAAGTATCCTTGCCCTATGTTTCTACTGAGTTGCAGGAGTGTAGTGACCGTGGCGGCTCTCCTTTCAATCAGAGGCTCTTATATCAATCGGACTATGATGTGGAGTCACATGCCTCCTTGCACACAACATTAGAAAATGTTGTCCATACTCTAGAGGAATTCAGCCCCCACATGTGTAGCCATTTCCCGCAAGTGATCTTGTGTCATGTCAGTGGGAGTTCTGTGCCATCACATAGCCTCGTACATTTGACAGTAGGCATTCAGAAAGCACCAAGCCAGCAGTGAATATAGTATCAGAGATTCCTGCCGCTGATACAACCCCTTTATGGTTGGTAATAGATGCAAATAACTGATCTTTTCGAATCCCCCTGCAGCTCTATGCAGCTACATATCAATGCCACTTCTTCAACTAGGGAAGCACTCCATCATGGGACATGTCACAATCAGATATTCACGGCACACAAGGGACAAGGAAAGGAGCAGAGCACATTGAACACGTATATCAGCAGCACTGCAAAACCTGATAAAATGTAATTCATTGACGCTATAACTTGCAGTCTGTCTTTTCTTCCTTCTTCAGAAAATAGAGCATCAGCTGTCCAAAAGCCAAACAAAATATGCAACATGCAGCACAAGGTAAACACTGATTGTAAATCGCAGTTCAATGATTGTAACTAGCTCCAAAAGTGAATAATAGTGCCCACTGAAAGATCAATGAATGATACCTGCATATAACTGTCTTCCTGGCGGTGATGGCTGGTCTACTGCTAATTTATGTATTGATATATGTAGAGGCCTGAGTAGTAGTAGAGGACTTCAGTTACATTCCCTAATGTAGTATTAATATAGCAAATTGGCTGACTCCTGAGAACCTGGAAGGTCACTATGATACAAAAGTTGAGATAACCTTTACTGCCATTGGTATTGTATTACAGATGACGAATTGCTCTAAAAAAGCAAAATACTGCGGATGCTGGAAATCTGAAATAAAAGCAGAAAATGCTGGAAAAACTCAGCAGGTCAGACAACATCTGTGGAGAGAGAAACAGAGTCAAAGTTTCAGGTCGATGACCTTTCATTAGAAGAACCTTAGAACATAAGAAATAGGAGCAGGAGAAATGAGCCTGCTCCACCATTCAATCAGATCGTAGATGATCTTCTACATCGAATCTACCTTTCCGCACTATCCCCATATTCCTTGGTTCCTTCAGTATCCAAATATCTATCAATTTCTGTCTTGAATATACTCAATATCTGAGCATCCACCGTCCTCTGGGATAGAGAGTTCCAAAGATTCACAACCCTCTGTGTGTAGAAATTTCTCCTCATCTCAGTCCTAAATGGTCGACTCTTTATTCTGAGACTGTGACCCCTAATTCTAGACTCCCCAGCCAGGGGAAACATCCTCTGTGTATCTACCCTGTTAAGCCCCTTAAGAATTTTATACGTTTCATTGAGATCACTTCGCATTCTTCTAAACTCTAGGGAATATAGGACTCGTAAACTCAATCTCTCCTCATAGGACAACCCTCCATTCCTGGAATCACTCGAATGAATCTTCATTGCACTCCCTCTACGACAAGTATACCCTTTCTTGGCTAAGGAGACCAAAACTGGAACAAACACTCCAGGTATATTCCATCAAGCCCCTATATAATTGCAGTAAGACTTCTTTACTCCAATTCTTTTGTAATATAGGCCAACATACCGTTTACATTCCTAATTTCTTGCTGTACCTGTAAGTTAACTCTGTGATTTGTGTACAAGGACACCCAGGTCCCTTTGAATAGCAACAGTTCATAAGCTCTCATCATCTAAAAAATATTCTGCTTTACTATTTTTCCTACCAAAGTGGATTACTTCACATAATATTTAGCAGAGGGGTCTGCACTGGGTGATGGTCAAGGGCAAAGGCAACCTCGGATGACATCTCTCCAGGGGAAGAGTTCACACACGAGTTCTGCTGAAGAGGACTCAGACGAGCCCATCGATGTTGGGGCTTATGAAAGAAGGGTGCAGGCCATGCATTCCCAGATGTTGGGCGAATAATGGCAAGGTGCCCGAGAGCCTGCACAAGTGCTCAGGAGGGTGGAAGAGTTGGCCTCCCGCATTGTGGACAGCTTTGTGCACACCATGGGGACCATCATTGCCAGTGTGCAGGCGATGGTGGATGTAATGTCTGTGAGCTTGTAATGTTTGTCGTTCCACACTGTGAATGTGGACATATTGTGTGCTGCAGTTACAGAGTTAATAATTAAACAGAAGCAGCATGTTCCGGAGGCTTCTGAGAGAGCTGCCTGCCATATTAGAAAGCTGAGTGTGCTTGTGCTCTGTGAATATATCACATTTGGTGGCGAGATGGGATTTTCCGGATGATTTAAAGCTGAAATTTTGTTGGTGAAGGATTCAGCCAGCCGACAGAGAGACTTTCGAAGCTTCTCTGTCTTTGGAAAAAGCTACAAAATCCAAGGTAAAAAAAACAAGCACACTGCAGAGTTTAAAATGGCGGCATCCGTAGCAGTAATGGGGTATTTGGGTGAATATAGACATGACCGGGAATGTTTTAAAGCGTATGCTGATTGGCTAGAAATGTATTTTACTGCAAATAAGATAATCGAAGTTCCAGAGAATGCAGTCCAGAATCAGGCGATATTGGAACATAAGAGAGCGATTTTCTTATCGGAAGCTGGACCGGAATTGTTTGAAAGTCTGGTAAATCTGTTTGTGCCTGACGAGCCAAAGGACACAATGCGTAAAGAGAGTTTAACAAAGCTGGAGCAGCCCTATAACCCCAAACGGTTAGAAATTGCTGAAAGCTATCGTTCCGGTATACAAAACCAAAAGGCTAATGAGGGTATCAGTGATTACATTGTAGCATTAAAAAAGCTATCTATTCAATGTAATTTCGGAAACTTTTAAAACCGAGAATTACGGGATCGTTTTGTTTGTGGGGTGAAAAATGATGCGATCAGAAGGAAGTTATTGATGACGGATGACTTGACTTTTGAGATTGCTTGTCAGACAGCGAGGTCAATGGGCCTGGCCGATCAATATTCCCGAGAATTAAATAATGATTACGGTCGTCAGTCAACCGAGGTAAATCACCTGCAGGTTCAAAGTAAAAGGCGGTGGGGGCCCAAAGTCTCAGAAACCGGAAATTCTAAAAGAGCGTCAAAGTTGTGCTGTCGGTGCCTGGGACAACACATTGCTCATAGTTGTCCATACGTGAAGGCGGAGTGTTTCTTCTGCAGAAAGTCTGGGCATCTTGCGAAGGCATGCCGACTGAAGGGTAAACCAGCTTTTAAAGCTATGAATCCAGCGTTTAATGCTATGTTTAGAAATCCCCAGAGACTATATAGCATGGAAGAACAACAACAGGATGAGGAGATGTTAGAGTTACACGTCATCAGGAACATGAGGTTAATGGACAGCGATTCAGAAAGTATCAAAATCCACATAGATGTTGCGGGATTCAAGATACCAATGGAAATCGACACGGATGCATCCATGAGTGTAGTACCAAAGTCACTGTACCTCGACAAATTGCGTGATTTCCCATTGGAGAAATCCAAGATAGAGCTGTGAGGCTACTCGGGAGAGAAAATCCTGTGGTAGGTCGTATCACTGTACCAGTGAAATACAAGGATCAATTTCACAGCTTGCCTCTAAAGTAGTGAAAAGAGACAAGTCTGCCTTACTAGGAAGAAATTGGTTGAGCTCACTGAAGCTGGATTGGAGTAAGATTTTCTGTGTGGAAGCGAGATTTTCATCAACGGATGAGGTTATCAAGAAGTATCTGAAGGTGTTCTGCAAAATGGGCAGTCCAATCCAAGGCTTCAAGGCGAGTGTCAGGGTACAGAAGGACGCTAGATCAGTTTACCGCAAGCCACGTTCCATACCATATGCATTCAAGGAGAAAGTTGAGCAAGAACTCAAAAGATTAGAGACTGAGAACACTATTTGTAAGATAGATCGATGTAATTGGTCTACACCCATTGTTGTTGTACCTAAGTCCGATGGTAAGGTGAGATTGTGTGGTGATTATAAAGTAACTGTAAACCAGTTTCTAGAGGGTAATGTCCACAGTACATTGCCGAATACAGAAGATTTGTTCACAACACTGACAAGTGGTCAGATCTTCTCAAAACTAGATCCTAAGAATACCTACTTACAGCTTGAACTGGATGAGGAGTCCAAGACATGCTTGACTATAAATACTCATCTAGGCCTATATCAATTTAATAGGCTACCGTTTGGAGTGTCTTCCGCCCCTGTGGGTGATGAACCAGATTTTGCAAGGTATTGAAGGGGTAGTATGTTATTTGGATGACATACTAATTTCAGCACCAAATAGGCAAATTCATAATAACATATTGAATGAAGTCCTCAAACGGCTAGAGAATCACAGAGTACGATTGTGTGCTCACAAGTGTGAGTTATTTCAAAATTCAGTGGAGTACTTAGGGTACAGAGTAGACAAAGATGGTTTACATCCAACCATGGGAAAGCTGAATGCAATCAGAAATGCACCCACTCCCAGGAATGTCACTGAACTTTGTTCATTCTTGGGTCTTTTGAACTATTATGGGAAGTTCCGACCAAATTTGGCTACAGTATTACATCCACTGAATGAACTATTGAAAAAACAGGTCCATTGGAAGTGGTCAAAAGAATGCAATACAGCATTCAAAGAGTGTAAAAGCAAATTGGTAGAGAACACCATGTTAGTTCACTATGACATATCAAAGAAGATTAAGCTAGCATGTGATGCCTCTCCATATGGGCAGTAATCTCTCATGCATCACGTAGTGGGGAGGAGAGACCAATTGCTTTTGCTTCACGCACTCTCAGTGCCAGTGAGAGCAATTTTGCGCAAATTGAAAGGGAAGCTTTGGCATTAATTTTTGGGGTCAAGAAGTTTCACAAATACTTGTATGGTCGTAAGTTTACTATCGTTATGGACCATAAGCCCCTAACAGCAATCCTCCATCCAAAGTCCCCAGTTCCAACATTAGCTGCAGCCCGAATGCAGAGATGGGCTTTGATTTTGTCAGCATATACATATGATATTGAATACAGACGATCAGCTGATCACAGTAATGCTGATGCAATGTCTAGATTGCCTTCCCCATCACAAGTTACACCCGATAGGGAAGAAGTGTTTTATTTTTCATACATTGATTAGCTGTCAGTCACAGCTGAAGGTATTGGTAGAGCAACCAAACGTGACCCAGTGATGTCAAAGATGTATGATTATATTGCAAATGGATGGCCAAACCAGGTAACAGATAAAGATATGCATCCATTCTTTAATCGTAGGAATGAATTATCAGTCGATAAACATTGTATCATGTGGGTTATACCAAATAAATTCACGTCCAAATTATTAGGAGACCTCCATGACCAGCACCTGGGAATGTGCTTGACCAAGAGTTTTGCATGCAGTTATTTATGGTGGCCAGGTCTTGATAAAGTTATAGAGTACATCGCGAGTCAATTAACGACATGTCAATCGGTAAGCAAGCAACCACCATCAGTACCATTATAGCCATGGAAATGGCCTCCCAGGTTGTGACAAAGGCTACATATTGATTTTGCTGAGTTGGATGGACAACAATTGTTCATTGTAATTGATAGCCATTCAAAGTGGGTTGAGGTGTTTCCTATGTGGAAAATAACAACAAGTAAAACATTAGACATTTTGCAAAGTTTATTTTCTTCATTTGGTCTCCTAGAAGAAATTGTTTTGGATAATGGACCACAATTTCATTCTGAAGAATTTGCACAATTCACGAGCAAAAATGGTGTGAAACATACCAAGGTTCCACCATACGAACCTGCCTCGAATGGTGCAGCAGAGCGCACTGTACAAATTGTAAAACGTGCCCTCATAAAATAAATGTTAGATCCAAATCCAAAGAAATGACAGTCGTGATTGGATCACAAATTGGCTAATTTTCTAATTACATATCGTAATACTCCTCATACAACTACTGGTAGAACACCAGCAGAGTTGTTTCTCAAAAGACAGCCACGAACCAGATTCTCGTTGTTAAAACAAAATTTGGCACAGTCCATAGAAGAGACACAATTAAGGCAGAAAGAGAATCATGATAAAGGTAGAGTAAAAGAGAGAAGTGTGAAATTAAACCAGAAGGTGAGAGTGAAGAACCATCACCATAAATGATTAAAGTGGTTACCAGGAAGAGTGGTGACGATATGTGGTCCTTGCACATATTTGGTTAAGATGTTTGATAATGGCCAGGTTAGGTTTGTTCATATTGATCATATTTTACATACAGACATGGAAGGAGTTGAAGATTCAATTATTTCTGACTCATCAGATAGTTTTGATATACCAGTAGCAAATCCTACATCCAATGTACTGGAAATAAATCCAAGAGAAAATCAGAATATAATTCTGGGTCTGAGTCAGGAAAACAAACAGCCTGAAGTTAGAGTGAGTTCAAATGAAAATCAAGGAAATACCGTCGAGGAAAACATTCCTCAGAATGAGCCTCGAAGGAGTTTAGATTCAACACCATGTTTAGAAGGTTCTGTTCGAGAGCGAAGGTATCCTCTTCAAAACAGAAAACAAGTGGTTAAGTTAAATTTGTAAATATGGAAAAAAAAGTCTATATCCTGTGTGATGTATAAACATGCAAGTTATGTATGATGTTGTTGTAATAACTTCTTCATTAAGGACGGAGAAGTGTAATGTCTGTGAGCTTGTAATGTTTGTAGCTCCACATTGTGGATGTGGATGTATTGTGTACTACAACCACAGAGTTAATAATTAAACAGAAGCAGCGTGTTCCAGAGGCTTCTGAGAGAGCTGCCTGCCATGTTAGAAAGCTGTGTGTGCTTGTGCTCTGTGAATATATCACAGTGGACTGCAAGAGTGATCGTGTAAATCCAGCTGTGATGCTGCGTGTCGTGGGCGATGTTACAGGTGCCATTACAGCGCAGGTGCAAGGGAACAAACATCTGAGTGCTGCTTTGGAGAGGGTGGCTGTAGACCTGGAAGCTCAGAATGCTCTTCAGCACTCTGGCCACAATGCCACGGAGCATCTTACTGCTGTCGTCTCTGGTGGCATCGAGACTGTGTCTGCTCTCATACAGTCTCATCTGGGTGCATGTGAGATCTGACTGCTGCCATCGTGGCTGGACCTTCCGATATCACACCACCCCACCGATCTTTTCTCCAGCAGATTGGTGGGGATGGTGAGGTGCTGCCCCGGGGGAGTGGCACAGGCTCCTCGTACCAGGATCTTGATGTGCTCTCTCAGGATCACAGCAATCCTGAGCCCAGACCTGTCAATTCGCCATTGCTGCCAAGCATGGAATCGCCCCAGCCAATCCTGACTGAACTCACCAAGAAGGATGTTTCCCAGTCTGAAGCTGGTTCCTTACAGGGCCTGAGCTGGTCGAGGGTAAGCTAGAAGGACACCTGTAGCCTCTACACTTGAAACACAGCACCCTTCCCAGGGCCAAGATGCAGCCACAGGGGAGACACTGCGGTGTAGTTCAAAAGTAGGTCTGCGTAAGAGGGGTTATAAGGAAAGGGTGATAAATGATTATGTGTATGTTTTTTTGCACCATTATTTCTTGTGCAATAAATCCTTATTTTGCATTTCCATATCTGTGCAGGTGTCTCATTTCACTGTGGGCAATGATGTGTGAAAGGGCTCATCGGGTTGGCCATGGAGATGCAAAGCTGAAGGGTGAAGTGCGCATGAACTCATCGGAAACGAGCAGCAATGAGATGGTTTAGGATGTCCTTTGCAAAGTCCAGATCATGACACCGCCACGGCTGATCCGCATCCTGGTCCTCCTCTGATTCCTCCTCCTCCTGCGCATCGTGCTCCTGCGCATCGTGCTCCTGTGGCTCCTCGTCCTGGTCTTCCTCCTCAGTTGGTACTGCTGCCTCATCCTCCAATGGTTGTGCCCTCATGATTGCCAGGTTGTGAAGCATGCAATAGATGACTACGAATAGCGATATCCGCTCAGGCGAGCACTGTAGCACTCTTCCTGAGCGATTCAGGCAGCGCAACCTCTGTTTAAGGATTCCGATGCACTGCTCAATTAAGCGCTTGGTGGCTGAATGAGCGTCATTGTAGGCCTGCTGTGCAGCAGTTCTGGGGTTGCGAAGGGGAGTCAGTAGCCAAGTGCAGAGTGGGTAGCCCTTGTCTCCAAGGAGCCAGCCACAATCTAGGTTTGGCCCAGCAAACATGCCTGGCATACCGGTCTGGCACAGGATGAAAGCTTCGTGGCTGCTGCCATGATACTGGGCATCAACTGCCGTGATTTTGTGGTGGTGTTCGCACACCAGCTGCACGTTGAGAGAGTGGAATCCCCTGTGGTTTCTGAAGATCTCGGGATTGTTCTGTGGCGCCCTCAATGCCACGTGGGCCACTGTGGCGCCTGAAACCCTGGGGAAACCTTCAATCCTCACAAATCCGGTCTGCTGCTCCAACTGTTTCTCCCTGCTCATCGAGAAAGATATGTAGTCCCTCCTTCTCTAATACAGAGCATCTGTCACCTGACGGACGGAGCTATGCTTGGCGAACTGCAAAATGTTTGATATGTCTGCTGTAGCAGCTTGGAAAGATCCAATGGCATAGAAATTGAGTGCTATGGTCACCTTGGATGCGACAATCAGAGCTGTCCTCAAACTTGTTTAAGGCTGGAGGTCTGGCTGCAGGAGATTGCACAGCTCCGTCACGATGTCCTTCCGGAATCAAAGTCTCCGGAGACACGGGTCATCCGTCAGGTCCATGTAGGAGAACTGCTGTCTGTAGACCTCGGACGATCGGGCCTTCTCCCCCCACGTCTATGCTCGCATCTTCCTATGGCAGCTGCCTCATTGCCTTCTCCCTCATGCTCTTGCTGCTCCTCACCCTCTGCAGTCTGCTGCTGGCAAGCATCTGCCACCTGTGCATCCTGCCTTCTCTCGAATTTGCCTAATATCTGAGCATACCCAACCCACCTCCTGATGGCAGGTCCTTCCTGGGCCACCTCTCTGGGTTCAAATCTGTCGCGATCTCCATGGCCTTCTGCATATTTGGCAGCCTTGTGTGCTGCGTCCCTTGCCGGCTGCCTCTCCAACCATTGGAGCCAGCGCCACCTTCTCCTGCATGTCTCCCGGCCACGCACAATGCTGCAAGCACTGACCCTATTTACTTGGCCTCTGTAAGCAGAGCCTCAACAATGACGGCTCTCCTTTGTCGAGATTGAAGGCCCGAGCCCACAAGCACTCAATCCCGCTCTAAATAAGGCAACTGGCAACGGCTTGAAAAGGCCGAAATGTTCTCGGTGACAAGAATGCTGCCGCACACAACACGCCTTTAAATCCGCTGGCAGTCTTGAGCAAGCGGCGTGTACCGACCCAAAAACCTGTCGTTGGCACCGACGGGCAGCTGGCAGACTTTTTGAAATGAATCTACCTTCCGGGGTGAATCCACTGCGGTGTGTGCTCTGATGACGTCCTTAGCGATGCATCTGCGGGAGTGAGGGGGAGCGGGGTGAATCTTCACACTGTAGCAAAAACCCATGAGGGCAATGCTGCGAACATCAGCCAGTCCGCCGCGACTTGGCGGCTATTCTGCGCCGCCCCATGGCCTCCGCTTTCAGGTGGCCAGAGCCCTTATCAGAAGGGCCACCTTCGGCCCCTTTGTTTCTTTTTTCCTGTCGGAGTGGTGTTGGTGACGGGAGAGGGGCGGAAGTGTGGGAAGGTCGAGCGGCTGTCATCAGCGGGGGGAAGTCGCTCCAAGTTGTCAGCGCCACGCAGATGACGTCAGTGCGACATGGACGTACCACATCGCGCTGGTGCGTCACAATGTCTCTGCCCTTCAGTTAAAGGGGAGGGCCGCTGCGAACTCGACAGCCACTTTAGTGGTGCACACTGGGCCACCAGGGAGGGTTTCGGCCGGGCCAGCGGCCTGGCACCCAAGAGGGGATGCCAGGCTGCCTATTGACAGCCCGGACGAACCCGTGTGCATAACTGTCGGCCCAACCTGGCAGTCGGCCGACAAGAAAAAATAAAATGGAGTCGCCGGCAGCATGACCTCCCCTTTAAGGGCGGACTAGCCACCCTGCTACACACAGTTCCCCGCTGGGGAAAGCTGTCAGTGGCACCGACCGGTGGCGGTGCCGCTCCCGCGGGGCAATTCCTCACGGGGCAATTTCTCATGGGGGTCGGAAAGCGGCTAGCCACCGGTCACTGAGGGGTCGGTACATGCCCAAAGTGGCGGGAAACCGCGAGGAGCGGTCCCGTAAAGGAGGGCAATTTAGAAAATGGTGGCCCCTCTGCGCCGACTGAATGGTGAGTCCTTACCGACTGATGCGGTCATGGCTCTTATAGAAAGGGGCAATTTCGGCCCCTAAGTAACAAAAGAGATGAGGTGCAAGGCAAAAGGAGATGGTAGTGGGACAAGTAAAGAAACAAAGGTTGGGTCTGGAGGAGGTGCAATGGGAGTATCAGAAACATCAACAACAATGGCCATCTGAAAAAATAGGGGCCGAGGTTATGGTCTGAAATTGTTGAACTCAATGTTGTTTTCAGAAGGCTGTAAAGTGCATAATCGAAAGATGAGCTGTTCCTTGAGCTTATGTTGAGCTTCATTGGAACAGTGTAGCAGGCTGAGAATGAAGTGGGGCAGAAAATTAAAATGACAGGCGACCGGAAGCTCAGTGTCATGCTTACGGACTGAATGAAGGTATTCCGCTAATTGATCACCCAATCTGCATTTTTTCTCTCCAGTATAGAGACCACATCTTGAGCAGCAAATGTAGCATACTAAATGGCAAGAGGTACAAGTAAATTGTTGTTTCACCTGGAAGAAGTGTTTGGGCACCTGAACAGTGGGAAGGGAGGAGGTAAAAAGGCAAGTGTTGCATCCCCTGCTCTAGCACGGGAAGGTGGCCTGAGAGTGGGTGTTGAGGGTGTATTGAGGAGTGGACCAGTGTGTCACGAAAGGGGCAGTCCCTTTGGAATGCTGAAAGGGGAGGGGAATATGGTTTTGTTGGTGGAATCACGCTGGAGATGATGGAAATGGCAGAGGATGAATGTGAAGCTTGGTGGGGTAGAAGATGAGGATAAGGGGAACCTTTAACTCAGGCACGACTGAAGGACATCAGCCAACCCGCTGCCAGGAGGTGGGCGGGCCATTTAAATATGATAATGAGGACTGAAACCTCTACTTTACATATAGGCGGCCAGAAATCGGGATTCCTGACAGCTGCAACAAGTGGCCACAGCCTCGGAGAGGAATCCTTGTTGGCCGGGAGGAGTAGGAGTGCTTCTTGCCAGCCCCTCAAGCTCCACCACCAGCAGCCCCCTGAATTCGGGGATCAAACCCCCTTTCCCCCTCCAGGATCTATCTCATCCCTCCCAACACCCCAGCTCAGGAGAGGGATCAGACTCCTCTCGGGGATCACGACTTAGGCCCGGGGTCAAGGATCAGATCCTCCACCGGGTTCGATCTCACATAGGGACAGGGATCGGACCACTCCCGGGGATCGTAACTCAGTCCCGGGGTAAGGGATTGAACTCCTCCCAGGGGGCTTGGACACCCCCCCCCCACCTCAGGCTTGGAACCCTGCCCCCAGCCCCCCAACCTCACCTGGACCCAGCACTTACCTGTTGCTGCGGTGTCCAGCCAGGGTTCCCCGCCTGACTGGAAGCCAGCCTGTCAATCAGGCTGATTTCCAGACAGGGAACCCGCCAATTATGTCACACGCATGCTGTGGAATTAAAACTCCACAGCGTGCGAGGAAATCCGGAACTCCGGGTTTCCCACGGTACCCCCGCACCATGTGGGTGGGAAATGGGTAAACCCCGGCCTCTGGTTCTCGCCACAGATGCTACCTGACCTGCTGGGTATTTCCAGCATTTTCTGTTTCCATTATAAGCTTCAGACACGAGACTCCCAAAGCAAGTGCTCTACTCGGAGCTCCCTCATGGCAAAGGTGGGCAGCGGAAACGCTACAGGGACACCCTCAAAGCCTCCCTGATAAAGTGCGAAATCCCCACTGACACCTAGGAGTCCCTGGCCCAAGACCGCCCTAAGTGAGGGAAGTGCATCCGGGAGGGCGCTGAGCACCTCGAGTCTCAACGCCGAGAGCGTGCAGAAATCAAGCGCAGGCAGCGGAAAGAGCATGCGGCAAACCATTCCCACGCACCCTTTCCCTCAACCACTATCTGTCCCACCTGTGACAGAGTCTGTGGCTCTCGTATTGGACTGTTCAGCCACCAAATAACCCACATCAGGAGTGGAAGCAAGACTTCCTCGATTCCGAGGGACTGCCTATTGTGATGATGATTAGAGTTTATTAGGCCGGGTGGAGCATCATCTTGGTGAGCCGGAGCGTCCTCATATACTGATTGCTCCGCTGCCACATATCAGTTATTTCTTCATTATTAATGAGGCCTTAACAAATTTGGCTGGTCTTTTATCAACCTTTTGCAAGTGTTGGTTTTGAAAGATACAAGTGTTGAAATCTAGTCCTGCTTTCTCCTAAAATGCACCACTCTTCATGCACATCTATCTGTTATAAAGCTTCACAAAGGAATCGCATGTGCATCATTTTAAGGTACATTTTAAACCATTTCCCGGCGCAAAATTTTACCGCCCCACTGCCATTATTGCCCGAAAAAGCCTCCATCCGAAAATGCAGCCTGTTGCCTCTTGCAAATGCTGAACACATCGGTGGACAGCCAAATGATTAACCGGGCATCTGTTACCAGTGGAGGTTTGGAAAGATCCAGTGGCATCAAAGTGAATGCACACCCATGAGGAAAGCTGGCCCTGTGGCTCAGCTTACTTGTTGGTCCGCTTGTCACAGATGGCATAGCGGTGTGACCCGTCCTTTGTGAAGAGGAGGCAGCAGGAATAGGCCGAAACCAATTGCTACCTGCCCACCTTCACCACTTTGTTTTGAACTATTGAAATTGCAGCCGCGACCAAAGAACATAAGAACATAAGAAATAGGAGCAGGAGCATGCCACATGGCACCTCGAGCCTGCTCTGCCATTCAATAAGATCATGGCTGATCATTGACCTCAACTCCACTTTCCCGCCCAATCTCCTTATCCCTTGATTCCCCTAGACCAAAAAAATTTATCTATCTCAGCCTTGAATATACTCAGAGACTCAGGATCCACAACCCCTGGGGCAGAGAATTCCAAAGATTCACAACCCTCTGAGTGAAGAAATTCCTTCTAATCTCTGTCTTAAATGGCCTACCCCTTATCCCGAGACTTAGCCCCCTAGTTCTATATACGCCAACCAGGGGAAACAACCTCTCAGAATCTACCCAGTCAATCACCTTCAGAACCTTTCAATGAGATCACCACTCATTCTTCTAAACTTCAGAGAGTATAGGCCCATTCTACACAATCTCTCATCATAAGACAGCCCTCTCATCCCAAGTATCATTCCAGTGAACCTCCGTTGCACTACTTCCAAGGCAAGTATATTCTTCCTTAGATAAGGAGACCAAAACTGTGTACAGTACTCCAGGTGTGGTCTCATCATTTGAAGATATATAGCTTCATAATCCATATTTCATTCATTCCTTGGTCTCACCATGACCACCCCTGAAAATGGTTTCTTCTCAACTAGCCAGTCCTTTAAAACATGTCTGTGACATCAGCAAGTGACATGCATGTTTATTTGCAATGTTTTTACCAGAAGGTGTGTGGAGAACACCTTCTAATGTCAGGCTATTCTCAATTAACACTTCTGATCGCACATTCATAATCCCAAATCAATCTATAATGGAGATAACTATAGTGGAAAAAGAAAAGTTGTTCAACTAATCTCAGATCAGAAAACATTGATTAAGAATCTCTAATTAATCCTTTGACATAGAAAGAACGATAAGTTACCATGGTGCGTGTCATGGGGGAAATTAGTCACCATGAATTTCCATTATGAATCTGGCCAGAAATAATGGATATTCTGTGTTAGTTGCCCTCGTCTTTTACATTATCAGTCTCTCTTGCTCTTTTTCCACCTTAATTAAGCACAGTGACCAAGTACGGTTAAGAACACTTTAATTTTACACTGAATGCTTTCATTGAGTTGTTCACTACAAAAATCAAACAAATAAGCTCATGGAAAATAGGTATGTCTTCAGCAAATCAAAAGTCACTGATATTAAATAATCTGCCTTAAAATTCGTTCCATACTTCCTACATGTTTATTGGCACAAAATATAAGCGCACATTCCAGGGGCACAAAACACATGAAGAAGGGACAGCTTTCTATGATTCCAGGTCTCTGCCCCTTTTCTGCTGCACCAAGCTTCCCCAAGAGGAATTACAGTGCCTGCATGTACAATAGGTGCAGGAGAAGGACAGCTCGGTTAATGAGGCGAGAGGAGGCAGCTCTAGCCTTTCCACCTCATTTTCATCTTTGATGGGCCACCCATTTTGAGAGGCACCCAGAAGAAGCAGACTTTATGGCACTTCCACAGCCACCACCACTGGTTTTAGACACCAGTAGCAAAGCTCAATTGGACAACAGTCATTCTAGTTGCCGCAGGCTTTCAGCAGTAGCTGACCTTCTTCACTCACTTCCAGGTGCTAGGCCCTGCCAGGTAAAGGGCTTGTGTCCAGGGAGGGTCTAAACCAATTAAATGACCTAAATTGTGAAATAGAAGTGAGTCCTTGCTGGTGGATCAGACTTCAGTTGATCTCTGCCTATCTGATACTCAGTCATAAGAGCCATAAAAAAAATCAATATTATAATGCTCTGGACAAAATTATCGAAATTGTAATGTCTGGCAGAAAGAGTGAACACACTTAGGTATTACCTTCAAAAATATCTATTGGGTTTAGAAGATGGAATTTTGCACTAAAAATCAATAATACAAAACTCAAAAAAATATTAAACTAATTGGCAGCTTTCCATCTTCATGAACATTGTGCAACAGAGCTTATTGTTGCTGAAGAACATCTATTTATACTCTGTCCATTCCCTCATGATGGTAGGGAAATTGCAGGCCTACAGCTCCTAGTGTTCCGTCAGTTAACTTAAATGCATAGAAATAAGAGGCCATGGGCCTGTGGTTTCCTGATCATCACTCCTTGCGAGCACCATTCCTACCAGAATCAGTCCTTATGTGTAAATACAGAAATTTTTATGGGGACCTCACCTTCTTACATGAATGATGATACAGTCCGTTCAGCATTTCCCTCTATTAAGTTAACCCTCTCTTCGTTGTTCCTGCTTTTATTTTCAGTCTGAATGAAAGAGATTGAAACAGTACAATTACTCAAAGCACATTACAAAATAAATGACCAATGTAAAATTGCAAATGCAAAAGTTCACATGTCACACTAGGGTATTGAATCTAGGAGTTGCAGAATAAAGATAATACGAAGATTAGTTCTACCTTGATCATAGGAAGCCATGTAAAATTTAAAATTGAGTTGATATTGCTTGAATACAGTAAATATAAATATGGGGAAAGGTTTCCTCTTTACACTCGATGTTGGAAAATTCTGAACATAAAGCTTTCTGGAACGTGTTTGCTTACCTTTGAGGAATCAGAGAGAAGTAATTAACAGAGCTTTCCTGGATTGGCCTTGTGTCTCACGGAAGGCTAGGGGAAGAAGGATAGGTACATGGGAATGAGTCCAATAAAAAATGGGACAGGCACTTATTGACTTGATGGCTTTTTCTCAGCATAGAAATGGAACATAACAGCATAACAATAACAAAAGCAAAATACTGTCGATGCTGGAAATCTGAAATAGAAACAGAAAATGCTGGTAATACTCAGCAGGTATGGCAGCACCTGTAGAGAGAAATAAACAGAGTTACCATTTCAGGTCAATGATCTTTCGTCAGAACATAAGTTAACTGTCATGTATTCAACCAGCATTATAACCCATGTATAATCTGACCTAAGTTGTACACCGTGAGAACAATGACCACTAGGTGGTGAACTTGTGGGAGACATTTCTAACCTGGACCTTCAGGTATAAAAGGGGAAGCTCCACCCACTTCCAGCACTTGAGTGCTAAGGAAAAAGGACAGGTCACAGACTGACCTTCTCTCAAGCATGGGCCTCGTGTGCATTTATACTGTTTAGCAAGGACATCTCAATGGCGATGAGAAACTGGGATTTAAACCACGTGAGCATGGCCACTAGCAGAACAGACGAGAGGTACTGTGTTAAGGAATGGTTGGGACAGAGATTCAACATTGTTAAAGCAGCACACAGTTCTCCAGGCAGACAAGGGCAATCGGGCATGCCCCAACATGTAGTCGAACCCAGAGGGGGAGTTTGACAGAGACAATGGCTAGCCAAACAGTGATTCACGCCATTGCAAGGGACAATGCAGCCAGTAATGGGTCCATCAACTCCTGTTAATGGCGCACTCAAGGACAGTCACAGGGGCAGTCAGGGACGATCGACTGGCAAGGGACCTTTTGTTTCCAACAACAGCTCATGTTGGAGGCATGGAGGCACACACTCAGCCGGAGTTTGCAGAGATGAGCAAAATACCTGCAGAAATTGCAGAAATGAACGCTGGGGGAAAATCGCTGGAAGCTGAAGTTCAGCAAGTTCATGTGGAGCACGTATACAGTTCATACACCAGGATGCCACCGATAATGATGAAAGTGCATCCCAGTATCAATGGAGCTAGACACGGGGGCCAGCCAGTCCCTGATGGGTATCAAATAGTTCGAAAAGTTGTGGGCGTCCAAGGCCAGGAGGCCAAAATTATCGCCGATTGACGCACAGTTACGGACATACACAAAGGAGATTATTCCGGTGCTAGGCAGCGCCACGGTAGTCATGACCCACAAAGATTCGGAGAACAGGTTGCCACTCTGGGTTGTCCCGGGGGACGGTCCCGCACTACTGGGGAGGAGTTAGCTTGCTGTCATGAACTGGAAATGGGGCGATGTCAATGCAATTTCCTTTGTGGAGCGAGTATCATGCTCACAGATCCTGGACAAATTTGACTCATTATTTCAACCCGGCATTGACACTTTCATGGGGGCCAAGGTAGTGATTCACATAAACCCAGACGCCAGGCCAGAACACTACAGGGCCAGAGCGGTGCCGTACGTGATGCGGGAAAAGATAGATGGCGAATTGGACCGCCTGCTGAGGGAAGGCATCATCTCGGCAGTCGAATTCAGTGACTGGTGCTCAAGGCGGATGGGTTGGTCAGGATATGTGGTGATTACAAGGCCACCATCAATCGGGTGTCACTCCAAGACCAGTACCCGCTACCGAGAGCGGAGGACCTCTTTGCGACGCTATCCGGTGGCAAACATTTTTCAAAATTGGACCTGACCTCAGCTTACATGACCCAGGAGCTGGCAAGTGAGTCGAAGAAGTTGACCACCATCATGACACACAAGGGGTTGTTTGAGTACAATAGATGTCCGCTTGGGATTCGCTCGGCCCCCGAGATCTTCCAATGAAATATGGAAAGGCTCCTCAAGTCGATTCCAGGGACGGTGGTTTTTCAGGACGAAATGCTCATCACAGGTTACGATACTGAAGAACACCTCACAACCTGGAGGAGGTGCTACTGAGACTGGACCGGGTAGGGCTGCGACTGAAAAAGGCGAAGTGCGTCTTCCTAGCTCCAGAGGTAGAATTCCTGGGGATGAGGGTAGCAGCAGATGGGATCAGCCCTACTGCATCCAAGACGATCCAGAGAGCACCCAAACCCTGTAACACGACGGAGCTGCGTTCGTTCCTGGGGCTCCTGAACTATTTTGGTAACTTTCTTCCCAAATTGAGCATGCTGTTAGAGCCGCTACATGTGCTCCTACGCAAAGGTCATGAATGGGTCTGGGGGGACAGCCAGGAAAGGGCTTTTAATAGAGCACGCAATTTGTTATGTTCCAACAATCTGTTAACGCTATATGACCCATGTAAGAAACTTGTGTTAATGGGCGATGCATCATCCTATGGTGTCGGGTGTGTGTTGCAGCATGTCAATGCCAAGGGTCAGTTACAGTCGGTAGCTTATGCCTCCAGAAGTCTGTCCCAGGCAGAAAGGGGCTACGGGATGGTAGAAAAGGAGGCACTCGCATGAGTATATGCGGTAAAGAAAATGCACCAGTGCCTGTTTGGCAGGAAATTTGAGCTGGAGACAGATCACAAACCCCTAACGTCCCTTTTGGCCGACAACAAGGCCATAAATGCAAACGCATCGGCCCACATACAGAGGTGGGCACTCACATTAGCCACCCATGACTATACAATTCAGCACAGACCAGGCACCGAAAACTGCGCTGATGCACTCAGCAGGCTCCCACTAGCCACCACTGAGGGGGCTACCGAACATGTTGCTGAGATGGTCATGGCTGTTGAAGCTTTCGGAAGTGAAGGCTCACCCGTGACAGCCCGTCAGATTAAAGTCTGGACAAATAGAGACCCGCTATTGTCTCTAGTCAAGAAATGTGTCCTGAATGGGGACTGGGCAGCCACGTACAGGGCATGCACTGATGAATTTAAACCATTTCACAGGCGCATGGATGAACTTTCGATTCAGGCTGATTGCCAACTGTGGGGAAACCGCGTAATCATGCCCTAGATGGGCAGAGAGGTGTTCATCAGAGAACTCCACAATGATCACCCGAGCATTGTCATGATGAAGGCAATTGCCAGGTCACACGTTTGGTGGCCAGGGATAGGCGCAGATCTGGAACTTTGTGTTTGCAGGTGCAACACGTGTGCCCAGCTGGGCAATGTGCCCAGGGAAGCCCTCATTAGCCCCTGGCCATGGCCCGTCAAGCCTTGGTCACGCATCCATGTGGCCTACGCAGGTCCTTTCATGGAAAAAATGTTTTTGGTTGTAGTAGACGCCTACTCCAAATGGATCGAGTGTGACATTTTAAATTCAAGCACATCCTCTGTCACGGTAGAAAGTCTATGGGCAATGTTTGCCACCCACGATCTACCGGATATCTTGGTCAGCGACAATTGCCCGTGCTTCACAAGCACTGAATTCCAGGACTTCATGGCAGGCAATGGAATTAACCATGTCAGAACGGCACCGTTCAAGCTGGCCTCTAACCGCCAGGCAGAACGAGCAGTGCAGATAATCAAACAGAGGATGCTCAGAATCCAAGGGGGTTCCCTGCAAAGCCGCTTATCACGCTTCCTCGCAGAGCTGCGAATGAAAAGGACGCTCAAAACCCGCTTATCCCTTATACACCCCACCATGAAAGAAATTGTCGAGAGTAGGCGCCAGTCACAATATGACTACCATGACAGGAACGCGAGGGCGTGATGTATTGATGTAAATGACCCTGTTTTTGTCCTCAACTACGCTGCAGGGCCCAAATGGCTCGCAGGCACTGTAGTTGCTAAAGAGGGAAATAGGATTCTGGTAGTTAAACTTACCAATGGACAAATCTGCCGCAGACAAGTGGATCAAATAAAAAGGAAGTTCAGCAACCCCATAGAAGAAGCAGAGGAAGAACAAGACGTAGAGTTTGCTCCACCACAGGTGACTGAACACCGGAGCCAAAGGGAGGAGAGCCAGTCACTGTGGGCAGTCCGGACAGGCCTGAGGCATCGCAAACAGCAGACACTCAGGCCAGTGCCCAACAACCGGAGCCCCAACTCAGGCACTCTACAAGAGAGCGTAAACCACCAGAGAGACTCAACCTGTGATCCCAACAAGACTTTGCGGGGGAGGTGATGTCTTATATTCAACCAGCATTGTAACCATGTATAATCTGACCTAAGTTGTACACTGTGAGAACAATGACCACTAGGTGGTGAATTTGTGGGAGACACTCCTCACCTGGACCTTCAGGTATAAAAGGGGAAGCTCCACCCACTTCCATCACTTGAGTGCTAAGGAATAAAGGACATGTCACAGACTGACCTTCTCTCAAGCATGGGCTTCATGTGCAATTATACTGTATAGTAAGGACGTATCAATAACAAGTTTCTGATTTTCCTGCGCCTTATACAGAGAGGAAATCTTTGGCCATCATGAGCATCAAGCCTTCCATTTCCCACAGTACTGGTCTTGTATAGAGGGACACGTTACACAAAGTGACCAGAACATTGGTTCCGGGACCAAGTTGCTCTTTCAGTGCAATATCAAAGTTGCTTCTAAGCTGGATAATTTGAAACTGGCACAGCAATCAGCAGATCTTCCAAGTGTCAGATGGCACACAACGTAGAAACATATGTTTCAAGGACTGACTACTGATGGAGTTTTTAGGCTCCTATACCGCATAATTTGGCAGCATGGATTAAAAGGCACATTGCACTTTGATATTTCATTCCATTGATCTAGCTTGTCTAGCTTGTCTATCTTGTAATCTTGAGAATTAGATGAACTTTAAATGAAAGAGCTAATTCTGTGCTAGGCCTGTGCCACAGCTGAATTGGGCCCGAGGAGAGGAGCTATCTTTTAATTCCTGTGATCAGTCATTGGAGTTGGTGCAGTGCCGCAATAGTATGCCACGATATTGATACCTCGTTGCCAGAAAGAGAGATCAAACTGCATTACATTGGGTGTCAGATTGGGATTGATTTGGCAGATGAAAGGGAAACAGAAGTCTAATGTTTATATCCATTTTTCTTTCAGAAGCTAAAATTGTAAGTACTGGGCACGTTGTGAAGAATTAGATACACAGTTGAATGAACCATCGCTCCCCTTACAGCTCCCGTTTGCTCATGCCGCAAGTGGTTCTTATGCGATTTAACTAGTTATAAATCAGTTTATTAAGCTTCAAAGTTGATTTGTCTCTTGAATCACATGGCAAAAATCTAAAGGCTTTAATTTAAGTCTCACCACTGCCCTATTGTTACTATCATTGAAGATCCTGGAGGGCAGCATAGGAAAAAAGGTGAGATAATAATTGTCGATATTCTTGTTGTGGGTCTGTAGGACCAATTTATTTGGCATGAATGCAAACTCATTTCTTTTTAACCTAGTTATTGTTCGTGCTCTTAAGGCTGGTTTTACCAATGCGCTCTACCAGTGTGAAGATTCGCACTGGTAGTCTGCATTCATAAAGCTGTCGCTTCCACACTACATTCCTGAATCCATCTTAAGCGTATAGGTAGAATACTAATGTATGCTTTATTGTTCTATGCATCACACTTGTCAAATCTTAATGCAAGGATATGGATTAAAATGGCTCTCTGCCTATTCTTGAATGCCAGCCTGTATCCCATGTCCATTATATATCTAATATGGCTATGCTTTCCACTAAACAAACAGACTTACCAAAATGGTCTTTACACCAAGAACACTCCAATATTGAACTGGTGGGCTGTGGTTTTAACGTGGTTACTGCATTGCATCTTATGTTCTAGGTCGCCACTTCAATGAGTTATTCAATCTGACTTAGTATGATGGAGCATAAATGCAAGAGCTTTCTGTCCAGCATTAGTCTGTAGTAAGCAATGTTTTCCACAACACTGTCCTTATTTGGCGATATGAAAAGAGTCTCATGATGCTGTTGCATTATCACGTTCATGCGGATGCAAAGCAGTTTATGCTGGACACAGGCACGACAATGGCAGTGTAACTGGGGCATTTGGTACTGATTGCATTTCCAAGTACATTGAAACTGGGATATGAGAGGTCACTTTTAGTATATAGTCTCCCAACACTTGGGTCTACTATAATTCCGATCCAATGCCACATCCGAAGAGAGTTTATGGGCTCAATTGACAGCCTATGTAGTTTATTCATTTATCACTTCCATTATCTCATATTAAAAATGAATGGCTGGGGAGTGATCAGGTGCATGTAAAAGATCCCTACCTGCCCGACAGAAACTGAACAGGTAGGCAGTTAAAATTGGCCGACTAACATACTCGTCGATGTCTGGCCTGGAAAACAGCACCGGCAATTTTAACCTGCTCTTCTGAGCAGGCGTCAAAGGCACCCCACCTGAAGTGAGTGTGGTCTTTCTTTAAATATGCAGATTGGAGTCCATTGATGTCATTCGGCCCCAACTGCGATTTTAACACTAACCTGAGCAGGTAAAGCCAAGTGAGAAGAGGATCGAAAGCATAAGCACCATTCAAGTTAAGATCATTACATTCCTTTGCAGGCCCAGGAGGAGTCGGAGTGATGCTACAGACCACACAAGGAAAGTTAAGGCTTCCCCTTCCCTGGACTTTGCCCTCCCATTCTGTACTGTGCGACCTAGAACATAAGAACATGAGAAATAGGAGCAGGAGTAGGCCACCTGGCCCCTCAAGCCTGCTCCACCATTTCATAAGATCATGGCTGATCTGATCATGGGCTCAGCTCTACTTCCCTGCCTGCTCCCCATAATCCTTTATTCCCTTATTGCTCAAAAATCTGTCAATCTCAAATATATTCAATGACCCAGCCTCCACAGCTCTCTGGGGCAGAGAATTCCATAGATTTAAAACCCTTTCTCCTCATCTCAGTTTTAAATGGGTGGCCCCTTATTCTGAGACTATGATCCCTAGTTTTAGTTTCCCCTATGAGTGGAAATATCCTCACTCAATCCACCTTGATATTTCCGGCATGGGCGTTTAAAAAGGGTTTTCAGATCGCCGGCTTCTTGCCCATTCTCAAAGCGCCTAGTCTCCATTTTTGAAAATGGACGTTACCACGAGCGATATAAAATGGACGGTAGTGTTACATTTTTTTGATCTACTGCCATAAAGTGTGTCCGTATTTAGCAACGGCATTGCAATGCTTGATTCCCGTGATTCAGGAGTTCAAGGGTCATCATGACATGTGCAGAAGAGGAGACAGAGAGAGAAGCAGCTCAGAGGGACTGAAGGCATGGCTGGGTGTGGTGTGGCTGCTTTGGGAGGAAGGAGGGAGACTTTAGAGTTTCACAGCAAGTAGGCAAACAAAAATTAGCTGTTACCAGCCACATATTTGCCCAAATTTGGCCTATAATGGAGAAAGAGGAGGAGCCATCACAGCACGCTGTGGAGACTGACGGTGGAGAGAGCAATGAGGTGGGAGAGGAGCACATTGGAGGCCGCAAAAGAGCCAGGAGTTTCTCGGATGAGGCAAATGCCTCCCTCCTGCAGGTGGTCAAGGTACGCTGGGGTGATGTAACACAGGGTGGGCATGGGAAGCCCACCCCAAAGGCATACCAGAGGATATGGACCGAGATAGTAGAGGTGGTCTCGTTCGCGACCAACGAGGTTCGTGAGGGCAACCAATGCCGCAAATGATGGAACAACCTTGAGGGATCCGCAAGACTTACATTGTAATACTTACATTGATTTACATGTACTTATGTATTTATATAATTTGATTTGTAACAGTCATGGGTGACTATCAGCAGATGTGAGATCTTTCACTTTTACCAGGAATGTTTTACTCAAAGCCTGCGGTCACAGTGCAGGTCTTAAGGTAAAGAATGATAACTTTCATAATCATCATGATTACATCTGTCGGTTATGTGTTGTATCAGTCTCTGTGACAGTACCTAACAATGATATAATGTAATGATCTCATGCCATGTCGTACTGTCACCTTTTACAGAAGAAGCTATCGACGATGAGTCTGTGCAGAGGCGAACGGGTGGGGGGCCACCAGCCACCAGCGACATCACTGAGATTGAGGAGTGGGTGCTTACACATATGGGGAAGCACACCCGGACAGCCACGGATGCATCTGCAGACCCTGAAGTGATGCCACATGAGTAAAGTTTACACTATTACATCATGTAAAGTCAATAGATGCCACACACACTCATATCCGAACAACCATATGTGATAGATGATTTCTAAAATTCTCATAGAAATAATGATGGCCTAATGAAAATCATTGGAATACAAATGTGTTGATGGTCACGAAATGTGATGTCTGTGATGATTTTGAGAGCGGTGGTGCTTTTGTCGTGCATATGCTGTGTGTAGCGTTGGACTCACCTTGTGACCCTAGCACCCCCTTTTCCTCTAATAACCTCATTTGTGTTTTGCAGCTCAGCCAGCAGCGCGTCCCCAGGCAAGACCACAGAGGCCAGAAGGTGGGGGCGCAGGGCAGGAGTCGGCGAACGATCCTCCTACATCTGATGCTGAGGAGCTCCGATTCTCGCCCATCAATCTGCTGGGTCTGTTCTCTACAGATGAGAGCCTGGACTTCGAGGAACCTGCATCGCCACGCTCCAGAAGCCCTTCCACCCCAAGGCCATCTAGTGGTACTCCGGTCATTCCTGCCTTCACTCTGGAGGTACCAGCCCCAACCACCTCGCCATTTGTCCCCAGGACGGCACCGACCCCGCGGAGGTCTCGTGGACGCAGCAGGTCTGTTGCACGAGCGCCACATGACAGCAGAGAAATGGTACAGTTGTCCAGGAGGACTGTAGACATTGGTGACCAGCTCATCGAAGCATTGGGGGGCATATCCTGACAGCTGGCCAAGATGACCGAGTATATTCCATGCATGGCGGAGTCTCTGGATGCGATAGCCAGGAACACTGCTGCCACAGGCCTCCCAGTGGTCCAAGAGCGCAGCACTCCACCCCTAGGTTCCGCACCACCACTGTGAATGACAGATGAGAGCAAGGACCAAGATCCTGTTTCTGCATCAGAGAATATTGCCCCCTCGGCACCCCACACTCCCGTACCCGTGCAACGACCGCATCTGCCTTCATCCCACCCAATGAGGCACCATCTGAGGAGCTCCTCGGCCAGGCGCCGTGGAGCAAGGAGGAGAAGGGGTAGAGGTGGGGAGAAGAAGGGGAGGGGGGATGGAAAGTGAGGTGTATGTCCACAGGTGATGGCTGTGGACCATCTGGGTGTATGCAATTTGTTGCAATGTATGGGGGCTGGGGACCACCCTCCTGCTTTGCCTTTGTATTCTGTGTTGCTGGACATGTTGAACATATGATTTATGTCAATGGTGGAAAAAGTGGGGTGTGGCCAGGGGTTGGGTGTTATTGGCTGTGATAATTATGATTTCAGACCAACGTTGGTATTAAATTTGGGTTGTTGAACATAACCTTGTTGCACATTGTTTCAGATAGCTGCACCATTAAATACTGATGATTCCTTAACATGAAAGAATTAAATACAACTTAATTTCAATCAATGTAAACTTTAACTGGCACCAAGCTGATGGGCACCATTGATGTCTGAGCTGCATACACACAGTAGTGTGTCAGCGTTGTAACTCACGTCAACGTTCTTTCAGGCAAATCGTTCTGATAACAGCTCCTCACATAAGAGTCTTGCAGCTATGTAGCCACCATGGGCCCTTTCCTGCATTCTGAAGGGGGTCGTGGGCATGGTTGTAGACAGCCTGATTGTCTGGCCCGAGGTCAACATCCAGCCCCTCGTCATCCTCTTCCTCTCGCTCATGAGGTGGCGCATCAGTGCCTTCTGGCATGTCTCGGCCCCTCCTGATAGCCACGTTGTGCAGCATCGAGCAGACGACCATGAATTTAGCTACTTGCTCAGGGTTATAGTGTAGCTCCCATCCTGAGTGGTCAAGGCATCTGAAGCGCTGCTTAAGCACAGCTATTGTTTGGTGGCCCCATTGCATTGTAAGTATAATAGCGATTGATCAGAAGCAATGATTTCCTCACTAAAATACATCTGGAGTAAACCCCCAATAGTCCAGAGTCTGAAAATATGTCTGTTGAGATGTTCACTTCACCTGAGAAGAACTCCAGAGTCAATGCAAACTCCTCCGAAGTTGAGGCAACCTTTTGAATGAAACGACCTGCGATTTAAAAAATGGCAGCCACACCACTGGCGTTCGTTCAGAACAGTTCCACTTTTTCTGGGTGTTTTTTGGGCTAGCAATATTGTGGGCGATATGTGTGCGAGGTGATGAAAGTGACAGTGGGCGATCTCCTGGGCGTTGGTTTCGCCAGATGTGCTCTTTACGACAACAAAAAGTGAATCTCGGTGTTAATTCCGTGCAGAAAGTAACGCTGGCCGATATTATGGGCGTTGATTTCTCCCATTCTGATGAATCTGCCCAAAAAAAGTGGGCAGGTGATAATCTTTTTTCCTGCCGTTAAGCACATGGGGAAAGTGACGCCCGGCGATAATTGTCCTAAAAATGCCCGTCAGTTTCCATTTTGTGTCAAAATGGGCGATATATGGGCATTATATGTCATTTCAGTGGTAAAATGGGCATTAAGTAAGCATTAAGCATGCAAAAATAGTGGAGTTTCTAGCCCCAAAACTGTATGCAGTAATCTAGGTGTGGCCTCGCCAACACCCTGTACAGTTGTAGCAGGACTTCTCTGCTTTGATACTCTATCCCCCTTGCAATAAAGGCCAACATTCCATTTGCCTTTCTGATTACTTGCTGTGCCTGCATACTAATTTTTTGTGTTTTATGCACAAGGAGCCCCAGGTCCCTCTGTACTGCAACACTTTACAATTTTTCTCCATTTAAATTATAATTTGCTTTTCTATTTCTTATGCCAAAGTGGATAACCTCACATTTTCCCACATTATACTCCATCTACCATATTTTTGCCCGCTCACTTAACCTGTCTATATCCCTTTGCAGATTTTTTGTGCCCTCCTCACAATTTGTTTCCCTCCCATCTTTGTATCATCAGCAAACTTGGCTACATTACACTCAGTCCCTTCATCCAAGTCATTAATGTAGATTGTAAACAGTTGAGGAGCCAGCACCGATCCCTGCCACACCCCATTAGTTACTGTTTGCCAACCGGAAAATGACCCATTTATCCCGACTCGCTGTTTTCTGTTAGTTAGCCAATCCTCTATCCATGCTAATATATTACTCCCAACACTGTGAACTTTTATCTTGTGCAGTAACCTTTTATGTGGCACCTTATCGAATGCCTTCTGGAAATCCAAATACACCATATCCAATCATTCACCCTTATCCCCTCTGTCTCCTCTTCTGCACATGTCATGATGACCCTTGACCTCCTGAATCGCGGAAATCGAGCATTGCCATACCGTTGGTAAGTACGGAGACACTTTACAGCAGAAGGTCAGAGAGATTTAACACTACCGCCCATTTCATATCGCTCGCTGTAACACCCAATTTAAAAAATGGAGACTAGGAGCTTTGAGACTGGGCAACAAGCCAGCGATCTGAAAACCATTTTTACCACCCATGCTGGAAATACCGCATATTTTTGGGCGATCTGCACAAAAGTGTAAAATCTACCCCTATGAATCATAGTTTTAGTTTCCCCTATGAGTGGAAATATCCTCTCTGCATTCACCTTGTTGAGCCCCCTCATTATCTTATATGTTTTGATAAGATCACCTCTCATTCTTCTGAACCCCAATGAGTATAGGCTTAAACCTATTCAAACTATCTTCATAAGTCAACCACCTCATATCTGGAATCAACCAAGTAAACCTTCTCTGAACTGCCTCCAATGCAAGTATAATCCTTTCTTAAATATGGAGACCAAAACTGTATGCAATAGTCTAGGTGTGGCCTCACCAATACCCTGTACAGTTGCAGCAGGATTTCTCTGCTTTTCTTCTCCATCCCCCTTGCAACAAAGGACAATATTGCATTTGCCTTCCTGATTACATGCTGTACCTGCATACTAACTGTGTGTGTTTCATGCACAAGGACACCCAGGTCCCTCTGTACTGCAGCACTTTGCAATTTTTCTCCATTTAAAAAATAATTTGCTTTCCTATTTTTTCTGCCAAAGTCGTAACCTCACATTTTCCCACATTATACTCCATGTGCCAACGTGTTGCCCATGCGCTTAGCCTGTCTATATCCCTTTGCAGATTTTTTGTGTCCTCCTCACAATTTGCTTTCCCATCCATCTTTGTATCATCAGCAAACTTGGCTACATTACACTCGGTCCCTTCATCCAAGTCATTAAAGTAGATTGTAAATCGTTGAGGCCCCAGCACCGATTCCCTGCACACCCCACTAGTTACATAGGACCTCAAAAGTAGTAATCTCAGGATTGCTACCAATGCCACATGCTAGTCAGAGTAGGAATCGCAGGATAGCTCAGATGAATACATGGCTTGAGCAGTGGTGCAGAGGGAGGGATTCAAATTCCTGGGGTATTGGAACCGGTTCTGAAGGAGGTGGGACCAGTACAAACCGGACGGTCTGCACCTAAGCAGGACCGGAACCAATGTCCGAGGGGGAGTGTTTGCTAGTGCTGTTGGGAGGAGTTAAACTAATATGGCAGGGGGATGGGAACCAATGCAGGGAGACAGAGGGAAACAAAAAGGAGACAAAAGCAAAAGACAGAAAGGAGATGAGTAAAAGTAGAGGGCAGAGAAACCCAAGGCAAAAAACAAAAAGGGCCATTGAATATAAAGGGGTTGCAGGAGGGGTCAAAACTAAAAATCAAGGTTTAAAAACTAGTATTAAAACACTCTACCTAAATGCATGCAGCATTCGAAATAAAGTAAATGAGTTGATGGCACAAATCATTACAAATGGGTATGATTTGGTGGCCATTACAGAAACGTGGTTGCAGGGTGGCCAAGACTGGTAATTAAACATATAGGGGTATCTGACGATTCGGAAAGATAGACAAGAAGGGAAAGGAGGTGGGGTAGCTCTGTTAATAAAGGATGATATCAGGGCAGTTGTGAGAGAATATATTGGCTCTAATGAACAAAATGTTGAATCATTGTGGGTGGAGATTAGAGATAGTAAGGGGAAAAAGTCACTGGTGGGCGTAGTTTATAGGGCCCCAAATAATAACTTCACGGTGGGGCGGGCAATAATCAAGGGAATAATGGAGGCATGTGAAAAAGGAACGGCAGAAATCATGGGAGATTTTAACCTACATATCGATTGGTCAAATCAAATCGCACGGGGTAGCCTGGAGGAGGAATTCATAGAATGCATACGGGATTGTTTCTTAGAACAGTATGTTACAGAACCTACAAGGGAGCAAGTTATCTTAGATCTGGTCCTCTGTAATGAGACAGGAATAATAAACAATCTCCTAATAAAAGATCCTTTCGGAATGAGTGATCACAGTATGGTTGAATTTGTAATACATTTTGAGGGTGAGGAAGTAGTGTCTCAAACGAGCGTACTATGCTTAAACAAAGAGGACTACAGTGGGATGAGGGCAGAGTTGGCTAAAGTACAGATGAAACGGTGGCACAATTGAGGAACAGTGGAGGACTTTTAAGGAGCTCGTTCATAGTGCTCAACAAAAATATATTCCAGTGAAAAAGAAGGGCGGTAAGAGAAGGAATAACCAGCCGTGGATAACCAAGGAAATAAAGGAGAGTATCAAATTAAAAACCAATGCATATAAGGTGGCCAAGGTTAGTGGGAAACTGGAAGATTGGGAAAATTTTAAACGACAGCAAAGAATGACTAAGAAAGCAATAAAGAAAGGAAAGATAGATTACGAAGGTAAACTTGCGCAAAACATAAAAACGGATAGTAAAAGCTTTTACAGATATATAAAACGGAAATGAGTGACTAAAGTAAATGTTGGTCCCTTAGAAGATGAGAAGGGTTATTTAATAATGGGAAATGTGGAAATGGCTGAGACCTTAAACAATTATTTTGCTTTGGTCTTCACAGTGGAAGACACAAAAACCTGGTAACAGGAATGAGGGAAGGGAGGACCTTGAGACAATCACTATCACTAGGGGGGTAGTGCTGGACAGGCTAATGGGACTCAAGGTAGACAAGTCCCCTGGTCCTGATGAAATGCATCCCAGGGTATTAAAAGAGATGGCGGAAGTTATAGCAGATGCAATCATTATAATCTACCAAAATTCTCTGGACTCTGGGGAGGTACCAGCGGATTGGAAAGCAGCTAATGTAACGCCTCTGTTTAAAAAAGGGGGCAGACAAAAGGCAGGTAACTATAGGCCAGTTAGTTTAACATCTGTAGTGGGGAAAATGCTTGAAACTTTCATTAAGGAAGAAATAGTGGGACATCTAGATAGGAATAGTGCAATCAAGCAGACGCAACATGGATTCATGAAGGGGAAATCATGTTTAACTAATTTGCTGGAATTCTTTGAGGATATAACGAGCATGGTGGATAGAGGTGTACCGATGGGTGTGGTGTATTTAGATTTCCAAAAGGCATTCGATAAGGTGCCAAACAAAAGGTTACTGCAGAAGATAAAGATACACGGAGTCAGAGGAAATGTATTAGCATGGATAGAGAATTGACTGGCTAACAGAAAGCAGAGAGTCAGGATAAATGGGTCCTTTTTGGGTTGGAAATCGGTGGTTAGTAGTGTGCCATAGAGATCGGTGCTGGGACCACAACTGTTTACAATATACATAGATGACCTGGAAGAGGGGACAGAGTGTAGTGTAACAAAATTTGCAGATGACACAAAGATTAGTGGGAAAGCGGGTTGTGTAGAGGACACAGAGAGGCTGCAAAGAGATTTAGATAGGTTAAGCGAATGGGCTAAGGTTTGGCAGATGGAATACAATGTCGGAAAGTGTGAGGTCATCCACCTTGGGAAAAAAAACAGTAAAAGGGAATATTATTTGAATGGGGAGAAATTACAACATGCTGCGGTGCAGAGGGACCTGGGGGTTCTTGTGCATGAATCCCAAAAAGTTAGTTTGCAGATGCAGCAGTTAATCAGGAAGGCGAATGGAATGTTGGCCTTCATTGCGAGAGGGATGGAGTACAAAAACAGGGAGGTACTTCTGCAACTGTATAGGGTATTGGTGAGGCCGCACCTGGAGTACTGCGTGCAGTTTTGGCCACCTTACTTAAGGAAGGATATACTAGCTTTGGAGGGGGTACAGAGACGATTCACTAGGCTGATTCCTGAGATGAGGGGGTTACCTTATGTTGATAGATTGAGTAGACTGAGTCTTTACCCGTTGGAGTTCAGAAGGATGAGGGGTGATCTTATAGAAACATTTAAAATAATGAAAGGGATAGACAAGATAGAGGCAGAGAGGTTATTTCCACTGGTCAGGGAGACTAGAACTAGGGGGCACAGCCTCAAAATACGGGGGTGCCAATTTAAAACCGAGTTGCGAAGGAATTTCTTCTCCCAGAGGGTTGTGAATCTATGGAATTCTCTGCCCAAGGGAGCAGTTGAGGCTAGCTCATTGAATGTATTCAAGTCACAGATAGATAGATTTTTAACCAATAAGGATATTAAGGGTTACGGGGAGCGGGCGGGTAAGTGGAGCTGAGTCCACGGCCAGATCAGCCATGATCTTGTTGAATGGCGGAGCAGGCTCGAGGGGCTAGATGGCCTACTCCTGTTCCTAATTCTTATGTTCTTATGTTCTTATGTTACTGTTTACCAACCGTAAAAGTTAGTTAGCCAATCCTCTATCCATGCTAATATATTACCCCCAAAACCATGAACTTTTATTTTGTGCAGTAACGTTTTATGTGGCACCTTATCGAATGCCTTCTAGAAATCAAAATACACCACATCCACTGGTTCTCTTTTACAACCCTGCTCATTACATCCTCAAAGAACTCCAGCAAATTTGTCAAATACGATTTCCCTTTTATAAAACCATGCTGACTCTGCTTGATTGAATCATGCTTTTCCAAATGTCCTGCTACCGCTTCCTTAATAATGGACTCCTGCATATTCCCAACGACAGATGTAAGGCTAACTGGTCTATAGTTTCCTGCTTCTTTCTGCCTCTTTTTTTAAATAGGGGCATTACATTTGCGGTTTTCCAATCTGCTGGGACCTCCACAGAATCCAGGGAATTTTGGTAGATTACAACCAATGCATCCACTATCTCTGCAGCCACTTCTTTTAAGACCCTAGGATGTAAGCCATTATGTCCAGGGGACTTGTCCGCCTTTAGTCCATTATTTTACCGAGTACTACTTCTTTAGTGATAGTGATTCTATTAAGTTCCTCCCTCCCTATTGCTCCTTGATTATCCACTATTGGGTTGCTTTTAGTGTCTTCTACTGTGAAGACCGATACAAAATATTTGTTCAATGACTCTGCCATTTCCCTGTTCCCCGTTATTAATTCTCCAGTCTCATCCTCTAGGGGACCAACATTTACTATATCCACTATTTCCTTTTTATCTGCCTTAGAAACTCTTACTATCTGTTCTTATATTTCATGCTAGTTTACTTTCACAATCTATCTTCCCTCTCTTTATCATTTTTTTAGTCGTTCTTTGTTGGCTTTTATATGTTTCCCAATCCTCTGGCCTCCCACTAGTCTTGGCCACATTGTTTGCCCTTATTTTCAATTTGATGCCATCCCTTTCTTCCTTAGTTAGCCACGGATGGTTATCCCTTCTCTTGCAGTCTTTCCTTCTCATTGAAATATACTTTTGTTGCGAGTTATGAAATGTCTCCTTAAATGTCTGCCATCAACCGTCCCATACTTTAATCTATTTTCCCAGTCCAATTTAGCCAACTCTTCCCTCATACGTTTGTAGTCTCCTTTATTTAAGCTTAGGACACTGGTTTAAAATACAATTTTCTCACCCTCCAACTGAATTTGAAATTCAGCCATGTTATGGTCACTCACTCCTAGAGGATCCTTTACTAAGAGATCATTTATTAATCCTGTTTCTTTACACAGTAGCAGATCTAAGATAGCCTGCTCCCTGGTTGGTTCTCCAATCAATATGAAGGTTAAAATCCCCCATGATTATTGCTGTTCCTTTATTACAAACCTCCATTATTTCTTGATTTATGCTCCATCCAAATATTAGGAGACCGAAAGACTACGCCCACGTACGACTTTTTCCCTTTATAATTCCTTATCTCCACCCAAACTGATTCAACATCTTTGATCTTCTGAACTAATATCATTTCTCACTAACACACTGATCTCATCCCTTATTAACAGTGCTACCCCACCTCATTTTCCTTTTTGGCTGTCCTTTCGAATTGTCAAATACCTCTGAATATTCCTTGCAACCATGTGTCTGTAATCGCTATCAGATCATACCCATTTGTATCTATTTGTGCCGTCAAGTCATCTATTTTATTACGAATGCTATGTACATTCATAGAAAGAGCTGTTAAATTTGTTTTTTTACCATTTAATTAGAAGGGGGAAAATATAGATTTAATTAGGAGGGGAAAAAAATAATGAGAGGAAGCTTCAGGGAACATAAAAACTGACTGCAAAAGCTTCTATAGATATGTGAAGAGAAAAAGGTTAGTGAAGACAAATGCAGGTCCCTTGCAGTCAGAATCAGGTGAATTTATAATGGGGAACAAAGAAATGGCAGACCAATTGAACAGATACTAAGGAAGACACAAATAGCCTTCCGGAAATACTAAAGGTCCGAGGGTCTAGCGAGAAGGAGGAACTGAAGGGAATCCTTATTAGTCAGGAAATTGTGTTAGGAAAATTGACGTGATTGAAGGCCGATAAGTCCTCAGGGCCTGATAGGCTGCATCCCAGACTACTTAAGGAAGTGGCCCTAGAAATAGTGGATGCATTGGTGATCATTTTCCAACATTCTATTGAATCTGGATCAGTTCCTATGGACTGGAGGGTAGCAAATGTAACACCACTTTTTAAAAAAGGAAGGAGAGCAAAAACAGGGAATTATAGACCGGATAGCCTGACATTGTAGTAGGGAAAATGTTGAAATCAATTATTAAAGATGTAATAGCAGCGCATTTGCAAAGCAGTGACAGGATCCGTCCAAGTTAGGATGGATTTATGAAAGAGAAATCATGCTTGACAAATTTTCTAGAATTTTTTGAGGATGTAACTAGTAGAGTGGGAAAGGGAGAACCAATGGATGTGGTGTATTTGGACTTTCGAAAGGCTTTTGACAAGGTCCCACACAAGAGATTAGTGTGCAAAATCAAAGCACATGGTATTGGGGGTAATGTATTGACATGGATAGAGAACTAGTTGGCAGACAAGAAGCAGAAAGTTGGAATAAATGGGTCCTTTTCAGAATGGCAGGCAGTGACTAGTGGGGTGCCACAGGGCTCAGTGCTTGGACCCCAGCTATTTACAATATACATTAATGTGTTAGATGAAGGAATTGAATGTAGTATCTTCAAGTTTGCAGATGACTGTAAGCTGGGTGGTGGTGTGAGCTGTGAGGAGGATGCTAAGAGGCTGCAGGGTGACTTGGACAGGTTAGGTGAGTGGGCAAATGCATGGCTGATGCAGTATAATGTGGATAAATGTGAGGTTATCCACTTCGGTGGAAAAAACAGAAAGACAGAATATCATCTGAATTTTGACAGATTAGGAAAAAGGAAGGCGCAATGAGACCTGGGTGTCATGGTACATCAGTCATTGAAGGTTGGCATGCAGGTACAGCAGGCGGTGAAGAAGGCAAATGGCATGTTGGCCTTCATAGCGAGAGGATTTGAGTATAGCAGCAGGGAAGACTGACTGTAGTTGTACAGGGCCTTGGTGAGGCCACACCTGGAATATTGTGTTCAGGTTTGGTCTCCTAATCCGAGGAAGGACATTCTTGCAATTGAGGGGTTGCAGTGAAGGTTCACCAGACTGATTCCTGGGATGGAGGGACTGACATATGAGGAGAGACTGGATCGAATGGGCTTGTATTCACTGGAGTTTAGAAGAATGACAGGGGATCTCATAGAAACATATAACATTCTGACGGGATTGGCCAAGGTTAGAGGCAGGAAGAATGTTCCCAATGCTGGGGAAGTCCAGAACCAGGGGTCACAGTCTAAGGATAAGGGGTAAGCCATTTAGGTCCGAGATGAGGAGAAACCTCTTCACCCAGAGAGTTGTGAACCTGTGGAATTCTCTACCACAGAAAGTTGTTGAGGCCAGTTCGTTAGATAAATTCAAAAGGGAGTTAGATATGGCCCTTATGGCTAAAGGGATCAAGGGGTATGGAGAGAAAGCAGGAAAGTGGTACTGAGGTTGAATGATCAGCCATGATCTTATTGAATGGTGGTGCAGGCTCGAAGGGCCGAATGGCCTATTCCTGCACCTAATTTCTATGTTTCTATGTTTCTATTTTTTCCTGCTTTGACCCCACTTTCTGATTCAACTTTATGTTTTTACAATTTGTCCCTTCCTGGCACACTCTGGTTTTCATTTCCTCTAGTACCACCCTGCTCTATTGCCTTCTGCTTCTTCTTTGACTTGTTACATTTTCGCTCACCTGAATCCTCCCCCTACTAATTAGTTTAAAGCCCTTTCTACAACCCTAGTTATTTGATTCACCAGGACCCTAGTCCCAGCATTGTCGAAGTGGAGCCCATCCGAAAGGAACAGCTCCCTCTTACCCCAGTACTTTCACACCAGTCTTTGAGCCACGTGTTTAACTCTCTGATCTTACTTACCCTATGCAAATTTGCTCATGGCTCAGGTAGTAATCCAGCGATTATTACTTTTGTGGTTCTGCTTTTTAATTTGGCCCCTAGCTGCTCATACTCCCTCAGCAGAACTTCTTCCTTTGTCCTATCTATGTCGTTGGTACCCACATGGACCACGACAGCTAGATCTTTCCCCTCCCACTCCAAGTTCCTCTCCAGCCTTGAGGAGATGTTCTTAACCCTAGCACGGGGCAGGCAACACAGTCTTCGGGATTCACGCTCTCAGCTGCAGAGAACCTTATCTATCCGCCTAAAGATACTGAAACCCTACCACTACCAATGTTTCTTTTTACTCCCCTCACTTGAATGGCCCCCTGTACCACGGTGCTGTGGTCAGTTTGCTCATCCTCCCTGCAGTCTCTGCTCTCGTCCACACAGGGAGTAAGAGCCTCAAACCCATTGGACAAGAGCAAGGGCTGAGCCTCCTCCATCACTCCATCCTGGGTCACCATACCTGCCTCACTCGTAGTCACACCCTCCTGTACCTGACCGTGGATCGATTTGAATTAATTACTCTAATTGGTGTGACTAGCCCCTGGATCACGGAATCCAGGTAACTCTCCCCTTCCCTGATGTGTTGTAGTGTTTGCAGCTTGGACTCCAGCTTATCAATGTGGAGCCGAAGTTCCTCGAGCTGCAGACACTTGCTGCAGATGTCACTGTGGACCTTAATGGTATTCACCAGCTTCCATATGTTGCAGCAGTGATACTTTGTCTGCCCTGCCATCTCTAATGTATTTAATTAATTAGATTTTGTTTTTAGTTATTAATCCAGGCCTCTAATCTAAGGCCCTTAATTTAAAGCAAGAAAAGAGAGAGAAAAATTCACCAACCAATCACTTCCTTGCCTTCCTGTGACGTCGAATGTAGTTGCCCTGTTCTTCTTTGTCGCCTTCGCTTACCTGCTTGTGCTGACTCCTTGGGTCGCTGCTCGCGCTTTTATCCCCGCTGCTGCCACTCCCCTTGGAGCCCTGACCCTCAGACTTACCTAAGAGCTAGCGGGAGGTAAAGGGCTACCTGCATTTCCAGAATGGGTGGCATGTTAATGAGACCTCATTCTGAAGAGAGCAGGCAAGAATCTAACCAAAACCAGCAGTTTCCCACTGGAAACCCGCTATCAATTAAAATCGCCCTTCCACAGGACTATTTGAAGAAGAGTAGGGAGTTCTCCTTATGACCTGACCAACATTCCTATCTTAACCAGCAAAAACAGATTAACCTGTCATTCATCCCAATGGGCCCCGACAATATCCCGGCTGTCATGCTGAAGATTTGGGCTCCAGAACTACCTGCGCTTCTAGCTAAGCAGTTCCAGTAAAGCTACAACACTGGCATCTATCCGACAATGTGGAAAACTGCCCAGGTATGTCCACAAAAATCAGGACAAATCCAATCCAGCCAATTATCGCCCATCAGTCTACTCTCAATCATCAGCAAAGTGATGGAAGGTGTCGACGACAGTGTTATCAAGCAGCACTTACTCACCGATAACCTGCTCACCAATGCTCAGTTTGTGTTCTGCCAGGACCACTCAGCTCCAGACCTCATTACAGCATTTGTCCAAACATGGGCAAAAGAGCTGAATTCCAAAGGTGAGGTGAGAGCCACTGCCCTTAACATCAAGGCATCATTTGACTGAGTGTGGCATCAAGGAGCCCCGGTAAAATTGAAGTCAATGGGATTCAGGGGGGAAATTCTCCACTGGCTGGAGTGATATCTAGCACAAAGGAGATGATTGTGGCTGTTGGAGGTCAATCATCTCAGCCACAGGGCATTGCTGCAGGAGTTCTTCAGGGCAGTGTCCTAGGCCCAACCATCTTCAGCTGCTTCATCAATGATCTTCCCTCCATCATAGGGTCAGAAGTGGGATGTTCGCTGATGATTGCACAGTGTTCATTCCATTCCCAACTCCTCAGATAATGAAGCAATCCATGCCCGCATGCAGCAAGACCTGGACAACATTCATCCTTAGGCTGATCAGTGGAAAGTAGCATTCGCGCCAGGCAATGACTATCTCCAAGAAGAGAGCGTCTAACCAGTGCCGCTTGACATTCAGCATCATTACCATTTCCCAATCCCCCAACATCAACCTCCAGGGGTCAGCATTGACCAGAAACTTAACTGGACCAGCCACAAAATACTGCATCTACAAGAGAAGGTCAGAGGTTGGGTATTCTGTGGCGAGTGTCTCACCTCCTGACTCCTCAAAGCGTTCCACCCATCTACAAGGCACAAGTCAGGAGTGTGAAGAAATACTCTCCACTTGCCTGGATGAGTGCAACTCCAACAACACTGAAGAAGCTCAACACTATACAGGACAAAGCAGCCCACTTGATTGGCACCCCATCCACAATCGCAAATATTCACTCCCTTCACCACCGGCGCACAATGGCTGCAATGTGTACCATCTACAAGATGCACTGCAGAAACTTGCTAAGGCTTCTTTAACAGCAGCCCCCCCCAAACCCACAAACTCTAACACATAGTCGGACAAGGGCAGTTGCCGCATGGGAACACCATCACCTCCAAGTTCCCCTCCAAGTTACACAACATCCTGATTTGGAAATATGTTACCATTCCTTCAAAACCCTGGAACTCCCTCCCTAACAGCACTGTGGGAGTCTTCAAGAAAGGGGACAAGTCCGACTGCGGTAACTATAGAGGGATTTCCCTGCTGTCTGCCGGAGGGGAAATCATCACAAGAATCCTCCTCAATTGTCCCCTCCCAGTGGCTGAAGAGCTCCTCCCAGAGTTGCAATGCGGATTCCGCCCACTAAGGGGCACAACGGACATGATCTTCACTGCATGACAAAACCAATAAGTGTATCGGAGCAGCATCAACCTCTGTACATGGCTTTCTTTGACCTCATAAAGGCCTTCGACTCTGTCAACCATGAGGGATTATGGAATGTCCTTCTCAAATTTGACTGTCCTGAAAAATTTGTCAGCATCCTCCGCCTGCTTCATGATGACATGCAAGCCATCATGCAGACATGAAACCCAATACCGGGGTCAAGCAAGGCTGTGTCATCCTACCAACGTTATTCTCATTCTTTCTCGCTGCAATGCTTCATCTCACCCTTAACAAGCCTCCCACTGGAGTGGAGTTAATCTAAAGGACAAGCGGAAATTTATTCAACCTTGGACGCCTCCAGTCCAGATCCAAGGGTGCTCTATCCTCTATCATTGAATTATAATATGCAGATGACGCTTGCGTTTGTGCACACTTGGAGTCCGAACTCCAAACCATTGTTGACACCTTCAGTGAAGCTTATGAGAGTCTGGGCCTCACATTAAACATCAGTAAGATAAAGGTTCTCTAAAAGCTGCCACATTAATGTTTCCTGGTTATCAAGATCCACGATGAGACCTTGGACAATGTGGACCACTTCCCATACCTTGAGAGCCTACTATCAGCAAGGGCAGACATCGATGACGAAGTCCAACACTGCCTTCAGTGTGCCAGTGCAGCCTTCAGCTGCCTGAAGAAGAAAGTGTTTGAAGACAAGGATATCAAATCCAGCACTAAGGTCATGGTCTACAGAGCATAGAAACATAGAAACATAGAAAATAGGTGCAGGGGTAGGCCATTCGGCCCTTCTAGCCTGCACCGCCATTCAATGAGTTCATGGCTGAACATTCAACTTCAGTACCCCATTCCTGATTTCTCGCCATACCCCTTGACCCCCTAGTAGTAAGGACCTCATCTAACTCCTTTTTGAATATATTTAGTGAATTGGCCTCAACAACTTTCTGTGGTAGAGAATTCCACAGGTTCACCACTCTCTGGGTGAAGAAGTTCCTCCGCATCTCGGTCCTAAATGGCTTACCCCTTATCCTTAGACTGTGACCTCTGGTTCTGGACTTCCCCAACATTGGGAACATTCTTCCTGCATCTAACCTGTCTAACCCCGTCAGAATTTTAAATGTTTCTATGAGGTCCCCTCTCATTCTTCTGAACTCCAGTGAATACAAGCCCAGTTCATCCAGTCTTTCTTGATAGGTCAGTCCCGCCATCCCGGGAATCAGTCTGGTGAACCTTCGCTGCACTCCCTCAATAGCAAGAATGTCCTTCCTCAGGTTAGGAGACCAAAACTGTACACAATACTCCAGGTGTGGCCTCACCAATGCCCTGTACAACTGTAGCAACACCTCCCTGCCCCTGTACTCAAATCCCCTTGCTATGAAGGCCAACATGCCATTTGCTTTCTTAACCGCCTGCTGCACCTGCATGCCAACCTTCAATGACTGATGTACCATGACACCCAGGTCTCTTTGCACCTCCCCTTTTCCTAATCTGTCACCATTCAGATAATAGTCTGTCTCTCTGTTTTTACCACCAAAGTGGATAACCTCACATTTATCCACATTATACTTCATCTGCCATGCATTTGCCCACTCACCTAACCTATCCAAGTCGCTCTGCAGCCTCACAGCATCCTCCTCGCAGCTCACACTGCCACCCAACTTAGTGTCATCTGCAAATTTGGAGATACTACATTTAATCCCCTCATCTAAATCATTAATGTACAGTGTAAACAGCTGGGGCCCCAGCACAGAACCTTGCGGTACCCCACTAGTCACTGCCTGCCATTCTGAAAAGTACCCATTTACTCCTACTCTTTGCTTCCTGTCTGACAACTAGTTCTCAATCCATGTCAGCACACTACCCCCAATCCCATGTGCTCTCACTTTGCACATCAATCTCTTGTGTGGGACCTTGTCGAACGCCTTCTGAAAGTCCAAATATACCACATCAACTGGTTCTCCCTTGTCCACTCTACTGGAAACATCCTCAAAAAATTCCAGAAGATTTGTCAAGCATGATTTCCCTTTCACAAATCCATGCTGACTTGGACCTATCATGTCACCTCTTTCCAAATGCACTGCTATGACATCCTTAATAATTGATTCCATCATTTTACCCACTACCGATGTCAGGCTGACCGGTCTATAATTCCCTGTTTTCTCTCTCCCTCCATTTTTAAAAAGTGGGGTTACATTGGCTACCCTCCACTCTATAGGAACTGATCCAGAGTCAATGGAATGTTGGAAAATGACTGTCAATGCATCCACTATTTCCAAGGCCACCTCCTTAAGTACTCTGGGATGCAGTCCATCAGGCCCTGGGGATTTATCGGCCTTCAATCCCATCAATTTCACCAACACAATTTCCCGGCTAATAAGGATTTCCCTCAGTTCCTCCTCCTTACTAGACCCCCTGACCCCTTTTATAACCGGAAGGTTGTTTGTGTCCTCTTTCGTGAATACCGAACCAAAGTACTTGTTCAATTGGTCCGCCATTTCTTTGTTCCCCGTTATGACTTCCCCTGATTCTGACTGCAGGGGACCTACGTTTGTCTTTACTAACCTTTTTCTCTTTACATATCTATAGAAAGTTTTGCAATCCGTCTTAATGTTCCCTGCAAGCTTCTTCTCATACTCCATTTTCCCTGCCCTAATCAAACCCTTTGTCCTCCTCTGCTGAGTTCTAAATTTCTCCCAGTCCCCAGGTTCGCTGCTATTTCTGGCCAATTTGTATGCCACTTCCTTGGCTTTAATACTATCCCTGATTTCCCTTGATAGCCACGGTTGAGCCACCTTCCCTTTTTTATTTTTATGCCAGACAGGAATGTACAATTGAGCAGTAGTGATATCTGCCCTCCTATAGCTTTAGAGACATGGATTATTTACAGAAGGCACGTCAAAGCACTCTAGAAGCACTATCCACACTGCATCCGCAAAATCCTAAAAATTCATTGGCAGGATAGGCACTGCATTCTCTCTCAGGACAACATCCCTGGCATCAAGGCATTGACCACGCTCGACCAGCTCCGATGGGCGGGTCACATTGTCCGCATGCCCGATGCTAGACTCCAAAAACAAGCACTCTACTCTGAGCTATGTCACAGCAGGCGAGCCCCAGGGGACCTGAGAAAACTCTTCAAGGACACCCTCAAAGCCTCCTTGAAAAATGCAACATCCCCACCGACTCTTGGGAATACTTGGGCCAAGTCCACTCAAAATGGAGGAGGAGCATCCGAGAAGGCACCAAACACTTCAAGTCTCTTCGCCGGGAGCATTCTGAGCCAAGCACAAAGAGTGGAAGGAGCGTATGCCAAATCAAGCACCCCACCCACCCGTCCCTCCAACCACCATCTGCCCCACACATGACAGAGACTGTAGATCCCGCATTGGTCTCATCAGTCACCTTAGAACTTAGTTCAGTGTGGAAGCAAGTCATCCTCGACTCTGGGATACTGCCTAAGAAGAAGAAGATGGGATTACCTTCACCACACGGACTGCAGCGGTTCAAGAAAGTGGCTCACCACCACCTTTTCAAGGAAAATTAGGAACGGGCAATACATGCCGGCCTTGCCAGCGACACCCACATCCCAGGAACAAATAATTTAAAGAAATACTGTTTGTGGGACCTTGCTCTGTGCAATTTCCTTGCTTTGTGCAATTTGGCTGCTGAATTTGCCTGCATAACATCATTGACTAAAATAGTTAATTGGATGTGAAGTATTTTGGGATGTCCAGGGCACAAGAAAGGCACAACATAAATGTAAGTTCTTGCTTTCATTGTCTTTCAGCTCAATGTGACTGAAAGTGAGGTGCAGTTAACAGTGTGCCTTAATCCGACTGCCTATATATTGCATTCAAGAGATACTGCTGGCTTCTGTCATACAACAACAATTAGAGTCAGTTTTTAAGCCCTGATTTTGTGATAACGAAACATTTGTGTGCACGCATACCCATAGGCCAGTTACATCCATGTCCATAATGTGCAGGAAGGCCTTGTTGAATTGTGCTATCTATCATTTGCCTAAGTTCCCTGTGCAAGGTGACAGGATGCTAATCACAAAATTGGGGCAACCAGCTGCATTTAAAGGAAGGATGCATACCCTTAAAGGAAAGTCAAATGTTTTGCTGCGTTAAGCTTCATTTCAACTGCAAAGCTGTGGCTGAGAGGAGCAACATGGGTAAAATGGCACTTTCTGGTGATGCAGTCCTGATGGAGGTGGGATAGGGCAGAAGAGGATCACTCACCTGTAAAGGCATGTGTGGCGGAAAGTGTATCGAGGAAATGGCAGAGAATGTCAATGTCATAGTTCCAGCAGATGCAGCAGCAAATGAAGAAAGATATTCGGGCATTCACTGAAGTGCCAAGGTAAATGCATATTGCGCAGATGCTGCCTTTTCCTCCTTGGAAAGTGTGCCACAGGATGTCGAGCTCCCCCCACACTCAGGGATACTGGAAGAAGAGATATTTGCCTTCTCAAAGCGCTCTTGCATGCAATAGAAATCACTGGATTCATTTTCAGTGGGCCACTCGAAGATCTTTTATGTAATACTGCAACTTTTCCTGAGTAGAGATGAGAGTAACCACACGTGACATCAAGTCTCTCTCACAACTGCTGTCATTGCTGCCAGGCATTGGACATTCAGTTATAGGAATCCTTCTCTGTTAAATGGGAATGATTTGGAGATTGTTTTGCAACATCGGTGATGGCAGGCTTTACCCACATAGGAGAAGCCTTACAGACTGTTCTCATGCAGCGTGCCAGGCCTCCAGCTGCAGTGCCCAGTATTACTGGCATGTCTGCGGAAAGTGCTGATGATATAACTTTCCCTCAAGGTCATCCCACTGTAGCCAGACATCCCAGCAGGGAATGACAGATTCATCGTGCTCACACACATCTCCAACTATTGGGGGACCATCTGGAGCCTCCTGCACCGAGGATCAGAGACACAACCATCCGAGGAGCCTGGATTGCATTCCTTCTCCACCTTCTGCCACAGTTACTCTTCCCCCTTGGGGAGAACTCTGTCACAGTTTAAGTTTGCAATGTAAATCTAGTATATCTTGCACTGTCACCAAGGGAATTCATAGGTATAGAGCATACATAACTATGGGACATTATTACCCCATTTGAAGTGTTTTTCTTTGGGGGTGAAGGCTATAAGTGGGAGGAAGGGCAGGAATCCAACCATAAGAACATAAGAACATAAGAGATAGAAGCCCCTCGAGCCTGCTCCACCATTCAATAAGATCATGGCTGATCATCGACTTCAATTCCACTTTCCAGCCAGATCTCCTTAACCCTTGATTCCCCTAGAGTCCAAAAATCTATCTATCTCGGCCTCAAATATACTCAAAGACTCAGCATCCACAGCCTTTTGGGGCAGGGAATTCCAAAGATTCACAACCCTTTGAGAGAATAAATTCCTCCTCATCTCAGTCTTAAATGGCCTACCCCTTATCCTGAGACTATGCCCCCTAGTTCTAGACAATTCTGCCAGGGGAAACAACCTCTCAGCATCTACCAAGTCAATGGCCTTCAGCATCTTGTATGTTTCAATCAGATCACCTCTCATTCATCTAACCTGTATGTTAGCTTTCTGTGTTTCTTGCACAAGGACACCCAAATTTCTCTGAACACCAACATTTAAAAGTTTCTCACCATTATAAAAATATTCTTCCTACCAAAAGTGTTTTTCTATTCTTCCGACCAAAAGTGAATAACCTCAAATTTCCCTACATTATACTCCGTCTGACACCTTACTGCCCATTCACTTAGTCTATCTATATCCCTTTGCAGACACTTTGTGTTCTCCTCACAGCTTACTGACCCACCTAGCTTTGTATCGTCAGCAAACTTGGATATATTACACTCGGTCCCTTCATGAAGATAGATTGTAAAAAGCTGAGGCCCCAGCACTGATCTTTGCGGCACCCCATTAGTTAAAGCCTGCCAACCTGAAAAAGACCCGTTTATCCCTCCTCTCTGTTTTCTGTCTGTTAACCAATCCTCTATCCATGTTATTATATTACTCCCAACCCCATGATCCCTTATCTTGTATAACTACCTTTTATGTAGCATCTTATCGAATGCCTTTTGGAAATCCAAATATGCTATATCCATTGGTTCCCCTTTATCTACCCTGCTAGTTGCATCCTCAAAAATTCTAACAAATTTGCCAAACACGACTTCTCTTTCATAAAACCATGTTGACTCTGACTAATCATGTCATCATTTTCTAAGTGCCCTGATACCACTTCCTTAACAATGGATTCCAGCATTTTTCCCGACGACTGATGTCAGGCTAACTGGCCTGTAGTTCTGTATGTTCTCTCTCCCTCCTTTCTTGAATAGCAGTGTTACATTTGCTATCTTCCTATCCGCTGGGACTTTTCTAGAATCTAGAGAATTCTGAAAGACCAAAAAGAATGCATCCACTACCTCTGCAGCCAGCTCTTTTAGAACCCTAGATGTAGGCCGTCAGGTCCACAGCATTTGTCGGCTTTTAGTCCTATTAGTTTCTCTACCACTTTTTCTCTACTCATAGTAATTACATTAGACCCTTGATTCCCCACCATTTTGGTATGCTTTTTGTGTCTTCTACTGTGAAGACAGAAACAAAATATTTGTTAAACGTTTCTGCCATTTTCTTATTTCCCATAATAATTTCTCCTGTCTCAGCCGCGAAGAGACCAATGGTTACTTTCGCTACTCTCTTCCTTTTAACATACTTGCAGAAGCTCTTACAATCTGTATTTATATTTCTTGCTAGTTTTCTCTCATATTCTATTTTTTCCCTTTTTATCAATTTTTTGCTCATCCTTTGCTGGTTACTGAAACTCTTCCAATCCTCAAGCTTACTACTATTCTTCACAACATTATAAGCTTCTTCTTTCAACCAAATGCTATCCATAACTTCTTTAATTAGTCACTAACGGATCACTTTTCCCGTGGCATTTTTTGTTTCTCAATGGACTGTATTTTTGTTGAGAATTATGAAATATTTCTTTAAATGCTAGCCGCTATTTATCTACCGCCATACCTTTTAATCTATTTTTTCCATCTATCTTAAGCAACTCGCCCCTCATACCTATGTAATTGGCTTATTTTAAGTTTAAAACTCTAGTTTGTGACTTCGGCAAGTCACTCTCAAATGTGAAATTCGATCATATTATGATCATTCTGCCTCAGAGGATCCTTTACTTTGAGATTGGTAAGTCACCCTGTCACAATACACAATACAAGATCTAAAATAGCCTGTTCCCTGGTTGGTTCCATGATGTATTGTTTTAGGAAACTGTCCAGAATGCATTCCATGAAATCCTCCAGCAGATGGATGTAGTCGCTGTATTATAGAGGGGAGTGACATGACAGATTCTATGTTGGGGTTGGGTGTCCTTTATTTGCAATGGTTGTGCATTAGTGTTTTTGGCCATCTAATCATTATGGGCCTCCATCTCAGTCTCCTCTTCTTCCTTGGCCTTTTTCTATGGGGATGCTGCTGCATTGGACTCATCTTTCTGCAGCTACATGTTCATCCCCCTGCAGAGTATAATTAAGGAGCGCACAGCTAACCATGACAAACTTGAACACTTTTTCTGGACTGTACAGCAGCAGACTTCCAGAATGGTCTGAACAATGAAATTGGTGTTTAGGCATCCCAGTGTTGTGTTCCACTCTAATCTGAGTGGTGGTTTTGGGCTTCATTACATAGGATATACGACACAGAAACAGGCCATTCTGCCCAACCAGTCCATGCTGTCATTTATGCTCCACTCGAGCTTCCTCCTGTCTTTCCTCATCTAAATCTAGCAGCATAACCCTCAAATCCCTTCTTCCTCATATGCTTGTCTAGCCTCCCCTTAAATGCATTGATACTATTCGCTTCAACCACTCCCTGTGGTAGCGAGTTCCACATTCTCACCATTCTTTAGGTAAAAAAGTTTCTTCTGAATTCCCTGTTGTATTACCTTGCCCTTCTACTGTCATATAGTGATTTTCAAGAGCCCTCAGGACAACCTGTCATCCCTGTGAGTCAACGTGAGGATTGCGGACTGCTGCAGTATTAAGGAATCCTGGCTGCTTCCTGGATAGGCTGCATTGACATACAGGATGAGATTGTTATAGTTTGACACCAGCTGCATCTTAAGGTTGTGGAAGCCCTTCCTATTCCTGTAAGCATTCGGGTTCTGGTGCCACATGCATGCTATCTATATTGGAGGCCTCTAGATCATCAAGGTTCTGGACTCTCTCCTGCTGCTGTCTCCTTTCCCCTGGAAAACAGGTGAAGTTATTCCCAACAGTCAAACATGGCATCTGTGACTTGCTGAATGCGGACTGATTGATTTGGCAGATGATCTCTTTAGTCACTTGGAAAGATCTTGTAACATAAAGGACAAGTGAAGTGACACGTGTCACTTCATGGTAACAGGAAGAATGGTGTCAGTCAAGGAGTGGGCTACAAATCAGAGTGCAAAAGATGGCAGAGATATATTACAGCATTTGCAGTGAAGCAGAGGTATTGAAGTCAGGTCTCATGGGTGACATGGTCTGTAGACATGTTCGGTGGCAGGTCCGTATCTACCGCCCGAGCTGTCTCGCACTGCAGATGTTGTTCTACCAGGAGATGGTCTTCCTGATCCTGATCGTGCATTAGAATAGAAGTGAATAGTACCAATCTCGGTCTCCCCACTTTTCTAGGCAGCAGGTATTTACAATATAGTAATGCTTAAATGCAAAAGTTAGGAAAAGCTTGCAGCCAAAAAAAACAACGTTGCAGTAATACAACTAAACATTATACACACCTGAATTAAGAAAGTCGACTAAGCATCTTCGCTAGCTGCAGCCCCGATACACGTAGGGGCTGAAATTCTGTGTGAATTCCACCACCGGAGTTATTGCGGCTGACCAGTGAAATCCATGGGAAATGGCTGAAACAGTTATTTCCACACTTAGTAAAAGGTAACTGATCATTCCTTGCATCATTTACCTAAGTCTGGACAAGATCTGTAGCCTTTTTCAGGAGACACACACTAGCTCTTAGCTGAGTCAATTTCTCTGAGGTCATGGGAGGGCATAATGAGTGAGATTCCCGGGGAAGCCCAGGAACTCCCCCAGAAACATTCCCTTGACATGAGGAAAGGGGGCTTGTGTGGATGGAATATCCGCTAATGGCTCCCCCTCACCTGGAATTTAAAGAGGTAGTGCAACTGGGGTGGAATCCCAACATAGCCTGGTACCTCCCCAAATCCCTGCCCTCTTCAGGCCCAAAAATCTCGGATCCAAAATTTACCGTTCAGAATACATTTGAATCCAGGTTGATCAGCACAATAGAAAAATAAGAGGTTCTGGACATTGTTGAAACTACTGTTGCTCTCTAGTACCAACGTACTATAAAGATTTGTATATTTTACAGGACATAGGAAGAAAAATGGACTGGCTTTTAAGTACTCTCCATCTGCTGTTCGTATAGGGGCGGGTGATAGCTTTTTTTTCTCACATTGATGGTGGTTTTTCAGTTGAAAGTTTTACCGCACAGGAAATACAAAAACATATTCCTGATTAGAGTTCCTATGATTACTTCGACTTTGAAAACTGCTGATTTTAAATCTGCACGCTGCCAATCACTATTTAGAGGCATAGGGTGATAGCCAAAGACCGACTGACTGTAGTGCAGTTTAAAGGACATTTCACAATCAGCAGTAGAGTGAACTGATTGCCTGCTGATTCCATACACGATTCAACACTAAGAAACCACATATAAGAGCGGTTTTAAAAGCTGTGGAAGGCAGCTTGATACTTTGTGGGTTGAAGAATGTGCTTAAAGTGGTCACCATGAATTAAAGGCTTTGTTAAGAAAAACATCAAAATAGTTCTGTACGAATTTCAAAGAGCCACAGATTTTTTTTTAAAGTGTTTTCTCAATGTCTTTCAATCTTCTATAAATTATATACGAGCATGTAATGGCATGTAATGTCTGGGTAAAATTTACCAGTCCTCCTCTCCCAGTGGGGAGCTGGACTTGAAGTGAGCGCGGGTCGGAGCATCAATCATTATCATCCTAACTCTGAGCCAGACTCCCTTTGAGCATGCCTCCCCGCTGTGGGTGCTGGATCGGTGAAGGTGTCCTGTAGTTTATACCTTACTCTCTTTTTGTGAATTACATGAAAGAGGAAAAAGGCAGAGGTCCGGACTCCACCAGTGCTAAAGGCTTCTTATCAGTCCCCACTGCAGAAGGCACCAACACTAGTTTTCATCTCTTTCGACTAGATTCTAAAATGGTTGCCTCAGAGTGTAAAATAAAAACATAGAAACATAGAAAATAGGTGCAGGAGTAGGCCATTCGGCCCTTCGAGCCTGCATCACCACTCAATATGATCATGGCTGATCATTCATCTCAGTGCCCCTTTCCCGCTTTCTCTCCATACCCCTTGATCCCTTTAGCCGTAAGTGCCACATCTAACTCCCTCTTGAATATATCCAATGAACTGGCATCAACGACTCTCTGCGGCAGGGAATTCCACAGGTTAACAATTCTCTGAGTGAAGAAGTTTTTCCTCATCTCAGTCCTAAATGGCCTACCCCTTATCCAAAGACTGTGTCCCCTGGTTCTGGACATCCCCAACATCGGGAACATTCTTCCCGCATCTAACCTGTCCAGTCCCGTCAGAATCTTATACGTTTCGATGAGATCCTCTCTCATTCTTCTAAACTCCAGTGTATAAAGGCCCAGTTGATCCAGTCTCTCCTCATATGTCAGTCCAGCCATCCCTGGAATCAGTCTGGTGAACCTTCGCTTCACTCCCTCAATAGCAAGAACGTCCTTCCTCAGATTAGGAGACCAAAACTGAACACAATATTCCAGGTGAGGCCTCACCAAGGCCCTGTACAATTGCAGTAAGAGCTCCCTGCTCCTATATTCAAATCCCCTAGCTATGAAGGCCAACATGCCATTTACCTTCTTCACCACCTGCTGTACCTGCATGCCAACTTTCAATGACTGATGCACCATGACAACCAGGTCTCGTTGCACCTCCCCTTTTCCTAATCTGCCGCAATTCAGATAATATTCTGCCTTCGTGTTTTTGCCACAAAGTGGATAACCTCACATTTATCCACATTATACTGCATCTGCCATGCATTTTCCCACTCTCCTAACCTGTCCAAATCACCCTGCAGCCTCTCAGCATCCTCCTCACAGCTCACACCACCACCCATTTTAGTGTCATCTGCAAACTTGGAGATATTACATTCAATTCCTTCATCCAAATCATTAATGTATATTGTGAAGAGCTGAGGTCCCAGCACTGAGCCCTGCGGTATTCCACTAGTTATTGCCTCCCGTTCCGAAAAGAACCCATTTATCCCGACTCTCTGCTTCCTGCCTGCCAACCAATTCTCTATCCACGCCAGTACATTACCCCCAATACCATGTGCCTTGATCTTGTGCACCAATCTCTTATGTGGTACCTTGTCAAAGGCCTTTTGAAAGTCCAAATACACCACATCCACTGGTTCTCCCTTGTCCTCTCTACTAGTTACATCCTCAAAAAATTCCAGAAAATTGGTCAAGCATGATTTCCCTTTCATAAATCCATGCTGACTTGGACCGATCCTGCTATTTCATCCTTAATAAAAGATTCCAACATTTTCCTGACTACTGATGTCAGGCTAACTGGTCTATAATTACCCGTTTTCTCTCTCCCTCCTTTTTTAAAAAGTGGTGTGACATTAGCTACCCTCCAGTCCATAGAAACTGATCCAGAGTCGATAGACTGTTGGAAAATGATCACCAATGCAGCCACTATTTCTTGGGCCAGCTCCTTAAGTACTCTGGGATGCAGACAATCAGACCCTGGGGATTTATCGGCCTTCAATTCCATCAATTTCCCCAACACAATTTCCTGCCTAATAAGGATATCCTTCAGTTCCTCCTTCTCACGAGACCCTCGGTCTCCTAGTACATCCGGACGGTTATTTTTGTCTTCCTTCGTGAAGACAGAACCAAAGTATTTGTTCAATTGGTCTGCCGTTTCTTTGTTCCCCATTATTAATTCACCTGAGTCTGACTGCAAGGGACCTACGTTTGTTTTGACCAATCCTTTTCTCTTCACATATCTATAGAAGCTTTTGCAGTCAGTTTTTATGTTCCCCCCAAGCTTCCTCTCATACTCTATTTTCCCCCTCCTAATTAAACCCCTTGTCCTCTTCTGCTGAATTCTAAATTTCTCCCAGTCCTCAGGTTTGCTACTTTTTCTGGCCAATTAATATGCCTCTTCCTTGGATCTAACACTATCCTTAATTTCCCCTGTTCGCCATGGTTGAGCCTCCTTCCCTGTTTTATTTTTTACTCCAGACAGGGATGCACAACTGTTGAAGTTCATCCATGTGATCTATAAATGTTTGCAATTGTCTATCCACTGTCAATCCTTTAAGTATCATTTGCCAATCTATTCTAGCTAATTCATGCCTCATACCATCGAAGTTAGCTTTCGTTAAGTTTAGGACCCTAGTTTCTGAATTAACTGTGTCACTCTCAATCTTAATAAAGAAATCTACCATATTATAGTCACTTTTCCCCAAGGGGCCTCGCACAACAAAATTGCTAATTAGTCCCTTCTCAATACACATCACCCAGTCTAGGATGGGCAGCTCGCTAGTCGGTTCCTCCACATATTGGTCAAGAAAACCATCCCTAATACACTCCAGGAAATCTTCCTCTACCGCATTGCTACCAGTTTGATTAACCAAATCTATATGTAAATTAAAGTCACCCATGGTTACTGCTGTACCTTTATTGCACACATCCCTTATTTCTTGTTTTATGCTTTCCACAACCTCACTACTACTGTTTGGAGGTCTGTACACAACTCCCACCAGCATTTTCTGCCCTTTGGTATTCCGCAGCTCCACCCATACCAATTCCACATCATCCAAGCCAATGACCTTCCTTACTATTGCATTAATTTCTTCTTTGACCAGCAACGCCACCCCGCCTCCTTTTCCTCTCTGTCTATCCTTCCTAACTGCTGAATACCCCTGGATGTCGAGTTCCCAGCCTTGGTCACCCTGGAGCCATGTCTCTGTGATGCCAATTACATCGTATCCATCAACTGCTATCTGCGTAGTTAATTCGTCCACCTTATTCCGAATACTCCTCGCATTGAGGCACAGAGCCTTCAGGTTTGTCTTTTTAACACACCTTGCCCCTTTAGAATTTTGCTGTAATGTGGCCCTTTTTGTTTTTTGCCTTGGGATTCTCTGCCCTCCACTTTTACTATTCTCCTTTCTATCTTTTGCCTCTGTCTCCCTTTTATTTCCCTCTGCCTCCCTGCATAGGTTCCCATCGCCCTGCCATACCAGATAACTCCTCCCCAACAGCACTAGCAAACACTCCCCCGAGGACATTGGTTCTGGTCCTACCCAGGTGTAGACCGTCCCGTTTGTACTGGTCCCACCTCCCCCAGAACCGGTTCCAATGCCGCAGGAGTTTGAATCGCTCCCTTCTGCACCACTCCTCAAAGCCACGTATTCATCTGAGCACGTGGCACTGGTAGCAATCCTGAGATTACTACTTTTGAGGTCCTAATTTTTAAATTAGCTCCGAGCTCCCTAAATTCGTCTCGTAGGACCTCATCCCATTTTTTACCTATAACGTTGGTACCTATGTATACCACGACAACTGGCTGTTCACCCTCCCTTTACAGAATGTCCTGCACCTGCTCCGAGACATCCTTGACCCTTGCACCAGGGAGGCAACATACCATCCTGGAGTCTCGGTTGCGGCCGCAGAAACGCCTATCTATTCCACTTACAATCGAATCCCCTATCACTGTAGCTCTCCCACTCTTTTTACTGGCCTCCTGTGCAGCAGAGCCACCCACGGTGCCGTGAACTTGGCTGCTGCTGCCCTCCCCTGATGAGTCATCCCCCTCAACAGTACCCAAAGCGGTGTATCTGTTTTGCAGGGGGATGACCTCAGAGGACCCCTGCTCTTGCTTCCTTACACTGCTCTTCCTGCTGGTCACCTATTCACTATCTGGCTGAGTACCCTTTACCTGCGGTGTGACCAACTCGCTAAACGTGCTGTTCACGTCATTCGCAGCATCGTGGATGCTCCAGAGTGAATCCACCCGCAGCTCCAGTACCGCAAAGCGGTCCGTCAGGAGCTGGAGGTGGATACACTTCCCGCACATGTGGTCATCAGGGACACTGGAAGCGTCCCTGACTTCCCTCATGGTTGAATTTGTAATACAGGTTGAGGGTGAGGAAGTACTGTCTCAAACGAGCGTACTATGCTTAAACAAAGGGGACGACAGTGGGATGAGGGCAGAGTTGGCTAAAGTAGACTGGGAACACAGACTAAATGGTTGCACAATTGAAGAACAGTGGAGGACTTTTAAGGAGCTCTTTCATAGTGCTCAACAAAAATATATTCCAGTGAAAAAGAAGGGCGGTAAGAGAAGGGATAACCAGCTGTGGATTACCAAGGAAATAAAGGAGAGTATCAAATTAAAAACCAATGCATATAAGGTGGCCAAGGTTAGTGGGAAACTAGAAGATTGGGAAAATTTTAAACAACAGCAAAGAATGACTAAGAAAGCAATAAAGAAAGGAAAGATAGATTACGAAAGTAAATTTGCGCAAAACATAAAAACAGATAGTAAAAGCTTTTACCGATTTATGAAACGGAAAAGCGTGACTAAAGTAAATGTTGGTCCCTTAGAAGATGAGAAGGGGGATTTAATAATGGAAAATGTGGAAATGGCTGAGACTTTAAACAATTATTTTGCTTCGGTCTTCACAGTAAAAGACACAAAAACCATGCCTCAAATTGCTGGTCACGGGAATGTGGGAAGGGAGGACCTTGAGACAATCACTATCACTCGGGGGGTAGTGCTGGACAGGCAAATGGATCTCAAGGTAGACAAGTCTCCTGGTCCTGATGAAATGCATCCCAGGGTATTAAAAGAGATGGCGGAAGTTATAGCAGATGCATTCGTTATAATCTACCAAAATTCTCTGGACTCTGGGGAGGTACCAGCGGATTGGAAAGCAGCTAATGTAACGCCTCTGTTTAAAAAAAGGGGGCAGGCAAAAGGCAGGTAACTATAGGCAGGTTACTTTAACATCTGTAGTGGGGAAAATGCTTGAAGCTATCATTAAGGAAGACATAGCAGGACATCTAGATAGAAATAGTGCAATCAAGCAGACGCAACATGGATTCATGAAGGGGAAATCATGTTGAACTAATTTACTGGAATTCTTTGAGGATATAATGAGCATGGTGGATAGAGGTGTACCGATGGATGTGGTGTATTTAGATTTCCAAAAGGCATTCGATAAGGTGCCACACAAAAGGTTACTGCAGAAGATAAAGGTACGCGAAGTCAGAGGAAATGTATTATCATGGATAGAGAATTGGCTGGCTAACAGAAAGCAGAGAGTCAGGATAAATGAGTCCTTTTCGGGTTGGAAATCGGTGGTTACTGGTGTGCCACAGGGATCGGTGCTGGGACCACAACTGTTTACAATATACATAGATGACCTGGAAGAGGGGACAGAGTGTAGTGCAACAACATTTGCAGATGATACAAAGATTAGTGGGAAAGCGGCTTGTGCAAATGACACAGAGAGGCTGCAAAGAGATTTATATAGTTTAAGCAAATGGGCTAAGGTTTGGCAGATGGAATACAATGTCGGAAAATGTGAGGTCATCCATCTTGGAAAAAAAAACAATAAAAGGGAATATTATTTGAATGGGGAGAAATTACAACATGCTGTGGTGCAGAGGGACCTGGGGGTCCTTGTGCATGAATCCCAAAAAGTTAGTTTGCAGGTGCAGCAGGTAATCAGGAAGGCGAATGGAATGTTGGCCTTCATTGCGAAAGGGATGGAGTACAAAAGCAGGGAGGTCCTGCTGCAACTGTACAGGGTATTGGTGAGGCCGCACCTGGAGTACTGCGTGCAGTTTTGGTCACCTTACTTGAGGAAGGATATACTAGCTTTGGAGGGAGTACAGAGACGATTCACTAGGCTGATTCTGGAGATGAACGGGTTACCTTATGATGATAGATTGAGTAGACTGGGTATTTACTCGTTGGAGTTCAGAAGGATGAAGGGTGATCTTATAAAATAATGAAAGGGATAGACAAGATAGAGGCAGAGAGGTTGTTTCCACTGGTCGGGGAGACTAGAACTAGGGGGCACAGCCTCAAAATACGGGGGAACCAATTTAAAACCGAGCTGAGAAGGAATTTCTTCTCCCAGAGGGTTGTGAATCTGTGGAATTCTCTGCCCAGGGAAGCAGTTGAGGCTAGCTCATTGAATGTATTCAAATCACAGATAGATAGATTTTTAACCAATAAGGGAATTAAGGGTTATGGGGAGCGGGCGGGTAAGTGGAACGAGTCCACGGCCAGTTCAGCCATGATCTTGTTGAATAGTGGAGCAGGCTCGAGGGGCTAGATGGCCTACTCCTGTTCCTAATTCTTATGTTCTTCTGTTCTTATGTTATAATACAGGAGGAACATAACACATGGACTTTCAGAAGGCGTTCGACAAGGTCCCACACAAGAGATTGATGTGCAAAGTTAGAGCACATGGGATTGGGGGTAGTGTACTGACATGGATTGAGAACTGGTTGTCAGACAGGAAGCAAAGAGTAGGAGTAAATGGGTACTTTTCAGAATGGCAGGCAGTGACTAGTGGGGTACCGCAAGGTTCTGTGCTGGGGCCCCAGCTGTTTACACTGTACATTAATGATTTAGATGAGGGGATTAAATGTAGTATCTCCAAATTTGCGGATGACACTAAGTTGGGTGGCAGTGTGAGCTGCGAGGAGGATGCTGTGAGGCTGCAGAGCGACTTGGATAGGTTAGGTGAGTGGGCAAATGCATGGCAGATGAAGTATAATGTGGATAAATGTGAGGTTATCCACTTTGGTGGTAAAAACAGAGAGACAGACTATTATCTGAATGGTGACAGATTAGGAAAAGGGGAGGTGCAAAGAGACCTGGGTGTCATGGTACATCAGTCATTGAAGGTTGGCATGCAGGTGCAGCAGGCGGTTAAGAAAGCAAATGGCATGTTGGCCTTCATAGCAAGGGGATTTGAGTACAGGGGCAGGGAGGTGTTGCTACAGTTGTACAGGGCATTGGTGAGGCCACACCTGGAGTATTGTGTACAGTTTTGGTCTCCTAACCTGAGGAAGGACATTCTTGCTATTGAGGGAGTGCAGCGAAGGTTCACCAGACTGATTCCCGGGATGGCGGGGCTGACCTATCAAGAAAGACTGGATCAACTGGGCTTGTATTCACTGGAGTTCAGAAGAATGAGAGGGGACCTCATAGAAACATATAAAATTCTGACGGGGTTAGACAGGTTAGATGCAGGAAGAATGTTCCCAATGTTGGGGAAGTCCAGAACCAGGGGTCACAGTCTAAGGATAAGGGGTAAGCCATTTAGGACCGAGATGCGGAGGAACTTCTTCACCCAGAGAGTGGTGAACCTGTGGAATTCTCTACCACAGAAAGTTGTTGAGGCCAATTCACTAAATATATTCAAAAAGGAGTTAGATGAGGTCCTTACTGCTAAGGGGATCAAGGGGTATGGCGAGAAAGCAGGAATGGGGTACTGAAGTTGAATGTTCAGCCATGAACTCATTGAATGGCGGTGCAGGCTAGAAGGGCCGAATGGCCTACTCCTGCACCTATTTTCTATGTTTCTATGTTTCTATGTCCGTGCTCTCCTGGCATGACTTAACCCTTGGATACACTTAAGTTGGCAACAACAATGCTCAATGTTACTGACTGATAAAGAAAGAAAAAGAAAAGCTACTCACCAATCACTTACCGCCTTGGCTGTGACATCATCTGTCAATTTGTTTCTACTTTTTTGCCTTCTCCCTGTAGCTGCACAAGCACACCTCTCCACGCACCTCCCGAGACTCTCGCCGACACACCATGACTCCCGCTGACTCTCCGACGCTGGGCCTTTTTATAGGCCTCTCCACGACTCTTACCGACGCACCACTTATCCTCCTAATTTATTCAATGTCCCAGCTTCCACAGCTCTCTGAGGCAGCGATTTCCACAGATTTACAACCCTCTGAGAGAAGAAATTTCTCCTCATCTCAGTTTTAAATTGATTGCCCCTTATTCTAAGATCATGCCCTCTGGTTCTAGTCTTCCCCAGCAGTGGAAACATCCTCTCTGCATCCATCTTGTCATGCCCCCACATAATCTTATACGTTTTGATAAGATCACCTCTCATTCTTCTGAATTCCAATGAGTAGAGGCCCAAGCTACTCAACATTTCCTCATAAGTCAAACCACTCATCCTCGGGATCAACCTAGTGAACCTTCTCTGAACTTCCTCCAAAGCAAGTATATCATTTTGTAAATATGGAAACCAAAACTGAACGCAGTATTCCAGGTGTGGCCTCGCCAATACCTTGTGTAGCTATAGCAAGACTTCCTTGCTTTTATACTCCATCCTCTTTGCAATAAGAACCTAAGAAATGGGAACAGGAGTTGGCCATATGGCCCCTCGAGCCTGCTCTGCCATTCAATAAGATCATGGCTGATCTGATCATGGACTCAGCTCCAGTTCCCCGCCCACTCCCCATAACCCCTTATTCCCTTATTATTTACGAAACTGTCTATTTCTGTCTTAAATGTATTCAATGTCACGGCTTCGACAGCTCTCTGAGGCAGCGAATTCCGCAGATTGACAACCCTCTGAGAGAAGAAATTTCTCCTTATCTCTTTTTTAAATGGGCGGCCTTTTATTGTAAGATCGTGCCCTCTAGTTCTAGTCTCCCCCATCAGTGGAAACATCCTCTCTGCATCCACCTTGTCAAGCCCCTTCATAATCTTATACGTTTCGATAAGATTACCTCTCATTCTTCTGAATTCCAATGAATAGAGGCCCAACCTACTCAACCTTTCCTCAGAAGTCAACCCCCTTGTTATGTCTTTAATACTTTTAAGAATGACTCCACGAGGTCTTGTATTGTACCTGAGCTGTTGTGACCTTAGTCCCATTTATGGTAAATCCAGAGTGAGGCACAAGCATGGTGGGCAGCCTTTTATACTGGGCTCTGCACACCTATGGTCTCCCACCACAGTGCCCTCTGGTGGCACACCTTATGTGACTATACAGTTCGTATAGATGGTCCACATACATGACATCCCTTCCCCCAAGTCGTTAATGCAAATTGACTCGTACATAGATGACCTGGAAGAGGGGACAGAGTGTAGTGTAACAACATTTGCAGATGACACAAAGATTAGTGGGAAAGCGGCATGTGTAGATGACACAGAGAGGCTGCAAAGAGATTTGGATAGGTTAAGTGAATGGGCTAAGGTTTGGCAGATGGAATACAATGTCGGAAAGTGTGAGGTCATCCACCTTGGGAAAAAAAACAGTAAAAGGGAATATTATTTGAATGGGGAGAAATTACAACATGCTGAGGTGCAGAGGGACCTGGGGGTTCTTGTGCATGAATCCCAAAAAGTTAGTTTGCAGGTGCAGCAGATAATCAGGAAGGCGAATGGAATGTTGGCCTTCATTGCGAGAGGGATGGAGTACAAAAGCAGGGAGGTCCTGCTGCAACTGTACAGGGTATTGGTGAGGCCACACCTGGAGTACTGCGTGCAGTTTTGGTCACCTTACTTAAGGAATGATATACTAGCTTTGGAGGGGGTACAGAGACGATTCACTAGGCTGATTCCGGAGATGAGGGGGTTACCTTATGATGATAGATTGAGTAGACTGGGTCTTTACTCGTTGGAGTTCAGAAGGATGAGGAGTGATCTTATAGAAACATTTAAAATAATGAAAGGAATAGAAAGATAGAGGCAGGTAGTTTGTTTCCACTGGTCGGGGAGACTAGAACTAGGGGGCACAGCCTCAAAATACGGGGGAGCCAATTTAAAACCGAGTTGAGAAGTCATTTCTTCTCCCAGAGGGTTGTGAATATGTGGAATTCTCTGCCCAAGGAAGCAGTTGAGGCTAGCTCATTGAATGTATTCAAGTCACAGATAGATAGGTTTTTAACCAATAAGGGAATTAAGGGTTACGGGGAGTGGGCGGGTAAGTGGAGTTGAGTCCACGGCCAGATCAGCCATGATCCTGTTGAATGGCGGAGCAGGCTCGAGGGGCTAGATGGCCTACTCCTGTTCCTAATTCTTATGTTCTTATGTTCTTATGTACATTGACGGTGACCTGGGCTTTGCTCTTCCTGGTTGACCATTGGAGGGTTGCTTCTAGCTTGGGAGGGTTGGTAATGAGATTTGTTGCAAGTGGAGATCCCCGTGGTTTCTGGTTGTGAGTCCATGACTACTCCATTCTCCCCCCCCACACAGAGATCATGCTTATGGCCCATTGCATGCAAGTTGCATTCAAGTTCATCACATGGGTTTTACATTTACATCTTGGTACATTTGTTAGGTGGATTACAGTTGCATTTCTTTTTGTGTGGTACATTTACATGATCAGTTACATGATCTAGTTCCAGCATGGCCAGATGAGATCCGGGTCATCTGATGGCGGCGCAGCGCCCTATGCTAGTGGGTCTGTGGGCGAGGTGAGCTCATTTTGCTGGAGTTGCCAGACCTCAGGGCTCTTGCTGTTACTCTTAGTGTCGGGCAGGCCCAAAGACAGCTGATGTGTATGTGACCTCCCTGTCCTTTTCGTTTGCACAGTGTCGCTGCTGCTCCCTGAGAAGCGGCCTGAGTGAGTGAATGTTTCGTCTAAGCGACGGTGGGGCTGCCTCGTCTTGTCCAGCAGTTTGCAGGGGACTGCTGACTTGCTTTCCTTGAGGGCACTGTTGTGAGCACTCTCTAGTTCCGGATCCTGGCTGGTCCCGATCCTGTTCGGAAGAGCCGTTGCAGGTGACCCTTCGCTCTTGGTCATTGCCGTGGTGGTGAGTGGGCTTGTGGGCTGCGCCTTTTCCACTCAGGTGGTGGGCGACGGTCGCATAGGCGCAGCTTACTGTTTCTGGCGCGTGGCGGTTCCTGCCATCGAGTGCCTGCAATGTTAAACCAATCTGAGGCAGGGAAGCCTACTGGTGCCTCTGCTCTCCTAAAATCATTTACTCTGTGGCTTTTCTTCTTCTGTCAGCTGTGGGGACACTTTATGACACATCGTTCTGGTCCCGGGGACACAGCATTGGGTAGCCCACTGGACCTATAAACGATCGCCCGCTACATTGGCTGATTGCAATTTGCACCCGATATCGCTCAACAACATTTTGCTTGTTACAGCTGGACTTTTACATTGGTTACCAATTTCAAGCAGTTAATTCAAAAATGGCGGTTTGCTGGCCTCTTTTAAAATAGCCATATTACTTTTACCCCAATCGTCTTCCTTGCGTGGAACCACGCGTCGTTGCTCCATTCGCGCTGCACCTCGTGGTTTGGACGCCATCTTTTCCCTGTCCATGATGTCGACTGCCGCGATCTTCTTTCTCAGGGATTCTGCCACTGAAGCTGGGAAGGCGCCCTCGAATCCAATCTTTTTCCCCAGGAGTCCTGTCACTGAAACCGGGAAGGTGCGTTCGGGTCGTCTCGGCCGAATCATCGCCACGCAGTCATGATGAGTGGTCTGTGCCTTGGGGGCTGCGCGGATCTGTTCTCCGGTGCCTGGTCCAACCGAAGGTGGGGGCTTGCTCTGCCTCGGGGCATGGGGGATGTCAATTGCTGGAGGGATGAAGTCTTCCCAGTTCTAATGAATCTTCCCCATCCACCTTCTTCCAAGTAGCGTTGGTCCATCACTTGAAACAATCCACAATGGTAAATTGTGCACTGCGCCATCATGGGATACACTTATATCCGCATTACCAACAACTGATATCAGTTCCTTGGTGTAGGTGTTCAGCTTTGCCTGAACCGGGACCAGCTTGGGTCATTTAGCTTGATCGTTCCATAGCTTCTCAAAGACTTCCTGGCTCATTACTGACTGACTCGCCCCTGTGTCCACTTACATCAAGACTGGAACGCCATTTATCTCGACTTTCATTTTTACTGGAGGACAATCTGTGGTGAAGTTATATACTCCATACACTTTGTCCTGGGACTGAGCTGCCTCTCTAGCCATCTCCTCATAATCCGCCCTGGATTCACAGCCATCTGCTGACTCCTCTTCCACGTGGTGAGTCACAGCTCTTTCGCACATTCGCTGGCGGTGGCCCTTTGTGCTGCAGCCTTTGCAGACATAGTCTCTGAGCCGACATTGATGAGCCCTGTGATTACCTCCGCAATGCCAGCATGGTGCTACTCGACTTATGTTTGCACCATTCGGCGGATTCTGAGTTAAAGGACTTGGGGACCTGTATGCTCTGCCCTGGGCAGATTCACGTTCAACAGTTCTGCCTATGAAAGGCGACAGTCTATTTACAGTACTTGCCAGGTTTGAGTCCTGAGAGGGAGTCATCATCTGCTTGGTGCTGCAGCTTGAGGTCATGAACACCTGGCTGACGCTGATGGCCTTCTGCAGAGTGACGGTGGTTTCAGCAGACAGTAGTCTATGAAGAAGGGCCTCATGACCGATGCCAATTACGGAGACGTCCCGCAAAGCATTGGCGAGGGTGTGCCGAATTCACATGGTCCTGCCAGCCTCCTGAGGTTGGCAGCGTACTTCGCGATTTCTTGGCCCTTGTGGCAGCGGTGTGTATAAAATTGATGCCTGGCCATGAGGATGCTCTCCTTCGTTTTGAGTTGGTCCCGAATTAGCACTTTCAGCTCCTCATATGATTTGGTCGTTGTTTTCTCTGGTGCAAGCAAGTTCCTGACGAGGTCGTAGACCACGGGCCCACAATTGGTCAACAGTATAGCTCTGCGCTTATCTGCCAGCGTGGCCAGATCATCGCCTACCAGGTCGTTTGCTACGAAAGCTGCTCCGTAAAGGCTTCCCAATCTTCACCCTTTGAGAACTTTTCTAATGCACCAACGTTAGTCATTTTTGCGTGAAAGTTCGTAATCTCGTTGCCAGTTGTTATGTCTTTAATTCTCTTATGAATGACTTCATGAGGTCTAGTATTGCACTTGAGCTGTTGTGACCTTAGTCCCATGTATTGTAAATCCAGAGTGAGGTACAAGCATAGTGGGCAGCCTTTTATACTGGGCCTACACACCGATGCAGGTGACCCTCAGGTCTCCCACCGCAGTGCACACTGGTGGCATGCCTTATGTGACTATAGAGTTAGTGTTATGTCTTGAATAAAGAATCTGACCAGATACTGTGAGCTGAAAGTAAGGTGTGACCGTAGTCCTTTATTACAAGTCTCCAGAGTGCCTCTCTATCCTGTGAGGCCTCCTTTTTTACAGGTGATCCCAAGGGATTGTGGGATCCCTTGGGACTCCAGGGGATGAGCCCTCTGGTGGCTAAACAAGGTATTTACAGGTTTACATATATAACAACACTCCCCCACCAAAGTCAATAGTGTAACTATTTACATTGTGAGTCGAACTGGGGTCTTCCTTTCCCTGGTTGATCGTCTCGGTGCAAATGCTGGTTTTGGTGAGTCATTTGTTGGGCCCTCGCGGGGCTGCTGTGCAGCTGGCCTTGCTGGGCTGCTGGGCGTGGTGAGTCCTGCTGGGCTGCTACGGGTGATGGGTTCTGCTTCGTGGTCAACCGCTGGGTCGGTTGCCACTTGTGTGTATGTTGGGGGGGTCGAAAAACGTAGAGTCTATTGTTGGTTGTTCTGGTTAGTCCGTGAATCTGAGTTTGGTTTGGTCCAAGTGTTTCCTGTATGTGAGTCCATTTCAAAGTTTGACCCAAAACACCCTGCTCCCCTCTTTGGCCACGACAGTGCCGGAAAGCCACTTGGCACCTTGTCCATAATTTAATACAAATAAAGGATCATTGATTCAATCTCGTGTGACATATTTGCGCTATCATGGTATGCACTTTGTTGAAGCCACCTGCTCTCTACCTGTTCGTGTAGATCAGGGTGAACTAACTAAAGCCTTGTCTTAAGTGCTCTTTTCATGAGCAGTTCAGCGGGTGGGATCCCTGTGAGTGAGTGGGGTCTCGTGTGGTAGCTAAGCAGGACTCGGGATAGGCGAGTGTGCAGTGAGCCTTCAGTTACCCTCTTTAAGCCTTGCTTGATGGTTTGCACTGCTCTCTCTGCCTGACCATTGGATGCTGGTTTAAACGGGGCAGATGTGACATGTTTGATCCTGTTACACGTCATGAATTCTTTGAACTCAGCACTGGTAAAACATGGCCCGTTGTCGCTCACCAGGACATCGGATAGGCCGTGTGTGGCAAACATGGCCCGCAGGCTTTCAGTAGTGACAGCGGACGTGCTTACCGACATTATCTCACATTCAATCCACTTGGAGTACGCGTCTACAACCACAAGGAACATTTTACTCAAGAACGGGCCTGCATAGTCGACGTGTACCCCAGACCACGGTTTGGAGGGCCAAGACCATGAACTTAACGGCGCCTCCCGGGGTGCATTGCTTAACTGTGAACATGTATTACATCTGTGGATGCAGGACTCTAAGTCCACATCGATACCAGGCCACCACACGTGGGATCTGGCTATCACTTTCATCATTACGATGCCTGGGTGGGTACTGTGGAGGTCATTGATGAAGGTATTTCTGCCCTTCTTGGGGACGACTACTCGATTGCCCCATAGAAGGCAGTCTGCCTGTATAGACATTTCATCTTTGTGCCACTGGAACGGCTTTATCTCTTCCTGCATTTCCACTGGGACACTGGACGAGCTCCCGTGAAGAACACAGCTTTTGACTAGAGATAATAAGGGGTCCTGGCTTGTCCCGGTTTTGATCAGCCGGGCAGCAACGGGTGATTGCTCACTCTCAAATGCTTCCATAAACATGGCTAGATCTGCGGGCTGCGCCATTTCCACCCCCGTGGTTGGCAATGGCAACCTACTGAGAGCATCTTCGCAGTTTTCTATGCCTGGCCTGTGGCAGATGGTGTAGTTGTATGCCGACAACGTGAATGCCCATCTCTGGATGCGGGCCGATACATTGGTATTTACCCCTTTACTGTCGGCGAACAGGGATTTAAGTGGCTTATGGTCAGTTTCCAATTCGAATTTTCCCCAAACAGGTATTGATGCATTTTCTTTACCCCATAAACACACGCAACGCTTCTTTCTCAATCATGCTGTAGGCTTTCTCAGCCTTAGACAGACTCCTGGTTGCTTAAGCAACCGGTTGCAGTTTCCCGAAATCATTAGCTTGTTGCAAAACACACCCGACGCCATATGACGACGCATCACATGCTAGTACCAAACGCTTACATGGATCATACAACACAAGCAATTTGTTTGAGCATATCAATTTTCTCGCTTTTACAAAGGCATTTTTTTGGCTTTTGCCCCAAACCCATTCATCCCCTTTCATAGAAAGACATGCAGTGGTTCTAACAGTGTGCTGAGACCCGGTAAGGAGTTACCAAAGTAGTTCAGATACCCAGAAATGACCGCAGCTCCATCACGTTCTGTGGCCTCGGTGCGTTCTCGATTGCTTTCGTCTTTGCGTTGGTGGGCCGGGAACTCCACTTCAGGTGCCAGGAAAATGCATTTCGAGCATTTTAACCTGAGCCCCACGCGGTTGAGTCGACTAAGAACCTCCTCCAGGTTCTGCAGGTGCTTGACTGTGTTCCGACCTGTGACCAAGTTGCCGTCCTGGAAGACCACGGTGTGCGGGACCGACTTCAGTAAGCTTTCCATGTTTCTCTGCAATATCGCCGCCGCTGATCGGATTCAAAACGGGCATCTGTTATAAACAAAAAGACCTTTGTGAATGTTGATGCAGGTGAGGACCTTTGATGATTCCTCCAGTTCCTGCATCATGTAGGCTTAAGTCAGATCCAGTTTCGTGAACGTCTTTCCTCCCGCTAGTGTTGCAAAGAGGTCGTCGGCCTTTGGTAGTGATATTGGTCCTGCAGGGACAGTTACTTTGTAATCGCCACAGATTCTGATGGTGCCGTCTCCCTTGAGGACTGGGACGATAGGACTGGCCCACTCATTGAACTCGATCGGGGAAATGATGCCCTCTCTTTGCAGCCGGTCTAGCTCAATCTCTACCCTTTCTCTCATCATGTATGGGACTGCTCTCACATTCTGCTGGATGGGCCACGCCCCTGGAATTAGACGGATCAGCAATTTTGCTCCTTAGAATCTCCCGATGTCTGTTTCGAACAGCGAAGGAAATTTGTTTAAGACTTGGGAACACAAAGTGTCGTCAGTGGGTGATAGCGCTCGTACTTCGTCCCAGTTCCAGCGTATCTTTCTCAGCCAGATCCTGCCGAGCAGCATGGGACCATTGGCCGGTACCACCCAGAGTGGTAGCTTGTGCACCGCTCCATCGTAGGAGACCTTTACGATAGCACTGCCGATTACAGGTATCAGTTCTTTCGTGTAAGTTCTTAGTTTTGTGCGCACTGGAGTTAAGACTGGCCTTGAGGCATTGTTGCACCACAACCTTTCGAAAGCCTTTTTGCCCATGATGGACTGGCTCATGCCCGTGTCCAGCTCCATTGATACCGGGAGTCCATTTAATTCAGCATTATCAGGGGACAATTCGTGGTGAATGTATGCACCCCATGTACCTCTGCCTCCTCAATCTGAGGCTCTGGTTCGTCGTGATCCTCCATGGATCTGTCCTCCTCTGCAACATGGTGGTTTGCAGGTTTAACAGGCTTTGCAGCTCGCCGGCACACTCATTGGAGGTGTCCCATTGTGCCACAGCCCTTGCAAATTTACTCTTTGAATCGGCATGAATAGAAACAGTGATCACCCCTGCAGCGCCAACAAGGTGTTAATGGCCTTGCATTCATCACCCTTGATGGTGGACTCTTAGACATCCGCGGACATGTAGCTGCAGGTATGTGTGACCTGCCCTGTACATTACGATTCGAAGACAACATCACTTTGTTCACAGTACTTGTAGCAGCACTCATGTGCTGAGAGATTTGCTTCGTATTGTCACTGGTGGCAATGAACGCCTCGGCTATCACTATGGCCTTACTCATAAGAACATACGAACATAAGAATTAGGAACAGGAGTAGGCCATCTAGCCCCTCGAGCCTGCTCCGCCATTCAACAAGATCATGGCTGATCTGGCCGTGGACTCAGCTCCACTTACCCGCCCACTCCCCATAACCCTTAATTCCCTTATTAGTTAAAAATCTATCTATCTGTGACTTGAATACATTCAATGAGCTAGCCTCAACTGCTTCCTTGGGCAGAGAATTCCACAGATTCACAACACTCTGGGAGAAGAAATTCCTTTTCAACTCGGTTTTAAATTGCCTCCCCCGTATTTTGAGGCCCCCTAGTTCTAGTCTCCACGACCAGTGGAAACAACCTCTCTGCCTCTATCTTGTCTATCCCTTTCATTATTTTAAATGTTTCTATAAGATCACCCCTCATCCTTCTGAACTCCAACGAGTAAAGACCCAGTCTACTCAATCTATCATCATAAGGTAACCCCCTCATCTCCGGAATCAACCTAGTGAATCGTCTCTGTACCCTCTCGAAAGCCAGTATATCCTTCCTTAAGTAAGGCGACCAAAACTGCACGCAGTACTCCAGGTGCGACCTCACCAATACCCTATACAGTTGCAGAAGGACCTCCCTGCTTTTGTACTCCATCCCTCTCGCAATGAAGGCCAACATTCCATTTGCCTTCCTGATTACCTGCTGCACCTGCAAACTAACTTTTTGGGATTCATGCACAAGGAGTTTCATTATCTAAAGGGGCTGCTCCTGAAATTCTGGCTGCACTCCAGTCCCACTCTCCTGATCTTTGGGCACCCTGTGTGGAGGGGAGCGGGTAGGTCCGAGGGCCTCCTCGTAGGACTGCTCCTGGGCACGGCCAAGGGTGCCATCAGCCGGTCCAGGCAGCGGGCGGTCGAGGGGGTCGTTCAACCTGACTGCCTGCCTCTGTTCCGCTCTTACATCCGGTCCAGGGTGTCCTTGGAGATGGAGCACGCGGTGTCCACCGGTACGCTCGCGGCCTTCCGCGAGAGGTGGGCACCGGAGGGACTGGAGTGCATCATCACGCCCGGCAACCAAATTTTAATTTGATTTTACGTTTTAAAGTTTCATTTGTTTTAATTGCCAGTGCTTTTAGTGTCCCCCTCCCCTTTTATAGGGGGCACTGGAAAAAATGTGATTTTAGCGCCCAAAAAAAGAAAAACACAAAAAAAAACAGGTGGCACGGTTTAATGTTTTATGTTTTACAGGTAAACTCCAAAAGAGTTTCATGCACAAGGACCCCCAGGTCCCCCTGCACCACAGCATGTTGTAATTTCTCCCCATTCAAATAGTATTCCCTTTTTTTGTTTTTTTTCCCAAGGTGGATGACCTCACACTTTCCGACATTGTATTCCATCTGCCAAACCTTAGCCCATTCGCTTAGCCTATCTAAATCTCTTTGCAGCCTCTCTGTGTCCTCTACACAACCTGCTTTCCCACTAATCTTTGTGTCATCTGCAAATTTTGTTGCACTACACTCTGTCCCCTCTTCCTGGTCATCTATGTATATTGTAAACAGTTGTGGTCCCAGCACCGATCCCTGTGGCACACCACTCACCACCGATTTCCAACCCGAAAAGGACCCATTTATCCCGACTCTCTGCTTTCTGTTAGCCAGCCAATTCTCTATCCATGCTAATACATTTCCACTGACCCCGCGTAACTTTATCTTCTGCAGTAACCTTTTGTATGGCACCTTATCGAATGCCTTTTGAAAATCTAAATACACCACATCCATCGGTACACCTCTATCCACCATGCTCGTTATATCCTCAAAGAATTCCAGTAAACATGATTTCCCCTCAAGTTACTCAAGGTTGGGGTCCCTACAGTCAAAAGTTTGCAAAGCATGGTTTTGTGGCCAATGCCAAGTACGAAAAAGACTCTGAGCATGTGCTCCAAATATCCTTCAAATTCGCAATGTCCTGCAAGGTTTCTTAGCTTGGCGACATAACTCGCCACTTCCTGGCCTTCAGACATTTTGTTGGTGTTGAACCAGTACCTCGCCATCAGAACATTTTCCTTCGGGTTCAAATGCTCTCGGACCAGTGTGCACAAATCGTCGTACGATTTCTCCGTGGATTTCGCTGGAGTGAGCAGATTCTTCATGAGGCCATACATTGGTGCCTCACAGACGGTGAGGAGGATCGCCCTTCATTTGGCAGCGCTCTCGTTTCCCATCTAGCTCGTTGGCCATGAAATATTGGTCGAGTCGCTCCACAAAAGTTTCCCAATCATCTCCCCCCAGAAATTTCTCCATTCTCTGCATCTTTGGGTTCGCTATCTGTATCTCGTCGCCAGCTGTTGTGTATGGAGAAAGAGTCAGACTGAACACTGTGCGCTCAGAGTAAAGTGTGACCTTAGTCTTTTGTTGCAGGTCCCCAGAGTGCCTCTCCGACCTGTGAAGCCTCCTTAAATACCTGTGCTCCCAAGGGATTATGGGATCCCTTGGGTCTCCAGGGGATGAGCCCTCTGGTGGCTGTACAGAGTAAATACAAGTTTACATATATAACAACTTAACATAGAAATATAGAAAATAGGTGCAGGAGCAGGCCATTCAGCCCTTCTAGCCTGCACCGCCATTCAATGAGTTCATGGCTGAACATGAAACTTCAGTACCCCCTTCCTGCTTTCTCGCCATAACCCTTGATCCCCCGAGTAGTAAGGACTTCATCTAACTCCCTTTTGAATATATTTAGTGAATTGGCCTCAACTACTTTCTGTGGTAGAGAATTCCACAGGTTCACCACTCTCTGGGTGAAGAAGTTTCTCCTCATCTCGGTCCTAAATGGCTTACCCCTTATCCTCAGACTGTGACCCCTGGTTCTGGACTTCCCCAACATTGGGAACATTCTTCCTGCATCTAACCTGTCTAAACCCGTCAGAATTTTAAACGTTTCTATGAGGTCCCCTCTCATTCTTCTGAACTCCAGTGAATACAAGCCCAGTTGATCCAATCTTTCTTGATAGGTCAGTCCCGCCATCCCGGGAATCAGTCTGGTGAACCTTCGCTGCACTCCCTCAATAGCAAGAATGTCCTTCCTCAAGTTAGGAGACCAAAACTGTACACAATACTCCAGGTGTGGCCTCACCAAGGCCCTGTACAACTGTAGCAACACCTCCCTGCCCCTGTATTCAAATCCCCTCGCTATGAAGGCCAACATGCCATTTGCTTTCTTAACCGCCTGCTGTACCTGCATGCTAACCTTCAATGACTGATGTACCATGACACCCAGGTCTCGTTGCACCTTCCCTTTTCCTAATCTGTCACCATTCAGATAATAGTCTGTCTCTCTGTTTTTACCACCAAAGTGGATAACCTCACATTTATCCACATTATACTTCATCTGCCATGCATTTGCCCACTCACCTAACCTATCCAAGTCACTCTGCAGCCTCACAGCATCCTCCTCGCAGCTCACACTGCCACCCAACTTAGTATCATCCGCAAATTTGGAGATACTGCATTTAATCCCCTCGTCTAAATCATTAATGTACAATGTAAACAGCTGGGGCCCCAGCACAGAACCTTGCGGCACTCCACTAGTCACTGCCTGCCATTCTGAAAAGTACCCGTTTACTCCTACTCTTTGCTTCCTGTCTGACAACCAGTTCTCAATCCACGTCAGCACACTACCCCCAATCCCATGTGCTTTAACTTTGCACATTAATCTCTTGTGTGGGACCTTGTCGAAAGCCTTCTGAAAGTCCAAATATACCACATCAACTGGTTCTCCTTTGTCCACTTTACTGGAAACATCCTCAAAGAATTCCAGAAGATTTGTCAAGCATGATTTCCCTTTCACAAATCCATGCTGACTTGGACCTATCATGTCACCATTTTCCAGATGCACTGCTATGACATCCTTAATAATTGATTCCATCATTTTACCCACTACTGAGGTCAGGCTGACCGGTCTATAATTCCCTGTTTTCTCTCTCTCTCCTTTTTTAAAAAGTGGGGTTACATTGGCTACCCTCCACTCCATAGGAACTGATCCAGAGTCAATGGAATGTTGGAAAATGACTGTCAATGCATCCGCTATTTCCAAGGCCACCTCCTTAAGTACTCTAGGATGCAGTCCATCAGGCCCTGGGGATTTATCGGCCTTCAATCCCATCAATTTCCCCAACACAATTTCCCGACTAATAAAGATTTCCCTCAGTTCCCCCTCCTTACTAGACCCTCTGACCCCTTTTATATCCGGAAGGTTGTTTGTATCCTCCTTAGTGAATACCGAACCAAAGTACTTGTTCAATTGGTCTGCCATTTCTTTGTTCCCCGTTATGACTTCCCCTGATTCTGACTGCAAGGGACCTACGTTTGTCTTCACCAACCTTTTTCTCTTTACATACCTATAGAAACTTTTGCAATCCGCCTTAATGTTCCCTGCAAGCTTCTTCTCGTACTCCATTTTCCCTGCCCTAATCAAACCCTTTGTCCTCCTCTGCTGATTTCTAAATTTCTCCCAGTCCCCAGGTTCCCCTTCATAAATCCATGCTGACTCTGCCTGACCGAATTTTGCTTTTCCAAATGTCCTTCTACTGCTTATTTAATAATGGACTCCAACATTTTCGATACCACGGATGTTAGATTAACTGATCTATAGTTTCCTGCTTTTTGTCTGCCTCCTTTTTTAAATAGGGGCATTACATTTGCAGTTTTCCAGTCTGCTGGGACCTCCCCAGAATCCAGGGAATTTTTGGTAAATTACAACCAATGCATCTACATTCCCTGCCATTACTTCACTTAAGACCCTAGGATGCAAGCCATCAGGTCCAGGGGATTTATCTGCCTTTAGTCCCATTATCTTGAAGAGGTGGAATTTTCTGGGGTCAGCCGAATTAAATATGTGCAGTGAGCTCCTGTCCTGGGAAAGGAACGGTTGCATTGTTTGGATCTCCCTAATGTGTGTTCTGCTTGGAAGATGATGGCCCTACCAGTTACTGTCGAATCTAAAACACACAGGACAAGGCAGCAGGTGGGGGGGGCTGGCCTGATCGCGTGGAGGGGGAAACAGGTCTGCTTGCTGGGTCGGGAGGTGGGGAGCACTCCTGCACCTCCTGGTCCACAAGCAGTGCTGGTACAGCTCTGACCTATTCCAGGCAGCTTTATCTGCCGGGTTTCCCAAAACCCAGGCCGGTCAGGGTTAAACCTGCAACACAGATAAAATCTGAGGTACGCAGCCTCATTAAAATATTTAAATGATAGACCCGCCTCCTGGGAGTGGGTTGGTCCCCCGACCCCCTCATGCCACCTCCGATAAAACTAGCAGTGGGTGGGTTTGAGGCAGATTGGGTTCGGGTATGAGATTTTTTTTACCTTTTAACATCCCATCCGATCCAAACCTACCAATTTTTGGGGTTAAAATTCCTCCCGTAGTGTCAGCTAGCCAAAAAGAAACTAGAAAATTGTGTTTTTTTTTAATTAGTATTCAGCAGTAGAAATCATGCGGTCATAAATCAACACCTGCCAAATCCTGTTGGCAGGTGGACAGATATTATGATGCTTCTGGGTCCTGGGGACCTTAGTTGGAAAACCTATGACCTGAGGTTATGTTTTCATCATCTGAGTGCAGGAGTAGAATATCTGAAAATCAGAGACAAGTCTTAATAATGCTTGAGGGGTTTTGGAGGTAATCTCGAATTTATCCTATTTCATCCAAACTTGTTGCAGTCACGTTGTGAAATCAGTGTGGAGACAAACTGCTTTAAATGTTAGGGGAAGTTTTAGATTTCTCCCGTGTACCCTTAACAACAGCCCTTCATAACTAATTATGCCAGACTTTACATAAATTATATTAACAGAAAGGATTGAGTTATTCTGTAACCTTGAGGGTCTAGCTTCAAACAGTGCCTGGAGCCCGCAGACATCAGCTATCTATAGTCTGTTTCAAATTGCTGCTGGCGTCACGTATCTGAGTGTTTTACATCTAATACCATGTAGTCAGCAACATGGAACTCCCTATCCACAATGTCTTCGGCTATTCATTAATGTTCCACCCTGTATCAGAATTTTGATCATTTTCATTGTTGTGCTTAATGTTGCAGTACTTTAACCCCATAACTTTCAGAATGTACAAATTGTTAAGCATGAGTCTCATGAGCCATGAGTCTCTATACCTCGCTGCAGTCGGGATATCGCTCTGCGCAATTTGCTTCCTTTTACATTGGAAAATCCCAGGCATACGTGTCAATTTTCGTGAGGTGAGGTTCCCAGTACGGTGTGGGAGTGCGGATCGGAGAAACCGGCATAGAGGTCATCCTGCTCAATTTGTTGGTGCTCCCAATTTTACTGGGAGCAGCGTCTCACAAAATGTATTTTGTTTTCAATGGGCTTTATGAAGCATGTGGGTTGATTTTTGTCTTCGCCTTCTGGGCGGTAGTCTAGTGGAGTGATAGCCCGCCCATTGTAGAACTTGTCCAGATGTCATTCTATTCGGCAATTTGTATGGTGATACATCTGCTTCTCCAAATCACTGCTCAGACAGTAAAAATGACAATATACCGCATCGTTTTGTAAAGTGAGTTTTCTGGCTCATTGGCTAGGCTTGAACCTTGGTCTGTGCTTAGCTAACTGATTTTAGCCAAGACAGATAGTGAAGTACGACAAATGTCCTTCAGTGTTCCTAGGTAAGGGGATGCATGAGCCAGGGATCTCTCTTCTGTTTGTTGTCCAGTGAATTCTGCCAGAGGTATGTTTGTGAACGATGGGGAAGGATAGGATCAAGTTTGGCTGTGGTGCCTAGGCACAGCTAAAAGGCAAAACGTCACTGGCTGTATAAGCTCACACATGGAGAAAGTACTGGAGAGGTCCAAGCACTCATGGAGTCTGACCCAATCACGATTTATCACCTTCAGCAGAGTAAAGGAGAACATTTGAAAGAAAGGATGAACTTGCCCTTCCTTCACATCCCAACGTGCTTCACAGCCAATTACTTACCGCTGAGGTGAGATAACTATTGTTATGTACGCAAACCCTGCAGACAATATATGCACAGAAAGATCCCACAAGCGGCAAAGGAGGTAAATCACCTGTTTTTCTATATTAGCAGTAGTGGTTAAGAAAGGAATGCTTGCCAGGACACTGGGAAAACTCCCCCACTCTTCTTGAATAGTACCATGAGACCTGTTATGTCCACTTGAGCAGGCAGACAGAGCCTGGCTCAACGCCTCATCCAAAGGTGATATCTCCAAAGGTGGTATCTCCACTTGGTAATGGACTAGTGTCAGCTCAGCTTATGTACTCAAATCTTGAAGTTGGGCTTGAACTCACACTTTATAACTCAGAGGCAAGAGTGTTACCACTAAGCCAAACAGATAAAAAAAAACACAAAGTGATTTTCACATATAGCCATGTTTCTCAATCATATAATTTTATTTGGGAGGTCCCAACTTTAAGCAGCATGGATGTTTAATGAGAAATGGAGCAACACGGTGTAAGATTCACAAGTAGGGCAAAATCAGTTAATTTTGTAGTTCTAAAGAAAACCATGCTCCACAAAGCATCGACCTGGGTTCCACTCTTTGAACATATTGCAGCTTAGGAAGTATGAATGATGTGAACCATGTTACTTGGGAAAATGAGCCTTGAATCCAAATGTGTGTCATATGTGAATATGTTACCTGGAGATGTTTATATGGACATGTGGAGTAAAGTATATGTGGAAAATTAGTACAAGGAACTCCAGCAGTTGACTGAAACCCAATCGTGAGTTCCTGGATTATTGTAAGATTGATTAGATTTTGCTCAGGGGTCATATGATTTTACAAATATAAAATTTTAATTTCTGGAGTATAAAGAGTTGATTATATTTGCAATTTTGCACACCAGACAGCTTAATAGAATGCACATGTTCTATTTTCTGTCAAGCAGACTTCTATGGCATGGTATTTATTTTAATTAACAACTATTGACAGAACCATGGTCAGTAAATGAAGCAGGATTGAAATGATATCTCAGTATTATGGGCCCAAACTTCGCCACCATTTAGCTCCCAGTGTTTTTTGGAGCTAACTTAATTTTGTAAGTTTCACCAATGATATAATGCCGTCCTTAACAGATAACGGCCTTTTTTTTTAAGTACCGTTTTTCTGACGTCACTTGAGGTCAAGCCCACCCATAATGCCATTTTTGCCTGGTTTTGCGAGTTTCGCCAATGAGGATTTTTTTAAGGACAGCACTAGGGACCACTTTGTAAAACCTTACCTTACCAAGTCGGAGTCCAATCGAAATCGACGTTACCAACACCATCTTGATTTGTTGTGTTGATCTGTTTTTATTATGTTCCTATTGAATGTAGTGATGCAATATTATCTTTGAATTACTTCATTATAAAAGAAAGTTATTTTATTTTTAGGATTTAATATTTACTGTGATAAAATATTTACTGTGGGCCATTTGGCCAGGGATAGGGGCGGCCATGGCGGACCATTTAGGCAGGGAACACCTAACATGCTCAGTGACTGTGGAATAGTAAAACAACAAAGAAATGTTGAAGGATGTCATATTAGCAATGTACAGTATGGTACTCATTTGTGAGCTGTCGACAGAGTCCAGCGGCTCGGACAGGGCAATCACATTTCAGCATCAAAACAATCCTAGGGCAGGTACAGCACAGGTTAGCTACAGAGTAAAGCTCCCTCTACACAATTATGTAAAAGCAGCTATCAGCCCACATTTCCTTCCTCTGGGAGCCGGAGAGAGACAGCTCATTCCCTCCCATTGTGCTTTGTGTTACCCTGGAAACCTTAATGCTTGGGCATGCGCAGAGAACGGGCCTCACATTTTCGGCGATAACAATTAGCTCCACCCTCAAAACCAAAGGTCTTTCTGCGCTGCGCCAAAATCAAAAACAATTTTGGTGAAACTTCGGACTTTATTTTGTGCTATTTATAATTTTAAAAACGGCCGTTAATCTGAAATAGCGCCAAAAAAAGGCAATTTGGAATTTTGGGCCCAAGGTTCTTGCTGAGGCTGAAGAAAGAGAAATGTATGAAATTTGGTTTCATTGCCAAGGGCCGGCCGGCACATCAATATCTGCCCGCAGATAAGTCATATATACAGCAAATATGTTCCCACTGTTAGAAATTAGGCGTGACTAAAAATGCACATGGTGATTTGAATGAAACTGTGATGATAATATTACTGTGTTTAAATGAGTGTATGTTTCTGCTCGAGACAAGTAAGGGGTTAATGTATAAGTTGTGTTTTACGAGAACCAGGTAATTTTCGTTTTCCTGGAAAAAGAGTATGAGAGGCTCTAACCTTGGGAGAGCAGAACCAAATAAGATAAAGGGAAGACGGTCCCCAGCCTGTTGTAAGGCCATGATTGGTTAAATATAGAAATCCCCTGAATGGTGGGATATAACAGGAGGATTGGCCTTTTTTCATACCATTGGGCATCTTGTTTTAAGGGGAAGGTTAAATGGTCCTGTCCATATTCTATCCCAGGCCCATCTCTATAAAGAGAATAAAAGCAAGACCTGAAAAAGCCCTCAGGGCAGACGGTGAAGTAAGGACTCCTAAGGGCGGATATCATGCTGACTTTGGTAACACTCTTGTGTAGTTCAGGAAGAGAGAGGGATAAGAAGAGTGGTTTGTGCATGCCAGCTGCCTGTCCGATCAGGTCCGGTACTCACTATTGTCACGCTTGAATGTTTTTGCTTTATAACTAATGTGCTTTATTCCCTCCTAAACTCCGATTAAACACAATACGCCCACCTATTGGTTTGCACTCAATCCTGATTATTTGCAAGACCAGAGATAAGTTAATTTCAACAATACCCATTCCATCAAAGTGCTGGTGGCACAAACACCACCATTGACATGTTGGGGAAGCATAGCAGTGTGTCTCAGAAAAAGAAAGAAAGACTTGCATTTATATAGCGCCTTTCACAACCACCGATGTCTCAATGCGCTTTACAGCCAATCAAGTACTTTTGTTTAGTCACTGTTGTAATGTGGAAACGTGGCAGCCAATTTGCGCACAGCAAACTCCCACAAACAGCAATGTGATAATGACCAGATAATCTGTTTTTGTTATATTAATTGAGGAATAAATATTAGCTAGGACATCGAGGATAACTCCCCTGCTCTTCTGCGAAATAATGCCATGGGATCTTTTATGTCCACCTGAGAGAGCAGGCTGGGCCTCTGTTTAACATTCATCCAAAAGACGGCACCACTGACAGTGTAGCGCTCCCCCAGCACTGCATTGGATTGTCAGCCTAAATTTATGTGCTCAAGTCCCTAGAGTAGGACTTGAACCCACAACCTTATGACTCAGAGGCAAATGTGCTACTCACTGAGCCACAACACTGACATTTTAACGTTGCTTTGCTCTTAAAAGTAAGAAAACTAAATAAGAATGTGAGAGTAGGAATAGACTGGCTGTTAGGCAGCTCTTTTCTCAGAGTGTAGTGATCCTCAGAAATACATTGCCAGCTGGTATGGTGAGTGCTGACTCTCTGTATACATTCAAAAGGAAGCTGAACTGGTTATTAACTGGGGCAGAAATCATATCATATAGAAGGTAAGTGACTTTGCAGATAACATTTGGTCCATGTGACCTCCTGGACGGGTTCTGATTGATTCAGAGGGTCAGAGATGAATTTTACAGAGTATTTTTCCGTTATTGACCCTGGGTTTTTCTGTTTTTTTGCCTCTCTCAGCACTCTCATGACTGTGGAGTGGGAGCGGGAGGAATTCTGGTCCCTAGTTAAAATTGTCCCTTTAGTTTTGAAAATTGAAAGCAGTCAGAGCTTTTTTAATTTTAAATTTTGAATTTTAAAAAGGTCTGCACTGAATAAGTCAGCCTCCGGTGACATGTCAATTATATAGTTCTTCCAATTGTTTCCCAGACAATTAATTATCATCTACAATATTGCTGTCAGCAACCAAAGTAATCAATTCCTAATTACTAACTGCTTTGTCCAATATCATCATATTGAAAAAAAAAACAAAGGAGAAAGATGAATTCTATGCCGTGTTTGAACTTTACATCAGTAAACTATGACAAATCTGCTTTTACCTGCTCAACCTTTAGATCCAATTTGCAAATAGCCAGAAATATATGGACTAGAAGTCTGAATAATTGTCATTTAAATTGCCTGTGATCAGATTGATGTCTGATGAATGCATTAGAACACAATATATCATATATCACAAATACTTGTCTGCATCAAGTTGCACTGTAGTATGCAATATTACATGATCACAAAAGTCTTGCAACCTCCTCTGCATTCACAGTTCTCCTTGGCACGGTAAATTTAACTGCTTGCACCGAGATAACATCACCTTAAACAGCTGAGTTCCATCAGAGTTAGGGGAAAAAAGAGGCAAATCTACCACAAGAGGTTCTTGCTCCTGCAGTAAAGTATATTTCACAGGTAGTCTTGGGGTGACTCAGCAGAGCTCCTGACCATGCTTGACCTTGATTCAGTTGTCTTTTTGGATTCATCAACTCTGTTACCTATTTTACTAGGATTACATAGGAAACAGGCCATTTGGCCCCACCAATCCATGCCAGCGTTTATGCTCCACTCGAGCCTCCTCCCGTCTTCCCTCATCTAAATCTATCAGCATAACCCTCTATTCCCTTCTCCCTTATATGCTTGTCTAGCCTCCACTTAAATGCATCTATACTATTTGCTTCAACCACTCCCTGTAGTAGCGAGTTCAACATTCTCACCATTCCTTGGATAAAGAATTTTCTTCTGAATTCCCTATTGGATTTCCTCTAGTTATGCTCGTTCCCACAAGTGGAAACATTTTCTCTGTATCCGTTCTATGAAAACCTTTCATAATTTTAAGGATCTCTATTAGGTCACCTCTTAGCCTTTTTTCAAGAGAAAAGAAACCCAGCCTGTTCATCCTTTCTTGATATGTATACCCTCGCATTTCTGGTATCATCATTGTAAATCTTGTCTGCACTCTCTCTAGTGCCTCTATATCCTTTTTATAATATGGCGATCAGTACTGTACGCAGTACTCTAAGTGTGGTCTAATCAAGGTTCAATACAGGTTCAGCATAACTTCCCTACTTTTCAATTCTATACCTCTAAACCCTAGTACTGGGTTGCTTTTTTATGGCCTTACTAACTTGTGTTGCAACTTTTAGTGATTTGTGTATTTGCACTCCGAGATCCCTTTGTTCCTCTACCCCACCTAGACTCGCATCCTGCGAGTAATAAGTGACCTGCCTATTATTCCTACCAAATTGTAATACTGTACCTCACACTTATCTGTGTTGAACTTCATTTGCCAATTATATGTTCATTTGCAAATTTATTAATGTCCTCCTGTCATTTGTTGCAGTCCTCTTCAGTATTGACCACCAATTTGGTGTCATCCGCAAATTTTGAAATTGTGTTTTTGATTCCAAAGTCTAAACTGTTAATATAAATTGTTAACAACAGTGGTCCCAGCACTGATCCTTGTGGAACACCATTACTCAACTTCTGCCACTGTGACTAGCTATCTTTTACCCCAACTCTTTGCTTTCTGTCTTGAAGCCAGATAGCTATCCATTCTGCTACTTGTCCTCTGACTCCGCATGCTCTGACCTTGTTCATCAGTCTATTATGGGATACCTTATCGAAGGCCTTTTCAAAATCTAGATAAATTACATCTACTGCATTAACATTGTCTACTCTCTCTGTTACCTCTTCAAGAAATTCAATTAGGTTGGTCAAGCAAGAATTTCTCTTTTGAAATCCATGCTGACTATTCGTTATTATATTTTTGGTTTCTAGATGTTCTTCTATTTTCTCCTTTAGTAGGGATTGCATTATTTGTCATACCACTGATGCTAAGCTAACTGTTCTGTAATTCCCTGGACATGTTTTATCCCCCTTCTTAAATATGAGTATTATGCCAGCTATCTTCCAGTCCTCTGGCACTACACCTTTTTATAATGAATTATTAAATATGTGTAGTAATGCCTCTGCTATCCCTTCCCTAGATTCTCTTAAAATGCGTGGATGCAATCCATCCAGACCCAGGGGATTTGCCCTTTTTGAGTTTGATTAGTTTATTTAATATACCCCATCTTTTTATTTTAAATATACTTAGCTCGTTACTAATCTCATCATCCAATATCATGTCCACCTGTTCTATCTCCCTGGTAAATACTGAAGCAAAATAATGATTTAATATTTCTGCCATCTCTGTGGTATTATCCTGTCTATTCCTTAATCTCCCTATTCCCATCATAACCTTCCTTGTTTTTATTGGTGTGCCTGTAGAATATTTTACTATTTTCTTTTATGTTCCTTGATGATTCAATTTCATAGTTCCTCTTTGCATTCCTCATCATCTTTTCGTATTCTCCCTTATCATGCACTTCTCTGTTGTCTATGTATTTAATGTATGCCTCTTTGCTTATCCTCAATTGTTCCCTTATGGCTTTATTCATCCATGGAGTCTTGTTAGTGTTTCGTTTGTTCTTTCCTTTCAGCAGAATATATTGTTCCTGCACTTTGTTGAACACCATTTTAAATGTTTCCCATTGCTGTTCTACGTTATTTTTTGCTAATATTGTTGCCCATTTTATTTCCCCAAGTTCTATTCTCAGCCCCTCAAAATCAACTTTTCTCATGATCAGTAATTCACCCTGTGTAACCTAAAGTTTATTAAACTTCCTGAGACAAAATTATTGCCCCCAAACAACACTATGATAAATGCAGGAATCCTAGTGTTTACGTAGTATGAGACAAAAGTGATGTATCCTCCAACATTTTCTAGTATCAATTCACAAATAAACAACAATAGCCATCTCCTCTGTAATGCTCTATCCTCTTTCAAATGACATGATTGTGGTATTACATGTTTTCTCCTTCATTCTTTATTATAGAAATGGGGGTGGAAATTCTATCACATCTCTGTTGCAGCACTAATCCAGGTGGAGTGGTAAATTTCGCGTCGGCAAATGATTTGCATTTGGTGCCGCAAAATTCATCAGCTGGACTTTGAGTTTGGAGCGGAACACTAAGGGAGGCATTGCACACCTCTTTTAGGGCGCTAGGCCAGCTGAGCAAGTGAAAATCCTGAGCTAAACAGCAGGCCTCGGAGTGACCTAAGAGAGTTTGCGGGTGGGGGGGGTGGGGGGGAATCTGAAAAAATTCCCACCAAAAACAATCCCAATAAATACCTCACATCACCACAACATGAATCGCAAAAAGAAAAAATCAACCACACTAACTCAGGTCAACACTGCTTACCTCACTGCAACCGCTACAGATTGGTACGTTAGCTTCCACAGGTGTTTCCACCAGTTGCTCTATGGAGCACTGTGGGTTGGGCGTGATCCAAATATCAAGCCAATGTTGCAACCAGTGGCATTGCGCACCGGCTCGCCACTTCCGAGCGGTAATGCTTCGCGCCCCCTCAAAACTGGCACCGAATGCCCCGGTGAGGCGCTGGAAGCTGGTTGCCCACCCGGAAGTGCCAACCGCCACCATTGCCACCCCTCCAGGGCAGTAACAGAGGTAGCAGAGGACCGAAAATCCAGCCCATGGAGTGGAGGGGAAAGTAGAGAGGGAGTGCTAGAGGGTGGAGGCATTGTGACAAGGAATGGTGACCAATGATGGAGCAAGGGGAGAACTTCAGAAAAATGATATACCATTGGAGGAGCAAAGGGGTGTGCAAGGACATAGGTCCGTGAGGAAAGGTGGGGCGAGAGTATGAAAGGGTTTGAAAATGAGGCTGGTGATCCTAAACTCAATTCACTGGGAGACAAGAGCTGATGCAGCTTGTCAAGGATGCAGATAATTAAAATGAGAGAATTTGTTCAGGAGAAAGCATGAGCCACAGTGTTCTGAATAAATTGTAGTTGTGGAAAGTGGATGCTATCAAAGAATGCATTGGAGAAGTCAAATTTCAAGGCGATAAAAGAAAGCACTTGGATTTATATAGTACATTTCATGAGCTCAGGACATTCTAAAGCACTTCATAGCCAATTAAATAGTTTTGGAGTGTCGGAAAACACAGTAGCCAATTTGTGCACAGCAAGGTCCCTCAAACAGCAATGAGATAAATGACAAGATAATCTGTTTTTACTGATGTTGGTTGAAGGATAAATGTTGACCAGGTAACCAGGAGAACTCCTCTGCTCTTGTTCAAAATAATACCATGGAATCTATTACATCCATCCGAGAGGGCAGATGCGGCCTAGGTTTACTATCCTATCTGAAAGACAGCACATACAACAGTGTAACACTAAAGTATCAGCTAGATTATGTGCTCAAATACCTATGAGTGTTTCTTGAACCCAAACCTTTTGCCTCAGACATGAGAATGCTACAACTGAGCCAAGACTGACACAATTAAACATGACCTCGTGTTTCGGCAGTAGTAAGGAAGAAGTAGAGACACAAGAGGAAATTATTTTGCAAATGAAAGCACACAACAGATGAAAGCACACAGACTGGCCATTGGGACAGATGAAATGAAGGAAGCTCACATCATGGTTGTACAGGAAGCCAATATTTCGTGACTCATCCTGAGGGGGCAGCTGGGGACATTGATGGAGTCAAGGCCAGAGGCGTGTTTGTGCAGTTAGGAGCTGAAGAGGTTGGTTTCAGTTTTCCTGACATAAAGAATGTTATGTATTGCCCAGGTACATCAAATGTATAAGTACAATGGTGCGCCACAGAGGGCGCTGTGGTGGGAGACCTGAAAGTACCTGCAAGACAGAGTACAAAAGGCTGCCCACCACACTTGAGAGGCACTCTGGAGTTACACAATAAAAGACTAAGGTCACAGCAGTTAATACAACACCAGACCGTGCGGAGTCAGTGATTTGAGTGCTACATACATCACATTGGCGACAAGGACACGGACAAACTTCACGCAACCATGGCTACTCTGGGCTTACTAAAGGATTTTACGGTGGGCAATGATTGGGAGAACTTTATGGAAAGGCTTGAGTACTACTTCACAGCAAACGACCTGACGGCAGACATGGATGCAATGAGAGCGAAGCGTAAGGCGATATTGCTTTCCAGTTGTGGCAATGAGGTTTACTGTCTCGTCCGGGATTTGCTGGCACCCACGAGCACCGGGGACAAGTCACATGAGAAGCTGATTGCACTCATTCGTGACCAACTGAAACTGAAGGCGAGCATCCTCACGGCCCAGCACAAATTTTACCACCACTGCAGACCTGAGGGCCAGGATGTCACCAAATATGCTACGGACCTCAGGAGACTCGCGGCGCCGTGTGATTTTGGCGTTGTGAGATGTTTTTGTTATGGGGATTGGCCATGAGGGGCTCCTTCACAAACTGCTATCCCATGAACCTACAGTCACCCTGAAGCAAGCCATCACCATCAGCCGGGCATTTATGACCTCGACTTGCAGCACCAAGCAGATGATCCACATGGTCTTGAACCCGGCAGGTACTGTCCACAGGGTAGCGCCCACCACGGACAAAATTGCAGAATGTGGCTCTGCCCAGGGCAGAGAGCACGGACCTCAGTGTCCTGGAACTCAGAGTCTGCCGAGGGGGTCTAATCGAGTAGCACCATGCTGGCGCTGCGGAGGAAGCCATGGGGCTCACCGGTGCAGATTTGCGGAGTGTACGTGCAATACCTGCCACATGAAAGGCCACCTTCAGCGTATGTGCAAAAGAAACCTGACTCACCGTGTGGCTGAGGAGATGGTAGATGATCTACTATCCAGCGAGGAGCAGGCAGAAGAAGATGAGGTGCTTGGACTATATATGTGCACTGATGATTCAGCTCCAGCGATTATTGAGGTCAAGATTAACGGAGTCCCAGTGAGTATGGAAGTGGACACTGGATCGGGTTCGTCGTTGATGAGTCAGAGAACTTTTGATAAACTGTGGATTAACCCAGCTGCACGACCCAAGCTGGTCCCAGTCACGGCGAAGCTGCGTACCTACACCAAGGAACTGATTCCTGTCCTCGGCAGAGCGGATGTGCAGGTATCTCACGGGGGCGAGACGCACGGTTTACCTTTTTGGGTCATTGCAGGCGATGGGCCGACGCTGCTCAGCAGGAGATGGATGGGGAAGGTCCGTGGGAACTGGGAAGACTTCATTCCTCCACAGACTGCTGTCCCCCGGGTTCCCAAAGAGCAGCGCCGATCGAGTGGGGGGGCCGTGCGGAGAAAAAGTCGGGCGGCGGTGGTGGTGGCTACGGCGGCCGCAGGAGAGGCGGCAGTTAATGGGACCACAGCGGCAGAGGAGGCTACAGCCGCAGAGGAGGCCACGGCGGCAGCCAGCCGCAGGACGTGCGCGGCGCGGCGCGGCGTGTTGTGCGATGGGCGAGAGCGGGCCCAGCGATGGCGAGTGCGAGGGGCGGCTGCTCCACACCATCCTGGTGAACGGAACAAGACGAAACAAAAAGTATTTTATTTGGAGAAGGCTCGCCTGGAAGTGCACAGATTCGGTATCACAGGATACAGAAAAGAACAGCAAAGAGTGTTTGAACAAGAACGAGCTGTTATGCTTGGTGCTAGGCCCCTAAAACGTGAGTACGTAAATTACAAGAGGTCTGAAATACTCCCTACTGGGCAGGTGGGAAGATTTAAAAACGGAGCGCTGATTCTGAGTGACAGTGATATCAAGAGATATAACTCTGGAGATTTCTTGGCTGCTGGCTTCTTCACCTTCTGTCCCATTTTCCCCTGGGGATCCGTCGTGGGAGTTTGAATGAACCCGAGGCGCCCTTGCCCTTGATCTGTTTCGGGGAGCCATTCATCACATTCCTCTTCTTGCTGGGAGCCTTGGTTTGAGCAGCGGCAGCAGGAGGAGTTGTTCCGGCGGCTGCAACATACGGCTGCAGTATCAGTCATGCTCGTGGCCGTTTTTCTTTTTTTTTCTCTTCTTTATCCCCTCTATCCCTTCTTAACTGCAGCAAAACGTCAGGCCAGCGAGCTCAAGATGGTGGCGAGCCTCGTGGCTGCAAAGAACAAAGACAAGCAGTACAACTAAAATGTCGGCGCCCAAGGGAAGCCTCGTGGGAACCACAAGATGGCGTATTAAAAGGGAAATGCACCCGGGAGCCTTAAAAGGGCCTTACACCGTTGGCGGTCCCCACAAAAAGAATTTTGTTAGGCAAAAGCGAGTCTAAATGTGTAATGTGATTTGTATGATGAAGTGATTCAGGATAAGAGTCGATATTTTGATGCTGAATGGTCACTGTGTTTAAAATGATGGATATGAATGATTTACAAAAAGAGTTAATACCTTGAGGTACAAGTAAAATGGTTAATGGATCCGTGACTAACATGCCTAAGGGGCCAATGCGATTTTCGATTTTATGTGATTCATGCAATGGTTCAGCGGCTGCAGATGAGCTGCTAAGGCGACTATTGAGAACAGAGATAATGCACTAGTTGCGATACCCTGTCTCAGCGCAGCCCATTACCTCGGGCAAAAAGGGGCAGTATACTGCCACTGTACCTCACCCAGTGGAGCTGGGATTAAATAAGTGTTCATTGCATCTACAAACTTTTGACATAACATCTGTACCACATCTTATATGTACCATACAAATGTACTGTCTATGTATACCTGCTTTCTGTTGGAGGTTATACTCGTGACTTCATCACCCATGTAAGGACTGCAAATATCACATGCTTGCACTGGATCACAAGCATAATCTCTACATGGGTGGGGGGAAGAGGGAAGTGGATGGTCATGGATTCACACTCACAAACCAACCAGGACGAACAAGGCCAAGGTTACCGGCAATGGCTTTGGAACTGGGGGGGTGGGGGGTGAGATGTTATGTATTGTCCAGGTACATTTAATGTATAAGTACAATGGTGCGCCACAGAGGATGCTGTAGTGGGAGACCTGAAAGTACCTGCAAGACAGAGTATAAAAGGCTGCCCACCACACCTGAGAGACACTCTGGAGTTACACAATAAAGGACTAAGGTCACAGCAGTTAATACAACACCAGACTGTGTGAAGTCAGTGATTTGAGTGCAACATACATCACAAAGAAGTAGATTCCAATTCATCCAAAAGAAAATGTACTGTTCTCTTTCAATATGCAATATAATTTAATTCATATAACACTCAACATTAATAAAGAAACAAATTGTGAAAATACCTCAGCGGCAATTTTGACAGCCAGGCCTCCCAACATAGAGCCTTGCTAGATCTGCACTTCAGCAGTAGATTCAGGCTGGTCGTGGTTATAGGCCTATCTCCAACGTGGTGAGGTGCATTGCAAATGTGGGCCCCAAGTTTCCACATGATTTGCTCCTGATATTTAGGAGCAACTGGTGGAGAACGGAGTATCTTAGAAATCGGAATTCTCCACATTTAAGTTTTCTGCAGTTCTAGTCAGGTAGAACGGTTTCACTTTTGAACAGAATTTTTTTTTCAAAAGGGGGCGTGTCCGGCCACTGATGCCTGATTTGAAAGTTTCCACAGTGAAAAGGTACTCCAAACTAACTTAGAATGGAGCAAGTGAAGATTTTTGTAGGCTTGAAAAAACCTTGTCTACACATTAAAAAATCAGACGCAGGTTACAAATTAGGCGTCGGGAACGAGGTGGGGGGGAGGGGGGGGAAGGGAAGTCATTAAATTCTACAATAAATCCTTAGTTATACTTATACAAATATTATACAAATCAATCCAACCTGAATAAAAATTTATAAGCAAAGAAAAGATTAAATAAACCATCTTCCTACCTGTGTGAAAGTGCTTCAGGCAGGCCTTTCAGGCAGCGGTTTGCTGTCGGGCCCGACGGACGGCAGTGGGGGGGGCGGGCGAGGGAGGGAGAAAGCTGCAGGAAGCCTCAGTACTTGAGGCAGCCATTTGCCGTCGGGACCGACGGGAGGCAGGGGGAGAAAGCTGCAAGAAGCCTCAGTGCTGATCATGGAAGGGCAATGTGGTTTTATTAAAAAATGTAAAAAAATTGAACAGCTACAAAGAATTTGAATAGTCTCAAACAAGTGCATGTGTCCCGTTTATCACAGTCTATCTTTAATTACAGAATGCACTCCCTCACCCTCACACACAGAAATATCAAGAAAATTAAAATGCAAGCCTTTGCAAGGGTTCAATAAACAAATTTTTACTTTTTCTGCAGCACTTTTTAAAATGGCCGAGTGCCAATGTTTACTTCAGACTGCGCGTGCGCGAACGCTCCAACGCGCACGCGCAGGATTGCCGGCATGAAAAAAACTCATTTAAATTGTACCCGCCCCCTCCTACTTACAAAATCGGCGCGAGTGGTAGGCTCCGCCCCCTGTGCGCCGCACCAAGCAGACATCGAGCTGCAAAGCGCTCGAGAATAGCACGTTTTTTTTCAGGCGCCGTTTTCGGCGTGAAAAACAGGCGCCCAGCTCAGAGGGGCGCCTGTTTTACCACGTGTGGAAACTTGGGGCCGTGGAGCTTATGAAAACAACCGCTCCGATTTTTAGTTCAGTGCATATTTATCTTGAAAGAAAATTGAATGTATAGCCAGAATATACTGCAAGAAAAAAAAGCTTAGAGGAACAATAAATGTGATGAGTATATTACAGCAATTGGCCCTGTGAAAAGGTTCGATGAATTAGTTTAATCATCGCAGTAAGTTGGTCAGCAACTCCCATTCCCCACAGGAGCCCCTCTAAACCTTTTGCAATCCAAGGATAATGTTCGTGCTGATTTGCTAATTATTCCTCTGTAAAAAGCCCCAATAATTTTCTCAGGAGGACTTATTATAAATTTTACTTAAAAAGAAATTAGCAAAACTTTAGCTTGTTTTTAAATTGAGCACAGCTGTCGCAGAAGATGATTATATATCTGCTGCTGTAGATTAGTTAACCTGTTAAAGAAGGAACACTGAACTCTCCCTGTTGAGTCAATGTGGAGCTGAACCATACCAGGCCAATAAGATGCCAGTCTTGATTCATGGTCTGTGTTGAGTTAACTGATATCAGCCAGGAAGAAGCAGGTATGCTAGATTCAGCCCAGAGTGAGAGAGCAGAAAATTCAGCCAGCTTATCCAAATCTGACCACTTTCCAATGACTCGTGCACATATGTGAATGTTGAATTAGGTCAAGGATGATGTTTAGCTGAGAAATAGAAAGTCAACACTCACTGTCCAAGCATTATCCAGCTGCGGGAACATAAGAACATAAGAAATAGGAGCCGCCTGTCCTTTTGAACTTGCTCCGTTATGCAATAAGATCATGGATGATCTGATCATGGGCTCAGCTCCACTTCCCTGCCCACTCTCCATGTCCCTTTATTCCCTTATCGCTCAAAAATCTGTCTATCTCTGCCTTAAATATATTCAATGACTCAGCCTCCACAGCTCTCGGGCAGAGAATTCCATAGATTTATAACCCTCTGAGAGAAGAAATTCCTCCTCATCTCAGTTCTAAATGGATGACCCCTTATTCTGAAACTATGCCCCCTAGTTCTAGATTCCCCCATAAGTGGAAACATCCTCTATGCATTTAGCTTGTCGAGCCCCCCTCAGTATCTTATGTTTCAATAAGATCACCTCTCATTCTTCTAAACTCCAATGAGTATAGGCCCAACCTATTCAACCAATCTTCATAAGTCAAACCCTTCATCTCAGGAAGCAATCTTGTGAACCTTTTCTGAACTGCCTCCAATGCAAGTATATCCCTCCTTAATTAAGGGGACCAAAACTGTATGCAGTACTGTAGGTGTGGTCTCAGCAATACCTTGTACAATTGTAGCAGGACTTATCTGCTTTTATACTCCAGTATAAGTAGGAGGTACAGTAGATCTATTGCAATGTCAGTCATCATCGTTAGGTGAGGAGCAGAGGGGAATCAATCTGCTATACTTGCTGCGCTGACTGTACAGCAGTTTTTTTTAAAGGGTCAATATTAAATAGTCTGCAGATGGCTAACTTTGTTTTATCTGAACTGCAACAAACACATTCTGTGGTGTATGTAGCACGCAAATCACTGACTCCACATGGTCTGGTATTGTAATAACTGCAGTGACCTTGGTCCTTTATTGAACAGCTCCAGAGTGCTCCACAGGTGTGGTGGGCAGCCTTTTATACTGCCTCGTGCAGGTACTTTCAGATCTCCCACCACAGCGCCCTCTGTGGTGCACCATTGTACTTATATTATACATTTAATGTACCTGGACAATACACAACATCTCACTCTCCACCACCCCCCCACAGTTCCAAAAGCCATTGCTGGTAACCTCGGCCTTGTTCATCCTGGTGGGTTAGTGAGCGTGAGTCCATGACCATCCCATGCAGAGATTATTAGGTGCAAGCATGTGGTGTTTGCAGTCCTCGCATGGGTGATGAAGTGTCGGGTATAACCTCCAACAGAAAACAGGTATACATAGACGGTACATTAGTATGGTACATACAATATGTGGTACAGCTGGTATGTCAAAAGATTACAGGTGCACTGAACAGTTGTTTGATCCCAGCTCCGCTGGGTAAAGTACGGTGGCGGTACACTGCCCCCTTTTTACTGGGCTGCACTGAGACAGGGTATCACAACTGATGCGTTGCCTCTGTGCTCAGTAGTCGCCTTAGCAGTTCATCTGCAGCCGCTGAACTCTTGCATATTAGTCACGTCCGTTAACCCTTTTACTTGTTTTACTGTACCCCGTGATGTGACTCTTTTCGTAAATCATTCGGGTCCATCATATTTAAACAATTAGCATTGTAAATCCTTCATATCCCTCGTTTCACCTTTTTTAAACACAGTACACATTTAGCATTGTAAATCCTTCATACCTTTTTAAACACAGTAACCAACCAGCATCAACACAAAAAAATGTAACTCTTATCCACACACGTCACCATACCAGTCTCATTACTCCTCTAGACTTGCTCTTGCCTTACAAAAGTCTCTTTATGGGGACCACCAATGGTGTGGGGCCCTTTTAAGGCTCCCGGGTGCATTGCCCTTTTAAGACGCCATCTTGTGGTTCCCACGAGGCTTTCCTTGGGCTCCGCCATTTTAGTCGCTCTGTTGGCCTTTGTCTGCCGAGCACTGCTGCCACAAGGCCGCCGCCATCTTGAGCTCGCTGACAAAGAAGAAAGAAAGTATAAAATCACGCTTGAAGCGGGGGAAATTCTGGCCTCGGCTCCAGCATTGCAGGTAGCACCGATAATCCGCACGTTGGTGATGATCCGAGCCCTCTCATTACAACAACCATGGTAGGACGGACTGCGGTGGAATGATTGCGTCTTTCGGGTAGTTGTTGCAGATGTAGGGGAAGTAACACATAGCAAAGCAGTGGAAGCTTTTAAGGAGGCTGGATCGATTGTGCGATTATACATGCGGAGAGAGAAGCCCGTCTGGAAAGATCTTAGAAATGAAACTTGTTGCGTTCACCCGGGTCATACCTGCCATCGCTGTAGCCTCCTCTCCTGCCATTCCGGCCGCCACTGTAGTCTCTACCGCCGCCCGACTTTTTCTCTGCAGGGGCCCCCCCGGTTTGTCGGCCATCGATGGACCTCCCGCTCATCGCCTGTAGGGCCCCGCTGGCTCGCACCCCAGCAACCGGCCTGCACCTACAAGACTGCTCTTTGGGAACCCGGGGAGCAGCAGTCTGTGGAAGAATCAAGTCTTCCCAGCTCCCACGGACTTTCCCCATCCATCTCCTGCCGAGTAGTGTCGACCCATCGTCTGCAATAACCCACAAGGGTAAACCGTGCTTCTCGCCACCATGAGATATTTGCACCCCCGCTCTGTCGAGAACAGGTATCAGTTCCTTGGTGTAAGTACGCAGCCTCGCCCGGACCGGGACCAGCTTGGGTCGTGCAGCCCGGTTACCCCACAGTTTTTCAAAAGTTCTCTGACTCATCAACGACGGACCCGATCCCGTATCCACTGCCATGCTCACTGGGACTCCGTTGATTTTGGCTTCCATAATCACTGGGGGCGAATCGTCGGTGCACGTATATAGCCCCAACACCTCATCTTCTCCTACCTGCTCCTCGCTGAACAGTGGATCATCCACCATCTCCTCAGCCACGCGGTGAGTCAGATTTCTTTTACACATACGCTGAAGGTGGCCTTTAATGTGGCAGGTATTGCACATGTACTCCACAAACCTGCACCAGTGAGCCCCATGGCTTCCTCCGCAGCGCCAGCATGGTGCTGCTTGATTGGCCCCCCTCTGCGGACTCTGAGTTCCAGGACCCCGAAGTCCATACTCTCTACCCCGGGCAGAGCCACATTCTGCAGTTTTGTCCGTGGTAGGCACTATCCTGTGGACAGTGGCTGCTGGGTTCAAGACTGTGTGGATCATTTGCTTGGTGCTGCAAGTTGAGGTCATGTATGCCTGGCTGATGGTGATGGCTTTTGTCAGGGTCACTGTGGGTTCAGTGGCTAGCAGCTTGTGAAGGAGGCCCTCATAGCCAAGCTACATAACAAAAATGTCCCGTGACGCCAAAAATCACACGGCGCCGCGTGTCTCCTGAGGTCCACAGCATATTTGGTGACATCCTGGCCCTCAGGTCTGCAGTGATGGTAGAATTTGTGTCTGGCCATGAGGATGCTCTCCTTTGGTTTCAACTGGTCACGAATGAGTGTGACCAGCTCTTCATATGACTTGTCCCTGGCGCTCACAGGTGCCAGCAAATCCCTGACGAGACAGTAAACCTCATCGCCACAACTGGAAAGCAATATCGCCTTACGCTTATTTCTCATTGCGTCCGTGCTCCCCGTCAGGTCATTTGCTGTGAAGTAGTACTTGAGCCTTTCCGTAAAGGCCTCCCTATTATTGCCCACGGTACAGTCCTTTAGCGAGCCCAGAGTAACCATGTTTGCGTGAAGTTCGTCCATGTCCTCGTTGCCAATGTGGTGTATGTAGCACACAAATCACTGACTCCACACGGTCTGGTGTTGTAATAACTGCAGTGACCTTGGTCCTATATTGTTCAGCTCCAGAGTGCTCCACAGGTGTGGTGGGCAGCCTTTTATACTGCCTCGTGCAGGTACTTTCAGATCTCCCACCACAGCGCCCTCTGTGGTGCACCATTGTACTTATATTATACATTTAATGTACCTGGACAATACACAACACATTCAATGATCTTTTCAACTTCAAAAGGAACAGGTGAATTCATCAGGAGAAGCTCAATGCAAGCTTGAGGAACAGCACCTCATCTTTCATTTAGGCACTTTACAGGCTTCTGGACTCAACATTGAATTCAACAATTTCAGAGTGTAGTCGCTGCCAATCTTTGGCTCCCTTTACCCCTTTACCCCCCCCACTCCCACCCCCACCCGAGCCTCTTTCTTTCTTTCTCTTTTTCTCCTTGTCTCTAATGGCAGCTGATCATTATCCCACCATTCACTCCCTATCTCGACTAATGTTTTTCTAACTCCTGGCATTACCATTTGAATTTGGGCCATCATCCCTTTTTGTCTCTCCAATCTCTCCTGTACTCCAAACTATCACAGACTTTCCCTTTTGTTCGTTCTTCTCCTCCCGCTTTCAGTGCTAGTTAAGAATCTGTTGTTTCCGAACATTCTCCAGTCTAACGAAGGGTCATCGACCCGAAACATTAACTCTGTTTCTCTCCACAGATGCTGCCTCGCTGAGATTTCCAGCAGTTTCTGTTTTTATTCCAGATTCCAGCATCCGCAGTATTTTGCTTTAGTAGGATAATTTATCAACCACCTTTACACACATAAAATTCCACTTGAAAGTTAAATAATGAAGTGCATCTCAATGCATGTCCATATCAGGAGACCAATGGGGAAATAAATAGGTTTCGCCCCATTTTCAATGGGGAAAAGCATGGCGTAATCGCTCTACAGGCCCAATCATTCAGGCACAAGGCATGAGAGATTTGCACAAGGATGATTTTGAGTTCTCAATTGTTAATGTTTTAGAATTAGGAAATTAAGATGGATTAAGCATCCTGGTATTTTCTTTTCTTAACTTAGCTTTTGGCCTTAACTTTCGTAGTGATGTGAGTGTACAAGAAGGTGTACACCTTGAGGACATTCACGTGGGGGTTGTAAGGACCTTGGTGCGATGGGAGGAGGGACTATTGGTGCATTAAAGAGGGGAGGGATTACTCAATATGAAGCTGTCCTTGATGATTTGTTGTCTCACAGCTCTGGCCAAAATCAGGATTGGTGAGCCTTGCTCTTCATCAGCATCCTGATCGTCCTGCTAGTCTCCTTGCTCCTGCAGTTCTTCCTCTCCAGGTATCTGTAAGGTTGGCCTCTTTGCAGAGCAAAACTATGGAGGATGCAACAGACCATGACAAATTTTGACACACTTCTGCAGAATGCCTCCAGAACAATCCAGTTAGCGGAACCTCACCTTCAGAAAGCCAATTTTCTGCTCTTAGAGAGCTCCGGTGGAGGCATGGCTCCGATTATAGAGCTCCTCAACATCTGTGCCCGGGTTCCTGACAGATATCATGAGCCAGGTGGTCAGGGGATGCACATTGTCCCAAGTAGCCAACCTGACAACCGATGGCCTGAATGGCTGAAAGGAGACATTGAAGATTGGCGCAGGAAACAGAGCATTGACCTGCATAATACACTGCCATTCATAATTGGACATTCAGGAAGTGGAATCCCTTCCTGGATCGTCACTGTGAATTCATTCCTCTTGGATTAAAGAGGCTCTGCCACATCCCTAGTGCAGTAGTGGACTGCAAACTGGGTGATGTTGCTTATGTTACCTGTTGCAGCCTGGTATGACGCTGCAGCGTAGAAATTAAGGGCAATGTCAGTGCCGCCCATGCCCTGGTATGGGGCACCGGCTGGTGCTGTAACAGGCAAAACAGTTTCAGTGACAGCTTCCCTGGTGAAGCGGAGGCAGCTCACCCATGCCTTAGTCAGCTGAGATAGGAAATCCAGTTCCTGAATACACGCATAGTGTCTGTCTCCTACGCAACCGCATCTCCTGGTCTGTGCAGTCTTCCTTGTTGGTGCTGCTGCTCCTCATTTTCCACGCCTCAATGGTCAACCCAGCAGAATATCTTTGAGAAAAATGCAAGGAACAGAAAGACTCCTGCACCTCCCTGATAAATGCTTAAAACACTGCTACTGCAGCCTAAACAGCCCAGAAAAAGGCACACACGCACCCTATCAGCCGATAATGACGAACCAGAATCTTACCTCAATGGAGATGAGGATTCCTTCAAATAGCACAATGGCCTATTCCTGCTCCTAATTCTGATGTTCTTGTGCTCTCCAACTTGCTTCTTGACTACTTCCACCATGATTTGCTGGGCTGACATATGAATTAGAAAATTGGGCACTGGCACAGACTAATTTGATAAAAGGGTCCTAAACCAGTCAAAAGGTCCCGATTTAATAATTTTAATTGGCTGAATGCTCCTTTTAAACAGAGCAGGAAGGCTACTGGGTATCCATCCAAAATGACAAGTGACCCTCCTCCTGCATATATCAAGTGCACATGATTGGCGCTCGATATTGGTAATTTTGGCACCCCATTTTGCGCTTGAAAATCAAGCAAAACAAGGTGCAATTTCACCCGCCTCCAATAGAATGTATTAACGTATTAAAATCACTGACAACCTAAAATGAATGCAATGAGATTTCAATCTGGACAGTTCAATAAGAATCAAATCTGCAGACACCAAGAAGGAAGTCTCAATAAGAGACAAGGCTGGGGTATAGGGCACAGGCAGAGGTATAGATGTTCCTGGAGCATGGAAGAGATGAGAGCAAGGAGCAATGCTCAAGGTGAGGTGGGCCCCAGCAAGGCCCAAACCCTTCCTTTACCCGAGCCCTGATCCCTATTGGCCAGTGTTTTGTCGAATCTCCCATCTCATTGGTCACTAGCCTTGACTAATGAAATGAGAAAGAAACAATGTTGAGCTGACTAATTGGACTAACACCAGACAGGCACAATTAAAAAAAAATTATACAGATAATTAAGCACTGATTAACATGATTGATTTTCTTTGGAATACAGGTATTGATGTTCCAGTGCAATCAAATTCAACTTTATTTTCATGATTAAAACCATTTCTCAAACAGTAAATGCAAGGCTTGTTTAATAATGTATTACTGAGTTTGAAGTGGCAATGTTACTCACAGCACAAATAAATAAGGGTCGCACATTACGAAGTTTCGTTCCCATTATTTTACTCTCAATTGTTCCTGTTGTGCTCAGGTCACATTCCTCACTCAGGATGTATTAGGGTACAAAAGCAAAATACTGCAGATGCTGGAATCTGAAATAAAAACTCCTGATGAAGGGTCATCGACCGGAAACGTTAACTCTGTTTCTCGATCCACAGATGTTGCATTTTCGGTTTTTATATTATATATTAGGGTAGAATGGGCTTTTACCTAATTCCTCTCTTTGTTACTTTAACAGAGGTGTTAAATGATTTTTTTTTTTAGAGGTTAACTTCTCAATTAAAAGAACAGAGAGTGGAATTTGATGCCAGCATGTTATTGTTTATATAAAAACATGGCTGACCATCCTTTCTACAACATACAGTTGGCTTGGCTGCTGAAAGAGTCCACAGCGCTGCTTCTGGTTTGGCCACCAGGAGATGTGTAAGTGAGGGTGGGGTTGACTTATGTTTTGTTACCATCCCATTTGAAGAAGGAAGAAGAAGGTGTACATGGGGTGGTGGGGAGATAAAAATTGGGAAAAAACACACAGACGTACCATTCTGATTTTCACATTCGCCTCGATTTAGGCGGCCAGTGCTCCCGCCGGAAACAGGCAAGGACCTAATCAAGATATTCAGGTAAGACCTTCAATGCCATTTTCATGTTGATTAGCATCACCGCTGCTTCCTCAAACCATGGGCGTGACAGTTCAGTAGGCGACTATTTACAGTGCCATATAAAGGGATCCTTAAGCTGCAGTCAAGGGAAACTGGTCCAGCACTTGAATTTTTCTTCAGTTTCTTGCGAGTTTTGAGCCTTAAAGTTCATTCCCTTGCTGCTGTGTGCACTCCTAAAATCTCCCTGCCTTTGAAATCTGCTGCTATGTTTAACTCCCTGATACTTCCAGCCCTCCCCTTTAATGTGCTGCTGCAGGCATGTGCATGAGCATCTGGCCCACTAGATTTTGCACCCACCGAGCATCACGATTAGCTCCGGCAGCTCACCTGTTCTATTCAAATAAGGTCCAACCACTGAAACCAACCGGGCCTCCCGCAAACGACACCGGATAGGCAGAACAATCACCCCGGCCACCATCCCCCTGATCTGTGCTTCACACCAAAATTGACCCTGCCATATCTCCAATTTACAATGCAGCAATTAACTCCGCTTCTATTGGCTCATTTGCCATAGGGGTGAGGGGAAGTAGAGAGAGGACAAAGACTAAGTACAAACTGGAGTTGGTATCTGACTGGCTCAGCGATTTCTTCTTTGCATCCCAAGGTAAATTCTTTTACTAAAACTGTCTTTGTAAATCTCTCCGGTTTAGCGAAATAATTTTTCACACAGAGGAAATGAATGCTAATGGGAAATGATTTAAGGTCTTGCGCAGGAGCATCCCCCAGGGTTAGAGACCTTTGAAATTAGACAGGCTGACACAGAAAGTAGACGCAAACACTGCTGAAGGAACAAGATGCATATGTCTGCTCCCCTCCAAAACCCACTGTGGTTTCTAAGTACAAACATAAAGGAATAACTCAAAGCCTCAAAGAGACATCACTGCCTCTGTCGAGTAACTAGGAACATTATTTGAATGCTATCAGATAATGTAGGGAATTGTACAGGGCCTTGGTGAGACCACACCTGGAGTGCTGTGCACAGTTTTGGTCTCTTTATTTAAGAAAGGATATACTTGCCTTGGAGGTGGTACAACGAAGGTTCACTAGATTGATTTCTGGGATGAGAGGACTGTCTTATGATGAGAGATTGTGTAGAATGGGCCTAAACTCTCTAGAGTTTAGAAGAATGAGAGGTGATCTCATTGAAACATACAAGATCCTTAAGTGGATTGACAGAGTTGATGCTGAGAGGTTGTTTCCCCTGGCTGGAGTATATAGAACTAGGGGTCACAGTCTCAGGATAAGGGGTAGGCCATTTAAGACAGAGATGAGGAGGAATTTATTCACTAAGAAGGTTGTGAATCTTTGGAATTCTCTGCCTCAGAGGCTGTGGATGCTGAGTCTCTGAATATATTCAAGGCTGAGATAGATAGATTTTTGGAGTCTAGGTGAATCAAGGGATATGGAGATTGGGTGAGAAAGTGGAGTTGAGCTGGATGATCAGCCATGATCTTACAGAATGGTGGAGCAGGCTCAATGCCATATAATCTACTCGTGCTTCTATTTCTTATGTTCTTATGTTCTTATCATTCACATTGGAAAACATTGGAAAGCCATCATTGTGTATTTTGCTGATGAACCTGTTGTGACACTCAGCTCTTCCCAAAATCCATATAATTCTCATTAAAAGCTACAGAATTTAATTTCCTCATGAATACTGTGATATCTTTACAGAGACCACTATGTGGAGCTCTATTACACTTCTTGGTCCTTATTGAAGAAGCAATCATAACAAAATAATCATTATACATAACTTATGTGGTATATACAACAAAAGATATGAATTTATTTTTCCATATTTACAAATCAAACTTAGCCACTGTTTTTGTTTCGAAAAGGATACCTTTGCTCTTGAGCAAAATTTTCCAATCATGTTGTAAAACTCAGCCTCGTTCCAGGCTGAGTCTGAGGAGAGTTTTTATCCAAGGGCTGACTTTGATCTACATTTGTAGTTTCTACAACTTCAGACTGTTTGTCTGCCAGCCTCGGACTCAGAAATAAATTCTGACTTTCTCTTGGACTTGTTTCTAGTACATCTGATGCAGGATTTGCTACTGATTCTCTACTTGTAACAAGATTATCTCACTCATCCAAATGAATTGAATCATTACAAATTTCAACACTTCCACATCTGTAGCTAAAATATGATCAATGTGAACAAACCTAAACTGTCCATTATCAAACATGAACTCATTGAATGGTGGTGCAGGCTTGAAGGGCTGAATGGCCTACTCCTGCACCTATTTTCTATGTTTCTAAATATGTGCGAGGGCTATATATCTGCACTAGTCTTCCTGGTAACCACTTTGACCATTTATGGTGATGGTTCTTCACTCGAACCTTCTGATTCGATTTCACTCTTCTGTCTCTTACTCTACCTCTATCATAACTTGCTTTCTGTCTTGAATGTTTCTCTTTTACTGACTGTGCCAAGTTTGGTTTTAACAACGAGAATCTGGTTCATGGCTATCATTTGAGAAACAACTCTGCTGGTGTTCTATCAGTAGTTGTATGAGGAGTATTATGATAAGTAATCAGAAAATTTGCCATTTTGTTGTCCAATGACAACTGCCATTTCCTTGGATTTTAATCCAGCATTTGCTTGATGAGAGCATGTTTTACACTTGGTACTGTGTGCTCTGCTGCACCATTTGAGGCAGGGTGGTATTGTGGAACTTGAGTATGTTTCATACCATTTCTGCTCATGAACTGTGAAATATCTTCTGAACAAAATTGTGGCCCATTATCAGACACAATTTCTTCTGGGAGGCCATATGAAGAAAACAATCTTCGCAAATTGTCTAGTGTTTTACTTATTATTATTTTCGGAATTAGAAACAGCTCTACCCATTTTGAATGACTAGCAATCACTATGAACAATTGTTGTCCTTCTAGCTCAGCAAAATCTACATGTAATCTTTGCCACACCCTGGGAGGCCATTTCCATGGCTGTAATGGTACTGATGGTGGTTTCTTGCTTACCGATTGACATGTTGTACACTGACTGATGATGTGCTCCATCTCTTTATCTAAACTTGGCCACCATAAGTAACTGTGTGCAAAACATTTGGTCAAGCATATTCCCAAGTGCTGCTAATGAAGATCTAACAATTTGGAGCTGAACTTATTTGGGATAACCAATCTTGCTCGCCATATGATACAATCTTTATCCACTGACAATTCATTTCTATGAACAAAGTATGGATGAATATCTTCCTCTGATATCTGGTTTGACCATCCATTTGCAATGTAATCATATACCTTTGACATAACTGGGTCATGTTTGGTTGCTCTACCAATCTCTTCAGCTGTATCTGGCAGCTCTTCAATGTATGAAAAATAGAACACTTCTTCCCTATTGGGTGTAACTTGTGATAGGGTTGGCAAACTGGACATAGCATCAGCATTACTGTACTCAATGTGATATGTGCATGCTGACAAAATCAAAGCTTATCTCTGCAGTTGGTCTGCAACTAACGTTGGAACCTGGGACTTTGGATGGAGGACTGCTGTCAGGGGCTTACAGTCAGTAATGATGGTAAATGTACGACCAAACAAATATTTGTGGAACTTCTTGACCCCAAAAATGAAAGAAAGTTCAGTGACATTCTTGGAAGTGGGTGCATTTCTGATTGCATCCAGCTTTCCCTTGGTTGGATATAAACCATCATTGTTGACTCTGTGCCCTAATTACTCCACTGAGTTTTAAAATAACTCATAATTGTGAGCAATCACTTATACTCTGTGCTGCTCTAGTCATTTGAGCACTTCATTCAACATGTTATTATGGATTTGCCTGTTTGGTGCTGAAATCAGAATGTCATCTAAATAACATACTACCCCTTCAATGGCTTGCAGAATCTGGTTCATCACCCCTTGGAATATGGCGCAGGAGGAAGACACTCCAAATGGTAGCCTATTAAACTGATATAGATGGCCCTTAATGAGTATTTATAGTCAAGCATGACTTGGAATCCACATCTAGCACAAGTTGTAAGATCTCACTTTGAGAAGATCTGGCCACCTATCGGCATTGTGAAAAAAACTTCTACATTTGGCAATGTATTGGGTAGATTAGCCTCTAGAACTTGGTTAATAGTTACTTTATAATCACCATATAACCTTATTTTACCACCTGACTTAGGTACAACAACAATGGTTGTAGCCCAATTTTTTGATCTACCTTAGAGATAATGTTTTCAGTTTCTAGTCTTTTGAGATCTTGCTCAACTTTCTCCTTGAGTGCGTATGGTATGGGACGTGGCATGCAGTAAACTGGTCTTGCATCCTTCTACACTCTGACACTCACCTTGAAGTCTTGGATTGGACTGCCATTTCATGGAACACCTTCGGATACTGCTTGCTGATATCATCTTTCAATGCAAATCATGTTTCCACACGAAAAATCTCATTCCAATTCAGCTTTAGTGATTGCAACCAATTTCCACCTATCAAGGCAGGCTTTTCCCCTGCCACTACAATGAGAGGCAAGCTCTGAAACTGATCCTTGTATTTCACTGGTATGATGATACTTCTGACAACAGGGATTTGCTCCCCTGAGTAGCCTCACAGCTCTATCTTCGATTTCCCCAGTCAAAAATCACACAACTTGTTGAGATAAAGCGATTCCACTACTATGCTCACGGATGCAGCAGTGTCTATTTCCATGGGTATCTTGATTCCTAAAGCGTCTACTTGGATGATGATACTTTGCGAATCACTGTTAGATACCCTTGTGCTCCTGATGATGTGTATCTCCAGAAACTTTTCATCCTGTTGCTTCTCTTCAATGCTATGTAGTGTCTGGTGATTTCTACTTCTAGCATTGAAAGTCGGTTTATTCTTCAGTCAGCAAGCCTTCACAAGATGCCCATTCTTCTGGAAACACTCTGCCTTCACATATGGACAGCTTTGAGAAATGTATTGTCCCAGGCACACCTTCAATGTACTGTTACCTCAGCCAGTTGCTGAGGCATTGGGGCTCAACTGCCTTTTAATTTAGCCTGCAGGCGATTCACCTCGGTTGTCAGACGACTGGAAATCGTGTAAAATTCTCAGAAATATTGGTCGGCCCTATCCATCGACATAGCTGTCTGACAAGCTAAATCAAAAGTCAAGTTAGGGGTTTGCAATCACGTCCTTCTTATTTCTTGATTGTTCAACCCACCAATAAAGTGGTCATGCAATGCTTAGTCCTGAAAATTTCCGAAATGACAATGAATGGATTGCTTTCTTGAAGCTACGATATACTCACTGATACCCTCATCAATTCGTGTTCCAAAATGATAACTTTCAGCAATTTCCACGGGCTCAGGACTGTAATGCTTTATCAACTTGGTTAGAATCTCCATTAGTGGTGTGTCTTTTGGCTTGACGGGAACAAGCAACATTTTCAGGGTTTCATACACCTCGGGGCCTGATTCAGTCAAGAAAATAGTCTGTTTCCTTTCTAAAACTGCCCGGTTACTGTTTTCATCATCGGGGACTTCGTCAATACTATTCATGATGAAAAACATTCCTAGTCGCTCCACATATGCTCCGAAAGTCTCTCAGCCACAATAGAACTCACCCAAGTGCCCTATTATTCCCATAGGCATGGCCATCTGGACTCTGGCAATGTCGACAGTTCAGTTAAGTATGCTTGAAATTTACATTCGATTGTTAGATGATCTGCAAAACAAAGAACCTCTCAAAGTCTCTCAGTCGGTTGGCAGGATTATCCACCAACAAAAATTTCAGCTAGGGAATCCAAATATCCTATCCTCGTCACCATCTATGATATCTTTACAGAGGCCACTAACACATGCACACACTACAAGATGGCTCCTTAACAGAGACTGTTATCGTGTGACCTTGCCACATGACCTTTTATTATTAATACATCAATAGTTGCAGTACATCAGTAGTCCACTAGGAGGAGCTCCTATAATCGATGGCCGTTTTCTTCAGATAGGGTGATAATTAGAAACATGTGCAGTGTGTCCACTTTGTAACTTTTACTCAATATAATTTGGAAAGTACTCACCTTGAAAATATTTTTGTTTGTTAACAAAGACCTTCCTCCTTTCACTTTCCACCAAAACATACATGAGTAAAAACAAATGGAGGATCTGAGGGCACATACTTAATTATTTCCAGTGCAGACCTGATGCTCTTTCTTATTACCAGTTTTGGTAGAAATGCCAGCTAAACCCAGTGAATAAATTATAAGCTGTCTGAGACATCAAAAGTGCAGAAATTCAGGCCACATGCTGTACCAGAAACAATTCAAACAATACTCATAATGTGATACATTTCCAGTGTCTTCATACAGCAAAGAACAGAGCAGAGCAGAAAAGAATCAAACAAATATTCGAAGGCCTCTTGCTACACCACCTAGGCTGCCATTTTTCATGTGGCCAGGCCAAGCAGATTTTAATTAGATGCTGCTGTCCAACCAGAGCCTGACTCCACTGCCCGAACTATGCATAATGTGGCGACAGGCACGATATTTTACCTTTCATGTTGTCACTTCAGCTGACATGAGACAGCTTGGAGGGTAAAAGGAGTCATTAACAAATGCAAAATCATTTTTTAAAAATGAAGCAAAGAGTAATAGTAGTCAAGGTACACTGAAAATACCATGCGGTGCTCCTTTGAGCAGCAAGCCGAAAGAGAGAGATCTAATTACAATTACAGCGCGATAGTGATGTAAAGTGTTCGATTTCTGATGATGTATTCAGGTGGAAATTAACTTCACAGGGTGAAAAGATGACTAGTAAGGGAAATATATTAAACCTGGATCAGGATTTTGCTTGGATCAGGAGCTGGAGTGAGTGAAAAGTGATTTGGAGCATTAGCAAATCTGGATAAAGTTTGTGTTGAATACATTTTATCTGTAACAATATATCTTAACGGCAACAAGGAGGCAAGCCATATTAGTTTGTGTAATGAGTAATAAGCTAGATTTAGTTAACAGCCTAATTGTGCGTGAACATTTATCCAATAGCGATCATAACATGATCGAGTTCAATGTAACCTTTGAAAGGGAGAAACGCGAAACAGCTACTAAGATTCTAAATTTGGTAAGGCTGACTTCAACAGGATGAGACAGATTGTCCACAATAAACTGGGCAAATTTGTTAATGGGTAAAATGGCAGAAGTTCAGTGGGAGCTTTTAAAAAAAAAATTAAGATGATACAGAACCAATTTATAACCCTGAGGGGCAAGAGTTCTACTTGGCAAAAAAAACAACTAAAGAGGTACGAAACAGCATGAAAAGAAAAAGCATACAAAAATGCAAAAAATAGCACAGATCTGGGCAAATGGGAAAGATACAAAGTGTCACAAAACAGATAGTAACAGTTACAAAAAGGGAGTAGGAAAAGAATCTAGCAAGGGATAACAAAATCAACAAAAAGTATTATTATAATTCTGTTTGGAAAAAGGTGTTGTCAGGAACAATGTTGGCTCCTTAAAAACTGAAAGTAATAATATTGTCAATGATAATAAGGAAATGGCAGACATGTTGAATAATTACTTTGTGTCAGTGGGCTGAAAATTCTGGCCTTGCCGGGTTAGTACGAAGTGCGCATGGACCCAGCGAGGCCTCGCAAAAAACGCTTTTCGGGGCGTGATGTGCATGCGCCGAAAATGGCTTTTCCGATCTGTCAAGATTTCTCTCGACAGATCCTTCCCATCCTCAGTAGAAGGACATCTGCGTGGGAGAATTTGGATTATTTGGCCAACTCATGCCCAGCGAATGTCCTTCAAATTTTTACGCCTGGTAAAAGCAGGCGCATAGCTTACTTTTACCAGTGTAACAATTTTAAAATATATAAAAATTAAATTTGAACACAAAGTTTTATATTAAAAACCCTGTCCATTAAGGTATGTTTATTTTTAACCTTATTAAAATATATTAAGAAAAACTTCCAAAATTGTTTTTTTCCAGAACAGTTAATTACATTTAATTTCAATTAATTTTAAACATGTGAGGTGTTTTATTTATTTATTATGCTGTATTTCGGTGTTTTCGGGGATTATTCTCATTGATAGTAATGGGAACTCGTACAAACGGAGTTCCCATTTTTATCAATGAGAATACTGCATTGTGATTGGTGGCCCAGGCCCACGTGACTCCAGCATGTACGTACGTACCTGAAAGACATCTTCCCATGCACTGCGCAATTAATCTAGGCCGCCGACCAGAATCCTATGTTCCTCTGGGACCAACAGGTAGTTTCATAGATTTTTTTCGGGTCGGAGGCGTTCGTACAAAGGAAGCCGACAACCGCAAATTTATCCCCAATATTTACAGTAGAGGAAAAGATTAGCATGCCAGAAATCCCAAGGAAACTAATATTGAATCAAGGACAGGGACTCAATAAAAATAACATAAGTAAAATAACAGTAATGAAGAAAATAATGTAGAATCCCCCAGACCAGATGGTTTCGATCCCAAGCAAGTTTAAAGGAAGTAGGTGAGCACATTGCAGATGCCCTAATTATAATCTTCCAAAGTTCTGTCAATTCAGTAACTGTTCCTTTAGATTGGAAAAGTGCACATGTCACTCCGCTATTTAAGAATGGTGAGAGAGGGAAACCAGGGAATTATAGACCAGTTAGCGTAACATCTGTTGTCAGGAAATTACTAGAATAATTAAGGATAGGGTGACTGAACACATCGAACATTTTTAGTTGATCAGAGAGCCAGCATTGATTTGTGAAAGGCAAGTCATGCCTGATAAACCTGATTGAATTTTCTGAGGAGGTGTCTAAAATAATGGACAGGAGCATGTCTATGGGTGTTATTTATATGGACTTCCAGAAGGCAGTTGATAAAGTCCCACATATGAAACTGTTAACTAAGGTTAACTAAGCCCATGAAATTAGTGGTAAATCATTGACCTGGTTAGGAAATTGGCTGAGCGGCAGGAAACATACAGTAGGGATAATGGGTAGCTAATAAATACTGTGAATAGTATCCCAATTGGCAGGATGTGACTAGTGGTGTCCTGCAGGGATACTATTCACCATATTTAATAACGACTTTGAAGATGGCATGGGAAGTCATACAAGTAGAGTGTCCGAAATCTGGACACCTTGGGACCGTTCTGGATTTCAGGTATTTCTTGATTTTGGAACGTCTTTCCGACGTCCTGAATCTGGAAACGCCCGGGCCGAGGTTTGTTATCAACCACCAATTTTAGTGTCATCTGCAAACTTCTGAATCATACTCTCTATATTCAAATCTAGATTATTGATGTATAACACAAAAGCAAGGGATCCAGTACTGAGCCCTGCGGAACCCCACTGGAAACATCCTTCCAGTCTAAAAACATCCATCAACCATTATCCTTTGCTTCCTACCTCAAAGAGAATTTTGGATCCAACTTGCCACTTTGTCCTGGATTCCATGGACTTTTACCTTCGTGACCAGTCTACCATGTGGGACCTTATCAAAAGCTTTGCTAAAGTCCATATACAATACATCGTATGCACTCCTGGTTACCTCCTCGAAAAATTCAATCAGGTTAGTCAAACATGATTTTCCCTTAACAAAACCATGCTGAACGTCCCTGATTAATCCTTGCCTTTCTAAATGTAGATTTATCCTGTCCTTCAGGAGTTTTTCTAATAGTTTTCCACCACTGAGGTTAGGCTGACAGGCTTGTAATTACTCAGCCTATCCCTTTCTCCCTTTTTAAACAAGGGTACCACATTTGCAGTCCTCCCGCCCTCCAGCACCATAACTGAATCCAAAGAAGATTGGAAAATGATGGTGAAGGCCTCTGCTATTTCCTCATTTGCTTCGCTCAACAGCCTGGGATGCATTTCAGCTGGGCCTGGGGACTTATCCACTTTCAAAGCTGCTAAACCCCTTAATACCTCCTCTCTCCCTATGTTTATTTCATCCAGAATTTCACACTCCTCCTTGATAGCAATATCTGCATTGGCCCTTTCCTTTGTGAAAACAGATGCAAAGTATTCATTAAGAACCATACCGACATCTTCTGCCTCCACACGGAGATTACCGTCATGGTCTCTAATAGGCCCTACCCTTTCCTTAGTTATCCTCTTAATATATTTAGAGACCATCTTTCGTTTTTCCTTAATTTTACTTGCCAAGAATTTTTCATGCTCTCTCTTAGCTTCCTAATATCCTTTATAATTTTACCTCTGAACTTTCTATATTCCTCCAGAGATTCTACAGTATTTAGCCGTTGGTATATGACATACGCTTCCCATTTTTTCTTTATCCTCCCCTGTAAGTCCCTAGACATTGAGGGGGTTTTAGAATTGTTATTCCCACCCTTTTTCTTTAAAGGCACATGTTTGGCCTGAGCTCTCCGGATCTCCTCCTTGAATGCTTCCCACTGCTCTGACACTGATTTACCTCCAAGCAGTTGTTTCCAGTCCACTGCAACCAAATCACTTCTCAATTTAGCAAAGTTAGCTTTTCCCCAATTTGGGACTTTTATTCCTGGTCCATCCTTGTCCTTATCCATAACTACCTTGAATCTGACTGAATTATGGTCACTGGCACCCAAGTGCTCTCCCACTGATATCCCTTCTACCTGCCCAGCTTCATTCCCCAAAACTAATTCCAGAACTGCCCCGTCCTATGTTGGGCTTGTTACATACTGACTAAAAAAGTTCTCTTGAATGCATTTTAGGAATTCCGCACCCTCTGTACACTTCACACCATGTTTGTTCGAATCAATATTAGGATTGTTGAAATCTCTTACTATTATTGCCCTATGGTTTTTGGACTTTACAGAAGTTTGCCTTCATATTTCTCTTCCATCTCACTCCCACTGTTTGGGGGTCTATAATACATGCCCAGCAGTGTGATCGCCCCTTTTTTATTTTTTAGTTCGACTCATATGGCCTCATTTGATGATCCCTCGAACATATCATCCCTCCTCATAGCTGTAATGGTTTATTTAATCAATACCGCAAACCCCCTCCCTTTTTATCCGCTCTCTGTCTTGTCTAAAAATCCTGTAACCAGGAATATTGTGCTGCCAAACCTGCCCCTCTTTCAGCCATGTCTCTGTAATGACTATAATGTCATACTTCCAAGTGTCTACCTGTGCTCTCAGCTCATCTACCTTGTTCGCTATGCTCCTTGCATTGTATATACCATTTAGCACAGGAAGACCTCCTTGATTACTACTTGCTAACCCTTGTTTCCTCTGTCTTACAGATTCACTTTCTGCATTCTTGCTTTACAATTTCAGCTTTACTTCCTTCCCTATTGAATTTGTTCTCAGGTTTCCATTCCCCTGCCAAGCTAGTTTAAACTCTCCCCAACAGCATTAGCAAATCTCCCTGTATGGATATTGGACCCAGCGCTGTTGAGATGTAACCCGTCTGGTTTGTACAGGTTCCATCTCCCCCAGAAGTGGTCCTAATGCCTAAGGAACTTAATGCCCTCCTTTCTGTACCAACTCTCCAGCCACGCATTCATCCTTTCTATCCTTCTATTCTTGTACTCATTAGCATGTGGCACCGGTTGTAACCCAGAGATTACTACCTTTGAGGTCCTACCCTTTAATTTTTCTCCTAACTCCCTAAATTCTGCCTGCGATGCGACATCAGCCAATTTCCATAAAGGGACCATTCCCAAATTTTTTTTTAACAGTTCTTCTGTCAGTGTTTTATAGCATTGAGCTACTGCAAACACTGACAAACAATGCATAAAGGTGTACTGCTGCACCCAGTTTCTCTCATGACTGCTTTAGATGCTTATGGAGGTATTCACACTGCACAGGAAGGTTCTCTTCCCTTCCAATGGATGAAAGAGACCTCCTCAGGAGACCAATGCAATCTGGTTACACATTGCACCGGAGGGCACAAGCAGGGATGTCATCTGGAGAAGCTGGCTGCAGTGCCACAAACCTTTCAATAATTTCAGTGGATCACGAAACATTACTGCAAAGCCACACTCAATCTCATTGTGCTGTGTCACTCATCAAGTCCCATCACTCTTTATTCCCTACCCATGTCCTGCACATCCTTACTCACACCAACTTATCTTGCACCTCCAACCATCCCTCTCTATCTACATTATCACTTCCCTATCTCACGAGCCACCCCTCACATTCACCTTCATTCCTTGTCCAATCATAGCAACTAACAGCACGCAAGAGTAGGCACTTGGTTTTCTGCCAATGTTCATGTAGAGTACTTGCTAATAAGAACATAAGAACATAAGAAATAGGAACAGGAGTAGACCATTCGGCTCCTCGAGCCTGCTCCGCCATTCAATAAGATCATGGCTGATCTGATCATGGGCTCAGTTCCACTTCCCCGCCTACTCCCCATAACCCCTTATCCCCTTTTCGTTTAAGAAACTGTCTATTTCTGTCTTAAATTTATTCAATGTCCCAGCTTCCACAGCTCACTGAGGCAGCGAATTCCACAGATTTACAAGCCTCCGAGAGAAGAAATGTCTTCTCATCTCTGTTTTAAATGTGTGACCCCTTATTCTAAGATAATGCCCTCTAGTTCTAGTCTCCCCCATCAGTAGAGACATCGTCTCTGCATCCACCTTATCAAGCCCGCTCATAATCTAACACGTTTCAATAAAATCACCTCTCATTCTTCTGAACTCCAATGAGTAAAGGCCCAACCTACTCAACCTTTCCTCATAAGTCAACCTCCTCATCCCCGGAATCAACCTAGTGAATCTTCTCTGAACTGCCTCCAAAGCAAGTATATCCTTTCGTAAATATGGAAACCAAAACTGCACGCAGTATTCCAGGTGTGGCCTCACCAATACCCTGTATAGCTGTAGCAAGACTTACCTGCTTTTATACCTCATCTCCTTTGCAATAAAGGCCAAGATACCATTGGCCTTCCTGATCACTTGCTGTACCTGCATACTATCCTTTTGTGTTTCATGCACAAGTACCCTCAGGTCCTACTGTACTGCAGCACTTTGCAATCTTTCTCCATTTAAATAATAACTTGCTCTTTGATTTTTTTCTGCCAAAGTGCATGACCTCACACTTTGCAACATTATACTCCATCTGACAAATTTTTGCCCACTCACTTAGCCTGTCTATGTCCTTTTGCAAACTTTTTGTGTCCTCCTCACACATTACTTTTCCTCCCATCTTTGTATTGTCAGCAAACTTGACTACATTACAATCAGTTCCTTCTTAAGGTGTTGTCAAACATTGAAATCTTTATTTTGAACACTTTGTGGTCTTGGGACAGATTTGTGTGCACCTTTAGATGTGGCTTAGTGCGTTATAGTGAATGGTCAGATATAAGGGTACCCTGCACAATGGTGCTGAGTGTGAAAGGAATTGTTTGGGATTGCAGAGATGCTTTTTGGAGCTGGTGTGGGGTGGCACCAACCGGGCACATCATGTGGCAGTCAGGGTGTACAGCATCAAGTGAAGTCAATGTAGCCATGGTGAGGCCATCTCTGGCCGCCCGGGCAACAATGTGGTCGGCTGCTGATGCCCTGTGTTCTGTGCAGCATAAGATGATTGGTGTTGTTGTTGGTGATGCTGGTGTGTTTAGTGATGCTGGTGTTGGGGCAGATCGTGGTGGGATTATGAGGACCAAGGCGAGTCTTTTTCCAGGGCACCGATGCTGCTGGAATAGATGGCAGGTGAGGTTGAAATGACAGAAGCGATCTGGCAATGATGAGAGAGTTTACCCAAAGAGGTGACAGTGAATAGACAGTTCACTGCCAAGACAACCAGCCTGCATACAGCTCAAAATATATTTCCAAATCCTGAAGACTTCAGCTTCTGACATTGGAAAGTAAACAGCTGTGAAATGGTAGCTTTTATACCACTTCTGTCAACTTGCCAATGCAATAGAGTGTCACTGAGAGCCCAACTCCACTTAGCTGGCAAGTTCCAAGAGGGACGCAAAACCTGACAAAAAGGTGTAAAATTGTAAGTGCCTGCATTTAATCCTCTTAAATACCACTAAACTATCTGTTAAGTACGGTAATGAACTGGCCCGCTGCTTGGTGTCGGGTTTGCGATCCGCACACAGACCTTACAGTTGAGAAACCCATATAGAGGTAGATTAAGAGTGGGATCCCGAACCGCTGTCAATCAATGCCACATTAACAGAGGGCCGCCTCCAAACGCGCACTCGCGGGGCTGGTAAGATTCCGGCCACAGGCTGGTAGAAGTTTGGAACTCTCTTCCGCAAATGGCAACTGATGCTAGATTAATTGCTAATTTTAAATGGGAGATTAACGGCTTTTTGTTAACCAAAGGTATGGGCCAAAGGCGGATATATGAAGGTGGGTTGCAGATCAGCCATGATCTCACTGAATGCCGGAACAGGCTCGAGGGGCTCAATGACCTACTTCTGTTCAAATGTTCCCATGTTCCTAGAACCTAGTCCTTATGTTGGTTCATAATCACAAAAACCCGAAGACAATTTTTGAAATTTTGCACTCAGCATTCTTTGGCTATTGTGGTATATTTCCTGTAGCGTTGTTGTGGACTGAAAAATGGAGATCTTGGAATGAGCAGCAGTTATATATGATTGTTATTGGCAGAATTAATTTGTTGGGGAGAGGGGGGAGCTGGAATTGTGGGGACGGAGCTGCAGGTAAGAGCCAAGGCCTGTCATAGAGCATGAATCCCAGGTAATGTGTGCTTAGGGAGGTGGCTGTGGAGTGCTTGGGAAAGCAATGGCAAGCGATGGGGTCGGCCATTTGGCCTTTGATTTACTTGCTGAGTTTCTCTCTCTCGGCGTATGTGTGTACATGCAAAATGTCTTTACTTAATTTACAGGACAGATGATCAATTATCATATAGAAGCCACAAAGTTGAATGTAGTTAGTGAAATATTTGAGGCATTCCTCATCAATTCCTTTCATTAATTACATAATTATCTCAAATAATTGCTTTTGTGCAGTGCATGAAATACTGCACAGCTTTGTATAGTATGGCGGATCACACCTTTGAAATCTGATGGAGTTAATTCATTGGACCGTTACAATGAAAGATTGCTCATGCATAAACTGTAAAATAATCCACAATTACACTTGCAGTTTTGTATAATGAAGAATGCTTTCCTTGCGATACTACAATTTTTGAGAAATGAATAGTCTTCTATTTTGATTGGCACATATTTGAATCTAGAAAAAGGAAACAGAAATCTTTTCAAACTAAATGAGCGAAATATACCTGAAAGTGAACATGATTTCACTTTTGTAATTCATCAACTAATCTGACTCCAGATTTTTGACCAGGCAGGAGGGTAATGCCCCTTTAACTGGTTACTGGACTAGAGTTGTGAACATGCAGAACTGCAGCCAACTGCACAAGAGACATCATTGAGGTTTTTAAAATGATGAAGGAATTTTATTCTCTTCAATTGAATAGATTATTTGAGATGGATAGGGATGGAAGAACTAGGAAATGTACATAGAAGCTTTGTAGGCAAAGAGTTAGATTATGGCCCTGAAATTGAAACCTTACCACAATGCGGAATATGTACGGACCCAGGAAGGCCCTGCAAAAGCCGGTTTTCGGTGCACAATGCGCATGCGCCGAAACCCGGCTTTTCCGATCTGTCAAGTTTTGAACGAGGATGTGGTGTCTCTGTTGAGGGCGAGCATCGACATTGGTTGAGAGCTTATCCAAGCAATTGATGGGTTGACCGGCAACATTGCCACACTATCTGCGCAAATCTCAGAGAACATGGGGCAGATGGTTGTGGCAATGCAGTGAACGGCAAACTCCGTCGATGCCATGCGGCAGGCAATGGTTTCGGGATATGGGACTGCACCCCAAGGTGCTGTACCACTATCAACTTTGACAGATGCGTGTCAGGAGGAAGGAGTTGCTTCTGACTCGGAAGAAGTTTCTTCGGAAACATCTTCTCCTCCGCCCCATGAAGTCAATCTGCCAACGTCACCCACCCACCCCCCCCACCCCGCCCCCCCACTACAGCAGCCCTCGAGGTGCACTACTGCCAGAAGACTTGGCCCCATTACTAACGTAAGGTTAAACATCAATACAAGGGATGCAGACAATGGCCAGGCCATGCAAGGATGAAATGTAATGCAACTGTAACTGTCACTAATGTAACTTCACGCAAAGCATTCATTTATGAGCTGCTGATGCAACAGTCTTGCAGCTTCGTAACTACCATGGGGCTTTTCCAATGGTGGGGGGGGGGGGGGCATGGTTCATTGCCGGGCTAATTGTACTCCCCGAGGTCCTCATCCACCTCCTCTTCCTCCTCTTCCTCCTCTTTTGCCTCCCCTCTCTCCTGAGGTAGACTGAAATTGTTGTCCTCTCCTGAAACTAGGTTATGCAACAAACAGCACACCACAGTGAACTCAGCGACCTGCTCAGGGTGGTATTGTAGATTGCTGCCTGATTGGTCCAGGCACTTCAGCACTCCAATTGTCTTTTCAGCGATATTGCGTGTGGTTATATGGCTATCATTGTAGCGCTTCTCGGCTTCTGTTTGGAGCTTACGCGGTGGGGGGGTGGTGGTCATGAGCCAGCTGGTAAGGCCATATCCTTTTACCCCCAGCATCCAACCGTAACCTTGTGGCTGACTCTTAAACAAGTCTGAGACAGTGCTCTCACGCAAGATGTGCGCATCATGGATACTCCCACAAAAATTTGCATTTCCTGCCATGATTATTTGCTTGTGGTCGACAACGAGCTGCACATCCAGGAAGTGGAATCTGTTATATATGTAGACTTGTATTTACTCTGTAGGGCCACCAGAGGGCTCATCCCCTGGAGTCCCAAGGGATCACATAATCCCTTGGGAGCACAGGTATTTAAGGAGGCTTCACAGGTTGGAGAGGCACTCTGGAGACCTGCAATAAAAGACTACGGTCACACTATACCTTGAGCGCACAGTGTTCAGTCTGACTCATTCTCCATACACAACAGCTGGCGACGAGATACAGATAGCGAACCCAAAGGTGCAGAGAATGGAGGCATGCTGGAGAAATTTTCGGGGGGAGATGATTGGGAAACTTTTGTGGAGCAACTCGACCAATACTTCATGGCCAATGAGCTAGATGGGGAAGAGAGCACTGCCAAATGAAGGGCGATCCTCCTCACCATCTGTGGGGCACCAACGTATGGCCTCATGAAGTATCTGCTCAATCCAGCAAAACGATTTGTGCACACTGGTCTGAGAGCATTTGAACCCGAAGGAAAATGTTCCGATGTTGAGAAACCAGTTTTACACCTACAAAAGGTCAGAAGGCCAGGAAGTGGCGAGTTATAGCGCTGAGCTAAGACGCCTTGCAGGACATTGCGAATTTGAAGGACATTTGGAGCACATGCTCAGAGACTTTTTCGTAGTTGGCATTGGCCATGAAACCATACTTCGTAAACATTTGACTGTAGAGACCCCAACCTTGAGTAAGGCCATAGCGATAGCTCAGGCTTTCATTGCCACCAGTGACAATACCAATCAAATCTCTGAGCACACAGGTGCAGCTACGTGTACTGTGAACAAAGTGATGTTGTTTTCAAGTCGTAACGTACAAGGCAGGTCACACATACCAGCAGCTGCATGTCTGAAGATGACTCAGAATCCACCATCAAGGGTGATGAATGCAAGGCCATTAACACCTTGTTGGCGCTGCAGGGGTGATCATCGTTTCCATTCATGCCGATTCAAAGAGCACATTTGCAAGGGCTGTGGCACAATGGGATACCTCCAACGAGTGTGCAGGTGAGCTGATAAGCCTGTTAAACCTGCAAACCACCATGCTGCAGAGGAGGATAGATCCACAGAAGATCACGATGAACCAGAGCCTCAGATAGAGGAGGCAGAGGTACATAGGGTGCACACATTCACCACGAATTGTCCGCTGATAATGCTGAATGTTGAATTAAATGGATTCCCAATGTCAATGGAGCTGGACTGGGGCATGAGCCAGTCCATCATGAACAAAAAGACTTTCGAAAGGTTGTGATGCAACAAGGCTTTAAGCCCAGTCTTAACTCCAGTTCGCACAAAACTAAGAACTTACACAAAAGAACTGATCCCTGTAATCGGCAGTGCTATCGTAAAGGTCTCCTATGATGGAGCGGTGCACAAGCTACCACTCTGGGTGGTACCAGGTGATGGTCCCACGCTGCTCGTCAGGAGCAGGCTGGGAAAGATACGCTGGAACTGGGACGACGTTCGAGCGCTATCGCCCACTAACGACACTTCATGTGCCCGGGTCTTAAACAAATTTCCTTCGCTTTTCAAACCAGGCATTGGGAAATTGCAAGGAGCAAAAGTGCAGATCCACCTAATTCCAGGGACGCGACCCATCCATCACAAGGCGAGAGCAGTACCGTACATGATGAAAGAAAGGGTAGAGATCGAGCTAGACTGACTGCAAAGAGAGGTCATCATTTCCCCTATCGAGTTGAATGAGTGGGCCAGTCCTATTGTCCCAACCCTCAAGGGAGACGGCACTGTCAGAATCTGTGGCGATTACAAAGTAACTATAAATCGTTTCTCCCTGCAGGACCAATATCCACTACCAAAGGTCGACGACCTCTTTGCAATGCTGGCGGGAGGAAAGACGTTCATGAAGCTGGATCTGACTTCAGCCTACATGATGCAGCAACTGGAGGAATCATCAAGGGCCCTCACCTGCATCAACACGCACAAGGATCTTTTTGTCTGGAATCCGATCAGCGGCAGCGATATTACAGAGAAACATGGAAAGTTTACTGAAGTCGGTCCCGCATACCGTGGTCTACCAGGACGACATCTTGTCGGAACACAGTCGAGCACCTGCAGAACCTGGAGGAGGTTCTTAGTCGACTCAACCGCATGGGGCTCAGGTTAAAATGCTCGCAGTGCGTTTTTCTGGTGCCTGAAGTAAAGTTCTTGGGAAGGAGGATTGCAGCAGATGGCATCAGGCCCACCAATGCAAAAATGGAGGCAATCGAGAATACACTGAGGCCACAGAACGTGACGGAGATGTGGTCGTTTCTGGGACTCTTGAACGACTTTGGTAACTTCTTACCGGGTCTCAGCACACTGCTAGAACCATTACATGTCTTACTACGAAAAGGGGGTGAATGGGTTTGGGGCAAAAGCCAAGAAAATGCCTTTGTAAAAGTGAGAAAATTGTTAAGCTCAAACAAATTGCTTGTGTTGTGTGATCCATGTAAGCGTTTGGTACTAGCATGTGGTGCGTCGTCATATGGCGTCGGGTGTGTATTGCAACAAGCTAATGATTTCGGGAACCTGCAACTGGTTGCTTATGCAACCAGGAGTCTGCCTAAGGCTGAGAGAGCCTACAGCATGATTGAAAAAGAAGTGTTAGCGTGTGCCTATGGGGTAAAGAAAATGCATCAATATCTGTTTGGGCTAAAATTCGAATTGGAAACTGACCAGAAGCCATTTATATCCCTGCTTTCCGAGAATAAAGGGATGAATACCAACGTATCGGCCCGCATCCAAAGATGGGTGCTCACGTTGTCCGCATACAACTACGCCATCCACCAGGCCAGGCACAGAAAACTGCACCAATGCTCTCAGTAGGCCATCCATTGCCCACCACGGGGGTGGAAATAGCGCAGCCCGCAGATCTAGCCATAGTTATGGAAGCATTTGAGAGTGAGCAATCACCCGTCACTTCCCGGCAGATAAAAATCTTAACAAGCCAGGACCCTTTATTATCTCGAGTCAAAAGCTGTGTGCTTCACGGGAGCTGGTCCAGTATCCCAGTGGAAATGCAGGAAGAGATAAAGCCGTTCCAGCGGCGCAAAGATGAAATATCTATACAGACAGACTGCTTTCTGTGGGGCAATCGAGTAGTGGTCCCCAAGAAAGGCAGAGACACCTTCATCAATGACCTCCACAGTACCCACCCAGGCATCGTAATGATGAATGTGATAGCCAGATCCCGTGGTGGCCCGGTATCGATGCGGACTTTGAGTCCCGCGTTCACAGATGTAATACATGCTCGCAGTTAAGCAATGTACCCAAGGAGGCGCGCTAAATTTATGGTCTTGGCCCTCCAAACCGTGGTCTAGGGTACACATCGACTATGCAGACCCGTTCTTGGCTAAAATGTTCCTTGTGGTTGTAGATGCATACTCCAAGTGGATTGAATGTGAGATAATGTCGGCTAGCATGTCCGCTGCCACTACTGAAAGCCTGCGGGCCATGTTTGCCACACATGGCTTACTTGATGTCCTGGTGAGCGACAACGGGCCATGTTTTACCAGTGCTGAGTTCAAAGAATTCATGACCCGTAACAGGATCAAACATGTCACAACTGCCCCGTTAAACCAGCATCCAATGGTCAGGCAGAGAGAGCAGTGCAAACCATCAAGCAAGGCTTGAAGAGGGTAACTGAAGGCTCACTGCAGACTCAACTATCCCGAGTCCTGCTTAGCTACCGCACGAGACCCCACTCACTCACTGGGGTCCCACCTGCTGAACTGCTCATGAAAAGAGCACTTAAGACAAGGCTCTCGTTAGTTCACTACATGAACAGGTAGAGAGCAGGCGGCTTCAACAAAGTGCATGCCATGATAGCGCAAATGTGTCACAAGAGATTGAAATCAATGATCCTGTATTTATATTAAATTATGGGCAAGATCCCAAGTGGCTTCCCGGCACTGGCCAAAGAGGGGAGCAGGGTGTTTTGGGTCAAACTTTCAAATGAACTCATTCACCGGAAACACTTGAACCAAATCAAACTCAGATTCACAGACTATCCTGAGCAACCCACCTTGGACCCTACTTTTTTTGATCCCCCAACATACACACCAGTGGCTGAGCACGAAGCAGAATCCACCATCCACAGCAGTCCTGCAGGGCACAACACACCAGGCAGCCCAGCAAGGCCAGCTGCACAGCAGTCCAGCGAGGGCCCAACAAATGATTCAACAACACCAGCTTTCACACTGAGACAATCAACCAGGGCAAGAAGGGCACCAGGTCGACTCACATTGTAAATAGTTACATTATTGACTTTGGGGAAAGTGTTGTTGTATATGTGGACTTGTATTTACTCTGTACAGCCACCAGAGGGCTCATCCCCTGGCATCCCAAGGGATCCCATAATCCCTTGGGAGCACAGGTATTTAAGAAGGCTTCACAGGTTGGAGAGGCACTCTGGAGACCTGTAATAAAAGACTAAGGTCACACTTTACTTTGAGCTCACAGTGTTCAGTATGACTCTTTCTCCATACACAACAGAATCCCTTTCGGTTCAGAAACATTTCTGCATCCTGTAAAGGTGCTTGCAGGCTGATGTTTGTACAGTCTATTGCTCCCTGCACCTTGGGGAAGTTTGCTATTCTTGAGAACCCCAAAGTGAGACTCTGTGCTTCCCTGGTCACAGGAAAGCCTATAAAGTCCATCCGGCATGCGTAAAGGGCTTCAATCACCTGTCGAATGCAGCAATGTGTGGCATGCTGAGAGATACCGCAAATGTCGCCAGCTGAGGCCTGAATGGAGCCCAATGCATAGAAGGAAAGTGCCGCAGGTACCTTGACCTCAACGGGCAGGGAGGTCCTGATGGTGCTGGTAAGCTGCAGATCTCCCTTAATTAGCTGCCATATCTCACTGATGATCTCCTTTCGGAATCGCAGACTTCTAATGCATGTGTTATCAGACAAGTCCAGGTATGTTCGCTTGTCCCTGTAAATGCGTTTGGTGTAACATCTCCTCCTCCTCATTGAACCTTCTCCTATTTCTATTCTGCAGCATGTGAGTAGTCATCAATACTGGTTGAAAAATTACAGGCCCCATCACTATAAATCACTATAAATGCCCTAATCTGACTTCAAAATTCTTAAATTGTCCTTAACAAATACAATATAAACTCGAAATTAACGACAATGTGATTAGATGATTGACAACTTTCTAAAATGCCTCACAGATTACTTCAATGCTCCCATCCACTTCAAGCAGCCTTTTATTAAACTTCCTCCATACTCCCGTGTTATCGTCCGGTGATTGCAGCTTTACTTGAGCATCTTTTTGGGTGAGCGATCTTTTAGGCGCAATTTGGGCAAAATGCCGAAAGTAGCGCTTGGTGATAATCTGGGTGCTATTTGGGTGCAAGTTTCCATTATAAACAATATTCTGGGTCTTGCACGAGTGATGACGTCAGATTTTATTTTTTTTAAATAGTTAGGGCAATTCAACTCATTCCTGTATGCCGAAAGTTGCGCCGGTGATAAATGAGCGATAATCCGCTCGCAGAGGGGAGAGGAAGACACAGATGAGGAGGAAGCAAAAGGAAGGATGCAACCCAGAAAGCTCCTTTATGGCTGGGACATCCGGGATGGAATTATTCTCTTATGGTACCAGTGACCACAACCCCACTTCCCCTTTCAACATTTGTCCCACACCTTACCTTCCCTCTGTTACTGACCATCACAGCATCCTCCTGGCCACAATTCTAAAATAAAAACCACCACAAAGCAAACTTTCCAATCCAACTTTATACATCTATCCATCCAATATGACGTCAAGAAATCAACTCATCACCCTAATGCATTCCCTTGGTGACTGTATTGTGTGTGTCTTTGCCTATCATACTAATGTCACCCCAGTGGCTGTGGCATGGCTGGTGGAACACTGCTGACTTTCAGTGAGGATCACTGTAAATGGTCTTGTTGGTCGACAAGACTGGTGGCTGGGAGTGTCAAATCAATCTTCTTCTTGTTCTTGTTCACTCCTCTCCCTCTTCTTGGTCACCCACTGGTTAGGCAGGCTACACTTTCTGGCTGTGAGAAATGAGGAAGGCACAAGGGTAGAGTTGTGGTGAGGTGTGGGTGGACAAGCAAAAGGTGCATACGTGAACGTATGAGGATACCAGCATCTTGTATCCTTTCAGCCCCGCTGTTGGCCTGCACCGTCTTTGGTGAGGTGAGGCTAGAAATGTGAGATGTGCGTCATAATTGATACAGATTGTAATACAGATTGATTACAGGTAGGTGAGTGATGGGAAGGGAGTCATGCATTGAGCGGTGTGTGAGGCTAGTAGTGCAGTTCATAGAATCATACAAATTTACAGCATAGAAGGAGATCATTTCAGCCCATCGTGTCTGTGCCAGCCAACAAAGAGCTATCCAGTCTAATCCCACTTTCCAGCTCTTGGTCCGTAACCCTGTAGATTACGGCTCTTCAAGTGCACATCCAAGTACTTTTTAAATGTGGTGGTTTCTGCCTCTGCCATCCTTTCAGGCAATGAGTTCCAGATCCCCATCACCCTCCGGGTGAAGAAATTTCCCCTCAAATCCCCTCTAAATATTCTACTAATTACTTTAAATCTATGTCCCTTGGATATTGATCCATCTGCTATGGGAAATCATCGTCATCTTGGAGCAGACGGACGATGATGACAAACTTTTGAGGGCAGCCGAAACAGAGGAGGACTCTCTATAATCCTTCGTGATTGACAGTGGCAAAGGCCTTTGTGAGGTCAAAGAAGGCCATGTACAAGGGTTGGTGCTGTTTCCTACATTTCTCTTGTAGTTGTCGCGCTGTGAAGATTATGTCCGTTGTACCCCATAGTGGACGGAATCCGCATTGCGACTCTGGGAGGAGCTCTTCAGCCACAGGGGGAAGACAATTGAAGAGGATTCTTGCAATGATTTTCCCAGTGGCCGACAGCAGGGCGATTCCTCTGTAGTTGCCGCAGTCGGACTTGTCCCCTTTTTGAAGATGGTCATGATTACGGCGTTTCTGAGATCTCCTGGCATGCTCTCCTCCTTCCAGATAAGAGAATGAGGTCATGTATTCTGCCAATATTGCTTCTCCGCCATGCTTTAGTGCTTCAGTGGGAATTCTATCTGCTCCTGTTGCCTTGTTCTTCAGCTGACGGATGGCCTTTTCTACCTCGTGTCGGGCTGGGGTTATGCTGACAGAAGCCTCCCTAAGCAAGCGCTTACATGGAGCTTTGACGTGGCAAGTGAGCCGCAAGTGGGCAGAGGAAATGCTTCAAGGATGCACTCCTTGATAAAGTGCAACATCCCCACCGACTCCTGGGAATCCCTGGTCCACAACTGCCCAAAGTGGAGGAAGAGCATCCGGGAGGGCGCTGAGCACTTCGAGTCCCATCGCCGAGAACAAGCAGAAACCAAGCATAGACACCGGAAGGAACCCAGGCTCCCCAACCACCCTTTCCTTCAACCACTGTCTGCCCCACCTGTGATAGAAACTGTAGGTCCCGCATTGGATTCCTCAGTCACCTGAGAATTCACTTTAAGAGTGGAAGCAAGTCATCCTCGACTCCGAGGGACTGTCTATGATGATAATGATGATGATAATGTAAAATAGGTCCATCCTATCTACTCTATCTAGGCCCCTCATAATTTTATACACCTCAATAAGATCTTCCCTCAGCCTCCTCTGTTCCAAAGAAAACAAACCGAACCTATCCAATCTTTGCTCATAATTAATATTCACCAGTCCAGCAACATCCTCATAAATCTCCTCTGTACCATCTCTAGTACAATCACATGTTTCCTGTAATGTGGTGACCAGAACTGCCACAGTACTCTAGCTGTGGCTTAACTAGTATTTTATACAGTTCAAGCATAACCTCCTTGCTCTTATATTCTATGCCTCGGCTAATAAAGGCCAGCATTCCATATGCCTTCTTAACCACCTTATCTACCTGGACTGCTTCCTTTAGGAATCTGTGGACAGGCACTCCAAGGACCCTTTGTTCCTTTACACTTCTGAGTGTCCCACCATTTAATGTGCATTCTCTTGCCTTGCTAGGCCCCCTAAATGCATACCTCTCCGGATAGAATTCCACTTGCTACTGTTCTGCCCACCTGACCAGTTCATTGATATATTCCTGCAGTCTACAGCTTTCTTCTTCATTGTCAACCACAGAGCCTATTTTAGTATCATCTGCAAACTTCTTGATCATACCCCTTACAATGAAGTCCAAATCATTTATATATACCACAAAAAGCAAGGGACATAAGGCACCGTTTTTTGGCGTACGGTGCTTTTTTTTTGAGCAGAATAAAATCTGTAAGTTTTGCCAAAGTTTCTGCACTGTTCCAGAGTAGATACATCCAATTTTCTCAGTTAACGATTTTTTGACGTCACTGGGTACAGAACCTGCCGGGTGCGCCACTTCTGGCCATTTAAGCGAGTTTGGCCAAGCTCGATTTTCTTACACTTAAGGAAATCAGCAGAGAAAAGACGCCATTGTTTTAGCCAAGGTGAAGACACGGCACCGGGGGCAGGGAGGGGGTGGGCATTCGGCCCGCGTGGACAGTGGCACTGGGGGGGGGGGGTCTTTCGCCTAGCGATCCTGCCAGCCGGCGCTCCGTGCCTCAAGCCCGGTGATCATCGGAGAGGGGTGAAAACCAGTTTGTTGCAGAGTTAACAATAAATAGTGAATATTGCCCGACGTCGTCATGTTATCCTATGTATTTTGTGCTGTGTGTGCCCCAAATCTCTGCCTTGAGCGTCGTGTCGCAATAGAAACTGAGCCTAGTGATGTGCGCTACGGTGTGGTCCATGGAGTAGGGCATCAACTTTTTACAGAGAGAGGGAAAAGGTGTGAGTGCTTTGTGTGAGTAGTTTCATTTTGTTTGCAACTACGAAAAAACAATGGGGCGATCCTAGCAATGACTCGTGTAGGAAGAGTGTTTTGCTTCATGTCTATGCAAAGAAGAAGATTAATAAGACAACAATATCTCAGGAACCAGAGAGCTCGAAGAATGATGGCGAGGGGGCCTTATCCATATCAGGTGTTCAGGCAGACTGCATTTGCAGGCTGTGCTTTCAGAAGGAGGTGATCACCGCTATCTGCCAACTGAGCAGGGCAGATGTGCAGCCTAGAAGCAGGAAGAGGACTGCACTACCCATAGAGGTCAAGCGAGCCTTCTATGCTTCCGGCTCATTCCAGGCTTCATCTGGACACGTATGCTGCATTTGACAGATCATGACTGCACTGTATGCCCGCAGGGACAACTGCATCAAACTCCCCTGACCGCCCAGGCAATGTGTGACAGGGTTGTGGCCTTCTTGAGGATTGCTGGCTTCCCCAAGGTGCAGGGTACGATAGATTGTACCCACATCGCCTTGCGAACACCTTTGAACGATTCAGAGATTTAAAGGAACAGGAAAGGGTTCCATTCACTAAATGTCCTGCTGATCTGCGACGACATGCATCGCATCATGGCAGTTGATGCCAGATACCCAGGGAGCACCCATGATGCGTTCATCTTACGCGAGACCTATTTTTCAAGACACTGCTGATAGTGGCGCCCTCCATGATGGTGGTCTCATATTATTCTTTCTGGAGGGCCTCCTGGCCCCTGTGGGTAGAGGGCCTCACTTGCAGTGTTGACCCCTCTGCACAAAGCTAGAGTGCTGCATGGGAGACCCTGTGTGCCCCTTCCCTGGCTTGCTGAGCCATTTCTGTTAGTGATGAAGCACTTTTAACATTTCTTTAGGTGTTGGAAGACATTTCAGCTTTAGGAGCTGAAGACCGCCATTTTGGAATTATTTTTTAAGTATATGTTTCTTTGAAAGGCAGTAAGGGCTGAAAATGCATTTATTTATTTGATTTTAATTTTTATTAGTTTCAACACATTGCCCCTTTAATTTGTACCCCCTTTAATTGCCCACAATGCCATGCGAACTCCACAGCCTCACTTCCACGGGCTGTAAGAAGCAGCAACATTGACAGTGGATGGAAATTTTGGGTTGGAGGCCTCCATTAATGCCACTAGGAGGGCGATGCACAGTAACTTAGTGCTGTGCTCCACATTGTCAATCCATGAGCCAATTTTTCAACGGTATCGCTGCAGCCATTTTCAGTGGCCATTAACTCGAGTTGCTGGGATACCGACAATTCTGTTGGCATGCACAAATTTTTCACCCTATTTCTTTTCACAGCGAGCCCTCGAGAGCCGATTACCAAAGCATCCAGTGGGAATGGACTTCTTGCAGTTCTTCAAAAGGGTACTGGACATTTTCCTGGGCGAGGAAAGCATTTCAATTTATAAAAGATGGGTAGCTGGGAATGGAGAGATTCATGAGCTAATGCAGTTTGCTTGCTTGATTACTTTAGAAGATTGGAGAGCAAATTCCTAGAACTTTTAAAAACTTGCCTTTGTTTTTGGCTGTTCCAGGAGAGTGCATGACTGGGGGAAGTGCATAGTTTATTTGGCTTTGTCCCAACATGCTTAAATCAAGTTCACAGCAAAAGGCTCCTTCCATGAACTGAACCATGCTACTTTATCAATGACGAGAATGGGGCAGCATGTCATGGAACAAAAAATTACACTTCTATTCTGGTCTAATGCATTGGAGATTATGGGGGTTTCCCACCAAGTTCTTCAAAAGGCAGTAAATAACACACAGTCAAACCAGTGAATTTAGGCCACGTCGAATAGTCAAATTTATTTAGCAAGTTAGTCACACAGAAGAAGAGACACAGTGAGAAACAAAAGGCAAGACAATTGATACCATAGAGGTACCTTCACCATCTCAACATGGAAGTAGGTAGCTAAAGCCCATAACATTTCAATTTTTCTCAGCCTCCAAATAGCTGATTTCCTCTACACATGAGCATTTCTTTCTCAATGATCAGGCAAATTCTTCCCTTTCTTAGGCCTCCTGTGCTATGCAGCACTTTTAGGAGCGAGGGTAAAGTGTTGACCTGTACTCAAGTCTCTACGAATACTATCCAAAAGTAGCCGATGGGCCTATCATAATTTTCCTGCCCCTTTACGGACTATGTGGATTTTCATCATGCCTCCTCACAGCTAAAGATAGAAACTCAGTGTGAGGGGTGCGTGAACCTGCATCCTATCATTACATTGCACATCGGATTGGGACTCCAGCAGCCTGCATTCCCACCTTGTCCCAGCATACTTTAATCAAGAGGTCTTACTCTCAATACTTGACTAATCAGACTGGGTCACAGAGTCTCCACAAGTGGGTCAATCAACAGTTACATCTTCAGATAAAAAATTTTGTAAACTCAAGGTTTGAATGAACTTATGGATCTGCACAAATGCTGAGGCAAACTCTTTGTCTCGCACCTGATCATTTATTAAGAAATGGCAGGATAGAGGAAAGCGATTGATTACAGCTCATGGTTATTCAGTCATTTTAAAGTAGAGCCGCTACACCCCCTGATTAAAATCAGATCATATTTCATAGCTTGTGAAAGAAAACAAGTGGCTTGGCAGCTCCTTTTTCTTCCAACTAAAAATCTATAATCATCAGTTTAGAATGTAATTGTTCGAACTTTAGTCATTAAACCAGTGGTAACTTCTAATGTGACCTTTGTCAATCAAACAGCATTGAGATCCAAGTCATGAGCAGCATTATACTATTTAAAATGTAACACATACTTTCACCAAAGGAAAATACAAACTTAATTAACATTGTGAGTAAGTTGAAAGCTCATTCATCATTATGGTTGAGTTTGGTTTGTGCCTGTCTGTCAAATACTGCTGGTGTCAGATCCTGTAGTCATTACCATTTAATAAAATATAACACATGGTGGTGAATGACTCAGGAGCTCACCACAAAAACTATAACCTTGCGGTACCCTTCCAGCAGCTAAATGATGCAATGTAGTGCAAAAGCAAAATAGCGCTGATGCTGGAATCTGGAACAAAAACAGAAAGTGCTGGCAATCTCAGCAGGTCAGGCAACATCTGTGGAGAGAAAGCAATGTTAACGTTTCAGGTCGACGACCCTTCGTCAATACTGGAGAGTGTTTGGAAAGAACGGATTCTTAACAAGCACTGAAAGAGGGAGGGGAAGAAAGAACAAAAGGGAAGAAATGTGATAGGGTGGAAGATAGGAGAGATTAGAGAGACAAAAGGGATGATGGGCCAGATTGAAATGGTAATGCCAGGAGTTAGAAAAACATTAGTCAAGATAGGGTGTGAATGGCGGGATAATGACCAGCTGCGATGAGAGACAAGGAGAAAAGTAGAATCAGGCTTGTCAGGGAGGTGGGGGGGGGGAAGGGAGCCAAAGATTGGCAGCAGCTATGCTCTGAAATTGTTGCACTCGATGTTGAGTTCAGAAAGCTGGAAAGTGCCGAAGGAAAAGATTCGTAGAAGACCAAGGATGGAGAGGTCAGAGTTGGAGTGGAGTGGAGAATTAAAGCGGCAGGCGACCGCCCCTCCTCCCGAGCTTGATTCTGTTATGTTCAGAATAAATCCACAGGACTGTATTGCAAGCTCAAACTGTTGTTACCTTGGTCACTTTATTCAGACTCCAGAGTGGAGAAGCAACATGGTGAATCACCTTTTGCCCCAGGGTGCACAGGTCACCCTTAAGTCTCCCACAGGTCTGCCCCCTAGTGACAAGACTTAAATTTGGTGAGGTTTACATACATACATAACATCACTCTGCCCCCCTCCCACCCCACCCCCCAAAGTCTTATGTACAAGTTATTTGCAAGTTGAGGTGATCTACCGTCCTGCATCCCAGGGTCGATCACCTGGGTTGAAGTCCTGACGTGGTGGGTTCATCTTCATGGTTGACGGCAAGGTCGATTGTGTTAGTGGGTCGCTGGGGCCCAGGTCCTTTCACAGTGGTTCCTGGTTATCTGTAGTTCACAGTTTGGTCGAGTCCAAATGCTTTATGTGTTAGCCCAGTACATGGTTTCATAATCAAATGCTCCATTTTCATCATATACACTCCATTCCCCCCCTTGGCTAATATGGTGCTAGCAGCCCAACTGGGGCCCTGAAGCTGGTCTACATCACTTATTTTGATGTTGCGTGGAGGGGCCATGCGATTATGGTACATTCTCTGATGATAGCATACGGAAGGCTCGGTTCTGAGTGATTCTGTTTGGTGACTGCGTAGCACCCGGGATAGCCGGGTCTGTAGGGAGTCTACCGTGACAAGGAGGCCAGTGGGGAGCAGCAGTCATTCGTGAGGCAGCGTGGGGGAGGCCTATAAAAGGCCCGGCAGCAGTTTGTGAGGCCAGCGGGGAGCAGCAGGATAAAAAGCAAAAAAGAAATAGAAAGAAATCAAAAGGTGACGTCAAGGACAAGGGGGTAAATGATTGGCTGGTGATTGGTAAGTAGTTTTTCTTTTTCTTTTATCAGTAAGTAACCTTTTAGCATTGTTGTTGCCAAATTAAATTTATCTAAGGGTTAAGTCATGGCAGGAGAGCTCGGACACATGTTATGCTCCTCCTGCACTATGTGGGAAGTCAGGGACGCATCCGGTGTCCCTGACGACTATGTGTGCGGGAAGTGCATCCGCCTGCAGCTACTGACGGGCAGCATTGCGGCACTGGAGCTGCGGGTGGATGTACTTTGAATCATTCAGGATGCTGAGAATGACGTGAATAGCATGTTTAGCGAGTTGGTCTTACCGCAGGTAAAGGGAACACAGCCAGATAGGGAATAGGTGACCAACAGGAAGAGCAGTGCAAGGAAGGTAGTGCAGGGGTCCCCTGCGGTCATCCCCCTACAAAAGAGATACACCGCTTTGGGTACTGTTGAGGGGGATGACTCATCAGTGGAGGGCAGCAGCAGCCAAGTTCATGGCACCATGGGTGGCTCTGCTGCACAGGAGGGCAGGAAAAAGAGCGGGAGTGCTATAAAGATAGGAGATTCAATTGTAAGGGGAATAGATAGACATTTCTGCGGCCGCAACCGAGACTCCAGGATGGTATGTTGCCTCCCTCGTGCAAGGGTCAAGGATGCCTCGGAGTGGGTGCAGGGCATTCTGAAAAGGGAGGGTGAACAGCCAGTTGTCGTGATGCATATAGGTACCAACGATATAGGTAAAACAACAGGATGAGGTCCTATGAGACAAATTTTGGGAGTATGGGGCTAAATTAAAAAGTAGGACCTCAAAAGTAGTAAACTCGGGATTGCTACCAGTGCCACGTGCTAGTCAGAGTAGGAATCGCAGGATAGCTCAGATGAATACATGGCTTGCGGAGTGGTGAAGAAGGGAGGGATTAAAATTCCTGGGACATTGGAACCGGTTCTGGGGGAGGTGGGACCAGTACAAACCGGACGAGCTGCACCTGGGCAGGTCCTGAACCAATGTCCCAGGGGGAGTGCTTACTAGTGCTGTTGGGGAGGAGTTAAACGAATATGGCAGGGGGATGGGAACCTATGCAGGGAGACAGAGGGAAGTAGAATGGGGGAAAAAGCAAAAGATAGAAAGAAGAAAAGTAAAAGTGGAGGGCAGAGAAACGTAAGGCAAAAAGCAAAAAGGGCCACATTACTGCAAAATTCTAAAGGAGCAAAGTGTGTTAGAAAGACAAGCCTGAAGGCTCTATGTCTCAATGCGAGGAGTATTCGGAATAAGGTGGACGAATTAACTGCGCAGATAGCAGTTAACGGGTATGATGTCATTGGCATCACGGGGACGTGGCTCCAGGGTGACCAAGGCTTGGAACTCAACATCCAGGGGTATTCCACATTTAGGAAGGATAGACAGAAAGGAAAAGTAGGTGGGGTGGCATTGCTGGTTAAAGAGGAAATTAATGCAATAGTAAGGAAGAACATTAGCTTCGATGATGTGGAATAGGTATGGGTGGAGCTACGGAATACCGAAGGGCAGAAAACGCTAGTTGGAGTTGTGTACAGACCACCAAACAGTAGTAGTAAGCTTGGGGAAAGCATCAAACAAGAAATTAGGGATGCATGCAATAAAGGTACAGCAGTTATCATGGGTGACTTCAATCTACATATTGATTGGGCTAACCAAACTGGTAGCAATGCGGTGGAGGAGGATTTCCGGGAGTGCATTAGGGATGGTTTTCTCGACCAAGGAACCAACTAGGGAGCTGGCCATCCTAGACTGGTTGATGTCGAATGAGAAAGGACTAATTAGCAATCTTGATGTGCGAGACCCCTTGGTGAAGAGTGACCATAACATGGTAGAATTCTTTATTAAGATGGGGAGTGACACAGTTAATTCAGAAACTTGGGTCCTGAACTTTAAGGAAAGTTAACTTCGATGGTATGAGGCGTGCATTGGCTAGAATAGACTGGCAAATGATACTTAAAGGGTTGACGGTGGATAGGCAATGCCAAACATTTAAAGATCACATGGATGAACTTCAGCAATTGTACATCCCTGTCTGGAGTAAAAATAAAACGGGGAAGGTGGCTCAACAGTGGCTAACAAGGGAAATTAAGCATAGTGTTAAATCCAAGGAAGAGGCATATAAATTTACCGGAAAAAGTAGCAAACCTGAGGACTGGGAGAAATTTAGAATTCAGCAGAGGAGGACAAAGGGTTTAATTAATAGGGGGGAAACAGAGTACAAGAAGAAGCTTGCCGGGAACATAAACACTGACTGCAAAAGCTTCTATAGATATGTGAAGAGAAAAAGATTAGTGAAGACAAACGTAGGTCCCTTGCAGTCGGATTCAGGTGAATTTATAATGGGGAACAAAGAAATGGCAAACCAATTGAACTAATACTTTGGTTCTGTCTTCATGAAGGAAGACACAAATAACCTTTCGGAAGTACTTGGGGATCAAGGGTCTAGTAAAAAGGAGGAACTGAAGGATATCCTTATTAGGCAGGAAATTGTGTTCGGGAAATTGATGGGATTGAAGGCCGATAAATCCCCGGGGCCTGATAGTCTGCATCCCAGACTACTTAAGGAAGTGGCCCTAGAAATAGTGGATGCATTGGTGATCATTTTCCAACAGTCTATCGACTCTGGATCATTTTCTATGGACTGATGGTAGCTAATGTAACAGCACTTTTTAAAAAGGGAGGGAGAGAGAAAGCAGATAATTATAGACCGGTTAGCCTGACATCAGTAGTGGGGAAAATGTTGGAATCAATTATTAAGGATGAAAGAGCAGCGCTTTGGAAAGCAGTGACAGCATCAGTCAAAGTCAGCATGGATTTATGAAGGGGAAATCATGCTTGACAAATCATCTGGAATTTTTTGAGGATGTAACTAGTAGAGTGGACAAGGGAGAACCAGTGGATGTGGTGTATTTGAACTTTCAAAAGGCTTTTGACAAGGTCCCACACAAGAGATTGGTGTTCAAAATCAAAGCACATGGTATTGGGGATAATGCATTGACATGGATAGAGAACTGGTAGGCAAACAGGAAGCAGAGAGTCGGGATAAACAGGTCCTTTTCAGAATGGCAAGCAGTGACTACTGGAGTGCCGCAGGGCTCAGTGCTGGGACACCAGCTCTTTACAATATACGTCAATAATTTAGATGAAGAAATTGAGTGTAATATCTCTAAGTTTGCAGATGACACTAAACTGGGTGGCGGTGTGAGCTGTGAGGAGGACGCTAAGAGGCTGCAGGGTGACTTGGACAGGTTAGGTGAGTGGGCAAGTGCATGGCAGATGCAGTATAATGTGGATAAATGTGAGGTTATCCACTTTGGGGGCGAAAACGCGATTATTATCTGAATGGAGGCAGATTAGAAAAAGGGGAGGTGCAACGAGACCTGGGTGTCATGGTTTATCAGTCATTGAAACTTGGTATGCAGGTACAGCAGGCAGTGAAGAAGGCAAATGGTATTTTGGCCTTCATTGCTAGGGGATTTGAGTATAGGAGCAGGGAGGTATTACTGCAGTTGTACAGAGCCTTGGTGAGGCCTGACCTGGAATATTGTGTTCAGTTTTGGTCTCCTAATCTGAGGAAGGACGTTCTTGCTATTGAGGGAGTGTGACAAAGGTTCACCAGACTGATTCCTGGGATGGCTGGACTGACATATGAGGAGAGACTGGTACAACTGGGCCTTTATACACTGGAGTTTAGAAGGATGAGATGGGATCTCATAGAAACATATAAGATTCTGACGGGACGAGACAGGTTAAATGCGGGTAAAATGTTCCCGATGTTGGGGAAGTCCAGAACCAGGGAACACAGTCTTCGGATAAGGGGTAGGCCATTTAGGACTGAGTTGAGGAGAAACTTCTTCACTCAGAGAGTTATTAACCTGTGGAATTCCCTGCTGCAGAGAGTTGTTGATGCCAGTTCATTGGATATATTCAAGAGGGAGTTAGATATGGCCTTTACGGCTAAGGGGATCAAGGGGTATGGAGAAAAAGCAGGAAATGGGTACTGAGGGAATGATCAGCAATGATCTTATTGAATGGTGGTGCAGGCTCGAAGGGCCAAATGGCCTACTCCTGCACCTACTTTCTATGTTTCTATGTTTCTAAGTGTGGTGCTTGGCTTTGTGATTTGGGCTGCCTGCTCCGGACTATTGTCGCTGACCCTATGGTCGAGCAAGCCCAGGATGGCCACAATGGCCTTAAGACTTTCAGTAATAGCCGGAGGCCTCGTGGTCCCCATGGATCCAGGGCCATAGTATGGAGGCCCCGGACCACCGACTCAGTGTAGCCGCCCTGCCTTACTTTGCAACGTTGGGATGGGCCTTTCGTCTTTGCGATGGATAGGTTGCAACATTCCATCTAGCAGTTCACCTTTGGCAGGCGGTAATGTGGGATCCTGGCTGGTCCAGGTCCTAAACTGGGGTGCCGTTATGCTTGACCCCTCGCTTTCTTGCACTTCCACCACCATGAGTGGGTCTGCAGGCTGCACCGTTTCAACCCCGGTGGTGGGCAACGGTAGCCAACTGAAGGCATTAGCACCGTTCTCAGTGCCTGGCCAGTGGCGGATCATGTTACAGTGCACAGACAGTGTTAGACATTCTCAAAACAACGCATCGATAATGGTGCCTCTGCTCTCCCAAAACTATGGGATGGGCGGCTTGTCTATCTCGAGCAAATATTGGGACACTCTTTGGTACGTCTCTTTTGGCCCGTGAATACAGGCTGCTGCCTTGGTTAACTTATTGGATACATGTTCAACCGTTTGGGGCTCACCTGCTACTTTGGCTTGCTGCACAATACTCCCGACCCCATGCGGTAACACATCACGTGCTGTGAATACTTTGTTAGATACATATACAACTGGTTGGGGTTCGCCCGCTACTTTGACTTGCTGTACAACACACCCGACCCGGTATGATAACACATCACTTGTTACAAGTACTTTGTCAGATACATATACGACTGGTTGGTGTTCGCCCGCTACTTTGGCTTGTTGTAAAGTTCCCCCAACCCCATATAATAGTACATAATTGGCCACGAAAGAACGTTCACATGGGTTACATAGTGCAAACACTTATTGGAATGTGGTGGGTTCCTGGTCTTCTCAGCGGCCACCCCTTTACCTTTGTCCCAAACTCAGTTGTCTTCCTTGCTGGATGACACATTCCTCCATTTTGTTGCGGTGACCTGCCGCGGTCTGGACGCACCTTCGTCCCATGGTCTGGACGCTCTCTCATCCCGTGGTCTGGACGCCCTCTCGTCCCGTGGTCTGGACGCCCTCTCGTCCCATGTTCTGGACGCACCTTCGTCCCGTGGTCTGGACGCCCTCTCGTCCCATGGTCTGGACGCACCTTCGTCCCGTGATCTGGACGCTCTCTCGTCCCGTAGTCTGGACGCCCTCTCGTCCCATGGTCTGGACGCACCTTCGTCCCGTGATCTGGACGCTCTCTCGTCCCGTAGTCTGGACGCCCTCTCGTCCCATGGTTTGGACGCTCTTCTGTTCCGTGTTCTGGACGCTTTCTCGTTAATGTCCGTGATGTCGACTGCTGTGATCTTCCTCCCCAGGGATTTGGCCTCTGGCATCGTTGAGACGCATTCGGATCGTTTCAGCCAGAGTCCCACTCTGCATGGTCGACCTGGAGCCTCTTCCATCGTTGCGAAAAGGTCGTCGGCTTTGGGTGGAGGGTACCGCGCCTGTACCGCTGCTCGGTTGAATTTTACCTCCTCATGATTGTGATGAGTGGCCTGTGCCTCGGGGATCTGCAAATGGATCTGCACTTCGATGCCTGTTTCAGCTGAAGGTGGGGTTTGCTCAGCCTTTGAGAAGGGGAGACGTCATTCGCCGGAGAAGGTACGCAGAGGTCTTCCCAGTTCCATCGAATCTTCCCCATCCACCTTCTACCAAGCAGCATTGGCTCATCACCTGAAACAATCTACGGTGGTAAATCGTGACCACTCCCCCATGGGATACTCTTCTGTCCGCACTATCAATAACTGGTATCAGTTCCTTGGTGTAGGTGCGCAGCTTTGCCTGAATCAGGATCAGTTTGGGTCACTGTACTTCGTCGCCCCACAGCCTCTCGACTGTCTTTTGGCTCATAACTGAGTGACTCGCCCCCGTGTCTAGTTCCATGGAGATTGGAGTGCCGTTAAGTTCAACTTTTAACATTATCGGAGGGCTTTTGGTGGTGAAGGTCTGTATCCCATATACTTCCTCTTCATCCTCAGGTTGAATTGCCTCTCCTGCTTGTTCAGCGTGATCCTCGCTGGATTGGTCTTCCTCTCCTGACTCTGGCACGTGGTGAGTCAGAGGTCATTTGCACATTCGCTGGAGATGCCCCATTATTCCACAGCCCTTGCACCCATAGGACTTGAATTGACATTGATGAGCTCTATGACTGACCCCGCAGCGCTAACATGGTGCTAATGGATACACATTCATGCCCCACGGCGGACACTGTGTCATTCTAAGCCTAAGTCTGGCCTCTGCAGTCCTGTAGGCCCTGCCCTGTACCGTTCTGCCTGCTGAAAACATTATTTTATGCACAGTACTTGCCGGTGAGCTTCCATTCTGTGACGATATCTGTTTCAAGTTATCGCTGGTGGATATGAAGGCTTGGGCTATCATAATGGCTTTGCTCAGATCTAGGAATTCGGCAGACAGTAGTTTGCGAAGAATGACTTCGTGGCCAATTACTAGCACAAAAAGGTCCCGCAACATTTCCCCCCAAGTATCCTGCAAATTCGCACTCTCCCGCAAGGCGTCTTAGGTCGGCGACAAAACTCGTCACGTTCTGACCCTCGGAGCGATGGTGCATGTAAAAGCGATACCTGGCCATCAAGGTGCTCTCCTTTGGCTTGAGGTGTTCCCTAACCAGCGTACACAGCTTTGTGTAAGACTTGTCTGTTGGTTTAACCGGTGCCAGCAAATTTTTGATGAGGCCATATATCGAAAACCCACATATGGTGAAGAGAATCGCCCTGCGCTTGATTGCTATTTCAGCCTTGTCCAGCTCGCTGGCCACGAAGCACTGGTCAAGGCGCTGAACAAAGGCTTCCCAATCATCACCCTCAACAAATCTCTCAAGAATACCAATGGCAGCCATTATCGCATGAAAGTTCGTGATACGTTACTTGTCGCCAATTTGTTATGTTCAGAATAAATCCACAGGACTGTATTGCAAGCTCAAACTGTTGTGACCTTGGTCTCTTTATTCAGACTCCAGAGTGGAGAAGCAGCATGGTGAATCACCTTTTATGCCTGCTTGCCCCAGGGTGCACAGGTGATCCTTAAGTCTCCCACAGGTGTGCCCCCTAGTGACAAGTCTTACATTTTGGGGAGGTTTACATACATACATAACAGATTCATTCTTTCTTTTTTTCTCCTTGTCTCTCGGGGTCATCGACCCGAAACATTAACTCTGCTTTCTCTCCACAGATGCTGCCTGACCCGCTGAGATTTCCAGCATTTTCTGATGCAATGTAGTGTCAGCAAATCTTTAAGACACAACCCCCAAAATTCCCTGGGTTACAAACCCTGCAGTTACATTGGCATCCTCCACTGCTGAGCCCGCTGGAGTTTGCTGGGTCAGCTGGAGGGCACTGTATCTGCAGTTGGTGGGCAGGCAGGCACAAGTGTGACTTTCAGGAGATGCTTCTTTACCCAAAGAGTGGAACTCGCTACCATAGGGAGTAGTTGAGGCAAATAGAACAGATGCATTTAAGTGGAAGCTATATAAGTACTGTAGTGTGTTTCTTTTCCACTTTACTTTGATTCATAGACCTCAGGAATTGCAGGAAAGGACTCCACTTAACGCAAAGTTTAGGCTTAACCCAACTGTTAGTTTTATTGCACAAAAAGCAACTAAAAATTACAGAACAAGACTTCTTAGAGAATTGACCGAAGACATACAATCACCCATCCAACCAGTTGCTGCTGTTTGTCAATCGTAGGCTCATGATCATTGTTCCTTGACTGGTTGTCCCTCTCTGATGTTCCCTCCTTCTCATTCTGCTGGTTGACCATAATCTTTCTTCTTGGTCTTCTTGATCTTTTTCCTTCTTGTGTTCTCTGAGCTGTTGTTTCCAGCTCTTACCTATATACCCATTTTATGAATATATCTCCTGTTGGGCTGCTTTTCCGTTAATGCGTCTGGATCAGTCTCGATGTTTGTGGTGATCTGTTTGAATGGCTATGGTGATGGGTTTGGATGGCCACAATTTGCACATGGAGTCGACAGGGCAAAAGACAACTCCTTATCTTTAGTGCCCCGTTATCCAAAAATGCACACCTTGTGAGATCCTTTGTTGTCTTGATTTTTAGTAGGCTTGTAGTCTCCATAGAGAACTCATTTCCCCCCTCCAGCCAATCTATCCAGGGGCTCCTCAGCTTGATTGTATCCAACCCTTTGTCTCGATGTTTAATCAGGTCGAGCTCTTGACTGCAGAAATTGCATTAATTAGTGATGAGTCACCATCTGCCCCAGGCTGGCGCCCTGTTTCTCCCGCCCAAGCAGTCCCAAAGGCTTCTTTAAACCATTTTTAGTTTGCGACCACTTCCTGTGCATTTTGTGAAAATGCTTAAACCTTACACTTCCCCCTTTAATGTCTCTTATTATAAACTCAGAGACATTACTCTCGGTGGCATCTTCTTTTTCTGAACGTTTTGGGTGTTTTGCAGCCTTCAGTTAAATCTCCAGATCACATGCTTTTTAACAACGAAACAATGTTTGGCCTTAATCCACCTGACTTCAGTTTATACTTTTACAAACACTTTGGCCTTGGTTTATTTTAATAACCCTTCAAGGTTCCCTTCCCTCGTCTTTTGCTTTAATTTACAGGACAAGATAAATAGATACACTATTACCAACTGTACAATTACTAATGAGTGCGATACAATTCGAACCCAGGGGAGGATCTCAATATTGAGTCCCATATCCCATTGTGGAGGGGCAATCATTTCCTCGATTTCCTCCCTTACTTTTTCGTTCTGCTGGTGTAACATGTAAGAATGTTTATGGGAAAGCTCAATGTTCTTTAATAGTTCAGTCAAATATTCGAGTAAGGGTGGGATATCGTATCCAAAACGCGATATGTATCCCTGGCGGTTCGGTAAAGTACCATTGACAGTGATACTGATATGTTTGTGGTCTGAGGTGGGAATTATCCTTTCTTGTGCTACTTGTGTCTCTAGCTGGGGTTTGAAACAAAAGGTAGAATCTTTCACTGGGCACCAAGTGTCATGTTGTACTCTATACCGACTTTCGCTGGTGGTGACACAGTATCTCCCCGTTCCCCTTGTAGGCAACCTGCAGCGGGACATGGTTGTGAGCCAGCCGTCACTTCCATGATACAGCTTATAGGCTGTCCGTTTCGAACTTGAACCCCCATACTGGCCGGTCGAAAGGATTCAGTTGATAGGGGCACAATATCACGTGTGTACCTCCTCTCTGCCATCCCTCCAGACTAGCACCAGTTATTGTGGCTCCCAATTTCACCACACACTGAGGGGTTTTATGATGTCACACATGTGTCCCGTTCCAAATTACCCCAATGTTTTCCATCTGGTATACCGGTACGGGTCATTGTAACTGATCCATCACCGGTATTCTAACCACTATCCCTATTATAGATTGTTTACTCTGACCACAGTTGACTGGGACTGGGTACGCTTCGGAGGCTGACCGTAGCTGGCACAAATTCAGGGGGTTATTGTAGATACTCAAAGCTTTTAGGTGCTTGTTACTGACCTACGATGGTGCGTGGCCTTGTTTTAAATCCTCGAAATTACTGCGTCCTTCATTTAACAACCAAGCCTCGTACATGACATTCGCGTCATTCTGAGCAGCTTGATCTGATGCGTTTCTATCCTCCTTATTAAAGATTTGATGGTCTGAGCATGTGTCTCTACCTCAGCTACTATCTCCTTTAAATGGATTGTCATTACCTGGTCCTCCTGTAGTTCGTGACCCTCTATGTCACTACCCTCCCCCAGTATTTTCTTTAACTGGTCCCTTAAAGTATTTACTTGGACTTGCAACTGCGCGTTATCTACACGATTGACCAGTGATGTCCCTGTTTTAAACGCTGTAGCTACATCATTCATCAGTCGCCTTTTTTGTCTCCCCCCAGCCCGCTGCTTAGCAGTTTGTACGTTTTCCCCTAACTCTCGTCCCCATAATTCTTCTGATAGAGTTGCTTAAACATTTATCTTAACAATCGTTCGTATAACTTTTACGTTTCTGGCGGGCACCACTGGGGTAATTGTAACTCTCTTAAATTCAGAATAACCAACGCTAGCTACTTCATAATACACAGAATAATACAACACTTTCCCTGTTGGGATTAACACCAGCCCATTCTTAGGCCCGGGTGTTAGAACAGGACATGGAATTTCTTGGTTCAGAATCTCCAGCATTTTAGGGAGAGCTTTTAATTTGCTCGCGATCAGTTCGGTTGCATTGACTGTCTTTGGAGGGTTCAAGGTCACACAAGAATCAAACCCCTGCGTCCAATTCATACCCAACCCGGAATCCTGCCATTGTCATTTAAAAACAATTGCCACACCTCCCCTGCACTTGTGGCTTGATCTAACCACACAGACATAAATCCCTTGTTCCTCCTTCCACCACTTGTCCCAACACAATTTCGCCCCTTCTTTTGTACCTGTGGTCTGCCTGTTTGAACTATTAACCAATTCCTCCCGTTCTGTGGAAACATTAGTTTTCCTCTTGTCTGTTTTCCGTAACCACCACCACCCTCCCATGGGGGTATTTCATTTGCATTCCAGACAAACTCGTCTACCCTCTTTCACCTGGTCGTGATGTTTACTCTTGGGCAGGACACTGATACCTCTCCAAGTTTACCCTTGGTTTGTCTGGAGTACTTGGTCAAATTTGACCGTAACCGCCCTGGCGAACTCCCAGCGTGTGCATAGGCGTTTGTGCCCTTGTTGCTCCGTATTACTCCCCCTTGTGTTACGGTGGGGCCAGTTCCTCCCATACATCCGTATGTAAGGAATGTCTCGGTGTCTCCCCGATCTCCCCATCCTGCTTTAATCAGGGCCATCCACATGCTCATCCACAACATCCACCTCATTTCGTATCCTTGGCTCGATTCGCTCCGATAAAGACAAAATGAAAGAAATAACCCTGCTCTGTGAGGGGGCTCTCCCTCACAGGTTCTCCTTCAGTTTTGCACATATGTACATGCACATGAGTTTAAAACACTGCTTTCCTCTTCTTTTATCCCGATAAAAGGCTTTCGGAGCCTCTGGACTGGAGATGGAGGAGGCGTCCAGGGCTTTCTAGATCACGGCACCCGACCACTCCATCTTAATGCTCCGTATCTTACATTTCCTTCTTCCAGAAGGCATTTGACAAGATGCCACATAAAAGGTTACTGCACAAGATAAAAGTTCATGGGGTTGGGGGTAATATATTAGCATGGATAGAGGATTGGTTAACTATCAGAGAACAGAGAGTCGGGATAAATGGTTCATTCTCGGGTTGGCAATCAGTAACTAGTGGGGTGCTGCATGGATCAGTGCTGGGACCCCAACTATTTACAATCTATATTAACGACTTGGAAGAAGGGACCGAGTGTAACGTAGCCAAGTTTGCTGACGATACAAAGATGGGAGGAAAAGCAATGTGTGACGAGGACACAAAAAATCTGCAAAAGGACATAGACAGGCTAAGTGAGTGGGCAAAAATTTGGCAGATGGAGTATAATGTTGGAAAGTGTGAGGTCATGCACTTTGGCAGAAAAAAATCAAAGAGCAAGTTATTACTTAAATGGAGAAAGATTGCAAAGTGCTGCAGTACAGCGGGACCTGGGGGTACTTGTGCATGAAACACAAAAGAATAGTATGCAGGTACAGCAAGTGATCAGGAAGGCCAATGGTATTTTGGCCTTTATTGCAAAGGGGATGGAGTATAAAAGCAGGGAAGTCTTACTACAGCTATATAAGTTATTGGTGAGGCCACACCTGAAATACTGCGTGCAGTTTTGGTTTCCATATTTACGAAAGGATATACTTGCTTTGGAGACAGTTCAGAGAAGGTTCACTAGGTTGATTTCAGGGATGTGGGGGTTGACTTATGAGGAAAGGTTGAGTAGATTGGGTCTCTACTCATTGGCATTCAGAGATGAGAGGTGATCTTATCAAAATGTATAAGATTATGAGGGGTCTTGACAAGGTGGATGCAGAGAGGATGTTTCCACTGATGGGGGAGACTAGAAATAGAGGGCACAATCCTAGAATAAGGGGCCGCCCATTTAAAACAGAGATGAGGCAAAATTTCTTCTCTCAGAGGGTTGTAAACCTGTGGAATTCGCTGCCTCAGAGAGTTGTGGAAGCTGGGACATTGAATAAATTTAAGACAGAAATAGACAGTTTCTTAATCGATAAGGGGATAAGGGGTTATGGGGAGCAGGTGGGAAAGTGGAGCTGAGTCCATGATCAGATCAGCCATGATCTTATTAAATGGCAGAGCAGGCTCGAGGGGCCGTATGGCCTACTCCTGTTCCTATTTCTTATGTTCTTATCATCATCCCACAACATGGGTGGAAGATTTACATTAATCAAACTCATCACAATTCCTTGGGTCTTGGCCCGCTTTTTACTTTTCTCTCTGGGGTTGTACAGCTTACATTGGGTTATGTGAAACCACTTTATTCGTTTTGGCAGCTGGATCGCATAGAACATAGGGCTTGCCTTGCCTACTATGTTATATGGTCCTTTATACAACGGTTCAAATGCCCCTACTCTTTACACTTGGGCTCTTTATTAGAGTGTGCTTTGACCTTTTGGATGCAGTAATCCTTCCGGCCCCTGCCTGTGACATCCAGTATGACTTTTAACAAGGAGCTGTCACCAACGGCTTCCAGTCTGAGGACGGAAACCCTCGCCTAGCCCATATTACTAAATACTCTGTACAGGAGTTACAAGTGAACACGGAGTCCGAACATATCATGTAGGGAGTTGGGAATTCACAAGGGTGTGTAACCACATACGCTACAGCTGCCAGTTTGGCCTGCTGTGCACTTAAAGTATTGGGGAGCTTTATGGCCTTTTCTATCCCTGCCTCTGGATCGTAAATCTCACAGCCTGTTTTACTCTCACCGTTCATCATTGAACTAGACCCATCTACATAAATGTCTCTGCCTGTTGGACGTTCTTCTGCTCGGAATCCCACATCTACATCCCACACTCCTTCCACTGAACACACGTGAGCTGCTCCTGGATAAACCAGGTTCAGGGCTAGCTTTGGTTCTCCTAGCCTTTCTACCTTCAGGTCTAACTGAGTAAGCAACAATGTCTAGCAGGCAATCCTGTTACTCCTCACTGTCCCATCTTTCAATCTACCGTCCAGTAACAATTGTGTCGGGGTGTGACTGGTCAGTAGAGTCACTAGCTAACCCTGTGAGTGACCGAAAATGTTTTATTGCCCAAAAAGTTGCTAACAGATGTCGCTCGCAACTCAAAAAGCTCTTTTCTACTTCTATGAGAACTCGGGAGGCATAGGCCACCAGTCTCAGCTTGCTGTGTCGCTCCTGGAGTAACACTGCACTCAAACTGTCCCCAGTAGCTGCTACCTCCAGACTAAAGTCCTGGGGCTAGATTTTCCACATTTTTTGCATGCTTAACGCCCACTTAACGTCCATTTTACCGCTGAAATGACGTATAATGCCCATATAGCTCCCATTTAGCCACAAAATGGAAAATGACGGGCATTTTTCGGAAACTTATCATCGAGCGTTACTTTCCTCATTTGCATAATGCCGGGAAAAAATAATACTGCCCGCCCACTTTTTTGGGGCGGAATCATCAGAATGGCCGAAATCAACACCCATAATATCACCCAGCATTAGTTTCTGCATGGAATTAACACCAAGATTCAATAATACCCCGCCCACTTTTTTTTGTCGTCAAGATCACATTTGCCGAAACTAACAGCCGGGAGATTGCCCACCATCACTTTCACCACCTTGCACACATATTGCCCACAATATCACTCGCCCAAAAAAACGATCAGAAAAAGTGGAACTGTTCTGAACTAAAGCCAGCGGTGTGGGCGCCATTTTTAAAATCGCAGGTCGCTTCATTGAAAAGGCTGCATTAACTTCGGAGGAGTTGGATTGACTCTGGAGTTCTCCTCAGGTGAAGTGACTATCTCAACAGACATATTTTCAGACTCTGGACTATTGGGGGTTTACTCTAGGTGTATTTTAGTGAGGAAATGATTGCTTCTGATCAATCACTACCATACTTTCATTGCAATGGGGCTTGCCATTTCTCAGCCTGCATCCACTAATACGCAGATGCTGCAGAGTGCAGATGGCTCAATGTGTGAGTTACATCATTATGTGCTCAAGTTAAGATGCGCAAGAATGAGGAGGAGGGCCAGACCACACACACCCCACACGTACAGGAAAAAGAGGTCTTCCCTCGACGTGTCCGAGCACACCTGCCTTCGGAGACTGTGCTTCCAAAAGATGATCAATGAAATATGTGAGCTCATCAGGCTACATATGCAGCCTGCCATCAGGACATCAGTGTTGGTCGAGGTCAAAGTCACCACGGCAATGTCTTTCTGCATATCCTATTCCTTTCGGGCCTCCGCGGTTGAGATTTGCCCTCTGCCTCACCATGCCATCCATTGCTGCATTAGACAGGTCACGGAGGCCCTGTACGCGCGAAGGATGGACTTTATCAGCTTCCCGATGACCATGGAGGCTCAGACGGACAGGGCTGGAGCATTCTACCGCATTGATAAGTTCCCCAGGGTGCAGGGAGAAACGCAGTGCACTCACATCGCCATGCTTCTCAGGACCCTGAGCTTTTTCGTAACAGAAAAGGATTCCACTCCCTGAAGATCCAACTAGTTGTCGACCACAACCAGATTATAATGGCAGTGAATGCCAAATGTCCAGGCAACTTTGATGAGGCTCACATCCTGCGGGAGAGCGCTGTCTCTGATACAAGGACAATGCTGGATGCTTGATGATAACCAATATAGCCTAGCCACCTGGCTGATGCGCGACACCCACACCGAGGCCAAGAAGCGATACAACCAGAGCCACAGAGAATCACATAATGTGGTCTAGAAAACAATAATTGTGCTTAAGCAGCGCTTCAGATGTCTGGACCACTCAGGAGGGGAGTTACAATACAACCCTGAGCAAGTAGGTAAATTCGTGGTCATGTGCGCCATGCTGCACAACCTGGCTATCAGAAGTGGGCAAAAATTGCCAGGAGGGACTGATGCTCCATCTCAGGAGAGAGAGGAAGAGGACGATGAAATGGCTGGACACTGACCTAGGGCCAGACAATCAGGTTGGTAATGCAACCATGCCCACGACCCCCTCCAGACCGCAGGAAATTGTCCATGGTGGCTACATAGCTGCAAGACTCTTACGTGAGGAGCTGATATCTGAATGATTTGCCTGAAAGAACATTACTGTGAGTGACAACGCTGATACACTGCTGTGTGTGTGCAGCTCAGACATCAATGGTGCCCATCACCTTGGTGCAAGTTGAAGTTTACGTTGATTGAAGTTAAGTTTTATTTAACCCTTTCATGTTAAGGAATCACCAGTGTGTAACGGTCCAGCTCTCTGAGACAATGCGCAACAAGGTTATATTCAATAAAAAAATGTTTATACCAACATTGGTCTGAAATCATAAGTATCACAGGCAAAACCACCCAATCCCGCCCACACCCCACTTTTTCCACAATTGACATCAATCAGATGTTCAACATGTCCAGCAACACAGAATACAAATGCAAAGCAGGAGGGTAGTCCCCTCCCTCCATACATTACAACAAATTGCATACACCCAGATGGAGATATATCGCAGCCATCACCTGTGGACATGCACCTCACTTTCCTTCCCCCCTCTCCTCTCCCTACCTCTACCCCTTCCCCTCCTCGCTCAATGGTGCCTGACCAAAGAGCTCCTCCGGCAGTGCCCCATTGGAGCGGATGAAGGCAGAGCCGGTGCTTACATGGGTACGGGAGCGGGAGGTGCCGAGGGGGGAACATTCTCTGATGCAGAATCAGGAACTTGGTCCTGCCTCTCATCTGTCATTCACAGTGGTGGTGCGGAACCTAGAGGAGGAGTGCCATGCTCGGGGACCACTGGGCGGCCTGTGCCAGCAATGTTCCTGGTTATCGCCTCCAGGGCCTCCGCCATCTGCGGAACATACTCAATCATGGTGGTCAGCTGTCGGGATATGCCTCCCAATGATTCGATGAGCTGATCACCAATGTCTACAGTCCTCCTGGACAACTGTACCATCTCTCCGCTCTCATGTCACACTCGTGGACCAGACATGCGGGGTCGGTGCCGTCCTGGGGACAAATGGGGTGTAATGTGATGAGGTGCTTGGGGCTGGTACCTCCAGAGTGGAGGTGGGAATGACCGGAGGAGCACTAGATGGCCTTGGGGTAGAATGGCTTCTGGAGCGTGGCGATGCAGGTTCTTCGAAGTCGGTGCTCTCATCTGTAGAGAACAGACCCAGCAGATTGGCAGGCGAGAATTGGAGCTCCTCAGCAGAGGCAGGATCGTCCGGCGAGTCCGGCCCTGCGCCCCCATCTTCTGGCCTCTGTGGTCTTGCATGGGGCCGTACTGCTGGCTGAACTGCAAAACACAAATGAGGTTATTAGAGGAGAAGCGGGTGCGAGGGTCACAAGGTGAGTCCAGCGCCACACACAGCATATGGACGACAAAAGCACCACCGTTATCAAGATCATCACAGACATCATATTTCATGGCCATCAACACATGCTCCATTCAATGACTTTCATTAGGCTAGCATTATTTCTTGGACAATTTTAGAAATCATCTATCATATATGATTGTTCGGAAATGAGTGGGTGTGGCATCTATTGACTTTACATGACGCAATGGCGTAAACTTTACTCACGTCGCTTCACTTCAGGGTTTGCAGATGCATCCGTGGCTGTCCGAGTGTGCTTCCCCACGAGTGCGAGCACCCGTTCCTCCATCTCACTGGTGTCGCTGGGGACTGGTGGCCCCCCAACCATTCGCCTCTACACGGACCTCATCGTCGATAGCTTCTTCTGTAAAAGGTGACAGGACGACATGACATGAGATCATTGTGTGATATCATTGCTAGGTACTGTCACAGAGACTGATACAACACATAACCGACAGATGTAATCATGATTATTATGACAATTATCCTTCTTTACCTAAAGACCTACACTGTGACTGCAGGCTTTGACTACAACATTCCCGGTAAAAGTGAAAGACCTCACATCTGCTGATAGTCACTCATGACTCTTACAAATCAAATTATATAAATACATAAGTACATGTAAATAAATGTAATACTTGCTCTTGCGAATCCCACAAGGTCGTTCCATCGTTTGCGGCATTGGTTGCCCTCACGCACCTCGTTGGTCGCCGACGAGATCACCTCTGCTATCTTGATCCATATCTTCTGGTAGGCCTTTGGGGTGGGCTTCCCACGCCCTCCCTGTGTCAAATCACCCCAGCCTAACTCGACCTCCTGCAGAAGGGAGGCATTTGCCTCATCCGAGAACCCCCTCACTCTTTTGCGCCCTCCAATGTGCTCCTCTCCCAGCTCACTGCTCGCGCCAGTATCAGTCTCCACAGTATGCTGTGTCGTCTCCTCCTCTCCCTCCATTATAGGCCAAATTCGGGCATATATGTAGCTGGTACCAGCTAATTTTTGTTTCCCTATTTGCTCTAAAGCTCTAAACTCTCCCTCCTTCCTCCCAAAGCAGCCACACCACACCCAGCCACGCCTTCAGTCCCCCTCAGCTCCCGTTCTATCTGTCTTCTCTTCTGCACATGTCATGATGACCCTTGACCTCCTGAATCATGGGAATCGAGCATTGCCATGCCGTTGCTAAGGACGGTATCACTTTACAGCAGAAGGTCAGAGAGATTTAACACTACCGGCCATTTCATATCGCTCAAAAATGGAGACTAGGGGCTTTGAGGATGGGCGAGAAGCCAGCAATCTGAAAATCCATTTTTACTGCCCACACTGGAAATAACGCCCATTTCTGGTCAATATGCACAAAAGTGTAAAGTCTAGCCCCTCCACATTTATTGCTCCCAACACAGTGCCATCTGTAACACCTCCTTTAAATGAATGACATTTTCCTGCCAACTCTCGCTCCATTCCCACTCTATTCCTTTCCTGAGAAGTCTCAACAAAGGAGCTACCATGGCTGCATATCCTTCAATAAATTCCCTGCAGTAACCCATTATTCCCAGAAAAGCCCTTACCTCAGACATTTCCTTAGGAACAGATAGTTCCTGGACTGCCTTTCTCTTAGCTCCATCTATAACTCTCTCTTCTGCTCCAACGATCAATCCTAGCTTAAAACCTGCTTCTTTTAACAAAAACAACAATTCACTCAATAATGGCCCGTGGTCTTCTGCACTTTCGGAGAATAACAACAGGTCGGCCACATATTGGACCAACCGATTCGGCTGACTAAAACCTTTTAGTGCCTCAGCCATACTCTGGTGAAAGATTGAGGGACTATTTTTAAACCCTTGTGGAAGACATGTCCATGTATACTGCTGACCCTTAAAGGTAAAGGCAAAATTACACTGGTCCTCCCGTCTCAGGGGAATGGACCAGAATCTATTTGAAATGTCCAGCATGGTAAAGGTTGTTGCAGCCGCAGGCACACTCCCTATCAAATCTGCTACCACTGCTACCGTGGGTGCACAGGCTGGAATATTTTTAATTAGGACTCGGTAATCTACCATGGCCTTCCATGAGTTCTTCTTTACTGGTCATAGGGGTAAATTTACATGTGTGGCTATGGTTCTTAACACACCTTGCTCCACAAGAGAATTTATAGCAGTTTCCAAATACTTTTCTACTTCCCGGGAAAAATTATACTGTTTCTGGGGCCGTGTCATCGGGTCCCCGTCTATCTTCACCTCTACCCCAGTTACTCTCCCGCAATCATGCTTGTGCATTGTAAATGCATCTATATTCTCCCGCAAGTGCCCTTGATACCTGACTGGAATTTTCTCGACTAATCTTTCTAAGTCATAACTCCCTTTTGGCTTCATCATGCACGTGCTGCCTTTACCTGTACTGTCCCTGGGAATCACTACAATCTCTTCTATCCTATCTGCATCAATTGCCCCCCATAGACAATTGTTCTTCATATCCACTATTGGGTGGTGTGCCAACATGTAGTAGGCCCCGAGAACTCCCGAACCGGGCTGTTCCCACTTCCTTAAAATCCATTCCCACTTTCTTGTGTTAGGTCCTAACTCTATGGTTAAGGGTTTTGACAGTGCCCCAGTCTGCTCATTACCCGTAAAGCCTGCCAGCATAAATGGGACCCCGCTCGACCATGGGAAAGTGGTTGGATTCGGTGAGTGGACAACCGCTAGTGGCTCCTGTATCGACCAAATACCTTCCCCTCACTGCTTCCACCTTCACATCCACACATGGCCTGCCCCACTCATCATAGTTGAGTGGACACAGGTATTCTGGCTGGGTGCAACATTAAAGTGGGAGTGCTGACGCATTGGGTCCCTTTTCACCCACTGTAGCATCCAGCTTTCCTCCACCCTTGCCCATAATCTGCTGTAATGCGACCACTAAAACCTACACTGGGTCGTCGGCTACCTTTTCTTTTGGCCCTTTTCTGCCTCAGCACCCTCGTAACCTGGTGTAACGACTCAAGAGTTTGGTTACTGTAAACTCACTGATCCATCTTTATTCCAGTCCGAAAGTGCCTGCGTGACAAAGACACCCAGCTTATATAAAGGTGGTCAAGCACACATGCCACATGCGTACAGCCCGATGACCTCCGACCGCGAGGCCCTCTGGAGTCTGGTGACCCACAAGCATTAATACATAACAACATCCCCCTTTTAACATCTTAACAACAGTCTTCTTACAAATTAAGATGGTCTGGGGCTTTCCTCTCAAAAGTTGATCGTCTCAGTTCAACTTTGGCTCTGAGCGAGCGTTCTGAGTCCGTTGAGACTGAGGGCTGAGTAGCCGATCTGATGGGAGTGGTCAGGACCACATCAGAGACTGAAGGTTCAGAGTCAGTAATGTCAGCAGAGTCCTCCGATGAGTGAACAATGGTTGGTTGGTCACTGACTGCATCGTCCTCACTCGGTTCCAGTTCATCCGTGTGCCACAGTTTAACTTGGTCAAGGTATTTCCTGCATGTTTGTCCATTCTCGAACACGACAATAAACATTCTGTTACCCTCCTTGGCTGTAACAGTGATGGCGATCCACTTTGGACCTTGACCATAGTTCAGTACATAAACCGGATCGTTGACCGAGATGTCACGTGACACAGCAACACGATCATGACACCATTGCTGACTTTGACGTCTGTTTTCAACACCATCATTAAAATCAGGAGGAACAAGAGAAAGCCTGGTCTTGAGATTTCTCTTCATCAGTAGTTCAGCAGGAGGAATCCCAGTAAGCGTATGAGGTCTTGACCTGTAACTGAGCAATATACATGAGAACCGTCTCTGCAATGAGCCCTGAGTTACACGTTTCATACTTTGCTTGATTGTTTGAACGGCACGCTTTGTTTGACCATTAGAAGCAGGTTTGAATGCAGCTGATCTCACAGGTCTGATGCCATTGACTTTCATAGAAACATAGAAATCATCATCATCGGCAGTCCCATGGAATTGAGGAAGACTTGCTTCCACTCTTAGAATGAGTTCTTAGTTGGCTGTAAAGTCCAATATGAGGACCACAGTTTCTGTCACAGGTGGGAAAGATAGTCGTTGAGGGAAAGGGTGTGCAGGGAGCCTGGTTCAGAACATAGAACATAAGAATTAGGAACAGGAGTAGGCCATCTAGCCCCTCGAGCCTGCTCCGCCACTCAACAAGATCATGGCTGATCTGGCCGTGGACTCAGCTCCACTTACCCACCCGCTCCCCATAACCCTTAATTCCCTAATTGGTTAAAAATCTATCTGTCTGTGATTTGAATACATTCAATGAGCTAGCCTCAACTGCTTCCCTGGGCAGAGAATTCCACAGATTCACAACCCTCTGGGAGAAGAAATTTCTTCTCAACTCGGTTTTAAATTGGCTCCCCCATATTTTGAGGCTGTGCCCCCTAGTTCTAGTCTCCCCGACCAGTGGAAACAACTTCTCTGCCTCTATCTTGTTTATCCCTTTCATTATTTTAAATGTTTCTATAAGATCACCCCTCATCCTTCTGAACTCCAATGAGTAAAGACCCAGTCTCCTCAATCTATCATCATAAGGTAACCCCCTCATCTCCAGAATCAGCCTAGTGAATCGTCTCTGTATCCCCTCCAAAGCTAGTATATCCTTCCTTAAGTAAGGTGACCAAAACTGCACGCAGTACTCCAAGTGCGGCCTCACCAATACCCTATACAGTTGCAGAAGGACCTCCCTGCTTTTGTACTCCATCCCTCTCGCAATGAAGGCCAACATTCTATTCGCCTTCCTGATTACCTGCTGCACCTGCAAACTAACTTTTTGGGATTCATGCACAAGGATTTTAAAGTTTAACTTGTTTTAATTGCCGGTGTTTTTAGTGTCCCCCTCTCCTTTTATAGGGGGCACTGGAAAAATTTGATTTTAGCGCCAAAAAAAAAAAAAAAAAAAAAAAAAAAAAACCAAAAAAAAAGGGGGCCTTGAAAATGTCTGCTGTGTCACCCAGGTCGGGTGGCACAGTTTAATGTTGTTTATGTTTTGCAGGTAGACTCCTAAAAGAGTTTCATGCACAAGGACCAATTGTGGAGCAGTAGAGGCGTGTCCTGCTCAGTTGGAGCTGTGAGCAGTGAGAGGAGCTGCTAGCAACTTGAGCTCCTGCCTGGAGAGCCCTGAGACCAGCCCAGGAAGAGAAGGAAGAAAGGGGCTTCAACACCAACTTTAACCCAGAGGGAGAGGAGGAAAAAGCAGAAAACTTTAAACATCTTTACCATTCTGCAAGGAGTTGGAGAGAGGGGGAAAAACCAACAACATCCAGTGTGGAAGGAGGGAGACTCTACACTTTCTACAGGTGGGTGTGGGTGCATTTCCCCAAACAGACTTTGTTGTATCGGTGGGGGGAGGAAAGAAGACCACTGAGGGCCGGAACATCGCGGGGGGTGTGTGTGTGTGTGGTAGTGTGCGTGGGGGCCGTGCTTACAACTAGGCCCCCCCCCACAATTGGAACCCCCCCCACCCCCCCCACATTTGCCTAGCCTGGGATAGCTGGAGCTACCAGGCTGAAGATTTTCATTAATCACCCAATTAGGGATCGTTAGGAGTGCCTGGTGGCTCCAGCTACCCCAGGTGAAGACATCTTCTCCCCCCACCTGAAGACCACCCCAAAGACTTTTGTGTTTTGCCATCTGGGGAGTGCACCCACCCACAGCTGCGAGGGGAGACCTGCCCTCGCAGTCCCCCCCTTCCCACCCCCCTCTCTCTTTCTCCGTTACTCTCTGTTTCTCCCCTCTCTCTCTGAGAGCCCTTTTCTTCCGAATTTTAAAAAAAAAACCAATTAAGACAACTGAGCAGAGGGAGCAAGGCCTCTCCCCAATTGTCAACGAGGGGAGAGGTGCCTCGTTAAGGGCTCCTCTGCTCAGTTAATATACGAGGCCATTAAAGACCATTAAGGCCTGTGACTTTGGGGTGGGTGTAGCCCTTAAAGGGACCCCGTGATGGCGACCCCATCCACGCCGGTGGCAGGGCCAGCAAGGACGTATGCGCAGGCGGTGTCCACGTCCACGGCACCTCCTGCGCCACCCGCTGCCCTGCCACCATTTACACTTATAACCAGGAAACACGGGGTCAAGAGCTACACTCACCCCACAATGACCATCGAGGAGTGCGTGCGGGCGATGGCTGGGGTAGTCGGCCCCTCGGCCATTGTCGCAGCCTCCAAGATGTCTGGGAAGGCCGTGTTCTTCCTGGGGTCGGAGCGGGCGGTGTCCCTGGCCCTTGAAAAGGGGCTCACGGTGGGCGGGACGTTCCTGCCGGTGGACCCTCTCGAGGCCACCGCGCAGAGGGTCATCATTTCAAACGTCCCGCCCTTTGTTCCCGCTGAGCTCCTCCTCCCTCACCTACACCAACTGGGGGAGGTAAGGTCAGGGATCAACCCCATACCGCTCGGCCTCAGGGAGAACAGCCTGCGCCACGTGTTCTCCTTCCGCCGCCAGCTCTTTGTCCGGCTGGCGCGGGAGGAGACGACGGAGGGGTCTTTCAATGTGGTGCACGAGGGGACTGCCTACCGCGTCTTCTGGACGTCGGACGGCGTGCGGTGCCATGCCTGCAGAGAGGTGGGGCACGTTCGCAAGAACTGCCCCGCCTCCAAGGCCGCCAAACCACCGAAGGCGGCCAAGGCTGGCGCCGCCGCCACCCCTCCCCCTAGTTGCGTCCGCGTGCCGGGAGCCGTAGGTGCGCGGGCATCGTCGGAGGCCTTTGTTTTCAGGGCCTCCGGCGGGGGGGAGGGAGAGCGTCCGAGCGGAAAGAAGGCGCGGAACAAGAAGAAACATCTAGAGGCGGGTCCCCTCAGTGCGCCAGAAAGATTGACCACTGCGCTCAGCCCAACCCAGCCACCGGCGAGCGCGGGGTGCCCCGAGCCCGTGCCCGAGCCCTTGAACAACACCACAGAGGGGTCCGGGCGCGGGCAAGAAAAGGAAAAGGGGGGGGCGGAGCGGGAGGCCTCGGCAGACATGGAGGTCTCCCTGACTCCGCGCGCCCCCAGGAACAAAAGGAGGCACGGCTCCGATGAGACAGAGGGGGAACAACATCCCTCCGTGGAGGAGTTGGTGCCCGCCGCGTGTCCCGCGTCCCCAACCAGCGCCCCCAAGCAGCGCCGTAGGCGGGAGGAGTCTGTCCCCGGGGAGGGTGAAACAGTTGAGGCTGCCCAGCCTCTGCCTCCCGGGGATGGAGTGGAAGATCTGCCTGTCGTGGGGGGCGTGGGGACCGCGGAGGAATGCGTAGCCGCCGGGCCGGGCGTCCCGGGGACTGAGGCGGGCGAGGCCGAAAAGGCCGAACCTGAGCCCGCCCAGCCAATACCCAACTTCCCCCGGGAGTCGCTCGACCCGGCAGAAACACAAACTGATTTTAATGACACTGTAGATGCTGGGCCGGGGGGTGGCAGCGGGGAGGGGGAGGAACACCCACCCTCGCCTCTTACTTTGGAGCTGGAGCACTTGGGGAGCCTGGGGATCTCCTATGGCCGGGTCTCTCCTTGTTCTCCGGTTCCTGGGGCGGAGGAGGAACCCCTTCCGCTGTCATTTCCCGACCCAGCACCATTTTTAAAAGAGCCCAGTGGGGACTCCTCTGCCGACGATCCTGGGGGTGGGATCGGGGCAGTGCCAGGGCCGGTTGGAGCGGCCGGTTCATTTGCCGTACCTTGTGCGGTCGATGGGCCGGCTGCTGGCGGCCACCTCCCGGAGGAGGACGGGGACTCGGTGGGGGACGCGGGTGAAGACCTAGAGACCACCGCCAGTGAGGCGGTGGATCTGCTCGCGGCCGCCGCTGAGGCCCTCCTCATTCCTGCAAAGGAACTCCGGGACTTTTTGGCCCAGAGCCGGGGTCGCCGCGACCAAGCCCGACTGGCCCTGGAAAAATGGTCCGAGCCGGAGCTGATCAAGGGGTCCGTCCGCGCCGCCGTTAAAACCTTGGCCGCGGGCGGGCCCTTGACAAAGGAGCAGCACCTTGAGCTGCGCGAGCTCGAGGGACTCCTCGCTGGGCTGCGGAGGGAGCGGAGTTCAACAAAAGACTCCGCTCCCTCCCCCACAATAGGTTAAGGTAGAGGTTGCACTATGCTTTTGCCATGAAGATAACCATAGCCAGCCTCAACATCAACGGCGGCAGAGGGGCACGCCGTAGATTTGACAATTTTTCGCTCCTGCGGGAGGGGAAATATGCGGTGTGCTTCTTGCAAGAAACCCACACCGTTCCGGGAGACGAAGCCACGTGGCTCCTGGAATGGCAAGGAGAGGTCCGCATGAGCCACCTCACCGCCATTTCTAGTGGGGTGGCCATCTTGCTGGGCCCGCATTTTCAGCCGGAGATCTTGGGGGTCGAGGAGCCCGTGCCAGGCCGCTTGCTGCACGTAACGGTTCGCCTGGGGGACGTGCCGCTCCATCTCGTGAACGTGTACGCCCCTCATCCCGGCCCGCAGCAAACGCGCTTCTTTGAAGAGGTGTCCGCTCTTCTTGGCTCCGTCGACGTCGGCGACTGCATTGTCCTCGGGGGGGATTTTAACTGCACCCTCGAGGCGAGGGACCGCTCCGGTGCCCCGCAGTGCATGACGGCGATGGAGAAGTTGAGGGACCTGGTCGGGTCCTTCGACTTGGTGGACGTCTGGCGAAATCTCCACCCCGACTCCAGCGCCTTTACTTGGGTGAGGCCTGGAGTTGGATGGTCTAGAGTCGACCGCCTTTACGTGTCTCGGGCGTACGTTTCCTGCGTCCCGGCGGCCTCCATGCGGCCGGTGCCGTGTTCGGACCACCACCTGGTGTGGGCGGAGCTCGCTTCGCTCCGCGCGAGGACGGGGTCCGCGTACTGGCACTTTAACAACCGGCTGCTGGAGGACGTGCGGTTCCAGGACTCGTTCCGTCGATTCTGGTCCGACTGGAGAAGGAAGCAGGGGGGCTTCCCCTCCTTGAGGCTATGGTGGGACGTGGGAAAGGCTCACGTCCGCGTCTTCTGTCAAGAGTACGCGAGGGGGTCGACCAAGAGGCGGGCGGCCAGAGTCGGGCGCCTAGAAAAAGAGGTGCTCGACCTGGAAGCCCGTCTCGGTCAAGTCGTCCAGGACCCGGCCCTGCGGACGGTGTACGAAGCGAAGAAGGCCGCGCTGAAGGACCTGCAGCTCGTCGGGTCCCGAGGCGCGTTCGTGAGGTCGCGGATCCGGTTCCTGCGGGATCTGGACCGCGGCTCCCCCTTCTTCTACTCGCTGGAAAAAAGGCAGAGTGTCCGTAAGCAGCTCTTGACGCTGCTGGCCGACGACGGCTCTCTCGTCTCGGATCCGGAGGGCGTCAACAACAGGGTCCGTGAATATTACGGGGCTCTGTTCTCTCCGGATCCGTCCAGCGAGGAAGCGTGTAGAGTTTTGTGGGAGGACCTGCCGAAGGTCGGCCCGGAGGGCGCCGAAAATCTGGAAGCTCCGCTAAGTCTGGCGGAGCTGACCGGTGCCCTCGCCCGGCTCTCGAGGGGAAAATCCCCGGGGCTGGACGGGCTGACCGTGGAGTTCCACAGGGCGTTCTGGGACGTCCTGGGGAGCGACTACGCGCGGGTCCTGGGGGAAAGTCTGGCGACCGGGGAGATGCCCCTCTCTTGGCGCAGGGCAGTCATCGTCCTGCTGCCTAAGAAGGGCGATCTCCGCCTCCTTAAGAACTGGCGCCCGGTCTCCCTCCTCAGCACGGACTACAAAATCTTCGCCAGGGCGATGTCTGCTCGCCTTGGTGCCGTGCTGGACCACATGATCCACCCCGACCAGTCATACACGGTCCCGGGCCGGACAATCCACGATAACATCCATCTGGTCCGGGACCTCATCCATTGTTCCCAGGAGGCTGGTCTGTCGGTCGCCTTCCTATCCCTCGACCAAGAGAAGGCGTTCGACAGGGTGGATCACGACTATCTGCTCGGAACTCTGCGCGCTTTCGGGTTCGGGACGCATTTCGTCGCCCGGATCCGACTTTTGTACGCCGCCGCGGAGTGTCTGATTAAGGTTAACGGGTCCTTGACGGCGCCCCTTCGCTTTAGGAGAGGGGTGCGCCAGGGATGCCCCATGTCCGGCCAGTTATACGCCGTTTGCGTGGAGCCTTTCCTGCGCCTCTTGCGGACGAGGTTGACGGGACTGGCTCTGCAAGGGCCGGGCGTGGAGGTCGTCCTCTCGGCTTACGCCGATGACGTGCTCCTCGCGATAGAGGATCCCGCTGACCTGCGGAGGATGCGTGAGTGCCAGGAGATTTACTCGGCCGCGTCCTCCGCCAGGATCAACTGGGAGAAATGTTCCGGACTCCTGGTGGGTCAGTGGCGGGTGGACTCCCTGCCGGAGGAGCTCAGGCCTTTTGCCTGGAGCACGACCCATCTCCTCTATCTGGGAGTCTACCTTAGCCCCGACGAGGGAGCCTGGCCGGCGAACTGGCAGGAGCTGGAGGCCAAGGTCGCCGCTCGCCTAGGGCGCTGGACAGGACTGCTCCGAGTGCTGTCCTACAGGGGTCGAGCGCTAGTCATAAACCAGCTGGTGGCCGCAATGCTGTGGTACCGGCTGGTCACTTTGACCCCTCCCCCTGCGTTTGTCGCCAAGATACAGAAGAAGCTGGTGGACTTCTTCTGGAACAACAGGAAGCACTGGGTCTCTGCCGCGGTCTTGAGTCTCCCGCTTGAGGAGGGCGGTCAGTCGTTGGTGTGCGTCAGCGCCCAGCTCGCGACTTTCCGTCTTCAGACCCTGCAGAGATACCTTTACGTCGAGCCCCCTCCTAGGTGGTGCCCCCTCCTAGGTGGTGCGCTCTGGCGAGGTATTTCTTCCGCCAGCAGCTCGACCTCAATTATGACACGCAGCTCCTGTTTGTGAACTTGGGGGGTGCCAGGACCGCCCTCCGGGAGCTGCCTGTCTTTTACAGGGAACTCATCAGGGTCTGGAACAAAGTCTCCACCAAGCGCAGCTCTCCGCCGGCTGGAGTGGCGGCCGTCCTGCAGGAACCGCTGCTCGGGAATCCGTACCTCCACGGCCGAGGCTTTATGTGGCGGTCGGAAGAGAGGGCTGTGGCTGGTGAGGTGACCAGGGTCAGGGACCTGCTCGATGGCGGAGGAGCGGGCTGGATGGCGCCAGACACGCTGGCGCGGCGCCTAAATTCTGCCAACGTCCGCCACGCGGCCGATGCCATCGAGTCGCTAAAAACAGCTCTGGGCCCTGACTCCGTTAGGTGCATCGAGGAGGCTCAAGCACGTGGGGAGATCCCGTCCGAACTGACCCCCGTCCGGACGGAATTCCTCATCGGCGCCAAACCCCGGAACCTCCCTCGGGGGCCGGCGCCTCACAACTTGAGCCGCCTCGGGGAAATCCCCTCCGTGCCTTTCAGTTCCGCGCGGAGGGGTTTCCTGTACGGGCTGCTCCTGCACACCCTCAACTTTGCCATCCTCGCCGGCCGTCCGGACACGCCATGGCGTACCATCTTGCCGTCCGGAGGAGGCGGGGGTCCCCGATGGAGGGCACTCTACGCAGGGGTCCTCCCACTATTCATCGGGGACTTGGCCTGGAGGGTGGTGCACGGAGCAGTGCCGTGCAACAAATTTTTAAGCCGGTTCACGGACTCCCAGGCCGCCTGCAATTTCTGCGGTCTGGAGGAGTCCGTGTTCCATGTTTTTATTGAATGCACGAGGTTGCAGCCCCTGTTCCACTATTTGAAGGGGCTGCTCCTGAAATTCTGGCTGCACTTCAGTCCCACTCTCCTGATCTTTGGGCACCCTGTGCGGAGGGGAGCGGGTAGGTCCGAAGGCCTCCTCGTAGGACTGCTCCTGGGCACGGCCAAGGGTGCCATCAGCCGGTCCAGGCAGCGGGCGGTCGAGGGGGTCGTTCAACCTGACTGCCTGCCTCTCTTCCGCTCTTACATCCGGTCCAGGGTGTCCTTGGAGATGGAGCACGCGGTGTCCACCGGTACGCTCGCGGCCTTCCGCGAGAGGTGGGCACCGGAGGGACTGGAGTGCATCATCACGCCCGGCAACCAAATTTTAATTTGATTTTACGTTTTAAAGTTTAATTTGTTTTAATTGCCGGTGTTTTTAGTGTCCCACTCTCCTTTTATAGGGGGCACTGGAAAAATTTGATTTTAGCGCCCCAAAAAAAAAAACCAAAAACCAAAAAAAAAAGGGGCCTTGAAAATGTCTGCTGTGTCACCCAGGTCGGGTGGCACAGTTTAATGTTGTTTATGTTTTGCAGGTAGACTCCTAAAAGAGTTTCATGCACAAGGACCAATCGTAGAGCAGTAGAGGCGTGTCCTGCTCAGTTGGAGCTGTGAGCAGTGAGTGGAGCAGCTAGCAACTTGAGCTCCTGCCTGGAGAGCCCTGAGACCAGCCCAGGAAGAGAAGGAAGGAAGGGGCTTCACCTTCAACTTTTACTCAGAGGGAGAGGAGGAAAAAGCAGAAAACTTTGCAACAACTTCATCATTCTGCAAGGAGTTGGAGAGAGGGGGAAAAGACAAACAACATCCAGTGTGGAAGGAGGGAGACTCAACATTTCTACAGGTGGGTGTGGGTGCATTTCCCCAAACAGACTTTGTTGTATCGGTGGGGGGAGGAAAGAAGACCACTGAGGGCCGGAACATCGCGGGGGGTGTGTGTGTGTGTGTGGTAGTGTGCGTGGGGGCTGTGCTTACAACTGGGCCCCCCCCACAATTGGAACCGCCCCCACCCCCCCCACATTTGCCTAGCCTGGGATAGCTGGAGCTACCAGGCTGAAGAGTCATTAATCACCCTATTGAGGATCGTTAGGAGTGCCTGGTGGCTCCAGCTACCCCAGGTGAAGACATCTTCTCCCCCCACCTGAAGACCACCCCAAAGACTTTTGTGTTTTGCCATCTGGGGAGTGCACCCACCCACAGCTGCGAGGGGAGACCTGCCCTCGCAGCCCCCCCCCCTTCCCACCCCCCTCTCTCTTTCTCCGTTACCCTCTGTTTCTCCCCTCTCTCTCTGAGAACCCTTTCCTTCCAAATTAATAAAAAAAACCCAATTAAGACAACTGAGCAGAGGGAGCAAGGCCTCTCCCCAATTGTCAACTAGGGGAGAGGTACCTCGTTAAGAGCTCCTCTGCTTCAGTCTTTTAGATAAGAGGCCTAATTAAGACCATTAAGGCCTGTGACTTTGGGGTGGGTGTAGCCCTTAAAGGGACCCCGTGATGGCGACCCCATCCACGCCGGTGGCAGGGCCAGCAAGGACGTATGCGCAGGCGGTGTCTACATCCACGGCACCTCCTGCGCCACCTGCTGCCCTGCCACCATTCAAATTAATAACCAAAAAACACGGGGTCAAGAGCTACACTCACCCCACAATGAGCATCGAGGAGTGCGTGCGGGCGATGGCTGGGGTAGTCGGCCCCTCGGCCATTGTCGCAGCCTCCAAGATGTCTGGGAAGGCCGTGTTCTTCCTGGGGTCAGAGCGGGCGGTGTCCCTGGCCCTTGAAAAGGGGCTCACGGTGGGCGGGACATTCCTGCCGGTGGACCCTCTCGAGGCCACCGCGCAGAGGGTCATCGTGTCAAACGTCCCGCCCTTTGTTTCCGCTGAGCTCCTCCTCCCTCACCTACACCAACTGGGGGAGGTAAGGTCGGGGATCAACCCCATACCGCTAGGCCTCAGGGAGAACAGCCTGCGCCACGTGTTCTCCTTCCGCCGCCAGCTCTTTGTCCGGCTGGCGCGGGAGGACGTGACAGAAGGGCACTTTAATGTGGTGCACGAGGGGACTGCCTACCGCGTCTTCTGGACGTCGGACGGCGTGCGGTGCCACGCCTGCAGGGAGGTGGGGCACGTTCGCAAGAACTGCCCCGCCTCCAAGGCCGCCAAACCACCGAAGGCGGCCATAGCTGGCGCCGCCGCCACCCCTCCCCCTAGTTGCGTCCGCGTGCCGGGAGCCATGGGTGCGCGGGCATCGTCGGAGGCCTTTGTTTTCAGGGCCTCCGGCGGGGGGGAGGGAGAGCGTCCGACCGGAAAGAAGGCGCGGAAGAAGGAGAAACATCTAGAGGCGGGTCCCCTCGGTGCGCCGGAAAGTCTGACCACCGCGCTCAGCCCAACCCAGTCACCGGCGAGCGCGGGGTGCCCCGAGCCCGTGCCCGGGCCCTTGAATAACACCACAGAGGGGCCCAGGCGCGGGCAAGAAAAGGAAAAGGGGGGGGCGGAGCGGGAGGCCTCGGCAGACATGGAGGTCTCCCTGACTCCGCGCGCCCCCAGGAACAAAAAGAGGCACCGCCCCAATGAGGCGGAGGGGGAACAACATCCCTCCGCGGAGGAGTCGGTGCCCGCCGCGTGTCTCGCGTCCCCCACCAGCGCCCCCAAATTGCGCTGCAGGCGCGAGGAGTCTTTCCCCGGGGAGGGTGAGGCAGTCGAGGCTGCCCAGCCGCTGCCTCCTGGGGAGGGCGTGGAAGATCTGCCTGTCGTGGGGGGCGTGGGGCCAGTGGAAGAATGCGTAGCCGCCGGGTCGAGCGTCCCGGGGACCGAGGCGGGCGGGGCCGAAAAGGCCGAACCTGAGCCCGCCCAGCTATTATCCAACTTCCCCCGGGAGTCGCTCGCCCCGGCAGAAAAACAATTTAGTGGTTTTAATGACACTGTAGATGCTGGGCCGGGGGGTGGCAGCGGGGAGGGGGAGGAACACCCACCCTCGCCTCTTGCTGTGGAGCTGGAGCACTTGGAGGGCCTGGGGATTTCCTATGGCCGGGTCTCTCCTTGTTCTCCGGTTCCTGGGGCGGAGGGGGAACCCCTTCCGCTGTCATTTCCCGACCCAGCACCATTTTTAAAAGAGCCCAGTGGGGACTCCTCTGCCGACGATCCTGGGGGTGGGATCGGGGCAGTGCCAGGGCCGGTTGGAGCGGCCGGTTCATTTGCCGTACCTTGTGCGGTCGATGGGCCGGCTGCTGGCGGCCACCTCCCGGAGGAGGACGGGGACTCGGTGGGGGACGCGGGAGAAGAACTAGAGACCACCGCCAGGGAGGCGGTGGATCTGCTCGCGGCCGCCGCTGAGGCCCTCCTCATTCCTGCAAAGGAACTCCGGGACTTTTTGGCCCAGAGCCGGGGTCGCCGCGACCAAGCCCGACTGGCCCTGGAAAAATGGTCCGAGCCGGAACTGATCAAGGGGTCCGTCCGCGCCGCCGTCAAAACCTTGGCTGCGGGCGGGCCCTTGACAAAGGAGCAGCACCTTGAGCTGCGCGAGCTCGAGGGACTCCTCGCGGGGCTGCGGAGGGAGCGGAGTTCAACAAAAGACTCCGCTCCCTCCCCCACAATAGGTTAAGGTAGAGGTTGCACTATGCTTTTGCCATGAAGATAACCATAGCCAGCCTCAACATCAACGGCGGCAGAGGGGCACGCCGTAGATTTGACAATTTTTCGCTCCTGCGGGAGGGGAAATATGCGGTGTGCTTCCTGCAAGAAACCCACACCGTTCCGGGAGACGAAGCCACGTGGCTCCTGGAATGGCAAGGAGAGGTCCGCATGAGCCACCTCACCGCCATTTCTAGTGGGGTGGCCATCTTGCTGGGCCCGCATTTTCAGCCGGAGATCTTGGGGGTCGAGGAGCCCGTGCCAGGCCGCTTGCTGCACGTAACGGTTCGCCTGGGGGACGTGCCGCTCCATCTCGTGAACGTGTACGCCCCTCATCCCGGCCCGCAGCAAACGCGCTTCTTTGAAGAGGTGTCCGCTCTTCTTGGCTCCGTCGACGTCGGCGACTGCATTGTCCTCGGGGGGGATTTTAACTGCACCCTCGAGGCGAGGGACCGCTCCGGTGCCCCGCAGTGCATGACGGCGATGGAGAAGTTGAGGGACCTGGTCGGGTCCTTCGACTTGGTGGACGTCTGGCGAAATCTCCACCCCGACTCCAGCGCCTTTACTTGGGTGAGGCCTGGAGTTGGATGGTCTAGAGTCGACCGCCTTTACGTGTCTCGGGCGTACGTTTCCTGCGTCCCGGCGGCCTCCATGCGGCCGGTGCCGTGTTCGGACCACCACCTGGTGTGGGCGGAGCTCGCTTCGCTCCGCGCGAGGGCGGGGTCCGCGTACTGGCACTTTAACAACCGGCTGCTGGAGGACGTGCGTTTCCAGGACTCGTTCCGTCGATTCTGGTCCGACTGGAGAAGGAAGCAGGGGGGCTTCCCCTCCTTGAGGCTATGGTGGGACGTGGGCAAGGCTCACATCCGCGTCTTCTGTCAAGAGTACGCGAGGGGGTCGACCAAGAGGCGGGCGGCCAGAGTCGGGCGCCTAGAAAAAGAGGTGCTCGACCTGGAAGCCCGTCTCGGTCAAGTCGTCCAGGACCCGGCCCTGCGGACGGTGTACGAAGCGAAGAAGGCCGCGCTGAAGGACCTGCAGCTCGTCGGGTCCCGAGGCGCGTTCGTGAGGTCGCGGATCCGGTTCCTGCGGGATCTGGACCGCGGCTCCCCCTTCTTCTACTCGCTGGAAAAAAGGCAGAGTGTCCGTAAGCAGCTCTTGACGCTGCTGGCCGACGACGGCTCTCTCGTCTCGGATCCGGAGGGCGTCAACAACAGGGTCCGTGAATATTACGGGGCTCTGTTCTCTCCGGATCTGTCCAGCGAGGAAGCGCGTAGAGTTTTGTGGGAGGACCTGCCGAAGGTCAGCCCGGAGGGCGCCGAAAATCTGGAAGCTCCGCTAAGCCTGGCGGAGCTGACCGGTGCCCTCGCCCGGCTCTCGAGGGGAAAATCCCCGGGGCTGGACGGGCTGACCGTGGAGTTCCACAGGGCGTTCTGGGACGTCCTGGGGGGCGACTACGCGCGGGTCCTGGGGGAAAGTCTGGCGACCGGGGAGATGCCCCTCTCTTGGCGCAGGGCAGTCATCGTCCTGCTGCCTAAGAAGGGCGATCTCCGCCTCCTTAAGAACTGGCGCCCGGTCTCCCTCCTCAGCACGGACTACAAAATCTTCGCCAGGGCGATGTCTGCTCGCCTTGGTGCCGTGCTGGACCACATGATTCACCCCGACCAGTCATACACGGTCCCGGGCCGGACAATCCACGACAACATCCATCTGGTCCGGGACCTCATCCATTGTTCCCAGGAGGCTGGTCTGTCGGTCGCCTTCCTATCCCTCGACCAAGAGAAGGCGTTCGACAGGGTGGATCACGACTATCTGCTCGGAACTCTGCGCGCTTTCGGGTTCGGGACGCATTTCGTCGCCCGGATCCGACTTTTGTACGCCGCCGCGGAGTGTCTGATTAAGGTTAACGGGTCCTTGACGGCGCCCCTTCACTTTAGGAGAGGGGTGCGCAAGGGATGCCCCATGTCCGGCCAGTTATATGCCGTTTGCGTGGAGCCTTTCCTGCGCCTCTTGCGGACGAGGTTGACGGGACTGGCTCTGCAAGGGCCGGGCGTGGAGGTCGTCCTCTCGGCTTACGCCGATGACGTGCTCCTCGCGATAGAGGATCCCGCTGACCTGCGGAGGATGCGTGAGTGCCAGGAGATTTACTCGGCCGCGTCCTCCGCCAGGATCAACTGGGAGAAATGTTCCGGACTCCTGGTGGGTCAGTGGCGGGTGGACTCCCTGCCGGAGGAGCTCAGGCCTTTTGCCTGGAGCACGACCCATCTCCTCTATCTGGGAGTCTACCTTAGCCCCGACGAGGGAGCCTGGCCGGCGAACTGGCAGGAGCTGGAGGCCAAGGTCGCCGCTCGCCTAGGGCGCTGGACAGGACTGCTCCGAGTGCTGTCCTACAGGGGTCGAGCGCTAGTCATAAACCAGCTGGTGGCCGCAATGCTGTGGTACCGGCTGGTCACTTTGACCCCTCCCCCTGCGTTTGTCGCCAAGATACAGAAGAAGCTGGTGGACTTCTTCTGGAACAACAGGAAGCACTGGGTCTCTGCCGCGGTCTTGAGTCTCCCGCTTGAGGAGGGCGGTCAGTCGTTGGTGTGCGTCAGCGCCCAGCTCGCGACTTTCCGTCTTCAGACCCTGCAGAGATACCTTTACGTCGAGCCCCCTCCTAGGTGGTGCGCTCTGGCGAGGTATTTCTTCCGCCAGCAGCTCGACCTCAATTATGACACGCAGCTCCTGTTTGTGAACTTGGGGGGTGCCAGGACCGCCCTCCGGGAGCTGCCTGTCTTTTACAGGGAACTCATCAGGGTCTGGAACAAAGTCTCCACCAAGCGCAGCTCTCCGCCGGCTGGAGTGGCGGCCGTCCTGCAGGAGCCGCTGCTCGGGAATCCGTACCTCCACGGCCGAGGCTTCATGTGGCGGTCGGAAGAGAGGGCTGTGGCTGGTGAGGTGACCAGGGTCAGGGACCTGCTCGATGGCGGAGGAGCGGGCTGGATGGCGCCAGACACGCTGGCGCGGCGCCTAAACTCTGCCAACGTCCGCCACGCGGCCGATGCCATCGAGTCGCTAAAAACAGCTCTGGGCCCTGACTCCGTTAGGTGCATCGAGGAGGCTCAAGCACGTGGGGAGATCCCGTCCGAACTGACCCCCGTCCGGACGGAATTCCTCATCGGCGCCAAACTCCGGAACCTCCCTCGGGGGCCGGCGCCTCACAACTTGAGCCGCCTCGGGGAAATCCCCTCCGTGCCTTTCAGTTCCGCACGGAGGGGTTTCCTGTACGGGCTGCTCCTGCACACCCTCAACTTTGCCATCCTCGCCGGCCGTCCGGACACGCCATGGCGTACCATCTTGCCGTCCGGAGGAGGCGGGGGTCCCCGATGGAGGGCACTCTACGCAGGGGTCCTCCCACTATTCATCGGGGACTTGGCCTGGAGGGTGGTGCACGGAGCAGTGCCGTGCAACAAATTTTTAAGCCGGTTCACGGACTCCCAGGCCGCCTGCAATTTCTGCGGTCTGGAGGAGTCCGTGTTCCATGTTTTTATGGAATGCACAAGGTTGCAGCCCCTGTTCCATTATTTGAAGGGGCTGCTCCTGAAATTCTGGCTGCACTTCAGTCCCACTCTCCTGATCTTTGGGCACCCTGTGCGGAGGGGAGCGGGTAGGTCCGAAGGCCTCCTCGTAGGACTGCTCCTGGGCACGGCCAAGGGTGCCATCAGCCGGTCCAGGCAGCGGGCGGTCGAGGGGGTCGTTCAACCTGACTGCCTGCCTCTCTTCCGCTCTTACATCCGGTCCAGGGTGTCCTTGGAGATGGAGCACGCGGTGTCCACCGGTACGCTCGCGGCCTTCCGCGAGAGGTGGGCACCGGAGGGACTGGAGTGCATCATCACGCCCGGCAACCAAATTTTAATTTGATTTTACGTTTTAAAGTTAATTTGTTTTAATTGCCGGTGCTTTTAGTGTCCCCTTCCCTTTTATAGGGGGCACTGGGGAAAAATTGTGACTTTAGTGCCCAAAAAAAAAAAACAAAAAAAGAAAAACACAAAAAAAAAACAAAAAAAGGGGGGGAAAAAAAGGGCCTTGTAAATGTCTGGAGTGTCACCCAGGTCGGGTGGCACTCTTTAATGTTTATGTTTTCGCAGGTAAACTCAAAAGAGTTTCATGCACAAGGACCAATCGTAGAGCAGTAGAGGCGTGTCCTGCTCAGTTGGAGCTGTGAGCAGTGAGTGGAGCAGCTAGCAACTTGAGCTCCTGCCTGGAGAGCCCTGAGACCAGCCCAGGAAGAGAAGGAAGGAAGGGGCTTCACCTTCAACTTTTACTCAGAGGGAGAGGAGGAAAAAGCAGAAAACTTTGCAACAACTTCATCATTCTGCAAGGAGTTGGAGAGAGGGGGAAAAGACAAACAACATCCAGTGTGGAAGGAGGGAGACTCAACATTTCTACAGGTGGGTGTGGGTGCATTTCCCCAAACAGACTTTGTTGTATCGGTGGGGGGAGGAAAGAAGACCACTGAGGGCCGGAACATCGCGGGGGGTGTGTGTGTGTGTGTGGTAGTGTGCGTGGGGGCTGTGCTTACAACTGGGCCCCCCCCACAATTGGAACCCCCCCCACCCCCCCCACATTTGCCTAGCCTGGGATAGCTGGAGCTACCAGGCTGAAGAGTCATTAATCACCCTATTGAGGATCGTTAGGAGTGCCTGGTGGCTCCAGCTACCCCAGGTGAAGACATCTTCTCCCCCCACCTGAAGACCACCCCAAAGACTTTTGTGTTTTGCCATCTGGGGAGTGCACCCACCCACAGCTGCGAGGGGAGACCTGCCCTCGCAGCCCCCCCCCCTTCCCACCCCCCTCTCTCTTTCTCCGTTACCCTCTGTTTCTCCCCTCTCTCTCTGAGAACCCTTTCCTTCCAAATTAATAAAAAAAACCCAATTAAGACAACTGAGCAGAGGGAGCAAGGCCTCTCCCCAATTGTCAACGAGGGGAGAGGTGCCTCGTTAAGGGCTCCTCTGCTCAGTTAACATAAGAGGCCATTAAAGACCATTAAGGCCTGTGACTTTGGGGTGGGTGTAGCCCTTAAAGGGACCCCGTGATGGCGACCCCATCCACGCCGGTGGCAGGGCCAGCAAGGACGTATGCGCAGGCGGTGTCCACATCCACGGCACCTCCTGCGCCACCCGCTGCCCTGCCACCGTTCAGACTTATAACCAGGAAACACGGGGTCAAGAGCTACACTCACCCCACAATGAGCATTGAGGAGTGCGTGCGGGCGATGGCTGGGGTAGTCGGCCCCTCGGCCATTGTCGCAGCCTCCAAGATGTCTGGGAAGGCCGTGTTCTTCCTGGGGTCGGAGCGGGCGGTGTCCCTGGCCCTTGAAAAGGGGCTCACGGTGGGCGGGACGTTCCTGCCGGTGGACCCTCTCGAGGCCACCGCGCAGAGGGTCATCATTTCAAACGTCCCGCCCTTTGTTTCCGCTGAGCTCCTCCTCCCTCACCTACAACAACTGGGGGAGGTAAGGTCAGGGATCAACCCCATACCGCTCGGCCTCAGGGAGAGCAGCCTGCGCCACGTGTTCTCCTTCCGCCGCCAGCTCTTTGTCCGGCTGGCGCGGGAGGACACGACGGAGGGAGATTTTAATGTGGTGCACGAGGGGACTGCCTACCGCGTCTTCTGGACGTCGGACGGCGTGCGGTGCCATGCCTGCAGGGAGGTGGGGCATGTTCGCAAGAACTGCCCCGCCTCCAAGGCCGCCAAACCACCGAAGGCGGCCAAGGCTGGCGCTGCCGCCACCCCTCCCCCTAGTTGCGTCCGCGTGCCGGGAGCCATGGGTGCGCGGGCATCGTCGGAGGCCTTTGTTTTCAGGGCCTCCGGCGGGGGGGAGGGAGAGCGTCCGAGCGGAAAGAAGGCGCGGAAGAAGGAGAAACATCTAGAGGCGGGTCCCCTCGGTGCGCCGGAAAGTCTGACCACCGCGCTCAGCCCAACCCAGTCACCGGCGAGCGCGGGGTGCCCCGAGCCCGTGCCCGGGCCCTTGAATACCACCACAGAGGGGCCCAGGCGCGGGCAAGAAAAGGAAAAGGGGGGGGCGGAGCGGGAGGCCTCGGCAGACATGGAGGTCTCCCTGACTCCGCGCGCCCCCAGGAACAAAAAGAGGCACCGCCCCAATGAGGCGGAGGGGGAACAACATCCCTCCGCGGAGGAGTCGGTGCCCGCCGCGTGTCCCGCGTCCCCCACCAGCGCCCCCAAATTGCGCTGCAGGCGCGAGGAGTCTTTCCCCGGGGAGGGTGAGACAGTTGAGGCTGCCCAGCCTCTGCCTCCCGGGGATGGAGTGGAAGATCTGCCTGTCGTGGGGGGCGTGGGGACCGCGGAGGAATGCGTAGCCGCCGGGCCGGGCGTCCCGGGGACTGAGGCGGGCGAGGCCGAAAAGGCCGAACCTGAGCCCGCCCAGCTATTATCCAACTTCCCCCGGGAGTCGCTCGACCCGGCAGAAAAACAATTAAATAATTATGACACTGTAGATGCTGGGCCGGGGGGTGGCAGCGGGGAGGGGGAAGAACACCCACCCTCGCCCCTTACTTTGGAGCTGGAGCACTTGGAGGGCCTGGGGATTTCCTATGGCCGGGTCTCTCCTTGTTCTCCGGTTCCTGGGGCGGAGGGGGAACCCCTTCCGCTGTCATTTCCCGACCCAGCACCATTTTTAAAAGAGCCCAGTGGGGACTCCTCTGCCGACGATCCTGGGGGTGGGATCGGGGCAGTGCCAGGGCCGGTTGGAGCGGCCGGTTCATTTGCCGTACCTTGTGCGGTCGATGGGCCGGCTGCTGGCGGCCACCTCCCGGAGGAGGACGGGGACTCGGTGGGGGACGCGGGTGAAGACCTAGAGACCACCGCCAGTGAGGCGGTGGATCTGCTCGCGGCCGCCGCTGAGGCCCTCCTCGTTCCTGCAAAGGAACTCCGGGACTTTTTGGCCCAGAGCCGGGGTCGCCGCGACCAAGCCCGACTGGCCCTGGAAAAATGGTCCGAGCCGGAGCTGATCAAGGGGTCCGTCCGCGCCGCCGTTAAAACCTTGGCCGCGGGCGGGCCCTTGACAAAGGAGCAGCACCTTGAGCTGCGCGAGCTCGAGGGACTCCTCGCTGGGCTGCGGAGGGAGCGGAGTTCAACAAAAGACTCCGCTCCCTCCCCCACAATAGGTTAAGGTAGAGGTTGCACTATGCTTTTGCCATGAAGATAACCATAGCCAGCCTCAACATCAACGGCGGCAGAGGGGCACGCCGTAGATTTGACAATTTTTCGCTCCTGCGGGAGGGGAAATATGCGGTGTGCTTCCTGCAAGAAACCCACACCGTTCCGGGAGACGAAGCCACGTGGCTCCTGGAATGGCAAGGAGAGGTCCGCATGAGCCACCTCACCGCCATTTCTAGTGGGGTGGCCATCTTGCTGGGCCCGCATTTTCAGCCGGAGATCTTGGGGGTCGAGGAGCCCGTGCCAGGCCGCTTGCTGCACGTAACGGTTCGCCTGGGGGACGTGCCGCTCCATCTCGTGAACGTGTACGCCCCTCATCCCGGCCCGCAGCAAACGCGCTTCTTTGAAGAGGTGTCCGCTCTTCTTGGCTCCGTCGACGTCGGCGACTGCATTGTCCTCGGGGGGGATTTTAACTGCACCCTCGAGGCGAGGGACCGCTCCGGTGCCCCGCAGTGCATGACGGCGATGGAGAAGTTGAGGGACCTGGTCGGGTCCTTCGACTTGGTGGACGTCTGGCGAAATCTCCACCCCGACTCCAGCGCCTTTACTTGGGTGAGGCCTGGAGTTGGATGGTCTAGAGTCGACCGCCTTTACGTGTCTCGGGCGTACGTTTCCTGCGTCCCGGCGGCCTCCATGCGGCCGGTGCCGTGTTCGGACCACCACCTGGTGTGGGCGGAGCTCGCTTCGCTCCGCGCGAGGACGGGGTCCGCGTACTGGCACTTTAACAACCGGCTGCTGGAGGACGTGCGGTTCCAGGACTCGTTCCGTCGATTCTGGTCCGACTGGAGAAGGAAGCAGGGGGGCTTCCCCTCCTTGAGGCTATGGTGGGACGTGGGCAAGGCTCACGTCCGCGTCTTCTGTCAAGAGTACGCGAGGGGGTCGACCAAGAGGCGGGCGGCCAGAGTCGGGCGCCTAGAAAAAGAGGTGCTCGACCTGGAAGCCCGTCTCGGTCAAGTCGTCCAGGACCCGGCCCTGCGGACGGTGTACGAAGCGAAGAAGGCCGCGCTGAAGGACCTGCAGCTCGTCGGGTCCCGAGGCGCGTTCGTGAGGTCGCGGATCCGGTTCCTGCGGGATCTGGACCGCGGCTCCCCCTTCTTCTACTCGCTGGAAAAAAGGCAGAGTGTCCGTAAGCAGCTCTTGACGCTGCTGGCCGACGACGGCTCTCTCGTCTCGGATCCGGAGGGCGTCAACAACAGGGTCCGAGAATATTACGGGGCTCTGTTCTCTCCGGATCCGTCCAGCGAGGAAGCGCGTAGAGTTTTGTGGGAGGACCTGCCGAAGGTCGGCCCGGAGGGCGCCGAAAATCTGGAAGCTCCGCTAAGCCTGGCGGAGCTGACCGGTGCCCTCGCCCGGCTCTCGAGGGGAAAATCCCCGGGGCTGGACGGGCTGACCGTGGAGTTCCACAGGGCGTTCTGGGACGTCCTGGGGAGCGACTACGCGCGGGTCCTGGGGGAAAGTCTGGCGACCGGGGAGATGCCCCTCTCTTGGCGCAGGGCAGTCATCGTCCTGCTGCCTAAGAAGGGCGATCTCCGCCTCCTTAAGAACTGGCGCCCGGTCTCCCTCCTCAGCACGGACTACAAAATCTTCGCCAGGGCGATGTCTGCTCGCCTTGGTGCCGTGCTGGACCACATGATCCACCCCGACCAGTCATACACGGTCCCGGGCCGGACAATCCACGATAACATCCATCTGGTCCGGGACCTCATCCATTGTTCCCAGGAGGCTGGTCTGTCGGTCGCCTTCCTATCCCTCGACCAAGAGAAGGCGTTCGACAGGGTGGATCACGACTATCTGCTCGGAACTCTGCGCGCTTTCGGGTTCGGGACGCATTTCGTCGCCCGGATCCGACTTTTGTACGCCGCCGCGGAGTGTCTGATTAAGGTTAACGGGTCCTTGACGGCGCCCCTTCGCTTTAGGAGAGGGGTGCGCCAGGGATGCCCCATGTCCGGCCAGTTATACGCCGTTTGCGTGGAGCCTTTCCTGCGCCTCTTGCGGACGAGGTTGACGGGACTGGCTCTGCAAGGGCCGGGCGTGGAGGTCGTCCTCTCGGCTTACGCCGATGACGTGCTCCTCGCGATAGAGGATCCCGCTGACCTGCGGAGGATGCGTGAGTGCCAGGAGATTTACTCGGCCGCGTCCTCCGCCAGGATCAACTGGGAGAAATGTTCCGGACTCCTGGTGGGTCAGTGGCGGGTGGACTCCCTGCCGGAGGAGCTCAGGCCTTTTGCCTGGAGCACGACCCATCTCCTCTATCTGGGAGTCTACCTTAGCCCCGACGAGGGAGCCTGGCCGGCGAACTGGCAGGAGCTGGAGGCCAAGGTCGCCGCTCGCCTAGGGCGCTGGACAGGACTGCTCCGAGTGCTGTCCTACAGGGGTCGAGCGCTAGTCATAAACCAGCTGGTGGCCGCAATGCTGTGGTACCGGCTGGTCACTTTGACCCCTCCCCCTGCGTTTGTCGCCAAGATACAGAAGAAGCTGGTGGACTTCTTCTGGAACAACAGGAAGCACTGGGTCTCTGCCGCGGTCTTGAGTCTCCCGCTTGAGGAGGGCGGTCAGTCGTTGGTGTGCGTCAGCGCCCAGCTCGCGACTTTCCGTCTTCAGACCCTGCAGAGATACCTTTACGTCGAGCCCCCTCCTAGGTGGTGCGCTCTGGCGAGGTATTTCTTCCGCCAGCAGCTCGACCTCAATTATGACACGCAGCTCCTGTTTGTGAACTTGGGGGGTGCCAGGACCGCCCTCCGGGAGCTGCCTGTCTTTTACAGGGAACTCATCAGGGTCTGGAACAAAGTCTCCACCAAGCGCAGCTCTCCACCGGCTGGAGTGGCGGCCGTCCTGCAGGAGCCGCTGCTCGGGAATCCGTACCTCCACGGCCGAGGTTTTATGTGGCGGTCGGAAGAGAGGGCTGTGGCTGGTGAGGTGACCAGGGTCAGGGACCTGCTCGATGGCGGAGGAGCGGGCTGGATGGCGCCAGTCACGCTGGCGCGGCGCCTAAATTCTGCCAACGTCCGCCGCGCGGCCGATGCCATCGAATCGCTAAAAACAGCTCTGGGCCCTGACTCCGTTAGGTGTATCGAGGAGGCTCAAGCACGTGGGGAGATCCCGTCCGAACTGACCCCCGTCCGGACGGAATTCCTCATCGGCGCCAAACCCCGGAACCTCCCTCGGGGGCCGGCGCCTCACAACTTGAGCCGCCTCGGGGAAATCCCCTCCGTGATTTCAGTTCCGCGCGGAGGGGTTTCCTGTACGGGCTGCTCCTGCACACCCTCAACTTTGCCATCCTCGCCGGCCGTCCGGACACGCCATGGCGTACCATCTTGCCGTCCGGAGGAGGCGGGGGTCCCCGATGGAGGGCACTCTACGCAGGGGTCCTCCCGCTATTCATCGGGGACTTGGCCTGGAGGGTGGTGCACGGAGCAGTGCCGTGCAACAAATTTTTAAGCCGGTTCACGGACTCCCAGGCCGCCTGCAATTTCTGCGGTCTGGAGGAGTCCGTGTTCCATGTTTTTATGGAGTGCACAAGGTTGCAGCCCCTGTTTCACTATTTGAAGGGGCTGCTCCTGAAATTCTGGCTGCACTTCAGTCCCACTCTCCTGATCTTTGGGCACCCTGTGCGGAGGGGAGCGGGTAGGTCCGAAGGCCTCCTCGTAGGACTGCTCCTGGGCACGGCCAAGGGTGCCATCAGCCGGTCCAGGCAGCGGGCGGTCGAGGGGGTCGTTCAACCTGACTGCCTGCCTCTCTTCCGCTCTTACATCCGGTCCAGGGTGTCCTTGGAGATGGAGCACGCGGTGTCCACCGGTACGCTCGCGGCCTTCCGCGAGAGGTGGGCACCGGAGGGACTGGAGTGCATCATCACGCCCGGCAACCAAATTTTAATTTGATTTTACGTTTTAAAGTTAATTTGTTTTAATTGCCGGTGCTTTTAGTGTCCCCTTCCCTTTTATAGGGGGCACTGGGGAAAAATTGTGATTTTAGTGCCCAAAAAAACAAAACAAAACAAAAAAAAAAAACACACAAAAAAAAACACAAAAAAGGGGGAAAAATGGGCCTTGTAAATGTCTGGAGTGTCACCCAGGTCGGGTGGCACCGTTTAATGTTTTATGTTTTCACAGATAAACTCAAAAGAGTTTCATGCACAAGGACCAATCGTAGAGCTGTGGAGGCGTGTCCTGCTCAGTTGGAGCTGTGAGCAGTGAGTGGAGCAGCTAGCAACTTGAGCTCCTGCCTGGAGAGCCCTGAGACCAGCCCAGGAAAAGAAGGAAGGAAAGGGCTTCACCTTCAACTTCTATCCAGAGGGAGAGGAGGAGGAAGCAGAAAACTTTGTACATCTTTACCATTCTGCAAGGAGTTGGAGAGAGGGGGAAAAACCAACAACATCCAGTGTGGAAGGAGGGAGACTCTACATTTCAACAGGTGGGTGTGGGTGCATTTCCCCAAACAGACTTTGTTGTATCGGTGGGGGGAGGAAAGAAGACCACTGAGGGCCGGAACATCGCGGGGGGTGTGTGTGTGTGTGGTAGTGTGCGTGGGGGCCGTGCTTACAACTAGGCCCCCCCCCACAATTGGAACCCCCCCCACCCCCCACATTTGCCTAGCCTGGGATAGCTGGAGCTACCAGGCTGAAGATTGTTATTAATCACCCAATTAAAGATCGTTAGGAGTGCCTGGTGGCTCCAGCTACCCCAGGTGAAGACATCTTCTCCCCCCACCTGAAGACCACCTCAAAGACTTTTTGTGTTTTGCCATCTGGGGAGTGCACCCACCCACAGCTGCGAGGAGAGACCTGCCCTCGCAGCCCCCCCCCTTCCCACCCCCCTCTCTCTTTTCTCTGTTACTCTGTTTCTCCCCTCTCTCTCTGAGAGCCCTTCCTTCCAAATTTAATTTAAAAAAAAAAAACAATTTAAGACAACTGAGCAGAGGGAGCAAGGCCCCTCCCCAATTGCCAACTAGGGGAGAGGTGTGCCTCATTAAGGGCTCCTCTGCTCAGTCATTATACAAGAGGCCATTAAAGACCATTAAGGCCTGTGACTTTGGGGTGGGTGTAGCCCTTAAAGGGACCCCGTGATGGCGACCCCATCCACGCCGGTGGCAGGGCCAGCAAGGACGTATGCGCAGGTGGCAACCGCTTCCACAGCACCTCCTGCGCCACCCGCTGCCCTGCCACCATTTACACTTATAACAAAAAAACACGGGGTCAAGAGCTACACTCACCCCACAATGAGCATCGAGGAGTGCGTGCGGGCGATGGCTGGGGTAGTCGGCCCCTCGGCCATTGTCGCAGCCTCCAAGATGTCTGGGAAGGCTGTTTTCTTCCTGGGGTCGGAGCGGGCGGTGTCCCTGGCCCTCGAAAAGGGGCTCACGGTGGGCGGGACGTTCCTGCCGGTGGATCCTCTCGAGGCCACCGCGCAGAGGGTCATCGTGTCGAACGTCCCGCCCTTTGTTCCCGCTGAGCTCCTCCTCCCTCACCTACAACAACTGGGGGAGGTAAGGTCAGGGATCAACCCCATACCGCTCGGCCTCAGGGAGAACAGCCTGCGCCACGTGTTCTCCTTCCGCCGCCAGCTCTTTGTCCGGCTGGCGCGGGAGGACGTGACAGAAGGGCACTTTAATGTGGTGCACGAGGGGACTGCCTACCGCGTCTTCTGGACGTCGGACGGCGTGCGGTGCCATGCCTGCAGGGAGGTGGGGCATGTTCGTAAGAACTGCCCCGCCTCCAAGGCCGCCAAACCACCGAAGGCGGCCAAGGCTGGCGCTGCCGCCACCCCTCCCCCTAGTTGCGTCCGCGTGCTGGGAGCCATGGGTGCGCGGGCATCGTCGGAGGCCTTTGTTTTCAGGGCCTCCGGCGGGGGGGAGGGAGAGCGTCCGAGCGGAAAGAAGGCGCGGAAGAAGGAGAAACATCTAGAGGCGGGTCCCCTCGGTGCGCCGGAAAGTCTGACCACCGCGCTCAGCCCAACCCAGTCACCGGCGAGCGCGGGGTGCCCCGAGCCCGTGCCCGGGCCCTTGAATACCACCACAGAGGCGCCCAGGCGCGGGCAAGAAAAGGAAAAGGGGGGGGCGGAGCGGGAGGCCTCGGCAGACATGGAGGTCTCCCTGACTCCGCGCGCCCCCAGGAACAAAAAGAGGCACCGCCCCAATGAGGCGGAGGGGGAACAACATCCCTCCGCGGAGGAGTCGGTGCCCGCCGCGTGTCCCGCGTCCCCCACCAGCGCCCCCAAATTGCGCTGCAGGCGCGAGGAGTCTTTCCCCGGGGAGGGTGAGATAGTTGAGGCTGCCCAGCCTCTGCCTCCCGGGGATGGAGTGGAAGATCTGCCTGTCGTGGGGGGCGTGGGGACCGCGGAGGAATGCGTAGCCGCCGGGCCGGGCGTCCCGGGGACTGAGGCGGGCGAGGCCGAAAAGGCCGAACCTGAGCCCGCCCAGCTATTACCCAACTTCCCCCGGGAGTTGCTCGACCCGGCAGAAACAAAATATATTGATTTTAATGAAACTGTAGACGCTGGGCCGGGGGGTGGCAGCGGGGAGGGGGAGGAACACCCACCCTCGCCCCTTACTTTGGAGCTGGAGCACTTGGAGGGCCTGGGGATTTCCTATGGCCGGGTCTCTCCTTGTTCTCCGGTTCCTGGGGCGGAGGGGGAACCCCTTCCGCTGTCATTTCCCGACCCAGCACCATTTTTAAAAGAGCCCAGTGGGGACTCCTCTGCCGACGATCCTGGGGGTGGGATCGGGGCAGTGCCAGGGCCGGTTGGAGCGGCCGGTTCATTTGCCGTACCTTGTGCGGTCGATGGGCCGGCTGCTGGCGGCCACCTCCCGGAGGAGGACGGGGACTCGGTGGGGGACGCGGGTGAAGACCTAGAGACCACCGCCAGGGAGGCGGTGGATCTGCTCGCGGCCGCCGCTGAGGCCCTCCTCGTTCCTGCAAAGGAACTCCGGGACTTTTTGGCCCAGAGCCGGGGTCGCCGCGACCAAGCCCGACTGGCCCTGGAAAAATGGTCCGAGCCGGAGCTGATCAAGGGGTCCGTCCGCGCCGCCGTTAAAACCTTGGCCGCGGGCGGGCCCTTGACAAAGGAGCAGCACCTTGAGCTGCGCGAGCTCGAGGGACTCCTCGCTGGGCTGCGGAGGGAGCGGAGTTCAACAAAAGACTCCGCTCCCTCCCCCACAATAGGTTAAGGTAGAGGTTGCACTATGCTTTTGCCATGAAGATAACCATAGCCAGCCTCAACATCAACGGCGGCAGAGGGGCACGCCGTAGATTTGACAATTTTTCGCTCCTGCGGGAGGGGAAATATGCGGTGTGCTTCCTGCAAGAAACCCACACCGTTCCGGGAGACGAAGCCACGTGGCTCCTGGAATGGCAAGGAGAGGTCCGCATGAGCCACCTCACCGCCATTTCAAGTGGGGTGGCCATCTTGCTGGGCCCGCATTTTCAGCCGGAGATCTTGGGGGTCGAGGAGCCCGTGCCAGGCCGCTTGCTGCACGTAACGGTTCGCCTGGGGGACGTGCCGCTCCATCTCGTGAACGTGTACGCCCCTCATCCCGGCACGCAGCAGACGCGCTTCTTTGAAGAGGTGTCCGCTCTTCTTGGCTCCGTCGACGTCGGCGACTGCATTGTCCTCGGGGGGGATTTTAACTGCACCCTCGAGGCGAGGGACCGCTCCGGTGCCCCGCAGTGCATGACGGCGATGGAGAAGTTGAGGGACCTGGTCGGGTCCTTCGACTTGGTGGACGTCTGGCGAAATCTCCACCCCGACTCCAGCGCCTTTACTTGGGTGAGGCCTGGAGTTGGATGGTCTAGGGTCGACCGCCTTTACGTGTCTCGGGCGTACGTTTCCTGCGTCCCGGCGGCCTCCATGCGGCCGGTGCCGTGTTCGGACCACCACCTGGTGTGGGCGGAGCTCGCTTCGCTCCGCGCAAGGACGGGGTCCGCGTACTGGCACTTTAACAACCGGCTGCTGGAGGACGTGCGGTTCCAGGACTCGTTCCGTCGATTCTGGTCCGACTGGAGAAGGAAGCAGGGGGGCTTCCCCTCCTTGAGGCTATGGTGGGACGTGGGCAAGGCTCACGTCCGCGTCTTCTGTCAAGAGTACGCGAGGGGGTCGACCAAGAGGCGGGCGGCCAGAGTCGGGCGCCTAGAAAAAGAGGTGCTCGACCTGGAAGCCCGTCTCGGTCAAGTCGTCCAGGACCCGGCCCTGCGGACGGTGTACGAAGCGAAGAAGGCCGCGCTGAAGGACCTGCAGCTCGTCGGGTCCCGAGGCGCGTTCGTGAGGTCGCGGATCCGGTTCCTGCGGGATCTGGACCGCGGCTCCCCCTTCTTCTACTCGCTGGAAAAAAGGCAGAGTGTCCGTAAGCAGCTCTTGACGCTGCTGGCCGACGACGGCTCTCTCGTCTCGGATCCGGAGGGCGTCAACAACAGGGTCCGTGAATATTACGGGGCTCTGTTCTCTCCGGATCCGTCCAGCGAGGAAGCGCGTAGAGTTTTGTGGGAGGACCTGCCGAAGGTCGGCCCGGAGGGCGCCGAAAATCTGGAAGCTCCGCTAAGCCTGGCGGAGCTGACCGGTGCCCTCGCCCGGCTCTCGAGGGGAAAATCCCCGGGGCTGGACGGGCTGACCGTGGAGTTCCACAGGGCGTTCTGGGACATCCTGGGGAGCGACTACGCGCGGGTCCTGGGGGAAAGTCTGGCGACCGGGGAGATGCCCCTCTCTTGGCACAGGGCAGTCATCGTCCTGCTGCCTAAGAAGGGCGATCTCCGCCTCCTTAAGAACTGGCGCCCGGTCTCCCTCCTCAGCACGGACTACAAAATCTTCGCCAGGGCGATGTCTGCTCGCCTTGGTGCCGTGCTGGACCACATGATCCACCCCGACCAGTCATACACGGTCCCGGGCCGGTCGATCCACGACAACATCCATCTGGTCCGGGACCTCATCCATTGCTCCCAGGAGGCTGGTCTGTCGGTCGCCTTCCTATCCCTCGACCAAGAGAAGGCGTTCGACAGGGTGGATCACGACTATCTGCTCGGAACTCTGCGCGCTTTCGGGTTCGGGACGCATTTCGTCGCCCGGATCCGACTTTTGTACGCCGCCGCGGAGTGTCTGATTAAGGTTAACGGGTCCTTGACGGCGCCCCTTCGCTTTAGGAGAGGGGTGCGCCAGGGATGCCCCATGTCCGGCCAGTTATACGCCGTTTGCGTGGAGCCTTTCCTGCGCCTCTTGCGGACGAGGTTGACGGGACTGGCTCTGCAAGGGCCGGGCGTGGAGGTCGTCCTCTCGGCTTACGCCGATGACGTGCTCCTCGCGGTAGAGGATCCCGCTGACCTGCGGAGGATGCGTGAGTGCCAGGAGATTTACTCGGCCGCGTCCTCCGCCAGGATCAACTGGGAGAAATGTTCCGGACTCCTGGTGGGTCAGTGGCGGGTGGACTCCCTGCCGGAGGAGCTCAGGCCTTTTGCCTGGAGCACGACCCATCTCCTCTATCTGGGAGTCTACCTTAGCCCCGACGAGGAAGCCTGGCCGGCGAACTGGCAGGAGCTGGAGGCCAAGGTCGCCGCTCGCCTAGGGCGCTGGACAGGACTGCTCCGAGTGCTGTCCTACAGGGGTCGAGCGCTAGTCATAAACCAGCTGGTGGCCGCAATGCTGTGGTACCGGCTGGTCACTTTGACCCCTCCCCCTGCGTTTGTCGCCAAGATACAGAAGAAGCTGGTGGACTTCTTCTGGAACAACAGGAAGCACTGGGTCTCTGTCGCGGTCTTGAGTCTCCCGCTTGAGGAGGGCGGTCAGTCGTTGGTGTGCGTCAGCGCCCAGCTCGCGACTTTCCGTCTTCAGACCCTGCAGAGATACCTTTACGTCGAGCCCCCTCCTAGGTGGTGTGCTCTGGCGAGGTATTTCTTCCGCCAGCAGCTCGACCTCAATTATGACACGCAGCTCCTGTTTGTGAACTTGGGGGGTGCCAGGACCGCCCTCCGGGAGCTGCCTGTCTTTTACAGGGAACTCATCAGGGTCTGGAACAAAGTCTCCACCAAGCGCAGCTCTCCGCCGGCTGGAGTGGCGGCCGTCCTGCAGGAACCGCTGCTCGGGAATCCGTACCTCCACGGCCGAGGCTTCATGTGGCGGTCGGAAGAGAGGGCTGTGGCTGGTGAGGTGACCAGGGTCAGGGACCTGCTCGATGGCGGAGGAGCGGGCTGGATGGCGCCAGTCACGCTGGCGCGGCGCCTAAATTCTGCCAACGTCCGCCGCGCGGCCGATGCCATCGAGTCGCTAAAAACAGCTCTGGGCCCTGACTCCGTTAGGTGTATCGAGGAGGCTCAAGCACGTGGGGAGATCCCGTCCGAACTGACCCCCGTCCGGACGGAATTCCTCATCGGCGCCAAACCCCGGAACCTCCCTCGGGGGCCGGCGCCTCACAACTTGAGCCGCCTCGGGGAAATCCCCTCCGTGCCTTTCAGTTCCGCGCGGAGGGGTTTCCTGTACGGGCTGCTCCTGCACACCCTCAACTTTGCCATCCTCGCCGGCCGTCCGGACACGCCATGGCGTACCATCTTGCCGTCCGGAGGAGGCGGGGGTCCCCGATGGAGGGCACTCTACGCAGGGGTCCTCCCACTATTCATCGGGGACTTGGCCTGGAGGGTGGTGCACGGAGCAGTGCCGTGCAACAAATTTTTAAGCCGGTTCACGGACTCCCAGGCCGCCTGCAATTTCTGCGGTCTGGAGGAGTCCGTGTTCCATGTTTTTATGGAATGCACGAGGTTGCAGCCCCTGTTTTATTATTTGAAGGGGCTGCTCCTGAAATTCTGGCTGCACTTCAGTCCCACTCTCCTGATCTTTGGGCACCCTGTGCGGAGGGGAGCGGGTAGGTCCGAAGGCCTCCTCGTAGGACTGCTCCTGGGCACGGCCAAGGGTGCCATCAGCCGGTCCAGGCAGCGGGCGGTCGAGGGGGTCGTTCAACCTGACTGCCTGCCTCTCTTCCGCTCTTACATCCGGTCCAGGGTGTCCTTGGAGATGGAGCACGCGGTGTCCACCGGTACGCTCGCGGCCTTCCGCGAGAGGTGGGCACCGGAGGGACTGGAGTGCATCATCACGCCCGGCAACCAAATTTTAATTTGATTTTACGTTTTAAAGTTAATTTGTTTTAATTGCCGGTGCTTTTAGTGTCCCCTTCCCTTTTATAGGGGGCACTGGGGAAAAATTGTGATTTTAGTGCCCAAAAAAAAAAAAAAAAAAGAAAGAAAAAACACAAAAAAAAAACACAAAAAAGGGGGAAAAAAAAAAAGGGCCTTGTAAATGTCTGGAGTGTCACCCAGGTCGGGTGGCACCGTTTAATGTTTTATGTTTTCACAGATAAACTCAAAAGAGTTTCATGCACAAGGACCAATCGTAGAGCTGTGGAGGCGTGTCCTGCTCAGTTGGAGCTGTGAGCAGTGAGTGGAGCAGCTAGCAACTTGAGCTCCTGCCTGGAGAGCCCTGAGACCAGCCCAGGAAAAGAAGGAAGGAAAGGGCTTCACCTTCAACTTCTATCCAGAGGGAGAGGAGGAGGAAGCAGAAAACTTTGTACATCTTTACCATTCTGCAAGGAGTTGGAGAGAGGGGGAAAAACCAACAACATCCAGTGTGGAAGGAGGGAGACTCTACATTTCAACAGGTGGGTGTGGGTGCATTTCCCCAAACAGACTTTGTTGTATCGGTGGGGGGAGGAAAGAAGACCACTGAGGGCCGGAACATCGCGGGGGGTGTGTGTGTGTGTGGTAGTGTGCGTGGGGGCCGTGCTTACAACTAGGCCCCCCCCCACAATTGGAACCCCCCCCACCCCCCACATTTGCCTAGCCTGGGATAGCTGGAGCTACCAGGCTGAAGATTGTTATTAATCACCCAATTAAAGATCGTTAGGAGTGCCTGGTGGCTCCAGCTACCCCAGGTGAAGACATCTTCTCCCCCCACCTGAAGACCACCTCAAAGACTTTTTGTGTTTTGCCATCTGGGAAGTGCACCCACCCACAGCTGCGAGGAGAGACCTGCCCTCGCAGCCCCCCCCCTTCCCACCCCCCTCTCTCTTTTCTCTGTTACTCTGTTTCTCCCCTCTCTCTCTGAGAGCCCTTCCTTCCAAATTTAATTTAAAAAAAAAAAAAAAAAAACAATTAAGACAACTGAGCAGAGGGAGCAAGGCCTCTCCCCAATTGTCAACGAGGGGAGAGGTGCCTCGTTAAGGGCCCCTCTGCTCAGTTAAATACACGAGTCCATTAAAGACCATTAAGGCCTGTGACTTTGGGGTGGGTGTAGCCCTTAAAGGGACCCCGTGATGGCGACCCCATCCACGCCGGTGGCAGGGCCAGCAAGGACGTATGCGCAGGTGGCAACCGCTTCCACAGCACCTCCTGCGCCACCCGCTGCCCTGCCACCATTTACACTTATAACAAAAAAACACGGGGTCAAGAGCTACACTCACCCCACAATGAGCATCGAGGAGTGCGTGCGGGCGATGGCTGGGGTAGTCGGCCCCTCGGCCATTGTCGCAGCCTCCAAGATGTCTGGGAAGGCTGTTTTCTTCCTGGGGTCGGAGCGGGCGGTGTCCCTGGCCCTCGAAAAGGGGCTCACGGTGGGCGGGACGTTCCTGCCGGTGGATCCTCTCGAGGCCACCGCGCAGAGGGTCATCGTGTCGAACGTCCCGCCCTTTGTTCCCGCTGGGCTCCTCCTCCCTCACCTACAACAACTGGGGGAGGTAAGGTCAGGGATCAACCCCATACCGCTCGGCCTCAGGGAGAACAGCCTGCGCCACGTGTTCTCCTTCCGCCGCCAGCTCTTTGTCCGGCTGGCGCGGGAGGACATGACAGAAGGGCACTTTAATGTGGTGCACGAGGGGACTGCCTACCGCGTCTTCTGGACGTCGGACGGCGTGCGGTGCCATGCCTGCAGGGAGGTGGGGCATGTTCGCAAGAACTGCCCCGCCTCCAAGGCCGCCAAACCACCGAAGGCGGCCAAGGCTGGCGCTGCCGCCACCCCTCCCCCTAGTTGCGTCCGCGTGCCGGGAGCCATGGGTGCGCGGGCATCGTCGGAGGCCTTTGTTTTCAGGGCCTCCGGCGGGGGGGAGGGAGAGCGTCCGACCGGAAAGAAGGCGCGGAAGAAGACAAAACATCAAGAGGCGGGTCCCCTCGGTGCGCCGGATAATTTGACCACCGCGCTCAGCCCAACCCCGTCACCGGCGAGCGCGGGGTGCCCCGAGCCCGTGCCCGAGCCCTTGAACAACACCACAGAGGGGCCCGGGCGCGGGCAAGAAAAGGAAAAGGGGGGGGCGGAGCGGGAGGCCTCGGCAGACATGGAGGTCTCCCTGACTCCGCGCGCCCCCAGGAACAAAAAGAGGCACCGCCCCAATGACGCGGAGGGGGAACAATATCCCTCCGCGGAGGAGTCGGTGCCCGCCGCGTGTCCCGCGTCCCCCACCAGCGCCCCCAAATTGCGCTGCAGGCGCGAGGAGTCTTTCCCCGGGGAGGGTGAGACAGTTGAGGCTGCCCAGCCTCTGCCTCCCGGGGATGGAGTGGAAGATCTGCCTGTCGTGGGGGGCGTGGGGACCGCGGAGGAATGCGTAGCCGCCGGGCCGGGCGTCCCGGGGACTGAGGCGGGCGAGGCCGAAAAGGCCGAACCTGAGCCCGCCCAGCTATTACCCAACTTCCCCCGGGAGTTGCTCGACCCGGCAGAAACAAAATATATTGATTTTAATGAAACTGTAGACGCTGGGCCGGGGGGTGGCAGCGGGGAGGGGGAGGAACACCCACCCTCGCCCCTTACTTTGGAGCTGGAGCACTTGGAGGGCCTGGGGATTTCCTATGGCCGGGTCTCTCCTTGTTCTCCGGTTCCTGGGGCGGAGGGGGAACCCCTTCCGCTGTCATTTCCCGACCCAGCACCATTTTTAAAAGAGCCCAGTGGGGACTCCTCTGCCGACGATCCTGGGGGTGGGATCGGGGCAGTGCCAGGGCCGGTTGGAGCGGCCGGTTCATTTGCCGTACCTTGTGCGGTCGATGGGCCGGCTGCTGGCGGCCACCTCCCGGAGGAGGACGGGGACTCGGTGGGGGACGCGGGTGAAGACCTAGAGACCACCGCCAGTGAGGCGGTGGATCTGCTCGCGGCCGCCGCTGAGGCCCTCCTCGTTCCTGCAAAGGAACTCCGGGACTTTTTGGCCCAGAGCCGGGGTCGCCGCGACCAAGCCCGACTGGCCCTGGATAAATGGTCCGAGCCGGAGCTGATCAAGGGGTCCGTCCGCGCCGCCGTTAAAACCTTGGCCGCGGGCGGGCCCTTGACAAAGGAGCAACACCTTGAGCTGCGCGAGCTCGAGGGACTCCTCGCTGGGCTGCGGAGGGAGCGGAGTTCAACAAAAGACTCCGCTCCCTCCCCCACAATAGGTTAAGGTAGAGGTTGCACTATGCTTTTGCCATGAAGATAACCATAGCCAGCCTCAACATCAACGGCGGCAGAGGGGCACGCCGTAGATTTGACAATTTTTCGCTCCTGCGGGAGGGGAAATATGCGGTGTGCTTCCTGCAAGAAACCCACACCGTTCCGGGAGACGAAGCCACGTGGCTCCTGGAATGGCAAGGAGAGGTCCGCATGAGCCACCTCACCGCCATTTCTAGTGGGGTGGCCATCTTGCTGGGCCCGCATTTTCAGCCGGAGATCTTGGGGGTCGAGGAGCCCGTGCCAGGCCGCTTGCTGCACGTAACGGTTCGCCTGGGGGACGTGCCGCTCCATCTCGTGAACGTGTACGCCCCTCATCCCGGCCCGCAGCAAACGCGCTTCTTTGAAGAGGTGTCCGCTCTTCTTGGCTCCGTCGACGTCGGCGACTGCATTGTCCTCGGGGGGGATTTTAACTGCACCCTCGAGGCGAGGGACCGCTCCGGTGCCCCGCAGTGCATGACGGCGATGGAGAAGTTGAGGGACCTGGTCGGGTCCTTCGACTTGGTGGACGTCTGGCGAAATCTCCACCCCGACTCCAGCGCCTTTACTTGGGTGAGGCCTGGAGTTGGATGGTCTAGAGTCGACCGCCTTTACGTGTCTCGGGCGTACGTTTCCTGCGTCCCGGCGGCCTCCATGCGGCCGGTGCCGTGTTCGGACCACCACCTGGTGTGGGCGGAGCTCGCTTCGCTCCGCGCGAGGGCGGGGTCCGCGTACTGGCACTTTAACAACCGGCTGCTGGAGGACGTGCGTTTCCAGGACTCGTTCCGTCGATTCTGGTCCGACTGGAGAAGGAAGCAGGGGGGCTTCCCCTCCTTGAGGCTATGGTGGGACGTGGGCATGGCTCACGTCCGCGTCTTCTGTCAAGAGTACGCGAGGGGGTCGACCAAGAGGCGGGCGGCCAGAGTCGGGCGCCTAGAAAAAGAGGTGCTCGACCTGGAAGCCCGTCTCGGTCAAGTCGTCCAGGACCCGGCCCTGCGGACGGTGTACGAAGCGAAGAAGGCCGCGCTGAAGGACCTGCAGCTCGTCGGGTCCCGAGGCGCGTTCGTGAGGTCGCGGATCCGGTTCCTGCGGGATCTGGACCGCGGCTCCCCCTTCTTCTACTCGCTGGAAAAAAGGCAGAGTGTCCGTAAGCAGCTCTTGACGCTGCTGGCCGACGACGGCTCTCTCGTCTCGGATCCGGAGGGCGTCAACAACAGGGTCCGTGAATATTACGGGGCTCTGTTCTCTCCGGATCTGTCCAGCGAGGAAGCGCGTAGAGTTTTGTGGGAGGACCTGCCGAAGGTCGGCCCGGAGGGCGCCGAAAATCTGGAAGCTCCGCTAAGCCTGGCGGAGCTGACCGGTGCCCTCGCCCGGCTCTCGAGGGGAAAATCCCCGGGGCTGGACGGGCTGACCGTGGAGTTCCACAGGGCGTTCTGGGACGTCCTGGGGGGCGACTACGCGCGGGTCCTGGGGGAAAGTCTGGCGACCGGGGAGATGCCCCTCTCTTGGCGCAGGGCAGTCATCGTCCTGCTGCCTAAGAAGGGCGATCTCCGCCTCCTTAAGAACTGGCGCCCGGTCTCCCTCCTCAGCACGGACTACAAAATCTTCGCCAGGGCGATGTCTGCTCGCCTTGGTGCCGTGCTGGACCACATGATCCACCCCGACCAGTCATACACGGTCCCGGGCCGGACGATCCACGACAACATCCATCTGGTCCGGGACCTCATCCATTGCTCCCAGGAGGCTGGTCTGTCGGTCGCCTTCCTATCCCTCGACAAGAGAAGGCGTTCGACAGGGTGGATCACGACTATCTGCTCGGAACTCTGCGCGCTTTCGGGTTCGGGACGCATTTCGTCGCCCGGATCCGACTTTTGTACGCCGCCGCGGAGTGTCTGATTAAGGTTAACGGGTCCTTGACGGCGCCCCTTCGCTTTAGGAGAGGGGTGCGCCAGGGATGCCCCATGTCCGGCCAGTTATACGCCGTTTGCGTGGAGCCTTTCCTGCGCCTCTTGCGGACGAGGTTGACGGGACTGGCTCTGCAAGGGCCGGGCGTGGAGGTCGTCCTCTCGGCTTACGCCGATGACGTGCTCCTCGCGATAGAGGATCCCGCTGACCTGCGGAGGATGCGTGAGTGCCAGGAGATTTACTCGGCCGCGTCCTCCGCCAGGATCAACTGGGAGAAATGTTCCGGACTCCTGGTGGGTCAGTGGCGGGTGGACTCCCTGCCGGAGGAGCTCAGGCCTTTTGCCTGGAGCACGACCCATCTCCTCTATCTGGGAGTCTACCTTAGCCCCGACGAGGGAGCCTGGCCGGCGAACTGGCAGGAGCTGGAGGCCAAGGTCGCCGCTCGCCTAGGGCGCTGGACAGGACTGCTCCGAGTGCTGTCCTACAGGGGTCGAGCGCTAGTCATAAACCAGCTGGTGGCCGCAATGCTGTGGTACCGGCTGGTCACTTTGACCCCTCCCCCTGCGTTTGTCGCCAAGATACAGAAGAAGCTGGTGGACTTCTTCTGGAACAACAGGAAGCACTGGGTCTCTGCCGCGGTCTTGAGTCTCCCGCTTGAGGAGGGCGGTCAGTCGTTGGTGTGCGTCAGCGCCCAGCTCGCGACTTTCCGTCTTCAGACCCTGCAGAGATACCTTTACGTCGAGCCCCCTCCTAGGTGGTGCGCTCTGGCGAGGTATTTCTTCCGCCAGCAGCTCGACCTCAATTATGACACGCAGCTCCTGTTTGTGAACTTGGGGGGTGCCAGGACCGCCCTCCGGGAGCTGCCTGTCTTTTACAGGGAACTCATCAGGGTCTGGAACAAAGTCTCCACCAAGCGCAGCTCTCCGCCGGCTGGAGTGGCGGCCGTCCTGCAGGAGCCGCTGCTCGGGAATCCGTACCTCCACGGCCGAGGCTTCATGTGGCGGTCGGAAGAGAGGGCTGTGGCTGGTGAGGTGACCAGGGTCAGGGACCTGCTCGATGGCGGAGGAGCGGGCTGGATGGCGCCAGACACGCTGGCGCGGCGCCTAAACTCTGCCAACGTCCGCCACGCGGCCGATGCCATCGAGTCGCTAAAAACAGCTCTGGGCCCTGACTCCGTTAGGTGCATCGAGGAGGCTCAAGCACGTGGGGAGATCCCGTCCGAACTGACCCCCGTCCGGACGGAATTCCTCATCGGCGCCAAACCCCGGAACCTCCCTCGGGGGCCGGCGCCTCACAACTTGAGCCGCCTCGGGGAAATCCCCTCCGTGCCTTTCAGTTCCGCGCGGAGGGGTTTCCTGTACGGGCTGCTCCTGCACACCCTCAACTTTGCCATCCTCGCCGGCCGTCCGGACACGCCATGGCGTACCATCTTGCCGTCCGGAGGAGGCGGGGGTCCCCGATGGAGGGCACTCTACGCAGGGGTCCTCCCACTATTCATCGGGGACTTGGCCTGGAGGGTGGTGCACGGAGCAGTGCCGTGCAACAAATTTTTAAGCCGGTTCACGGACTCCCAGGCCGCCTGCAATTTCTGCGGTCTGGAGGAGTCCGTGTTCCATGTTTTTATGGAGTGCACAAGGTTGCAGCCCCTGTTCCACTATTTGAAGGGGCTGCTCCTGAAATTCTGGCTGCACTTCAGTCCCACTCTCCTGATCTTTGGGCACCCTGTGCGGAGGGGAGCGGGTAGGTCCGAAGGCCTCCTCGTAGGACTGGTCCTGGGCACGGCCAAGGGTGCCATCAGCCGGTCCAGGCAGCGGGCGGTCGAGGGGGTCGTTCAACCTGACTGCCTGCCTCTCTTCCGCTCTTACATCCGGTCCAGGGTGTCCTTGGAGATGGAGCACGCGGTGTCCACCGGTACGCTCGCGGCCTTCCGCGAGAGGTGGGCACCGGAGGGACTGGAGTGCATCATCACGCCCGGCAACCAAATTTTAATTTGATTTTACGTTTTAAAGTTAATTTGTTTTAATTGCCGGTGCTTTTAGTGTCCCCTTCCCTTTTATAGGGGGCACTGGGGAAAAATTGTGATTTTAGTGCCCAAAAAAAACCAAAAAAAAGAAAAACACAAAAAAAAAACAAAAAAAGGGGGGAAAAAAAGGGCCTTGGAAATGTCTGGAGTGTCACCCAGGTCGGGTGGCACTCTTTAATGTTTTATGTTTTCGCAGGTAAACTCAAAAGAGTTTCATGCACAAGGACCAATGGTAGAGCAGTAGAGGCGTGTCCTGCTCAGTTGGAGCTGTGAGCAGTGAGGAGAGCAGCTAGCAACTTGTGCTCCTGCCTGGAGAGCCCTGAGACCAGCCCAGGAAGAGAAGGAAGGAAGGGGCTTCAACACCAACTTCTATCCAGAGGGAGAGGAGGAGAACAGAAAACCTTATCATTAACTTTTTACCACTTCTGCAAGGAGTTGGAGAGAGGGGGAAAAACCACAACAACATCCAGTGTGGAAGGAGGGAGACCCAACATTCTACAGGTGGGTGTGGGTGCATTTCCCAAAAAGACTTTGTTGTATCGGTGGGTGGAGGAAAGAAGACCACTGAGGGCCGGAACATCGCGGGGGGTGTGTGTGTGTGTGGTAGTGTGTGTGGGGGCCTTGCTTACAACTGGGCCCCCCCCACAATTGGAACCCCCCCCACCCCCCCCCCCCAATTGCCTAGCCTGGGATAGCTGGAGCTACCAGGCTGAAGATTGTTGTTTTTCTTAATCACCCAATTAAAGATCGTTAGGAGTGCCTGGTGGCTCCAGCTACCCCAGGTGAAGACATCTTCTCCCCCCACCTGAAGACCACCTCAAAGACTTTTGTGTTTTGCCATCTGGGGAGTGCACCCACCCACAGCTGCGAGGAGAGACCTGCCCTCGCAGCCCCCCCCCCCTTCCCACCCCCCTCTCTCTTTTCTCTGCTACTCTGTTTCTCCCCTCTCTCTCTGAGAACCCTTAACTTCCAAATTTAAAAAAAAACAATTAAGACAACTGAGCAGAGGGAGCAAGGCCTCTCCCCAATTGTCAACGAGGGGAGAGGTGCCTCGTTAAGGGCTCCTCTGCTCAGTTAAATACACGAGGCCATTAAAGACCATTAAGGCCTGTGACTTTGGGGTGGGTGTAGCCCTTAAAGGGACCCCGTGATGGCGACCCCATCCACGCCGGTGGCAGGGCCAGCAAGGACATATGCGCAGGTGGCAACCGCTTCCACAGCACCTCCTGCGCCACCCGCTGCCCTGCCACCATTTACACTTATAACAAAAAAACACGGGGTCAAGAGCTACACTCACCCCACAATGAGCATCGAGGAGTGCGTGCGGGCGATGGCTGGGGTAGTCGGCCCCTCGGCCATTGTCGCAGCCTCCAAGATGTCTGGGAAGGCTGTTTTCTTCCTGGGGTCGGAGCGGGCGGTGTCCCTGGCCCTCGAAAAGGGGCTCACGGTGGGCGGGACGTTCCTGCCGGTGGATCCTCTCGAGGCCACCGCGCAGAGGGTCATCGTGTCGAACGTCCCGCCCTTTGTTCCCGCTGGGCTCCTCCTCCCTCACCTACAACAACTGGGGGAGGTAAGGTCAGGGATCAACCCCATACCGCTCGGCCTCAGGGAGAACAGCCTGCGCCACGTGTTCTCCTTCCGCCGCCAGCTCTTTGTCCGGCTGGCGCGGGAGGACATGACAGAAGGGCACTTTAATGTGGTGCACGAGGGGACTGCCTACCGCGTCTTCTGGACGTCGGACGGCGTGCGGTGCCATGCCTGCAGGGAGGTGGGGCATGTTCGCAAGAACTGCCCCGCCTCCAAGGCCGCCAAACCACCGAAGGCGGCCAAGGCTGGCGCTGCCGCCACCCCTCCCCCTAGTTGCGTCCGCGTGCCGGGAGCCATGGGTGCGCGGGCATCGTCGGAGGCCTTTGTTTTCAGGGCCTCCGGCGGGGGGGAGGGAGAGCGTCCGACCGGAAAGAAGGCGCGGAAGAAGACAAAACATCAAGAGGCGGGTCCCCTCGGTGCGCCGGATAATTTGACCACCGCGCTCAGCCCAACCCCGTCACCGGCGAGCGCGGGGTGCCCCGAGCCCGTGCCCGAGCCCTTGAACAACACCACAGAGGGGCCCGGGCGCGGGCAAGAAAAGGAAAAGGGGGGGGCGGAGCGGGAGGCCTCGGCAGACATGGAGGTCTCCCTGACTCCGCGCGCCCCCAGGAACAAAAAGAGGCACCGCCCCAATGACGCGGAGGGGGAACAATATCCCTCCGCGGAGGAGTCGGTGCCCGCCGCGTGTCCCGCGTCCCCCACCAGCGCCCCCAAATTGCGCTGCAGGCGCGAGGAGTCTTTCCCCGGGGAGGGTGAGACAGTTGAGGCTGCCCAGCCTCTGCCTCCCGGGGATGGAGTGGAAGATCTGCCTGTCGTGGGGGGCGTGGGGACCGCGGAGGAATGCGTAGCCGCCGGGCCGGGCGTCCCGGGGACTGAGGCGGGCGAGGCCGAAAAGGCCGAACCTGAGCCCGCCCAGCTATCACCCAACTTCCCCCGGGAGTTGCTCGACCCGGCAGAAACAAAATATATTGATTTTAATGAAACTGTAGATGCTGGGCCGGGGGGTGGCAGCGGGGAGGGGGAGGAACACCCACCCTCGCCCCTTACTTTGGAGCTGGAGCACTTGGAGGGCCTGGGGATTTCCTATGGCCGGGTCTCTCCTTGTTCTCCGGTTCCTGGGGCGGAGGGGGAACCCCTTCCGCTGTCATTTCCCGACCCGGCACCATTTTTAAAAGAGCCCAGTGGGGACTCCTCTGCCGACGATCCTGGGGGTGGGATCGGGGCAGTGCCAGGGCCGGTTGGAGCGGCCGGTTCATTTGCCGTACCTTGTGCGGTCGATGGGCCGGCTGCTGGCGGCCACCTCCCGGAGGAGGACGGGGACTCGGTGGGGGACGCGGGTGAAGACCTAGAGACCACCGCCAGTGAGGCGGTGGATCTGCTCGCGGCCGCCGCTGAGGCCCTCCTCGTTCCTGCAAAGGAACTCCGGGACTTTTTGGCCCAGAGCCGGGGTCGCCGCGACCAAGCCCGACTGGCCCTGGAAAAATGGTCCGAGCCGGAGCTGATCAAGGGGTCCGTCCGCGCCGCCGTTAAAACCTTGGCCGCGGGCGGGCCCTTGACAAAGGAGCAGCACCTTGAGCTGCGCGAGCTCGAGGGACTCCTCGCTGGGCTGCGGAGGGAGCGGAGTTCAACAAAAGACTCCGCTCCCTCCCCCACAATAGGTTAAGGTAGAGGTTGCACTATGCTTTTGCCATGAAGATAACCATAGCCAGCCTCAACATCAACGGCGGCAGAGGGGCACGCCGTAGATTTGACAATTTTTCGCTCCTGCGGGAGGGGAAATATGCGGTGTGCTTCCTGCAAGAAACCCACACCGTTCCGGGAGACGAAGCCACGTGGCTCCTGGAATGGCAAGGAGAGGTCCGCATGAGCCACCTCACCGCCATTTCTAGTGGGGTGGCCATCTTGCTGGGCCCGCATTTTCAGCCGGAGATCTTGGGGGTCGAGGAGCCCGTGCCAGGCCGCTTGCTGCACGTAACGGTTCGCCTGGGGGACGTGCCGCTCCATCTCGTGAACGTGTACGCCCCTCATCCCGGCCCGCAGCAAACGCGCTTCTTTGAAGAGGTGTCCGCTCTTCTTGGCTCCGTCGACGTCGGCGACTGCATTGTCCTCGGGGGGGATTTTAACTGCACCCTCGAGGCGAGGGACCGCTCCGGTGCCCCGCAGTGCATGACGGCGATGGAGAAGTTGAGGGACCTGGTCGGGTCCTTCGACTTGGTGGACGTCTGGCGAAATCTCCACCCCGACTCCAGCGCCTTTACTTGGGTGAGGCCTGGAGTTGGATGGTCTAGAGTCGACCGCCTTTACGTGTCTCGGGCGTACGTTTCCTGCGTCCCGGCGGCCTCCATGCGGCCGGTGCCGTGTTCGGACCACCACCTGGTGTGGGCGGAGCTCGCTTCGCTCCGCGCGAGGACGGGGTCCGCGTACTGGCACTTTAACAACCGGCTGCTGGAGGACGTGCGGTTCCAGGACTCGTTCCGTCGATTCTGGTCCGACTGGAGAAGGAAGCAGGGGGGCTTCCCCTCCTTGAGGCTATGGTGGGACGTGGGCAAGGCTCACGTCCGCGTCTTCTGTCAAGAGTACGCGAGGGGGTCGACCAAGAGGCGGGCGGCCAGAGTCGGGCGCCTAGAAAAAGAGGTGCTCGACCTGGAAGCCCGTCTCGGTCAAGTCGTCCAGGACCCGGCCCTGCGGACGGTGTACGAAGCGAAGAAGGCCGCGCTGAAGGACCTGCAGCTCGTCGGGTCCCGAGGCGCGTTCGTGAGGTCGCGGATCCGGTTCCTGCGGGATCTGGACCGCGGCTCCCCCTTCTTCTACTCGCTGGAAAAAAGGCAGAGTGTCCGTAAGCAGCTCTTGACGCTGCTGGCCGACGACGGCTCTCTCGTCTCGGATCCGGAGGGCGTCAACAACAGGGTCCGAGAATATTACGGGGCTCTGTTCTCTCCGGATCCGTCCAGCGAGGAAGCGCGTAGAGTTTTGTGGGAGGACCTGCCGAAGGTCGGCCCGGAGGGCGCCGAAAATCTGGAAGCTCCGCTAAGCCTGGCGGAGCTGACCGGTGCCCTCGCCCGGCTCTCGAGGGGAAAATCCCCGGGGCTGGACGGGCTGACCGTGGAGTTCCACAGGGCGTTCTGGGACGTCCTGGGGAGCGACTACGCGCGGGTCCTGGGGGAAAGTCTGGCGACCGGGGAGATGCCCCTCTCTTGGCGCAGGGCAGTCATCGTCCTGCTGCCTAAGAAGGGCGATCTCCGCCTCCTTAAGAACTGGCGCCCGGTCTCCCTCCTCAGCACGGACTACAAAATCTTCGCCAGGGCGATGTCTGCTCGCCTTGGTGCCGTGCTGGACCACATGATCCACCCCGACCAGTCATACACGGTCCCGGGCCGGACAATCCACGACAACATCCATCTGGTCCGGGACCTCATCCATTGCTCCCAGGAGGCTGGTCTGTCGGTCGCCTTCCTATCCCTCGACCAAGAGAAGGCGTTCGACAGGGTGGATCACGACTATCTGCTCGGAACTCTGCGCGCTTTCGGGTTCGGGACGCATTTCGTCGCCCGGATCCGACTTTTGTACGCCGCCGCGGAGTGTCTGATTAAGGTTAACGGGTCCTTGACGGCGCCCCTTCGCTTTAGGAGAGGGGTGCGCCAGGGATGCCCCATGTCCGGCCAGTTATACGCCGTTTGCGTGGAGCCTTTCCTGCGCCTCTTGCGGACGAGGTTGACGGGACTGGCTCTGCAAGGGCCGGGCGTGGAGGTCGTCCTCTCGGCTTACGCCGATGACGTGCTCCTCGCGGTAGAGGATCCCGCTGACCTGCGGAGGATGCGTGAGTGCCAGGAGATTTACTCGGCCGCGTCCTCCGCCAGGATCAACTGGGAGAAATGTTCCGGACTCCTGGTGGGTCAGTGGCGGGTGGACTCCCTGCCGGAGGAGCTCAGGCCTTTTTCCTGGAGCACGACCCATCTCCTCTATCTGGGAGTCTACCTTAGCCCCGACGAGGAAGCCTGGCCGGCGAACTGGCAGGAGCTGGAGGCCAAGGTCGCCGCTCGCCTAGGGCGCTGGACAGGACTGCTCCGAGTGCTGTCCTACAGGGGTCGAGCGCTAGTCATAAACCAGCTGGTGGCCGCAATGCTGTGGTACCGGCTGGTCACTTTGACCCCTCCCCCTGCGTTTGTCGCCAAGATACAGAAGAAGCTGGTGGACTTCTTCTGGAACAACAGGAAGCACTGGGTCTCTGTCGCGGTCTTGAGTCTCCCGCTTGAGGAGGGCGGTCAGTCGTTGGTGTGCGTCAGCGCCCAGCTCGCGACTTTCCGTCTTCAGACCCTGCAGAGATACCTTTACGTCGAGCCCCCTCCTAGGTGGTGTGCTCTGGCGAGGTATTTCTTCCGCCAGCAGCTCGACCTCAATTATGATACGCAGCTCCTGTTTGTGAACTTGGGGGGTGCCAGGACCGCCCTCCGGGAGCTGCCTGTCTTTTACAGGGAACTCATCAGGGTCTGGAACAAAGTCTCCACCAAGCGCAGCTCTCCGCCGGCTGGAGTGGCGGCCGTCCTGCAGGAACCGCTGCTCGGGAATCCGTACCTCCACGGCCGAGGCTTCATGTGGCGGTCGGAAGAGAGGGCTGTGGCTGGTGAGGTGACCAGGGTCAGGGACCTGCTCGATGGCGGAGGAGCGGGCTGGATGGCGCCAGTCACGCTGGCGCGGCGCCTAAATTCTGCCAACGTCCGCCGCGCGGCCGATGCCATCGAGTCGCTAAAAACAGCTCTGGGCCCTGACTCCGTTAGGTGTATCGAGGAGGCTCAAGCACGTGGGGAGATCCCGTCCGAACTGACCCCCGTCCGGACGGAATTCCTCATCGGCGCCAAACCCCGGAACCTCCCTCGGGGGCCGGCGCCTCACAACTTGAGCCGCCTCGGGGAAATCCCCTCCGTGCCTTTCAGTTCCGCGCGGAGGGGTTTCCTGTACGGGCTGCTCCTGCACACCCTCAACTTTGCCATCCTCGCCGGCCGTCCGGACACGCCATGGCATACCATCTTGCCGTCCGGAGGAGGCGGGGGTCCCCGATGGAGGGCACTCTATGCAGGGGTCCTCCCACTATTCATCGGGGACTTGGCCTGGAGGGTGGTGCACGGAGCAGTGCCGTGCAACAAATTTTTAAGCCGGTTCACGGACTCCCAGGCCGCCTGCAATTTCTGCGGTCTGGAGGAGTCCGTGTTCCATGTTTTTATTGAGTGCACAAGGTTGCAGCCCCTGTTCCATTATTTGAAGGGGCTGCTCCTGAAATTCTGGCTGCACTTCAGTCCCACTCTCCTGATCTTTGGGCACCCTGTGCGGAGGGGAGCGGGTAGGTCCGAAGGCCTCCTCGTAGGACTGCTCCTGGGCACGGCCAAGGGTGCCATCAGCCGGTCCAGGCAGCGGGCGGTCGAGGGGGTCGTTCAACCTGACTGCCTGCCTCTCTTCCGCTCTTACATCCGGTCCAGGGTGTCCTTGGAGATGGAGCACGCGGTGTCCACCGGTACGCTCGCGGCCTTCCGCGAGAGGTGGGCACCGGAGGGACTGGAGTGCATCATCACGCCCGGCAACCAAATTTTAATTTGATTTTACGTTTTAAAGTTAATTTGTTTTAATTGCCGGTGCTTTTAGTGTCCCCTTCCCTTTTATAGGGGGCACTGGGGAAAAATTGTGATTTTAGTGCCCAAAAAAAAAAAAAAAAAAGAAAAAGCACAAAAAAAAAACAAAAAAGGGGGGGAAAAAAAAGGGCCTTGTAAATGTCTGGAGTGTCACCCAGGTCGGGTGGCACCGTTTAATGTCTTTATGTTTTGCAGGTAAACTCAAAAGAGTTTCATGCACAAGGACCAATGGTAGAGCAGTAGAGGCGTGTCCTGCTCAGTTGGAGCTGTGAGCAGTGAGTGGAGCTGCTAGCAACTTGTGCTCCTGCCTGGAGAGCCCTGAGACCAGCCCAGGAAGAGAAGGAGGGAAGGGGCTTCACCTTCAACTTCTATCCAGAGGGAGAGGAGGAGAACATCTTTTAACATCTTTTTACCATTCTGCAAGGAGTTGGAGAGAGGGGGAAAAGACAAACAACATCCAGTGTGGAAGGAGGGAGACTCTACATTTCAACAGGTGGGTGTTGGTGCATTTCCCAAAAAGACTTTGTTGTATCGGTGGGGGGAGGAAAGAAGACCACTGAGGGCCGGAACATCGCGGGGGGTGTGTGTGTGTGTGGAAGTGTGTGTGGGGGCCTTGCTTACAACTAGGCCCCCCCCACAATTGGAACCCCCCCACCCCCCACATTTGCCTAGCCTGGGATAGCTGGAGCTACCAGGCTGAAGATTTACCCAATTAACATCGTTAAGAGTGTGTGCCTGGTGGCTCTAGCTATCCCAGGTGAAGATGTCTTCTCCCCTCACCTGAAGACCATCCCAAAGACTGTGTTTTTTGTGTGTTTTTGCCATCTGGGGAGTGCACCCACCCACAGCTGCGAGGGGAGACCTGCCCTTGCAGCCCCCCCCGCTTCCCACCCCCCTCTCTCTCTCTCCGTTACCCTCTGTTTCTCCCCTCTCTCTCTGAGAACCCTTTTCTTCCTAATTTTTAAAAAAAAAACAATTAAGACAACTGAGCAGAGGGAGCAAGGCCTCTCCCCAATTGCCAACGAGGGGAGAGGTGCCTCGTTAAGGGCTCCTCTGCTCAGTTAAATATACGAGGCCATTAAAGACCATTAAGGCCTGTGACTTTGGGGTGGGTGTAGCCCTTAAAGGGACCCCGTGATGGCGACCCCATCCACGCCGGTGGCAGGGCCAGCGAAGACGTATGCGCAGGTGGCAACCGCTTCCACGGCACCTCCTGCGCCACCCGCTGCCCTGCCACCATTCAGACTCATTACAAAAAAACACGGGGTCAAGAGCTACACTCACCCCACAATGAGCATCGAGGAGTGCGTGCGGGCGATGGCTGGGGTAGTCGGCCCCTCGGCCATTGTCGCAGCCTCCAAGATGTCTGGGAAGGCCGTGTTCTTCCTGGGGTCGGAGCGGGCGGTGTCCCTGGCCCTTGAAAAGGGGCTCACGGTGGGCGGGACGTTCCTGCCGGTGGACCCTCTCGAGGCCACCGCGCAGAGGGTCATCGTGTCAAACGTCCCGCCCTTTGTTTCCGCTGAGCTCCTCCTCCCTCACCTACAACAACTGGGGGAGGTAAGGTCAGGGATCAACCCCATACCGCTCGGCCTCAGGGAGAACAGCCTGCGCCACGTGTTCTCCTTCCGCCGCCAGCTCTTTGTCCGGCTGGCGCGGGAGGAGACGACGGAGGGGAACTTTAATGTGGTGCACGAGGGGACTGCCTACCGCGTCTTTTGGACGTCGCAAGAACTGCCCCGCCTCCAACGCCTCCAAGGCCGCCAAACCACCGAAGGCGGCCAAGGCTGGCGCCGCCGCCACCCCTCCCCCTAGTTGCGTCCGCGTGCCGGGAGCCATGGGTGCGCGGGCATCGTCGGAGGCCTTTGTTTTCAGGGCCTCCGGCGGGGGGGAGGGAGAGCGTCCGAGCGGAAAGAAGGCGCGGAAGAAGGAGAAACATCTAGAGGCGGGTCCCCTCGGTGCGCCGGAAAGTTTGACCACCGCGCTCAGCCCAACCCAGTCACCGGCGAGCGCGGGGTGCCCCGAGCCCGTGCCCGGGCCCTTGAATAACACCACAGAGGGGCCCAGGCGCGGGCAAGAAAAGAAAAAGGGGGGGGCGGAGCGGGAGGCCTCGGCAGACATGGGGGTCTCCCTGCCTCCGCGCGCCCCCAGGAACAAAAGGAGGCACGGCTCCGATGAGACGGAGGGGGAACAACATCCCTCCGTGGAGGAATTGGTGCCCGCCGCGTGTCCCGCGTCCCCAACCAGCGCCCCCAAGCAGCGCCGTAGGCGGGAGGAGTCTGTCCCCGGGGAGGGTGAAACAGTTGAGGCTGCCCAGCCTCTGCCTCCCGGGGATGGAGTGGAAGATCTGCCTGTCGTGGGGGGCGTGGGGACCGCGGAGGAATGCGTAGCCGCCGGGCCGGGCGTCCCGGGGACCGAGGCGGGCGAGGCCGAAAAGGCCGAACCTGAGCCCGCCCAGCCAATACCCAACTTCCCCCGGGAGTCGCTCGACCCGGCGGAAACACAAACTATTAAATATGACACTGTAAATGCTGGGCCGGGGGGTGGCAGCGGGGAGGGGGAGGAACACCCACCCTCGCCTCTTGCTGTGGAGCTGGAGCACTTGGAGAGCCTGGGGATTTCCTATGGCCGGGTCTCTCCTTGTTCTCCGGTTCCTGGGGCGGGGGGGGAACCCCTTCCACTGTCATTTCCCGACCCAGCACCATTTTTAAAAGAGCCCAGTGGGGACTCCTCTGCCGACGATCCTGGGGGTGGGATCGGGGCAGTGCCAGGGCCGGTTGGAGCGGCCGGTTCATTTGCCGTACCTTGTGCGGTCGATGGGCTGGCTGCTGGCGGCCACCTCCCGGAGGAGGACGGGGACTCGGTGGGGGACGCGGGTGAAGACCTAGAGATCACCGCCAGCGAGGAGGTGGATCTGCTCGCGGCCGCCGCCGAGACCATCCTCATTCCTGCAAAGGAACTCCGGGACTTTTTGGCCCAGAGCCGGGGTCGCTGCAACCAAGCCCGACTGGCCCTGGAAAAATGGTCCGAGCCAGAGCTGATCAAGGCGTCCGTCCGCGCCGCCGTCAAAACCTTGGCCGCGGGCGGGCCCCTGACAAAGGCGCAACACCTTGAGCTGCGCGAGCTCGAGGGACTCCTCGCTGGGCTGCGGAGGGAGCGGAGTTCAACAAAAGACTCCGCTCCCTCCCCCACAATAGGTTAAGGTAGAGGTTGCACTATGCTTTTGCCATGAAGATAACCATAGCCAGCCTCAACATCAACGGCGGCAGAGGGGCACGCCGTAGATTTGACAATTTTTCGCTCCTGCGGGAGGGGAAATATGCGGTGTGCTTCCTGCAAGAAACCCACACCGTTCCGGGAGACGAAGCCACGTGGCTCCTGGAATGGCAAGGAGAGGTCCGCATGAGCCACCTCACCGCCATTTCTAGTGGGGTGGCCATCTTGCTGGGCCCGCATTTTCAGCCGGAGATCTTGGGGGTCGAGGAGCCCGTGCCAGGCCGCTTGCTGCACGTAACGGTTCGCCTGGGGGACGTGCCGCTCCATCTCGTGAACGTGTACGCCCCTCATCCCGGCCCGCAGCAGACGCGCTTCTTTGAAGAGGTGTCCGCTCTTCTTGGCTCCGTCGACGTCGGCGACTGCATTGTCCTCGGGGGGGATTTTAACTGCACCCTCGAGGCGAGGGACCGCTCCGGTGCCCCGCAGTGCATGACGGCGATGGAGAAGTTGAGGGACCTGGTCGGGTCCTTCGACTTGGTGGACGTCTGGCGAAATCTCCACCCCGACTCCAGCGCCTTTACTTGGGTGAGGCCTGGAGTTGGATGGTCTAGAGTCGACCGCCTTTACGTGTCTCGGGCGTACGTTTCCTGCGTCCCGGCGGCCTCCATGCGGCCGGTGCCGTGTTCGGACCACCACCTGATGTGGGCGGAGCTCGCTTCGCTCCGCGCGAGGACGGGGTCCGCGTACTGGCACTTTAACAACCGGCTGCTGGAGGATGTGCGGTTCCAGGACTCGTTCCGTCGATTCTAGTCCGACTGGAGAAGGAAGCAGGGGGGCTTCCCCTCCTTGAGGCTATGGTGGGACGTGGGCAAGGCTCACGTCCGCGTCTTCTGTCAAGAGTACGCGAGGGGGTCGACCAAGAGGCGGGCGGCCAGAGTCGGGCGCCTAGAAAAAGAGGTGCTCGACCTGGAAGCCCGTCTCGGTCAAGTCGTCCAGGACCCGGCCCTGCGGACGGTGTACGAAGCGAAGAAGGCCGCGCTGAAGGACCTGCAGCTCGTCGGGTCCCGAGGTGCGTTCGTGAGGTCGCGGATCCGGTTCCTGCGGGATCTGGACCGCGGCTCCCCCTTCTTCTACTCGCTGGAAAAAAGGCAGAGTGTCCGTAAGCAGCTCTTGACGCTGCTGGCCGACGACGGCTCTCTCGTCTCGGATCCGAAGGGCGTCAACAACAGGGTCCGTGAATATTACGGGGCTCTGTTCTCTCCGGATCCGTCCAGCGAGGAAGCGCGTAGAGTTTTGTGGGAGGACCTGCCGAAGGTCAGCCCGGAGGGCGCCGAAAATCTGGAAGCTCCGCTAAGCCTGGCGGAGCTGACCGGTGCCCTCGCCCGGCTCTCGAGGGGAAAATCCCCGGGGCTGGACGGGCTGACCGTGGAGTTCCACAGGGCGTTCTGGGACGTCCTGGGGAGCGACTACGCGCGGGTCCTGGGGGAAAGTCTGGCGACCGGGGAGATGCCCCTCTCTTGGCGCAGGGCAGTCATCGTCCTGCTGCCTAAGAAGGGCGATCTCCGCCTCCTTAAGAACTGGCGCCCGGTCTCCCTCCTCAGCACGGACTACAAAATCTTCGCCAGGGCGATGTCTGCTCGCCTTGGTGCCGTGCTGGACCACATGATCCACCCCGACCAGTCATACACGGTCCCGGGCCGGACAATCCACGATAACATCCATCTGGTCCGGGACCTCATCCATTGTTCCCAGGAGGCTGGTCTGTCGGTCACCTTCCTATCCCTCGACCAAGAGAAGGCGTTCGACAGGGTGGATCACGACTATCTGCTCGGAACTCTGCGCGCTTTCGGGTTCGGGACGCATTTCGTCGCCCGGATCCGACTTTTGTACGCCGCCGCGGAGTGTCTGATTAAGGTTAACGGGTCCTTGACGGCGCCCCTTCGCTTTAGGAGAGGGGTGCGCCAGGGATGCCCCATGTCCGGCCAGTTATACGGCGTCTGCGTGGAGCCTTTCCTGCGCCTCTTGCGGACGAGGTTGACGGGACTGGCTCTGCAAGGGCCGGGCGTGGAGGTCGTCCTCTCGGCTTACGCCGATGACGTGCTCCTCGCGGTAGAGGATCCCGCTGACCTGCGGAGGATGCGTGAGTGCCAGGAGATTTACTCGGCCGCGTCCTCCGCCAGGATCAACTGGGAGAAATGTTCCGGACTCCTGGTGGGTCAGTGGCGGGTGGACTCCCTGCCGGAGGAGCTCAGGCCTTTTGCCTGGAGCACGACCCATCTCCTCTATCTGGGAGTCTACCTTAGCCCCGACGAGGGAGCCTGGCCGGCGAACTGACAGGAGCTGGAGGCCAAGGTCGCCGCTCGCCTAGGGCGCTGGACAGGACTGCTCCGAGTGCTGTCCTACAGGGGTCGAGCGCTAGTCATAAACCAGCTGGTGGCCGCAATGTTGTGGTACCGGCTGGTCACTTTGACCCCTCCCCCTGCGTTTGTCGCCAAGATACAGAAGAAGCTGGTGGACTTCTTCTGGAACAACAGGAAGCACTGGGTCTCTGCTGCGGTCTTGAGTCTCCCGCTTGAGGAGGGCGGTCAGTCGTTGGTGTGCGTCAGCACCCAGCTCGCGACTTTCCGTCTTCAGACCCTGCAGAGATACCTTTACGTCGAGCCCCCTCCTAGGTGGTGCGCTCTGGTGAGGTATTTCTTCCGCCAGCAGCTCGACCTCAATTATGACACGCAGCTCCTGTTTGTGAACTTGGGGGGTGCCAGGACCGCCCTCCGGGAGCTGCCTGTCTTTTACAGGGAACTCATCAGGGTCTGGAACAAAGTCTCCACCAAGCGCAGCTCTCCGCCGGCTGGAGTGGCGGCCGTCCTGCAGGAACCGCTGCTCGGGAATCCGTACCTCCACGGCCGAGGCTTTATGTGGCGGTCGGAAGAGAGGGCTGTGGCTGGTGAGGTGACCAGGGTCAGGGACCTGCTCGATGACGGAGGAGCGGGCTGGATGGCGCCAGACACGCTGGCGCGGCGTCTAAATTCTGCCAACGTCCGCCACGCGGCCGATGCCATCGAGTCGCTAAAAACAGCTCTGGGCCCTGACTCCGTTAGGTGCATCGAGGAGGCTCAAGCACGTGGGGAGATCCCGTCCGAACTGACCCCCGTCCGGACGGAATTCCTCATCGGCGCCAAACCCCGGAACCTCCCTCGGGGGCCGGCGCCTCACAACTTGAGCCGCCTCGGGGAAATCCCCTCCGTGCCTTTCAGTTCCGCGCGGAGGGGTTTCCTGTACGGGCTGCTCCTGCACACCCTCAACTTTGCCATCCTCGCCGGCCGTCCGGACACGCCATGGCGTACCATCTTGCCGTCCGGAGGAGGCGGGGGTCCCCGATGGAGGGCACTCTACGCAGGGGTCCTCCCACTATTCATCGGGGACTTGGCCTGGAGGGTGGTGCACGGAGCAGTGCCGTGCAACAAATTTTTAAGCCGGTTCACGGACTCCCAGGCCGCCTGCAATTTCTGCGGTCTGGAGGAGTCCGTGTTCCATGTTTTTATTGAATGCACAAGGTTGCAGCCCCTGTTCCACTATTTGAAGGGGCTGCTCCTGAAATTCTGGCTGCACTTCAGTCCCACTCTCCTGATCTTTGGGCACCCTGTGCGGAGGGGAGCGGGTAGGTCCGAAGGCCTCCTCGTAGGACTGCTCCTGGGCATGGCCAAGGGTGCCATCAGCCGGTCCAGGCAGCGGGCGGTCGAGGGGGTCGTTCAACCTGACTGCCTGCCTCTCTTCCGCTCTTACATCCGGTCCAGGGTGTCCTTGGAGATGGAGCACGCGGTGTCCACCGGTACGCTCGCGGCCTTCCGCGAGAGGTGGGCACCGGAGGGACTGGAGTGCATCATCACGCCCGGCAACCAAATTTTAATTTGATTTTACGTTTTTAAGTTTAATTTGTTTTAATTGCCGGTGCTTTTAGTGTCCCCCTCTCCTTTTATAGGGGGCACTGGAAAAAGGAAAAATTTGTTTTTGGTGCCCAAAAAAAAAAAAAAAAAAAAAAAAAGGGCCTTGTTAATGTCTTGTGTGTGTCATCCAGGTCGGGTGGCACGGATACATGTTTTATGTTTTGCAGGTTAACTCAAAAGAGTTTCATGCACAAGGACCAATGGTAGAGCAGTAGAGGCGTGTCCTGCTCAGTTGGAGCTGTGAGCAGTGAGTGGAGCTGCTAGCAACTTGTGCTCCTGCCTGGAGAGCCCTGAGACCAGCCCAGGAAGAGAAGGAGGGAAGGGGCTTCACCTTCAACTTCTATCCAGAGGGAGAGGAGGAGAACAGAAAACATTTAACATCTTTTTACCATTCTGCAAGGAGTTGGAGAGAGGGGGAAAAGACAAACAACATCCAGTGTGGAAGGAGGGAGACTCTACATTTCAACAGGTGGGTGTTGGTGCATTTCCCAAAAAGACTTTGTTGTATCGGTGGGGGGAGGAAAGAAGACCAGTGAGGGCCGGAACATCGCGGGGGGTGTGTGTGTGTGTGGAAGTGTGTGTGGGGGCCTTGCTTACAACTAGGCCCCCCCCACAATTGGAACCCCCCCCACCCCCCACATTTGCCTAGCCTGGGATAGCTGGAGCTACCAGGCTGAAGATTTACCCAATTAACATCGTTAAGAGTGTGTGCCTGGTGGCTCTAGCTATCCCAGGTGAAGACGTCTTCTCCCCTCACCTGAAGACCATCCCAAAGACTGTGTTTTTTGTGTGTTTTTGCCATCTGGGGAGTGCACCCACCCACAGCTGCGAGGGGAGACCTGCCCTTGCAGCCCCCCCCCTTCCCACCCCCCTCTCTCTCTCTCCGTTACCCTCTGTTTCTCCCCTCTCTCTCTGAGAACCCTTTTCTTCCTAATTTAAAAAAAAAACAATTAAGACAACTGAGCAGAGGGAGCAAGGCCTCTCCCCAATTGCCAACGAGGGGAGAGGTGCCTCGTTAAGGGCTCCTCTGCTCAGTTAAATATACGAGGCCATTAAAGACCATTAAGGCCTGTGACTTTGGGGTGGGTGTAGCCCTTAAAGGGACCCCGTGATGGCGACCCCATCCACGCCGGTGGCAGGGCCAGCGAAGACGTATGCGCAGGTGGCAACCGCTTCCACGGCACCTCCTGCGCCACCCGCTGCCCTGCCACCATTCAGACTCATTACAAAAAAACACGGGGTCAAGAGCTACACTCACCCCACAATGAGCATCGAGGAGTGCGTGCGGGCGATGGCTGGGGTAGTCGGCCCCTCGGCCATTGTCGCAGCCTCCAAGATGTCTGGGAAGGCCGTGTTCTTCCTGGGGTCGGAGCGGGCGGTGTCCCTGGCCCTTGAAAAGGGGCTCACGGTGGGCGGGACGTTCCTGCCGGTGGACCCTCTCGAGGCCACCGCGCAGAGGGTCATCGTGTCAAACGTCCCGCCATTTGTTTCCGCTGAGCTCCTCCTCCCTCACCTACAACAACTGGGGGAGGTAAGGTCAGGGATCAACCCCATACCGCTCGGCCTCAGGGAGAACAGCCTGCGCCACGTGTTCTCCTTCCGCCGCCAGCTCTTTGTCCGGCTGGCGCGGGAGGAGACGACGGAGGGGAACTTTAATGTGGTGCACGAGGGGACTGCCTACCGCGTCTTTTGGACGTCGGACGGCGTGCGGTGCCATGCCTGCAGGGAGGTGGGGCACGTTCGCAAGAACTGCCCCGCCTCCAACGCCTCCAAGGCCGCCAAACCACCGAAGGCGGCCAAGGCTGGCGCCGCCGCCACCCCTCCCCCTAGTTGCGTCCGCGTGCCTGGAGCCATGGGTGCGCGGGCATCGTCGGAGGCCTTTGTTTTCAGGGCCTCCGGCGGGGGGGAGGGAGAGCGTCCGAGCGGAAAGACGGCGCGGAAGAAGGAGAAACATCTAGAGGCGGGTCCCCTCGGTGCGCCGGAAAGTTTGACCACCGCGCTCAGCCCAACCCAGTCACCGGCGAGCGCGGGGTGCCCCGAGCCCGTGCCCGGGCCCTTGAATAACACCACAGAGGGGCCCAGGCGCGGGCAAGAAAAGAAAAAAGGGGGGGCGGAGCGGGAGGCCTCGGCAGACATGGGGGTCTCCCTGCCTCCGCGCGCCCCCAGGAACAAAAGGAGGCACGGCTCCGATGAGACGGAGGGGGAACAACATCCCTCCGTGGAGGAGTTGGTGCCCGCCGCGTGTCCCGCGTCCCCAACCAGCGCCCCCAAGCAGCGCCGTAGGCGGGAGGAGTCTGTCCCCGGGGAGGGTGAAACAGTTGAGGCTGCCCAGCCTCTGCCTCCTGGGGATGGAGTGGAAGATCTGCCTGTCGTGGGGGGCGTGGGGACCGCGGAGGAATGCGTAGCCGCCGGGCCGGGCGTCCCGGGGACTGAGGCGGGCGAGGCCGAAAAGGCCGAACCTGAGCCCGCCCAGCCAATACCCAACTTCCCCCGGGAGTCGCTCGACCCGGCGGAAACACAAACTATTAAATATGACACTGTAAATGCTGGGCCGGGGGGTGGCAGCGGGGAGGGGGAGGAACACCCACCCTCGCCTCTTGCTGTGGAGCTGGAGCACTTGGAGAGCCTGGGGATTTCCTATGGCCGGGTCTCTCCTTGTTCTCCGGTTCCTGGGGCGGGGGGGGAACCCCTTCCACTGTCATTTCCCGACCCAGCACCATTTTTAAAAGAGCCCAGTGGGGACTCCTCTGCCGACGATCCTGGGGGTGGGATCGGGGCAGTGCCAGGGCCGGTTGGAGCGGCCGGTTCATTTGCCGTACCTTGTGCGGTCGATGGGCTGGCTGCTGGCGGCCACCTCCCGGAGGAGGACGGGGACTCGGTGGGGGACGCGGGTGAAGACCTAGAGACCACCGCCAGCGAGGCGGTGGATCTGCTCGCGGCCGCCGCCGAGACCATCCTCATTCCTGCAAAGGAACTCCGGGACTTTTTGGCCCAGAGCCGGGGTCGCTGCAACCAAGCCCGACTGGCCCTGGAAAAATGGTCCGAGCCAGAGCTGATCAAGGCGTCCGTCCGCGCCGCCGTCAAAACCTTGGCCGCGGGCGGGCCCCTGACAAAGGCGCAACACCTTGAGCTGCGCGAGCTCGAGGGACTCCTCGCTGGGCTGCGGAGGGAGCGGAGTTCAACAAAAGACTCCGCTCCCTCCCCCACAATAGGTTAAGGTAGAGGTTGCACTATGCTTTTGCCATGAAGATAACCATAGCCAGCCTCAACATCAACGGCGGCAGAGGGGCACGCCGTAGATTTGACAATTTTTCGCTCCTGCGGGAGGGGAAATATGCGGTGTGCTTCCTGCAAGAAACCCACACCGTTCCGGGAGACGAAGCCACGTGGCTCCTGGAATGGCAAGGAGAGGTCCGCATGAGCCACCTCACCGCCATTTCTAATGGGGTGGCCATCTTGCTGGGCCCGCATTTTCAGCCGGAGATCTTGGGGGTCGAGGAGCCCGTGCCAGGCCGCTTGCTGCACGTAACGGTTCGCCTGGGGGATGTGCCGCTCCATCTCGTGAACGTGTACGCCCCTCATCCCGGCCCGCAGCAAACGCGCTTCTTTGAAGAGGTGTCCGCTCTTCTTGGCTCCGTCGACGTCGGCGACTGCATTGTCCTCGGGGGGGATTTTAACTGCACCCTCGAGGCGAGGGACCGCTCCGGTGCCCCGCAGTGCATGACGGCGATGGAGAAGTTGAGGGACCTGGTCGGGTCCTTCGACTTGGTGGACGTCTGGCGAAATCTCCACCCCGACTCCAGCGCCTTTACTTGGGTGAGGCCTGGAGTTGGATGGTCTAGAGTCGACCGCCTTTACGTGTCTCGGGCGTACGTTTCCTGCGTCCCGGCGGCCTCCATGCGGCCGGTGCCGTGTTCGGACCACCACCTGATGTGGGCGGAGCTCGCTTCGCTCCGCGCGAGGACGGGGTCCGCGTACTGGCACTTTAACAACCGGCTGCTGGAGGATGTGCGGTTCCAGGACTCGTTCCGTCGATTCTGGTCCGACTGGAGAAGGAAGCAGGGGGGCTTCCCCTCCTTGAGGCTATGGTGGGACGTGGGCAAGGCTCACGTCCGCGTCTTCTGTCAAGAGTACGCGAGGGGGTCGACCAAGAGGCGGGCGGCCAGAGTCGGGCGCCTAGAAAAAGAGGTGCTCGACCTGGAAGCCCGTCTCGGTCAAGTCGTCCAGGACCCGGCCCTGCGGACGGTGTACGAAGCGAAGAAGGCCGCGCTGAAGGACCTGCAGCTCGTCGGGTCCCGAGGCGCGTTCGTGAGGTCGCGGATCCGGTTCCTGCGGGATCTGGACCGCGGCTCCCCCTTCTTCTACTCGCTGGAAAAAAGGCAGAGTGTCCGTAAGCAGCTCTTGACGCTGCTGGCCGACGACGGCTCTCTCGTCTCGGATCCGAAGGGCGTCAACAACAGGGTCCGTGAATATTACGGGGCTCTGTTCTCTCCGGATCCGTCCAGCGAGGAAGCGCGTAGAGTTTTGTGGGAGGACCTGCCGAAGGTCGGCCCGGAGGGCGCCGAAAATCTGGAAGCTCCGCTAAGCCTGGCGGAGCTGACCGGTGCCCTCGCCCGGCTCTCGAGGGGAAAATCCCCGGGGCTGGACGGGCTGACCGTGGAGTTCCACAGGGCGTTCTGGGACGTCCTGGGGAGCGACTACGCGCGGGTCCTGGGGGAAAGTCTGGCGACCGGGGAGATGCCCCTCTCTTGGCGCAGGGCAGTCATCGTCCTGCTGCCTAAGAAGGGCGATCTCCGCCTCCTTAAGAACTGGCGCCCGGTCTCCCTCCTCAGCACGGACTACAAAATCTTCGCCAGGGCGATGTCTGCTCGCCTTGGTGCCGTGCTGGACCACATGATCCACCCCGACCAGTCATACACGGTCCCGGGCCGGACAATCCACGATAACATCCATCTGGTCTGGGACCTCATCCATTGTTCCCAGGAGGCTGGTCTGTCGGTCGCCTTCCTATCCCTCGACCAAGAGAAGGCGTTCGACAGGGTGGATCACGACTATCTGCTCGGAACTCTGCGCGCTTTCGGGTTCGGGACGCATTTCGTCGCCCGGATCCGACTTTTGTACGCCGCCGCGGAGTGTCTGATTAAGGTTAACGGGTCCTTGACGGCGCCCCTTCGCTTTAGGAGAGGGGTGCGCCAGGGATGCCCCATGTCCGGCCAGTTATACGGCGTCTGCGTGGAGCCTTTCCTGCGCCTCTTGCGGACGAGGTTGACGGGACTGGCTCTGCAAGGGCCGGGCGTGGAGGTCGTCCTCTCGGCTTACGCCGATGACGTGCTCCTCGCGGTAGAGGATCCCGCTGACCTGCGGAGGATGCGTGAGTGCCAGGAGATTTACTCGGCCGCGTCCTCCGCCAGGATCAACTGGGAGAAATGTTCCGGACTCCTGGTGGGTCAGTGGCGGGTGGACTCCTTGCCGGAGGAGCTCAGGCCTTTTGCCTGGAGCATGACCCATCTCCTCTATCTGGGAGTCTACCTTAGCCCCGACGAGGGAGCCTGGCCGGCGAACTGACAGAAGCTGGAGGCCAAGGTCGCCGCTCGCCTAGGGCGCTGGACAGGACTGCTCCGAGTGCTGTCCTACAGGGGTCGAGCGCTAGTCATAAACCAGCTGGTGGCCGCAATGTTGTGGTACCGGCTGGTCACTTTGACCCCTCCCCCTGCGTTTGTCGCCAAGATACAGAAGAAGCTGGTGGACTTCTTCTGGAACAACAGGAAGCACTGGGTCTCTGCTGCGGTCTTGAGTCTCCCGCTTGAGGAGGGCGGTCAGTCGTTGGTGTGCGTCAGCACCCAGCTCGCGACTTTCCGTCTTCAGACCCTGCAGAGATACCTTTACGTCGAGCCCCCTCCTAGGTGGTGCGCTCTGGTGAGGTATTTCTTCCGCCAGCAGCTCGACCTCAATTATGACACGCAGCTCCTGTTTGTGAACTTGGGGGGTGCCAGGACCGCCCTCCGGGAGCTGCCTGTCTTTTACAGGGAACTCATCAGGGTCTGGAACAAAGTCTCCACCAAGCGCAGCTCTCCGCCGGCTGGAGTGGCGGCCGTCCTGCAGGAACCGCTGCTCGGGAATCCGTACCTCCATGGCCGAGGCTTTATGTGGCGGTCGGAAGAGAGGGCTGTGGCTGGTGAGGTGACCAGGGTCAGGGACCTGCTCGATGGCGGAGGAGCGGGCTGGATGGCGCCAGACACGCTGGCGCAGCGTCTAAATTCTGCCAACGTCCGCCACGCGGCCGATGCCATCGAGTCGCTAAAAACACCTCTGGGCCCTGACTCCGTTAGGTTCATCGAGGAGGCTCAAGCACGTGGGGAGATCCCGTCCGAACTGACCCCCGTCCGGACGGAATTCCTCATCGGCGCCAAACCCCGGAACCTCCCTCGGGGGCCGGCGCCTCACAACTTGAGCCGCCTCGGGGAAATCCCCTCCGTGCCTTTCAGTTCCGCGCGGAGGGGTTTCCTGTACGGGCTGCTCCTGCACACCCTCAACTTTGCCATCCTCGCCGGCCGTCCGGACACGCCATGGCGTACCATCTTGCCGTCCGGAGGAGGCGGGGGTCCCCGATGGAGGGCACTCTACGCAGGGGTCCTCCCACTATTCATCGGGGACTTGGCCTGGAGGGTGGTGCACGGAGCAGTGCCGTGCAATAAATTTTTAAGCCGGTTCACGGACTCCCAGGCCGCCTGCAATTTCTGCGGTCTGGAGGAGTCCGTGTTCCATGTTTTTATTGAATGCACAAGGTTGCAGCCCCTGTTCCACTATTTGAAGGGGCTGCTCCTGAAATTCTGGCTGCACTTCAGTCCCACTCTCCTGATCTTTGGGCACCCTGTGCGGAGGGGAGCGGGTAGGTCCGAAGGCCTCCTCGTAGGACTGCTCCTGGGCACGGCCAAGGGTGCCATCAGCCGGTCCAGGCAGCGGGCGGTCGAGGGGGTCGTTCAACCTGACTGCCTGCCTCTCTTCCGCTCTTACATCCGGTCCAGGGTGTCCTTGGAGATGGAGCACGCGGTGTCCACCGGTACGCTCGCGGCCTTCCGCGAGAGGTGGGCACCGGAGGGACTGGAGTGCATCATCACGCCCGGCAACCAAATTTTAATTTGATTTTACGTTTTTAAGTTTAATTTGTTTTAATTGCCGGTGCTTTTAGTGTCCCCCTCTCCTTTTATAGGGGGCACTGGAAAAAGGAAAAATTTGTTTTTGGTGCCCAAAAAAAAAACAAAAAAAAACAAAAAAAACAAAAGGGCCTTGTAAATGTCTTGTGTGTGTCATCCAGGTCGGGTGGCACGGATACATGTTTTATGTTTTGCAGGTTAACTCAAAAGAGTTTCATGCACAAGGACCAATGGTAGAGCAGTAGAGGCGTGTCCTGCTCAGTTGGAGCTGTGAGCAGTGAGTGGAGCTGCTAGCAACTTGTGCTCCTGCCTGGAGAGCCCTGAGACCAGCCCAGGAAGAGAAGGAGGGAAGGGGCTTCACCTTCAACTTCTATCCAGAGGGAGAGGAGGAGAACAGAAAACATTTAACATCTTTTTACCATTCTGCAAGGAGTTGGAGAGAGGGGGAAAAGACAAACAACATCCAGTGTGGAAGGAGGGAGACTCTACATTTCAACAGGTGGGTGTTGGTGCATTTCCCAAAAAGACTTTGTTGTATCGGTGGGGGGAGGAAAGAAGACCACTGAGGGCCGGAACATCGCGGGGGGTGTGTGTGTGTGTGGAAGTGTGTGTGGGGGCCTTGCTTACAACTAGGCCCCCCCCACAATTGGAACCCCCCCCACCCCCCACATTTGCCTAGCCTGGGATAGCTGGAGCTACCAGGCTGAAGATTTACCCAATTAACATCGTTAAGAGTGTGTGCCTGGTGGCTCTAGCTATCCCAGGTGAAGACGTCTTCTCCCCTCACCTGAAGACCATCCCAAAGATTGTGTTTTTTGTGTGTTTTTGCCATCTGGGGAGTGCACCCACCCACAGCTGCGAGGGGAGACCTGCCCTTGCAGCCCCCCTCCCCTTCCCACCCCCCTCTCTCTCTCTCCGTTACCCTCTGTTTCTCCCCTCTCTCTCTGAGAACCCTTTTCTTCCTAATTTTTAAAAAAAAAACAATTAAGACAACTGAGCAGAGGGAGCAAGGCCTCTCCCCAATTGCCAACGAGGGGAGAGGTGCCTCGTTAAGGGCTCCTCTGCTCAGTTAAATATACGAGGCCATTAAAGACCATTAAGGCCTGTGACTTTGGGGTGGGTGTAGCCCTTAAAGGGACCCCGTGATGGCGACCCCATCCACGCCGGTGGCAGGGCCAGCGAAGACGTATGCGCAGGTGGCAACCGCTTCCACGGCACCTCCTGCGCCACCCGCTGCCCTGCCACCATTCAGACTCATTACAAAAAAACACGGGGTCAAGAGCTACACTCACCCCACAATGAGCATCGAGGAGTGCGTGCGGGCGATGGCTGGGGTAGTCGGCCCCTCGGCCATTGTCGCAGCCTCCAAGATGTCTGGGAAGGCCGTGTTCTTCCTGGGGTCGGAGCGGGCGGTGTCCCTGGCCCTTGAACAGGGGCTCACGGTGGGCGGGACGTTCCTGCCGGTGGACCCTCTCGAGGCCACCGCGCAGAGGGTCATCGTGTCAAACGTCCCGCCCTTTGTTTCCGCTGAGCTCCTCCTCCCTCACCTACAACAACTGGGGGAGGTAAGGTCAGGGATCAACCCCATACCGCTCGGCCTCAGGGAGAACAGCCTGCGCCACGTGTTCTCCTTCCGCCGCCAGCTCTTTGTCCGGCTGGCGCGGGAGGAGACGACGGAGGGGAGTTTTAATGTGGTGCACGAGGGGACTGCCTACCGCGTCTTCTGGACGTCGGACGGCGTGCGGTGCCATGCCTGCAAGGAGGTGGGGCACGTTCGCAAGAACTGCCCCGCATTCAAGGCCGCCAAACCACCGAAGGCGGCCAAGGCTGGCGCCGCCGCCACCCCTCCCCCTAGCTGCGTCCGCGTGCCGGGAGCCATGGGTGCGCGGGCATCGTCGGAGGCCTTTGTTTTCAGGGCCTCCGGCGGCGGGGAGGGAGAGCGTCCGACCGGAAGGAAGGCGCGGAAGAAGACAAAACATCCAGAGGCGGGTCCCCTCGGTGCGCCAGACAATTTGACCACCGCGCTCAGCCCAACCCAGTCACCGGCGAGCGCGGGGTGCCCCGAGCCCGTGCCCGGGCCCTTGAATAACACCACAGAGGGGCCCGGGCGCGGGCAAGAAAAGGAAAAGGGGGGGGCGGAGCGGGAGGCCTCGGCAGACATGGGGGTCTCCCTGCCTCCGCGCGCCCCCAGGAACAAAAGGAGGCGCGGCTCCGATGAGGCGGAGGGGGAACAATATCCCTCCGCGGAGGAGTCGGTGCCCGCCGCGTGTCCCGCGTCCCCCACCAGCGCTCCCAAATTGCGCTGCAGGCGCGAAGAGTCTGTCCCCGGGGAGGGTGAGGCAGTCGAGGCTGCCCAGCCGCTGCCTCCTGGGGATGGCATGGAAGATCTGCCTGTCGTGGGGGGCGTGGGGACCGCGGAGGAATGCGTAGCCGCCGGGCCGGGCGTCCCGGGGACTGAGTCGGGCGAGGCCGAAAAGGCCGAACCTGAGCCCGCCCAGCCAATACCCAACTTCCCCCGGGAGTCGCTCGACCCGGCAGAAACACAATTTAGTGATTTTAATGACACTGTAGATGCTGGGCCGGGGGGTGGCAGCGGGGAGGGGGAGGAACACCCACCCTCGCCTCTTACTTTGGAGCTGGAGCACTTGGGGAGCCTGGGGATCTCCTATGGCCGGGTCTCTCCTTGTTCTCCGGTTCCTGGGGCGGAGGGGGAACCCCTTCCGCTGTCATTTCCCGGCCCAGCACCATTTTTAAAAGAGCCCAGTGGGGACTCCTCTGCCGACGATCCTGGGGATGGGATCGGGGCAGAGCCAGGGCCGGTTGGAGCGGCCGGTTCATTTGCCGTACCTTGTGCGGTCGATGGGCCGGCTGCTGGCGGCCACCTCCCGGAGGAGGACGGGGACTCGGTGGGGGACGCGGGAGAAGAACTAGAGACCACCGCCAGGGAGGCGGTGGATCTGCTCGCGGCCGCCGCCGAGACCATCCTCGTTCCTGCAAAGGAACTCCGGGACTTTTTGGCCCAGAGCCGGGGTCGCCGCGACCAAGCCCGACTGGCCCTGGAAAAATGGTCCGAGCCGGAGCTGATCAAGGGGTCCGTCCGCGCCGCCGTTAAAACCTTGGGGGGGCCCCTGACAAAGGCGCAACACCTTGAGCTGCGCGAGCTCGAGGGACTCCTCGCTGGGCTGCGGAGGGAGCAGAGTTCAACAAAAGACTCCGCTCCCTCCCCCACAATAGGTTAAGGTAGAGGTTGCACTATGCTTTTACCATGAAGATAACCATAGCCAGCCTCAACATCAACGGCGGCAGAGGGGCACGCCGTAGATTTGACAATTTTTCGCTCCTGCGGGAGGGGAAATATGCGGTGTGCTTCCTGCAAGAAACCCACACCGTTCCGGGAGACGAAGCCACGTGGCTCCTGGAATGGCAAGGAGAGGTCCGCATGAGCCACCTCACCGCCATTTCTAGTGGGGTGGCCATCTTGCTGGGCCCGCATTTTCAGCCGGAGATCTTGGGGGTCGAGGAGCCCGTGCCAGGCCGCTTGCTGCACGTAACGGTTCGCCTGGGGGACGTGCCGCTCCATCTCGTGAACGTGTACGCCCCTCATCCCGGCCCGCAGCAAACGCGCTTCTTTGAAGAGGTGTCCGCTCTTCTTGGCTCCGTCGACGTCGGCGACTGCATTGTCCTCGGGGTGGATTTTAACTGCACCCTCGAGGCGAGGGACCGCTCCGGTGCCCCGCAGTGCATGACGGCGATGGAGAAGTTGAGGGACCTGGTCGGGTCCTTCGACTTGGTGGACGTCTGGCGAAATCTCCATCCCGACTCCAGCGCCTTTACTTGGGTGAGGCCTGGAGTTGGATGGTCTAGAGTCGACCGCCTTTACGTGTCTCGGGCGTACGTTTCCTGCGTCCCGGCGGCCTCCATGCGGCCGGTGCCGTGTTCGGACCACCACCTGGTGTGGGCGGAGCTCGCTTCGCTCCGCGCGAGGACGGGGTCCGCGTACTGGCACTTTAACAACCGGCTGCTGGAGGACGTGCGGTTCCAGGACTCGTTCCGTCGATTCTGGTCCGACTGGAGAAGGAAGCAGGGGGGCTTCCCCTCCTTGAGGCTATGGTGGGACGTGGGCAAGGCTCACGTCCGCGTCTTCTGTCAAGAGTACGCGAGGGGGTCGACCAAGAGGCGGGCGGCCAGAGTCGGGCGCCTAGAAAAAGAGGTGCTCGACCTGGAAGCCCGTCTCGGTCAAGTCGTCCAGGACCCGGCCCTGCGGACGGTGTACGAAGCGAAGAAGGCCGCGCTGAAGGACCTGCAGCTCGTCGGGTCCCGAGGCGCGTTCGTGAGGTCGCGGATCCGGTTCCTGCGAGATCTGGACCGCGGCTCCCCCTTCTTCTACTCGCTGGAAAAAAGGCAGAGTGTCCGTAAGCAGCTCTTGACGCTGCTGGCCGACGACGGCTCTCTCGTCTCGGATCCGGAGGGCGTCAACAACAGGGCCCGTGAATATTACGGGGCTCTGTTCTCTCCGGATCCGTCCAGCGAGGAAGCGCGTAGAGTTTTGTGGGAGGACCTGCCGAAGGTCAGCCCGGAGGGCGCCGAAAATCTGGAAGCTCCGCTAAGCCTGGCGGAGCTGACCGGTGCCCTCGCCCGGCTCTCGAGGGGAAAATCCCCGGGGCTGGACGGGCTGACCGTGGAGTTCCACAGGGCGTTCTGGGACGTCCTGGGGAGCGACTACGCGCGGGTCCTGGGGGAAAGTCTGGCGACCGGGGAGATGCCCCTCTCTTGGCGCAGGGCAGTCATCGCCCTGCTGCCTAAGAAGGGCGATCTCCGCCTCCTTAAGAACTGGCGCCCGGTCTCCCTCCTCAGCACGGACTACAAAATCTTCGCCAGGGCAATGTCTGCTCGCATTGGTGCCGTGCTGGACCACATGATCCACCCCGACCAGTCATACACGGTCCCGGGCCGGACAATCCACGATAACATCCATCTGGTCCGGGACCTCATCCATTGTTCCCAGGAGGCTGGTCTGTCGGTCGCCTTCCTATCCCTCGACCAAGAGAAGGCGTTCGACAGGGTGGATCACGACTATCTGCTCGGAACTCTACGCGCTTTCGGGTTCGCGACGCATTTCGTCGCCCGGATCCGACTTTTGTACGCCGCCGCGGAGTGTCTGATTAAGGTTAACGGGTCCTTGACGGCGCCCCTTCGCTTTAGGAGAGGGGTGCGCCAGGGATGCCCCATGTCCGGCCAGTTATACGCCGTTTGCGTGGAGCCTTTCCTGCGCCTCTTGCGGACGAGGTTGACGGGACTGGCTCTGCAAGGGCCGGGCGTGGAGGTCGTCCTCTCGGCTTACGCCGATGACGTGCTCCTCGCGATAGAGGATCCCGCTGACCTGCGGAGGATGCGTGAGTGCCAGGAGATTTACTCGGCCGCGTCCTCCGGCAGGATCAACTGGGAGAAATGTTCCGGACTCCTGGTGGGTCAGTGACGGGTGGACTCCCTGCCGGAGGAGCTCAGGCCTTTTGCCTGGAGCACGACCCATCTCCTCTATCTGGGAGTCTACCTTAGCCCCGACGAGGGAGCCTGGCCGGCGAACTGGCAGGAGCTGGAGGCCAAGGTCGCCGCTCGCCTAGGGCGCTGGACAGGACTGCTCCGAGTGCTGTCCTACAGGGGTCGAGCGCTAGTCATAAACCAGCTGGTGGCCGCAATGCTGTGGTACCGGCTGGTCACTTTGACCCCTCCCCCTGTGTTTGTCGCCAAGATACAGAAGAAGCTGGTGGACTTCTTCTGGAACAACAGGAAGCACTGGGTCTCTGCCGCGGTCTTGAGTCTCCCGCTTGAGGAGGGCGGTCAGTCGTTGGTGTGCGTCAGCGCCCAGCTCGCGACTTTCCGTCTTCAGACCCTGTAGAGATACCTTTACGTCGAGCCCCCTCCTAGGTGGTGCGCTCTGGCGAGGTATTTCTTCCGCCAGCAGCTCGACCTCAATTATGACACGCAGCTCCTGTTTGTGAACTTGGGGGGTGCCAGGACCGCCCTCCGGGAGCTGCCTGTCTTTTACAGGGAACTCATCAGGGTCTGGAACAAAGTCTCCACCAAGCGCAGCTCTCCGCCGGCTGGAGTGGCGGCCGTCCTGCAGGAACCGCTGCTCGGGAATCCGTACCTCCACGGCCGAGGTTTTATGTGGCGGTCGGAAGAGAGGGCTGTGGCTGGTGAGGTGACCAGGGTCAGGGACCTGCTCGATGGCGGAGGAGCGGGCTGGATGGCGCCAGACACGCTGGCGCAGCGCCTAAATTCTGCCAACGTCCGCCACGCGGCCGATGCCATCGAGTCGCTAAAAACAGCTCTGGGCCCTGACTCCGTTAGGTGCATCGAGGAGGCTCAAGCACGTGGGGAGATCCCGTCCGAACTGACCCCCGTCCGGACGGAATTCCTCATCGGCGCCAAACCCCGGAACCTCCCTCGGGGGCCGGCGCCTCACAACTTGAGCCGCCTCGGGGAAATCCCCTCCGTGCCTTTCAGTTCCGCGCGGAGGGGTTTCCTGTACGGGCTGCTTCTGCACACCCTCAACTTTGCCATCCTCGCCGGCCGTCCGGACACGCCATGGCGTACCATCTTGCCGTCCGGAGGAGGCGGGGGTCCCCGATGGAGGGCCCTCTACGCAGGGGTCCTCCCACTATTCATCGGGGACTTGGCCTGGAGGGTGGTGCACGGAGCAGTGCCGTGCAACAAATTTTTAAGCCGGTTCACGGACTCCCAGGCCGCCTGCAATTTCTGCGGTCTGGAAGAGTCCGTGTTCCATGTTTTTATGGAATGCACAAGGTTGCAGCCCCTGTTTTATTATTTGAAGGGGCTGCTCCTGAAATTCTGGCTGCACTTCAGTCCCACTCTCCTGATCTTTGGGCACCCTGTGCGGAGGGGAGCGGGTAGGTCCGAAGGCCTCCTCGTAGGACTGCTCCTGGGCACGGCCAAGGGTGCCATCAGCCGGTCCAGGCAGCGGGCGGTCGAGGGGGTCGTTCAACCTGACTGCTTGCCTCTCTTCCGCTCTTACATCCGGTCCAGGGTGTCCTTGGAGATGGAGCAAGCGGTGTCCACCGGTACGCTCGCGGCCTTCCGCGAGAGGTGGGCACCGGAGGGGCTGGAGTGCATCATCACGCCCGGCAACCAAATTTTAATTTGATTTTACGTTTTTAAGTTTAATTTGTTTTAATTGCCGGTGCTTTTAGTGTCCCCCTTCCCTTTTATAGGGGGCACTGGAAAAATTTGATTTTAGCGCCCCAAAAAAAAAAACCAAAAACCCAAAAAAAAAAGGGGCCTTGAAAATGTCTGCTGTGTCACCCAGGTCGGGTGGCATGGTTTAAATGTTTTATGTTTTTGCAGGTTAACTCAAAAGAGTTTCATGCACAAGGACCAATGGTAGAGCAGTAGAGGCGTGTCCTGCTCAGTTGGAGCTGTGAGCAGTGAGTGGAGCTGCTAGCAACTTGTGCTCCTGCCTGGAGAGCCCTGAGACCAGCCCAGGAAGAGAAGGAGGGAAGGGGCTTCAACACCAACTTTTACCCAGAGGGAGAGGAGGAGAAAAGAAAACATTTCAACTTTACCATTCTGCAAGGAGTTGGAGAGAGGGGGAAAAGACCAACAACATCCAGTGTGGAAGGAGGGAGACTCTACTATTTCTACAGGTGGGTGTGGGTGCATTTCCCAAAAAGACTTTGTTGTATCGGTGGGGGGAGGAAAGAAGACCACTGAGGGCCGGAACATCGCGGGGGGTGTGTGTGTGTGTGGTAGTGTGCGTGGGGGCCGTGCTTACAACTAGGCCCCCCCCACAATTGGAACCCCCCCCACCCCCCCACATTTGCCTAGCCTGGGATAGCTGGAGCTACCAGGCTGAAGATTTTCATTAATCACCCTATTAAAGATCGTTTAGGAGTGTGTGCCTGGTGGCTCTAGCTACCCCAGGTGAAGACGTCTTCTCCCCCCACCTGAAGACCAACCCAAAGACTTTTTGTTTTGCCATCTGGGGAGTGCACCCACCCACAGCTGCGAGGGGAGACCTGCCCTCGCAGCCCCACCCCCCTCTCTCTTTCTCCGTTACCCTCTGTTTCTCCCCTCTCTCTCTGAGGCCTCTTTCTTCCAAATTAATTAAAAAAAAACAATTAAGACAACTGAGCAGAGGGAGCAAGGCCCCTCCCCAATTACCAACTAGGGGAGAGGTGCCTCGTTAAGGGCTCCTCTGCTCAGTTAATATACGAGGCCTAATTAAGACCATTAAGGCCTGTGACTTTGGGGTGGGTGTAGCCCTTAAAGGGACCCCGTGATGGCGACCCCATCCACGCCGGTGGCAGGGCCAGCAAGGACGTATGCACAGGCGGTGTCCACATCCACGGCACCTCCTGCGCCACCCGCTGCCCTGCCACCTTTTACACTTATAACCAGGAAACACGGGGTCAAGGGCTACACTCACCCCACAATGAGCATCGAGGAGTGCGTGCGGGCGATGGCTGGGGTAGTCGGCCCCTCGGCCATTGTCGCAGCCTCCAAGATGTCTGGGAAGGCCGTGTTCTTCCTGGGGTCGGAGCGGGCGGTGTCCCTGGCCCTCGAAAAGGGGCTCACGGTGGGCGGGACGTTCCTGCCGGTGGACCCTCTCGAGGCCACCGCGCAGAGGGTCATCATATCGAACGTCCCGCCCTTTGTTCCCGCTGGGCTCCTCCTCCCTCACCTACACCAACTGGGGGAGGTAAGGTCGGGGATCAACCCCATACCGCTCGGCCTCAGGGAGAGCAGCCTGCGCCACGTGTTCTCCTTCCGCCGCCAGCTCTTTGTCCGGCTGGCGCGGGAGGAGACGACGGAGGGATCATTTAATGTGGTGCACGAGGGGACTGCCTACCGCGTCTTTTGGACGTCGGACGGCGTGCGGTGCCATGCCTGCACGGAGGTGGGGCACGTTCGTAAGAACTGCCCCGCCTCCAAGGCCGCCAAACCACCGAAGGCGGCCAAGGCTGGCGCCGCCGCCACCCCTCCCCCTAGTTGCGTCCGCGTGCCGGGAGCCGTAGGTGCGCGGGCATCGTCGGAGGCCTTTGTTTTCAGGGCCTCCGGCGGGGGGGAGGGAGAGCGTCCGACCGGAAAGAAGGCGCGGAGGAAGGCAAAACATCAAGAGGCGGGTCCCCTCAGTGCGCCAGATAATTTGACCACCGCGCTCAGCCCAACCCCGTCACCGGCGAGCGCGGGGTGCCCCGAGCCCGTGCCCGAGCCCTTGAACAACACCACAGAGGGGCCCGGGCGCGGGCAAGAAAAGGAAAAGGGGGGGGCGGAGCGGGAGGCCTTGGCAGACATGGGGGTCTCCCTGACTCCGCGCGCCCCCAGGAACAAAAAGAGGCACCGCCCTAATGAGGCGGAGGGGGAACAACATCCCTCTGCGGAGGAGTCGGTGCCCGCCGCGTGTCCCGCGTCCCCCACCAGCGCCGCCAAATTGCGCTGCAGGCGCGAGGAGTCTTTCCCCGGGGAGGGTGAGGCAGTCGAGGCTGCCCAGCCGCTGCCTCCTGGGGAGGGCATGGAAGATCTGCCTGTCGTGGGGGGCGTGGGGCCAGTGGAAGAATGCGTGGCCGCCGGGTCGAGCGTCCCGGGGACCGAGGCGGGCGGGGCCGAAAAGGCCGAACCTGAGCCCGCCCAGCTATTATCCAACTTCCCCCGGGAGTCGCTCGACCCGGCGGAAACACGAACAAATATTCATGACACTGTAGATGCTGGGCCGGGGGGTGGCAGCGGGGAGTGGGAGGAACACCCACCCTCGCCCCTTACTTTGGAGCTGGTGCACTTGGGGAGCCTGGGGATTTCCTATGGCCGGGTCTCTCCTTGTTCCCCGGTTCCTGGGGCGGAGGGGGAACCCCTTCCGCTGTCATTTCCCGACCCAGCACCATTTTTAAAAGAGCCCAGTGGGGACTCCTCTGCCGACGATCCTGGGGGTGGGATCGGGGCAGTGCCAGGGCCGGTTGGAGCGGCCGGTTCATTTGCCGTACCTTGTGCGGTCGATGGGCTGGCTGCTGGCGGCCACCTCCCGGATGAGGACGGGGACTCGGTGGGGGACGCGGGTGAAGACCTAGAGACCACCGCCAGCGAGGCGGTGGATCTGCTCGCGGCCGCCGCCGAGACCATCCTCATTCCTGCAAAGGAACTCCGGGACTTTTTGGCCCAGAGCCGGGGTCGCTGCAACCAAGCCCGACTGGCCCTGGAAAAATGGTCCGAGCCAGAGCTGATCAAGGCGTCCGTCTGCGCCGCCGTCAAAACCTTGGCCGCGGGCGGGCCCCTGACAAAGGCGCAACACCTTGAGCTGCGCGAGCTCGAGGGACTCCTCGCTGGGCTGCGGAGGGAGCGGAGTTCAACAAAAGACTCCGCTCCCTCCCCCACAATAGGTTAAGGTAGAGGTTGCACTATGCTTTTGCCATGAAGATAACCATAGCCAGCCTCAACATCAACGGCGGCAGAGGGGCACGCCGTAGATTTGACAATTTTTCACTCCTGCGGGAGGGGAAATATGCGGTGTGCTTCCTGCAAGAAACCCACACCGTTCTGGGAGACGAAGCCACGTGGCTCCTGGAATGGCAAGGAGAGGTCCGCATGAGCCACCTCACCGCCATTTCTAGTGGGGTGGCCATCTTGCTGGGCCCGCATTTTCAGCCGGAGATCTTGGGGGTCAAGGAGCCCATGCCAGGCCGCTTGCTGCACGTAACGGTTCGCCTGGGGGACGTGCCGCTCCATCTCGTGAACGTATACGCCCCTCATCCCGGCCCGCAGCAAACGCGCTTCTTTGAAGAGGTGTCCGCTCTTCTTGGCTCCGTCGACGTCGGCGACTGCATTGTCCTCGGGGGGGATTTTAACTGCACCCTCGAGGCGAGGGACCGCTCCGGTGCCCCGCAGTGCATGACGGCGATGGAGAAGTTGAGGGACCTGGTCGGGTCCTTCGACTTGGTGGACGTCTGGCGAAATCTCCACCCCGACTCCAGCGCCTTTACTTGGGTGAGGCCTGGAGTTGGATGGTCTAGAGTCGACCGCCTTTACGTGTCTCGGGCGTACGTTTCCTGCGTCCCGGCGGCCTCCATGCGGCCGGTGCCGTGTTCGGACCACCACCTGGTGTGGGCGGAGCTCGCTTCGCTCCGCGCGAGGACGGGGTCCGCGTACTGGCACTTTAACAACCGGCTGCTGGAGGACGTGCGGTTCCAGGACTCGTTCCGTCGATTCTGGTCCGACTGGAGAAGGAAGCAGGGGGGCTTCCCCTCCTTGAGGCTATGGTGGGATGTGGGCAAGGCTCACGTCCGCGTCTTCTGTCAAGAGTACGCGAGGGGGTCGACCAAGAGGCGGGCGGCCAGAGTCGGGCGCCTAGAAAAAGAGGTGCTCGACCTGGAAGCCCGTCTCGGTCAAGTCGTCCAGGACCCGGCCCTGCGGACGGTGTACGAAGCGAAGAAGGCCGCGCTGAAGGACCTGCAGCTCATCGGGTCCCGAGGCGCGTTCGTGAGGTCGCGGATCCGGTTCCTGCGAGATCTGGACCGCGGCTCCCCCTTCTTCTACTCGCTGGAAAAAAGGCAGAGTGTCCGTAAGCAGCTCTTGACGCTGCTGGCCGACGACGGCTCTCTCGTCTCGGATCCGGAGGGCGTCAACAACAGGGCCCGTGAATATTACGGGGCTCTGTTCTCTCTGGATCCGTCCAGCGAGGAAGCGCGTAGAGTTTTGTGGGAGAACCTGCCGAAGGTCAGCCCGGAGGGCGCCGAAAATCTGGAAGCTCCGCTAAGCCTGGCGGAGCTGACCGGTGCCCTCGCCCGGCTCTCGAGGGGAAAATCCCCGGGGCTGGACGGGCTGACCGTGGAGTTCCACAGGGCGTTCTGGGACGTCCTGGGGAGCGACTACGCGCGGGTCCTGGGGGAAAGTCTGGCGACCGGGGAGATGCCCCTCTCTTGGCGCAGGGCAGTCATCGTCCTGCTGCCTAAGAAGGGCGATCTCTGCCTCCTTAAGAACTGGCGCCCGGTCTCGCTCCTCAGCACGGACTACAAAATCTTCGCCAGGGCGATGTCTGCTCGCCTTGGTGCCGTGCCGGACCACATGATCCACCCCGACCAGTCATACACGGTCCCGGGCCGGACAATCCACGATAACATCCATCTGGTCCGGGACCTCATCCATTGTTCCCAGGAGGCTGGTCTGTCGGTCGCCTTCCTATCCCTCGACCAAGAGAAGGCGTTCGACAGGGTGGATCACGACTATCTGCTCGGAACTCTGCGCGCTTTCGGGTTCGGGACGCATTTCGTCGCCCGGATCCGACTTTTGTACGCCGCCGCGGAGTGTCTGGTTAAGGTTAACGGGTCCTTGACGGCGCCCCTTCGCTTTAGGAGAGGGGTGCGCCAGGGATGCCCCATGTCCGGCCAGTTATACGCCGTTTGCGTGGAGCCTTTCCTGCGCCTCTTGCGGACGAGGTTGACGGGACTGGCTCTGCAAGGGCCGGGCGTGGAGGTCGTCCTCTCGGCTTACGCCGATGACGTGCTCCTCGCGATAGAGGATCCCGCTGACCTGCGGAGGATGCGTGAGTGCCAGGAGATTTACTCGGCCGCGTCCTCCGCCAGGATCAACTGGGAGAAATGTTCCGGACTCCTGGTGGGTCAGTGGCGGGTGGACTCCCTGCCGGAGGAGCTCAGGCCTTTTGCCTGGAGCACGACCCATCTCCTCTATCTGGGAGTCTACCTTAGCCCCGACGAGGGAGCCTGGCCGGCGAACTGGCAGGAGCTGGAGGCCAAGGTCGCCTCTCGCCTAGGGCGCTGGACAGGACTGCTCCGAGTGCTGTCCTACAGGGGTCGAGCGCTAGTCATAAACCAGCTGGTGGCCGCAATGCTGTGGTACCGGCTGGTCACTTTGACCCCTCCCCCTGCGTTTTTCGCCAAGATACAGAAGAAGCTGGTGGACTTCTTCTGGAACAACAGGAAGCACTGGGTCTCTGCCGCGGTCTTGAGTCTCCCGCTTGAGGAGGGCGGTCAGTCGTTGGTGTGCGTCAGCGCCCAGCTCGCGACTTTCCGTCTTCAGACCCTGTAGAGATACCTTTACGTCGAGCCCCCTCCTAGGTGGTGCGCTCTGGCGAGGTATTTCTTCCGCCAGCAGCTCGACCTCAATTATGACACGCAGCTCCTGTTTGTGAACTTGGGGGGTGCCAGGACCGCCCTCCGGGAGCTGCCTGTCTTTTACAGGGAACTCATCAGGGTCTGGAACAAAGTCTCCACCAAGCGCAGCTCTCCGCCGGCTGGAGTGGCGGCCGTCCTGCAGGAACCGCTGCTCGGGAATCCGTACCTCCACGGCCGAGGTTTTATGTGGCGGTCGGAAGAGAGGGCTGTGGCTGGTGAGGTGACCAGGGTCAGGGACCTGCTCGATGGCGGAGGAGCGGGCTGGATGGCGCCAGACATGCTGGCGCGGCGCCTAAATTCTGCCAACGTCCGCCACGCGGCCGATGCCGTCGAGTCGCTAAAAACAGCTCTGGGCCCTGACTCCGTTAGGTGCATCGAGGAGGCTCAAGCACGTGGGGAGATCCCTTCCGAACTGACCCCCGTCCGGACGGAATTCCTCATCGGCGCCAAACACCGGAACCTCCCTCGGGGGCCGGCGCCTCACAACTTGAGCCGCCTCGGGGAAATCCCCTCCGTGCCTTTCAGTTCCGCGCGGAGGGGTTTCCTGTACGGGCTGCTTCTGCACACCCTCAACTTTGCCATCCTCGCCGGCCGTCCGGACACGCCATGGCGTACCATCTTGCCGTCCGGAGGAGGCGGGGGTCCCCGATGGAGGGCCCTCTACGCAGGGGTCCTCCCACTATTCATCGGGGACTTGGCCTGGAGGGTGGTGCACGGAGCAGTGCCGTGCAACAAATTTTTAAGCCGGTTCACGGACTCCCAGGCCGCCTGCAATTTCTGCGGTCTGGAAGAGTCCGTGTTCCATGTTTTTATGGAATGCACAAGGTTGCAGCCCCTGTTTTATTATTTGAAGGGGCTGCTCCTGAAATTCTGGCTGCACTTCAGTCCCACTCTCCTGATCTTTGGGCACCCTGTGCGGAGGGGAGCGGGTAGGTCCGAAGGCCTCCTCGTAGGACTGCTCCTGGGCACGGCCAAGGGTGCCATCAGCCGGTCCAGGCAGCGGGCGGTCGAGGGGGTCGTTCAACCTGACTGCCTGCCTCTCTTCCGCTCTTACATCCGGTCCAGGGTGTCCTTGGAGATGGAGCACGCGGTGTCCACCGGTACGCTCGCGGCCTTCCGCGAGAGGTGGGCACCGGAGGGACTGGAGTGCATCATCACGCCCGGCAACCAAATTTTAATTTGATTTTACGTTTTTTAAGTTTAATTTGTCTTAATTGCCGGAACTTTTAGTGTCCCCCTTCCCTTTTATAGGGGGCACTGGGGAAAATTGTGATTTTAGTGCCCAAAAAAAAAAAAAAAAAAGTGAAAAAAAAAAAAGGGCCTTGTAAATGTCTGGAGTGTCACCCAGGTCGGGTGGCACCGTTTAATGTTTTTATGTTTTGCAGGTAAACTCAAAAGAGTTTCATGCACAAGGACCAATTGTGGAGCAGTAGAGGCGTGTCCTGCTCAGTTGGAGCTGTGAGCAGTGAGGAGAGCAGCTAGCAACTTGTGCTCCTGCCTGGAGAGCCCTGAGACCAGCCCAGGAAGAGAAGGAAGGAAGGGGCTTCACCACCACTTTTACCCAGAGGGAGAGGAGGAGAACAGAAAACTTTCCAACATTTTTACCATTCTGCAAAGAGTTGGAGAGAGGGGGAAAAGACCAACAACATCCAGTGTGGAAGGAGGGAGACTCTACATCTTCTACAGGTGGGTGTGGGTGCATTTCCCAAAAAGACTTTGTTGTATCGGTGGGGGGAGGAAAGAAGACCACTGAGGGCCGGAACATCGCGGGGGGTGTGTGTGTGTGTGTGGTAGTGTGCGTGGGGGCCGTGCTTACAACTAGGCCCCCCCCCCACAATTGTAACCGCCCCCACATTTGCCTAACCTGGGATAGCTGGAGCTACCAGGCTGAAGTTTCTTTAAATCACCAATTAACATCGTTAGGAGTGTGTGCCTGGTGGCTCTAGCTACCCCAGGTGAAGACATCTTCTCCCCCCACCTGAAGACCAACCCAAAGACTGTGCTTGTGTGTTTTTGCCATCTGGGGAGTGCACCCACCCACAGCTGCGAGGGGAGACCTGCCCTCGCAGCCCCCCCCCCTTCCCACCCCCCTCTCTCTTTCTCCGTTACTCTCTGTTTCTCCCCTCTCTCTCTGAGGCCCCTTCCTCCTAATTTTTCAAAAAAAAAAACAAACAAACAAAACAATTGAGACAACTGAGCAGAGGGAGCAAGGCCCCTCCCCAATTGCCAACTAGGGGAGAGGTACCTCATTAAGGGCTCCTCTGCTCAGTCTAATCAAACGAAGCCAATTAAGACCATTAAGGCCTGTGACTTTGGGGTGGGTGTAGCCCTTAAAGGGACCCCGGGATGGCGACCCCATCCACGCCGGTGGCAGGGCCAGCGAGGAGATATGCGCAGGTGGCAACCGCTTCCACGGCACCTCCTGCGCCACCCGCTGCCCTGCCACCTTTCAGATTAATCACTAAAAAACACGGGGTCAAGAGCTACACTCACCCCACAATGAGCATTGAGGAGTGCGTGCGGGCGATGGCTGGGGTAGTCGGCCCCTCGGCCATTGTCGCAGCCTCCAAGATGTCTGGGAAGGCCGTGTTCTTCCTGGGGTCGGAGCGGGCGGTGTCCCTGGCCCTCGAAAAGGGGCTCACGGTGGGCGGGACGTTCCTGCCGGTGGACCCTCTCGAGGCCACCGCGCAGAGGGTCATCATATCGAACGTCCCGCCCTTTGTTCCCGCTGAGCTCCTCCTCCCTCAACTACACCAACTGGGGGAGGTAAGGTCGGGGATCAACCCCATACCGCTCGGCCTCAGGGAGAACAGCCTGCGCCACGTGTTCTCCTTCCGCCGCCAGCTCTTTGTCCGGCTGGCGCGGGAGGACACAACGGAAGGGCACTTTAATGTGGTGCACGAGGGGACTGCCTACCGCGTCTTTTGGACGTCGGACGGCGTGCGGTGCCATGCCTGTAGGGAGGTGGGGCATGTTCGTAAGAACTGCCCCGCCTCCAAGGCCGCCAAACCACCGAAGGCGGCCAAGGCTGGCGCCGCCGCCACCCCTCCCCCTAGTTGCGGCCGCGTCCCGGGAGCCGTAGATGCGCGGGCATCGCCGGGGGCCTTTGTTTTCAGGGCCTCCGGCGGGGGGGAGGGAGAGCGTCCGAGCGGAAAGAAGGCGCGGAACAAGAAGAAACATCTAGAGGCGGGTCCCCTCGGTGCGCCAGACAATTTGTTTACCGCGCTCGGCCCAACCCAGTCACCGGCGAGCGTGGGGTGCCCCGAGCCCGGGCCCTTGAATAACACCACAGAGGGGCCCAGGCGCGGGCAAGAAAAGGAAAAGGGGGTGCGGAGCGGGAGGCCTCGGCAGACATGGGGGTCTCCCTGCCTCCGCGCGCCCCCAGGAACAAAAGGAGGCGCGGCTCCGATGAGGCGGAGGGGGAACAACATCCCTCCGCGGAGGAGTCGGTGCCCGCCGCGTGTCCCGCGTCCCCCACCAGCGCTCCCAAATTGCGCTGCAGGCGCGAAGAGTCTGTCCCCGGGGAGGGTGAGGCAGCCGAGGCTGCCCAGCCGCTGCCTCCTGGGGATGGAGTGGAAGATCTGCCTGTCGTGGGGGGCGTGGGGCCAGCGGAAGAATGCATTGCCGCCGGGCCGGGCGTCGCGGGGACTGAGGCGGGCGAGGCCGAAAAGGCCGAACCTGAGCCCGCCCAGCCAATACCCAACTTCCCCCGGGAGTCGCTCGACCCGGCAGAAACACAATTTATTGATTTTAATGAAACTGTAGATGCTGGGCCGGGGGGTGGCAGCGGGGAGGGGGAGGAACACCCACCCTCGCCCCTTGCTTTGGAGCTGGAGCACTTGGGGAGCCTGGGGATTTCCTATGGCCGGGTCTCTCCTTGTTCCCCGGTTCCTGGGGCGGAGGGGGAACCCCTTCCGCTGTCATTTCCCGACCCAGCACCATTTTTAAAAGAGCCCAGTGGGGACTCCTCTGCCGACGATCCTGGGAGTGGGATCGGGGCAGAGCCAGGGCCGGTTGGAGCGGCCGGTTCATTTGCCGTACCTTGTGCGGTCGATGGGCCGGCTGCTGGCGGCCACCTCCCGGAGGAGGACGGGGACTCAGTGGGGGACGCGGGTGAAGACCTAGAGACCACCGCCAGCGAGGCGGTGGATCTGCTCGCGGCCGCCGCCGAGGCCATCCTCATTCCTGCAAAGGAACTCCGGGACTTTTTGGCCCAGAGCCGGGGTCGCTGCAACCAAGCCCAACTGGCCCTGGAAAAATGGTCCGAGCCAGAGCTGATCAAGGGGTCCGTCCGCGCCGCCGTCAAAACCTTGGCCGCGGGCGGGCCCTTGACAAAGGCGCAACACCTTGAGCTGCGCGAGCTCGAGGGACTCCTCGCTGGGCTGCGGAGGGAGCGGAGTTCAACAAAAGACTCCGCTCCCTCCCCCACAATAGGTTAAGGTAGAGGTTGCACTATGCTTTTGCCATGAAGATAACCATAGCCAGCCTCAACATCAACGGCGGCAGATGGGCACGCCGTAGATTTGACAACTTTTCGCTCCTGCGGGAGGGGAAATATGCGGTGTGCTTCCTGCAAGAAGTTAACACCGTTCCGGGAGACGAAGCCACGTGGCTCCTGGAATGGCAAGGAGAGGTCCGCATGAGCCACCTCACCGCCATTTCTAGTGGGGTGGCCATCTTGCTGGGCCCGCATTTTCAGCCGGAGATCTTGGGGGTCGAGGAGCCCGTGCCAGGCCGCTTGCTGCACGTAACGGTTCGCCTGGGGGACGTGCCGCTCCATCTCGTGAACGTGTACGCCCCTCAGCCCGGCCCGCAGCAAACGCGCTTCTTTGAAGAGGTGTCCGCTCTTCTTGGCTCCGTCGACGTCGGCGACTGCATTGTCCTCGGGGGGGATTTTAACTGCACCCTCGAGGCGAGGGACCGCTCCGGTGCCCCGCAGTGCATGACGGCGATGGAGAAGTTGAGGGACCTGGTCGGGTCCTTCGACTTGGTGGACGTCTGGCGAAATCTCCACCCCGACTCCAGCGCCTTTACTTGGGTGAGGCCTGGAGTTGGATGGTCTAGAGTCGATCGCCTTTACGTGTCTCGGGCGTACGTTTCCTGCGTCCCGGCGGCCTCCATGCGGCCGGTGCCGTGTTCGGACCACCACCTGGAAGTGCTCGACCTGGAAGCCCGTCTCGGTCAAGTCGTCCAGGACCCGGCCCTGCGGACGGTGTACGAAGCGAAGAAGGCCGCGCTGAAGGACCTGCAGCTCGTCGGGTCCCGAGGCGCGTTCGTGAGGTCGCGGATCCGGTTCCTGCGGGATCTGGACCGCGGCTCCCCCTTCTTCTACTCACTGGAAAAAAGGCAGAGTGTCCATAAGCAGCTCTTGACGCTGCTGGCCGACGACGGCTCTCTCATCTCGGATCCGGAGGGCGTCAACAACAGGGCCCGTGAATATTACGGGGCTCTGTTCTCTCCGGATCCGTCCAGCGAGGTAGCGCGTAGAGTTTTGTGGGAGGACCTGCCGAAGGTCAGCCCGGAGGGCGCCGAAAATCTGGAAGCTCCGCTAAGCCTGGCGGAGCTGACCGGTGCCCTCGCCCGGCTCTCGAGGGGAAAATCCCCGGGGCTGGACGGGCTGACCGTGGAGTTCCACAGGGCGTTCTGGGACGTCCTGGGGAGCGACTACGCGCGGGTCCTGGGGGAAAGTCTGGCGACCGGGGAGATGCCCCTCTCTTGGCGCAGGGCAGTCATCGTCCTGCTGCCTAAGAAGGGCGATCTCCGCCTCCTTAAGAACTGGCGCCCGGTCTCCCTCCTCAGCACGGACTACAAAATCTTCGTCAGGGCGATGTCTGCTCGCCTTGGTGCCGTGCTGGACCACATGATCCACCCCGACCAGTCCTACACGGTCCCGGGCCGGACAATCCACGATAACATCCATCTGGTCCGGGACCTCATCCATTGTTCCCAGGAGGCTGGTCTGTCGGTCGCCTTCCTATCCCTCGACCAAGAGAAGGCGTTCGACAGGGTGGATCACGACTATCTGCTCGGAACTCTGCGCGCTTTCGTGTTCGGGACGCATTTCGTCGCCCGGATCCGACTTCTGTACGCCGCCGCGGAGTGTCTGATTAAGGTTAACGGGTCCTTGACGGCGCCCCTTCGCTTTAGGAGAGGGGTGCGCCAGGGATGCCCCATGTCCGGCCAGTTATACGCTGTTTGCGTGGAGCCTTTCCTGCGCCTCTTGCGGACGAGGTTGACGGGACTGGCTCTGCAAGGGCCGGGCGTGGAGGTCGTCCTCTCGGCTTACGCCGATGACGTGCTCCTCGCGGTAGAGGATCCCGCTGACCTGCGGAGGATGCGTGAGTGCCAGGAGATTTACTCGGCCGCGTCCTCCGCCAGGATCAACTGGGAGAAATGTTCCGGACTCCTGGTGGGTCAGTGGCGGGTGGACTCCCTGCCGGAGGAGCTCAGGCCTTTTGCCTGGAGCACGACCCATCTCCTCTATCTGGGAGTCTACCTTAGCCCCGACGAGGGAGCCTGGCCGGCGAACTGGCAGGAGCTGGAGGCCAAGGTCGCCGCTCGCCTAGGGCGCTGGACAGGACTGCTCCGAGTGCTGTCCTACAGGGGTCGAGCGCTAGTCATAAACCAGCTGGTGGCCACAATGTTGTGGTACCGGCTGGTCACTTTGACCCCTCCCCCTGCGTTTGTCGCCAAGATACAGAAGAAGCTGGTGGACTTCTTCTGGAACAACAGGAAGCACTGGGTCTCTGCCGCGGTCTTGAGTCTCCCGCTTGAGGAGGGCGGTCAGTCGTTGGTGTGCGTCAGCGCCCAGCTCGCGACTTTCCGTCTTCAGACCCTGCAGAGATACCTTTACGTCGAGCCCCCTCCTAGGTGGTGCGTTCTGGCGAGGTATTTCTTCCGCCAGCAGCTCGACCTCAATTATGACACGCAGCTCCTGTTTGTGAACTTGGGGGGTGCCAGGACCGCCCTCCGGGAGCTGCCTGTCTTTTACAGGGAACTCATCAGGGTCTGGAACAAAGTCTCCACCAAGCGCAGCTCTCCGCCGGCTGGAGTGGCGGCCGTCCTGCAGGAGCCGCTGCTCGGGAATCCGTACCTCCACGGCTGAGGCTTCATGTGGCGGTCGGAAGAGAGGGCTGTGGCTGGTGAGGTGACCAGGGTCAGGGACCTGCTCGATGGCGGAGGAGCGGGCTGGATGGCGCCAGACACGCTGGCGCGGCGCCTAAACTCTGCCAACGTCCGCCACGCGGCCGATGCCATTGAGTCGCTAAAAACAGCTCTGGGCCCTGACTCCGTTAGGTGCATCGAGGAGGCTCAAGCACGTGGGGAGATCCCGTCCGAACTGACCCCCGTCCGGACGGAATTCCTCATCGGCGCCAAACCCCGGAACCTCCCTCGGGGGCCGGCGCCTCACAACTTGAGCCGCCTCGGGGAAATCCCCTCCGTGCCTTTCAGTTCCGCGCGGAGGGGTTTCCTGTACGGGCTGCTCCTGCACACCCTCAACTTTGCCATCCTCGCCGGCCGTCCGGACACGCCATGGCGTACCATCTTGCCGTCCGGAGGAGGCGGAGGTCCCCGATGGAGGGCATTCTACGCAGGGGTCCTCCCACTATTCATCGGGGACTTGGCCTGGAGGGTGGTGCACGGAGCAGTGCCGTGCAACAAATTTTTAAGCCGGTTCACGGACTCCCAGGCCGCCTGCAATTTCTGCAGTCTGGAGGAGTCCGTGTTCCATGTTTTTATTGAGTGCATGAGGTTGCAGCCCCTGTTCCATTATTTGAAGGGGCTGCTCCTGAAATTCTGGCTGCACTTCAGTCCCACTCTCCTGATCTTTGGGCACCCTGTGCGGAGGGGAGCGGGTAGGTCCGAAGGCCTCCTCGTAGGACTGCTCCTGGGCACGGCCAAGGGTGCCATCAGCCGGTCCAGGCAGCGGGCGGTCGAGGGGGTCGTTCAACCTGACTGCCTGCCTCTCTTCCGCTCTTACATCCGGTCCAGGGTGTCCTTGGAGATGGAGCACGCGGTGTCCACCGGTACGCTCGCGGCCTTCCGCGAGAGGTGGGCACCGGAGGGACTGGAGTGCATCATCACGCCCGGCAACCAAATTTTAATTTGATTTTACGTTTTAAAGTTTAATTTGTTTTAATTGACGGTGCTTTTAGTGTCCCCCTCTCCTTTTATAGGGGGCACTGGAAAAAGGAAAAATTTGATTTTAGTGCCCAAAAAAAAAAAAAAAGCCTTGTAAATGTCTTGTGTGTGTCATCCAGGTCGGGTGGCATGGATACATGTTTTATGTTTTGCAGGTAGACTCTAAAAGAGTTTCATGCACAAGGACCCCCAGGTCCCTCTGCACCGCAGCATGTTGTAATTTCTCCCCATTCAAATAATATTCCCTTTTACTGTTTTTTTTTCCAAGGTGGATGACCTCACACTTTCCGACATTGTATTCCATCTGCCAAACCTTAGCCCATTCGCTTCACCTATCTAAATCTCTTTGCAGCCTCTCTGTGTCCTCTACACAACCCGCTTTCCCACTAATCTTTGTGTCATCTGCAAATTTTGTCACACTGCACTCTGTCCCCTCTTCCAGGTCATCTATGTATATTGTAAACAGTTGTGGTCCCAGCACCGATCCCTGTGGCAAACCACTAACCACCGATTTCCAACCCGAAAAGGACCCATTTATCCCGACTCTCTGCTTTCTGTCAGCCAGCCAATTCTCTATCCATGCTAATACTTTTCCTCTGACTCCGCATACCTTTATCTTCTGCAGTAACCTTTTGTGTGGCATCTTATCGAATGCCTTTCGGAAATCTAAATACACCACATCCATCGGTACACCTCTATCCACCATGCTCGTTATATCCTCAAAGAATTCCAGTAAATTAGTTAAACATGATTTCCCCTTCATGAATCCATGTTGCGTCTGCTTGATTGCACTATTCCTATCTAGATGTCCCGCTATTTCTTCCTTAATGATAGCTTCAAGCATTTTCCCCATGACAGATGTTAAACTAACCGGCCTATAGTTACCTGCCTTTTTTCTGCCCCCTTTTTTAAACAGAGGCGTTACATTAGCTGCTTTCCAATCTGATGATTCCTCCCCAGAGTCTAGAGAATTTTGGTAGATTATAACGAATGCATCTGCTGTAACTTCCGCCATCTCTTTTAATACCCTGGGATGCATTTCATCAGGACCAGTGGACTTGTCTACCTTGAGTCCCATTAGCCTGTCCAGCACTACTCCCCCAGTGATAGTGATTGTCTCAAGGTCCTCCCTTCCCACATTCCCGTGAACAGCAATTTTTGGCATGGTTTTTGTGTCTTTCACTGTGAAGACCGAAGCAAAATAATTGTTTATGGTCTCAGCCATTTCCACATTTCCCATTATTAAATTCCCCTTCTCATCTTCCAAGGGACCAACATTTACTTTAGTCATTCTTTTCCGTTTTATATATCGGTAAAAGCTTTTACTACCTGTTTTTATGGTTTGCTGTTTACTTTTGTAATCTATCTTTCCTTTCTTTATTGCTTTCTTCGTCATTGTTTGCTGTCGTTTACAATTTTCCCAATCTTCTAGTTTCCCACTAAACTTGGCCACCTTATACGCATTGGTTTTTAATTTGATACTCTCCTTTACTTCCTTGGTTATCCACGGCTGGTTATCCCTTCTCTTACCGCCCTTCTTTTTCACTGGAATATATTTTTGTTGAGCACTATGAAAGAGCTCCTTAAAAGTCCCCCACTGTTCCTCAATTGTGCCACCGTTTAGTCTGTGTTCCCAGTCTACTTTAGCAAACTCTGCCCTCATCCCACTGTAGTCCCCTTTGTTTAAGCATAGTACGCTCGTTGAGACGCTACTTCCTCACCCTCAATCTGTATTACAAATTCAACCATACTCATTCCGAAAGGATCTTTTATTAGGAGATTGTTTATTATTCCTGTCTCATTACAGAGGACCAGATCTAAGATAACTTGCTCCCTTGTAGGTTCTGTAACATACTGTTCTAAGAAACAATCCCGTATGCATTCTATGAATTCCTCCTCCAGGCTACCCCGTGCGATTTGATTTGACCAATCGATATGTAGGTTAAAATCCCCCATGATTACTGCCGTTCCTTTTTCACATGCCTCCATTATTGCCTTAATTATTGCCTGCCCCACCGTGAAGTTATTATTTGGGGGCCTATAAACTATACCCACCAGTGACTTTTTCCCCTTACTATCTCTAATCTCCACCCACAATGATTCAACATTTTGTTCATTGGAGCCAATATCGTCTCTCACAACTGTCCTGATATCATCCTTTATTAACAGAGCTACCCCACCTCCTTTCCCTTTTTGTCTATCTTTCTGAATTGTCTGATACTCCTGTATGTTTAATTCCCAGTCTTGGCCACCCTGCAACCACGTTTCTGTAATGGCCACTAAATCATACCCATTTGTAATGATTTGTGCCGTCAACTCATTTACTTTGTTTCGAATGCTGCGTGCATTTAGTAAAGTGCTTTAATACTAGTTTTTAAACTATGATTTTTAGTTTTGACCCCTCCTGCAGCCCCTTTATTTTCATACATATTCTCCCTTCCTATCACCTTGTGGTTTACATTTACCCCAGTGCTACTCTGCTCTGTTGCCTCCTGCCTTTTGCATCCTTTCTTGGGGTTCTGTTCATCTGAGCTCTCATACTCTCTAACTAGCTCAGAGCCCTGTCCTGGGTTCCCATCCCCCTGCCAAGCTAGTTTAAAGCTCTCCCAACCGCACTATCAAAACCACCCGCGAGAACATTGGTCCCGTCTCTGTTTGCCGCTTGCTCCTTCCAGATAGGAGACCAAAGCTGTAGACAATATTCAAGGTGTGGCCTCACCAAGGCCCTGTACAACTGCAGTAAGACCTCCCTGCTCCTATATTCAAATCCTCTCGCGATGAAGGCCACCATGCCATTTGCCTACTTCATCGCCTGCTGTACCTGCATGCCAAATAGGTGCAGGAGTAGGACATTCGGCCCTTCGAGACTGTACCACCAATCAATATGATCATGGCTGATCATGCAACTTCAGTATCCCATTCCTGCTTTCTCTCCATAACCCTTGATCCCTTTAGGCGTAAGGGCCACATCTATCTCCCTTTTGAATATATCTAACGAACTGGCCTCAACAACTTTCTGTGGTAGAGAGTTCCACAGGTTCATAATTCTCTGAGTGTAGAAGTTTCTCCTCATCTTGGTCCGAAATGGCTTACCCCTTATCCTTAGACTATGACCCCTGGTTCTGGACTTCCCCAACATCGGGAACATTCTTCCTGCATCTAACCTGTCCAATCCCGTCAGAATTTTATATGATTCTGTGAGATCCCCTCTCATTCTTCTAAATTCCAATGAATATAAGCCTGTTCGATCCAATCTTTCTTCATAAGTCAGTCCTGCCATCCCGGAAATCAGTCTAGTGAACCTTTGCTGCACTCCCTCAAGAGCAAGAATGTCCTTCCTCAGATTAGGAGATCAAAACTGTACACAATATTCAAGGTGTGGCCTCACCAAGGCCCTGTACAATTGTAGTAAGACCTCCCTGCTCCTATACTCAAATCCTCTCGCTATGAAGGCCTACATGCCATTTGCCTTCTTCACTGCCTGCTGTACCAGCATGCCAACTTTCAATGACTGATGTACCATGACACCCAGGTCTCATTGCATCTCCCCTTTTCCTAATCTGTCACCATTCAGATAATATTCTGCCTCCCTGTTTTTGCCACCAAAGAGGATAACCTCACATTTATCGACATTATTCTGCATCTGTCATGCATTTTCCCACTCACCTAACCTGTTCAAGTCACCCTGCAGCCTCTTAGCAACCTTCTCACAGCTCACACTGCCACCCAGCTTATTGTCATCTGCAAACTTGGAGATATTACATTCAATTCCTTCGTCCAAATCATTAATGTGTATTGTAAATAGCTGGGGGCCCAGCACTGAACCTCCCTAAACTACCTGCCATTCTGAAAAGGAACTGTTTATTCCCACTCTTTGCTTCCTGGCTGCATACCAGTTCTCTATCCACATCAATACATTACCCCAATATCATGTGCTTTAATTTTGCACACTAATCTCTTGTGTGAGACTTTGTCAAAAGCCTTTTGAAAGTCCAAGTAAACCACATCCACTGGTTCTCCCTTGTCAACTCTACTAATTACATCCTCAAAAAATTCTAGAAGATTTGTCAAGCATATTTTCCCTTTCTTAAATCCATGCTGACTTTGGACCGATCCTGTCAATACTTTCCAAATGCGCTGCTATTACGTCTGTAATAATTGATTCCAACATTTTCCGCACTACCGATGTCAGGCTAACTGGTTTATAATTCCCTATTTTCTCTCTCTCTCCTTTTTTAAAAAGTGGGGTTACATTTGCGACCCTCCAATCCATAGGAACTGATCCAGAGTTTATAGAATGTTGGAAAATGACCACCAATGCGTCCATTATTTCTAGGGCCACTGGGATGCAGACTATCGGGCCCTGGGGATTTATCGGCCTTCAATCCCATCAACTTCCCTAACACAATTTCCTGACTAACAAGGATTTCCTTCAGTTCCTCCTTCTCGCTAAACCCTCGGTCCCCTAGTATTGCCGGAAGGTTATTTGTGTCTTCCTTAGTGAAGATAGAACCAAAGTATTTGTTCAATTGGTCTGCCATTTCTTTGTTACCCATTATAAATCCACCTGATTCTGACTGCAAGGGACCTACATTTGTCTTCACTAATCGTTTTTTCTTCACATATCTATTGAAGCTTTTGCAGTCAGTTTTTATGTTCCCTGCAAGCTTATTCTCATACTGTATTTCCCCCCTCCTAATTAAACCCTTTGTCCTCCTCTGCTGAATTCTAAGTTTCTCCCAGTCCTCAGGTTTGCTGCTTTTCATGAACTCCTGGAACTCAAGACTTGTGAAGCAATATCCGTTGTCGCTTACAACAGCTGTAAGATGTGCTGGATAACATAATAACACACTTATCCACTGAGAATATGCATCTACTACAACAAAAACATCTTTCCTGGGAACGGGCCCGCAAAATCAATGTGGATCCTCGACTATGGTTTGGATAGCCACGACCAAAGACTCAGTGGAGATTCCGCTGGTACTTTACTTAGCTGCATGCAAGTCTTGCACTGATACACGCAAATTTCCAGATCAGAGTCAATTCCAGGCCACCAAACATGAGACCTAGCAATGGACTTCATCATGACAATGCCAGGAGCATGCTATGAAGTTCACGTACAAATTTTTCTCGACCTTTCTTTGGCATGATTACACGATTACCCCACAGTAAACAGTCTGACTGAATGGACAGCTCATCCTTGCGACGGTTGTAAGGTTTGGTCTCCTCACGCATCTCCATAGCTATGGAAGACCAATCACCACTGAGTACACACTGTTTCACAACTAATAAAATAGGGTCATGGCTGGTCCAGACCCTAACTTGTTGAGCAGTGACAGGAGTTCCTTCACTCTCAAAAGCATCCATTACTAACAGTAGATCAGCAGGTTGAGGCGTCTCCATCTCAGTTGTGGGTAAGGGCAGACGACTCAGTGCATTGGCACAATTCTCAGTACCAGGTCTATGACGGATGACATAATCATAGGCAGACAATGTCAGTGCCCACCTTTGAATGCAGGACGATGCATTAGTATTAGTACCTTTGTTTTCCGCAAAGAATGAAATGAGTGGCTTGTGATCCGTTGCTAGTTCAAAATGAAGACCAAACAGGTACTGGTGAATTTTTTTTACCCCATACACACAGGCCAAAGCTTCTTTCTCTACCATACTGTAAGTTCTTTCCGCTTTAGACAGACTTCTTGAAGCATACGCAACAAGTTGTAGCTTGCCCAATTCATTTGCTTGTTGGAGTACACAGCCAACCCCATATGATGAAGCATCACAAGATGGTTACATGGATTATAATGAACAAGCAAATTGTTTGAACATAGCAGACTCTTGGCTTTCTCAAAGACTCTATCTTGAGACACACCCCAGACCCAGTTGTCGTCTTTTCTTAGTAACACATGCAGTGGCTCTAGTAAAGTGCTCAATCTGGGTAAGAAAGTTGCAAAGTATTTGAGTAGCCCAAGGAACGAACACAGCTCTGTCACATTCTGAGGCCTGGGTGCATCTTTGATGGCCTTGGTTTTCGAATCAGTTGGCCTGATGCCATCAGCAGCAATCTTCCTCCCGAGGAATTCGACTTCACGTGCCATGAATATACACGTCGAGCGTTTCAACCTGAGTCTCACTTTGTCCAGACGTTGTAGGACTTCTTCAAGATTGTTCAGATATTCAGCAGTGTCGCGACCTGTGACCAGAATGTCATCTTGAAACACGACAGTTCTAGGAACGGACTTCAGTAAATTCTCCACATTCCTCTGAAATATGGCTGCAGTCGAACGAATCCCAAAAGGATACCTGTTGTAGACGAACAGTCCTTTATGAGTGTTGATGCAGGTGAGTTTCTTTGAAGTGTCGTCAAGCTCCTGGGTCATATAGGCTGACGTCAGATCCAGTTTTGTGAACAACTTTCCACCAGTTAGCATGGCGAACAGATCACCAGTCCTCGGTAACGGATACTGATCCTGTTTTGAAAATCAGTTAATTGTAATCTTGTAGTCTCCACAAATCCTGACAGTGCCATCACTCTTCAACACAGGACTAGCCTACTCGTTAAACTCGACCAGTGATATGATCCCTTCATGCTGGAGTTTGTCAAGCTCAATTTCAACCTTCTCCCTCATCATTTACGGAAGAGACCGAGCTTTGTGATAGACAGGCCTTGCATTGGAGTCCAGGTGAATCTGCACTTTGACTCCCATAAAATTACCAATGCCCGGTTCAAACAAAGAAGGAAACTTTTTCAATACTTGAGCACACGAAGTTTCATCCACCGAGGACAACATCTTGACATCATTCTAGTTCAACTTGATTTTCTCGAGCCAATTCCTGCCGAACAGCGTTGGACCATTATCTGGGATGATCCATAATGGTAGCTCATGAACCACACCATCATATGACACCTCGATTGCTGCACGGCCAAGCACCAGTATGAGTTCCTTAGTGTGTGTACACAATCTGGCATTGACTGGACTCAGCTTCGGTTTTGCAGCCTTAGTGTCCCACATCTTGTTGAATGTCCTTTGGCTCATTATCGACTGGCTCGCACCCATGTCCAGCTCCATTGTTACAGGCACGCCATTCAGCTTCACATTAATGACTATCGGCCTGCTCTTTCTCAGGAATGAATACAATCCATTCACTTCCTCCTCGGGTTGCGTATCCGGGCCATCACTGAACTGGTCCTTATCAACCACATGGTGAGCCGCACCATGCTTGCTCCGTTGTGGACACATCCTGTGAAGATGGCTCACTTTCGAACATCCATTGCATGTGTATTGTCTAAACCGACACTGATGAGGCCAATGATTGCCCCCCACAACGCCAATAGGGTGAAATCTGGTTCGAACCAGTTGGCGGGCTCTGAGCAGCGGCAGGTTTTTTGTAAGGAGCTCTGCCTGAAAATGAAGCCATTTTGTTTACATTACTCGCCGTGGAACTTCAACTCGTCGATGATATCTGCCTCAAATTATCATCCATCGTCATGCACCCCTGGGCAGTTGCAGTGGCCTGTTTCAAATCCAGCCAACAGCTTCCTGAGGATCGCATCATGGCTGATGCCTATCACGAAGACACCATGCAGCATGTCTTCCAGCATGTTCCCGAACTTACACGGCTCAGCAAGACGTCGTAGGTCGGCGACAAATCCCGACACAACCTGGCCCTCAGCACGAACATGCGTGTAGAAACGGTAGCGTGATAAGATGATCCGCTCTTGTGGCTTCAGATGGTTACCCACCAACATGCACAATTCCTTGTACCCTTTTTCCGTACAGGCGAGAGGAGATTCTTCATGAGGCCATAAATATTCGGATCACAGTGAGGAAAACTGCCCTGCGCTTAACTGCATAGGCCTCTGCCTCCATGCCATTGGCCACAAAATACTAATCGACGCAGTCGACAAAATCCGCCCAATCCTCGCCCTCCAAAAATCTCTCCAGGATTCCAACCATGCCCATTGTCCATGCGAAGGTTCTTAAATTACCTCGTCGCCAATTGTAATGACTCAAGAGTCTGGTTACCGTAAACTCACTCAGATGCAACCTGATCCATCTTTATTCCAGCCCGAGGGTGCCTGCATGACAAAGACACCCAGCTTATATACAGGTGACCAAGCACACATGCCACATGCGTACAGCCCGATGACCTCCGACCGTGGCGCCTTCTGGTGTCTGGTGACCCCCAAGCATTAATACATAACACCTGGCTTCCCTCCTCGCGAGAGTCTACAATCCTTGTTCCAGTGTCCCAACTTCCCACAGTTAAAACACCCTCTGGATCGACCCGCATTACCTCCATCTTGTTTCCATACTCTCTTTGCCCTAATCTTTCCTTTTACTTTGTGCACTTTCCCTTTTTGTTTCTCCTCTTCCCCTTGTCTGGACTTAAATGCTAAAGTCAATCTTCTCAATACCCCTGCCCCAGTATTTTGGAGATCGTCTGGGTCAAACCATGCTTCAACCTTTGCTCTGAGCCGTGGCAAACTGTTAGCCATTATGATTCTCAGCCAATGGTTTCTGGGTTCCCCTATTAAGTATGCCTGTATTAGATTTCCTCCAATGGCCCATAAATAAATAGGCCACAGTCTATCTGCAAACGTATTGGATGATTCGTTTACTTGCTGCTTAGTCTGTTCTACTTGCCAGAAAGGACTACCTAATGCTGCCAAGATTTCATCCTTTAAGCCCTGTGGGGTTCCTCCCCCTAACTTGGTGGTGTTGACAAACTCTGATATAGCTTCCCTTCCAGGGAGAGCAGTGTTAACTTCACTATCTCCTCCTCGCTGCAGTTATTGATACACCCTATCTGCTTGATGTTGGCAAAATGAATGAAGCATCCCCTCCTTGCTTTAATTTTGCCATACCCATCAGCATCTCCTGCAGCTGAAGCAACATGTATGGGATCACATAGTCACTCTGTAATGGTGCCGGACCACCATTTGGTGGGGGTGGGATGAATTTCTGCTGTCTCAAGGGACACATCGGTTTTGGGGGTCCCGATGCCACGGGAGCCGACCGATGCTTGCTATACTGGGGCCTATCGTCTGACACCTTCGCCTCTGGGTCCCAAACTTCCTCGCCTTCCCCTGGTGCCATGAGACAAACCATCCCTTTGGCCCGTCTAACTCTGCCATTAACTGGCGGGTCTTTTCTTTACAAGGTCCGTGATCTGCCCTCTTGTAGCCCTGTTTCTGCGCTAGCTGGTATGCTATTTTTATCTTTCTTAACTGTTCTTCTGCTTCTTTGGCTCTCTCTAAGTGCCTTTCACTTTGCTTGATGTACGTCTGCTGCTGCCTTTTGCACTCAGTCACCTGACACTGCAAATATTTGAGGTGATAACGCGTCATTTCTGGCATAGACAAGTTGGGCTGCATGGCCTGTTCTGTGATGTAGTCTGAATGCAAACCTTAGTAGCTTTGGGTGGGTGCATCTTTGGCACCTGCTCGCCCATGTCTGCTGAAAAGTCCAGTGGTGGGTGGGTGTTGCCTAGGTCCCGCGGCCCTAAGCGAGGGGTCTGATCTCCAGATATTTTCCCTCAAAAAAATATATGGGGATCTTTGGTAATCCAGGCCAGTTCTCAAATGAGCTGCACTCACCAGCTCGTGAAAGTTTTAATCTTAGAAAAGGGCTAACTGGATTTAATACTTTGCTGGGCCCAATAATCTCCGTGCCCAAAATCCTTTTGCACAGGGAACTAGAATTTGTAAATCTACATTCTCGTGTAAAATTGGTAACTTTAAGGTGATCAAGTAGAGTTCCTGATGGATTTTAAACGTTCATTTTATAAGTTGTAAAGCTGCATGAGACTACATCCGCAAGGTGATCACAAATCAACCATTAACTCCTGTATCCTTATCGCACCTCTTGGACTGACATCTTCAGTATTCTAATTCAAAATATTGGCTTGATTTTCGGGTTTTTTGGATTTTGGGCAAAAACGCAAGCGATACGTAAAAATTACCATTTACGGTGCGTTACCAATTCAAGGTCTAACTTTCAGCTTTTGGGGTCTGCGCCACAAGCAAAGGAAGGCATTGCACTATTTTTGCGCTGCAAAACCGCGATCCTCGCCAACTTTAGTGCGGGGCCGGGAGCGCTGCGAGAGAGGCCTGGGGATGGGAAAAAAAAATTCAAAAAAAATATTCAAACAACATTACCTAGGGCCCGAGATTGGTCAAACCTAAGTTCCACCCATTTACCATGGAAAGGACCACTAAGATCCTGACGGTACTTTGGGTGGAAGTTTGGTGGAAAAATGGGAAAAAAAATGCCCGGCGGAAAAAATGGGCTTTACACGCCGATTTTGGGTGGCAGCAGGTGGTAGGTTGAATTCTGGGCAGCAAATGCAATCCTCGGCAAAGTAACGCCAAGGATAGAGTCCGGGCCCAGGGAGGGGAGAATGGGAAAAAAACAATTTTCAACTAATGGAAAAAAAACTTTTACAAATTCTTCAGAGGATCCTATCCACCAAAATTGCTGCAAAAGAAATGAAGAAAACAAGTGCACTAACTTTTTCTTGCAGGTCTTCATACTTATCGTTCAGGTAAGACTTGCCTCCATGTGGCGGTCGCTTCTGCTGCTGGAGCGGAGGACCGTCCGGACCAATCTGGGGACTCAACGGGTGGGAAGACTTTTGTCGGCGCTGCTTGCCGGCGCATGACAACCAGCGGACGGTACCCAGCGTTCTTCTCGCCCCACCGGCATGAGGGCCTCACCAAACTAGTGCTGTACCAACAGGTTTTACCTGTCGCTGTTCTGGGTGCAGTGGGCGGGTCAGGTGAGTGCCGAAACTCAGATGGTAACACAATCCCCGTCATTACATGTCTGGCGCAGCTTTCCCTGGCAGTGCTTCCAAGTGCCGCAGCAAACAAGGAGCCAAGGATCCCTCCCGGGCATAATGACCGGGTTTATGCCATGGAGGGTCAAATCGCGGCGAAAACCACGGTCACCAACCACCCAAAATCCAGCCCTAAGTAATTTAAAAATGTGGAATCTACTGTACAACATATACTGTGCTCTGCTCTGTAACAAAGCAATAACAAAGTATAGCATCACTGCTTCCAACCTTTGTCTCAATATGTGGCTGGCTTTCTACACAGTATAATGCAGAAAATATAATTGGCAAATTACAATAAAAACTAAATTGTCAAGTTTTCAGTGATACATCGTGGAAACAACAGCATTTATTAATATATGCACATCATTTCTTTGAAATGATCAAGCCAAAATTTCACCACATGGTTAAGATTACATAAGTGCAGAATTTTATATGAGAGACAGAGAGACTCCAATTTCTACCTTTTGAATTAAACCTTTGTGCTTTATTGGAGCTGAATTATGAATACTAATTTTTCAAATCCTTCTACTTGGTTTTACAGGCAACATGTGGTCCTGTAACTGATATCCAAGCATATTAAAAAACAACCCCACATAATTTCACCTAAGTAGCTCTATTAGGCACAGCAAAAGGCAGTCTTGCTGTGATCATGTGTCACTGACACGTTACCACCTGAAATATTTCCATCCATCTGACAGACCAGTAGGTAGAGATTGGAAATAGAGTTGCTGCTATATTGTTGCCTCAAATGGCTAAAATGAGTACGAAGAATGAAATTGATACATACTTAGAAAGATGCTTTAGCTCAAGAGTTCCTAAATTACTCACACGGGTATTTTTGCCTGATTGCAGAACTTTCAATATTAACTCCCAAGATAGCAGAAGAGCAAACTTACAAAACAGTTTAGATTAATAAAATTCTGCAAGAAAAATACCAGACATGTAATGCAAGAAATAAATAAAAGCAGAGAAAACCAGGCAATTAGAAAAGCAAATAAGCAAGATGGACAGCACAAGATGCAAATACAAAGATAGGTTGTGACAGGATCAGGAGCAAATGACAAACAGGAGAACGAACAACCATTTAGTTGGAAGAAAAACAACACCAAGAGCACGCAACAGCAGGTATCGCTGCATTTCTGGTAGGTATGAAGGCTATAATGGCTCACAGAGACTAGGATCCTGAACTTAAGGAAAGATAACTTTGATGGTATGAGACATGAATTGGCTAGAATAGACTGGCAAGTGATACTTAAAGAGTTGACGGTGGATCAGCAATGGCAGACATTTAAAGATCACATGGATGATCTTGAACAATTGTACATCCCTGTCTAGAGTAAAAATAAATGGGGAAGGTGGCTCAACTGTACAAGGGAAATTAAGGATAGTGTTAAATCCAAGGAAGAGGCATTAAATTGGCCAGAAAAAGCAGCAAACCTGAGGACTGGGAGAATTTTATAATACAGCAGAGGAGGACAAAGGGTTTAATTAGGAGGGGGAAAATAGAGTATGAGAGGAAGCTTGCCGGTAACATAAAAACTGACTGCAAAAGCTTCAAAAATATGTGAAGAGAAAAAGATTAGTGAAAACAAACGTAGGTCCCTTGCCATCAGATTCAGGTGAATTTATAATGGGGAACAAAGAAATGACGGACCAGTTAAACAAATACTTCGGTTCTGTCTTCACGAAGGAAGACACAAATAACATTCCGGAAATACTAGGGGACCGAGGGTCTAGTGTATGGTGTATGTAGCACACAATCAATGACTCCACATGGTCTGGTGTTAATCTAACTGCTTCGAACTTCGTCCTTTATTGAACAGCCTCAGAGTGACTCTCAGGTGTGGTGGTCAGCCTTTTATACTGCCTCTTGCAGGTACTTTCAGGTCTCCCATCACAGTGCCCCCTGTGGTGTACCATTGTGCTTATTATACATTTAAGGTACCATGACGATATACACATCAATACATAACATCTCACTTCCCCCCCCCAGAACGCAGGACGGTACACACATCGATACATAACATCTCACTTCCCCACCCAGTCCTGAAGCCATTGCCGGGGATCTCGACCTTGTTTGTCTAACGGAAGGCAGATAGGCATAGACAGTGCATTAGTATGGTACATGTTATCTGGTACAGATGTTACGTCAACGGGTTGCGGGTACACTGAGCAGTTACATTAAATAGTTATTAACTGTAACGGATCCCTGATTTCCTTATTAGCTCTTATCATTAATTGTACTTCATATCCATTATTTTACAAAACACAGTGACCATTCAGCATTAAAATATTAATTCTTATTATAAATCCGCCATCTCACATTAACATAGCTCATTTTAGACTTGCTCTTGCCTCACAGAAGTCCTTTGTGGGGACCACCACATGGTAAGGCCCTTTTAAGACTCCCGGGTGCATTTCCTTTTTAAGGCACCATCTTTGATGCAGCAGGATTCCACAAGGCTTCTCCTTGGGTGCCGCCATCTTTGATGCTCTGCTGCTCTGGACACGAGGCCGCCGCCATCTTGCTCTCCGTCGCTCCAGATGCCCTCCGCCGCCGCAGCCTCCGCTCCCCTCCGCTGCCTTGCCGCCTCTCCTGCAGCCGTCGTCGTCACTTCTCCGGCGGCCACCGTAGCTGCCTCCCCTGCGGCCGTCATGGCCTCTCCAGCTGCCGCACTTGCCGCTTCCCCTGTGGCCTCCTCTGCGGCCATCATGGCCGCCGACCTCCAGCAGCTGCCGCCACCCGACTCTCCCTCTGCGTGGGCCCCTCCGATCCACCGGCCATTCTGGATCCCTCGCCGGCTCATTCCGCCCCCCCCCCCCCCCACTAGGCCTGCTTCTGCAGGGCTGCTTGCCTGTGGGGGCTAAGGCTGCAGGATCTCTGTGGCTTGAGGGCGGGGGCTAGGGTGGATTGAGGCTGCAGCTCCAGCTCGGTCGGCGCTGCTCTCTGGGAACCCAGGGCACGGCAGCACTCCGGGGAGCAGCAGCCTGTGGAGTGGTGAAGTTTTCCCAGCTCCCACGGACCGTCCCCATCCACCTCCGGCCGAGGAGTGCCGGCCCACCACCTGCAACGACCTACAAAGGTAAACCGTGCGTCTCGTCCCCGTGGGATACCTGCACCATTGCTCTGCCAAGAACAGGTATCAGTTCCCTGGTGTAGGTACGCAGCTTCGCCGTGACCGGGACCAGCTTGGGTCGTGCAGCTGGGTTAATCCACAGTTTATCAAAAGTCCGACTCATCAACGACGGACCCGAGCCCGTGTCCACTTTCATACTCACAGGGACTCCGTTGATTTTTACTTCCATTATCACTGGAGGAGAATCGTCGGTGCACGTATACAATCCCAACACCTCATCTTCTTCTGCCTGCTCCTCGCTGAACAGTGGATCATCCCCCATCTCCTCAGCCACATGGTGAGTCCGATTTCTTTTACTGAAGGTGGCCTTTCGTGTGGCAGGTATTGCACGTGTACTCCGCAAACCTGCACCGGTGAGCCCCATGGCTTCCTCCGCAGTGCCAGCATGGTGCTGCTTGATTGGCCCCCCTCAGCGGACTCTGAGTTCCAGGACCCCGAGGTCTGTGCTCTCTAGCCTGGGCAGAGCCACGTCCTGCAGTTCTGTCCGTGGTGGGCGCTGTCCTGTGGACAGTGCCTGTCGGGTTTGAGACTGTGTGGATCATTTTCTTGGTGCTGCAAGTCGAGGTCATATATGTCCGGCTGATGGTGATGGCCTTTGGCAGGATGACTGTGGGTTCCGTGGCTAACAGCTTGTGAAGGAGGCCCTCATGGCCAATCCCCATAATGAAAACGTCCCACAACGCTTCGTCAAGGTGTGCGCCAAAATCACACGGCGCCGCAAGTCTCCTGAGGTCCGCAGCGTATTTGGTGACATCCTGACCCACAGGTCTGCAATGATGGTAACATTTGTATCTGGCCATGAGGATGCTCTCCTTCGGTTTCAACTGGTCACGAATGAGTGTGATCAGCTCCTCATATGACTTGTCCCTGGCACTCTCGGGTGCCAGCAAATCCCTGACGAGACAGTAAACCACATCTCCACAACTGGAAAGCAATATTGCCTTACCCTTATCTCTCACTGTGTCCGTTTCCTCCATCAGGTCGTTTGCTGTGAAGTAGTACTCGAGCCTTTCCGTAAAGGCCTCCCAATCATTGCCCACGGTAAAATCCTTTAGCGAGCCCAGAGTAGCTATGGATGCGTGGAGTTTGTTCGCTTCCTTGTCGCCAATGTGGTGTATGTAGCACACAATCACTGACTCCACACGGTCTGGTGTTAATCTAACTGCTGTGACCTTCGTCCTTTATTGAACAGCCTCAGAGTGCCTCTCAGTGGTGGTCAGCCTTTTATGCTGCCTCTTGCAGGTATTTTCAGGTCTCCCAGCACAGCGCCCTCTGTGGTGTACCATTGTGCTTATTATACATTTAAGGTACCAGGACGATACACACATCAATACATAACATCTCACTTCCCCCCAAGGACGCAGGATGATACACACATCGATACATAACATAGTGAGAAGGAAGAACTGATGGAAATCTTTATTAGGTGGGAAATTGTGTTAGGGAAATTGATGGTATTGAAGGCCGATAAATCCCCGGGGCCTGATGGTCTGCATCCCAGAGTACTTAAGGAAGTGGCCCTAGAAATAGTGGATGCATTGGTGATCATTTTCCAACAATCTATCGACTCTGAATCAGTTCCTATGGACTGGAGGTTAGCTAATGTAACACCACTTTTTAAGAAAGGAGGAAGAGAGAAAATGGGTAATTATAGAATGGTTAGCCTGACATCAGTAGTGGGGAAAATGTTGGAATCAATGATTAAAGATGAAATAGCAGCACATTTGGAAAGTGACGGAATTGGTCCAAGCCAGCATGAATTTATGAAAGGGAAATCCTGCTTGACTTCTAGAATTTTTTGAGGATGTAACTGGTAGAGTGGACAAGGGATAACCAGTGGATGTGGTGTATTTGGACTTTCGAAAGGCTTTTGACAAGGTCCCACACAAGAGATTGGTGTGCAAAATTAAAGCACATGATATTGGAGGTAGTGTACTGACTTGGATAGAGAACTGGTTGGCAGTCAGGAAGCAGGGAGTTGGGATAAACGGGTCCTTTTCAGAATGGCAGGCAGTGACTAGTGGGGTGCCATAGGGCTCAGTGCTAGGACCCCAGCTATTTACAATATACAGTAATGATTTGGATGAGGGAATTGAATGTAATATCCCCAAGTTTTCAGATGACACTAAGCTGTGAGGAGGATGCTAAAAGGCTGCAGGGTGACTTGGACAGGTTAGGTAAGTGGGCAAACGTGTGGCAAATGCAGTATAATGTGGATAAATGTGAGGTTATCCACTTTGGGGGCAAAAACACGAAGGCAGAATATTATCTGAATGGTGGCAGATTAGGAAAAGGGGAGGTGCAACGAGACCTGGGTGTCATGGTACATCAGTCATTGAAAGTTGGCATTCAAGTACAGCAGGCGGTGATGAAGGCAAATGGTATGTTGGCCTTCATAGCTAGGGGATTTGAGTATAGGAGTAGGGAGGTCTTACTGCAGTTGTACAAGGACTTAGTGAGGCCTCACCTGGAATATTGTGTTCAGTTTTCGTCTCCTAATCTGAGGAAGGATGTTGTTACTATTGAGGGAGTGCAGCGAAGTTTCACCAGACTGATTCCCGAGATGGCTGGACTGACATATGAGGAGAGACTGGATTGACTGGGCCTGTATTCACTGGAGTTTAGAAGGATGAGAGGGGATCTCATAGAAACATAAAATTCTGACGGGACTGGACAGGTTAGATGCAGGAAGAATGTTCCCGATGTTGGGGAAGTCCAGAACCAGGGGATATAATCTAAGGATAAAGGATAAACCATTTAGGACTGAGATGAGGAGAAACTTCTTCACTCAGAGAGTTGTTAACCTGTGGAATTCCCTAATGTAGAGAGTTGTTGATGCCAATTCATTGGATATAGTCAAGAGGGAGTTAGATATGCCCCTTCCAGCTAAAGGAATCAAGGGATATGTAGAGAAAGCAGGAAATGGGTACTGAGGTGAATGATTAGCCATGATCTTATTGAATGGTGGTGCAGGCTCGAAGGTCCAAATGGCTTACTCCTGCACCTATTTTCTATGTTTCTATGTTTCAGACATCCATTGCTAAATTAGACAGATGGACCAATAGAGATTGGGAGTAGAGTTGCTGCTGTATTGTTGCCTCAAATGGCTAAAATGAGTAGTAAGAATGAAACTGACATATATTTAGAAAGATGCTTTAGCTCAATAGGTCCTAAATTACTCACACGGGTATTCAGGCCCAATAAGCCTGATCCACTTTGTCGTATTGTCAGAGTGGAGGAAGATCATCTGGCCATCCAACGTGTCTCGAATTCCTCAATCTTTGCTCTCTGAGCCATGCATGGTATAATAGCAGAAAAGTACATACTGGCAGGAAATTCTGCTACAGCATGGATGAAAAAGTACTTCCTTAAAATTTCCTTGGATGAACTTGAAATGCCAAATAAGAATGTTCCATGTTTGTGTACAAATTATCCAGGGAGAACTGCAAGATCAAACCATGGGGCAGATAAAACAAATCATGTGCCCTTGAAACAAGCAGATACACTCAATAAAGGAGTGCAGTGATAACACAATCTTTTTGGGTTCCACCAATTACACTGATCCTAAGGATTAATGATACTTGGTTCTTAAGTGTATACTTTTTTCCTTTAAATGCGATACAACAAATTAGGTTTATCCTATCACTGCTGTGAATGCATTTTAAATTCAGGTTGTGGAGTTTAGTAACATACTTTATTCAGTCTCTACAGTGGTTGCCATGAAGAAGTACTTTCAAGGCATTGCCTTATATCTTACAAATAGGTTTTTTTAAACAAAAGATTGTTGGCTTCCTTTTAAAATCAATTGGAAATCATTTTAAAAGAGCTCTAGGACATAATGGCCCTCTTTTTTAAGGTTCATTACCACCTCTAAGGCCTTACCGACCAGGGCAGGCGGTGGGGCCGACCCAGCCACAATTACCCACATGCCGGGGGGCGACGGAAAAGGGTTTTCGCCCCACCCTGTGCTCCGACCCATTGTCGGCCACGTGCTGACTCCTTACCGCCTAGCGGCGGGAGCGTAGCCGCCGCCGGTCAGTGTGCCCCCTACAGCGTTACGTGGCGGGAGACTTCCAGTGGCCGGGTGGTGCGGCTGCCCTTAAAATGGAAGGCGCACCGCTGTGGCCGCCATTTTTTTTCAATTGTCGGCCAACTTCTGAGTCAGCCTGACAATGGCGGTCGCTGGTTTGGTCAAGCCCACCAACAGGCAGCCCGGCATCCCCTCTTGGATGCCGGGCCGCTGGTCTAGCCAAACCCCTCCCTGGTGGCCATTTGGCTCTACGGAGGCCTTACTTTAAGTGAAGGGGGGGGATATTGCAATGCGTCAGCACGGTGGTGATGGACTCCACCCCCTTAACTTTATTATTTATTTATTTTTCATTAGTTTCCTTCACATATGGTAAGTTCCCGCTGGTTGCTCTGCTCAGTCACATGGCAAATGTGTTTTTAAACATTTCCTCCGTTCAATATTTCTAGTCAAACTGTGCATACATTCTTTTTGACATGTAAGTCCATTAGCACAAATGAGCAAAAGGCCTTTTGAGAATATGCACCAGACCTTGCAAGGTATCACAAAAGTCTCAGATAATCTGTCGAAGTGTAGGACCAAAATCTGTATAATGATAAAACACAATTGGCAGACCTGCAGGCCACCATAGGCACAGCAACTCAACAACTGTTTGCCAAAAACCCCTGAGGACAGGATAACAGGCTGAGACACAGTTTCTCTCATGACTGTGGGTATCAATTCTCAGGGATCTCAGTTCCAGATTGTATAGACAGGGACATCAGATTGAAAGAATCTTGATGGCAGGCTTCAGAATCCTCAGCAGTAATCTATGGTCTGTTTCCAGGCAGAACCCTGATCATACTGGAGTGCCCAGCATTTGGAGCAAATGGAGGAGGGACAGCTGAGTGAGCCAACTTTGTCATAGGGCATTGGCAGATCCATTCAAAATAGGCACCTCGTCCAAATTATAGATTATTACATTAAGTTGGAAATAATGTGCATAATATAATAAATCAATGCTATGCGGCTAGATCTTTAATAGTTCGTTTACTAAGGGTTAAGCATAAGCTGTCTTGCATTTTTCATACATCTTCACTTTATTTCAATGTTGAGCCAAATTCCATTGACTGTGCTGTCAAAGCAAATCTAAAGCATTTTGTTAACGGATGGAGTATATGGATAATAACATTTTAATTTGGTAGGATTATGCAGAATAATCATCGCTGCACACTATCAGCTAAATGGAGACAATCCTTCATTTCCTTAACAGCATATTACAACAACATCTATTTCTTTCATATCCGAAAGCCTGATAGCTAATCCATTGTACAAGAAGTTGCATAGGCCCCGAAATTCATCAACTGCCGCTCCCGCCCATTTCTCGGCGTTACCAGGGCCTCCTTGCATTTTTACCGCCCGCAACCGCTGGGGCCGATTGGACGCAAGATTCATCCCAGTTTTCTCTGTGGGAGCGGGAGCGGCAGGCAGCGCCCGGTACTGGTTGGAGCGGGAGTCGTCGGTAGGTGCAGGCCTCTCGACTCGGGAAAGATCGGAGGCCGTGTACTGCGCATGCGAGATTTGGAATTTTGTTTTTGGTTGGTTTTTTTTAATGCTGAACTCACTTTTCCCATGATTGAGACTGAAGGGTCAGCTGTGCATGCGCATAAAAGCTCAGGAGTGACTTGCACCTGACAGTTACAGAAGGAAGAAGATGTAGTCTATAGGCCCCCTAACATTAGCTAGTGTAAATCAAGAAATAATGGAGGCTTGTAATAAAGGAACAGCAATAATCATGGGCGATTTTAACATTCATATTGATTAGACAAAGCAAATTAGCCAGGGTAGCCTTGAGGAAGAGTTCATAGAGTGTATCCGGGGTAAGTTCCTTGAACAGTACGTTGCGGAACCAACTAGGGAGCAGGCTATCTTAGATCTGGTGCTGTGTAATGAGACAGGATTAATAAATGATCTTATACTAAAGGATCCTCTAGGAATAAGTGACCATAACATGGTTGAATTTCAAATTCAGTTGGAGGGTGAGAAAGTTGGTTCTCAAACCAGTGTCCTAAGCTTAAATAAAGGAGACTACAAAGGTATGAAGGCAGAGTTGGCTAAAGTGGACTGGGAAAATAGATTAAAGTATGGGACGGTTGATGAGCAGTGGCAGACATTTAAGGAGATATTTCATAACTCTCAACAAAAATATATTCAAATGAGAAGGAACGAATGTAAGAGAAGGGATAACCATTCGTGGCTAACTAAGGAAATAAGGGATAGTATCAAATTGAAAACAAAGGCATACAATGTGGCCAAGACTAGTGGGAGGCCAGAGGATTAGAAAAATTTTAAAAGCCAGCAAAGAATAACTAAAAAAAATGATAGAGCGGGAAGATAGATTATGAAAGCAAACGAGCATGAAAAATATAAACAGATAGTAAGAATTTCTACAGATACATAAAAAGGAAAAGAGTGGCTAAAGTAAATGTTGATCTCCTAGAGAATGAGACTGGGGAATTAATAATGGAGAACAGGGAAATGGCAGGGATGTTGAACAAATATTTTGTAACAGTCTTCACGGTAGAAGACACTAAAAACATCCCAATAGTGGATAATCAAGGGGCTATAGGGAGGAGGAACTTCATACAATCACCGTCACTAATGAAGTAGTACTCGGTAAAATAATGAGACGAAAGGCGGACAAGTCCCCTGGACCTGATGGCTTACATCCTAGGGTCTTAAAAGAAGTGGCTGCAGACATAGTGGATGCATTGGTTGTAATCTACCAAAATTCCCTGGATTCTGGGGCAGTCCCAGTGGATTGGAAAACCGCAAATGTAGCTCCCCTATTTAAAAAAGTAAGCAGACAAAAAGCAGGAAACTATAGACCAGTTAGCCTAACATCTGTTGTTGGCAAAATGCTGGAGTCCATTATTAAGGAAGCAGTAGCGGGACATTTGGAAAAGCATAATTCAATCAAGCAGAGTCAGCATGGTGTTATGAAAGGGAAATCATGTTAGACAAATTTGCTGGAGTTCTTTGAGGATGTAATGAGCAGGGTGGATAAGGCGGAACCAGTGGATGTGGTGTATTTGAATTTCCAGAAGGTATTCAATAAGATGCCACATAAAAGGTTACTGCACAAGATAAAAGTTCACGGGATTGGGGGCATGGATAGAGGATTGGCTAACTAACAGAAAACAGAAAGTCAGGATAAATGCGTCATTTTCCAATTGGCAAACAGTGACTAGTGAGGTGCCGCAGGGATCGGTGCTGGGTCCTCAACTATTTACAATCTATATTAATGACTTGGATGAAGGGACTGAGTGTAATGTAGCCAAGTTTGCTGATGATACAAAGATGGGTGGGAAAGCAAATTGTGAGGAAGACACAGACAATTTGGAAAGGGATATAGACAGGCTAAGTGAGTGGGCAAAAATTTGACAGATCGAGTATAATGTGGGAAATGTGAGGTTATCCACTTTGGCAGAAAAAATAGAAAAGCAAATTATAATTTAAATGGAGAAAAATTGCAAAGTGCTGCTGTACAGAGGGACCTGAGGGTCCTTGTGCATCAAACACAAAAATTTAATATGCAGGTACAACAAGTAATCAGGAAGGCAAATGGAATGTTGGCCTTTATTGCAAGGGGGATAGAGTATAAAAGCAGAGAAGTCCTGCTACAACTGTATAGGGTATTGGTGATACCACACCTGGAGTATTGCGTACAGTTTTGGTCTCCGTATTTAAGGAAGGATATACTTGCATTGGAGGCAGTTCAGAGAAGGTTCACTCGGTTGATTCCGGAAATGAGGGGTTTGACTTATGAAGATCGGTTGAGTATACTGCCTTTCCATATTGGAGTTTAGAAGATTGTGAGGTGATCTTATCGAAACATATATGATAATGAGGGGGCTCAACAAGGTGGATGCGGGAAGGATATTTCCACTCATAGGGGAAACTAAAACTAGGGGACATAGTCTCAGAATAAGGGGCCGCTCATTTAAAACTGAGATGAGGACGAATTTCTTCTCTTAGAGGGTTGTAAATCTGTGGATTTCTCTGCCCCAGAGAGCTGTGGAGTATGGGTCTTGAATATATTTAAGGCAGAAATAGACAGACTTTTGAGCGACAAGGGAATAAAGGGTTATGAAGAGCAGGCAGGGAAGTGGAGCTGAGTCCACAATCAAATCAACCATGTTCTTATTAAAGGGCAAAGCAGGCTCAAGGGACAAGGTGGCCTACTCCTGCTCCTATTTCTTATGTTCTTATATTCTTATGAAGTCATTGAGAGAGAGAGGAAGAGAATCATCAGCCAATCACCTTGAAAACCTATCATGAGTGGTAGAAAAGCTGCCAGGAAGTCCAATGTAGGGAGGCTCAGAGCTCCCTGGTTTACAGATGATAAGTTGAAGGCATTAGATCCTGAGGTGGAGTGCCGTTACAGAGAGCTCACCCGGGATAGTCATGGCAAGGCAGCCCTGCCCCAAGATAAACGCATTTGGCGGGAGATTGGGGAGGCCGTGTCTGCAGTGGGCACCATGGTTCGTGATGGAGACCAGTGTGGGAAGAGATGAAATGATGTGGTAGCGGCAGCAAGAGTACGTAAAGATCTTATTGATGCACTCCTGTACTACTGAAAAAGTATATGTAGCCATACCGCATGTTTGTTGCATCTGCAAACCGGTTAAAGTTTGCAACTTTTATTTCTGCAAAAGAACAGCTAACCCGTCAAAGCAGTTTGGCATGGGAGGGGACCCAGCAAAGGTCATTGAACTGACTGACATCGAGGAGCATGCCTTGGCGTTAGTGGGTGACCACTCCCGTGCCACCACACATGGTGGTGCCGATCCCATGCTATGGCATGGTAAGTTGATCATAATCTCCAGTCTGTGTTATGCTCATGTCATAGAAAGTCATGTAATGTGATTTCAAATGCATTTTAATGTACTGTGTGTCGGCCATTTATGGTGTGGTGATGTAGCACTGGTAGTCCTTGAAATAAGACTGTGATAGGTGACGGTACTCATATCAGCATTACCAACCTCCACTCCTCCTCCTCCCCCCCCACCACCCACCCCCACCGCCCTTCGCTGCTAAACACTGAACTGTTGTATTGTACTTGCAGGTGATGAATTGGATAGCACCAACTTAGGCACCCGATCCACCTCTGGTTCGCAAAGGCCATGTGAAACACCAACACCATCCACCTCGACCTCATCAGGAGCCCACCACAGCAGCTCCTTCCCCCACCCCCGGCCCCCGACTCAACATCCCTCATAACCCCTGCATCCACCTCCGCAACCCACAGAGACGAAGAACCAGGAGGAAGAGCAGGGAGAAGGGCCAGTGTTTGTCCCACTTGAGCTCGAGGACGTGGAAGAGGAGGACTCCATCCTCTTGACATGTGTGCCAGCTGTGCGCCCAACATCGGTATCGATCCCGAGTTTTTGGAGTTCGACTTGGAGGAAGCGGGACCAAGCATTGTGCAGCACTGCACCCGTGCCGTTAAAGACACCATGCCGCATCTACCCAGGTTGATGCAGCAAGGAGATGATGCTGCAGGACGGGCGTCCTGTCATGTATTCAACGAGCATTGTAACCCATGTATAATCTGACCTAAGTTGTACACTGTGAGAACAATGACCACGAGGTGGTGAACTTGTGGGAGACACTCCTAACCTGGACCTTCAGGTATTAAAGGGGAAGCTCCATCCACTTCCATCACTTGAGTGCTAAGGAACAAACGACAGGTCACAGACTGACCTTCTCTCAAGCATGGGCCTCGTGTGCATTTATACTGTATAGTAAGTACATATCAATGGCGACAAGGATGGGATCAGCCCTACTGCGTCCAAGACGGAAGCGATCCAGAGAAAACCCAGACCCCGTAACACGATGGAGCTGCATTCGTTCCTGGGGCTCCTGAACTATTTTGGTAACTTTCTTCCCAAATTGAGTACGCTGTTAGAGCCGCTACACGTGCTCCTACGCAAAGGTCGTGAATGGGTCTGGGGGGATAGCCAGGAAAGGGCTTTTAATAGAGCACGCAATTTGTTATGTTCCAACAATCTGTTAACGCTATATGACCCATGTAAGAAACTTGTGTTAACGTGCGGTGTCGGGTCTGTGTTGCAGCATGTCAATGTCAAGGGTCAGTTACAGCCAGTATCTTATGCCTCCAGAAGTCTGTCCCAGGCAGAAAGGGGCTACGGGATGGTAGAAAAGGAGGCGCTCGCATGTGTATATGCGGTAAAGAAAATGCACCAGTACCTGTTTGGCAGGAAATTTGAGCTGGAGACAGATCACAAACCCCTAACGTCCCTTTTGGCCGACAACAAGGCCATAAATGCAAACGCATCAGCCCGCATATATAGGTGGGCACTCACGTTAGCCGCCTATGACGATACAATTCGGCACAGACAGGACACCGAAAACTGCACCGATGCACTCAGCAGGCTCCCACTAGCCACTATTGAGAGGGCTACAGAGCATGCTGCTGAGATGGTCATGGCTGTTGAAGCTTTCAGAAGCGAAGGCTCACCCGTGACAGCCCGTCAAATTAAAGTCTGGACAAATAGAGATCCGCTATTGTCTCGAGTCAAGAAATGTGTCCTCAATAGGGACTGGGCAGCCACGTACAGGGTATGCTCTGAGGAATTTAAACCATTTCACAGCCGCAGGGATGAACTCTCGATTCGGACTGATTGCATACTGTCGGGAAACCGTGTAGTCATGCCCCAGATAGGCAGAGAGGTGTTCATCAGAGAACTCCACAATGAGCACCCGGGCATTGTCATGATGAAGGCAATTGCCAGGTCAAACGTTTGGTGGCCAGGGATAGACGCAGATCTGGAACTTTGTGTTCGCAGGTGCAACACTTGTGCCCAGCTGGGCAATGCGCCCAGGGAAGCCCCCCTTAGCAACTGGTCATGGCCCGCCAAGCCTTGGCCATGCATCCACATTTTAAATTCAAGCACATCCTCTGCCACGGTAGAAAGTCTACAGGCAATGTTTGCCGCCCACGGTCTACCGGACATCTTGGTCAGCGACAATGGCCAGTGCTTCACAAGCACTGAATTCCAGGACTTCATGGCAGGCAATGGAATTAACCATGTCAGAATGGCAGCGTTCAAGCCGGCCTCAAACGGCCAGGCAGAACGAGCAGTGCAGATAATCAAACAGGGGATGCTCAGAATCCAAGGGGGTTCCCTCCAAAGCCGCTTATCACGCTTCCTGTTGGCCTACAGATCCCGACCACACTTGCTCACAGGGGTTCCACCCACAGAGCTGCTAATGAAAAGTATGCTCAAAACCCAGTTATCCCTTATACACCCCACCATGAAAGAAATTGTTGAGAGCAGGCGCCAGTCACAATATGACTACCATGACAGGAATGCGCGGGCGCGATGTATTGATGTAAATTATCCTGTTTTTGTCCTCAACTATGCTGCAGGGCCCAAATGGCTCACAGGCATTATGATTGCCAAAGAGGGAAATAGGATTCTGGTAGTTAAACTTATCAATGGACAAATCTGCCGCAATCACGTGGATCAAACAAAAAGGAGGTTCTCCAACCCCATAAAAGAAGCAGAGGAAGAACACGATATAGAGTTCACTCCACCACAGGTGACCGAACACCGGAACCAAAGGGAGGAGAGCCCAGTCACTGTGGGCAGTCCGGATAGGCCTGAGGCACCGCAAACAGCAGACACTCAGGCCAGCGCCCAACAACCGGAGCCCCAACTCAGGCGCTTTACAAGAGAGCTTAAACCACCAGAGAGACTCAACCTGTGATCCCAATAAGACTTTGGGGGGGAGGTGATGTCATGTATTTAACCAGCATTGTAACCATGTATAATCTGACCTAAGTTGCACACTGTGAGAACAATGACCACTAGGTGGTGAACTTGTGGGAGACACTCCTCACCTGGACCTTCAGATATAAAAAGGGAAGCTCCACCCACTTCCATCACTTGAGTGCTAAGGAATAAAGGACAGGTCATAGACTGACCTTCTCTCAAGCATGGGCCTCGTGTGCATTTATACTGTATAGTAAGGACTTATCAGAAGTAATGCAGGAAATGGTTCAGCTGTCGAGGTCGAGCGTCAACCTAGGTCGAGAGCTCCTCCAGGCCATGGCTGGGATAGTTGCCAACATCGGCGCGTTTACAGAACAGCATACCAACAGTATGTCGCTGCTAATCACCATGGTGCAACGAACCGTCGAGCCATGTGGCAATCGATGGTCTCGACATATGGCGTGCAACCCCCCCCCCATGCCATACCAGCCAGGCCGACAGAACCAGAGGGTCCAGAGATGCCAGCGGCTTCCAGCTCAGTGCTGCCATTCTCTCCCCGCCGAACACGACAGCAGCATTTCGGGTGCACTGCTGTACCACGTGTTGGTACTGACACGGTAAGAGGCAGGGGTTAGCGTGGAGATGGGTAACCCATCAAGAGGAGAATGGAGCACACTTGAAGGGGGGAGGAAGAGAGGTGGTGGGAGTGGGTAGAGGGTTGGGTGTTGGTGATATTTGTATATCGTGTTCATGTTGTTGTTGTTGGTGTTTAAGATGTTGCCTTTTGATGCTAAATTTACTGTTTTTGGGAATAGTGTAAAATATTTTGCTTGACTTTTGCACATTGTACAATTCAATACAGATTTTTGTTTAACCACTTTTGGTCAGTGTCTAACTTTTAGATAATGAGGGGTATGTGCTGAGATACACACAAATGTCCTTTAAATGTAGTGCACTGTGCTAAAATTGTAAAAATCCTTGCCAGCTCCCTATAAATCGTGCTGATAAGCCACTATTGAGCAATCAGCAGCTTTTGAGGAAATATTCCTGTTTCCAAAATGGAAATCTATACTGAAGCAGAAAGTACACAATTTCGATGTGCACAATATAAATGCAATGGAAGAGGAGGGGGAGTGCAGTCTCCTTTCAAGACCTGAAATTTAATTTTCAAATGGATCCTGCTACAGATCAACTGCAAACTGGACGGCGAGCTGTGGGGTGTGGACATCCCGCTGGAACAGCTAACGGTGATCAGAATGGACGTGTACCACGACCCCATCAGGGGAAAGCAGTCGGTCGTTGGATTCGTTGCCAGCCTGAATAAGGCAATGACCAATTGTCCCTCAAAGGTGGCTTTTCTGATCAGTAGAAAACTCATGAGGAGCCGGTTGTGAAGAAAGGATCATCGGAGACACCCATATCTCTGGCAGTAAATGATATCGAAATACACTGCAGGAATGAGGCTGTGTATCAGTGCCATGTCAACTTCAGGTCTAATAGAGAATGTCGGAATATACGCTATGGAATGTTGAAGGAGCATCGGCTAGTGACTGGACAAGTCACCGCTTTTGACGGCACCACACTCTACCTGTCTGCGAAACTATCCAAGGTAGTCATTCTCAAATCGCAAGGAAAAACTGACGGCTCAGAGGTGAACATTAAAATTCAATTGACCAAGATCCTGCAGCCAAACTCTAATCTCTGCATCCCCTGCTACAGTGTGGTATTCCGGAGGGCTATGAGGAGTCTGGAATTAAAATTGGTCGGACAAAATTTCTCTGCCCCAAAAAATGCAATTGTTCTCCCTCAACACAGGTTTCTTACTTTGTGTAATGGTGTGAGCAGAGACTGTTGTAGTGATCCCTACTACCACTCAAATAGTGAATTAGACCTGGGATCTACTGTTCTGAACGGCTCAGCTCCATTGTCTGTACAGTCCACTCAAGATCGAGGCAAGACAACCTTTTTCAGAACAGTCTTTCTGGCGGACGGTAATAGGATCTTACTGATGAAACTGGCGTTTTGGGGGATTTTCCCATGGGCGGGCAGTTTGGACTACAGCCGGCGGTACTTCTCTGATGAATTTACCGCCGGGTGGTAGTTGGGCGGTAGGCCGGCGGTACTTGAGTTTTTTTCACCAAACTGGGATTTTTGAGCAGCAGCTCTGCAGTTGTGGGCGGTAGTGGGCGGTAGTGCGATGAATTTCCATGCTGCCTCATGTGGGGGTCGCACATATCTTTCTTTCTACAGAGGATTTTAAGTTTCTGTTAGGTGGGGGAAGGTTTCTGTTCGTCAAGATCAGTATGTTACTGCTGTGAAATTAGACATTTTTGTTTGCTTTTTCAGTGAAGCACTTCCAAATCAGGTTAGGTAAAATGACCATCATTGCATCAATAAGGTGTGTTAACCCCAATACACCACAGTGTTAGTTACAATTTAGGGAGTGAATTGATTCAGATACACTGGTTCGCGACCTGCGTTGTGGTTTGCCATTTGGCCATTTAAGAGCAGAGGGGTGGGACTGCAAACAGAGACTTTCTTACACAGGGAGTTTCTTCTTCCCGGGCCTGTATATGACCTAGCTTATGGATGTAAGCTAGTACACCAAGTAAGATGAGGCCTGATGGCCAGCAGAAGAGTGCAAGTGAGCCCTACCAGATGGGGAGGTACAGGTCAGGCTATCAGCCCGCTTGGTAAAGGACCAAAGTGGGCAGAGAAAATGTTCCCTGGTGGGGCCAGGGCAACACCTCCAAGCAGACAGCAGGCAGATGTCAGTTTTCAACAGTGTAGGCTTGGCAGATGCCCAAAGATGACCCTGGTGTGGCATCTATGCAAATGAGGTAACCTCTCACTGTCCCCACATGCTCCAGCGGGGTTAGTGCTTAAGGGCACCAGCAGACACAGTACCCAGTATAAATTCCAGGGTAGCAACTCATGGACAATTGGGCCTTTAGTTTTGAAAGCCAGACCAATTTGTCTGCTCTTCAGTGCCTCCTGCTGTTATAGTGTATATGTGCACAGCAGGTGGGGACAGGATTAGGTTTGACTGTGATGTCCTCTCAAGGTTGTACAGTCTGCTAACACTCACCGTCAAGGCTCAAACATAAATAGTAGTCACATAGCAGAGGGCTTGTGGTGTCGGTGGAACTATACCTTAAACAAAGACGCAATTCCTTTAGAAGAGATGCAGAAAGGGAGAGAAAATGGGTAGAGGATAAATGTGCTTCTACTTAGTACAAATCTATTAATTAGGATTAAGAGTAATGAACTGTAAAACTACTATCACTAAAATTATAATTATGAAACGTATAATTAAGGACACTTAATGGAAATCGTGAGATTTGTTATTTATTGTGATATATTAATATTATTTGTCAGTGTGATAGGGATAGAATGTGTAAATATATTTAAGTTTAATATGATGGGGCTGAAAGTGAATATATTTTAGTATTGTATTCATTAATGTTAGGCCAAAGGCTGCTTTGCCAAAAACACTTCAAAACTTTCATCAGCCTGGAAGTTTTGAGTTATGATGAAAATATTTCTAATTATCCAAATTTATATTGGATTAATTAATGTAATCTATTACAATTCTGGTCCTAATGATATAATAATTATACTCCTTGGCTTTCATAAAGAAAATATTCTGCTTTTTGAGGCAAGGAAGGTTATTTTTAATTAACTTAACTTTACTAGCAATTTGTTAGCATCCGGGTTTCATAAAGATAGGAGATGCACATTTAAATTATTTATGAAATTTTAATATTTGAGGCTTGGGCTCAATTTTGCCCAAGCCCGTTTTCTGGCGTATTGCCAGAGTTAAGCCCATTTTTCTAGGCCAGAAATGCGCCGGAAATAATTTGCGAAAGTTTCCCCGATCTACAATTCAAATTTGGCGCCTCGAGGGTGAAGCCTGCTGTCTGTGCCGAAAAATGATGCCACACCTTCTGCGCATGCGCGGAAAAAATAATTATGTTTCTGACATCGTTGCAATGGACGCGCATGTGCAGTACAGCTCCAAGTTAGCAATCGGCTATTTTTAAAGAGCTAGTTGTGTGTGTGAGATGGAGTGCTGTGTGAAAGCATTGGAAAAATCGGAGCTGCAGCAGTACAAGATGCAACATGGTGCAAGGACCAAGAATTTCTTACAGGAAGATGATGAGGCACTAGTTACTGTGATTGAGAACAGAAGTCAGAAGCTGGACACCAGTAGAGGTCACATAAAAGTTCCACCCAAAGAAATGAAGAAACGCTGGAACCAAGTTGCAGAAGATTACTGTGCAATGGTGACAACCACAAGATCTGAAGACAAGTATAAGAAGAATTGGGACCTTGATCAAGTAATTAGTGTAAGTAATATTTTAATTTATTCAATACAATTACAATTGTAAATGTGACCATCTGTATAATGTCCCACCCAGCAGAAAGACACCCTCTCTAAAAAGTTATGTTTTCATTTTTGCAGAGGAAAGTGGCACATAATAAAAGGGAAAGAACTCAAACAAGAGGAGACCCGGCAAATCTGCAGCCACTGACATCCTTGGAAGAGAGGGTCGCTGCTTTGATGGGTCCTGCCTGGAGAAAGGCAATCACCTCTGCACAAGCTGGGCCCACACTCGAGGGAGAGGGTAAGTCCTGCAAATGCCACAGTCTGGCTTTACTAAATGTTAAGTACTGCGCGGGCTAGCCATGCTTCGGTTCATGGGGATATTTCAGTCAGCTATGCTTCGGTTGATGCAATGGGCTATCATTCATGGTGGTCCTTCAAATCAGCCTGCTGCCTGCACTGTGTGTGCCTATTCATGTCACCCTGCCCTCTGCTGCTAATCATTTGTCTGTTCTGTTATATTTTGCAGAACTTGAAGCTGACCTTAATGATGGAGAAGAAAATTCAGATGAGGATCAGCCTGAACAGGATAACATCTTCGAATCCAACCCTTCAGACCAAGAAAATGGGGGGGGGGGGGGGGCGGGAGGGTGAGGGGATGGAGCTGGATTAAGCCCCCACTGTTTTACTGACTTTGGAGGAGGTGCCGCTCATTGTGGTGATTGCCCCTTCTATAACTAGTGCTTTGTGTGCTGGTAGGACATACCATGATTTCTCAATGTCCGAGGCTGCGGGTCACAATGGTGGGGTGCAGCGAGGCACATCCAGGGCCCCAGCTTCCGAAATTGCAGGTCCCAAGGTTGGGGTGCAGTGAGGCACACCCAGGGCCCCACTGTCCCAGGCTGTGGGTCATAGTGTTGGAGTGCAAGCCACACCTGTAGGAAGGAGGGGAAGGAGAGCTTGACCACGCTCTCCTGAGATACAGGATCTAACAGATGTGGTTCAGATGATGTAATTGAGTAGGGAGAGCATTGGCCCTACCCGCTCACTCCTGGACGCCATCAGTGGGGTGAGTGATGAGGTAGTGGGACTGTCGGGAGAAGTAACAGCAATGACACGAGAAATGGGCAAGATGTCAGTGATCATCAGGGAGGGAATGTCAGAGATAGTGCGAACACTGACACTGACCATGAGGGAGGGAAGGTTGCAGGAAGCTGAGACAGTTTTGCTCAACATGAAGGAGGGAATGTTGCAGGTCATTGATACACTGTCAGGGCGCATGAGGGACAGCATGTTGGAGTTAGCTGCTGCAGTATGGGAACACTGACAGGAGCAACTGTCACTCCCACTCTAATCCCCACACCAGCGTCTGAACAGCCCAAAGCTGGGCCCTCCAACTTGTCACCTGAGTCCACCAACTTGCTGCCTGCCGCCGGCGCCCCCCCCCGGCCCCCTGCCATCAACGGGTGTGCAGTACCCGAGATCTTAAAAAGAATAAGCTTGGTACTAAGCCCAGAACCACTGCGCCACCGCCTGTGGGCAGGGGTGGTGGAGTGTCCAACACCAAGTGCAGCAGGCCGTCTTAGAATAAGGGGGATGAGAGATTGATGCAGCCTTTCTTTGCTGCTGTTGTTGTTGTTATTATTATTGTTGTTACTGTTGTAACTGTTCTCAAATTAAAAGTTTTTTGTAAGTTATGTACATTTACAAGTTTAAAAGTTTGTAAGTGATCTTGAAGTTTTTAAGTGATCTTAAAGAGTGATCTTAAAGTAAAGTTTGATACAAGAATAATTTTATTAAAGTTAAGTACAAAAGAACTGTTTGTTAAACTTTTGAATAAAATATATTTTACATTAAAACTCAATAATTTTGATTATTTGTTCCATTCTTAACACAACTTTAGAACTCAAGAAGAATCATTTCCATTATTTGTTCGATTATTAAAACAACTTTTGAAGTAACCAAGAATAATTTCCATCATTTGTTCCATTACCACAACACATTACGGAACAGCTCCAAACAGTAAACATGGTCCATGTGGAATAGTTGTTACTGAGCCCTCAGGCAGCGGTAAAGTGTTCACGGGTGAGCTGCTGGCGCAAGGCTCGAGCAATCATTAAAGGGGCACGATGGCCCACCCTCCTCCACCATGGTGCTCCAGCCTCAGGCACTTGCATGGCTTCCTCGTCCTCGTCGTCCTCCTCCTCCTGCTCATCGTCTGCACCTTCTGCATCATTATCATCAGACACTCTTACCGCAGGTGGATCTTCCACGACCACGTGCTGCTGCCTCATGATGGCTAAGTTATGCAGCATGCAGCACACAACAGTGAACTGACCGACAATCTCAGGGGAGTAGAGCAAGTAGCCTTCCAAATGGGCCAGGCATCGGAAACATTGTTTCAAGATGCCAATGGTCCTCACTATGATGCTGTGTGTCATAATGTGCGACTTGTTGTATTCACGGTCAGCTTCCGTCCGGGTTACGCGTAGGGGCGTCATGAGCCAGGTAGCAAGGCCGTACCCTTTGTCTCCCAGTAGCCAGCACTGCCCTTCTGGTTGCTGCTGAAACATGGTGGATATAGCGCTGTCACATAGTATGAATGCATTACGGGTGCTCCCAGGGTATCTTAAGAACATTAGAACATAAGAAATAGGAGCAGGAGTAGGCCATATGGCCCCTCAAGCCTGCTCCGTCATTCTATAAGATCATGGCTGGTTGGCATCACGGAGACATGGCTCCAGGGTGACCAAGGCTTGGAACTCAACATCCAAGGGTATTCAACATTTAGGAAGGATAGACAGAAAGGAAAAGGAGGCGGGGTGGCATTGCTGGTTAAAGAGGAAATTAATACAATTGTAAGGAAAGACATTAGCTTGGATGATGTGCAATCGGTATGGGTGGAGCTACGGAATACCAAAGGACAGAAAACGCTAGTGGGAGTTGTGTACAGACCTCCAAACAGCAGTAGTGATGTTGGGGAGGGCATCAAACAGGAAATTAGGGATGCATGCAATAAAGGTGCAGCAGTTATCATGGGTGACCTTAATATGCATATAGATTGGGCTAACCAAACTGAAAACAATACGGTGGAGGAGAATTTCCTGGAGTGCATAAGGGATGGTTTTCTGGACCAATATGTTGAGGAATCAACTAGGGGGGAGGCCATCTTAGACTGGGTGTTGTGTAATGAGAGAGGATTAATTAGCAATCTCGTTGTGTGAGGCCCCTTGGGGAAGAGTGACCATAATATGGTGGAATTCTACATTAGGATGGAGAATGAAACAGCTAATTCAGAGACCATGGTCCAGAACTTAAAGAAGGGTAACTTTGAAGGTATGAGGCGTGAATTGGCTAGGATAGATTGGCGAATGATCCTGAAGGGGTTGATAGTGGATGGGCAATGGCAGACATTTAGAGACCGCATGGATGAACTACAACAATTGTACATCCCTGTCTGGCGTAAAAATAAAAAAGGGAAGGTCGCTCAACCGTGGCTATCAAGGGAAATCAGGCATAGTATGAAAGCCAAGGAATTGGCATACAAATTGGCCAGAAATAGCAGTGAACCTGGGGACTGGGAGAAATTTAGAACTCAGCAGAGGAGGACAAAGCATTTGATTAGGGCAGGGAAAATAGATTACGAGAGGAAGCTTGCAGGGAACATTAAAATGGACTGCAAAAGTTTCTGTAGATATGTAAAGAGAAAAAGATTAGTAAAGACAAACGTAGGTCCCCTGCAGTCAGAATCAGAGGAAGTCATAACTGGGAACAAAGAAATGGCAGACCAATTGAACAAGTACTTTGCTTCGGTATTCACTAAGGAGGACACAAACAACCTTCCGGATATAAAAGGGGTCAGAGGGTCGAGTAAGAAGGAGGAACTGAGGGAAATCCTTATGAGTCAGGAAATTGTGTTGGGGAAATTGATGGGATTGAAGGCCGATAAATCCCCAGGGCCTGATGGACTGCATCCCAGAGTACTTAAGGAGGTGGCCTTGGAAATAGTGGATGCATTGACAGTCATTTTCCAACATTCCATTGACTCTGGATCAGTTCCTATGGAGTGGAGGGTAGCCAATGTAACCCCATTTTTTAAAAAAGGAGGGAGAGAGAAAACAAGGAATTATAGACCGGTCAGCCTGACCTCAGTAGTGGGTAAAATGATGGAATCAATTATTAAGGATGTCATAGCAGTGCATTTGGAAAGAGGTGACATGATAGGTCCAAGTCAGCATGGATTTGTGAAAGGGAAATCATGCTTGACAAATCTTCTGGAATTTTTTGAGGATGTTTCCAGTAGAGTGGACAAGGGGGAACCAGTTGATGTGGTGTATTTGGACTTTCAGAAGGCTTTCGACTAGGTCCCACACAAGAGATTAATGTGCAAAGTTAAAGCACATGGGATTGGGGGTAGTGTGCTGACATAGATTGAGAACTGGTTGGCAGACAGGAAGCAAAGAGTAGGAGTAAATGGGTACTTTTCAGAATGGCAGGCAGTGACTAGTGGGGTGCCGCAAGGTTCTGTGCTGGGGCCCCAGCTGTTTACATTGTACATTAATGATTTAGACGAGGGGATTAAATGTAGTATCTCCAAATTTGCGGATGACACTAAGTTGGGTGGCAGTGTGAGCTGCGAGGAGGATGCTATGAGGCTTCAGAGTGACTTGGATAAGTTAGGTGAGTGGGCAAATGCATGGCAGATGAAGTATAATGTGGATAAATGTGAGGTTATCCCCTTTGATGGTAAAAACAGAGAGACAGACTATTATCTGAATGGTGACAGATCAGGAAAAGGGGAGGTGCAACAAGATCTGGGTGTCATGGTACATCAGTCATTGAAGGTTGGCTTGCAGGTACAGCAGGCGGTAAAGAAAGCAAATGGCATGTTGGCCTTTATAGCGAGGGGATTTGAGTACAGGGGCAGGGAGTTGTTACTACAGTTGTACAGGGCCTTGGTAAGGCCACACCTGGAGTATTGTGTACAATTTTGGTCTCCTAACTTGAGGAAGGACATTCTTGCTATTGAGGGAGTGCAGCGAAGGTTCACCAGACTGATTCCTGGGATGGCGGGACTTACATATCAAGAAAGACTGGATCAACTGGGCTTGTATTTACTGGAGTTCAGAAGAATGAGAGGGGATCTCATAGAAACCGTAAAAATTCTGACGGGTTTAGACAGGTTAGATGCAGGAAGAATGTTCCCAATGTTGGGGAAGTCCAGAACCAGGGGTCACAGTCTAAGGATAAGAGGTAAGCCATTTAGGACCGAGATGAGGAGAAACCTCTTCACCCAGAGAGTGGTGAACCTGTGGAATTCTCTACCACAGAAAGATGTTGAGGCCAATTCACTAAATATATTCAAAAAGGAGTTAGATGTAGTCCTTACTACTAGGGGGATCAAGGTGTATGGTGAGAAAGCAGGAATGGGGTACTGAAGTTGCATGTTCAGCCATGAACTCATTGAATGGCGGTGCAGGCTCAAAGGGCCGAATGGCCTACTTCTGTATCTATTTTCTATGTTTCTATGTTTCTATGTTGATCATGGATACAGCTCCACTTCACCGCCCGCTCCCCATAACTCCTTATCCCCTTATCGTTTAAGAAACTATCTATTTCTGTCTTAAATTTATTCAATGTCCACAGCTCTCTGAGGCAGCGAATTCCACAGATTTACAACACTCTGAGAGAAGAAATTTTTCCTCATCTCTGTTTTACATGGGCGGTCCCTTATTCTAAGATTATTCTAGTTCTAGTGTCCCCCATCAGTGAAAACACCCTCTCTGCATCCAACTTGTCAAGCCCCCTCATAATCTTATTCGTTTCGATAAGATCACCTCTCATTCTTCTGAATTCCAATGAGTAGAGGCACAACCTATGATGCATGTCATTACAGTCGAGTTGTACATTAATGGAGTGGAAGCCTTTTCTTTTCCTGTACATCTCGGAATCCTCTAAAGGTGCTCACAAGGCACTGTGGGTACAGTCAATGCAGTCTTGTATATTTGGGAAGCCAGCAATCCTGGCGAAGTCTACAGCACTGTCATGCAATGCTTGGGCGATCATGGGGAACTTTATGAATTCATTCCTCCACGCATGCAGTGCAGCTGTCACCTGGTGAATGCAGACATGCGTTGCTTGTTGAAAGATGGCACACACACCCCCGTTGTAGCTTGAAATGAGTCGGAGGCATAGAATGAAAGTGCAGCTGTAAACTTCACTTCAACTGACAAAGCTGTCCTTTTGATGCTTCTAAGTTGCAGGTCTGCTTTGACCAACTCACAGGTCTCACTTACAACTTCTTTGCGGAAACGCAACCTTCTAGCACAGTCTGCATCACTCAGGTGGAGGTACGAATGCCTGTCTCGCTATACCCGAGGTGGGTAAGGCCTCCTGCCCAACACCCTACAGGCTCTGATGTTCCTGATGCGATGATGTCAAATCAATTGTCTCCTCCGCAGCACCATGATGCAGAAGGCTCGCACAAGGTATGGCATTGTCAGTATTGCCCCATAATTAAATTTTACCTTTGAAAAAAGATCAAAACAGCAGAAAAGCAGGCAGGACAGGTTCACAGTTCTCTCTCCCCAATGCCTGTATGGATGGATCACACTCAAGATCTTATGACTTCTCCTCTCTCCCCCCTTAACTAATTGCAGTCCTGTGACTTCTCTCCTTCTCTCTCGCCGCCCCCCGCCCCCTACTCATTGCAGTCTTCAGATGCCTTCTGATTGACACCTCACTCCCTGGGCTCAGTGCAGAAGGCTTCCGATCAGCACCTCGCTCTCTCTCTCTCTCCTCGCTCCCCCCATCCCCCCCCCGGCTTGTTTTCCAGCCGAGCCCCGAGCCCCTGTGTCCGGGCGCGGAGCCGATTCTGCTGGCCAGAGCTACTGTAAAGTCCTTACTCTACAGCATGAAACCACACGATGCACATTCCAGGGACAAGGCCACTCTGTGACCTTACTCTTTATTACAGGACTCCAGAAGTGTTGACCCTGCGTGGGACTTCCCTTTATTTACCTGTGTGATCAGGTAAGGATTGTCTCCCACAAGTTCACCCCCTGTGGTCAAGGTGTGCATCTAAGTTGAGTGTATACAGTAATACAGTGGTGTTACATTGTAGTTACAAACATGACATCACCTCCCCCCCCCCCCCGCAAAGTCTTACTGGGATCATAGGTTCAGTCTTTCAAGTGATCTACGCTCCCTCGTGGAGCGCCGCAGTTGGGGCTCTGGTTGTTGGATGCTGTTGTGAGTGTCTGTCACCTGTGGTGATTCCGGCCTGTCCGGGCTGACCGCAGGGATTGTGCATTCTTCTGATTGCTCTTGTTGCACGTTCGCTGACGGTAGTGTGAGCTCCATCTCATGGTCTTCTATAGGTTCCTCCATGTCCATGAAGAACCATTTTTTTTACTTGCTCCAGATGCTTACGGCATATCTAGCCATTGTTGAGTTTTACTACGATGATCCCATTCCCCTCTTTGCCAATTGCAGTACCCTCAAGCCATTTAGGCTCCATGGTGTGATTGAGGACGAATACAGGATCATTTGTTTCTATACATCTCCCCCTTGAATTACGGTCATGGTACTCGTTTTGTGACTTGTGCTTGCCCTCAACTATGTCGGTCAGGACTGGGTGGATGAGGGACAACCGAGTTTTGAGTGTCCATTTCATGAGTAGCTCTGTGGGCGGGACCCCCGTGAGCGAGTGCGGGAGGGATCTATAAGCCAGCAGGAGGCATGATAGGCGGCATTGTAGGGAGGGTCCTTGAATCCTGAGCATACCTTGCTTAATGATTTGGACTGCCCGTTCCGCCTGGCCATTGGAGGCCGGCTTGAACAGCGCAGTCCTGACGTGGTTGATGCCATTGCCTAACATAAACTCCCGGAATTTATAGCTCGTGAAACATGGCCATTGTCACTAACCAGGATGTCCGGCAAGCCATGGGTTGCAAAGATCGCACGTAGGCTTTCCACGATGGTGGATGACGTGCATGAATTCAGGATGATGCACTCGATCTATTTCGAATATGCATCTACTACAATGAGGAACATCTTCCCCATGAACGGGCCCGCGTAGTCAACATGAATGCGTGACCATGGTTTGGTGGGCCAGGGCCACAGGCTGAGCGGAGCCTCCCCGGGGGCATTGCCCAGCTGGGCACAGGTCGTGCACCTGCGAACACAGTGTTCCAGGTCTGAATCAATTCCAGGCCACCAAACGTGTGACCGGGCAATGGCTTTCATCATCACAATGCCTGGTGCTCATTGTGGAGTTCCCTGATGAATGCCTCCCTGCCCTTCTGGGGCATGACTACCCGGCTGCTCCATAGTAGGCAGTTGGCTTGGATGAGAGCTCATCCATCCGCCTGTGGAACGATCTGACCTCCTCAGGTCATGCTCCGTGTGCGGGCGCCCAATCCCCAGTCAGGACACATTTCTTAATCATGGATAGGAGGGGATCTCTGTTTGTCCAGATTTTGATTTGGCGGGCTGTGATGGGGGAGCCCGCACTGTCAAAGGCATCGACAGCCATGACCATCTCAGCGCTTTGCTCAGCTGTCCCCTCGGTGGTGGACAGTGGGAGCCTGCTGAGTGCATCAGCAGTTTTCAGTGCCGGGCTGGTGCAAGATGGAGTAGTCATAAGCAGCTAGCGTGAGGGCCCACCTCAGTATGCGAGCTGATGCGTTGGCATTGACAGCCTTGCTGTCTGACAACAGGGATGTGAGTGGCTTGTGGTCCATCTCTAATTCAAACTTCCTACCGAAGAGGTACTGATGCATTTTTTTTTACACCATAGACACATGCAAGCGCTTCCTTCTCGACCATGCCATATCCCGTTCTGCTTGAGAGAGCGACCTGGAGGCATAAGCCACAGGTTGTAGCTGACCCTCAGCCTTACCCTGCTGCAACACGCACCCAACCCCATAGGACGATGCATCACAAGTCAGAACTAAACAATTACAGGGGTCGTACAGAGTCAACAATTTGTTTGAACAAAGTAGGTTTCGCGCCCGATCAAAAGCCCATCCCTGACAGTCCTCCCAAAACCAATCGCAACCCTTATACAGGAGCACGTGTAGTGGCTCCAACAGAAAGTTGCCGAAATAGTTCAACAGTCCCAGGAATGAACACAGCTCCTGGGTGCTCGTTGAATCGCCTCTGTTTTGGATTCGGTGGGCCGAATCCCATCTGCAGCAACCCTCCTGCCCAGAAATTCAACCTCAGGAGCTAAAAACACACATTTAGACTTCTTGAGTCGCAGGCCTACCCGGTCCAGTCGGCGTAGCACCTCCTCCAGGTTGTGGAGGTGTTCCTCGGTATCTCGACCCATGATGAGGATGTCGTCCTGGAATACGATCGTTCCAGGAATGGATTTAAGCAGGCTTTCCATGTTGCGTTGAAAAATCGCGGCCGCTGATCGAATGCCAAACGGGCACCTGTTAGACGCAAACAGCCCCTTGTGCGTGGTGATGGTGGTCAGTAGTTTGGATTAATCGGCCAGTTCCTGGGTCATATAGGCTGAAGTGAGGTCCAACTTGGTGAACAGCTTGCCGCCTGCCAATGTGGCGAAGAGGTCCTCTGCTCTTGGGAGCGGGTATTGGTCTTGTAGGGACACCCGATTGATGGTGGCCTTGTAGTCACCACAGATCCTGACAGAGCCATCTGCTTTTAAAACGGGAATGATGAGGCTCGCCCAGTCGCTGAATTCAACAGGCGAGATGATGCCCTCTTGCAACAGCCGGTCCCATTCGCTCTCGATTTTTTCCCGCATCACGTACGACCCACTCTGGCTTTGTGGTGCACTGGTCTGGCGTCCGGGGTGATGTGTATCACTACTTTAGTGCCCTTGAAAGTCCCGATGCCCGGTTGAAATAGTGACTCGAATTGTTGTAGGACTTGTGAGCATGAACTTCGCTCCACCAAGGACATTGCGTGAACATCCCACCATTTCCAGTTCATCTCGGCTAACCAGCTCCTCCCCAACAGAGCGGGACCATTGCCCGGGACAATCCAGAGTGGCAGCCGGTTCACTAACCCATTATGTGTGACAGCAATCATTTCACTGCCTAGCACCGGAATTATTTCCTTGGTGTAAGTCCGTAATTGTGTCTCAATACGTTCTAATTTGGGTCTACTGGCTTTGAGTGGACATAGCTTCTCGAATTGCTGAATGCCCATGCGTGACTGGCTGGCCCCAGTGTCCAGCTCCATGCGTACTGAGATGCTGTTCAACAAAACCCTCATCACCATTAGTGGAGATTTGGTGTATGAACTGTGAATATTTGCCGCATGGACCCGCTGAACCTCGGCATCCATCGATTTGCCCCAAAAGTCATCCTGCCTCACAGAACCCTCTTCTGCTCCATCTGTCTCATATATCAGACTGGTTGCAGGTTTTCTACACATTCTAGCTAAATGGCCACTGAGATTGCAGTTTCTGCAGACAAATTGTTGAAATCTGCAAGATCTGGTTGAGTGTTTTCCCCCACACCTCCAGCATGAGTTAAAGTTTCCATTGTTGGGAACAAAGGGACTATGGCCAGGAATTTCGCGCTGACTGTCCCTTTGACTGCTCTTAAGTACCCTATTAGTGGGGGTCAATGGCCCCATCCCGGGCCGCATTGTCCACTGTGATGGCGTAAATATCCGTTCAGCCTGCCATTTTCTCTGTTGAGATCCTGCTCTGGGATCTATTGCTGCCTGGTAAATGTCGGACTGCCCCTATCTGCCTGCGGGGCTCTGAGTAGCATTTATGATGTTGACTCCCTGATCCATCGCCGCGTTAGAAGCAGAATTTCGTGCGTAAATCATTTTCGTCTCTTCCTCCCCCAGCATAAAAGTTTGAGCTAACAACTCTGCCGCTTCCAAGGTCAAGTCCTTGGTCTCAATTAACTTGCGAAAAATTCCCGCATGACCGATACCCTCGATGAAGAAGTCCCTTAGCATTTTCCTCCTGCAGGCGTCTGTGAACTTACAGAGGCTGGCTAAACGCCGGAGGTCCGCTACAAAGTCCGGTATGCTCTGTTCTTCACGACGTCGGTGGGTGTAGAATCGGTGCCGAGCCATGTGTATGCTACTCGCCGGCTTGAAGTGCTCCCCGATTAATTTGTTGAGCTCTTCAAAGGTTTTGTCCAATGACTTTTTGGGTGCCAGTAAGTCCTTCATGAGCGCATAAGTCTTTGGCCCGCAGCTGGTCAGGAGATGAGCCCATCGCTTGTCGGCCGCTGCATCCCCTAGCCAGTCTTTAGTTACGAAGCTTTGCTGAAACCTCTCTGCAAAATTGTCCCAGTCTTTCCCAACACAGTACCGTTCCTCTGTGCTACTGGTGGCCATTCTCATGTGTCGTGAATTCCCATTTCTCGTCGCCAATGTAAAGTCCTTACTCTGCAGCATGAAACCACATGAGGCACATTCCAGGGACAAGGCCACTCTGTGACCTTACTCTTTATTACAGGACTCCAGAAGTGATGACCCTGCGTGGGACCTCCCTTTATATACCTATGTGACAAGTTCACCCCCTGTGGTCAAGGTGTGTATCAAAGTTGAGTGTATACAGTAATACAGTGGTGTTACATTGTAGCTACAAACATGACAGCTACAACCCTCCAGCCCTGCTTCAAGACATTCGGTGGTGGCTTGTGAGTGAGTAAAAAAAAGAGAAAACTTTTGAAATTCAACAAACTTCCATCTACTACGTTGACAGGTGAAAAAAGTTGAACTTTACTATTTATTTTTACGGTGTCCTTGACTCCCTCTAAAATCTTTGCTTGTAAAACAATGTTGTCTTTCACCACCGATTTGTCAATGTGCACTGGTTTTCTTAAGTGCCCAGAATGTTTTTCGAGCGTGGTCACATATGCCAATCTAGGAGGAAAAAATGTTGTCAAAACTGCAACAAATTATAAACACCGGCGCAGACATGAGGGAACGCCCTCTATGACGTCAAAAAAAACTGGCCTCGAAAAATCGTAACTAAATCAGTTATGCCAGCACAGATCGCCGGGGGAAACATTGAAAAAAACAAATACACCAAAAAAAATAGTGCGCGCCAAATAGACAGCGCCAATGACCTGGGTAAATTGAGCCCATAGATTTTTGTTTCCCCATCATATGCATTGTTCAGTTACAAAAATTAAATTAAATTGATTGCCTAGCTACAGTATTTTGACCCTCATTACATTATATTCAAAACAGGATGGATGGCACAGCTGGTTTGTAATTTATTCACGGTTTAACTACAAAGGGGGCGAAATTCAATTCATTTGCGCCTCCCATTAAGTGTGAAGTGTCTCCCAGTGTGCAGTGCTGCGGAGATGTCCGCCCTGGTAGTGCTCCAAGAAGGAAGTGGAATACTTGATTTAGCACTCCACTTCCATCTGGGAGCGCTAAATCAAATTTTTGTGAGAGGGGAAACTTTAGATCCTGGTGCTAAGTTTACCCCTCTCAAATGGGTCAGTAATGAATTTTTCTCCCAAATAGTTAATAATAAAAAATCCTGTTTGGTTATGCTTCTTAAGTCTGGGGGCTATCATGGTTGATGTTGGATCTTTTTCAGTACAAAAATGAATATAAATCTAATTGATAGCTTGGGAGAACTTCCTAAATGTTTCCACTAATTAAGGTATTGGGCAAAGAAAGAAATAAAGCACTTATGTAGCATCTTTCGCAATCTCATGATGTCCCAAAGCACTTTACAACCAATTGTAAATTACTTTGAAGTGTAGCCACTGTTGTAACCAGGACACCAGGGAAACTCCCCCGCTCTTCTTCACATAGTGTCGTGGGATCTTTTACATCCGCCTGAGAGAGCAACCATCTGGTTGAATGTCTCATCTCCCTGATTATTGCACTGAGGCGTCAGCCTAGATTATGCACTCAAATGTCTAGAGTGGGGCTTGAACCCACTGCCCTCCTGACCCTGAGGTCAAAGGCTACCACTGAGCCAAGAATGACACCAAGTAACCGAGCCATAAAGATCAGACAGGTCCCACATTTTAATGCTTAGGTTGAATTAGCTAGATGATGGTAGGAACTCGATAATTGACTTGCGATTTAGGGAGGGGAAATTCAACCAGATTTCACACACCTGGTCACTGATGGATATGCACATGTGTGCTTGAGAGTCGTGACGCTGGTGCCTTTTCCCTCACAGTCAATCACTCTGCTAGCATACACATGAAGAATGGTCACTTGGGCAGGTAAAGAAGAGGAACTAGTAAGCATGGCATTGTCAAGCAATAAAGAATCAAAGAGCCGGAGGGGAGAAAATTGAGAGTAAAAGAAGCAGGGAAAAAAATTCTGTCTGATTTTGATTATTTTTTTATGTAGCAGAGCAAGAAATCTATGTTATAGTTAAGATAATTGAAGAAACCGATAACTGTCCTATCATCCATAAATTGTACTGAGATTGAAATACTTAAGATAGAGATAGGTAGTGTTACAAGTTTTGCAATACAATTCCAAGATTCCAAGGAGTATGTCAAAGTAGTAAACAACTTCCCTTTCACTTATATTTCATAGACTCTTGCATACCTCCAGAACCACAGCCCCATTCTTATGGCCATCTGCTATTATGGACTGCATTGCGTAATTTAAGTGCAAGCATTCGGGTCACTGCTCAACTTAAGATATAAACATATAGTCAAAATAGTAATTGAAATATAATTCTTTGTACAAGCATAATTAGAAACCTGGGCATCAAATATTCCAGGTCCATGCGAATTGTAATTCTTGGAAAAACCAAATTTAATCAAACTACTGAAAATAATCCTTTAGAGACAGTGAAGCATGTCAAGAGTTTAAACATTTTGGTGTATATTGCAATAATGTTTACTGCTGTTTTGTTATCTGCATGAATGTCATGAATTGTAACCAGTACTCCAGGTGGGGCCTAACCACAGCACTGCAGATACGGACTGACCATAGCAGTATCGGACCAGGCTGACCACAGCATTGCAGGAGGAGCCTGATCACAGCACTGGAGGTAGGGTCCGATCACAGCACTGCAGGTAAGGCCTGATCACAGCACTGGAGGTAAGGCCAGATCACAGCACTGGAGGTAAGGCCTGATCACAGCACTGGAGGTAAGGCCTGATCACAGCACTGGAGGTAAGGCCTGATCACAGCACTGGAGGTAAGCCCTGATCACAGCACTGGAGGTAAGGCCTGATCACAGCACTGGAGGTAAGGCCTGATCACAGCACTGGAGGTAAGGCCTGATCACAGCACTGGAGGTAAGCCCTGATCACAGCACTGCAGGTAAGGCCTAATCACAGCACTGGAGGTAAGGCCTAATCACAGCACTGGAGGTAAGCCCTGATCACAGCACTGGAGGTAAGGCCTGATCACAGCACTGGAGGTAAGGCCTGATCACAGCACTGGAGGTAAGGCCTGATCACAGCACTGGAGGTAAGGCCTGATCACAGCACTGGAGGTAAGCCCTGATCACAGCACAGCAAGTAGGGCCTGATCACAGCACTGCAGGTAAGGCCTAATCACAGCACTGCAGGTAAGGCCTGATCACAGCACCAGAGGTAAGGCCTAATCACAGCACTGGAGGTAAGGCCTTATCACAGCACTTCAGGTAAGGCCTAATCACAGCACTGGAGGTAAGGCCTGATCACAGCACTGGAGGTAAGGCCTAATCACAGCACTGCAGGTAAGGCCTGATCACAGCACTGCAGGTCAGGCCTAATCACAGCACTGGAGGTAAGGCCTGATCACAGCACTGGAGGTAAGGCCTAATCACAGCACTGCAGGTAAGGCCTAATCACAGCACTGGAGGTAAGGCCTGATCACAGCACTGGAGGTAAGCCCTGATCACAGCACTGCAGGTAAGGCCTGATCACAGCACTGGAGGTAAGGCCTGATCACAGCACTGGAGGTAAGGCCTGATCACAGCACTGCAGGTAAGGCCTAATCACAGCACTGGAGGTAAGGCCTGATCACAGCACTGGAGGTAAGGCCTGATCACAGCACTGGAGGTAAGGCCTGATCACAGCACTGCAGGTAAGGCCTGATCACAGCACTGAAGGTAGTGTCTGGCCACAGAACTGAAGGTGGGCTCTGACCACAGCACTGACTAACGGACTGAAGGTGGAGCTTTCTCAATTGATCTGAGAAGTAATTATTCAGGAAACATTATATAAGAGACATAACTAAAAATAAAAATAATGAACCAAGAGACCTGCTGCGAGAGTTATTAACAATTTGACAATTATAAAATGTGTGGGCCAACAGTTGGTTACATACTGCTTCATGGTGAGGGTTGAAGAAAATTGGTGTTAAGTTATTACACTCGGATAGGACAGGAAATATTGATACACAGACAGCTGCTGATAGTTATATTTTGTAACCTAAACAACATCAAGATATAAAATGTGCCAATGACATCAAACTGTGTGGCTGTGTGATTAACTTAGGGGAATTCAAAGGGTTCTCATTCAATTAAGTGGATGAGCTAAGGAACTGCAAATGGAATTTAATGTATTTAAATCTAAGGCCATACAAACTGCCACAAGAAACATGTAAACAGTAATAGCTGTCCATTGAAAAAGGCGGAGGAACAAAAGATTTGGGGTCTGATTATTGACAGTTAACTTGCTGACAGTGTGGTTTGGCAAGTACGATGTTACATTTCTTACTTAAGCCCATATTTGGAATACAGTAAGCAGTTTCTTGCACTATACCTTTAAAAAGACATTGATGCATTGAAGAGAGTTTAGCGAAAAGCCACAAGGATAACACTGAGTTATTAGGGAGGGCTGACAGAGCTGAGCTTGTTCTCACTGAAGAAAAGAAGATTAAGATGAGTGATCTCAGTGAGAAGCTTATTTAATTTAAACTGTGCTCTCAGAGCTGGAGGATGATTAGAAATTGGTACGCTTTCAGCAAGCCCAAGAGATCAGAGAAGCCTTGTCTTGCCACAGAATAGGTGTAGAAATGTGAAGTAGAATCTCATCAAATGTAAATAATGGTGTGTCAATCAACTCCGTTAGCAAGGTTCCTGATGACTATCTGGGTAAGAATGGAAGTGAACACTACAGGGATAAGGACACACACAGATGTCAAATATTTTATGAAACACTTTAAGCTGCAGCCTCCTGAGATCATAGAAAACAACTGATCAGAGTTGAATGATGCACATTGTAATGTTAGATTGCTAGCTTGAGTTTCCACTTCATTATTTTCCAGGGTCACTTTTACCTTGCTGAGAAGTTAAGGTGGGAATTCATCATCGCCAGGAGATTAACAAAATCCATAAGAGAGTAAGTTCTCTAGGAGATTCTGGAAGGAATGGGCTGAATGGACCAAATAGAAATATCATGGGAGGAAGACAATTGTTCAAATATGAACAAAGGAGGGTAAAGAACAAGCTTAGAAACATAGAAACATAGAAAATAGGTGCAGGAGCAGGCCATTCAGCCCTTCGAGCCTGCAACGCCATTCAATGAGTTCATGGCTGAACATGAAACTTCAGTACCCCCTTCCTGCTTTCACGCCATACCCCTTTATCCCCCGAGTAGTAAGGACTTCATCTAACTCCCTTTTGAATATATTTAGTGAATTAGCCTCAACTACTTTCTGTGGTAGAGAATTCCACAGGTTCACCACTCTCTGGGTGAAGAGGTTTCTCCTCATCTCGGTCCTAAATGGCTTACCCCTTATCCTTAGACTGTGACCCCTGGTTCTGGACTTCCCCAACATTGGGAACATATTTCCTGCATCCAACCAGTCCAAACCCGTCAGAATTTTAAACGTTTCTATGAGGTCCCCTCTCACTCTTCTGAACTCCAGTGAATACAAGCCCAGTTGATCCAGTCTTTCTTGATAGGTCAGTCCCACCATCCCGGGAATCAGTCTGGTGAATCTTCGCTGCACTCCCTCAATAGCAAGAATGTCCTTCCTCAAGTTAGGAGACCAAAACTGTACACAATACTCCAGGTGTGGCCTCACCAAGGCCCTGTACAACTGTAGCAACACCTCCCTGCCCCTGTACTCAAATCCCCTCGCTATGAAGGCCAACATGCCATTTGCTTTCTTAACCGCCTGCTGTACCTGCATGCCAACCTTCAATGACTGATGTACCATGACACCCAGGTCACATTGCACCTTCCCTTTTCCTAATCTGTCACCATTCAGATAATAGTCTGTCTCTCTGTTTTTACCACCAAAGTGGATAACCTCACATTTATCCACATTATACTTCATCTGCCACGCATTTGCCCACTCACCTAACCTATCCAAGTCACTCTGCAGCCTCATAGCATCCTCCTCGCAGCTCACACTGCCACCCAACTTAGTGTCATCCGCAAATTTGCAGATACTACATTTAATCCCCTCGTCTAAATCATTAATGTACAATGTAAACAGCTGGGGCCCCAGCACAGAACCTTGCGGTACCCCACTAGTCAATGCCTGCCATTCTGAAAAGTACCCATTTACTCCTACTCTTTGCTTCCTGTCTGACAACCAGTTCTCAATCCACGTCAGCACACTACCCCCAATCCCATGTGCTTTAACTTTTCACATTAATCTCTTGTGTGGGACCTTGTCGAAAGCCTTCTGAAAGTCCAAATATACCACATCAACTGGTTCTCCTTTGTCCACTTTACTGGAAACATCCTCAAAAAATTCCAGAAGATTTGTCAAGCATGATCTCCCTTTCACAAATCCATGCTGACTTGGACCTATCATGTCACCATTTTCCAAATGCGCTGCTATGACATCCTTAATAATTGATTCCATCATTTTACCCACTACTGAGGTCAGGCTGACCGGTCTATAATTCCCTGCTTTCTTTCTCCCTCCTTTTTTAAAAATTGGGGTTACATTGGCTACCCTCCACTCCATAGGAACTGATCCAGATTCAATGGAATGTTGGAAAATGACTGTAAATGCATCCGCTATTTCCAAGGCCACCTCCTTAAGTACTCTGGGATGCAGTCCATCAGGTCCTGGGGATTTATCGGCCTTCAATCCCATCAATTTCCCCAACACAATTTCCCGACTAATAAAGATTTCCCTCAGTTCCTCCTCCTTACTAGACCCTCTGACCCCTTTTATATCCGGAAGGTTGTTTGTGTCCTCCTTAGTGAATACCGAACCAAAGTACTTGTTCAATTGGTCTGCCATTTCTTTGTTCCCCGTTATGACTTCCCCTGATTCTGACTGCAGGGGACCTACGTTTGTCTTTACTAACCTTTTTCTCTTTACTTCCCTATAGAAACTTTTGCAATCCGCCTTAATGTTCCCTGCAAGCTTCTTCTCGTACTCCATTTTCCCTGCCCTAATCAAACACTTTGTCCTCCTCTGCTGAGTTCTAAATTTCTCCCAGTCCCCAGGTTCGCTGCTATTTCTGGCCAATTTGTATGCCACTTCCTTGGCTTTAATACTATCCCTGATTTCCCTAGATAGCCACGGTTGAACCACCTTCCCTTTTTTATTTTTACGCCAGACAGGAATGTACAATTGTTGTAAATCATCCATGCGGTCTCTAAATGTCTGCCATTGCCCATCCACAGTCAACCCCTTAAGTATCATTCACCAATCTATCTTAGCCAATTCACGCCTCATACCTTCAAAGTTACCCTTCTTTAATTCTGGACCATGGTCTCTGAATTAACTGTTTCATTCTCCATCCTAATGCAGAATTCCACCATATTATGGTCACTCTTCCCCAAGGGGCCTCGCACAATGAGATTGTTAATTAATCCTCTCTCATTACACAAGCTTGCATTTATATAGCTCCTTTCACCACCTCAAGATCTCCAAAATGGTTTATAGCCAATGAAGTACTTTTGAAGTGTAGTCACTGTTGTAATGTATGAAAACACAGCATCCAATTTATACACAGCAAGGTTCCACAAACTGCAATGCAATAATGATCAGACAATCTGTTTTTTGTAATGTTGTTTGAGAGATAAATATTGACAGGCCACTGCAGAGATCCAATACTCTTCTTCGAATAGGGCCATGGCATCTTTTACATCCACCTGCGAGGGCAAACGGGGCTTTGATTTAATCTTTCATCTCAAAGACGGGCATCTCCAACAGTGCAGCACTTCCTCAGTAGTACACTAGGTTATGTGATCAAATCACTGGAATGGGACTTGAACCTACAATTATCTGACTAGGAGACAAAGCTGATACTTAACTGAGGGTATGAGGTAAGTAAAGACTGCGGCACTTTGGTTGATTTATTCTGGTGGGGAAATATAAAAACTTTTTGTAGAATTTTTTCTTAGAACACGAAATGAGCTCATTGAGTTCCTATTGATTTCATTGTACGTGGTCTGTGAAAGAAACAGATCAGCCTTCACTTACTATTATATAGGTAAACCTGTAAATATAATGTTTAACCACCAGAGGGCTCGTCCCCTGGAGTTCCAAGGGATCCCACAATCTGGCTGGAGAGGCACTCTAGAGACCTGTAATAAAGGACTACTGCCACACCTTACTTTGAGCTTGCAGTATCTGGTCAGATTCTTTATTCAAGTCATAACAACTGGTGACGAGATACAGATAACGAACCCCACCGTAACAATGCACAGAACCATGGGTATCCTGGAGAAATTTTAGGAGGGAGATGATTGGGAAACCTTCGTGGAGCAACTCAACCAATACTTCGTGGCCAACGAGCTGAAGGAGAAGCGAACGCTGCCAAATGAAAGGCTCACCGTTTGCGTGGCATCAACATATTGCCTCATGAAAAATCTGCTCGCTCCAGCGAAACTCACAGAGAAGTCATACGATGATTTGTGCATACTGGTCCGGGAGCATCTAAACCCAAAGGAAAGCGTTCTGATGGCGAGGTACCAGTTCTACACGTACAAGATGTCTGAAGGCCACGAAGTGGCGAGCTACGTCGCCGAGCTAAGGCGCCTTGCAGGATATTGTGAATTTGAAGGACACTTGGAGCACAGACCCCAACTTTGAGCAAAGCCATAGTGATAGCCCAGGCGTTCATTGCCACCAGTGACAATACCAAACAAATCTCTCAGCACCAACGAGTGTTGCTGCAAGTACTGTGAACAAAATAATGTTGTTTTCGAATCGTAATGTACAGGACGGATTCACATGCCTGCAGCTGCACATGCGCAGATGTCTCAGAGTCCACTATCAAGGGTGGTGAATGCAAGGCCATTAACACCTTGTTAGCGCTGCGGGGGTGATCATCGTTTCCATTCATGCCACTTCAAAGGATACGTTTGCAAAGGCTATGGAACATAGAAGCATAGAAAATAGGTGCAGGAGTAGACCATTCAGCCCTTCGATCCTGCACCACCATTCAATAAGATCATGGCTGATCATTCAACTCAGTATCCCTTTCCTGCTTTCTCTCCATATCCCTTGATCCCTTTAGCCGTAAGGGCCATATCCAACTCCCTCTTGAATATATCTAATGAACTGGCATCAACAATTCTCTGCAGAAGAGAATTCCACAGGTTAACAATTTTCTGCATGAAGAAGTTTCTCCACATTCGGTTCTAAATGGATTATCCCTTATCCTTAGACTGTACCCCTGGCTCTGAACGCCCCCAACATCGGGAACATTTTTCTTGCATCTAACCTGTCCAGTCCTGTCAGAATGTTATATGTTTCGATGAGATTCCCTCTCATTCTTCTAAACTCCAGTGTATAAAGGCCCAGTTGATCCAATCTCTCCTCATATGTCAGTCCAGCCATCCCTGGAATCAGTCTGGTGAACCTTCGCTGCACTCCCTCTATAGCAAGAACGTCCTTCTTCAGATTAGGAGACCAAAACTGAACACAATATTCCAGGTGAGGTCTCACCAAGGCCCTGTACAGCTGCAGCAAGACCGCCCTGCTCCTATACTCACATTTCCTAGCTATGAAGGCCAACATGCCATTCCACACCGCCTGCTGCACCTGCATGCCAACCTTCAATGACTGATGTACCATGACACCCAGGTCTTGTTGCACCTCCCCTTTTCCTAATCTGCCGCCATTCAGATAATATTCTGCCTTCGTGTTTTTGCCACCAAAGTGGATAACCTCACATTTATCCACATTATACTGCATCTGCCATGCATTTGCCCACTCACCTTACCTGCCCAAGTCAACCTGCAGCCTCTTAGCATCCTCCTCAGAGCTCACACTGCCACCCAGCTTAGTGTCATCTGCAAACTTGGAGATATTACATTCATTCCTTCATCTAAATCATTAATGTATATTGTAAATAGCTGGTGTCCCAACACTGAGCCCTGAGGCACTCCACTAGTCACTACCTGCCATTCTGAAAAGGACCCGTTTATCCCGACTCTCTGCTTCCTGTCTGCCAACCAGTTCTCTATCCACATCAGTACATTACCCCCAATACCATGAGCTATAATTTTGCACACCAATCTCTTGTGTGGGACCTTGTCAAATGCCTTTTGAAAGTCCAAATACACCACATCCACTGGTTCTCCCTTGCCAACTCTACTAGTTGCATCCTCAAAAAATTCCACAAGATTTGTCAAGCATGGTTTCCCTTTCATAAATCATGCTGACTTGGACCGATCCTGTCACTGCTTTTCAAATGAGCTGCTATTTCATCTTTAATAATTGATTCCAACATTTTCCCCACTACTGATGTCAGGCTAATCGGTCTATAATTCCCCGTTTTCTCTTTCCCTCCTTTTTAAAAAGTGGTGTTACATTAGCTAACCACAGTCCATAGGAACTGATCCAGAATCGATAGACTGTTGGAAAATGATCACCAATGCATCCACTATTTCTAGGGCCACTTCCTTAAGTACTCTGGGATGCAGACTATCAGGCCCTGGGGATTTATCGGCCTTCAATCCCATCAATTTCCTGAACACAATTTCCCGCCTAATAAGGATTTCCTTCAGTTCCTCCCTCTCGCTAGACCTACTGTCCCCTAGTATTTCCGGAACATTATTTGTGTCTTCCTTCGTGAAGACGGAATCAAAGTATTTGTTCAATTGGTCTGCCATTTCTTTGTTCCCCATTATAAATTCACCTGATTCTGACTGCAAGGGATCTACATTTGTCTTTACTAATCTTTTCCTCCTCATATATCTATCAAAGCTTTTGCAGTCAGTTTTTATGTTCCCAGAAAGCAACAATGGGACACCTTCAACGTATGTGCAGGCGAACTGCAAACCTTGCTAATCCTGCAAACCATCATGTTGCAGAGGAGGACAGATCCACGGTGGATCACGACGAACCAGAGCCTCAGACTGAGTAGGCAGAGGTATATGGGGTGCACACATTTACCACAAAGTGTCCCCCGATAATGCTGAAAGTTGAATTAAATGGACTCCCAGTGTCAATGGAGCTGGACACGGATGCGAGCTAGTCCAGAATGAGCAAAAAGACTTTTGATAAATTGTGGTGCAGCAAGGCCTCAAGGCCAGTCCTGGCTCATGTTCGTACTAAACTGCGAATGTACACAAAGGAGCTGATTCCCGTAATCGGCAGTGCTACCGTAAAGGTCTCCTACGATGGAATGGTGCACAATTTACGACCCTGGGTGGTACCGGGCGATGGCCACGCTGTTCGGCAGAAGCTGGCTGGGAATGATATGCTGGAACTGGGATGAGGTCCGAGCACTCTCATCCGTCAACGACACTTCATGTGCCCAGCTCCTAAACAAGTTCTCCTCGCTGTTCGAACCAGGCATCAGGAAGTTTCAAGGAGCAAAAGAGCAGATCCACTTGATTCCAGGGGTAAGACCCATCCATCACAAGGTGAGAGTGGTACCATACATGATGCGAGAGAGGGTGGACAGCGAGCTGGTCAGGCTGCAATGAGAGTGCATCATTTTGCCAATCGAATTCAACGAGTGGGCCAGTCGATTGTTCCAGTCCTCAAGGAAGACGGCACCGTCAGAATCTGTGGTGATTACAAAGTAACTATCAATTGTTTCTCCCTGCAGGATCAATACCCGCTACCAAAGGCAGACAACCTATTTGCGATGCTGGCAGGAGGAGAAACGTTCATGAAGCTGTACTTGACCTCGGCCGACATGACGCAGGAGCTGGAGGAATCATCGAAGGGCCTCACCTGCATCAACATGCACAAAGGTCTCTACATTTACAACAGATGCCCGTTTGGGATACGATCGGCCGCGCCAATATTCCAGAGGAACATGGAAAGCTTGCTGAAGTCAGTCCCGTGCACCAAGGTCTTCCAGGATGACATCTTGGTTACAGGTCGGGACACCGTCGAGCACCTGCAGAACCTGGAAGAGGTTCTTAGTCGTCTTAATCATGTGGGGCTCAGGTTAAAACGCTCGAAGTGCATTTTTCTGGCAGTTGAAGTGGAGTTGCTGGGGAGAAGAATCGCGGTGGATGGCATCAGGCCCACTGATTCGACGACGGAGGCAATCAAGAACGCACCGAGACCACAGAACACGACGGAGCAGCGGTCGTTTCTAGGACTCCTGAACTACTTTGGTAACTTCTTACCGGGTCTTAGAACATAGAAACATAGAAACATAGAAAATAGGTGCAGGAGTAGGCCATTCGGCCCTTCGAGCCTGCACTGCCATTCAATAAGATCATGGCTGATCATTCCCTCAGTACCCCTTTCCTGCTTTCTCTCCATACCCCTTGATCCCTTTAGCCATAAGGGCCATATCTAACTCTCTCTTGAATATATCTAATGAACTGGCATCAACAACTCTCTGCAGCAGGGAATTCCCCAGGTTAACAACTCTCTGTGTGTAGAAGTTTCTCCTCATCTCAGTCCTAAATGCCCTACCCCTTATCCTAAGACTGTATCCCCTGGTTCTGGACTTCTCCAACATCGGGAACATTCTTCCCGCATCGAACCTGTCCCGTCCCATCAGAATCTTATACGTTTCTATGAGATCCCCTCTCATTCTTCTAAACTCCAGTGTATAAAGGCCCAGTTGATCCAGTCTCTCCTCATATGTCAGTCCAGCCATCCCTGGAATCAGTCTGGTGAACCTTCGCTGCACTCCCTCCATAGCAAGAACGTCCTTCCTCAGATTAGGAGACTAAAACTGAACACAATATTCCAGGTGAGGCCTCACCAAGGCCCTGTACATTTGCACTAAGACCTCCCTGCTACTATACTCAAATCCCCTAGCTATGAAGGCCAACATGCCATTTGCCTTCTTCACCGCTTGCTGCACCTGCATGCCAACTTTCAATGATTGATGAACCATGACACCCAGGTCTCGTTGCACCTCCCCTTTTCCAAATCTGCCGCCATTCAGATAATATTCTGCCTTCGTGTTTTCTGCCACCAAAGTGGATAACCTCACATTGATCCACATTATACTGCATCTGCCATGCATTTTCCCACTCACCTAACCTGTCCAAATCACCCTGCAGCCTCTTTGCATCCTCCTCACAGCTCACACCACCACCCAGTTTCGAGTCATCTGCAAACACTGTTAGAAGCACTGCACTCTTTATTGCATAAAGAAGATGAATGGGTATGAGATAAAAGCTAAGAAAATGCCGTTGAGAAAGCTAGGAAACTGTTGTGCTCAAACAAATTGCTTGTGTTGTACGATCCATGTGAGCGTTTGGTATTAGCATGTGATGTGTCGTCAAATGGTGTCAGGTGCATATTGCAACAAGCTAATGAATCTTAACACTTAGTCTGTGCTTTCTTAGATTCATATGATTCCTACACACCAATAGAATTGGAAACTTGGAGTTAGTGAGATATGGGAAAAGATGAGAGTCTGATGTTTTGATGTTTGTAAGTTAGCAGCTCAACATACCTGAAGGATATAACTTTCTGTTCCGTGCTTCCCCAATGCTCTTTCTTTATTTAACAGAAAAGCTAAAGATAAATTCTAATGTACTATTATTCATTATTACTGACGTAGCTTTAATACGAGGAAAATCATTATAAGGGAGATTAATTTCACTATAAACAGTAGGGGAAATCTTTCCCCATATCTATTTCCCAGTGGTAAAGAAGTCGGAAGAGATCAAGTTATATTCATATTTTGAAGTGGATAAAAAATAAGTATTATCAATGAGTAAAATGTGAATCTTCTTTCTAATTAGTGACTCACATATGAAATCGAACAGGTACTTTGCTCTTAAATTTTTCTCGAACAATCTCCTTTGCAATCTGTGATATACAATCCGCACAATACCAATCAATCCTTTTGTCCTGAAAATGGTTGCATTGATGCTTCCTTTTGGATTCTCATATATTAGAACTATCCATGGAAAGTGTATCTGAGCTTTGTATAATGCAGCTTTGAAAGTGCCGTGGTATTTTCAAATAGGTTTCTTTGGCTCTGACAGAGTCTGTAGGACCAATCTTCTATTATTATAAACTGAATAAAACCATCAGGTCTGTTAAGAGCCATAATCAGGAACTCACTTATGAGTTCAAGTATTTGAAACAAATGAAGCTGTGTAAATGGAACAGTCTGCATGAGAAATCGAGTGCTTCTTTCATAAAGTGGCGAGCTCAGCAGTAGTTTTTGACTTGCATGTCACATTCTCCATTTGCAGCAAGGTCATAGGCTACTTCCCGTCTGCCCCCTTAGGTGGGTGTAAAAGATCCCATGATTCTATTCAAAGATTAACAGTGGAATTCTACCTGGTGTTCTGGACAATATTTATCCCTCAACCAACATCACTGAAAAAAAATAGATGAGATTTTGGGCACAATCGGTGATTCTTGCACAAATCGAGGAGGAGCGGGAGTCCGGGAGAGGCCTATAAAAGGCCCAATGTCGGAGGGAGAGCGGTGAGTCGAGGAGGAGCGAGAGTCCCCGGCGGGGGAGGCCTATAAAAGGCCCAACGTCGGAGGAGAAGCGGTGAGTCGAGGAGGAGCCAGCTCGTGCAGGGAGAGAAGGCAAAAAAGAAGTAAAAAGAAATCGAAGGTGACTTCACAGCCAAGGGGGTAAGTGATTGGCTGCTGATCATTGAGTAGTTTTTCTTCTTTTTCTTTTCCTTTATCAGTAAGAAACCTTTGGCATTGTTGCCAAATTAAATTAATTAAGGGTTAAGTCATGGCAGGAGAGCCCAGACCTGTGTCATGCTCCTCCTGTGCTATGTGGGAAGCCAGGGACGCTTCCTGTGTCCCTGACGACTACATGTGCGGGAAGTGTATCCAACTGCAGCACCTGACAGACCACATTGCAGCACTGCAGCCGTGCATGGATTCACTTTGGAGCATCCGCGATGCTGAGGATGTCATTAATAGCACGTTGAGTGAGTTGGTCACATCACAGGTAAAGGTTACTCAGGTAGATAGAGAATGGGTGACCATCAGGCAGAGCAGTGGAAGGAAGGTAGTGCAGGGGTCCCCTGCGGTCATTCTTCTCCAAAAGAGATACACCGCCTTGGGTGATGTTGGGGGGGGATGACTCACCAGGGGAGGGTAGCAGCAGCCAAGTTCATGGCACCGTGGGTGGCTCTGCTGCACAAGAGGGCAGCAAAAAGAATTGGAGAGCTATTGTGGTAGGGGATTCTATTGTAAGGGGAATAGATGGATGTTTCTGCGGCCGCAATCGAGACTCCAGGATGGTATGTTGCCTCCCTGGTGCAAGGGTCAAGGATGTGTCAGAGCGGCTGCAGGACATTTTGGAGGGGGAGGGTGAACAGCCAGTTGTCGTGGTGCATATAGGTACCAAATATCTAGGTAAAAAACGGGATGAGGTCCTACAAGCTGAATTTAGGGAGCGAGGAGTTAAATTAAAAAGTAGGACCTAAAAGGTAATAATCTCAGAATTGCTACCATTGCCACATGCTAGTCAGAGTAGGAATTGCAGGATAGCTAAGATGAATACGTGGCTTGAGGAATAGTGCAAGAGGGATGGATTCAAATTCCTGGGACATTGGAACCGGTTCTGGGTGAGGTTGGACCAATACAAACTGGACAGCCTGCACCTGGGCAGGACTGGAACCAATGTCCTAGTGGGAGTATTTGTTAGTGCTGTTGGGGAGGGGTTAAACTAATGTGGCAGGGGGATGGGAACCTATGGAGGGAGACAGAGGGAAGTAGAATGGTGGCAGAAGCAAAAGATAGAAAGAAGAAAAGTAAAAGTGGAGAGCAGGGAAACCCAAAGCAAAAATCAAAAAGGGCCACATTACAGCAAAATTCTACAAGGGCAAAGTGTGCTCAAAAGACAAGCCTGAAGGCTCTGTGCCTCAATGCGAGGAGTATTCGTAATAAGGTGGAAAAATTAACAGTGCAGATAGCTATTAACGAATATCATATAATTGGAATTACGGAGACATGGCTCCAGGGTGACCATATCTGGAAACTCAACATCCAGGGGTATCCAACATTCAGGAAGGATAGACAGAAAGGAAAAGGAAGTGGGGTAGCATTTCTGGTTAAAGAGGAAATTAACGCAATAGTAAGGAAGGACATTGGATGATGTGGAATCTGTATGGGTAGAGCTGCGGAATACCAAAGGGCAGAAAATGCTAGTGGGAGTTGTGTACAGACCACCAAACAGTAGTCGTGAGGCTGGGGACAGCATCAAACACAAAATTAGGGATGCATGCAATAAGGGTACAGCAGTTATCATGGATGGAGAGTGACACAGTTAATCCAGAGACTAGGGTTCTGAACTTAGGGAAAGGCAACTTCAATGGTGTGAGATGTGAATTGGCTAGAATAGACTCGCAAATGATACTTAAATGATTGACTGTGGATAGGCAATGGCAAACATTTATAGATCATATGGATGAACTTCAACAATTGTACATCCTGGTCTGGACTAAAAATAAAACGGGGAAGGTGGCCCAACCGTGACTAACAAGGAAAATTAAAGATAGCATTAAATCCAAGGAAGAGGCATATAAACTGGCCAGAAAAAGCAGCAAACCTGAGGATTTGGAGAAATTTAGAATTCAGCAGAGGAGGACAAAGGGTTTAATTGGGAGGGGGAAAATAGAGCATGAGAGGAAGCTTGCTGGGAACATAAAAACTGACTGCAAAAGCTTCTAGAGATATGTGAAGAGAAAAAGATTAGTGAAGACAAACGTAGGTGCCTTGCAGTCAGAATCAGGTGAATATATAATGGGGAACAAAGATATGGCAGACCAATTGAACAAATACTTTGGTTCTGTCTTCAGGAAGGAAGACACAAATAACCTTCCGGAAATACTAGGGGACCGAGGGTCTAGTGAGAAGGAGAAACTGAAGGAAATCCTTATTAGACAGGAAATTGTGTTTGGGAAATTGATGGGATTGAAGGCCGATAAATTCCCGGAGCCTGATTGTCTGCATCCCAGAGTACTTAACGAAGTGGCCCTAGAAATAGTGGATACATTGGTGATCATTTTGCAGCAGTCTATCGAGAGTGGATCAGTTCTTATGGACTAGACTGTAGCTAATGTAACCACTTTTTAAGAAAGGAGGGAGAGAGAAAACGGGGAATTATAGACCATTAGCCCGATATTGTTAGTGGGGAAAATGTTGGAATCAATTATTAAAGATGAAATAGCAGCGCATTTGGAAAGCAGTGACAGGATCGCTCCAAGTCAACATGGATTTATGAAAGGGAAATCATGTTTGACAAATCTTCTAGAATTTTTTGAGGATGTAACTAGTAGAGTGGACAGAGGCGAACCTGTGGATGGGCTGTATTTGGACTTTCAAAAGGTTTTTGACAAGGTCCCACACAAGAGATTGGTGTATAAATTAAAGCACATGGTACTGCGGGTAATCTACTGACGTGGATAGAGAACTGGTTGGCAGACAGGAAGCAAAGAGTTGGGATAAATAGGTCCTTTTCAGAATGGCAGGCAGTGACTAGTGGGATGCCGCAGGGCTCAGTGCTGGGATCCCAGCTATTTACAATATACATCAATGATTTAGATGAAGGAATTGAGTGTAATATCTCCACTTTTGCAGATGACACTAAGCTGATGAGTCATCCCCCCCAACATTATCCAAAATGGTGTATCTGTTTTGGAGGGGGATGCCCGCAGGGGACCTCTGCACTACCTTCCTTCCATTGCTCTTCCTGTTGGTCACCCAATCCCTATCTCTCTGTGTAACCTTTACCTGCGGTATAACCAACTCACTAAACGTGCTATTCACGGCATCCTCAGCATCGCGGACGCTCCAGAGTGAATCCACCCGTAGCTCCAGTGCCGCAATGCGGTCTGTCAGGAGCTGCAGCAGGGTACACTTCCTGCAAATGTAGTTGTCAGGGACACTGGAAGCATCTCTGAGTTCCCACATAGCACAGGAGGAGCATGACACGTGTCCGAGCTCCTCTGCCAGGACTTAACCCCTAGATTAACTTAATTTGGCAACAACAATGTTTAAGGTTACCTGCTGATGAAGGAAAAGAAAAATATATACTACTCACCAATCACCAGCCAATCACTTACCCCCTTGGTTGTGACATCACCTTTTGATTTCTTTCTACTTCATTGTTTACCTTCTGCCCCTGCGCCTGCATCAGCTGGCCACTTCGATGCCTCCTCCCGAATGACGTTGGCCTCCTGAACTCGCGGAACTTTTATAGGCCTCTCCTACACCTCGTGCGCACTCCCGCTGGCCTCCCGAACTCGCGGGCCTTTAGGACCGAGATGAGGAGAAACTTTTTCACTCAGAGTGTTGTTAACCTATGGAATTCTCTACCCCAGAGAGTTGTTGATGCCAGTTTGTTGGATATATTCAAGAGGGAGTTAGATATGGCCCTTACGGCTAAAGGGATCAAGGGATATGGAGAGAAAGCTGGAAAGGGGTACTGAAGGAATGATTAGCCATGATCTTATTGAGTGGTGATGCAGGCTCGGAAAGCTGAATGGCCTACTCCTGCACCTATTTTATATGCTTCTATGTTTCTAAATTGTGCCCAAAATTGCACCCTTTTTGAAAAGTGTTCTTTTTTCCTGATATTGACGAATGCAAAATCTGCCATGAACCAGCACAATAGGGCAGCATTTTAAAATGTAATTTAAAAAAAATGCTTTAAAAAATATTCCTTGATATATTTAAGGGTGATAACTTAGTAAAGTTTGATTAATACAGTTGAAAATAGGTTTATCACAAAAAATAAGCATTTTAAATCACAGTGTCTATTCAGCACCTGAGCAACCCAACTTTAAATGACTGAAAATGACTTTTAGAAAAAATACAAGACTATTTTCTAGTTACACTGATGTAGTCAGTTCCTTAGAAACTTAAAAAACATTACAGCCAAAACCTTTGAAAATGTACTTATTAGAATCCTGGCACCCAGAAGATCCAGATTTGGAGCCTCCTCGATGGCTTACAAATGAGCGCAATTAATGAAAAGTTCCAAAGGTGATTAATTCACCCTGGGGGCATGGACAGGTCTAGCACATGCTTTAAAGCTAATGCAACAGTTCATGGAAACATGAGTTGCGCTGAATGCCATTTACACTTAAAACTGCGTGATATTTTTTGCTGGTTATGCCGATATTGAGCAAATTGCGTTGAGAAAACCAACGCAATCGAGCAGAAACTCCAGGCCATTATCTGGTCATCATTTTATTGCTGTTTGTGCGACCCTGCTGTAGGCAAAATGGCGGTCACATTTCCTACATTACAACAGTAACTACACTTCAAAAGTACTTCATTGATGTAAAATGTTTTAGGACATCCTGAGGTCATGAAAGCCGCTATGTCAATACAATTCTTCTTCCCTTCTTCTCTTCCTTCCTTCCATTTTAATAAGATGCTGATGCCATGGAATGCTCCAGTGTTTTCATGTTGGATGCAAGAGAGCAGAGAGACCTCTAACTAACTGCTACTAGTGATGGCAATATTCAACATGTCACCATATATTTGTTCAGATGAGGCAAGCAGTTCTGCCGGGATCATTCTGGAAAGCACGCATGCATTTGAAAAGAGACTGAGCTCTGAAAGTTTCTCAAAGAAATTTCCTGTAATGAATACATGAGATGGTAGGTGTTCTTAGCTGTACTCAACACACTGAAGATCACAGTCCTCAACTCTTCCACTTATGGTTGTGCTTCCCCTATAATTCCTAAAAGACATCGACACCCTATCGTGCTTCTAGCTATTATCAAAAATGGTTATTGCTAAAGGAAAAGAGAGTTACGAGCAATGCAAATAATAAAGACAGCTTTATTGGAACTTTATTTAAATAATACTGAGGTACAAGAAAGCTCAATTTAGAGAAAGCATCTTTCCTTGGGAAAATCACCGAGAATGGTTAATAACAGCGTGAGCAAAACACAACAGCACAATTACAATAAAACATTACAATGAAAGTGCAAATGAAGAAAATAGAGCAAATCGAATGCAGGTAACAATGTGCCAATAAACTATTTGTGATACCAATTATGTTGTGAGCAATTATTTTTGCTTTATATGTTTTGCTAAATCTCCTTTTCCACACATTGCTGCTGTGTCTTTCACGATTGCTGGGTAAGGTAATGAATTTATTAAGAGGAAAACCCGAGTGGAAGAGTGACATTTGTTGGATAGTTGCAGAAACTAGCAAAAAGAGAGATATTAAGGGCTCAATTTTGCCCAAGCCTGTTTTCTGGCGTATTTCCAGAATTACATCTGTTTTTCTAGGCCAGAAATGTGCCGTAAATCGTTTGCCAAAGTTTCCCCAATGTATAATTCGAATTTGGTGCCGCACAGCATGTCGAGTCACCTCGGGGGGGGGGGGGGGGGGGGGGCGGGGTGGGGGGGGGGGGGTGGAGCCTGCTCTCTGCGCCAAAAAATGATGCCGCACCTTCTGTGAAATGTCACTCTTCCACTCGGGTTTTCCTCTTAATAAATTCATTACCTTACCCAGCAATCGTGAAAGACACAGCAGCAATGTGTGGAAAAGGAGATTTAGGAAAACATATAAAGCAAAAATAATTGCTCACAACATACTTGGTATCACAAATAGTTTATTGGCACATTGTTACCTGCATTCGATTTGCTCTATTTTCTTCATTTGCACTTTCATTGTAATGTTTCATTGTAATTGTGCTGTTGTGTTTTGCTCACCCTGTTATTAACCATTCTCGGTGATTTTCCCAAGGAAAGATGCTTTCTCTAAATTGAGCTTTCTTGTTTCTGAAGTTGTTGTAATGGATGCACATGCGCAGTACAGCTCCGAGTTGGCAATCAGCCATTTTTAAAGAGCCAGTTGTGCGTATGAGAAGGAGTGCTGTGTGAGAGCATTGGAAAAATCGCAGCTGCAGCAATACAAGATGCAACGTGGCGCAAGGACCAAGAATTTCTTGCAGGAAGAAATGGAGGCACTAGTTACTGTGATTGAGAACAGATGGCAGGTCACATAAATGTTTCACCCAAAGAAATGAAGAAACGCTGGAATTAAGTTGCAGAAGATTACTGCACAATGGTGACCACCACGAGATCTGGAGGCTAGTGTAAAAAGAAGTGGCAGGACCTTAGTCCAGTAGTTAGTGTAAGTAATATTTTCATTTATTTAATGCAATTGCAATTGTACATGTGACCATCTGTATGTCCCAACCAGCAGAAAGACATCCTCTTTAAAAAGTTAGGTTTTCATCTTTGCAGAGAAAGGTGGCACATAATAAAAGGGAAAGAACTCGAACAGGAGGAGGCCCGACAATTCTGCACCTACTGACACCCTTGGAAGAGAGGGTCGCTTTGATGGGTCCTGCCTGGAGAAAAGCCATTACCACTGCACAAGCTGGGCCCACACTCGAGGGAAAGGGTTAGTCCTGCAAATTCATTGTGGTCCTTCAAATCAGCCTGCTGCCTGGCCTGCGATGTGTGAGCCTACTCATGCCACCTGTCCTGCCCCCTCCTCTGCTGCTAACCATTTGACTGTTCTGTTATATTTTGCAGAACTTGACGATGCAGAAAAAGATTCAGACACAGAGGAGCCTGAAGTGGACATCTTCCAATTCAACCCTCCAGACCAAGAACATGGGGATGAGGGTGAGGGGGAGGAGGAGGGGGAGGGTTGGAGCTGGATGAAGTTCCCACTGTTTTACTGACTTTGGAGGAGGTGCCAATCATTGCAGTGACAGCTCCTTCCATGACTAGTGCTGGTGGGACATTCCATGGTTTCACACCTTCCAAGGTTGTGGGTCCCAGTGGTGGGCTGCAGCGAGGCATACCCAGGGCCCCACCTTCCGAGTTTGCGGGTCCCACTCATGGGGTGCAGCGAGGCACACCTGCTGGAAGGAGGGGAAGGAGAGCTCGACCACAGTCTCCTGAGATGCAGGATCTAGTAGATGTGGTTCAGATGATGTAATTGAATGCGGAGAGCATTGACCTTATCCGATCACTCCTGGATGGCATCAGTGGGGTGAGTGATGAGGTAGTGGGACTGTCGGGAGAAATAACAGCAATGGCACGAGAAATGGGAAAGATGTCAGCGACCATCAGTGAGGGAATAGTGACCATGAGGGAGGGAATGTCAGAGGAAGCTGATGCGCGGCAGTGACCATCAAGGAGGGAATGTCAGAGATAGTGCAAACACTGCCACTGACCATAAGGGAGGGAATGTTGCAGGTAGTTGAGACAGTTTTGCTCAACAAGAGGGAAGGAAAGTTGCAGGTCATTGATACACTGTCAGGGAGCATGAGGGACGGCATGTTGGAGTTAGATGCTGCAATAAGGGAACACGCCCAGACCCTGCGCCCACTGACAGATTCAACTATCACTCCCACTATAATCCCCACATCAGCCTCTGAAGAGCTCAAAGCCAGGCCCTCCAATTTACTGCCAGCGCCTCCCCCCCTCCCTCCCTCACCCCCCTCCCTTTCCTCCCTCCCACTCCCCCTTCCCCCCCTCCCCCAACAGGTGCACAGTACCCGAGATCTTCGAAAGAATAAGCTTGGTCCCAAGCCCAGAAACACTGCACCACTGCCTGTGGGTAGAGGTAGTGGAGAGCCCACGACCAAGTGCAGCGGGTGGTCTTAGAGTAAGGGGGATGAGAGATGGGTGCAGCCTTTCTTTGCTGCTGTTATTGTTGTTATTATTATTATTGTTGTTACTGTTGTAACTGTTCTCAAATTAAAATTTTTTGTAAGTTATGTAAATTTACAAGTTTAAAAGTTTGTAAATGATCTTAAAGTTTTTAAGTGATCTTAAAGAGTGATCTTGAAGTAAAGTTTGATACAAGAATAATTTTATTAAAGTTCAGTTAAGTACAAAAGTTAAGTATATTTTACATTAAAACTGAATCATTTGCATAATTTGTTCCATTAACGCATTACCGAACAGCTCCAAACAGTAGAATTGGTCCATGTGGAATAGTTGTCGCTGAGCCCTCAGGCATCAGTAAAGCATTCACGGATGAGCTGCTGATGCAAGGCTCGAGCGATCATTAAAGGGGCACGATGGCCCGCCGTCATGCTCTGGCCTCAGGCATTTGCATGGCTTCTTCATCCTTGTCGTCCTCCTCTTGCTCGTCATCTGCATCTTCCACATCATTATCATCAGCCACTCTCACCGCAGGTGGGTCTTCCACTACCAGGTGCTGCTGCCTCATGATGGCTAAGTTATGCAGCATGCAGTGAACTGACCGACAATCTCAGGGGAGTACAGCAAGTAGCCTACGGAATGGTCCAGTTATCGTAAATGCTCTTTCAAGATGCCAATGATCCTCTCATTGGGATCAAGTTTCGGGCCGCGCCTAGAACGGCGCAGCCCCAACATGGACGCCCGTTTTTCACGCCTAAAAGTGCGACAAAAATCTACCTCGTAATTCTCGGGCTTCTTGCTGGGACTCTGAGAGCTCGGCGCGGTGCGCAGACAGCAGTGGGGGGCGGAGCCACAGAGGTGCGCCGATTCTGCAAGTGGACAGGGGCGGGGCTAAGTCAAATGAGGGAACGTCATGCTGGCATCCCTGCGCATGCGCGCTGGAGCGCGTGCGCATGCGCAGTAGCCCAGAAACATTGGCACTTGGTCATTTTTAAAGTAATTTAAAGAAAAGTGCTGATTTATCTCGTGGACTTCTGGAAAGGCTTGGGATTGAATTTTGTGAATTTTTGGTGTCTGAAGGAGTACTTTTAGCAGCACTGTTGAATTAATCACCTACTGAAATCAGTGAGTGCTGATTTTCACTGCTAAACCTCCAGAACAGGTGCTGCATAGGTGCATGCAAATTAAGGACTGTGTGTTTTGAAAAATAAGAGTGTCAATTCAATACAGCAATAGAACAACCTCCACCAAGAACAAAGAATTTCTTGCATGAGGAAGTGGAGATATTAGTCAACGTCATTGAGCAGAGATGGCAGGAGCTAGATACCAGCAACAGAGGTCACATAAAACTGCCACCGAAAGAAATGAAGAAACGTTGGAACCAAGTTGCAGAAGATTACTGCGCAGTGGTGCATACCAGGAGATCTGGAGGCCAGTGTAAAAAGAAATGGCACGACCTTGGTCAAGTAGTTAGTGTAAGTAATATTTTCATTTTTTAATGTAATCGTAATTGTAACGTGACTATCTGTATGTCCCACCCTGCAGAAAGACGCACTCTGTAAAAAGTTATATTTTACTCTTTGCAGAAGAAATTGGCCCACAATAAAAGGGAAGCAACTCGAACAGGAGGAGGCACGCCCAATCTGCATCCATTGACACCCTTGGAACAGAGGGTAGCTGCTATGATGAGTCGTACATGGAGAAAAGCAATCAGTGCAGCACAAGCTGGGCCCGCACGCGAGGAAGAGGGTAAGTCCTGAAAATGCATCGTGGTTCTTCAAATCAACCTGCTGCCTGGCCTGCTATATATGAGAGTACTCATGCCACCCATCCTGCCCCCTCCCTTGCTGTTAAACATTTGACTGTTCTGATGTACTTTGCAGAACATGATGATGATAATAATGATGATGCTGCCAACCCTGAGGATCCTGAAGATACAGAACAAGAACCAGTACAACCAGATGCGGACGATCCAGACTGGATGATGGCGGCGATGACTGAAATGTCTACAGGGGAGAGCTTCCAAAATAATGTTTATGAGCCCCCATTAAGGGGCATCAGAATTTCAACCCCTTGCATCGGTTCTGGTTTCACCTTCCATGGTTTTGATTCCAATGTTGCGGGTCCCAGTGGTGCTGCTGGTGTAATGCAGCAGTTTACAGCCAGTGCACCACCTTCCGAGCCTGCGCTTCCCACGAGCATAGGTTCTGGTTCCACCTTCATGGTTTTGATTCCGACGTTGTGGGTCCCAGTGGTGCTGGTGATATAATGGAGGAGTTTACACCCATTCCCCACCATTCCAGCCCACAGCTCGCACTCGAGTGCTGTCGTCTGGAACACCGAGTGCCCTACCGTCCCAGCCCACGCCTCTCTCTCTAGTACTGCCGTCTGGAACACAGAGCGTCCCACTGTCCCAGCCCATGCCTCTCTCTCCACTACTGCCGTCTGGAACACCGAGCGTCCCACCGTCCCAGCCCGCGCCTCCCAGTGTAGTGGTGCCACGAGGCAGACCCAAGCAGAGGAGGAGGAGATTGGAGACACGCTCTCCTGAGATGCAGCGTGCAACAGATGCGGCTCAGGTTGTGGCATTGGGCATGGAGACCAATGAGCTTACCCGATCACTCATTGGTAGCGTCAGTGCAATGGGTGAAGAGGTGACGGTCCTGACGGGAGAAATAGCAGTAATGACACGGGAACTTAGGGAGGGAATGTCCGAGGGAGTGCAATCGACGGCACAGGCCATCATGGAGGTAGCTGCTGAAATAAGAGCACACAGACCCGCCAATCAAATGACATTAACATGAAGAAGTGAACATTCACTGAGATGTGGATGAGAGATGGTTGCAGCCTTTCTTTGCTGCTTTTGTTCTTGTTCTTGATGTAGCTGTAGTAACGTTTTTCAAATTGAAATTGTTTTGTAAGTTTTGTAACTTTACAACTTATAAGTGATCTTAGGGTTTTTAAGTGATCTTATAGTGTAAATGCTCTCACTTTTTGTAACTTATTTAATTTTGCACCTAAAAGTGATCTTGAAGTTTAAGTGATCTTAAGAGAGTAAGATTTTTCACATTGAAATTGTTCTGTAACTTTACAAGTTTATAAGTGATTTTAAAGCTTTTAAGTGATCTTCAAGAGTCATATTAAAATGTGAATTTTGATGTAACAAATATTTTATTACAGTGACGTTAACTTTTCAATAAAATATTTTTTCATTAAAACTGATTCATCTTCCATTAACACAACACAACGTAGGAACAACTCCAAAGAGTAAACATGTCCATGCGCAACAGTGATCGCAGAGCCCTCAGGTATCAGTAATTGAAGCGTTCACGGATGAGCTGCTGGTGCAGGGCTCAAGCAATCGTTAAAGGAGCACGATCGATGGCCCTCCTCCGACCTCGTGCTCCGGCTCAGTCACTTGCACGCTTTCTTGATCGTCGTCATCATCCTCATCCTGCTCTTCCAAATTACTATCATCAGGCACTGGACCCTCACGTGGGTCTTCTGGTTCCACTACCAGATCCTGCTGCCTCATGATGGCTAAGTTATGGAGCATGCAGCACACAACAGTGAAGTGACCGACAATTTGAGGAGAGTATTGCAAGTGGCCTCCGGAATGGTCCAGGCATCGGAAACACTGTTTCAATATGCCAATGGTCCTCTCAATGATGCTACATGTCGCAATGTGCGCCATGTTGTATTGATGGTCAGCTTCTGTCCGTGTCACGCGTAGGGGCGTCATGAGCCAGGTGGTCAAGCCGTACCCTTTGTCTCCCAGTAGCCAGCTCTGCCCTTCTGGCTGCTGCTCAAACATGTCAGATATAACACTGTCGCGTAAGATGAACGCATCATGGGTGCTGCCAGGGTATCTTGCATCGACTGACATGATGCACTGCTTGTCGTCACACATGAGCTGCACATTGATGGAGTGGAAACCTTTTCTATTCCTGTACTGCTCGGAATCCTCCACAGGTGCTCGCAAGGCTATGTAGGTACATTCAAAGCAACCCTGTACCTTTGGGAAGCCAGCAATCCTGAAGAAGACGCGGGAGTCGAGAGAGGCAGCGGCCTATAAAAGGCTCAGCAGTCCGGGGAGCGTCGAGAGAGGCGGGAGTCGAGAGAGGCAGCGGCCAATAAAAGGCTCAGCAGTCCGGGGAGCGTCGAGAGAGGCGGGAGTCGAGAGAGGCAGCGGCCTATAAAAGGCTCAGCAGTCCGGGGAACGTCGAGAGAGGCGGGAGTCGAGAGAGGCAGCGGCCTATAAAAGACTCAGCAGTCCGGGGAGCGTCGAGAGAGGCGGGAGTCGAGAGAGGCAGCGGCCTATAAAAGACTCAGCAGTCCGGGGAGCGTCGAGAGAGGCGGGAGTCGAGAGAGGCGGGACCGGTGCAGCTCCAGCTGAGAGAAATCAAAAAAGAAGTAGAAAGAAATCAAAAGGTGACGTCACAGCCAACGTGGTAAGTGATTGGCTGCTGATTGGTGAGTAGTTTTTCTTTTTCTTTATTAGTCAGTAACTTTTAACTTGTTGTCGGCAATTTAAGTGTATCTAAGGGTTAAGTCATGGCAGGACAGCTCGGTCACGTGATATGCTCCTCCTGTACCATGTGGGAACACGGGGACAACACCAGTGTCCCTGACGACTACATGTGCGGGAAGTGTGTCCACCTCCGGCTACTGACGGTCCGCGTTGCGGAGTTGGAGCTGAAGGTGGATTCACTCTGGAGCATCCACGATGCTGAGAATGACGTGAGTATCACGTGTAGCGAGTTGGTCTTACCGCAGGAGAAGGGTCCACAGCCAGCGAGGGAATGGAAGACCAGCAGGAAGAGTAGTGCAAGGAAGGTAGTGCAGGGGTCCCCTGTGGTCATCCCACTGCAAAACAGATAAACTGCTTTGAGTGCTGTTGAGGGGGATGACTCATCAGGAGCGGGCAGCAGCAGCCAAGTTCATGGCACCATGGCTGGCTCTGTTGCACAGGAGGGCAGGAAAAAGAGTGGGCGAGCGATAGTGATAGGGGATTCAATTGTAAGGGGAATAGATAGGCGTTTCTGCGGCCGCAACCAAGACTCCAGGATGGTATGTTGCCTTCCTGGTGCAAGGGTCAAGGATGTCTCGGAGCGGGTGCAGGACATTCTAAAAAGGGAGGGAGAACAGCCAGTTGTCGTGGTGCACGTTGGTACCAATGACATAGGTAAAAAAAGGGATGAGTTCCTACGAAATGAATTTAAGGAGCTAGGAGCTAAATTAAAAAGTAGGACCTCAAAAGTAGTAATCTCGGGATTGCTACCAGTGCCACGTGCTAGTCAGAGTAGGAATCGCAGGATAGCTCAGATGAATACGTGGCTTGAGCAATGGTGCAGCAGGGAGGGATTCAAATTCCTGGGGCATTGGAACCGGTTCTGGGGGAGGTGGGACCAGTACAATCCGGACGGTCTGCACCTGGGCAGAATCGGAACCAATGTCCTCGGGGGAGTGTTTGCTAGTGCTGTTGGGGAGGAGTTAAACTAATATGGCAGGGGGATGGGAACCAATGCAGGGAGATAGAGGGAAACAAAAAGGAGGCAAAAACAAAAGACAGAAAGGAGATGAGGAAAAGTGGAGGGCAGAGAAACCCAAGGCAAAGAACAAAAAGGGCCATTGTACAGCAAAATTCTAAAAGGACAGAGGGTGTTAAAAAAACAAGCCTAAAGGCTTTGTGTCTTAATGCAATGAGTATCCGCAATAAGGTGGATGAATTAACTGTGCAAATAGATGTTAACAAATATTATGTGATTGGGATTACGGAGACGTGGCTCCAGGATAATCAGGGCTGGGAACTCAACATCCAGGGGTATTCAACATTCAGGAAGGATAGAATAAAAGGAAAAGGAGGTGGGGTAGCATTGCTGGTTAAGGAGGAGATTAAGGCAATAGTTAGGAAGGACATTAGCTTGGATGATGTGGAATCTATATGGGTAGAGCTGCAGAACACCAAAGGGCAAAAAACGTTAGTGGGAGTTGTGTACAGACCTCCAAACAGTAGTAGTGATGTTGGGGAGGGCATCAAACAGGAAATTAGGGGTGCATGCAATAAAGGTGCAGCAGTTATAATGGGTGACTTTAATATGCACATAGATTGGGCTAACCAAACTGGAAGCAATACGGTGGAGGAGGATTTTCTGGAGTGCATAAGGGATGGTTTTTTAGACCAATATGTCGAGGAACCAACTAGGGGGGAGGCCATCTTAGACTGGGTGTTGTGTAATGAGAGAGGATTAATTAGCAATCTCGTTGTGCGAGGCCCCTTGGGGAAGAGTGACCATAATATGGTGGAATTCTGCATTGGGATGGAGAATGAAACAGTTAATTCAGAGACCATGGTCCAGAACTTAAAGAAGGGTAACTTTGAAGGTATGAGGCGTGAATTGGCTGGGATGGATTGGCGAATGATACTTAAGGGGTTGACTGTGGATGGGCAATGGCAGACATTTAGAGACCGCATGGATGAACTACAACAATTGTACATTCCTGTCTGGCATAGAAATAAAAAAGGGAAGGTGGCTCAACCGTGGCTATCAAGGGAAATCAGGGATAGTATTAAAGCCAAGGAAGTGGCATACAAATTGGCCAGAAATAGCAGCGAACCTGGGGACTGGGAGAAATTTAGAACTCAGCAGAGGAGGACAAAGGGTTTGATTAGGGCAGGGAAAATGGAGTATGAGAAGAAGCTTGCAGGGAACATTAAGACGGATTGCAAAAGTTTCTATAGATATGTAAAGAGAAGAAGGTTAGTAAAGACAAACGTAGGTCCCCTGCAGTCAGAATCATGGGAAGTCATAACGGGGAACAAAGAAATGGCGGACCAATTGAACAAGTACTTTGGTTCGGTATTCACGAAGGAGGACACGAACAACCTTCCGGTTATAAAAGGGGTCGGGAGGTCTAGTAAGGAGGAGGAACTGAGGGAAATCCTTATTAGCCGGGAAATTGTGTTGGGGAAATTGATGGGATTGAAGGCCGATAAATCCCCAGGGCCTGATGGACTGCATCCCAGAGTACTTAAGGAGGTGGCCTTGGAAATAGTGGATGCGTTGACAGTCATTTTCCAACATTCCATTGACTCTGGATCAGTTCCTATGGAGTGGAGGGTAGCCAATGGAACCCCACTTTTTAAAAAAGGAGGGAGAGAGAAAACAGGGAATTATAGACTGGTCAGCCTGACATCGGTAGTGGGTAAAATGATGGAATCAATTATTAAGGATGTCATAGCAGTGCATTTGGAAAGAGGTGACATGATAGGTCCAAGTCAGCATGGATTTGTGAAAGGGAAATCATGCTTGACAAATCTTCTGGAATTTTTTGAGGATGTTTCCAGTAGAGTGGATAAGGGAGAACCAGTTGATGTGGTATATTTGGACTTTCAGAAGGCGTTCGACAAGGTCCCACACAAGAGATTGATGTGCAAAGTTAGAGCACATGGGATTGGGGGTAGTGTACTGACATGGATTGAGAACTGGTTGTCAGACAGGAAGCAAAGAGTAGGAGTAAATGGGTACTTTTCAGAATGGCAGGCAGTGACTAGTTGGGTACCGCAAGGTTCTGTGCTGGGGCCCCAGCTGTTTACACTGTACATTAATGATTTAGATGAGGGGATTAATTGTAGTATCTCCAAATTTGCGGATGACACTAAGTTGGGTGGCAGTGTGAGCTGCGAGGAGGATGCTGTGAGGCTGCAGAGCGACTTGGATAGGTTAGGTGAGTGGGCAAATGCATGGCAGATGAAGTATAATGTGGATAAATGTGAGGTTATCCACTTTGGTGGTAAAAACAGAGAGACAGACTATTATCTGAATGGTGACAGATTAGGAAAAGGGGAGGTGCAAAGAGACCTGGGTGTCATGGTACATCAGTCATTGAAGGTTGGCATGCAGGTGCAGCAGGCGGTTAAGAAAGCAAATGGCATGTTGGCCTTCATAGCAAGGGGATTTGAGTACAGGGGCAGGGAGGCGTTGCTACAGTTGTACAGGGCATTGGTGAGGCCACACCTGGAGTATTGTGTACAGTTTTGGTCTCCTAACCTGAGGAAGGACATTCTTGCTATTGAGGGAGTGCAGCGAAGGTTCACCAGACTGATTCCCGGGATGGCGGGACTGACCTATCAAGAAAGACTGGATCAACTGGGCTTGTATTCACTGGAGTTCAGAAGAATGAGAGGGGACCTCATAGAAACATTTAAAATTCTGACGGGGTTAGACAGATTAGATGCAGGAAGAATGTTCCCAATGTTGGGGAAGTCCAGAACCAGAGGTCACAGTCTAAGGATAAGGGGTAAGCCATTTAGGACCGAGATGCGGAGGAACTTCTTCACCCAGAGAGTGGTGAACCTGTGGAATTCTCTACCACAGAAAGTTGTTGAGGCCAATTCACTAAATATATTCAAAAAGGAGTTAGATGAGGTCCTTACTACTAGGGGGATCAAGGGGTATGGCGAGAAAGCAGGAATGGGGTACTGAAGTTGAATGTTCAGCCATGAACTCATTGAATGGCGGTGCAGGCTAAAAGGGCCGAATGGCCTACTCCTGCACCTATTTTCTATGTTTCTATGTTTCTATGTAAGCCCACAGCCCTCTCATGGATCGCTTGTGCGGACATTTGGAAATTGATGAAGTCATTCCTCCACGCATACAGTGCAGCCGTGACCTGGTAAATGCAGGGATGTATTGCACGTTGAGAGATGGCGCACACATCTCCAGTTGTAGCCTGAAATGATTCCAAGGCATAGAAGGCAAGTGCAGCTGTTACCTTCACTTCAACAGACAAGGCAGTTGGCGTTCTGCTTCTGGGCTGCAAATCTGCTCTCAGCATAATCCAGATCTCAACGACAACTTCTCTGCGGAAACGCAGCCTTTTGACACAATCAGCCTCGCTCATGTCCAGGTATGAGCGCCTGGCTCGATATTGCCGACGTGGGTAAGGTCTCATGCCCATCAGCCTACGGGCTATGATGTTCCTGGTGTGGTGAGCTCTAATCAATTCTCTCCTATGCAGTGAATTGCTGGCGAACCATTGCATAATCCGTGGTGTTGACAATGCAGCACCCATTTTGCAATTACAAATTTAAGTTTCAAACTGGCTATCTGGCTGCCTCTCCCTGTCCCTGGCCGAATGGCCTCAGTCTCCCTCGCAGCTCGAAGGCTGCTTACTGTGTCTTCTACCGCCGTCAGCCAATGCTGCCGACCCATCCCGTGGCCGAATGGCCTCAGCTTCCCTCACAGCTCGAAGGCTGCTTGCTGTGTCTTCGGCTACCGTCGAGCCACTGACGCCGCCCCTGTCTCCACATGAAAGGAAGGCCTGCCTGAAGCACCACAGCTCGAAGGCTGCTTGCTGCTGTTATTATTGGGCTGCTGTCGAGTCACTGGCGCCGCCCCTGTCTCCTACATGGAAGGCCTGCCTGAAGCACCGCAGCTCGAAGGCTGCTGCTGTTTCACACAGGTAGGAATATTCAATATTTTGTATTTGCTTTGTTTAGAATTTTTTTTATTCAGGATGGCTCTTTATTTGTATAAGTAAGACTGTTGAATGCTTGTAAAATTTAATTATTTCCCTCCCCCCCCACCCCTCGTTCCCTACGCCTGATTTGTAACCTACACCTGATTTCTAAAGTGTAGGCAAGGTTTTCTGAGCGTACAAAAATATAGACTTACTCCATTCTAAGTTAGTTTGGAGTAAGTTTTCACTGCCTAAACTTTCAAAACAGGTGTAAGTAGCTGGACACGCCCCTTTTGAAAAAAAAATCTATTCCAAATTGAAACTGTTCTCGCTGACTAGAACTGGAGCAAACTAAATGCTGAGAATTGCAATTTCTAAGATACACCATTCTAAACCAGTTGCTCCAACTCTGGCCAATACTTGACCCCCATGATGCTGCAAGTCGCAATGTGCGACGTGTTATATTCACAGTCAGCTTCCGTCCAGGTTACTTGTAGGGGCGTCATGAGCCAGGTGATGAGGCCATACCCTTTGTCTCCCAGCAGCCAGCTCTGCCCTTCTGGCTGCTTCTAAATCATGGCAGATATAATGCTGTCGCATAGGGTGAACACATCATGGGTGCTGCTCGGGTATCTTGCATCAACTGACATGATATGATGCATGTCATCACACACGAGCTGTACATTAATGGAGTGGAAGCCTTTTATGTTCCTGTACATCTCGGAATCCTTCAAAGGTGCTTGCAAGGCAATGTGGGTGCAATCAAAGCCAGCAATCCTGGAGAAGCCCCTTTCACGCATTGCCTGAGCGGTCATGGGGAACATGATGTAGTCATTCCTCCTGGCATATAGTGCAGCACTCATCTGCCGAATGCAGACATGTGTTGCATGTTGAGAAATGGCGCACACATCCCCAGTTGTGGCTTGGAACAATCCAGGTGCATAAAATGAAAGTGCAGCTGTAACCTTCACTTCAACTGATAAAGCAATCCTCCTGACACTTCTAGGTTGCAGGTCTGCTTTTACTAACTCACAGATCTCAGTTACAACTTCTTTGCAGTAACACAGCCTTCTGACACATCACTCAGGTGCAGGTACAAATGCCTGTCTCGAAAGACCCGACATGGGTAAGACCTTCTGCCCATCATCCTACGTGTTCTGAGGTTCCTCATGAGATGATGTCAAATCAATTGTCTCCTCCACAGCACCATCATGCAGAAGACTTGCACAAGATATGGCATTGTCAGTATTGCACCCATGATTAAATTGTACCTTTGCAAGAAGCTTAAAACAGCAGGCAGGACAAGGTATTTTCTTTTCTCTCTCTCCCTAAGGTCGACGCCCTGGTATGGACCACATCCAGGTCTGAGCATGCACAATGATCGGGAAACAAACCCCCCCAACCCTGGGGCTTCATTTGATGCATAGTGGCATAGTGTAAGGCTTCTCATGCCTTCAGTTCACCTTCCACATCCCCTCACTTGCCCCGGGCTTCTTTTCAAGCTGAGCCCCGAACCCCTGTGTCCGGCCGACGCTCCGACCCTCGAGCCCAATTTGGAGGCTTTTGGTGGTGGCTTTTAAAAAAATCAAAACTTATAGAATTCCATGAAACTTCCATTTTCTGCATTTTAAGTTTGATAAATTTAAGCTTGATGATGCATATTTATGTCTTCTCGATTCCCTCCAAAACTTCGCATAAAAACAATGGCGCCTTTCTTCGCCGATTTTTTGACGGACACTAGTTTTTCTTAAGTGGCCAGAAAGCTTTTTGGGAGTGGTTACCTACACCATCCTAGGAGAAATGTAAGTTGGCCAAACTTGTATAATTGTGAAAAACTGGCGCAGACATCAGGTTACGCCCCCTATGGCTCAAAAAAAACCAAACCTAAAAACATCATAACTGACTGAGTTACGCTGGCGCACAATCGTTGGGGACACTTGGATTCTTTAATTTAGGCAAAAGAAAGCGGCGGGCACCACAAAAACGGCACAAATCACTGGGGAAATTGAGCCTTTATTTTTTAATTTTTTGCAGCAATTTGTTAGCTAAGTGTCTTGGTAATGCTGTTTGAATGTTTTCTTTTTAATTTTTTTTCCCCCTCCCAAGGCCTCTCTCACAGTGCTCCCGGCCCCGCATTTAAGTTTGTGAGGATCGCGTTTTGCGCCGTGAATAATTGTACAATGCCTCCCTTTGCTATATACCCCTGGCGTAGACCCAAAGGCCGAAAGTTTGGTCTAAAATCGGTAACACAGCGTAAATGGTAATTTTCACGTATCGCTTACGTTTTCGCCCAAAAACCCGAAAATCCTTCAATCCATTCACACTCTCACAGGGACATAATTACACACTGGATTAAAAAAAATCACTTTTTCTTCCAAAATTATATTAGATTTCAATTCAGCTAGCTACATTATATTCTAAACTTTTATGATGTTTTAATGAGAAAACTCTGATGTTGAAGTTAACTGTATTGCAAAATGTCGTTTGTGCGTGACTCCATCAAGACAATCTAGTAAATAGTCCTGCTAGCTTTTCTCCCGCAAACAATTAGAGATGCATCAAACGCTTTTTATGAAGGTATTTTAATGACTGAGACAGTGTACCCAGTTAAAAAAACCCGGAGAAGTTACACTGAGCGAGCTAGATATAGTGACTCCACTTTCACTAAATTCCACAGCAAACTGCTGTGCATTATTTATTGCAGTGAAGTCTATGAACAGAAAATGTCACCTTTTGTGTAACCTGGATACTGATACGAGGCGGAGAGATATTAAAGTATGATCACTTAATGTGCTCACCTGAAATTCCTTTCTCTGCTATTTCAAGACAGGCACCTCAGAAATGCCACAATTGACACTGGCACCTACCACAAACATTACAATGCTTCTGACCCCCTGTAAAATAGGCGTTAATGGCAGGCACATGTCATTGAAGGCTTTCAGGAAATTTGGTCGGATATTTCTGGAGACCTGGATTTTCCCACTTGTCAGGTGAAACTCAATTTTAGAATTATAAACCCTTATGCATTTTTCCTCATAGTAACCCCTTTCCTGAAGAATAACAAATTTATCCACCCAATAATCCCAATCAAAACACCAGCATTGCAAGAATTAATGATTATTAAATTCCACGCCGAAGATAATGTGCTGCTTAAATAATATTGCAAACATAATTATACTTTTAATGATCCTTCTGATGATTTAAATTTAAAATTTACAGTTTAAGCTCCAGTTTAATGGGCTTGTTGCCCACAGTGTGACACCAGATTCCTTTGAAACTGCTGTAAAACAAAGGCATTATCTGTCTGGAGCCTCTGGTATGCCCACATCAATTAAAAGAGAGACAGGTTTGAGCTGAAATGTATTTACAAATGGATGCTGAAGTCTCAATCCTTGGGGATGAGTAAGACAATTTATCACCAAGGCACAATTGATTTAATTTTTTAGCTTTTTACTCTTTACTTCTTTTTAAATGAGAACTTTTCCCACATCAGCTGCATGAGTATGTACACAGATTGGGGTGGAAATTGGTCGCACCTTTGATAAGGCGTTATTCCAGGTGGTGCGGTAAATTTTGCATCTGTGTCCTGAGTGTGGAGTGGAGCTCTAAGGGAGGCATTCCATACCTCTTTGAGGGCGCTAGGCCTGCTGAGAAACTGAAAATCCCAAGCTAAACAGCCGGCCTCGGAATGCCCCAATAGAGGCTTCCATCGGGACAAAAAATCTGCAAAAAAACCCCCAAAACATTCCCTTAATGACGCCACACCAACATAAATCGCAAAAATAAAACATTAAAAACGATCACACTTACTCCAAGTAGACATTCCTTCCCTCACTGCCAATGGTACAGCTTGGACCGACAGCTTTCACAGGTGGTCCCACTAAGGCACACTACGGGGCGCCACGGACTGGGCGCGAACCAAAGTTCGATACCGTGTTGCAACCAGGGGCGTTGCACACCGGTTCGCCTCTCCCGGGCCGCACTGCTCCGCGCCCCCGCAAACACGGCACTGAATGTCCCGGCGGGGCACTGGAAGCTGTCCGCCTGCCCAGAAGTGATTTCTGCCGCTATTACCGCCCCTCCGGGGTGTATACAGCCACGACAACAGACTGAAAATCCAGCCTATTATTTTTTTTTAAATTGACAGCTAATAAGCTCCATTAATGGGAGTAACTCGCATTTACCACATTCAGCTGCGATAAAATCTTCAATCATAATATGAAAAATAAACAAGAAACATTTGGGCACAGCCTATGTTATATTTTGGAAGTGCGTGAAGTGAAGAGAGTTATCCAGTGCAATGGAATTTTTCCGATTTACACTGCAGGTGAATGCTCAACATATGAAGTAACTGCGCTTTCACAAGATTGTGCAGAAACCATTGAAATTCCCAATGGTGACTGACTTTATTTTACTTTAGGTTGGGCAAAGATTTATACAGGTCAACAATGCAAAAACCCATTATTGCTTGGCCTTTCCAGACAGGCTGCCCATAGCCATAACTGCCAGAGTGTCACTGCTGGCATCATTTGTTGTTTGTCACTCGTGGCAACCATGTGAAAGGGCATTGCGGACCGCCGAAGAGATTACCACTCATCCCTCAGTGCTTTTGCTATAGTCGCACTGACACCAGTGGCTTTGCTGTAATAAAACTGCAGCAGTAATGCGAAACAACCTCACTGTATTTGCCTATAACCGGGAGTTTCACTCGGAGCCGCTCCCACTCTGCTCTGTCATAATTCAGCAGAAGCCGCGCGAAGATACGACGGAGGAGCAGGGGCAGCTCCCAGAAAATTCCTGGCCCTTGTGATTTTTGTACTGTGGCCCAAAAAGTGCGGCCGGGGGCTTCCTGCGGACTGAACACCTCCGACCAAATTTTTTTTTAACGAAAGTACCCGGTGGTCCCGGAGGAACGTATATTTGCGGTCCGAGACCTCCGTTCGCAGTCCAGCACAGAGGCCCACGCATCCCAGGAACGTAAGCACAACCTGGGATCACGTGGGCCTGGACCACCAATCATTATCCAGTATTCTCATTGATAATAATGGGAGCTGCGTTTGTACAGATCTCCCATTACTATCAATGAGAACAACCCCCAAAAACACAGAAACACAACACAATAAATTAAAACAAAACACCTCACATATTTAAAATTAATTGAAATTGAATTTAATTAAATGTTTTAGACCAAAACATTTTTTTTTAAATTGTTTTAATATGGGTAAAAATAAACTTACCTTAGTGGACAGGGTTTTTGACATAAAAATTAGTGATAACATTTAATTTTTCTATCTTTTCAAACTATTATGCTGGTAAAAGTAGGCTATAAGCCAGCTTTTACCAGACTTAAGAGTTTGAAGGACATTCGCTAGGCAGGAGTTGGGCAAATAGGCCAAATCTCTGCGCATGAATGTCCTTCTCCTGGGGATGCGAGCAATTATGCAGAGAACCAACATTTGCGAGGCCTCTTCGGGTGCCTGCGCACATCATATGTACCCGGAGAGGCCGCAATTTACGTCCCATAATGTCATTACTGCTGCGTGTTTATAACCAAGCAAAAGAAAACGGTTTGCCATCATTTTTCTTGAAGACAGTGGCCCTAAAGATTCTGGGCCTGGATGGGCGGTACTGACAGCAGGCAGGAAGGCTGGAATTATGGTCCAGTGTCCTTTCTTACCGACAGCAAAAATTCCAACCGGATTCGGACACGCGCTTCTTGTGCCCACTCCCCTCGCCCTCTGTCCAGACGCCATCAAACAAGTGGGACTGATGGGATGATGTCCTCTGCCAGAACTCCCATCAGGTTCTCCTTTTCCTGCAGCCAAGATAAAATACATCTGCAGCATGCAGGGGATCTTATTATACAAACATGGACATGGGGACTCCATGCTAGTTTCCTAGCGATGAACCGCTGTTACAAAAGTGACTCCAGAGACATTGTCTGCATTTTCTTCCCCATTGACACAACCAACCTCCCAATGGAGTGGCACGGTGCTGTAGTGATGTTCCTGGACCACCCCGGGCAGACACCCGTGGGAAGGAAAAAGAAAAAAACGTGCATTGATAGTGTCTTTCACGACCTCAGGATGTCCCAGAGTGCTTTGCAGTCAATGATATACTTTTGGAGTGCAGTCACTGTTGCAATACAGGAAATGTGGCAGCCAATTTGCATACAGCAAGATCCCACAAACAAAATGATAACGGGCTGATAATCTGTTTTAGTGGCGACGGTTGATGAATAAATATTGGCCAGGAAACCAGAGAGAACTCCACTGCTCTTCTTCCAAATATGCATGGGATCATTTACATCCATCTAAGAGGGCAGACTGGGCCTCTGTTTTACGTCTCATCCAAAAGACAGTACATCCAATAATGCACCACTCCCTCAGAATTTAACTGGATTTTCTGCCTAGATTTTGTACTCAAGTCTCACATGGAATCTGAACCCACAACCTTCTGCTGCAGAGGCGAGAGTGTTACCACTGAGCCACGGCTAACACCACAGGTAACAGTGGCACCATAGGAAACACTGTACATGGCACGGGCACCTGACCCTGTAATGTAAATGAGCCTGCCTCTGGGGTCGACAAAGGACCATACTGGAGCAGAGTGGAGCTTGAAGAATTTCAGGGCCAGCGTCTTTATGAACATGTTCACATGAAAAAACAATCTTGACATTCAGGTAAATCTGCAAACTGCTTGACCTGACATTCAATATCCTTGCATTATAAGCTTCTCTGGAAGTAGAACACCAAGTTATTGAGTAGCTTCTACACATTATGTACAGAATAATATGTGTCTGGCAGGACTGGATAACTTCCTCAAACACAAGGGCAATCATGGGAAGCTGCTATCTGACGCTGTCAGCTCACCCACTGATGTATTATGTGTTATAAACAAATCCCTGACAATGTGCTATCCTACATGTAATTGAGCTTTGCCAGTCATTTGATCAATATTGTGCATTTGCTTATGTCGCAAGGACTATTCATTTACAGACATCACTCCAGAAGGATATAAGGTAGCTCTGCTGAAAATGATCAATAATGAATATTAGATATAATGAAAACCGCAGATGTTTGTAAACTCAATGGGGTCCAGCTCAGCTTAGCGATAGCTCTCTCATCTTTGAGACTGAAGGTTATGGGTTCATAGTCCTACAATTTAGGCTTCAATGCAGTAATGAGGAAAGCGACACTTTTGGATAAAGTGTTAAACCAAGGCTCAGTCCGCCCTCTCGGTTGGAAAATCCCATGGCACTATATGAACAAGAGCAGGGGCATTCTTCTGGTATTGTGGCCAATATATATCCCTCAACCATAACTGAAACAGATCCTCTGGCCATTTATCTCACTGCTGTTTATGGGACCTTGCTGTGCGCATATTGGCTGCCAAATTTCTGACATTATTACAGCGACTACAATTTTAAAAATACTTCATTGGCTGTGAAGCACTTTGGAATATGCTGATGATGCGAAAGATGCTATTTAAGTGCAATCTATTTTATTTAAAAAATATAAAATTGCTGAAATTCAGAGTAGGGTCATTCTATGCCTAAGAGTAAAAGACTTGGTTATTGTTTTGTGTGGTAACTTTAATCAGCTCTGAGTGTTGTAGACCAGTAATTGAGAGAGTCTGCTCCTGGTGTGGAGTGTTCCTCGACTGGAGTTGGGTTCAGAGGTCGGCATACACAATTCAGGCACTCTCAATTTTCCAGCTTTTAAAATCAGCAGCACCTTAAATCAGAAGTGCCTTAGTTCTCAAATCTGCACACCCATCTCACGTGACAAGCTGCTATATAAGTTCAAGAAAATGAAAAGGACAATGGCGAAGGCTGTAAGTCTGAAGTAAGAACAGAATTCCTGGAAATACACAGCAGATCAGTCAGCACCTGTATTAGTGAGTATTGATTTTGGATATAAATTCCTGCATCTATTATATAAAAGATCAGCATCTTTTGTGAGATGTGAAAGAATGTTCGAATTCACTTAAATGCTATTGAATTTGCACTGTTTTCTCCTGCCTTGTGGGTGGAGGATAGATGTTATATACAATATCCTTATTCAGAAATGAAGATAAAGTGCCAAGGCAGTTCTGTACCAAAATTGAAAAGAGATATTGACCCAGAAATCCCGGGCAGCTGCTTCCTGTGGGTGATCGGGTAAAAAAAGTTTAAAAAGATGCACACCAACCTGTTCCTGCTGTGCCCAAGTGAGTTCCCGGTCCTGAGGCCTCCACTGACTGAGCATTGGAGCGTGTGCACGTCAGGATGTGCGCAGGGCTGGAGCTGCAGTCACATGGCTCTGAACAGCCAATCAAGATAAGGTAAGTTGGGGTTCCCATTATTATGAATGAGACGCCCCCCCCCACAAATACACAAAACTCTAATAAAAATAGAAAAAATACACCACATATTTTTATTAATTTAAATTAAAGTTATTTATGTATTATAAAAATATATATTTTTCCGATAAAAAAAAATTAATCATGGTTTAAAATAAACTTACTCTAAAGGGGCAGGCTTTTAACAATAAAATGTGTTTTTAAAATTTTATTTTATAATGTTTTTGTGCATTTTAAAACTCTGACAAATACTTTTATCAGGTGCAAGAGTTTTCAGGACATCCGCTGGGCAAGATATGGGTAAATACCGCAATCTTGTCCTTGCAAATGTCCTCGCTCCCGAGATGTGGAAGATCTATCATGCTCCAGCTTGACAGATCGGAAAAGCTGCTTTTAAGCGCATGCACATTGTGCGCTGAAAGCCAGCTTTTTCGATGCCTTCCTGGGTCCGTACACACTCCGTACGGACCCAGGAGGCCAGAATTTCTGGGCCAATATAAATTGGAAGGTCTTAAAGTAGTGACGTTAAGCTTGGGATTTAAAATTCTGAACAATAGCGGCTGAAGAAAAAAGGGTTAATTCTTTCCACAGTTTTGAAGTGCTGAGTAAGAAAATCTTAGAGTGGGAGATGGTGCAATGTGTGAGTGCTGTGGCATATTGGAGCTTGGAAGAAATAAGAGAGCAAGGTTCAGAGGAGTATTGACGAGAATAGCGTTAATTAAATCAAAAAAGGCAAGAAGGTTGCGATGGAGAGAGAGAGATCATCTATCAGATTACAATCTTTTTCCTATAACACTGATCTATTCAATTTTCCATTGCAGCACACAAACAAACAGTCAGTATGTACAGAAACTATCTGACAGCCTCCACAGCAATTTTCTTCCAGCTAATCCGTTGCGCCTGACATTAGGGCCGGCCCTGCGAGTGCGGATTTGGAGGTGAGCTTGCTGTCAAAATGGCCGTGATTGACAGCGGAGCGGGATCTCACTCTGACCTCACCTTCTTGTCAGTTTCCAAAGTGCTGGGTCTGGCTGCGGTTCACAGACCCGATGGCGGGCCAGCCAATTAACATTATTAAGAGGTAGTTTAGAGGCATTTAAAAATAATTTTACCATATACTTACCATTTCTCTACGTTTTTCTGCAGCTTCCCATTGCTCAGGCTTCACGATAGATAAGTGTGTCGGTTCTCAATCACTCTCCTTTGTCTTGACTAGTTGGCAGCTGCAGAAGTGGGACAAAAACTACCATTTCACAGCTGTTCATTTTCTAATCTCAGAGGCTGAAGCCTTCAGGATTTGGAAGACACTTTTGAGCTGTATGCAGGTTGAAAGTGTTTGCAGTGAACTCTCTCTCCACTGTCACCTCCTTGGAGCAACCTCTCTCACCATTGACAGATCGCTTCTGTCATCTCAACTTCAGCTGCCACCTATTCCAGCAGCATCGGTGCCCTTGAGAAAATTTCACGTTGGTCCTCAGAACCCTACCACGATCAGCCCCAACTCCAACATCATTAAACATGCCATCATCACCAACAACACCAATCTTCTCCGCAATCACCTGATGTTGCACACGATACAGGACATCAGCATCCGATTACATTGCTGTCTGGGACGCCAGGGATGGCCTCACCATGGCCACATTTATTCTTCTTCTTCTTGATTTGCAGTCCCCCAGAGTTGAGGATGACTTGCTCCCACACTAATATGAGTTCTAAAGTGACTGATGAGACCAATGCGGGATCTACAATTCTGTCACAGGTGGGCCAAGGGGTGCTTGGAGGGATGGGTGGGTGGGGTGCTTGATTTGTCTTCTGCTCCTTCCGCTGTTTGTACTTGGCTTCCACGTGCTCCCGATGAAGAGACCCGAAGTATTCGGCACCATCTTGGACGCTTCTCCTCCACTTTGAGCGGTCTTGGGCTAGGGATTCCCAAGAGTCTTTGGGGATGTTACATTTTTTTAAGTAAGCTTTGAGAGTGCACTTGAAGCATTTTCTTTACCCTTCTTGGACTCGCTTGCTCAGAGAAAAGAGAGCTTGTTTCGGGAGTCTATTATCGAGCTTACGGACAATGTGACCCATCCATCGGAGGTGATCGAACGTGGTCAATGCCTCGATGCTCAGGAGACCATGAGCTTGGTGGCAGGTTTGAGATCCTGGTCTTCGAACACTCTTTTCCTCAGGTGACCAAAGGCTGCATTGTCACACTGAAGCCGGTGTTGGACTTTGTCATCGATGTCTGTTCTTGCTGATAGTAGGCTCCCAAGTTATGGGAAGTGGTCCACATTATCCAAGATCTCGTCATGTATCTTGATAATCGGGGAGACGTACTGTGTGGCGTGGCCAGGTTAGTAGAGAGTCTTTGTCTTACGGATGTATAATGTAAGGCGCAGATTTTCATACACTTGAGTGAAGGTGTCAACGATGGTTTGTGGTTAGGCCTCCGAGTGTGCACAAACACAAGCATCATCAAAATACTATAATTCAATGACAGAGGTTGGAACAACCTTGGATCTGGACTGAAGGTGATGGAGGTTGAAAAATTTCCCTTTTGTCCTGTAGATTAACACCACTCCAGCGGCGAAATTGTTAAAGGTGAGGAAGATTGAGAAGAGCATTGGTGCAATGACACAACCTGGTTTGACCCCGGTCGGCACTTGTATTGGGTCTGTGGTGGATCCATTTATAAGAAGCTCGACTTGCATGTCACCCGAAAGCAGACGGAGGATGGTGACAATCTTTGAGGACAGCCACATTTACTTCACTTGACGCTGTACACCCTGGCTGCCACATGATGCGCCAAGTTGGAACCACCCCACATCAGCACCATAAGGCATCCCTGCAAAAATCAAGGCATTCCTTTCACACTCATCACCATTGCAGGGGTACCCATATGTCTCACCATTCACTACAACTCACTCAGCTACTTCCAGAGGTGCACACAAATCTGTCCAAGAACACAAAGTTGCCGATTTTCAGCACCTCACCGCCCATTGCCGCCCACTCCTGCCGACATTCCTCCTGAAGTTCTGCCCAGTGCCACGTTTGGGATGGCCTGGAGCGGGCATGAGGGAAGAGTCACTGGAAACCACACGCTGATGTCATCGGATGGCTGAGTAGCGCAACTGAGCTCCCGCCTGCCGAGCTCCCAGATTCCTGTGGGCGGGAGTCAGCAGGACTTGGCAGCAGAACAGGGATGGGCCGCTGGCTGGAGGCTGGTCTGTCCCCAACAGTGAGTATGAAGAACCTGAAAAAAAGGTAAGTGAACATTTTAATACTTTTTTTCAATAGCGACTTACCTGGATGGGGTCCCCTGAAGGTCTTTGGATAATTTTTTTCTTTTTGCTGTTGTTTTTTTTTTAAGTCTTCAACCCTCCATCCTCGGCGGCACTTGGGCGGCAAGCACCTCTGCCGCCGGGAAAGCGACCTCCCACCCGCTGCCACCCAGATTGGTGGCGTACATCTTCCTTTGCCGCCTGGCGACCTTCGAGGGACCTTCATGAATATCCTGCCCAAAATACCATCCGGTACCTCGGCGTCCATCGGCAGCACTTTGGGTGGCACTTGGGCAGGCCTTGCTGAAAATCAGCCCCAAAGTGTTCAAAATAAAGATTTCAATGTTTAAGAATTAGCAGAAACTCTACATGAACATTGGCTAAAAGATTCAAGTGCCCTACCCTTGTGTTCTGTTGGTTGGTATGATTGGACAGGGTTGAGGGGTGAGTGTGAGGGGTGGCTAGTGAGATGGGGATCTGATGATGTAGATAGAGAGAGAGGGATGGGTGGAGGTGCAAGGTATGTTGGTGTGAGTAAGGATGTGCAGGAGTAGGATAGGGATGAGTGATAGGGATGTGATGAGTGGCATAGCAGGATGAGATTGAGTATGGCTTTGCTGTAACATTTTGTGATAGAAACATAGATAGAAACATAGAAAATAGGTGCAGGAGTAGGCCATTCGGCCCTTCGAGCCTGCACCGCCATTCAATGAGTTCATGGCTGAACATGCAACTTCAGTACCCCCTTCCTGCTTTCTCACCATACCCCTTGATCCCCCTAGTAGTAAGGACTACATCTAACTCCTTTTTAAATATATTTAGTGAATTGGCCTCAATAATTTTCTGTGGTAGAGAATTCCACAGTTTCACCACTCTCTGGGTGAAGAAGTATCTCATCTCAGTCCTAAATGGCTTACCCCTTATCCTTAGACTGTGACCCCTGGTTCTGGACTTCCCCAACATTGGGAACATTCTTCCTGCATCTAACCTGTCTAAACCAGTCAGAATTTTAAAGGTTTCTATGAGATCCCCTCTCATTCTTCTGAACTCCAGTGAATACAAGCCCAGTTGATCCAGTCTTTCTTGATATGTCAGTCCCGCCATCCCGGGAATCAATCTGGTGAACTTTCGCTGCACTCCCTCAATAGCAAGAATGTCCTTCCTCAAGTTAGCAGACCAAAACTGTACCAATGATCTACTGAGATCATTGAAAGGTTTGTGCTGCTGCAGCCAGGTTCTCCTGATGACATCCCTGCTTGTGCCCTCCTGAGCAATGTGCAACCAGGCTGTGTTGGTGTCCTGGGGTGGTCACTTCCGCCCATTGGAAGGGAAGAGGACCTCCTTGCATGCTGTGACTCCCTCCATAAGCATCGAGAGGGAGTGATGGGAGAAGCTGGATGCAGCCATGCACCTTTGTGCAGTGCTTGTCAGTGTGTGCAGCAGCTCAGTGCTGCAGAATACTGGCAGCACAACTGTCAAAATGAATGTGGACATGATCACTTTAAAGAATTTGGCTGATGACGCATCATCAAATTACATCATCAGACCCGCTTCCTTTTAATTGGATGGGCACCTCGCAGGGCGGGCTCAATGAGACATTCTTCATACTGTGTGGGCTGGAGCGAGGATCCGCTATGCCGCTGCACCGGCCTTGCCACGGTTGATGAGATCGCGGCCTAGGTATCTACTGTGGCTCAGAGGGTAGCACCCTCGTCTCTGAGTCAGAAGATTGTGGGTCCAAGTCCCACTCCAAAAACTTAAGCACAAAATATAGGCTGACACTCCAGTGCAGTATCAAAGGTGTCGTTTTCAGTTGAGATGTTAAACCGAGGCCCTGACTGTTCTATCAGGTTGATATAAAAGGCCCCATGGCATGATTAAAAGAAGAGGTTTCTCCCAATTGTCCTGGCCAATATTTATCCCTCAACTAACATCACTAAAACAGATTATCTAGTCATTATCACATTGCTGTTTGTGGGACCTTGCTGTGCACAATTTGGTTGTCACGTTTCCTGTATTACAACGGTGACTACATTTCATAGGCTATAAAGCGCTTTGGGACTTCCTGAGGTTGTGAAAGGGGCTACATAATTGCAAGACTTTTTAATCAATCACAAATAGATTGATGAAAAGCAATGTAAAATCTTACATACTTGTCTCAATTTGTTTCATAACAGGAGTAGCTTGCCTAGTGCAGAACTGGACCATACAGATCAGGTAGGTCCTAGAGTTAATTCTCTTCATGGAATTTTAGAAGTTTACGGCACAGAAGGAGGCCATTTGGCCCGTCGTGTCTGTGCTGGCTGAAAAATGGCTATCCAGGCTAATCCCACTTTCCAGCTCTTGGTCTGTAGCCTTGTAGGTTGCGGCACTTCAAGTACATCGCTTACTATGCTGAATTAATTGGCCTCAGGAGAAGAGGAGTTACAAGTAACCTCAACAATTCTAGACTATGGAGGCAAACACTATCCAATTATCCTTGCTGGAATGTGTTTAATTGTAGATATCCGATGAGGGCAGGATTAGGCTCAGCCACAGCCAAATAGCTGGCGACATTTGATCAAAGCTCATATAGGGCCAAGGGACAAGGCATTGGAGAGTGAGCAGCACCTTTAGAACCATACCACAACAAAGAGTCTGCCTCTTCATAGCGGAAAAATAATTGAAACTAAAAGGAGGAAGGCATAATAAGAGTCAGCAATAGGCAGAATATGATAGAAGAAAGAATGATGGAGAAGGAATGGTACAAATTATTTTAATATAATATATTCTGAATAAATTGCTGAAGTAGTATTTCCAGGGCTTATTGTAGATCCAACTATGATTGCATTGCAGATTGCAGTAAGGCTCTCAGCGAAGACCTCAGTACCAAATTAGCACAGACCCACAGAGGTCAATTCAGAATTGAGTAAACTAGCCTGCAATTTATAGATGGCTCATTGGGGGAATAAGCTACTACGCAGCTATGATCAAATCACCATCAATGAGGAAGCACACTGCTCTGTGAGCTGTGAAGGAAAAGTATCAGTGTGTCTGCACTGTTTGCCCCTATAATGTCTGCAAGCTTGTAATGTTAGGCAATTATGTGGTTGACAAGCATTGTATTTAACACTATTAGAACCTACCAACATCTTCATGTAATCACTGACAAGCTTAGTATTTTTTTTATTTGTGTCAGATACGCTTACTGAATATTTTTTCCCTTATTGGCCCTGGGTTTTTCCTCCGTATTTTTGCCTCTCCCAGGCAATTATATGACTGTGAGGGTGGGTGACAGGTGAGAGAGAGGGAAGAAGGGTTTAGTCATAATACTCGGACCATTATGGTGTGGTGCAGGCTTGATAGACTAGCTAGTCTTTTTCCGCTCGTCAATTTTGTATGTTGGTATGCAATAATCACAGTATATAACTGACATCTTCTCAGTCTTCAGACAGTAATTAAGAAACGCTTTCCATTCAGGTAAACACTAAACAGATCCTATTTATATTTTTGTTTGAGAAAATGAAAGGACGCATGAGCTGAATAAAGTTACATTTGGTCAGTCGCCCCTTCCCCCACTCCCAATTATTGACTATCCGGATAAAAGATGTTGGTGGAGCAGAAGTGTTTATCGCAAACTCATGCACACGTTGCTGACAATTTTCACAGGCTTAAAAAGAAAATCTTCCTGTCTGCTTTGTTTGGGTATGCTGATAAATGAGCTATTTAATATCTTGTTTCTTGTAATCTCTTGGTCTTCAAATGGGATTATTTGAGTTATTGGCAGTCTCTTTGGGTAGTCATTAGATTCCTTTTCCCAGAGGTTCTGTTTGAGGACCAATATATTTTCTTTTTTCTAAGCCATTACATTACTCTTTTTCTTATCTCTCCTCTTAAAAGCACTGATTATCTCTCGCTTGTGTATTGTTCAATAGAAGGCAGAGGCTTTTTAAACATATAGGGCTGGATTTTTGGCTTTCGGGGTTGTTCGCTGAAAACGGTAGCGATACGTGAAAATTACCATTTTCCAGGGGCGCATCGGTAAGGAAGGCGTTGCACAAGCATTCACGGTGCAAAATGCGAGTTTCAGCAACTTTAGTCCGAGGTCGTTTGCACTGCGAGAAAGGCCTTGGGAGGGGGAAAAAAATTCCAAAAAGCATTCCCAAGCATTTACAAGACACTTAACTAAATGATCGCTGCAAAAAAAATGTAAAAATAATAACTTTGGCTTACCTTTTTATAGGTTTTCGAACTTACCACTGCTAGCAGAGCTGCACCGACAGGTTTGACCTGTCGCTATTCTGGGCGTGTGCAGTACGGGTCGGAAGAGTGCCGAAAGTCGATCGCAAATGCAATCAGAGTCTTTGCACGTCAGCACACCCTTCCCTGGTGGTACTTGGAAGCGCCACCGCAAACAGGTACCAGAGGATCCGGCCCTGGCTTTGCGACCGGGTTTTCGCCACGGAGGGTCAAATCGCGGCGAAAACCCGGTCACAAACCTCTCAAAAATCCGGCCCCTTGTCTCATCCAAAAATCTGCTGCCCATATCCTAACTCGCACCAAGTCCCACTGACCAACCATCTATGTGCTCACTGACCTACATTGGCTCCAAGACCGTCAACGATGCAAATTTAAAGTTCACATCCTTGTGTTTAAATTCCTCTATGGCCTCACCCCTCTCTATCTCTGGAACCTCCTCCAGTGCTACTGCGCTCCTGCAATTGTGGCCATTTGCGCATCCCCGATTTTAATAGCTCCACCAGCTGCCTGGGCCCGAAGTCAAGAATTCTCCACCTGAACATTTCCATCTCTCTACCTCTCGTCCCTCATTTAAAATGGTCCATAAAACCTACCTCTTTGGCTGAACATTTGGTCACCTGTTCTAATATCTCTTTATTTGGTTCAGTATAAATTTTGGTTTGACAATGCTCCTGTGAAGCACCTTGGGACGTTTTACTACGCAGAAACATAGAAAATAGTTGCAGGTGCAGGCCATTCGGCCCTTCGAGCCTGCACCACCATTCAATATGATCATGGCTGATCATGCATTTCAGTACCCCATTCCTGCTTTCTCTCCATATCCCTTGATCCCATTAGCTTTGAGAGCCAAATCGAACTCCCTTTTGAATATATCTAACGAACTGGCCCCAACAACTTTCTGCGGTAGAGAATTCCACATGCCCACAACTGAAGAAGTTTCTCCTCATCTCGGTCCTAAATGACTTACCTGTTATCCTTAGGCTGTGACCCCTGGTTCTGGACTTCCCCAACATCGGAAATAATCTTCCTGCATCGAACCTGTCCAATCCCATCAGAATTTTATATGTTTCTATGAGAACCCCTCTCATTCTTCTAAATTCCTTTGAATACAAGCCTAGTCAATCCAGTCTTTCTTCATATGTCAGTCCTGTCATCCCGGGAGTCAGTCTAGTGAACCTTCGCTGCACTCCCTCAACAGCAAGAATGTCCTTCCTCAGCTTTGGAGACCAAAACTGTACACAATATTCAAGGTGTGGCCTTACCAAGGCCCTATACAACTGTAGTAAGACCTCCCTGGTCCTATACTCGAATCCTCTCACTATGAAGGCGAACATGCCACTGGTTTTCTTTACTGCCTGCTGCACCGATATGCCATCCTTCAATGACTGATGTACCATGACACCCAGGTCTCGTTGCACATCCCCCTTTAGCAATCTGTCACCATTCAGATAATAATCAGCCCTCTTGTTTTTACAACCAAAGTGGATAACCTCACATTTAGCAATATTATACCGCATCTGGCATGTATTTGCTCACTCACCTAACCTGTCCAAATCACCATGCAGCCTCTTAGCATCCTCCTCACAGCTCACACTGCCACCCAGCTTAGTGTAATTTGCAAACTTGGAGATATTACATTCAATTCCTTCGTCGAAATCATTAATGTATATTGCAAATAGCTGGGGTCCCAGCACTGAACCTTGCGGTACCCCACCAGGCACTGCCTGCCATTCTGAAAAGGACCGAGAAACATAGAAACATAGAAAATAGGTGCAGGAGTAGGCCATTTGGCTCTTCAAGCCTGCACCGCCATTCAATGAGTTCATGGCTGAACATGCAACTTCAGTACCCCATTCCTGCTTTCTCGCCATACCCCTTGATCCCCCTAGTAGTAAGGACTACATCTAACTCCTTTTTGAATATATTTAGTGAATTGGCCTCAACAACTTTCTGTGGTAGAGAATTCCACAGGTTCACCACTATCTGGGTGAAGACGTTTCTCCTCATCTCGGTCCTAAATGGCTTACCCTTTATCCTTAGACTGTGACCCCCTGGTTCTGGACTTCCCCAACATTGGGAACATTCTTCCTGCATCTAACCTGTCTAAACCTGTCAGAATTTTAAAGGTTTCTATGAGATTCTTCTGAAGTCCAGTGAATACAAGCCCAGTTGATCCAGTCTTTCTTGATATGTCAGTCCCGCCATCCCGGGAATTAGTCTGGTGAACCTTCGCTGCACTCCCTCAATAGCAAGAATGTCCTTCCTCAAGTTAGGAGACCAAAACTGTACACAATACTCCAGGTGTGGCCTCACCAAGGCCCTGTACAACTGTAGCAACACCTCCCTACCCCTGCACTCAAATCCCCTCGCTATGAAGGCCAACATGCCATTTGCTTTCTTAACCGCCTGCTGTACCTGCATGCCAACCTTCAATGACTGATGTACCATGACACCCAGGTCTCATTGCACCTCCCCTTTTCCTAATCTGTCACCATTCAGATAATAGTCTGTCTCTCTGTTTTTACCACCAAAGTGGATAATCTCATATTTATCCACATTATACTTCATCTGCCATTCATTTGCCCACTCAGCTAACCTATCCAAGTCACTCTGCAGCCTCATAGCATCCTCCTCGCAGCTCACACTGCCACCCAACTTAGTGTCATCCGCAAATTTGGAGATACTACATTTAATCCCCTCGTCTAAATTATTAATGTACAATGTAAGCAGCTGGGGCCCCAGCACAGAACCTTACGGTACCCCACTAGTCACCGCCTGCCATTCTGAAAAGTACACATTTACTCCTACTCTTTGTTTCCTGTCTGACAACCAGTTCTCAATCCATGTTAATCTCTTGTGTGGGACCTTGTCGAAAGCCTTCTGAAAGTCCAAATATACCACATCAACTGATTCTCCCTTGTTCACTCTACTGGAAACATCCTCAAAAAATTCCAGAAGATTTGTCAAGCATGATTTCCCTTTCACAAATCCATGCTGACTTGGACGTATCATGTCACCTCTTTCCAAATGCGCTACTATGACATCCTTAATAATTGATTCCATCATTTTACCCACTACTGATGCCAGACTGACCGGTCGATAATACCCTGTTTTCTCTCTCCCTCTTTTTTTAAAAAGTGGGGTTACATTGGCTACCCTCCACTCGATAGGAACTGATTCAGAGTCTATGGAATGTTGGAAAATGACTGTCAATGCATCCGCTATTTCCAAGCCACCTCCTTAAGTACTCTGGGATGCAGTCCATCAGGCCCTGGGGAATAATCGGCCTTCAATCCCATCAATTTCCCCAAGACAATTTCCCGACTAATAAGGATTTCCCTCAGTTCCTCCTTCTTACTAGACCCTCTGACCCCTTTTATATCCGGAAGGTTGTTTGTGTCCTCCTTAGTGAATGCCGAACCAAAGTATTGTTCAATTGGTCTTCCATTTCTTTGTTCCCCATTATGACTTCCCTGATTCTGACTGCAGGGGACCTACGTTTGTCTTTACTAACCTTTTTCTCTTTATATATCGATAGAAACTTTTGCAGTCCGTCTTAATGTTCCCTGCAAGCTTCCTCTCGTAATCTATTTTCCCTGTCCTAATCAAACACTTTGACCTCCTCTGCTGAGTTCTAAATTTCTCCCAGTACCCAGGTTCACTGCTATTTCTGGCCAATTTGTATGCCACTTCCTTGGCTTTAATACTATCCCTGATTTCCCTTGATAGCCATGATTGAGTCACCTTCCCTTTTTTATTAATTACACCAGACAGGGATGTACAATTGTTGTAGTTCATCCATGCGGTCTCTAAATGTCTGCCATTGCCCATCCACTGTCAACCCCTTAAGTATCATTCGCCAATCTATCCTAGCCAATTCATGCCTCATACCTTCAAAGTTACCCTTCAAGTTCTGGACCATGGTCTCTGAATTAACTGTTTCATTCTCCATCCTAATGTAGAATTCCACCATATTATGTTCACTCTTCCCCAAGGGGCCTCACACAATGAGATTGCTAATTAATCCTCTCTCATTACACAATACCCAGTCTAAGATGGCCTCCCCCCTAGTTGGTTCCTCAACATATTGGTCTCGAAAACCATCCCTTATGCACTCCAGGAAATCCTCCTCCACCGTATTGCTTCCAGTTTGGTTAGCCCAATCTATATGCATATTAAAGTCACCCATGATAACTGCTGCACCTTTATTGCATGCACCCCTAATTTCCTGTTTGATGCCCTCCCCAACATCACTGCTACTGTTTGGAGATCTGTACACAACTCCCACTAACGCTTTTTGCCCTTTGGTGTTCTGCAGCTCTACCCATATAGATTCCACATCATCCAAGCTAATGTCCTTCCTAACTATTGCATTAATCTCCTCTTTAACCAGCACTGCGACCGCACCTCCTTTTCCTTTTATTCTATCCTTCCTGAATGTTGAATACCCATGGATGTTGAGTTCCCAGCCCTGATCATCCTGGAGCCACGTCTCTGTAATCCCAATCACATCATATGTGTTAACATCTATTTGCACAGTTAATTCATCCACCTTATTACGGATACTCCTTGCATTAAGACACAAAGCCTTCAGGATTATTTTTTTAACACCCTTTGTCCTTTTAGAATTATGATGTAGTGTGGCCCTTTTTGTTTCTTGCCTTTGTTTACTCGGCCTTCCACTATTGCTTTTTACCTTTCTACCATCTGTTTCTGACTCCATATTACTTCGCCCTATCTCGCTGCATAGGTTCCCATCCCCCTGCCATATTAGTTTAAACACTCCCGAGCTGCATTAGCAAATGTTACCCCTAGGGCATCAGTTCCAGTCCTGCCCAAGTGCAGACCGTCCCTTTTATACAGGTCCCACTTCCCCAGAACGGGTTCCAATGTCCCAGGAATTTGAATCCCTCCCTCTTGCCCCACTGCTCAAGCCACGTATTTATTCTAACTATCCTGCTCCCTCTACTCTGATTAGCATGTGGCACTGGTAGCAATCCAGAGATTACTACCTTTGAGGTCCTACTTTTTAATTTAACTCCTAGCTCCCTAAATTCAGCTTGTAGGACCTCTTCCCACTTCTTACTATATCGTTGGTACCTACATGTACCACGACAACTGGCTGTTCACCCTCCCTCTCCAGAATGCTCTGCAGCCGCTCCGAGACATCCTTGACCCTTGCACCAGGGAGGCAACATACCATCCTGGAGTCTCGGTTGCGGCTGCAGAAACTCCTATCTGTTCCCCTTACAATAGCGTCCCCTATCACTATAGCTCTCCCACTCTTTTTCCCACCCTTCTGTGCAGCAGAGCCAGCCATGGAGCCATGAAGTTGGCTGCTGCTGTCCTCCCCTGATGAGTCATCCTCCTCAAAAAGGCAGTGTATCTGTTTTGCAGGGGGATGACCGCAGGGGACCCCTGCACTACCTTCCTTGCACTGCTCTTCCTGCTGGTCTTCCATTCCCTAGCTGGCTGTGGACCCAACTCGCTACACATGCTACTCACGTCATTCTCAGCATCGTGGATGCTCCAGAGTAAATCCACCTTCAGCTCCAATTCCGCAATGCGGACCGTCAGGAGCTGGAGGTGGATACACTTCCCACACACGTAGTCGTCACGGACACCGGAAGTATCCCTGAGTTCCCACTTGGTGCAGGAGGAGTATATCACGTGACCGAGCTCTCCTGCCATGACTTAACCATTAGATACACTTAAATTGGCAACAACAATGCTAAAGTTTACTCGCTGTTATAGAACAGAAAAAATAAAAACTACTCACCAATCACCAGCCAATCACTTACTCCCTTGGCTGTGCCGTCAACTTTCTGTTTCTTTCTACTTCTTTTTTGCCTTCTCCCTGTAGCTGCACAAGCACACCTCTCGCTTATTCCTACTCTCTGCTTCCTGTCTGCCAACCAGTTCTCTATCCACAACAGCACATTACCCCCAATACCATGTGCTTTCATTTCGCACACTAATCTCTTACATGGGACCTTGTTAAAAGCCTTTTGACAATCTAAATGCAGCACATCCACTGGCTCCCCCTTGTCCACTATACCAGTTACATCTCAAAAAATTCTGGAAGATTTATCAAGCATGATTGCCCTTTCATAAATCCATGCTGACTTGATATGATCCTGTCACTGCTTTCCAAATGCGCTGCTATTACATCTTTAATAATTGATTCCAAAATTTTCCCCACCACCGATGTCAGGTTGACCGGTTTATAATTCCCTGTTTTCTCTCTCCCTCCTTTTTTTTAAAAGTGGGGTTACATTAGCTACCCTCCAGTCCATAGGAATTGATCCAGAATCTGTAGAATGTTGGAAAATGACCACCAATGCATCCACTATTTCGAGGGCCACTTCCTTAAGTACTCTGCGATGCAGACTATCAGGCCCTAGGAATTTATCGGCCTTCAATCCCATCAATTTCCCTAACAAAATTTGCTGGCTAATAAGGATTTCCTTTAGTTCCTCCTTCTCCCTTGACCCTCATTCCCCAATATTTCCAGAAGGTTATTTGTGCCTTCCTTAATGAAGACAGAACCAAAGTATTTGTTCAACTTGTCTGCCATTTCTTTGTTCCCCATTTTGACTTCACCTGATTCTGACTGTAAGGGACCTACATTTGTATTCACTAATCTTTTTCTCTTCACGTATCTGTAGAAGCTTTTGCAGTCAATTTTTTTGTTCCCTGCAAGTTTACTCTCATATTCTATTTTCCCTCTCCTAATGAAACCCTTTATCCTTCTTTGCTGAATTCTATATTTCTCCCAGTCCTCAGATTTGCTGCTTTTTTGGCCAATTTATATGCCTTTTCCTTGGAATTAACACTATCCCTAATTGCCCTTGTAAGCCACAGTTGAGCCACGCTCCCCATTTTATTTTTACGCCAGACAGTGATGTACACTTGTTGATGTTCACCCATGTGATCTTTAAATGTCTGCCATTGCCTAAACCATCGACGTTACCTTTCTTTAAGCTCAGGACACTAGTCTCTGTATTAACTGTGTCACTCTCCATCTTAATGAAGAATTATACCATATTATGGTCACTCTTCCCCAAGGGGTCTCGCACAACAAGATTACTAATTAATCCTCTCTCATTACACAACACCCATTCGAGCATGGCCAGCTCTCAAATTGGTTTCTCGACATATCGGTCGAGAAAATCATCCCTTATACACTCCAGCCAAGTCCATGGCACTGTGGGTGGCTCTGCTGCACAGGAGGGCAGGAAAAAGAATGGGAGAGCTATAGTGATAGGGGATTCAATTGTAAGGGGAATAGATAGTCGTTTCTGCGGCCGCAACCGAGACTCCAGGATGGTATGTTGCCGCCCTGGTGCAAGGGTCAAGGATGTCTCGGAGCGGATGCAGGACATTTTGTAGGGGGAGGGTAAACAGCCAGTTGTCGTGGTGCATATAGGTACCAACGATATTGGTAAAAAACGGGATGAGGTTCTACAAGACGAATTTAGGGAGCTAGGAGCTAAATTAAAAAGTAGGACCTCAAAAGTAGTAATCTCAGGATTGCTACCAGTGCCACGTGCTCGTCAGAGTTGGAATTGCAGGATAGCTCAGATGAATACGTGGCTTGAGGAGTGATGCAGAAGGGAGGGATTCAAATTCCTGGGACATTGGAACTGGTTCTGGGGCAGGTGGGCCCAGTACAAACCGGATGGTCTGCATCTGGGCAGGACTCGAACCAATGTCCTAGGGGAAGCGTTTGCTGTTGGGGAGGGGTTAAACTAACATGGCAGAGGGATGGGAAACTATTTAGGGAGACCGAGGGAAGTAGAATGGGGGCAGAAACAAAAGATAGAAAGAAGAAAAATAAAATTGGAGGGCAGAGAAACCCAAGGCAAAAAGCAAAAAGAGCCGCATTACAGCAAAATTCAAAAGGAGCAAAGGGAGTTAAAAAGACAAGCCTGAAGGCTTTATGCCTCAATGCAAGGAGTATTCGGAATAAGGTGGACGAATTAACTGTGCAGATAGCCATTAACGGATATGATGTAATTGGCATCATGGAGACATGGCTCCAGGGTGACCAAAACTGGGAACTCAACATCCAGGGGTATTCAACAAGGATAGACAGAAAGGAAAAGGAAGTGGGGTGGCATTGCTAGTTAAAGAGGAAATTAATGCAATAGTAAGGAAGGACATTAGCTTGGATGATGTGGAATATGTATGGGCGGAGCTTCGGAATACCAAAGGACAAAAAACGCTAGTGGGAGTTGTGTTGAGACCACCAAACAGTAGTAATGCGGATGGGGACAGCATCAAACAAGAAATTAGAGATGCGTGCAATAAAGGTACAGCAGTTATCATGGGCGACTTCAATCTACATATTGACTGGTAGCAATACGGTGGAGGAAGATTTCCTGGAGTGTATTAGGGATGGTTTTCTAGACCAATATATCGAGGAACCAACTCGAGGGCTGACCATCCTAGACTGGGTGATGTGTAATGAGAAAGGATTAATTAACAATCTTGTTGTGCAAGGCCCCTTGGGGAAGAGTGACCATAATATGGTAGAATTCTTTAATAAGATGGAGAGTTACACAGTTAATTCAGAGACTAAGGTCCTGAATTGGGGAAAGGTAACTTCGATGGTATGTGACGTGAATTGGCTAAAATAGACTGATGAGTGATACTTAAAGGGTTGACGGTGGATAGGCAATGGCAAACATTTAAAGATCACATGGATGAATTTCAACAATTGTACATCCCTGTCTGGAGTAAAAATAAAATGGGGAAGGTGGCTCAACCATGGCTAACAAGGGAAATTAAGGATCGTGTAAAATCCAAGGAAGAGGCATATAAATTAGCCAGAAAAAGCAGCAAACCTGAGTAGTGGGAGAATTTTGTAATACAGCAGAGGAGGACAAAGGGTTTAAATAGGAGGGGGAAATAATGTATGAGAGGAAGCTTGCTGGGAACATAAAAACTGACTGCAAAAGCTTCAATAGATATGTGAAGAGAAAAAAGATTGGTGAAAACAAATGTAGATCCCTTGCAGTCAGATTCAGGTGAATTTATAATGGGGAACAAAGAAATTGCGGACCAGTTGAACAAATATTTTGGTTCTGTTTTCACGAAGGAAGACACAAATAACCTTCCTGAAAGACTAGGGACTGAGGGTCTAGTGAGAAGGAGGAACTGAAGGTTATCCTTATAAAGCGGGAAATTGTGTTAGGGAAATTGATGGGATTGAAGCCCGATAAATTCCCGGGGCCTGATAGTCTGCATCCCAGAGTACTTAACGAAGTGTCCCTAGAAATAGTGGATGCATTGGTGATCATTTTCCAACAGTCTATTGACTCTGGATCAGTTCCGATGGACTGGAGTGTAGTTAATGTAACACCACTGTTTAAAAAAGGAAGGAGAGAGAAAACAGATAATTATAGACCGGTTAGCCTGACACCAGTAGTGGGGAAAATGTTGGAATCAATTATTAAAGATGAAATAGCAGCGCATTTGGAAAGCAGTGACAGGATCGGTACAAGTCAGCATACATTTATGAAAAGGAAATCATGCTTGACAAATCTTCTGGAATTTTTGGTGGAAGTAACTCGCAGGGTGGCTAGGGGAGAACAAGTGGATGTGGTGTATTTGAACTTTCAAAGGGCTTTTGACAAGGTCCCAAACAAGAGATTGTTGTGCAAAGTCAAAGCACATGGTATTGGGGGTAATGTACTGATGTGGATAGAGAACTGGTTGGCAGACAGGAAGCAGAGAGTCAGGATAAATGGGTCCTTTTCAGAATGGCAGGCAGTGACTAGTGGGGTGCCGCAGGGCTCAGTGCTGGGATCCCAGCTATTTACAATATACATTAATAATTTAGATGAAGGAATTGAGTGTAATATCTCCAAGTTTGCAGATGACACTAAACTGGGTGGCGGTGTGAGCTGTGAGGAGAACGCTAAAAGGCTGCAGGGTAATGCAGTTCGGGAGTGTTTAAACTAATATGGCAGGGGAACCTATGCAGCGAGATAGGGCGAAGTAATATGGAAACAGATGGTAGAAAGGTAAAAAGCAATAGTGGAAGGCCGAGTAAACAAAGGCAAGAAACAAAAAGGGCCACACCACATCATAATTCTAAAAGCACAAAGGGTGTAAAAAAAAACAAGCCTGAAGGCTTTATGTCTTCATGCAAGGAGTATCCATAATAAGTTGGATGAATTAACTGTGCAAATAGATGTTAACGGATATGATGTGATTGGGACTATGGAGACGTGGCTCCAGGATGATCAGGGCTGGGAACTCAATATCCATGGGTATTCAACATCCAGTAAGGACAGAATAAAAGGAAAAGGAGGTGCGGTAGCATTGCTGGTTAAAAAGGAGATGAATGCAATAGTTAGGAAGGACATTAGCTTGGATGATATGGAATCTATATGGGTAGAGCTGCAGAACACCAAAGGGCAAAAAACTTTAGTGGGAGTTGTGTACAGACCTCCAAACAGTATTAGTGATGTTGGGGAGGGCATCAAACAGGAAATTAGGGGTACATGCAATAAAAGTGCAGCAGTTATCATGGGTGACTTTAATATGCATATAGATTGGGCTAACCAAACTGGAAGCAATACGGTGGAGGAGGATTTCCTGGAGTGCATAAGGAATGGTTTTCTAGACCAATATGTTGAGGAACCAACTAGGGGGGAGGCCATCTTAGACTGGGTATTGTGTAATGAGAGAGGATTAATTAGTAATCTCGTTGTGCGAGGCCCCTTGGGGAAGAGTGACCATAATATGGTGGAATTCTACATTAGGATGGAGAATGAAACAGTTAATTCAGAGACCATGTTCCAGAACTTAAAGAAGGGTAACTTTGAAGGTATGAGGCGTGAATTGGCTAGGATAGATTGGCGAATGATACTTAAGGGGTTGATAGTGGATGGGCAATGGCAGACATTTAGAGACCGCATGGATGAACTACAACAATTGTACATCCCTGTCTGATGTAAAAATAAAAAAGGGAAGGTGGCTCAACCATGGCTTTCAAGGGAAATCAGGGAGAGTATTAAAGCCAAGGAAGTGGCATACAAATTGGCCAGAAATAGCAGTGAACCTGGGGACTGGGAGAAATTTAGAACTCAGCAGAGGAGGACAAAGGGTTTGATTAGGGCAGGGAAAATAGATTACGAGAGGAAGCTTGCAGGGAGCATTAAGACAGATTGCAAAAGTTTCTATAGATATGTAAAGAGAAAAAGGTTAGTAAAGACAAACGTAGGTCCCCTGCAGTCAGAATCAGGGGAAGTCATAATGGGGAACAAAGAAATGGCAGACCAATTGAACAAGTACTTTGGTTCGGTATTCACTAAGGAGGACACAAACAACCTTCCGGATATAAAAGGGGTCAGAGGGTCAAGTAAGAAGGAGGAACTGAGGGAAATCCTTATTAGTCGGGAAATTGTGTTGGGGAAATTGATGGGATTGAAGGCCGATAAATCCCCAGGGCCTGATGGACTGCATCCCAGAGTACTGAAGGAGGTGGCCTTGGAAATAGCGGATGCATTGACAGTCATTTTCCAACATTCCATAGACTCTGGATCAGTTCCTATTGAGTGGAGGGTAGCCAATGTAACCCCACTTTTTTTAAAAAGGAGGGAAAGAGAAAACAGGGAATTATCGACCGGTCAGCCTGACATCAGTCGTGGGTAAAATGATGGAATCAATTATTAAGGATATCATAGCAGCGCATTTGGAAAGAGGTGACATGATAGGTCCAAGTCAGCATGGATTTGTGAAAGGGAAATCATGCTTGACAAATCTTCTGGAATTTTTTGAGGATGTTTCCAGTAGAGTGGACAAGGGAGAACCAGTTGATGTGGTATATTTGGACTTTCAGAAGGCTTTCGACAAGGTCCCACACAAGAGATTAATGTGAAAAGTTAAAGCACATGGGATTGAGGGTAGTGTGCTGACATGGATTGAGAACTGGTTGTCAGACAGGAAACAAAGAGTCGGAGTAAATGGGTACTTTTCAGAATGGCAGGCATTGACTCGTGTGGTACCGCAAGGTTCTGTGCTGGGGCCCCAGCTGTTTACATTGTACATTAATGATTTAGATGAGGGGATTAAATGTAGTATCTCCAAATTAGCGGATGACACTAAGTTGGGTGGCAGTGTGAGCTGCGAGGAGGATGCTATGAGGCTGCAGAGCGAATTGGATAGGTTAGGTGAGTGGGCAAATGCATGGCAGATGAAGTATAATGGAGGATAAATGTGAGGTTATCCACTTTGGTGGCAAAATGGTGACAGATTAGGAAAAGGGGAGGTGCAATGAGACCTGGGTGTCATGGTACATCAGTCATTGAAGGTTGGCATGCAGGTACAGCAGGCGGTTAAGAAAGCAAATGGCATGTTGGCCTTCATAGCGAGGGGATTTGAGTACAGGGGCAGGGAGGTGTTGTTACAGTTGTACAGGGCCTTGGTGAGGCCACACCTGGAGTATTGTGTACAGCTCTGGTCTCCTAACTTGAGGAAGGACATTCTTGCTATTGAGGGAGTGCAGCGAAGGTTCACCAGACTGATTCCCGGGATGGCGGGACTGACATATCAAGAAAGACTGGATCAACTGGGCTTGTATTCGCTGGAGTTCAGAAGAATGAGAGGGGATCTCATAGAAACGTTTAAAATTCTGATGGGATTAGACAGGTTAGATGCAGCAAGAATGTTCCCAATGTTGGGGAAGTCCAGAACCAGGGATCACAGTCTAAGGATAAGGGGTAAGCCATTTAGAACCGAGATGAGGAGAAACGTCTTCACCCAGAGACTGGTGAACCTGTGGAATTCTCTACCTCAGAAAGTTGTTGAGGCCAATTCACTAAATATATTCAAAAAGGAGTTAGATGAGGTCCTTACTACTCGGGGGATCAAAGGGTATGGCGAGAAAGCAGGAATGGTGTACTGAGTTTGCATGTTCAGCCATGAACTCATTGAATGGCGGTGCAGGCTCGAAGGACTGAATGGCCTACTCCTGCACCTATTTTCTATGTTTCTCTGTAACTTGGACAGGTTAGGTGAGTGGGCAAATTCATGGCAGCTGCAGTATAATGTGGATAAATGTGAGGTTATCCACTTTGGGGGCAAAAACACGAAGGCAGAATATTATCTGAATGGCAGCAGATTAGGAAAGCGGGAGGTGCAACGGGACCTGGCTGTCATGGTTCATCAATCATTGAAAGTTGGCTTGCCGTACAGCAGGCGGTGAAGAAGGCAAATGGTATGTTGGCCTTCATAGCTAGGGGATTTGAGTATAGGGAGGTCTTACTGCAGTTGCTTAGGGCCTTGGTGAGGCCTCACCTGGAATATTGTGTTCAGTTTTGGTCTCCAATCTGAGGAAGGATGTTCTTGCTATTGAGGGAGTGCAGCGAAGTTTCACCAGACTGATTCACAGGATGGCGGGACTGACATATGAGGTGAGACTCGATCAACTCGGCTTTTATACACTGGAGTTTAGAAGGATGAGAGGGGATCTCATAGAAACTTATAAGATTCTGATGGGACTGGACAGGTTAGATGCGGGAAGAATTTTCCTGATGATGGGGAAGTCCAGAATCAGGGGACACAGTCTTAGGATGAGGAGTAGGCCATTTAGGACTGAGATGAGGAGAAACTTCTTCACTCAGAGAGTTGTTAACCTGTGGAATTCCCTACTGTTGAGAGTTGTTGATGCCAGTTCATTGGATATATTCAAGAGGGAGTTAAATATGGCCCTTACGGCTAGAGGGACCAAGGGGTATGGAGAGAAAACAGGAAAGCAGTACTGATCAGCCATGATCTTATTGAATGGTGGTGCAGACTCGACGCGCCAAATGGCCCACTCCTGCACCTATTTTTATGTTTCTCATCCTCCTCCATCGTATTGCTACCAGTTTGGTTAGCCCAATCTATATGCAGATTAAAGTCACCCATGATAACTGCACGCATTAATTTCCTGTTTGATGCCATCCCCAACCTCACTATGACTGTTTGGTGGTCTGTACTCAACTCCCAGTAGCGTTTTCTACCCTTTGGTGTTCCACAGCTCTACCATACAGATTCCACTTCATCCACGCTAATGTCCTTCCTTAATATTGCGTTAATCTCCTCTTTAACCAACACGCTACCCCAACTCCTTTTCCTTTCTGTCTATCTTTCCTGAATATTGAATACCCTTGGATGTTGTTCCCAGCCTTGGTCCCCCTGGAGCCATGTTTCCGTAATCCTAATTACATCTTATCCGTTTACCGATATCTGCGCAGTTAATTCATCCACCTTATTTCGAATGCTCCTCGCATTGAGACACAGAGCCTTCAGGCTTGTTTTTTTAACACTCTTTGTCCTTTTAGAATTATGCTGTAATGTGGCCCTTTTTGATCTTTGTCTTTTATTTTTCTGACCTGCACTATTACTTTTCTCCTTTTGCTTCTGACCTTATTTTACTTCCCTCTGTCTCCCTGCATAGGTTCCCATCCCCCTGTCCTATTAGCTTAAGTCATCCCCAACAACATGAGCAAACACTCCTCCTTGGACATTGGTTCCGGCCCTGCCCAGGTGCAGACTGTCTTGTTTGTACTGGTCCCACCTCCCCCAGAACCGGTTCCAATGTCTCAGGAATTTGAATCTCTCCCTCTTGCACCATTCCTCAAGCCACATATTCATCTGAGCTATCCTGCTATTTCTACTCTGACTAGCACGTGGCACTGGTAACAATCCTGAGATTACTACCTTTGAGGTCCTACTTTTGAATTTAACTCCTCGCTCCCTAAATTCAGCTTGTAGGACCTAAGTTAAAGGCACTAAATAAATGCAAGTTTGTTGTTATTGATGAGGTTCTATATAAATGGAAGTATCATTACTTAGAAAAAATAAATCTGAACAATTGAGCAAGCTACCATTTTAAATGCCACTGCCCTGAAAATCTGCGATCCACTCTGTCACCATAACCTGAGTGGAGAGGGACTCCCTATCTGTTGGCCCTGGATGCCTCTCACTTTGTCTGCATTCTTGAAGTCCGGGGCATTACCATAAAGCAGGTGGGTGCTCATGCCAGCAGCAGTGCAGCTCGGGTGCCCGCTAAGTGGGGGAGGGGAGGAAATGGATGACAGAGGCAAGATGGTGGGAGGAGTATTAACAGAATTGTCCGAAAATGGATATTTAATCACATTGTAGCGATTCACCATTAGTGGTGGAGCCCGCATGTTGAAAGGCTAGTTTTTTCCAGAATGGCTGGTGAGGAAACCAGCCTTTCGATGTGAAGCAGACTCCCCTTCTGCCAGGACGTGGTCCTATCAAGCGCTGATCACCTGCTTCACATAGGTGTACAGTACGCCGCAGACTGCAGAGGCAGTATTGGCAGGAACTCTGCTGAATGGCGCCATCCCGTCAGTCCTGCTGCTTTTGCTGATGCCACCACCAAAGAGGGTGGATGCAAGACTCGTCCCCACAACCCAAGGAAACCCTGGCACCACCCAAAACAAGGTCCCACTCAAAATCTGCTCCCACCTAACTAAATTGGATTCTGCATCTACCTTAAATATGTGGATTTTCCTTGCCGAATTTCTCAAGGCCTTAAAATTGACTTATTTTACTAAGGCATTATGTTTCTTCATGCAGTATAATGTAGTACATTATTTGAGAGCTATTCTGCGAGTATTTGAAGATTGGATGAGTCATTTCAATGAGCAATGCAGTCTGTTGGGTAGAAAATTGTTAACTCTGTTTGGTGTCCTTTTCACACTGGACCAAGATGTGTGAGATTAAACTTTTTAAAGTGCTACAAACTGTTATGTATGTAACTATATAATACTTTCCACCAGAGGGCGTGACTGTTGGAGTCCAATGGTCACCTGCACACACGTGCAGGGCCAGTATAAAAGATTGGCTGCCATGTTGTTTAGGCACTCTGGAGTTGTAATAAAGAAGACGAAGGTCACACTAAGTTTAGCTCACAGTACTCAGCCTCGTGGAGTTCTTCTATACATAACACAAACAATATTGCAATTCATTTATCAAGTGTGACCATATTTTAATCTTCTGAATCCTTTACATCAGCCTTAAGTGTGACTGTCTTTCAATTTTCTGAAATCTTTGCAGTATTACAGGTTATAGTGTTGGTGACAGTGTGTAGTCAAAGATACAAGACCTTCTGATGGAGGTCAGAGTCTGGGAGACTTACATATAAACAAGTCTGAGGCCTGCGGCTATCAAACTCCCACCAAAGGTCATATTTACCACCGTGTTTCCCAGTCTGTATACATGATTATAAAAAGTATCTGTCCTCAAGCTTGCAGGCTTTTCAGTGTCAGTCTGCCCCCAACAGTTTAAACATTTAGTCTGTCTTGATACATCATGAACTCAGCAAATTTACTTGCCAGATCAAATCACTACATTAAATACTGTTTCAATGATTTAAGCAAAGGTCTCGACACAAGACAACCAGGAGCATTGTATTATTGTTAGACTATGGTGTACCATGGACCGTTACTTAGCTTTGGTACACAAGTGAAAGGAAAGTTGAGATTGTCACTCCCTTTGCTGTCACCTTAATTGCTTGATCTGTGAAAATTGCATGACCTTATAGCAGTGGAGCTCTGTCCTTTGCTGTACTAAAACAACCCACTTTGTCGTCATGAATTAACCAGCTTGTTGCGAAATTCCTTTCAAATTTCATTTTGGGAGTAATTTTGCCCGTCCAGCTATATGGGCATGTGCTGCCCACAATCCAATGTTCGGAGAATCGTGCTCAGCGCATCTCAAAAAAACTCTGGTAAGCAGCGCCGAGGGGTGAGATTCCCCACTGGCAGCACAGGTGCTTAAAATCGTCACCTTTTGTCTCATCTTTCAGGATTTATTTCAGCCTTTTGGCAATAGCACTTCTCAGAATTATTTTATGGGCTGATTCAAAAAGTGGCACAAATGCACTCTATGGTCTGTGCATTTTTGGCATCAATATTTGATACGTACCTTTGTACTTTCAAAACAATCTTTACTGTAGTTTCTGTTCTTCATGCCAGTTCTGATGGTGAATGGCAGTAGGATATCAGACCGAGGCCGAGCCTGATTCTGGTCATGTCCAAGATCTGCACACTCACACACATGCAAACACACTGGGGATAATTTTGACTTTAGGCGACAGTGTAAAACAAGCGATACTGGATTAGCCACCTCTTACACATCTCTCCATTGAAATCATCAGAAATGAAAATCAGGAGAGATATATATAATGGACGGCTGATGCGATATCGCCCATTTTACACGATCGTTCAAGATCAAAATTACCCCCGCTCTACCTTAACTGCTGGCACTGGATAATCAGGAGCAGGAACTCTGTCAATTTGTTGCTCATTCATGTCTAAAAAATATACGGGATCGATATGGCTTTATAAATAGAGGCACAAGTACATAAGCAAGGAAATGATGATAAGCCTTTATAAAACACTGGTTAGGCCTGTAAGATTCCAAAATTCGTGGAAACCTCCCAGTGTTTGAACTCACTGAAAAGGAAATTCGATTTGGGCCTATTAAACAGAAAGTTTGGGATCCTAAAATACATATGGAAGAAATCTATGTGTCTTAACCAAGTTTGGGATTTTAAAAGGCATTTTTGAGCTTGTGGGGACAGAGGGGTGGGATCAACCTTTACCTTTAGAATTTGGATATTGTAGCTAATCAGTTTGTCTGGGGGAGCTGTTTAACCATCGTCAAGCTCCCAGAAAATATTAGCATTTAAATAATCAACCACGGAAGAAACATTATTCACCCCACCCACAAGGACCCAAATAGAACATACATATTCCAGCACCTTTTCGACATGCATGGAAATATCGGCTCAGCCTAGACTTCCTGAAGCCAAACCAGTGATACTACAATGGACAAGAGCTTCTCAGCTCATGATCCCAAAGTCTATCAAAGCCAGATTAAAACATTTAATCAAGTTTCAGTTAGCTATCCCGCCAAAACTTAAACAAAGAAGTCCACTTAAAATCAATGGGCAGCGAAACTTAAACAAAAGAAATGTTAGATTTGGTGCGAAGATTAAGCAGCCTCTCAGAGTATAACTGAGGGCCTATCGTACCAAAAGAACTATTCTGACCATCACTTCGGAACAAGATCAAGATCGAGAGCGCACGGCGAGAAAACACAGGAAGGAACATCGCGACATCTGAGAAAAGAACTTAAAAAAAACACAATCATTGGAACATCAATACCAACTGACTTGGTAACAGCCATCAGTCAGAACACCGCGACCGACGAAACCAACCAGGAAAATCAACCAGCAAGAAAACCGGGGTCCACACAAGTTTTCCACTCGACAATTTGTGCCTAGACTATCCAGTGGGTAAAAATTACCTATAGAACTTAAAACCCTATTGGTAACAAAGGAAATTTGGTACTTACCAGAGATAAATCCAAAACGCATCTAACCGCATCAGCGGACTCACCCCAACTGGCTTCAATACGTAGCAGAGGTCTTCTACCATGTCCAGGGTACGGCAAGGCAAACCGACTATAACCAAAGAACCCTGAAACCGTGAAACGGCCCAAACTGTCAAAGGAAGGATCTGTTGAGCATAATTCCCTGGAGCCTTAGAGTTTGATCGAGTTAGAGAGTAAGTGAGAGGTGTGAGGTGTTTATTCCCCTTTGTTTAGAACCTTTTTGTAAGATTTTACAGTTTTATTGGAGTGTATTTGCGCTATTTGTTTTCTTGAATAAAACCCAAACCTTCTTTGTACAAAACAGTTATCTGCTGCACTTTATCATACCCTGATTAATAAATCCAAGGTCGAGAAACAGGGAGTGGGAGCAAATGGAAACTGCTCTGGTCAAGAAGTCAAGCTGACAGACCCACCACCCGCTACAGGCCTCAGCTGGACTATTGTGTCCAATTGTGGGCACAGCACTTGAGGAAAGATGTCAAGGACTTAGAGAAGGTGCAGAGCATGTTTATTAGATTTTTACTAGGGATGAGTGACTTCAGTTATAAGGAGAAAGAAAAAGAAAGACTTGCATTTGTGTAGCATCTTTCACGATCACTGAACTTCTCAAAATGCTTTACAGCCAATCGAGTACTTTTTGGAGTATAGTCACTGTAGAAATGTGAGAAACGCGACAGCCAATTTGCGCACAGCATGCCCACAAACAGCAATGTGATAATGACCAGATAATCTGTTTTTATGATGCTGATTGAGGGATAAATATTGGCCAGGACACTGGGGATAACTTCATTGCTCTTCTTCAAAATAGTGTCATAGGATCTTTTACGTCCACCTGAGAAAGCAGACGGGGTCTCCGACAATGCAGCACTCCCTCAGTGTCAACCTAGATTTATGTGGTCAAGTCCAGATATGTAATCAAGAGACTAGAGAGGCTGGGATTGTTTTACTTAGAGCAGAAAAAGTTATAGCGAGATTCAATAGAAGTGCTCAAAATTCTGAAGGGCTTTGACAGAGTAGATAGGAAGAAATTCTTTCCACTGGCAAGAGGGTCGATAACTGGAGGACACAAATTTAAGGTAATTAGCACAAAAAACGGATGGGAGATGAAGAGAAATCTTTTTACGCTGCGAATTATTATGATCTGGAATGCATGATCAGAAAGGGTGGTGGAAACAGTTGCAATGATAACATTGAACTGGAAATTTGGATATATACTTGAAAAAGAAAAATGTTCAAGGCTATGGAGAAAGAGCAGGAAAGTGGGACAAATTGGATGGCTCTTTCAATGAACCAGCACAGGCACGATGGGTCAAATGGCCTCCTTCTGCAAGATTCTTTGGCCTCGAAATTCAGGTTGTTTGTGCCATCCTTTATCGCCATGTAATGACGAGAAGATGGCGGTCGGTGCCAAGTTGATGCCAGCTCATCCATTTTGGAGCTCTCCGCTCACATTGCCACCCACGCTAAACCACACCTCTGCCGCTAACATAATTTAGCAGCATTAATGGACATAAGGAGACTGGCAGGACTTATGAGAATGGACGCCACCTCCCCTACACTGCGAGTGGGAGGCAGAGGTGACGGGAGGCGGAGCAGCAGCATGGTGAGGCCGACAAAAGGCCAGCGTTCATCCAGTAGGCCCAGCAGGGAGTTGGGAGGTAGCGCAACAGCGTGGTGAGGCCTACAAAAGGCCAGCGTTCATCCAGGAGGCCCAGCAGGGAGTTGGGAGGTGGAGCGACAGCGTGGTGAGGCCTACAAAAGGCCAGCGTTCGTCCAGTAGGCCTAGCAGGGAGTTGGGAGGTGGAGCGACAGTGTGGTGAGGCCTACAAAAGGCCAGCATTCATCCAGGAGGCCCAGCAGGGAGTTGGAAGGTGGAGCAACAGCGTGGTGAGGCCCACAAAAGGCCAGTGTTCGTCCAGTAGGCCCAGCAGGGAGTTGGGAGGTGGAGCGACAGCGTGGTGAGGCCTACAAAAGGCCAGCGTTCGTCCAGTAGGCCTAGCAGGGAGTTTGGAGGTGGAGCGACAGTGTGGTGAGGCCTACAAAAGGCCAGCATTCATCCAGGAGGCCCAGCAGGGAGTTGGAAGGTGGAGCAACAGCGTGGTGAGGCCCACAAAAGGCCAGTGTTCGTCCAGTAGGCCCAGCAGGGAGTTGGGAGGTGGAGCGACAGCGTGGTGCCTACAAAAGGCCAGCGTTCGTCCAGTAGGCCCAGCAGGGAGTTGGGAGGTGGAGCAGCAGCATGGTGAGGCCTATAAAAGGCCAGCGTTCGTCCAGTAGGCCCAGCTTGTGCAGCTGCAGCAGGGAGAGAAGACAAAAAAGAAGTAGAAAGAAATTGAAAGGTAACGTCACAGCCAAGGGGGTAAGTGATTGGTAAGTAGTTTTTCTTTTTCTTTTCTTTATCAGTAAGTAACATTTAGCATTTTTGTTGCCAAATTAAATTAATCTAGAGGTTAAGTCATGGCAGGAGAGCTCAGACACGTGTTATGCTCCTCCTGTACTATTGTGGCACTGGAGCTGCGGGTGGATTCACTCTGAAGCATCCACGATGCTGAGAATGACGTGAATAGCACATTTAGTGAGTTGGTCTTACCGCAGGAAAAGGGTACACAGCCAGATAGGGAATGGAAGACCAACAGGAAGAGCAGTGCAAGGAAGGTAGTGCAGGGGTCCCCTGCGATCATCCCCCTGCAAAAGAGATACACCGCTTTAGATACTGTTGAGGGGGATGACTCTTCAGGGAAGAGCAGCAGCAGCCAAGTACATGGCACCGTGGGTGGCTCTGCTGCACAGGAGGGCAGGAAAAAGAGTGGGAGAGCTATAGTGATAGGGGATTCAATTGTAAGGTTAATAGATAGACGTTTCTACGGCCACAACCGAGACTCTAGGATGGTATGTTGCCTCCCTCGTGCAAGGGTCAAGGCTGTCTTGGAGCAGGTGCAGGACATTCTAAAAAAGAAAGGTGAACAGCCAGTTGTCATGGTACATATAGGTACCAAAGATATAGGTAAACAATGGGATGAGTTCCTTTCAGACGAATTTGCGAACTAGGAATTAAATTAAAAAGTAGGACCTCAAAAGTAGTAATCTCAGGATTGCTACCAGTGCCACGTGCTAGTCAGAGTAGGAATCGCAGGATAGCTCAGATGAATACATGGCTTGAGGAGTGGTGCAGAAAGGAGGGATTCAAATTCCTGGGACATTGGAACCGGTTCTGGGGGAGGTGGGATCAGTACAAACCAGACGGACTGCATCTGGGCAGGATCGGAACCAATGTCCCAGGGGGAGTGTTTGCTAGTGCTTTTGGGGAGGGGTTAAACTAACATGGTAGAGGGATGGGAACCTATGCAGGGAGACAGAGGGGAATAAAATGGTGACAGAAGCAAAAGATAGAAAGGAGAATAGTAAATGTGGAGGGCAGAGAAACCCAAGCAGTTAATGGATACGATGTGATTGGCATCACGGAGACATGGCTCCAGGGTGACCAAGGCTGAGAACTCAACATCCTAGGGTATTCAGCATTTAGGAAGGATAGACAGAAAGGAAAACAAGGCGGGGTGGCGTTGCTAGTTAAAGAGGAAATTAATGCAATTGTAAGGAAGGATATTAGCGTGGATGATGTGGAATCGGTCTGGGTGGAGCTACGGACTACCAAAGGGCAGAAAAAGCTAGTGGGAGTTATGTACAGGCCACCAAATAGTAGTAGTGAGGTTGGGGACAGCATCAAACAAGAAATAAGAGATGTGTGCAATAGAGGTACAGCAGTTATCATGGGCGACTTTAATCTATATATTGATTGGGCTAACCGAACTGATGGCAATGCAGTAGAGGAGGATTTCCTGGAGTGTATTAGGGATGGTTTTCTGGACCAATATGCTGAAGAACCAACCAGAGAGCTGGCCATCCTAGACTGGGTGATGTGCAATGAGAAGGGACTAATTAGCAATCTTGTTGTGCGAGGCCCCTTGGGGAAGAGTGACCATAATATGGTAGAATTCTTTATTAAGATGGAGAGTGACAAAATTAATTCAGAAACTAGGGTCCTGAACTTAAGGAAAGGTAACTTTGATGGTATGAGGCGCAAATTGGCTCGATTAGACTGGCAAATGATACTTAAAGGGTTGACGGTGGATAGGCAATGGAAAACATTTAAAGATCACATGGACGAAGTTCAACAATTGTACATCCCTGTCGGGAGTAAAAATAAAACTGGGACGGTGGCTCAACCATGGCTAGCATGGGAAATTAAGGATAGTGTTAAATTCAAGGAAGAGGCATACAAATTAGCCAGAAAAAGCAGCAAACCAGAGGACTGGGAGAAATTTAGAATACAGCAGAGGAGGACAAAGGGTCTAATTAAGAGGGGGAAATAGAGTATGAGAGGAAGCTTGCAGTAAACATAAAAAATAACTGCAAAAGCTTCTATAGATATGTGAAGAGAAAAAGAGTAGTGAAGATAAACATAGGTCCCTTGCAGTCGAATTTGGGTGAATTTGTAATGGGGAACAAAGAAATGGCAGGCCAATTGTACAAGTATTTTGGTTCTGTCTTCACAAAGGAAGACACAAATAACCTTCCAGATGTACTAGGGGACTGAAGGTCTAGTGAGAAGGAGGAACTGAAGGATATCCTTATTAGGCGGGAAATTGGGTTCGGGAAATTGACGGGATGGAAGGCCTAATAAATTCCCAGGGCCTGATAGTCTGCATCTCAGAGTACTTAAGGAAGTGGCCCTAGAAATAATGGATGCATTGATGATCATTTTCCAGCAGTCTATCAACTCTGGATCAGTTCCTATTGACTGGAGGGTTGCTAATGTAACACCACTTTTTAAAAAAATAAGGAAGAGAGAAAATGGATAATTATAGACCGGTCAGCCTGACATCAGTAGTGAGGAAAATGTTGAAATAAATCATTAAGGATGAAGTAGCAGCGCATTTGGAAAGCAGTGATAGGATTGGTCCAAGTCAACATGGATTTATGAAGGGGAAATCATGCTTGACAAATCTGGAATTTTTTGAGAATGTAACTAGTAGAGTGGACAGGGGAGAACCAGTGGATGTGGTGTATTTGGACTTTCAAAAGGCTTTTGACAAGAGATTGGTGTGCAAAATCAAAGTGCGTGGTATTGAAGGTAATGTACTGACGTGGATAGAGAACTGGTTGGCAGACAGGAAGCAGAGAGTTGGGATTAACGGGTCCTTTTCAGAATGGCAGGCAGTGACTAGTGGAGTGCCGCAGGGCTCAGTGCTGGGACCCCAGCTCTTTACAATATATATTAATGATTTAGATGATAGAATTGAGTGTAATAGCTCCAAGTTTGCAGATGACACTAAACTGGGTGGCGGTGTGAGCTGTGAGGAGGATGCAAAGAGGCTGCAGGGTGATTTGGACAGGTTAGGTGAGTGGGCAAATGCATGGCAGATGCAGTAAAATGTGGATAAATGTGAGGTTATCCACTTTGGAGGCAAAAACACAAAGGCAGAATATTATCTGAATGGCGGCAGAATAGGGGAGGTGCAGCGAGACCTGGGTGTCATGGTTCATCAGTCATTGAAAGTTGGCATGCAGGCACAGCAGGCGGTGAAGAAGGCAAATGGTATGTTGGCCTTCATAGCTAGGGGTTTTGAGTATAGGAGCAGGGATGTCTTACTGCCTTGGTGAGGCCTCACCTGGAATATTGTGTTCAGTTTTGGTCTCCTAATCTGAGGAAGGACATTCTTGCTATTGAGGGAGTGCAGTGAAGGTTCACCAGACTGATTCCTGGGATGGCTGGACTGACATATGAGGAAAGGCTGGATCAACTGGGCCTTTATACACTGGAGTTTAGAAGGATGAGAGGGGATCTCATAGAAACATATAAGATTCTGATGGAACTGGACAAGTTAGATGCGGGAAGAATGTTTCCCTTGTTGGGGAAGTCCAGAAGCAGGGGACATAGTGTAAGGATAAGGGGTAAACTATTTAGGACTGAGATGAGGAGAAACTTCTTCACTCAGAGAGTTGTTAACCTGTGGAATTCCCAACCGCCGAGAGTTTTGATGCCAGTTTATTGGATATATTCAAGAGGGAGTTAGATATGGTCTTTACGGCTAGGGGGATCAAGGAGTATGGAGAGAAAGCAGGAAAGGGATACTGAGGGAATGATCAGCCATGATCTTATTGAATGCTGGTGCAGGCTCGTAGGGCCGAATGTCCTACTCCTGCACTTATTTTCTATGTTTTTACGTTCAAATTGCTGACCTGCCTCTCGAGAGCAGATGATTCGCCTTCCCTCCAACTACCCCTGGTTAAAGCGGATGTGGGTGCTTTCGTGTTGAGTTGGGATTGGGTTTCAGAAAATTCATCATTTAACCCCCACCCCTGCCCTCTCCCACCCGTCCTGGTCGGGGTGGTTAAAATTCCACCCACTGTCTCTTATCAACTAAAATTGACATGTCAGCATGTATTTGAAGTAAACATTTCAAAAAGGATTAACATTTTGAAGGCTAGGTTTCAACTTTTCAAAGACTTTGACCTTTTCAAGAATTAGCACCAGTGCAGATGCGTTTGCACACACTCGTAGGCCAAATTCCAAGCCATCTTCAATACCTTCACTGAGGCATTCGAGAGCACGGGCGTTACACTAAACGCATGTCAGACAAAAGTCCTCTACCAACCTGCCCCCATCACACAGCACTGCCCCACGGTTATCAAAATCCACGACGAGGCCTTGGACAACGTGGACCATGTTCCAAATCTTGGGATCCTACTGTCAACAAGGGCAGACATCGACGACGAGGTCCAACACCGCCTTCAGTGTGCCAGTGCAGCCTTCAGACGCCTGAGGAAGAGAATGTTTGAAGACCAGGACCTCAAACCCGGCACCAAGCTCATGCTCTACTGAGCAGTGGTGATACCAGACCTCCTATATAGCTCATGGACATGAGGTCAGACTTTCCATAAAGGCCCTCAATGCCCGATTACTCTCTGAGAAGGATCGCTACCGCTCGGCGAAAAAAGTCGGTGTTGTACATTCATTCTTGGTGGTCTCTTGGCAGCTAAGTGGAAAGATAGCCAAATGGGCAGTTGTTCCCAGAATGGATGGTAAGTACAAAAATTTAGGCCGAAGCTGTGGTTGGGCCTACAGAGGGGGGAAAACCCAAAGAACAAATTATTATTAAAAAAAACACATACAAATCATTCCCAAGACAGTTTTAAGCCTAATCGCCGTGGTAAAATTTTAAATAAAGAATTAAATAACCTTTCACTTACCTTTCTTTGCAGCAGCTTTTACAGGGCGGGTCTCTCGGTGATCTGGATGCTGGCAGTTGAGCCCAAACTTATACCCTGGCGGTTATTCTCAGCGTTGCACATGGGTGGTTTGGTTCCGGTGGGCGACTTCTGATGTGGGCGATATGAAGGAAAAAACTTGCATGCAAACTCTCACTGAGCAAAAAACCAGCTGTAACGCTGAGAAAATCGCCAACAATGAAGCCAAAAGTCTGGCCCATGGACTATGTACAGCAGGCAGCTCAAAACACTGGAGAAGTACCACCAATGCTGCCTCCACAAGATCCTACAAATCCATTGGCAGGATAGGCGCACCAATGTCAGTGTCCTCGCTCAGTCCAATATCCCCAGCATCGAAGCACTGACCACGCTCGATCAGCTCTGCTGGGCGGGCCACATCGTCTGCATGCCTGACACGAGACTCCCAAAACAAGCGCTCTACTCGGAGCTCCGACACAGCAAGAGAGCCCCAGGTGGACAGAGGAAACTCTTCAAGGACACCCTCAAAGCCTCCTTGAAAAAATGTAACATCCCCACCGACACCTGGGAACCCGTCGCCCAAGACTGCTCAAAGTGGAGGAAAAGCATCCGGGAAGGCGCTGAACACCTCGAGTCTCTTCGCCGAGAGCATGCTGAAGCCAAGCATCGACAGCGGAAGAAGCGTATGGCAACCCAGGCACCCCACCCAACTGTTCCTTCAACCACCGTCTGCCCCACCTGTGACAGAGGTTGTAAGTCCCACATTGGACTCATCAGTCACCTGAGAACTCATTTCTAGTATGGAAGCAAGTCATCCTCGACTCGGAGGGACCACCTATGATGATGATGATGAGATGCTATTAATAACCCAGTGCACTACAGGTCCCTGAAGGTAGCAGGACAGCTAGATAAGGGGGTTAAAAAGGCATACAGGATATGTCCCTTTATTAGCCATGGCATAGAATATGAGCAGGGAGGTTATGCTTGAACTGTATAAAACACTGGTTGGACCACAGCTAGAATACTGTGCACAGTTCTGGTCACTACATTACAAGAAAGATGTGATTGCACTCGAGAGGGTAGAGAGGCGATTTACGAGGGTGTTGTCTGGACTGCAGAATTTTAACTATGAGGAAAGTTTAGATAGGCTGGGGTTGTTTTCTTTGGAATAGAGGAGGCTGAGGGAAGGCTTAATAGAGGTGTATAAAATTATGAGGGGCCGAGACAGAGTGAAAAGAAAAATAATTGCATTTATATAGCTCCTTTCATGATCACCGGATGTCTCAAAGTGCTTTGCAGCCAATGAAATACTTTTGAAGTGTAGTCACTGTTGCAATGAAGGCAACACGGCAGCCAACTTATGCACAGCAAGCTTCCACAAATAGTAGATGATGAGAGAAAGGGTAGAGATCGAGCTGGACCGGCTACAATGAGAGGGCATCATTTCAGCGATCGAATTTAACAAATGGGCCAGTCCGATTGTTCCAGTCCTTCAGGGAGATGGCACCATCAGTATCTGTGGTGATTAAAAAGTAACTGTCAATCATTTCTCCCTGCAGGATCAATACCCACTACCAAAGGCTGACGAACGTTTTGCTACACTGGCGGGAGGAAAGACATTCACGAAGCTGGACTTGGCCTTGGCCTACATGACGCAGGAGCTGGAGGAATCATCGAAGGGCCTCACCTGCATCAAAATGCACAAAGGTCTCTTCATTTATAACAGATGCCCGTTTGGAATTCGAGCTTTTAAAAAGGCATTTTCTTGGCTTTTGCCCCATACCCATTCGTCTCCTTTATGCAGTAAGGCATGCAGTGGTTCTAACAGTATGCTGAGACCCGGTAAGAATTTATCAAAGTAGTTCAGGTGTCCTAGAAACGACCGCAGCTCCGTCACGTTATGTGGTGCGTTCTCGATTGCCTCTGTCTTCGAATCGGTGGGCCTGATGCCGTTCGCCACGTTTCTTCTCCCCAGGAACTTCCTTTCAGATTCCAGGAAAAAGGACTTCGAGCATTTCAACCTGAGCCCCATACGGTTGAATCGACTAAGAACCTCCTCCAGCCTGCAGATGCTCGACTTTGTCCCAACCTGTAACCAAGATGTCGTCCTGGAAGACCACTGTGCGCGGGACCGACTTCAATAAACATTCCATGTTTTTCTGGAATATCGCCGCAGCTGACCGGCGAAATGATGCCCTCTCGTTGTAGCTGGTCCAGCTCGATCTCTCCCCTTTCTCTCATCATCTACGATACTGCTCTCGCTTTGTGATGGATGGGTCCCACCTCCAGAATTAGGTGGATCTGCACTTTTGCTCCTTGGAACTTCCAGATGCCTGGTTAGAACAGCGAAGGGAACTTGTTTAAGATCTGGGCACACGAAGTGTCGTCAGCGGACAAGAGCACTCAGGTGTCGTCCCAGTTCCAGCGTATCTTTCCCAGCCAGCTCCTGCAGAGCAGTGTGGGACCATTGCCCGGTACCACCCAGAGTGATAGTTTGTGCACTGCTCCATCGTAAGAGACCTTTACGGTAGCACTGCCGATTACGGGAATCAATTCCTGTCTGTAAGTTCTCAGTTTCGTGCGATTAGAAGTCAAGATTGGCCTTGAGGCCTTGCTGCACCACAATTTTTCAAAAGTCTTTTTGCTCATAATGGATTGGCTCACGCCCATGTCCAGCTCCATTGACATCAGGAGTCCATTCAATTCAACCTTCAGCATTATCGGCGGATACTTTGTGCACCCCATATACCTCTGACTCCTTGGTCTGAGGCTCTTGTTCATCATGATCCGCCATGGATCTGTCCTCCTCTGCAACATGGTGGTTTACAGGATTAGCAGGATTTGCAGCTCATCTGCACATACATTGGAGGTGTCCCATTGTTCCACAGCCCTTGCAAACATATCCTTTGAAGCGGCATGAATGGAAATGAAGATCACTCCCGCAGCGCCAAAAAGTTGTTAATGGCTTAGCATTCCTCACCCTTGATGGTGGACTCAGATATCTGTGGACATGCAGCTGCAGGCAAGTGGGGCCTGCCCTGTACGTTGCGATTTGAAAGCAATGTCACTTTGTTCACAGTACTTTTAGCAGCACTCGTGTGATGAGAGATTTGCTTAGTTTTGTCACTGGTGGCAATGAATGCCTGGGCTGTCACTAAGGCCTTACTCAAGGTTGGGGTCTCTACAGTCAAAAGTTTGCGAAGTTTCACTTCATGGCCAATGCCAAGTATGAAAAAGTCACCGAGCATGTGCTCCAAATGTCCTTCAAATTCGCAATGTCCTGCAAGGCGCCTTAGCTCGGCGACATAACTCGCCACTTCCTGGCCTTCAGACCTTTTGTAAGTGTAGAACCGGTACCTCGCCATCAGAACGCTTTCCTTCGGGTTCAGATGCTCCCGGACCAGTGTGCACATATCATCGTACGATTTCTCTGTGGGTTTCGCTGGAGCAAGCAGATTTTTCATGAGGCCATACGTTGGTGCCCTGCATACGGTGAGGTAAATGGCCCTTCGTTTGGCAATGTTCGCTTCTCCTTCCAGCTCGTTGGCCATGAAGTATTGGTCGAGTCGTTCCACAAAGCATTCCCAATCATCTCCCTCCGAAAATTTCTCCAGGATTCCCACTGTTCTCTGCATCGTTGGGTTCATCATCTGTATCTCATCACCAGTTGTTGTATATGAATAAAGAGTCTGACTGGACACTGTGAGCTCAAAGTAAAGTGTGACCTTAGTCTTTTATTGCAGGTCTCCAGAGTGCCTCTCCAGTCTGTGAGGCTTACTTAAGTGCCTATGCTCCCAAGAGATTGTGGGATCCCTTCGGACTCCAGGGGATGAGCCCTCTGCTGGCTGTACAAGGTATATACAAGTTTATGTACATAACACAGACAGTGGTTGAAGGAAAGGGTGGGTGGGGAGTCTGGTTTGCTGCACGCTCTTTCTGCTGTCTCCACTTGATTTCTGCATGCTCTCGGTGATGAGACTTGACGTGCTCGACGCCCTCCCAGCTGCTCTTCCTCCACTTTGGGCAGTCTTGGGCCAGGGATTCCCAGGTGCCAGTGGGGTGTTGCACTTTATCAAGAACCATAGTTTAGATAACAGGAGAGCTGACACCACTGTCGCTCTTCCTTTCAACCACCTTCTTTCCCTTTTTCCCAAAAGCTTTTTAATTTTCATAACCTTTGGTTCCCAAATTAATCAATCCATTTCATCCCTGTCCTTCTTGCACCCTATATGCACCCCCAGAACTTGGAAAACCTCCACCACCTGCAAAAGGCTTTCCTCCAACCACTCCCCCCAACTCCATCCTGCAACCAGGCATTTGGACTTTCTATAATTCACTCTGGCTCCTGAAACTCTACAATACACCTCCACTACCCTCATAGCTTTCCTCACTGACTCCCCATCTCTCAATGTTAAGGTTGTATCATCTGCATATTGGTAGATCACTGACAGCCGGAACTGGGAACCGCAATCCCGACTACGCCTTGTTCTTTTCGCATCATTTAAACTAATGGTTCTGTTACCAATGTGTCCAACAATGGAGACAGGGGACAACTCTGTCTCACTGACCTCTGTATTGAAAAATACTTGGATAAAAAAAACATTATATTAACACAACTAAATATATTTGAATAAAAAATCCTTATCCACTCAATGAAATTTTTCCTGAAACCAAATTCTTCCAAAACCATCAATAAAAACTAATGAGAGACTCTATTAAAGGCTTTCTCTTGATGTATCTTTAGCACATAAGCTTCCCTCCCACTCTCTTCCATGAGCTCTATCACATCTCAAATTGAGACCACAGAGTCTGCAATGTCCATAGGACATCAACTCCATGGGACTGAAAGGACAAAGCTATCTGTGGCATCACCTCCTTCATACGATTTGCCATAACCCTCTCCAAGATCTTATAATCCATATTTAATAATGTGATGGGCCTCCAGATCACTTCTATCCCCTTTATTTTTATAAGCTAAGCTTATGATATCTCTCCTCATAGATGGGGCCAGATTTTAATCTCCTTAAAAACCTCGAAGACAAATGGACTAAAAATCTCTAAAAAAATTCTTTATAAAATTCCACATTTAGTCCATTGGACATCTGGCTTACCTGCCCTCCCACCCCCCAAACCCTCCTGCTTTTATTCCACTTATTGCTAATTATATTTCCACTAATCCTACTTCTTTGTCACACATGCTTCTCTCATCCTCCTTTAACCCCTCTTTAATAAAAGCACTAACCTTCTCCATCGCAAATTTGGAAATGTCTTCTTTTGTATATAACTCTTGATAAAAGCTACTATCCACTTTCATAATCTCCCAACTTACATCAATGATCTTTTCCCCCAATCTTCAACTCTCTAATTAATGATAACATTGGTCACAAATCTCTTGCTCTAGAAAATATCGAGTGGGGGAGAAGGAGGGGGGCTGGGGGGGAAGGAGGGGCGGGGCAGGAGGAGAAGGGGGGCAGGAGGAGAAGGGGGGGAGGGAAGGAGAGAGGGAGGGAAGGAGAGAAGGAAGGAAGGAAGGAAGGGAGGAAGGGAGGAAGGGAGGAAGGGAGGAAGGGAGGGAGGGAGGGAGAAGGAGGCTGAACGGCCGGGCCCAAGACTTCAGGCTGGATTTACAGGTAGGTGGCGTCGAGTCTCCGGGGGGTGGGGGGGGGGGAAAGAGAGTCGCGGAGGTCCGGTGGGGGGAGTCGCAGAGGCCGGGGGGGGGGAATAGAGAGTCGCGGAGGTCCGGGGGGTGGGGGGGCGCAGAGGTCGGGTCAGGTCGGGGGGGGGGAGGGGAGCAGAAGTCAAGTCGCCGGGGGGGGGGGGCGGAGAGAGCGGGGGTCGGGTCGGGTCGGGTGGGAGGAGCCTTATCCACGCAGCCCCAGTGAGGCCATTCGGCCAGGGCTAGGGGCTGCGTGCTTCGGGCTCCTCCCACAGTTTTGGGCGCCTGGAGCTACTGCACATGTGCGCCCACTGTAGCGCGCATGTGCAGAGGTCCCAGCACTGTTTGCAGCTCAGAGACCTGGCTCCGCCCCCCACAGCTCGTGCTGCGCCGCGCCCGGCTCCAGAGGGCCTGCAGGGAGCCAGAGAATAGGTACGTTTTTTTTAGGCGCATTTTGTGGCGCGAAAAATGGGCGACCTGGTCCGGGCTGCGCCGTTTTAGCTGCGGCCCGAAACTTGGGCCCATCGAATCATATGTAGAATGGTTACAGCACAAAAGGCGACTTTGGCCTGTTGAGCCCATGCCGGCTCTCTGCATGATCACTTCAGCTAGTCCCACTCCCCCATCCTCTCCCCGTAGCCTCCATCACTCTTTCAGGCAGTGAATTCCAGATCCTAACCACTCACTGTATAAAAGAGTTGTTCCGCGTGTCAATCATCTTAAATCTGTGTCCTCTGGTTTTTGACCCTTCCGCCAATGGGAGCAGTTTCTATCTACTCTGTCCAGCCCCTCATGATTTTAAACACCTCAATCAAATCTTTTCTCAACCTTCTCTGCTCTAAGGAGAACAACCCCAGCTTCTCCAGTTTGTCCACGTAACTGAAGTCCCTCATCCCTGGAACCATTCTTGTAAATCTTTTCTGCACCCTCTCTAAGGGCTTCGCTTCCTTCCTAAAGTGCGGCGCCCAGAATTGGACACAATACAACATTTCTGATGCATTCATGCCTCCCACCATCTTAACTTACTTGAAAATAAGCAATGGAAAGCCTACGCTCCCAGAAGCCTACTTTATGTTGGAGAGTCACGGGCCGATGATGTCATTGGTGCCACAAAGACGTTTTAACTCCTGGCTGCGGGAGCAAATTCACCCAACTGTTGAACTATGGCAGTAGCCATGGCTTGGCCAGAAAAGGCCATGGTCAGGTTAAACAATTAACTTTTCTGTGGAATTCTTGTGGGCCAGAGGTTTGCTCCCCCAGGGTCCCGCGAGGAGTTATTGGGCCTCACCAACCCCTTGTCATGCCTTTCCCTCCCACTTGTTAAGCACTAAGCCTTCCTCTGTCAAGCACTAACTTTATTCCAAGGACCATTCTCTTGGATTCCCATTGTCCTCGGGCTCCTGACACAATTTTTGCTCCTGTCCGCCGGTTTCAAGCTGGAGAGTGACCTGCTTTATGCAAATGAGGAATGGGACTTAAAATTGCCCGAGCCTCACACTGCACTCTGCTGTGGAGTTTCCCTGCCGCTCCGCGTCCCTGCCCGTGCCCAACTAAAATTATCTTCAATGAATCACAACATTTGGTCATGATTTCAGCAGAGGCATTAAACAATTTATTTTAAACAGATGTTATAGCTTCCATTGAAATAAAAAAGGAATTTGATGGAAGCGTGTTAAGCATTTGTACCATATTAAACACCACAATTTCTATTCTATAACATTTCACTTTCAAGCAAATCAGCTTGCTATTTTTACAAATGTCGCACTGCTGAAATTAATGAAGTAAAATAAAATCTGCTGTTGGATCAAATATACCCTTAAGTATCAATTACCCTTACCTGACTTACTCTAAAGTGAATTAGCATCGAATCAAATTATAATTTGTGTAAAAGAGTTTAACCAAAACACAGCAGGAATACAAGGAAGCATCCCTGTAAGTGTTATCTATCCTGCTGATCTAAGCATGGGAAAACAAACATTATTGTATGCTGCAGAACCAACACATGTCAAAGCTGAATTGATGTACAACTTGCCACGTTGGAGAAAAAACAAGATCTTAAACAAAATATCTCACTATGTGCTAGATTGATGACAGCAGGGCAGAATTATAAGACCTTCATGCTATTATTGACCTGTCCATGAGCTATGAAACTCAATGATATGTAAAGGAGACTTAGGTTGAAGAGGACTAGTACTTATTTCAGTTCACTCCGACAGACTTTGCAAAACAAAACGGGGTATAAATGGGAGAACAAATAAAAAATATAGGAAAATCTTTGAAGCTGAATCATTTTGCCACTGCGTTTAAATATTAATAATCAAAAGGTTGTTGAAGACAGGAATATTGGAGAACTATTTCAATTATTTAAGATTTAATGATGTCTATTCATTGTGTACAATTAAGTATTCTGAATATAATTGATTCCGCTCTTAGTATGACAATCCTTCTTGTGGACGAAGTGTAATAAAGAGAATTTAGACACAGTTGGATCGAAGGCCCCGATTCTAACTCTCACAGGCAGGTGGACACCGGGCAGGGGTGGCAGTTAAAATGAGGCCAGTCGCTTACTCCCTCTGATCCCGCTACTTTCCCGTCGTGCCCCGATCTTAACCTGCTCTTCTGAGCGTGCGAGCGGGACATCCGAAGAAAGGCAGCGGAGTCCTTCTTTAAATATGCAGATAGGGTCTGACGATATCATCGGGACGTGATCTGCAATTTTAGTTTGAAAGCATGAGCTGGGGGGTGGGGGGGCGAGCAATGATGGTTTTCCAGTCAGGGCAACACTGCCAGGAACCGGATCATCGGCCAGAAGCGGCCCCAGCAAGGTAAGATTAATAATGTTATTTTTAGTTTTCCATGTGGGCCAGGGAGAGCACGAGTGTGCTCAGGGCTCTCCTCTCCCCTCTGCACCCTCCCCACACATCGTGGCTAGATTCTCCACCAATTGCTGCCAGAGCCCCTTCTTCTCAACTGACTGCTGGGGACCATTTCAATGGGTGGCCTCCTGCAGCTGAATTCCCTCTCCTGCCCGTTGACCATGTAGTGGATCTGACCGGGTGTGGGCAGCTCTCTGGGAACATTTACTAAGATGAGTCCTGGTCATTACCAACCGGTCCTCCACATCCCCACAACCCCACGGCTGCCTCGCCCATTGCCGGGCTCGCAATTACCATACCCGGCCTCATTTAAAATCAAAGTCTTAAAGTTCTATCGGCGATACATTCTAAGTAACTGAAATTTGTAACGCATTTGAAGAGCGGCAGAAAAGTATTCAGACCTGCTATTGGATTTGAGTTCATTTGGCTTTGAACTTATCCATGGAAGCTTCTTCATCCTGCTCCCTGGACTGGCACAAACTGTATTAGGGAATTCACAAGTCAGTTATTAGCAATCTAGAATACATACCCTAATTGAAGAATGCATCTGTACAATCTGATTCCAGTTTAAAAAATAATAATATTTACTTAGTGAATGTCAGAAATTATGTTTTCAAATAGAAAGATTTCTGACGGTATGAATGGATGATTTACATTGCTATTACGTTATTACTGAGTTTCTGTACACGCATTAAATTTAAGACAAATTTAAATGAAGCTGGATGTATATTCTCTGCTAGTTGGAGCTAAGAATATAATAATACATCATGTCAGAGCTGTAGAAAATCTATTTATCATAAATTGTAATTCAACATTATGTACATAGACATATTTTTCACTGTCTGTGCATGGGAGGACCTCTAAGTTCAACCCATGCCATGATCTATGGTTCATGTATACACGTGATTACCCATCCGTCAGTCAATCTGCATTCCCTTGAATACTTTGCTCCTCACCTTTCATTGCTCTATTTCACCACTGCGCACAATCAGACTTACTCTCGATTTGCCATCTGTCAACTCTGCCCGACCGATTTGCAGTGCTCCTTATCAGAACAGCCATCCTCATCGCAAAGTCATCAGTTTCAGCTGGGAGAAGCTAACTCCTGACCCTGGTTTGCCTTCCATTTCTCACCTTCAATCAGCCAGAGAGTAATGTTTAAAGAGTTTGTCAAAAATCCAACTGTGACAGTTTCGCCTGCTGATGCTTGCCAGCACCTCACTCTGAACGAGACCTGTTAACAACAAAAGCATGGGAATAATTTCCAATGTATTTAAACAAGTGGCCACGCAGTGAGTGTGAGCAATTAAAGCACCAACAGCGATATTGATATTTATTTCCTTTTCTTATGCACATAATTTACTGCTGAGCTAAAAATGCTTTTCACATTATAAATTGATAAGTATGTGTGAAACCGAACCAAATCCAGCCTCTGGGTAGACCACATAATGGGGCGATAGTGGGTCAGTCGCCCATTTTACACAAACGCCTGAATTCCGCCTGATGGTAAAAGTGAAGATTCACCCTGATGTCGATATAGCACTTGAACTTACACTTTGCGAATCGTAGTGATAGAGAATTCAAGCTCTGCAGCCTGGCTGCAGTTTTTGAGAAAACACAGACCACATTGCATTAAGTCATCAATCAACTTGACATTTTAGGACCTTGGGTAGCGAGCCAATTAAAAGGTTAAAAGACTATTAATTGAGCCAATAAGGTCAAAGAAGGCGAGTTCTTTTCTGTAAATTGAACCCGGTATAAATACAGCCATTTTAGCCATGTGGTCTCAGAAGAACAAAGTCCTGGCTTAAAGCCAAGAACCTTTTACTGCTGTCTGCCAAAAATAAACTACAATCGGAGTTCGTATTTCATTGGAAATTAAGAGATCTAACAATTTTGGTGTCACGAACACGATCGCTGAGGAAAGAAACTGAATTTTGGACATCGGACCTATATATTGAGGTAAGGACACCTCTTTTTAAAAAGTCCTCGGTCAAAAGTCTAAATTCGCCTCTCCTACGCGATTCCGAAAGCCTCCGGTTTGCGAACCCTCCGGTTGGTAGTCGGCTCGAGGTCCCATAGACGTCTAAACTTCGGCGGTGTGTTAGTTAATTAATCACCAACCTATTGATCGACTGGAAAGCCTACGACTCGAGACCCCAGTAAAGAAATGGCAGCAGGAGAAAAGGGCAAAGAATTGCCTACAACTGTTAAAGGTGGGCAAGCACCACCTGAGGTTTCGCTAGAGTTAATTCTCAAACAGTTGAAAGAATACATAGAGCAACAATTCAACTTATCTAAAACCTGTATTAAGATCGAACAAAAGTACGGAACCTCCAAAGGACAATGGTCCTTGGACGAGATTAAAAAGGTCTGGGGAAAAACGACCCGTATGAAAAATAAGGAGCGAACTAGATGGTCCCTAGCAGTTATGGGCCAGATTCGAAAGCGGAATGAAATTATAATGCGTTCCCAATATGATCGAGAACTGACCAGTACAAAGGACCAATTGCAAGCAGTTTGTGCGCAGCTGCGACAGAAAAAGCTTGAACTTGAAAAGCTGGAAGCGGAAGTTAAAGATCTTAAAGATGAAATTAAAGAATGGAAAAAATCATTCGGTCAAGAGACAGTAATAGGAAAAGGAAAATGTATTGGTCAATTCCCAGGGTACCCATGTATGGATAAATTATAAGAGCAAACCCGAAGACACGACCGAGGAATAGATACGAATTCTGAATCCTCTGACGATACAGGGTCGGAGGATGACGAATTAGGGGTGCGCTTTGCCCCGTTTAAAAAAAGACGAGTTGTAGTCAAATCAGAAGAGACTGCGGATGAGGGCGGAACCAAAAAAACAAAGAAAAGGGTGTATGAAGAATACTTATTTCATGATCCGGCAGACCCAGAGAAAATTGATAAATGGTCCAAGGAATTGCCCAATCCAAAGAAAGGGGGAGTAAAAACGTGGAACCAAGAAATATATATCAACTTCATCCGTGGGACGGAGTGCAAATTTTGACCATAATGGTGCCAAAAACACAGGGAAGAAAATTGCACGACAAGGTAGAAGAAGCTTTGGGGCAGGATGAGCAAGATTTAGATGCAGGATCGGAGGCGATTAAACACTGGCTGCAAGCCTTCAGTCCAGCTAAGACAGACTGGGGAAAAATTGCAGCCTGCCAACAGAAAGGAACAGAGGAGGTCCTGGAGTATGATGAGCGGTTTAGATGCACGGAGCTAGAACATTCGGGTATGAATAATACGGATGAGGAAATGGATGAACAAGTGTTTGGACCCCTGAAAGCAGCTTTCAATGCAGGTCTAAAGCCAGAACTGTCCAAAATGCTTAAGGTAGTGTTATCGGACTGGGAAGGTAGAGGAACTACCTTTGCAGCATTGGTGGATCGATGTAACCAATTAGATCGGGATATGGGAGCTAAAGTCCGAGCTGTACAGGCTATGGGATGGAAATCCCAGGATTCCGATAAACAGTTATTAGGAAAATTACCCGGAAAATGTCATTATTGTGGGAAAGAAGGTCACTCACTGGGCCAAGACGTTCAGGGCAAAACAGAAAGGTCATGGCTGGGGAAGAGGACGCAGCCAGGGATACAATTCAGCCAACAAACCAGGCTTGTCACAAGATAACGACCTCATAGAAGCATTTAAGCGACTGACAATACAACAACAGAAGGAGTTACTTGGGATAGCAAAAAACGATTAGAGCCCACCCTGGCCCCCCTCCTCACACCAATACAACAAAGGGGAGATGGGCTACATATAACTGTGAGGGTGGGCGATAAGGATGTGGACTGTCTTTTAGACACAGGGGCGTAATTAACATGCTTACCCCTACAATATGGAGACTTTTTGCCGTTGGATGGTAGGGCACGTACAGCCTATGGAGTTGGGGGCCATAAAATGAAAATTAAAAGGACAACACCGGTACTTATAGGGCTGGGTCCACATGAACTAACCACGCCGGTCTGGATAGGCCCAGTAGATCAGCCCCTTTTGGGAATGGACGTTCTAATCCAAGTAGATTCATCGTTGCATTTCGAGGATGGTCGGGTGACATGGTCAATTAGAACTTTGAAGAAAGAAGAATTGAAGGAACACCCGATATGGGCTAAAGATAAGAACGATTGTGGCCTACTCCAGATGGAGCCTGCATCATTTACAGGGACCAAGCCTCCATGCACTAAACAATATCCCATCAGTCCAACTGCCATCGCGGGAATCTTACCGGTTATTCAGCAATTGGAGAAACAAGGGGTGCTTATTAAAACGCATAGCTCCTCCAATAGCCCCATGTGGCCGGTACAGAATTCGAATGAGACTTGGCGTTTGACTGTCGATTATAGGAAAGCTAACCAGTGTATTGATCAAAAAGCTCCTTTGGTCGCAGATCCCTCCACCATTTTTAATGCGCTCAAACCGGAACATAAATATTTCTCGGTTATAGTTATGGCCAACGGATTTTGGTCGGTGCCTCTGGAACCAGAGGTTCGACAGTGGTTTGCTTTCACGGTCCAAGGACAACAGTATACTTGGACCTGGTTACCGCAGGGTTTCCACAACAGCCCTACGGTATTCCACATGGCTTTACAAAGCCATTTGCGAGAATTACCTCCCCTGTCATCCACAGTCATCCAATATGTAGACGATATCTTGCTAGCTTCAAACACGGAGGAACAGCATGAACAAAATTTACGAGCTTTGCTGGACCACCTTCGGCTGAAAGGACATAAAGCCAGCATCGACAAAGCACAAATATTCCAAGAAGAGGTTGTATACCTGGGACAAAAGATTTCACAAGGAAAGAGAGAACTTACCCAGGATAGAACTGCAGCCATTCAGGCTGCTAAAAAACCCACCACTATTCAGGAACTAAGGTCTTTTTTGGGATTGTGTAACTTTAACAGAAATTGGATTGACTCCTTCACACAGCTTGCTCAGCCACTGAATGATATTTTAAAGGGGAAACGTGCCTCTAAAGAAGCCATCATCCTCACTAAAGAACAGCAAGAGGTCTTCCTGAGTTTGAAAAAGGCTTTGTGTTCGGCACCGGCTCTGGGAATCCCCGACAGTGGTAAGCCATTTACCCTGTTTGTTCATGAGAAAGAAGGATATATGACAGCTATACTGACACAAGAACATGGGGATCGGCAAAGACCTATTGGCTATTATTCGGCAAAACTGGATGCGGTAGCCCTCGGATGGGGAAGTTGCCTAAGGGCCATGGAAGCTACATGTCGAGCGTAATGACCACTGCGGGTCTAGTCCTCGACCAAAAGCTGATTGTCAAGTGTCCCCACACCGTACACGCTTTGCTGTCTATGAATAGAATGTCTCAGGTGACAGCAGTAAGATGGACCCGCTGGACAGCAGTTTTGAAAGCTCCTAATCTCCATATCGTCCGGGCCAGCCCGGTTAATCCCGCAACTATGCTCCCGATGTCAGAATCAAGGGAGCAAGAGTGGGGAGAATGTGAAGAGCATGACTGCGTGGAGATTTTAAAAGAAACAGAAGAAGCAGCCTTAGCAGCAGAGGAGCCTCTGCACAACCCAGACTTCATCCTGTTTACAGATGGTTCCTCCTTTGTTGACAATGGTACCAGAAAAGCAGGATGGGCAGTTACAACCTTATATGAGGTAGTGGCAAAAGGATGTTTACCCTCAGGAACATCAGCACAACAGGCCGAGTTATGGGCCCTGTCAGAAGCATGTCGAATAGCAGAAGGACAGACAGCTAATGTCTACAGAGATTTGCGTTATGCTTTTGGAGTCGCTCACGACTTTGGTATGTTATGGCGGAAAAGAGGATTCCTCACTGCTGCTGGTACACCTATCTGAAATGGAAAAGAAGTCCGAGACTTACTGGAGGCCTTACAATTACCTCAGGAAGTGTCCATCCTGAAGTGTAAGGCCCATACCAAGGAAAATAACACAGAAGCACAGGGAAATGCCCTAGCCGACCAGGCAGCTAAAGATGCCGCCTCACAGGGCGTTCCTCCAGAAGAACCAACACAGATGTGCAGATTGAAAGCACTCATTACATTCCCCGATGGGGAGTCCCGAGTAGCATTGACTCAGATCAGGGAACATACTTCACAGGTGCTGTCTGCCACGAAGTCTGTAGGTTACTGAACATTATGTGGGATTTACACTGTCCTTATTATCCACAATCATCAGGACAAATAGAACGAATGAATCGAACTTTGAAACAACGGCTTGCCAAATATCACCAAGAAGGAACACCATGGCCCCAGGCACTACCAATAGTGCTATGTAGCATTAGGGCAACCCCGAACAGAACTACAGGTCTAAGCCCATTTGAAATTATAATGGGAAGACCCATGTCGCTGCCAGGAACTATCGATTTACGGAAAACTGATGTTCACTTAATGAGTGACACTTTGTTATCATACTGTCAGAACTTAACCAATGCTATTAGTTCTGTATCCCGACTGGTATCGGCATCTTGGGGTAATCTACCTGAAGGAGGACACGACATCATCCCGGGAGTCTGGGTGATTGTGAAAAAGTTGCATAAAGAACCTTTGGGTGCCAAATGGGAGGGTCCTTATCAAGTGTTATGAACCACCCAGGCAGCTGTTAAAGTCCAAGGAAAGAAAGCCTGGATCCACACTTCACACGTTAAACGAGCACCCGTAACTGAAGCTGAAATCTATTAAGGACAATTACATTTTGCGAAGATGTATAAATTTACTTTATTATTGATTGTAGGTATTCTACGCATAGGCCTACTTCATACTAGCCGACCTTCTGCACCAAAGGGAAATAGTAGGGTAGCAAGGGAATTACATGTAAATACCTTTTTTTATCTATGTCATACATTTATGCCAAACAAGGTAACTTTTCTAGTTGTTGGGTGTGTGCGCATATTCCTATTCACTCTAAGGGAGGGATTCCCTTGAGGCCAGTTCCCTTGAATATCTCGGAAATGGCTGAGTAGATAATTAATAAAAACAAAACAGGCAATGCGTTTCAGGATACGGAAAACTGGGCACGTAAATGGAAGTCAGCAGGTTACAATCTGACTACCTTTGAAGGGGGATACCAACCGTGCTACAATAATTCCAAACGGCCCCCATTTTTTGTTATCACTAATACAACGGGAATAGGAAGACCGGGGGAATTGGTCTGTCTGATTAGAAACATCAAAGGAGGCCAAAATATGGGGTATAGTAACTGCTCCCGGAATTATAATATAATCAAGCCATGGAACCGTCCAAACTGGGCCGATGTGGAAATTTTTAACGTAACGGGGATTCTGAATAAAACAGATGGAAAAGCCTGGACAGGCCCCGGGGTGTTGCTGACAAAGAAACAGCTAACATTCATTGCCTATAATGGCACCTATTGGGTGTGTGGCCACAAGGCCTACCCTTGGCTGCCCCAGAATTGGATGGGATCCTGCTATTTAGCCTACATTGTGCCTTATATGTATCATATAAAGTCACTGTCGGAACATTTACACCGTCCTAAGAGAGCTATCACAGAAACAGAGAGGTTCTTTGCCATTCTGATCCCTGGGTATGGGACCGCCAAACTGGCAAGGGAATCCATTAACATGGCATCCGTTGTGGAACGGGTAGCCAATGATACCTCAGAGGCCCTAGTTAAAATCAATGCAGAAATGGTAGCAATCCGCACAGTAGCCCTACAGAATAGACTGGCCCTTGATTACATCCTGGCTGAAAAGGGAAGTACTTGCACCCTACTCGGAACTGAGTGTTGCACATATATCCCAGATAGCTCCGAAGAAATTACCCACTTAGCGGAGCATATCCAAAAGGAGGTAGAAAAACTTAAGCAACCCCCATCATTCACTTTGTGGAGTGGAGCCACTGAATGGCTAGGTTCAATAGGAACTTCATTGGTGGAAGGTTTAATTCTATTTGTTGTAATTGTTTTACTTTTATATTGTTTGTTTATGTTGATTAAATGTTGTTGCGACTAGGTGGCTGTAGCTGCTGTCCCACAGGTGAGACACCATGCAGGTCCCAGCAGACCGTCTGTACGTGGCACAGGACTATGTTATGCTTAAGGGAAGGTTGTTTACTGGTTGAACTAAGATATTGATTTGGATTAAATTGGAATAAAATTAATTAACCTACTAAAACCAGACTTCCATTGTGGCCACGATGGAACTTGGGTTGTGTAAATTTGTGTGGAAGCTACTAGTCCGGACATGTGGCGTAACACATCAACAAATTTCGGAAGGAAACTCTATTAACATGTGTGAAATTATTTTGTAGAATGTTTAACCAGTGATACCTGATGTTTTATGATTCAGTTTGTGAAAGAATCAAAGGGGGGATTGATAGAGAATTCAAGCTCTGCAGCCTGGCTGCAGTTTTTGAGAAAACACAGACCACATTGCATTAAGTCATCAATCAACTTGACATTTAGGACCTTGGGTAGCGAGCCAATTAAAAGGTTAAAAGACTATTAATTGAGCCAATAAGATCAAAGAAGGCGAGTTCTTTTCTGTAAATTGAACCCGGTATAAATACAACCATTTTAGCCATGTAGTCTCAGAAGAACAAAGACCTGGCTTAAAGCCAAGAACTTTTTACTGCTGTCTGCCAAAAATAAAGCAGTTAAAACTACAATCGGAGTTCGTATTTCATTGGAAATTAAGAGATCTAACAGTAGCACAAAAACACAGTTAACGTGTTATTAGATTAATGCCTCCATTAAAAGAGCAGACAAAATAACCTTATGTACAAAGAAATAAAGGACTTGCATTTATAAAAAAAATACTTACATTTATATAGCGCCTTTCACGACTACCAGATGGCCCAAAGCACTTTACAGCCAATGAAGTAATTTTGGAGTGAAATCACTGTTGCAATATGCGAAACACCAATTTGCTCACAGCAAACTCCCACAAACAGCAATGTGATAACGACCAGATAATCTGTTTTTGTTATGTTGACTGAGGGATAAATATTGGCCAAGAGAACGGGAATAACTTTCCTGCTTTGAAATAGTGCCACGGGATCTTTGGTTATGTTGACTGAGAGAGAAGGTGGGGCCTCGGTTTAACGTTTCATCCAAAAGACATTAATAAGATGAATTGTATGAGCTCAGGATGTCCCAAAGTGCTTTTAGAGCCAAGTCATGTGTTGGGCTGCCCTGAGTGGAGAAGGCACTGGACCTGCTCTGTTCTAATTTTCCAGGACTCCATGCGGCCTAGCAAACGGTTACCATCGAAAAGCTGGGAGTAGCACTCCTTCCAACTGTTGCCGGCCTCCATCAGCCTCCCTGCCCCTGCCTCTCCCTTGCCCCCAGCACTTAGCTAATGAAAGGCGGCCCAAAATATAACTCTTCAGTCAGGCGAGCTCCCTGTGGAAGCACGACAGATGCCAACAGCTCACCCCGCATATTTCGATGAGGTCTAAGGACAAATTTCTATCAATCCTCAGGCCTCTGTCTTCTGTCTTCTGTTCCCTGCTCCCATTTAACACCCAGTATCTCTAATAATAATTAGTTGCAGTCTGGGCAAAGCCCCTGAACACAGTGCACATCTGTAGATCACAGGGGTTCCTAAAGTGTAGAGAAAAGTAAGAAATAGACAGGTGTCAAAACTTTTTTGTGAACGTTTGAATTCAACTCTTGATAATATAGTAAATCAGAATTTTTAAGCACCTTTCACAACCTCAGGACATCTCAGCGCTTTACAGCCAACAAAGCACTTTTGAAGTGCAGTCACTGTTGTAATGTAGGAAACACGGCAGCCAATAAGCACACTGCAAGGTACCACAAACGGTAATATAATGACCAGATAATCTGTTTTTAATTCAGTTGGTTAAGGGATAACTATTGATCAGGACACCGGGAAGAACTCCCATGCCCTTCTTCGAAATAGTGTCATGGGATCTTTTATATCCACCTGAAAGGCCAGAAGGGAGCTTTGTTTAATGCCTCATCAAAAGATGACACCTCCGACAGTGCAGCACTCCCTCAGCACTGCACTGGAGTGTCAGCCTAGATTATGTGCAGAGGCGAGAGTGCTACCATTGAGTCACAGTTGACACTATAATTTCATTATATATACCATCTACAAACAAATGAAAGTGATATGTCCATATAATAGCCACATTAATAAAAGGTAGTGTTGAGGAGAATGTTCATGTTTTTGCAATGGAAGAACCCGCACAGAATTTGAAATGTTTGTGCCTATGAGATTTCCTGGGGCTGGTCTCCATGATGTTTCACTAACATTAACACAAGCGAACAAGCAATTTTCAAAATGTGAAATAGCTTCCACATCCCTGTCAAGCATTTACGCTGGTGGACATGGCGTAGGATATACCTCAATGCCACTTTCGGAATTCTGCCTAACCTTTCTTATGTTCCTGCAGAAACAATGTGCAATGGTAACAAAACTTTTCATTACACAGTGAGTAATAATCTTTTCTCATGTAATCATCCTTTTCGCCCCTCATGAGAGTGGCACAGCAAGTGTGCTGTTGCAATTCACCTTGCACTGCAAAAAGAATGGGACAAAAGCTTAAATAGTTATAAATAGCAATTCTTTGAAAATCTTATTTGTGGGTCTCCTGGTGTGTCCATGATGTATGACAGTTGGAGGGAATGTTTCCTGCCCAGTTTGAAACAACCTCCTGAGTTTCTATACTATGTGTAGTTTTTATTGGTTGCTCTATCTTCCTGCATTCATTATTTCCACTGTTTCTGTTTCTCAGGCTCTGTTTTTCTCTCACACCATCTCTCAATTCTGTCCCTCCCCATTCCTGTTTCCTCTCTCACTGTGTCTCACACTCTTGTCTGGAAATTACTGTTTGCAACATTACAACAGTGAATACACTTCAAAAGTACTTCAATGGCTGTAAAAGCGCTTTAGACATTCTGAGGTCACGAGAAGTGCAATATAAATGCAAGTCTTTCTTTCTTATTAGCAGACAAATGCTTAATACATTGGTTCTGACAGCTATTCCAAATAAAAGCTTGAAACTGTTTATTTTAGATGGTATAATAGCTCCACTAAAGAGCAGACAGAGGAATATCACAGGAACACATTGAGCATTTGTCCGCTAATGTCAGGAGTCTTTTGTTTCTTGTTCCTCTCATTGTCGCGCTGTTTATCTGTCTCTCACTCGCTATCCTTTTGTTTCTGTATCTCTCCCACTCAGACACCATCTTCTCACTTTCTCCTTCTTGGCTTCTTCCACGGCAGAAGTGCAGCAGGTCTTGACTCAGATGAAGCCGGTGCTGGATAGTTGAAAATTGAGAAGCACTAGGAACCTTAAAAGGCATCTTTCACAGTCATCTGTTCTTCTTCCTGGGTCCACAATCTTTAGTTACGTCTTTGGGTCTGGCATGTTGGTGGCTTTGTGCCTTAGACCTAGTCATCCACACTTCCCAGATCCCCACATTTCTTTAGCTGTATTGTACCCCAGAGCAGATAAGAACATAAGAACATAAGAATTAGGAGCAGAGTAGGCCATTTGGCTCATCGAGCCTGCTCCACCATTCAATAAGATCATGGCTGATCTTCTATCTCAACTCCTCTTTCCTGCACTATCCCCATATCTCGTGATTCCCTTAAAATCCAAAAATCTATCGATCTCTGTCTTGAATATACTCAAAGACTGAGCCTCCACAGCTCTCTGAGGTAGAAAATTCCAAAGATCCACCACCCTCTGAGTGAAGAAGTTTCTCCTCATCTCAGTCCTAAATAGCCAACCCCTTATTCTGAGACTGTGACCCTTAGTTCTCTCTCCCTAGCCAGTGGAAACATCTTCCCTGCATCTACCCTGTCAAGCCCTGAAATAATTTTGTATGTTTCAATGAGATCACCTCTCATTCTTCTAAACTCCAGAGAATATAGACCCAGTTTACTCAATCTCTCTTTATAGGACAATCCCCTCATCCGAGTAATCAGTCTGGTGAACCTTCATTGCACTCCCTCTATGGCAAGTATATCCTTCCTTAGGTAAGGAGATGAATGCAGAAAATAAGGCAGAAGGATGTGTTACATAATCCCTAACTCCTGAGCCCAAAGATTCCCAGTATACCTTCATCACCTCCTTAAGGTCAAAAAAGAAACATAATAAGAAATAGTGTGCATTCATGCAATATACCATAATGCCATCTTTCCAATTCTGCTTAAACTTGCTTGTGATCCTCCAGAAACAATGTGCAGAGGTAGTTTGGAAGCAAATAGTTGAAAGAACATGTAGACTATGCTATAGAAAGAGATACATAAGAGTTGAATGACAAATAATTTTGATAGGAGATTCTTTATTTAAGGAGGCCTTTATTTAAGAACCTAAATTACCAATACAAAGACAAACTCAGATTGGGGAGTCATCATCATCTTCATCATCATCATAGGCAATCACTCGGGGTCGAGGATGACTTGCTTCCACACTAAAAATGAATACTCAGGGGACTGATGGACTCATTTTAAATGGTGGAAGATGCCTGTGGGTGAATTCTTTTAACGTGAGATAGCCGTTGCATACCAGCCACCACATGGACTTGATGGAGCAAGGTCTTGGTCCAGTGGCAAGGGAATCCAAGATGACGAGAGACCAGGCTCTACCGCATGTGCCAATACATACACATAAACTCAAACATACTTCTACTGTCCTCCTTCCCTCTTCCTTCCCACAGAACCTCTCTCTACATGGAATTCGTAGTACACAATGTGAGCCTCATGACCTCACAGCCTTGCTATTGGCTCGTGCTGCGTCTTCCTTTGGTCTTGTCCACGCTGCACCACCTCTGGGCTCCGATCTCTCTGCTCCTCTGTGTCTCGTCCGTTCTCTCCTCTCCACTTCCGATCTCCGGACCGCGCCGGTCCTGACCTCCGGACCTCGCCCATCCCGACCTCCGGACCTCGCCAATCCTGACCTCTGGACCTCGCCGGTCCCGACCTCCGCTCCTCGCTGCTTGCGACTTCCGCTTCACGCCGCTTCCGACCTCCGCTTCCGACAGAGGCACCATCAACCTCACTGGAGGTCAAAAGAGATATCGGTTGGAAAGCAAGATGGACTCAGAGGGAGACACCTACACTAACTGCCTGGGATTCTTCCTCCATCTGGTGTTCGCCCACTTCCTCTCTGCCTGCACGCTTTTAAGCTGCGGGGTGACCACCTCCTGAAACGTACTATCCACATAGCTCTCAGCCTCGCGGATGAACCTTATTGACTCCAGCCGCCGCTCATGCTCAAGCTCCAAAACGCGGAGCTTGAGTAGTTGAAGCTGGAGACACCTCCTGCACACATGGTTGTCTAGGCTGCATGATGCATCCAGGGCTTCTGACATGCCGCAGGACAGGCACTCCACAGGACTGAGCTGCCCTGCCATCCCTCTAATTAGATTTATCTGTTATAAAAGAGAAAGAGAGATACTTATCAAGCAACTGCTCGCCGACCTCCAGGCCTCCCACTACTCGCCGACGTCCGGGCCTCCCGCTCTGGCTGCGAGTCCCGCTCTCTGGCTGCGTGTCCCTGCTCTCTGGCTGCGTCTCCCGCTCTCTGGCTGTGTGTCCCGCTCTCTGGCTATGTCTCCCACTCTCTGGCTGTGTGTCCCGCTCTCTGGCTGTGTGTCCCGCTCTCTGGCTGCGAGTCCCACTCTCTGGCTGTGTGTCCCGCTCTCTGGCTGCGAGTCCCACTCTCTGGCTGCATGTCCCGTTCTTTATTTTGCGAGGTCTGTGCTGCGATAATGCAGCCCGACACTCCGCTTCTGTGCCAGGCTGCGGTCACGGCAACCCATCCCCAGTGGCCTACTGGAGGCCCCTCGCCCCACAGCACAGCTCGCAGTGTGCCCACCCCTTTACCGGAAGGGGTGGGCCCTGTGCTCATGTCAGCGCTATTCGGAGAAGTCACATAGCACCGGAACATTCACGTGTTTACCACCTCAGTGACGTCCCCGCGAGGAAGTGGAACGCTCGACATTGCGCTTCACTTCGTCTCGGGGTCGGTAACCCCAATTTCGCTGCCAGGGTGGGGTTTGTGCACCGGGCACAGAAAGTTCCGCCTCGACTCGGTTACCACCCCCAAACGGGGCACTGCCGAATTTCGACCCCTTTTAGTTTAATTTATTCATTTAAAAAAAATCTCCAACAAAAATCAATATCTGAATCAATGAGACTCCACAGCTTTAAAAGTAATTTTTCAGTGCTGGAGAGGTTGTTCGGCAGTAATTAAAACTTATCACGACGTTAAAAAAAAAATCACATACATTTGAAGGGACAAACCCAAACTTTTTCTGGATTGTTCAGTGGGTATCTAGTGGGTAAGTACTGCAACTTCACACCCTTCACGTGTTTCAAATCGCGGCGAGATAATGGGCCGAAAATCCCGTACGAAGTGCGCATGGACCTGGCGAAGCCTCGCAGAAGAGGGGTTTTTGGGGCGCAATGCGCATGTGCCAAAAATTGTTTTTTCCGATCTGTCAAGTTTCCTCGAGACAGATCCTCCACATCCCTGGGAGAAGGACATCCGCATGGGAGAGATTGGGCTATTTTCCAAACTCATGCCCAGCGAATGTCCTTCAAACTTTTATGCCTGGTAAAAGCAGGTGTATAGCTTACTTTTACCAGCGTAAGAGATTTAAAACATAAAAATTAAATTTAAACATTCATTTTTATATTAAAAACCCTGTCAATTAAGGTCAGTTTATTTTTAACTCTATTAACACACGTTAAAAAAAAACAAATTTTTTTTTTCTAAAACTATTTATGACATTTACTTTCAATTAATTTTGTATATGTGAGATGTTTTATTTACTTATTATGCTGTGTTTTGGTGTTTTAGGGGATTATTCTCATTGATTGTATGAGTTCCCATTACGAATGAAGTTTCCACTTTTATCAATGAAAATACTGCAGAGTGATTGGTGGTCCATGTTAAGTCCTGACTTTAATGTACTGACTTACACGAGACATATGCTGAAGTCAAGGTCACTCAGGACCTGCACCTTTAATTCTAGCTCTCCAGTGCTGCACTTGCCTGAGACCTCCCTTTATATACCACAGTGGGACAGGTATGGAGTGTCTCCTGCAAGTGCACCCCTGGTGGTAAGGTATGCTTATTGTTACAGGTCACATCCAGTTACAGTCATGTATAGCATGATGGTAAGATACAGTGATATACAGTAATGTGAGATACATGACATCACCCTCCCCCAAGGTCTTATTGCTTTTATAGATTCAGTCTCTCAGGTGGTCTGCGCTCTCACGTGGAGCGTCTTAGTTGTGGTTCAGTTGTTTGCCTTGGTGCCTGTTTTTCATTCGGTGTGATTGCTGGTATCTCGCCTGGGCTGTCTGTTTCGTATGGTGTGATTGCTGGTATCTCGCCTGGGCTGTCTGTTTCGTATAGTGTGATTGCTGGTATCTCGCCTGGGCTATCTATTGAGACTACCCTTTCCTCAGGTTGTTCCACCTGTCTGTCCACCAGGTGTGGTGTGATTTCCACATTGTAGTCTGCCACTGGTTCTTCAGTGTTATCAGTGAATCTACTTTTTACTTGGTCTACATGCCTCCGGCAGATTTGGCCATTTTCCATTTGTATAACCAGTAGCCTGTTTCCCTCTTTGTCTGTTACTGTCCCTGCAAGCCATTTGGGATCCTGGCCATAGTTTAGCACAAACACTTTGTCCCCTATCTCATTCCACCACCCCCTCAAATTTCGCTCATGGTACTCAGTTAGCTTTTGGCGCTTAGCCTCAACAATTTCATGCATGTCTGGGAGGATTAACGAGAGCCTGGTCTTTAAGGTTCGTTTCATCAATAGTTGTGCGGGGGGAATTCCAGTCAACGAATGCGGACGAGATCTGTATGCCAGCAGCAGTCGCGACAGGCAGCTCTGCAGCGTGGGACCTTGGATTCTGAGCATGCCTTGTTTAATGATCTGCCTGCTCGCTCCGCCTGGCCATTGGAGGCCGGTTTGAAAGTTGCCATCTTAACGTGATTTATACCGTGGTCAACTATAAAATCGTGAAATTCTGCACTGGTGAAGCACGGACCATTATCACTGACCAACATGTCAGGAATGCCGTGCGTTGCAAACATGGTTCTAAGGCTCTCCACAGTGGTGGAGGTGGTGCTCGAGTTTAAAATGTTGCACTCGATCCATTTTGAAACTGCATCAACGACTACGAGGAACATTTTGCCCATGACTGGGCCCGCATAGTCTACATGCACCCGCGACCATGGTTTGGTGGGCCAGTGCCAGGGGCTTAGGAGGGCCTCCCAGGGGGCATTACTGAGTTGGGCCCAAATGGTGTACCGATGGATGCAGAGCTCCAAGTCTGCGTCAATGCCAGGCCACCAGACATGAGATCTGGCTATGGCCTTCATAAGGACGATCCCCGGGTGCTCGCGATGGAGTTCCCGGACAAACGCCTCCCTGCCTCGTAAGGGCAAAACTACTCGGCTGCCGCACATCAGGGAGTCTGCCTGTAGTGAGAGTTCATGCATGCGCCAAGGAAGGGTTTGACCTCCTCGGGGCAGGCTTCGCGAGCCTTTGCTCAGTCACCGGTTAAAACGCATTTTTTAACTAGAGATAACGTCGGGTCACTGGTCGTCCAAGCTCTGATTTGGCGAGCCATCATGGGCGAACCTGTGGATTCAAAGGCATTGATTGCCATGACCATCTCACAGTCCTGTTCGTCGGACCTATCTATGGTCGCCAGGGGTAGCCTGCGAAGCGCGTCGGCACAGTTGTCTGTGCCTGATCTGTGCCTTATCGTGTAGTGGTAAGCCGCCAGCATGAGTGCCCACCGCTGAATGCACGCCGAGGCGTTGGCGTTGGTTGCCTTGCACTCAGATAGTAGGGACGTGAGGGGTTTGTGGTCGGTTTTTAACGCAGACTTTGCCCTGAAAAGGTTTTGGTGCATCTTTTTGACACCATACACGCACGCGAGTGCCTCCTTCTCAACCATACCGTACCCGCGCTCCGCCCGCGAAAGTGACCTGGAGGCATAAGCAACGGGCTACAATTTACCCGCATCTTTGACGTGCTGTAAAACGCACCTGACCCCGTACACAGATGCATCACACTTAAGGACTAACTTTTTACCTGGGTCAAAAAAGGCTAAAACTCTCTTGGAACATAGAAGTTTGCGTGCCTTATTGAAGGCGTGTTCTTGGGCATCCCCCCAAAATCAATCGCACCCCTTTCTGAGTAGCACGTAGAGAGGCTCCAGCAGCGTGCTCAAGTTCTGCATAAAGTTACCAAAGTAATTGAGTAGCCCGAGAATGGCGCGCAGTTCAGAGACGTTCCAGGGCCTGGGTGCCAGGCGAATCGCTTCGGTTTTGGATGCTGTTGGGCGGATTCCATCAGCGGCAATCCTTCTGCCCAAAAATTCAACCTCTGAGAAACAGACACTTGGATTTCTTAATTCTTAGGCCTACCCGATCCAATCGACTTAGTACTTCCTCAAGATTGCGGAGATGAGAGTAGGTGTCCCTGTTCGTGATGAGTATGTCATCTTGAAACACAACCGTCCCCGGGATGACTTGAGCAGACTTTCCATGTGGCGCTGGAATATAGCAGCTGCCGACCTGATGTCGAATGGGTATCGATTGTACACAAAAAGGCCTCAATGTGTGTTTATGGTGGTGAGTAGTTAAGATTCTTCGGTCAGTTCTTGCTTCATATACGCAGATGTGAGGTCAAGTTTCGAGAAAAGTTTTCCTCCAGCCAACGTGGCAAATAGGTCCTCCGCTCTGGGCAGTGGGTATTGGTCCTGTAGGGATACTCTGTTTATGGTCGACTTGTAATCCCCACAGATTCGCATGGATCCATCAGGCTTCATGACGGGGACGATGGGGCTTGCCCAGTCGCTGAATTCCACGGGAGAAATTATGCCTTGCCGCAGAAGTCGGTCCAGTTCGTTTTCAATCTGTTCCCTCATCACATAAGGCACAGCTCTAGCCTTGTGATGGACCGGTCTGGCATTCTGTGTGATGTAGATTCTAACTTTAGCCCCTTTGAAGGTGCCCATACCTGGCTGAAAGAGATGTTCAAAACGGCTTAGAACTGTTGAGCAGGAGGTCCATTCCTCTGACGATATGGCGTGAACATCATTCCATTTCCAATTAAGTTCTGCTAGCCAGCTCTCCTCAACAGGGCTGGGAGATCCCTGGGAACAATCCATAGGATAAGTCGGTGCACCATCCCTTTGTGTGTGACTGAGAGCATGGCGTGCCAAGGACTGGGACGATTTCTTTAGTATAGGTCCTTAGTTTGGTGTCGATCTTTGTGAGTTTTGGTCTGTTGCTTTTGTGCGGCCACAGCTGTTCAAATTGTTGAACGCTCATGAGGGATTGACTGGCCCCCGTGTCCAGTTCCATGTTGACGGGTATCCCGTTGAGTAGAACCCTCATCATAATTGGGGGCGTCTTGGTGTAAGAACCGAGGACATTGATCGTGTTAACCCGCTGGACCTCGGCACCCCGTGCACTATTCCAACTGTCTCCTGGTCCGCTTTCTGACCCTTATGATTCGTATACCAGCAGAGCTGCTGTTTTTCTGCACATGCGAGCCAGATGCCCTGTGTAGTTGCAGTTTCTGCAAAAGGCATGCTGAAATCGACACGCCCTGGCTGAGTGCCTTCCCCCATGATACCTCCTTACCATACAGTATAAATGCACACGAGGCCCATGCTTGAGAGAATGTCAGACTGTGACCTGTCCTTTATTCCTTAGGACTCAAGTGATGGAAGTGGGTGGAGCCTCCCCTTTTATATCTGAAGGTCCAGGTTAGGAGTGTCTCCCACAAGTTCACCACCTAGTGGTCAGTGTTTTCACAGTGTATAACTTAGGTCAGATTAATATGGGTTACAATGCTGGTTGAATGCATGAAATCACCTCCCCCCCACAAAGTCTTATTGGAATCACAGTGTTGTGCCTCTCTGGTGGTTTACGCTCTCTTGCAGAGTGCCTGAGTTGGGGCTCCGGTTGTTGGGCGCTGGCCTGAGTGTCTGCTGTTTGCAGTGCCACAGGCCTATCCGGACTGCCCACAGTGACTGGGCTCTCCTCCCTTTGGTTCCGATGTTCTGTCAACTGTGGTGGAGTGAACTCTATATCGTATTCTTCCTCTGTTTCTTCTATGGGATTGCTGAACTTCCTTTTTGTTTGATCCACGTGTTTGCGGCAGATTTGTCCATTGGTAAGTTTAACTACCAGAATCCTATTTACCTCTTTGACAATCACAGTGCCTGTGAGTCATTTGGGCCCTGCAGCGTAGTTGAGGACAAAAACAGGATCATTTACATCAATACATCACGCCCTCGCATTCCTGTCATGGTAGTCATATTGTGACTGGCGCCTGCTCTCGCCAATTTCTTTCATGGTGGGGTGTATAAGGGATAACTGGGTTTTGAGCGTCCTTTTCATTAGCAGCTCTGCGGGTGGAACCCCTGTGAGCGAGTGTGGTCGGGATCTGTAGGCCAACAGGAAGCGTGATAAGTGGCTTTGTAGTGAACCCCCTTGGATTCTGAGCATCCCCTGTTTGATTATCTGCACTGCTCGTTCTGCCTGGCCATTTGAGGCCGGCTTCAACGGTGCCGTTCTGACATGGTTGATTCTATTGCCTGCCATGAAGTCCTGGAATTCAGTGCTTGTGAAGTACGGGCCATTGTCGCTGACCAAGATGTCTGTTAGACCGTGGGTGGCGAACATTGCCTGTAGACTTTCTACTGTGGCAAAGGATGTACTTGAATTTAAAATGTCACACTCGATCCATTTGGAGTAGGCGTCTACTACAACCAAAAACATTTTTCCTATGAATGGACCTGCGTAGTCCACATGGATGCGTGACCAAGGCTTGGCGGGCCATGGCCAGGGGCTAAGGGTGGCTTCCCTGGGTGCATTGCCCAGCTGGGCATAAGTTTTGCACCTGTGAACACAAAGTTCCATATTGCGTCTATCCCTGGCCACCAAACGTGTGACCTGGTAATTGCCTTCATCATGACAATGCCCGGGTGCTCATTGTGGAGTTCTCTGATGAACACCTCTCTGCCCATCTGGGGCATGACTACGCGGTTTCCCCATAGTAGGCAATCGGCCTGAATCAAGAGTTCATCCCTGCGCCTGTGAAATGGTTTAAATTCCTCAGGGCATGCCCTGTACGTGGCTGCCCAGTCCCCATTCAGGACACATTTCTTGACTAGAGACAATAGCGGTCTCTATTTGTCCAGACTTTAATCTGACGGGCTGTCACGGGTGAGCCTTCGCTTCCGAAAGCTTCAACAGCCATGACCATCTCAGCAGCATGCTCGGTAGCCCCCTCAGTGGTGGCGAGTGGGAGCCTGCTGAGTGCATCGGCGAAGTTTTCGGTGCCCGGTCTGTGCTGAATTATATAGTCAAAGGCAGCTAACATGAGTGCCCACCTCTATATGCGGGCCGATGCGTTTGCATTCATGGACTTGTTGTTGGCTAAAAGGGACGTTAGGGGTTTGTGATCTGTCTCCAGCTCAAATTTCCTGCCAAACAGGTACTGGTGCATTTTCTTTACCACATATACACATGCGAGCACCTCCTTTTCTACCATCCCATAGCCCCTTTCTGCCTGGGACAGACTTCTGGAGACATAAACTACCGGCTGTAACTGACCCTTGGCATTGACATGCTGCAACACACATCCGACACCATAGGACGACGCATCGCACGTTAACACAAGTTTCTTACATGGGTCATATAGCGTTAACAGATTGTTGGAACATAACAAATTTCGTGCTCTATTAAAAGCCCTTTCCTGGCTGTCCCCCCAGACCCATTCGTGACCTTTGCATAAGAGCATGTGTAGCAGCTCTAGCAGCATACTCAATTTGGGAAGAAAGTTACCAAAATAGTTTTGGAGTCCCAGGAACGAACGCAGCTCCGTCGTGTTACGGGGTCTAGGTGCTCTCTGGATCGCATCGGTCTTGGACGCAGTAGGGCTGATCCCGTCTGCTGCTACCCTCCTCCCCAGGAATTCTACCTCTGGAGCTAAGAAGATGCACTTCGCCTTTTTCAGTCACAGCCCTACCCGGTCCAGTCTGCGTAGCACCTCCTCCAGGTTGTGGAGGTGTTCTTCAGTATCGTAACCTGTGATGAGGATGTCGTCCTGAAAAACCACCGTCCTTGGAATCGACTTGAGGAGGTTTTCCATATTTCGTTGAAAGATCGAGGCGGCCGAGCGAATCCCGAACGGACATCTGTTGTACTCAAACAACCCCTTGTGTATCATGATGGTGGTCAGCTTCTTCGACTCACTTGCCAGCTCCTGGGTCATGTAAGCTGAGGTCAGGTCCAATTGTGTGCTGCGTGCTGAACTGTGTGCTGCGTTAACAATATTGAATCTCTGTCCCAACCATTCCTTAACGCAGTACCTCTTATCTGTTCTGCTAGTGGCCATGCTCACGTGGTTTAAATCCAGTTTCTCGTCGCCATTGATACATCCTTACTATACAGTATAAATGCACACGGGGCCCATGCTTGAGAGAAGGTTAGTCTTTGACCTGTCTTTTATTCCTTAGCACTCAAGTGATGGAAGTGGGTGGAGCCTCCCCTTTTATATCTGAAGGTCCAGGTTAGGAGTGTCTCCCACAAGTTCACCACCTAGTGGTCAGTGTTCTCACAGTGTACACCTTAGGTCAGATTATACATGGGTTACAATGCTGGTTGAATACATGACACCCCACATCTCCAACACAGACCGTTACCATTGTTTCCGAAGGATGAGCTGCGTCTGGCTGATCGCCCTTGAGCTTCTCTCAATCTGTTGTTGATTGCTCGCATTGTGGGTTGATGAGGTGTGATCGGCCGTTCATTTGGCCCTTGATGGTTTCTGGCGCCACTGTCTGCTGTTGAAGGCCTGCTCTCCTGCCTTTGTCTGTGTATGGGGGTAGCGGTTTGTTTCACAATGTGAACCTCTTGTTCCGATGCCTCGTTGGTTGTCGTACCCAAAGTATAGATCAGCCTCGTTTCTTCTTCACCTGCCAAGAACGTCTGTGCTGCTGCCTTTAGAGTCAAGTTCTTAGTCTCTATAAGCTTTCGGAATAGGCCTGCGTGGCCTATTCCTTCAATAAAAAAGTCTCTCGATACTTATCTCCTTAGTTCATCGGGGAACTCACATGAACTAGCCAGCCTCCGAAGTTCCGTCACGAAGTCGGGGTATGCTTTGGCCCACACAGCGTCTGTAGTTGTATAACCTGTGTCTAGCCATGTGCAGGCTGCTCACTGGCTTCAGGTGGTCTCTCACCAGTGTGCTCAACTCCTCAAACGACTTGCCTGCTGGTTTCTCGGGTGCCAGCAGGTCTTTCATTAAAGCGTATGTTTTCGAGCCACAGCTGGTTAAGAGATGGGCTCTTTTCTTGTCTGCCTTATCATCGCCCAGCCAGTCTTTGGTCACAAAGCTTTGCTGGAGCCTTTCTATAAAGTCACCCCAATTGTCTCCAGCATTGTATTTCTCATCTGAGCTGTTGGTAGTCATTCTGTGGATTCTGTGATCCCGTAACTCGTCGCCACTGTGAAGTCTTGACTCTAATTTACTGAATTACACGAGACACATGCTGAAGTCAAGGTCACTCAGGACCTGCACCTTTAATTCCAGCTCTCCAGTGCTGCACTTACCTGAGACCTCCCTTTATATACCACAGTGGGACAGGTATGGAGTGTCTCCTGTAAGTGCATCCCTGGTGGTAAGGTATGCTTATTGTTACAGGTCATATTCAGTTACAGTCATGTATAGCATGGTAAGATACAGTTATATACAGTAATGTGAGATACATGACAGTCCAGGCCCACGTGACTCCAGCATGTACGTACGTACGTACCTGAAAGACATCTTCCTTCCGACCGTAATCCTACATTCCTTGGTACTTCCGTAGATTTTATTCGGGTCAGAGGCATTCAGATGAAGGATAGTAGAAATCTGGAATTTTCTTCCCAAAAGGCTGTGGATGCTAGGACAATTGGAGCTTTCAAGACTGGGATTGATAGATTTTTGTTTTGCCGCGTTATCAAGGAATATGGAGCAAAGACGGCTCAACAGAGTTGAGGTTCAGATCAGCCACAATCTAATTGATTGATCGAGCAGGCTCGAGGGGATGAATGGCCTACTCCTGTTCCTAATGTACCTATGCCTGGAATACTAGAAATGTATTATCCTTATTATATTTGAAAAGGTAAATAGATTACATTAGAGTGTGTTGCAATTTAATTAGTGTACAAATTACTCCATATAAAAGGGATTAAACAGACAACAGTTTCTATTGATATCAGTGCTATTTGCATGTTGATACCAAGTGCGTACCGTCTTTTAATTCCACAAGACCAACAAAGCTTGCACACATTATTGTTCTATATTCTGCCTGAGGGCATGCATAAACAGTTGCTGAAGAGTGGAGAGCAGCATTAATCTCATTACATCTAAATTGTTCTGCTGATTTGTTATAGCAGTTTAAAGCTAAAGTCCATTCTAATTCTTTGGTCGAGGTAAATTCTTGACAACTGGTATTATTCCAGTGACTCTACTTGCCTAAACTCTGCTGACCTGTACCCACGCTTTCAGGTAGATTTGGATTCAAGGGCCAGCGTGAGTGCGTTCTAATTCGCCTGTCTATAATCAAACACAGGAGCCTAAGTCATGGAGTTGGGCTTCCTAATGCTGAAATTCTGTTATATCTCAAATGCCCTTCATGTCACCTACTCTGAGAACAGAGAACCACACAATTTGGCTGCCTTCCCTTGATTATTTTAGAGAATGCGTCAAGCGCACTTATTTAATAAGCTAAGCCTTTCATAATTAGCACAGAAAATTGAACTGCAATCCAATCATTTTAACTTTGAGTTTGCTGAGAATTTGAAAATGCATTCAAATACTCAGTAGAAATCCGTGATAAGCAGATTAATACCTTGAAATTAGGCTTGACTATTAGCATACGGTTACTTAAAAGGGGAGATTTACCTGGTGGACTGGATTGACTGGGCACAGCAACTATCTTGAACAATGGGGTTATGAGGGGTTATGGGGAGCGGGTGGGGAAGTGGAGCTGAGTCCATGATCAGATCAGGGCTGACCCTATTGAATGGCAGAGCAGGCTCCAGGGGCCTTATGGCCTACTTCTGTTCCTATTTCTTATGTTCTTATTGTCATGTATCTCACATTACTGTATATAACTGTATCTTACCATGCTATACATGACTGTAACTGGATATGACCTGTAACAATAAGCATACCTTACCACCAGGGGTGCACTTGCAGGAGACACTCCATACCTGTCCCACTGTGGTATATAAAGGGAGGTCTCAGGCCAGTGCAGCACTGGAGAGCTGGAATTAAAGGTGCAGGTCCTGAGTGACCTTGACTTCAGCATGTGTCTCGTGTAAGTCAGTACATTAGAGTCAGGACTTCACAATGGCGACGAGTTACGGGATCACAGAATCCACAGAATGACTACCAACAGCTCAGATGAGAAATACAATGCTGGAGACAATTGGGATGACTTTATAGAAAGGCTCCAGCAAAGCTTTGTGACCAAAGACTGGCTGGGCGACGATAAGGCAGACAAGAGAAGAGCCCATCTCTTGACCAGCTGTGGCTCGAAAACATACGCTTTAATGAAAGACCTGCTGGCACCCGAGAAACCAGCAAGCAAGTCGTTTGAGGAGTTGAGCACATTGGTGAGAGGCCACCTGATGCCAACGAGTAGCCTACACATGACCAGACACAGGTTCTACAACTACAGACGCTGTGTGGGCCAAAGCATACCCGACTTCGTGGCGTAACTTCGGAGGCTGGCTAGTTCACGTGAGTTCCCCGATGAACTAAGGAGAGAACATAAGAACATAAGAATTAGGAACAGGAGTAGGCCATCTAGCCCCTCGAGCCTGCTCTGCCATTCAGCAAGATCATGGCTGATCTGGCCATGGACTCAGCTCCACTTACCCGCCCGCTCCCCATAACCCTTAATTCCCTTATTGGTTAAAAATCTATCTATCTGTGATTTGAATACATTCAATGAGCTAGCCTCAACTGCTTCCTTGGGCAGAGAATTCCACAGATTCACAACCCTCTGGGAAAAGAAATTCCTTCTCAACTCGGTTCTAAATTGTCTCCCCCGTATTTTGAGGCTGTGCCCCCTAGTTCAAGTCTCCCCGACCAGCGGAACCAACCTCTATGCCTCTATCTTGTCTATCCCTTTCATTATTTTGAATGTTTCTATAAGATCACCCCTCATCCTTCTGAACTCCAACGAGTAAAGACCCAGTCTACTCAATCTATCATCATAAGGTAACCCCCTCATCTCCGGAATCAGCCTAGTGAATCGTCTCTGTACCCCCTCCAAAGCTAGTATATCCTTCCTTAAGTAAGGTGACCAAAACTGCATGCAGTACTCCAGGTGCGGCCTCACCAATACCCTATACAGTTGCAACAGGACCTCCCTGCTTTTGTACTCCATCCCTCTCGCAATGAAGGCCAACATTCCATTCGCCTTCCTGATTACCTGCTGCACCTGCAAACTAACTTTTTTTTTGGGATTCATGCACAAGGAGGTTGACGGGACTGGCTCTGCAAGGGCCGGGCGTGGAGGTCGTCCTCTCGGCTTACGCCGATGACGTGCTCCTCGCGGTAGAGGATCCCGCTGACCTGCGGAGGATGCGTGAGTGCCAGGAGATTTACTCGGCCGCGTCCTCCGCCAGGATCAACTGGGAGAAATGTTCCGGACTCCTGGTGGGTCAGTGGCGGGTGGACTCCCTGCCGGAGGAGCTCAGGCCTTTTGCCTGGAGCACGACCCATCTCCTCTATCTGGGAGTCTACCTTAGCCCCGACGAGGGAGCCTGGCCGGCGAACTGGCAGGAGCTGGAGGCCAAGGTCGCCGCTCGCCTAGGGTGCTGGACAGGACTGCTCCGAGTGCTGTCCTACAGGGGTCGAGCGCTAGTCATAAACCAGCTGGTGGCCGCAATGTTGTGGTACCGGCTGGTCACTTTGACCCCTCCCCCTGCGTTTGTCGCCAAGATACAGAAGAAGCTGGTGGACTTCTTCTGGAACAACAGGAAGCACTGGGTCTCTGCTGCGGTCTTGAGTCTCCCGCTTGAGGAGGGCGGTCAGTCGTTGGTGTGCGTCAGCGCCCAGCTCGCGACTTTCCGTCTTCAGACCCTGCAGAGATACCTTTACGTCGAGCCCCCTCCTAGGTGGTGTGCTCTGGCGAGGTATTTCTTCCGCCAGCAGCGCGACCTCAATTATGACACGCAGCTCCTGTTTGTGAACTTGGGGGGTGCCAGGACCGCCCTCCGGGAGCTGCCTGTCTTTTACAGGGAACTCATCAGGGTCTGGAACAAAGTCTCCACCAAGCGCAGCTCTCCGCCGGCTGGAGTGGCGGCCGTCCTGCAGGAACCGCTGCTCGGGAATCCGTACCTCCACGGCCGAGGTTTTATGTGGCGGTCGGAAGAGAGGGCTGTGGCTGGTGAGGTGACCAGGGTCAGGGATCTGCTCGATGGCGGAGGAGCGGGCTGGATGGCGCCAGACACGCTGGCGCGGCGCCTAAATTCTGCCAACGTCCGCCACGCGGCCGATGCCATCGAGTCGCTAAAAACAGCTCTGGGCCCTGACTCCGTTAGGTGCATCGAGGAGGCTCAGCACGTGGGGAGATCCCGTCCGAACTGACCCCCGTCCGGACGGAATTCCTCATCGGCGCCAAACCCCGGAACCTCCCTCGGGGGCCGGCGCCTCACAACTTGAGCCGCCTCGGGGAAATCCCCTCCGTGCCTTTCAGTTCCGCGCGGAGGGGTTTCCTGTACGGGCTGCTCCTGCACACCCTCAACTTTGTCATCCTCGCCGGCCGTCCGGACACACCATGGCGTACCATCTTGCCGTCCGGAGGAGGCGGGGGTCCCCGGTGGAGGGCACTCTACGCAGGGATCCTCCCACTATTCATCGGGGACTTGGCCTGGAGGGTGGTGCACGGAGCAGTGCCGTGCAACAAATTTTTAAGCCGGTTCACGGACTCCCAGGCCGCCTGCAAGTTCTGCGGTCTAGAGGAGTCCGTGTTCCATGTTTTCATTGAGTGCACAAGGTTGCAGCCCCTGTTCCATTATTTGAAGGGGCTGCTCCTGAAATTCTGGCTGCACTTCAGTCCCACTCTCCTGATCTTTGGGCACCCTGTGCGGAGGGGAGCGGGTAGGTCCGAGGGCCTCCTCGTAGGACTGCTCCTGGGCACGGCCAAGGGTGCCATCAGCCGGTCCAGGCAGCGGGCGGTCGAGGGGGTTGTTCAACCTGACTGCCTGCCTCTCTTCCGCTCTTACATCCGGTCCAGGGTGTCCTTGGAGATGGAGCACGCGGTGTCCACCAGTACGCTCGCGGCCTTCCGCGAGAGGTGGGCACCGGAGGGACTGGAGTGCATCATCACGCCCGGCAACCAAATTTTAATTTGATTTTACGTTTTAAAGTTTAATTTGTTTTAATTGCCGGTGCTTTTAGTGTCCCCCTCCCCTTTTATAGGGGGCACTGGAAAAATTTGATTTTAGCGCCCCAAAAAAAACCAAAAAAAAAATAAATTAAAAAAAAAAGGAGCCTTGAAAATGTCTGCTGTGTCACCCAGGTCGGGTGGCATGGTTTTAATGTTTATGTTTTTGCAGGTAAACTCAAAAGAGTTTCATGCACAAGGACTTATTGTGGAGCAGTGGAGGCGTGTCCTGCTCAGTTGGAGCTGAGCTGCTGAGAGAGGAGCAGCTACCAACCTTAGCTCCTGCCTGGAAGGCCTGGAGAGCCCTGAGAACAGCCCAGGAAGAGAAGGAAGGAAGGGGCTTCACCACCAACTTTCACCCAGAGGGAGAGGAGGAGAACAGAAAACTTTCCAACGTTTTTACCATTTCTGCAAAGAGTTGGAGAGAGGGGGAAAGACCAACAACAACATCCAGTGTGGAAGGAGGGAGACTCTACCATTTCTACAGGTGGGTGTGGGTGCAGTCCCCAATAGACTTTGTTATATCGGTGGGGGGAGGAAAGAAGACCACTGAGGGCCGGAACATCGCGGGGTGTGTGTGTGTGTGGAAGTGTGTGTGGGGGCCTTGCTTACAACTAGGCCCCACACACAATTGGACCCCCCCCCACAATTGGACCCCCCCCCCCATTGCCTAGCCTGGGTTAGCTGGAGCTACCAGGCTGAAGATTTCTTTAAATCACCGATTGAACATTGTTAGGAGTGTGTGCCTGGTGGCTCTAGCTGCCCCAGGTGAAGACGTCTTCTCCCCTCACCCGAAGACCACCCCAAAGACTATTTTGTGTTTTGCCATCTGAGGATTGCACCCACCCACAGCTGCGAGGGGAGACCTGCCCTCGCAGTCCCCCCCCCCCTTCCCACCCCCCTCTCTCTTTCTCCGTTACTCTCTGTTTCTCCCCTCTCTCTCTGAGAGCCCTTCCTTCCAGATTGGAAAAAAAAACAATTGGGACAACTGAGCAGAGGGAGCAAGGCCCCTCCCCAATTGCCAACTAGGGGAGAGGTGTGCCTCGTTAAGAGCTCCTCTGCTCAGTCTATATACGAGGCCAATTAAGACCATTAAGGCCTGTGACTTTGGGGTGGGTGTAGCCCTTAAAGGGACCCCATGATGGCGACCCCATCCACGCCGGTGGCAGGGCCAGCTAGGACTTATGCGCAGGCGGCATCCACATCCACGGTGCCTCCTGCGCCACCTGCTGCCCTGCCACCATTCAAACTAATAACAAAAAAACACGGGGTCAAGAGCTACACTCACCCCACAATGAGCATTGAGGAGTGCGTGCGGGCGATGGCTGGGGTAGTCGGCCCCTCGGCCATTGTTGCAGCCTCCAAGATGTCTGGGAAGGCTGTGTTCTTCCTGGGGTCGGAGCGGGCGGTGTCCCTGGCCCTCGAAAAGGGGCTCACGGTGGGCGGGACGTTCCTGCCGGTGGATCCTCTCGAGGCCACCGCGCAGAGGGTCATCATATCAAATGTCCCGCCCTTTGTTCCCGCTGAGCTCCTCCTCCCTCACCTACACCAACTGGGGGAGGTAAGGTCAGGGATCAACCCCATACCGCTCGGCCTCAGGGAGAACAGCCTACGCCACGTGTTCTCCTTCCGCCGCCAGCTCTTTGTCCGGCTGGCGCGGGAGGAGACGACGGAGGGAAGTTTCAATGTGGTGCACGAGGGGACTGCCTACCGTGTCTTCTGGACGTCGGACGGCGTGCGGTGCCATGCCTGCAGGGAGGTGGGGCACGTTCGCAAGAACTGCCCCGCCTCCAAGGCCGCCAAACCACCGAAGGCGGCCAAGGCTGGCGCCGCCGCCACCCCTCCCCTTAGTTGTGTCCGCGTGCCGGGAGCCGTAGGTGCGCGGGCCTCGTCGGGGGCCTTTGTTTTCACGGCCTCCGGCAGGGGGGAGGGAGAGCGTCCGAGCGAAAAGAAGGCGCGGAAGAAGACGAGACATCTAGAGGCGGGTCCCCTCAGTGCGCCAGAAAGTTTGACCAACGCGCTCAGCCCAACCCAGTCACCGACGAGCGCGGGGTGCCCTGAGCCCGTGCCCGAGCCCTTGACCAATACCGCAGAGGGGCTCGGGCGAGGGCAAGATAAGTAAAAGGAGGGGGTGGAGCGGGAGGCCTCGGCAGACATGGAAGTCTCCCTGCCTCCGCGCACCCCCAGGAACAAAAGGAGGCACCGCCCCAATGAGGCGGAGGGGGAACAACATCCCTCCGCGGAGGAGGCAGTGCCCGCCGCGTGTCCCGCGTCCCCCACCAGCACCCCCAAATTGCGCTGTAGGCGCGAGGAATCTGTCCCCGGGGAGGGTGAGGCAGTCGAGGCTGCCCAGCCGCCGCCTCCTGGGGATGGCGTGGAAGATCTGCCTGTCGTGGGGGGCGTGGAGCCAGCGGAAGAATGCGTAGCCGCCGGGTCGAGCGTCCCGGGGACTGAGGCGAGCGGGGCCGAAAAGGCCGAACCTGAGCCCGCCCAGCCAATACCCAACTTCCCCCGGGATTTGCTCGACTCGGCAGAAACTGACACTGCAAACAATTTTAATATACATCCACACGCTGGGCCGGGGGGTGGCGGCGGGGAGGGGGAGGAACACCCACCCTCGCCCCTTACTTTGGAGCTGGAGCACTTGGGGAGCCTGGGGATTTCCTATGGCCGGGTCTCTCCTTGTTCCCCGGTTCCTGGGGCGGAGGGGGAACCCCTTCCGCTGTCGTTTCCTGACCCAGCACCATTTTTTAAACAGCCCATTGGGGACTCCTCTGCCGACGATCCTGGGGGTGGGATCGGGGCAGAGCCAGGGCCGGTTGGTGCGGCCGGGTCATTTGCCGTACCTTGTGCGGTCGATGGGCCGGCTGCTGGCGGCCACCTCCCGGAGGAGGACGGGGACTCGGTGGGTGACGCGGGAGAAGAACTAGAGACCACCACCAGGGAGGCGGTGGATCTGCTCGCGGCCGCCGCTGAGGCCCTCCTCATTCCTGCAAAGGAACTCCGGGACTTTTTGGCCCAGAGCCGGGGTCGCTGCGACCAAGCCCGACTGGCCCTGGAAAAATGGTCCGAGCCAGAGCTGATCAAGGGGTCCGTCCGCGCTGCCGCTAAAACCTTGGCCGCGGGCGGGCACTTGACAAAGGAGCAATACCTTGAGCTGCGCGAGCTCGAGGGACTCCTCGCTGGGCTGCGGAGGGAGCGGAGTTCAACAAAAGACTCCGCTCCCTCCCCCACAATAGGTTAAGGTAGAGGTTGCACTATGCTTTTGCCATGAAGATAACCATAGCCAGCCTCAACATCAACGGCGGCAGAGGGGCACGCCGTAGATTTGACAATTTTTCGCTCCTGCGGGAGGGGAAATATGCGGTGTGCTTCCTGCAAGAAACCCACACCGTTCCGGGAGACGAAGCGACGTGGCTCCTGGAATGGCAAGGAGAGGTCCGCATGAGCCACCTCACCGCCATTTCTAGTGGGGTGGCCATCTTGCTGGGCCCGCATTTTCAGCCGGAGATCTTGGGGGTCGAGGAGCCCGTGCCAGGCCGCTTGCTGCACGTAACGGTTCGCCTGGGGGATGTGCCGCTCCATCTCATGAACGTGTACGCCCCTCAGCCCGGCCCGCAGCAAACGCGCTTCTTTGAAGAGGTGTCCGCTCTTCTTGGCTCCGTCGACGTCGGCGACTGCATTGTCCTCGGGGGGGATTTTAACTGCACCCTCGAGGCGAGGGACCGCTCCGGTGCCCCACAGTGCATGACGGCGATGGAGAAGTTGAGGGACCTGGTCGGGTCCTTCGACTTGGTGGATGTCTGGCGAAATCTCCACCCTGACTCCAGCGCCTTTACTTGGGTGAGGCCTGGAGTAGGATGGTCCAGAGTCGACCGCCTTTACGTGTCTCGGGCGTACGTTTCCTGTGTCCCGGCGGCCTCCATGCGGCCGGTGCCGTGTTCGGACCACCACCTGGTGTGGGCGGAGCTCGCTTCGCTCCGCGCGAGGACGGGGTCCACGTACTGGCACTTTAACAACCGGCTGCTGGAGGACGTGCGGTTCCAGGACTCGTTCCGTTGATTCTGGTCCGACTGGAGAAGGAAGCAGGGGGGCTTCCCCTCCTTGAGGCTATGGTGGGACGTAGGCAAGTTTCACGTCCGCGTCTTCTGTCAAGAGGTGCTCGACCTGGAATCCCGTCTCCGTCAAGTCGTCCAGGACCCGGCCCTGCGGACGGTGTACGAAGCGAAGAAGGCCGCGCTGAAGGACCTGCAGCTCGTCGGGTCCCGAGGCACATTCGTGTGGTCGCGGATCCGGTTCCTGCGGGATCTGGACCGCGACTCCCCCTTCTTCTACTCGCTGGAAAAAAGGCAGAGTGTCCGTAAGCAGCTCTTGACGCTGCTGGCCGATGACGGCTCTCTCGTCTCGGATCCGGAGGGCGTCAACAACAGGGCCCTTGAATATTACGGGGCTCTGTTCTCTCCGGATCCGTCCAGCGAGGAAGCGCGTAGAGTTTTGTGGGAGGACCTGCCGAAGGTCAGCCCGGAGGGCGCCGAAAATTTGGAAGCTCCGCTAAGCCTGGCGGAGCTGACCGGTGCCCTCGACCGGCTCTCGAGGGGAAAATCCCCGGGGCTGGACGGGCTGACCATGGAGTTCCACAGGGCGTTCTGGGACGTCCTGGAGGGCGACTATGCGCGGGTCCTGGGGGAAAGTCTGGCGACCAGGGAGATGCCCCTCTCTTGGCGCAGGGCAGTCATCGTCCTGCTGCCTAAGAAGGGCGATCTCCGCCTCCTTAAGAACTGGCGCCCGGTCTCCCTCCTCAGCACGGACTACAAAATCTTCGCCAGGGCGATGTCTGCTCGCCTTGGTGCCGTGCTGGATCACATCATCCACCCCGACCAGTCCTACACGGTCCCGGGCCGGACAATCCACGACAACATCCATCTGGTCCGGGACCTCATCCATTGTTCCCAGGAGACTGGTCTGTCGGTCGCTTTCCTATCCCTCGACCAAGAGAAGGCGTTCGACAGGATGGATCACGACTATCTGCTCGGAACTCTGCGCGCTTTCGGAAGGTTGCAGCCCCTGTTTTATTATTTGAAGGGGCTGCTCCTGAAATTCTGGCTGCACTTCAGTCCCACTCTCCTGATCTTTGGGCACCCTGTGCGGAGGGGAGCGGGTAGGTCCGAAGGCCTCCTCGTAGGACTGCTCCTGGGCACGGCCAAGGGTGCCATCAGCCGGTCCAGGCAGCGGGCGGTCGAGGGGGTCGTTCAACCTGACTGCCTGCCTCTCTTCCGCTCTTACATCCGGTCCAGGGTGTCCTTGGAGATGGAGCACGCGGTGTCCACCGGTACGCTCGCGGCCTTCCGCGAGAGGTGGGCACCGGAGGGACTGGAGTGCATCATCATGCCTGGCAACCAAATTTTAATTTGATTTTACGTTTTAAAGTTTAATTTGTTTTAATTGCCGGTGCTTTTAGTGTCCCCCTTCCCTTTTATAGGGGGCACTGGGGAAAAATTATGATTTTAGTGCCCAAAAAAACCCCCCAAAAAAAAGAAAAACACAAAAAAAAAAGGAGGAAAAAAAAAAAGGGCCTTGTAAATGTCTGGTGTGTCACCCAGGTCGGGTGGCACGGTTTAATGTTTTTTGTTTTGCAGATAAACTCCAAAAAGAGTTTCATGCACAAGGACCCCCAGGTCCCTCTGTACCGCAGCATGTTGTAATTTCTCCCCATTCAAATAATATTCCCTTTTACTGTTTGTTTTTCCAAGGTGGATAACCACACATTTTCCGACATTGTATTCCATCTGCCAAACCTTAGCCCATTCGCTTAACCTATCTAAATCTCTTTGCAGCCTTTCTGTGTCCTCTCCACAACCCGCTTTCCCACTAATCTTTGTGCCATCTGCAAATTTTGTTGCACTACACTCTGTCCCCTCTTCCAGGTCATCTATGTATATTGTAAACAGTTGTGGTCCCAGCCCCGATCCCTGTGGCACACCACTAACCATCGATTTCCAACCCAAAAAGGACCCATTTATCCCGGCTCTCTGCTTTCTGTTTGCCAGCCAATTCTCGATCCATGCTAATACATTTCCTCTGACTCCGCATACCTTTATCTTCTGCAGTAACCTTTTGTGTGGCACCTTATCGAATGCCTTTTGGAAATCTAAATACACCACATCCATCGGTACACCTCTATCCACCATGGTCATTATATCCTCTAAGTATTCTAGTAAATTAGTTGAACATGATTTCCCCTTCATGAATCCATGTTGTGTCTGCTTGATTGCACTATTCCTATCTAGATGTCCCGCTATTTCTTCCTCAATGATAGTTTCAAGCATTTTCCCCACTACAGGTGTTAAACTAACCGGCCTATAGTTACCTGCCTTTTGTCTGCCCCCTTTTTTAAACAGAGGCGTTACATTAGCTGCCTTCCAATCCGCTGGTACCTCCTCAGAGTCCAGAGAATTTTGGTAGATTATAACGAATGCATCTGCTATAACTTCCGCCATCTCTTTTAATACCCTGGGATGCATTTCATCCGGACCAGGGGACTTGTCTACCTTGAGTCCAATTAGCCTGTCCAGCACTACCCCCCTAGTGATAGTGATTATCTCAAGGTCCTCCCTTCCCACATTCCCATGACCAGCAATTTTTGGCATGGTTTTTGTGTCTTCCACTGTGAAGACTGAAGCAAAATAGAAGTACTGAGAGACTTTTTTATTGAAGGAATAGGCCACGCAGGCCTATTCCGAAAGCTTATAGAGACTAAGAACTTGACTCTGGAGGCAGCAGCACTGGTCGCACAGACGTTCTTGGCAGGCGAAGAAGAAACGAGGCTGATCTATACTTCGGGTACAACAACCAACAAGGCATCGGAACAAGAGGTTCACATTGTGAAACAAACCGCTACCCCCACACACAGATAAAGGCAGGAGAGCAGGCCTTCAACAGCAGACAGTGGCACCAGAAACCATCAAAACCAAGGGCCACATGAACGGCCGATCACACCTCATCAACCCACAATGCGAGCAATCAACAACAGATTGCGAGAAGTTCAAGGGAGATCAGCCAGATGCAGCTCATCCTGTGTTAGAGATGTGGGGGAGGACACTCAACCAGGGTGTGTCGATTTCAGCATGCCATTTGCAGAAACTGCAACTACACAGGGCATCTGGCTTGCATGTGCAGAAAAACAGCAGCTCGGCTATTATACGAATCTGAAGGGTCGGAAAGCGGACTAGGAGATGGTTGGAACAGTGCATGGGTCGCCGAGGTACAGCGGGTTAACACGATCAATGTCCTTGGTTCTTACACCAAGACGTCCCCAATTATGATGACGGTTCTACTCCACGGGATACCCGTCAACATGGAACTGGACACGGGGGCCAGTCAATCCCTCATGAGCGTTCAACAATTTGAACAGCTGTGGCCGCACAAAAGCAGCAGACCAAAACTCACAAAGATCGACACCAAAATAAGGACCTATACTAAAGAAATCATCCCAGTCCTTGGCAGCTCCATGCTCTCAGTCACACACAAAGGGATGGTGCACCGACTTTCCCTGTGGATTGTCCCCGGGGATCTCCCAGCCCTGTTGGGGAGAAGCTTGCTAGCAGAACTTCATTGGAAATGGGATGATGTTCACGCCATGTCGTCAGAGGAATGGACCTCTTGCTCAACAGTTCTAAGCCGTTTTGCACATCTCTTTCAGCCAGGTGTGGGGGCACCTTCAAAGGGGCTAAAGTTAGAATCTACATCACACAGAATGCCAGACCGGTCCATCGCAAGGCTCGAGCTGTGCGTTATATGATGAGGGAAAAGATTGAAAACGAACTGGACCGACTTCTGCGGCAAGGCATAATTTCTCCCGTGGAATTCAGCGACTGGGCAAGCCCATCATCCCCGTCATGAAGCCTGATGGATCCATGCGAATCTGTGGGGATTACAAGTCTGCCATAAACAGAGTATCCCTACAGGACCAATACCCACTGCCCAGAGCGGAGGACCTATTTGCCACGTTGGCTGGAGGAAAACTTTTCTCGAAACTTGACCTCACATCTGCGTATATGATGCAAGAACTGACCGAAGAATCTAAGCTACTCACCACCATCAACACACATTGAGGCCTTTTTGTGTACAATCGATGCCCATTCGGCATCAGGTCAGCAGCTGCTATATTCCAGCGCAACATGGAAAGTCTGCTCAAGTCCATACCGGGGACGGTTGTGTTTCAAGATGACATACTCATAACGGGCAGGGACACCGACTCTCATCTCCGCAATCTTGAGGAAGTACCAAGTCGAATGGCTCGGTTAGGCCTAAGAGTTAAGAAATCCATGTGTCTGTTTCTCGCGCCTGAGGTTGAATTTTTGGGCAGAAGGATTTCCGCTGATGGAATCCGCCCAATAGAATCCAAAACCGAAGCGATTCGCCTGGCACCCAGGCCCCGGAATGCCTCGGAACTGTGCGCCTTTCTCTGGCTACTCAATTACTTTGGGAACTTTATGCAGAACTTGAGCACGCTGCTGGAGCCTCTCCATGTGCTACTCAGAAAGGGGTGCGATTGGTTTTGGGGGGATGCCCAAGAACACACCTTCAATAAGGCATGCAACCTTCTATGTTCCAAGAGTGTTTTAGCCTTTTTTGACCCAGGTAAAAAGTTAGTCCTTACTTGTGATGCGTCAGCGTATGGGGTCAGGTGCGTTTTACAGCACGTCAATGATGCGGGTAAATTATAGCCCGTTGCTAATGCCTCCAGGTCACTTTCGCGGGCGCAGCTCGGGTACGGTATGGTTGAGAAGGAGGCGCTCGCGTGCGTGTACGGTATCAAAAAGGTGCACCAATACCTTTTCGGGGCTAAGTTTGCATTAGAAACTGACCACAAACCCCTCACGTCCCTCCTATCTGAGTGCAAGGCAATCAACGCTAGTGCCTCAGCGCGCATTCAGCGGTGGGCACTCATGCTGGCGGCTTACGACTACACGATAAGGCACAGACCAGGCACAGACAACTGTGTTGAGGCGCTTAGCAGTCTACCCCTGGCGACCACAGAAGGGTCCAACGAACAGGACTGTGAGATGGTCATGGCAATCAATGCCTTTGAATCCACAGGTTCGCCCATGATGGCTCGCCAAATCAGAGCCTGGACGACCAGCAACCCCACGTTATCTCTAGTTAAAAGATGCGTTTTAACCGGTGACTGGGCAGAGGCTCGCGATGCCTGCCCCGAGGAGGTCAAACCCTTCCATAGGCGCATGCATGAACTCTCACTACAGGCAGACTCCCTGATGTGCGGCAGCCGAGTAGTTATGCCCTTATGAGGCAGGGAGGCGTTTGTCCGGGAGCTCCATCGTGAGCACCCGGGGATCGTCCTTATGAAGGCCATAGCCAGATCTCATATCTGGTGGCCTGGCATTGACGCGGACTTGGAGCTCTGCGTCCATCGGTGCACCATTTGTGCCCAACTCAGTAATGCCCCCAGGAAGGCCCCCCTAAGCCCCTGGCCCTGGCCCACCAAACCGTGGTCGCGGGTGCATGTAGACTATGCGGGCCCATTCATGGGCAAAATGTTCCTCGTAGTCATTGATGCATTTTTAAAATGGATCGAATGCACCATTTTAAACTCGAGCACCACCTCTACCACTGTGGAGAGCCTTAGAACCATGTTTGCAACGCACGGCATTCCTGACATATTGGTTAGTGATAATGGTCCGTGCTTCACCAGCGCAGAATTTCACGATTTTATAGTTGACCACAGTATAAATCACGTTAAGACGGCACCTTTCAAGCCGGCCTCCAATAGCCAGGCAGAGCAAGCAGTGCAGATCATTAAACAAGGCATGCTCAGAATCCAAGGTCCCACACTGCAGAGCCGCCTGTCACCACTGCTGCTGGCATACAGATCTCGTCTGCATTCGTTGACTGGAGTTCCCCCCGCGCAACTATTGATGAAAAGAACCTTAAGGACCAGCCTCTCGTTAATCCTCCCAGACATGCATGAAATTGTTGAGGCTAAGCTTCAAAAGCTAACTGAGTACCATGACCGAAATTCGAGGGAAAGGTGGAATGAGATAGGGGACAAAATGTTTGTGCTAAACTATGGCTGGGGTCCCAAATGACTTGCAGGGACAGTAACAGACAAAGAGGGAAACAGGCTACTGGTTGTACAAATGGACAATGGCCAAACCTGCCAGAGGCATGTAGACCAAGTAAAAAGTAGATTCAGTGATAACACTGAAGAACCAGAGGCAGACTACAATGTGGAAATCACACCATACCTGGTGGACAGACAGGTGGAACAACCTGAGTAAAGGGTAGTCTCAACAGACAGCCCAGGCGAGATACCAGCAATCACACTATACGAAACAGACAGCCCAGGTGAGATACCAGCAATCACACCGAACGAAAAACAGGCACCAAGGCAAACAACTGAACCACAACTAAGACGCTCCACGCGAGAGCGCAGACCACCTGAGAGACTGAATCTATAAAGGCCATAAGACTTTGGGGGAGGGTGATGTCATGTACCTCACATTACTGTATATAACTGTATTTTACCATGCTATACATGACTGTAACTGGATATGATCTGTAACAATAAGCATACCTTACCACCAGGGGAGCACTTGCAGGAGAAACTCCATACCTGTCCCACTGAGGTATATAAAGGGAGGTCTCAGGCAAGTGCAGCACTGGAGAGCTGGAATTAAAGGTGCAGGTCCTGAGTGACCTTGACTTCAGCATGTGTCTCGTGTAATTCAGTACATTAGAGTCAGGACTTAACACTTGTGTTCTTATGTTCTTATCAGAGGATCTGGTGGATCAGTGTGCACACCTGTAAAGGACCCCACTCGATTTTTGTTTCATTCATATAAATGGAAAAACCTGGGAAAAATCTCTTCGAATATGTCCATATGAAATTCCTTTTCCCTACTATTTTTATTTTGAACAAGAAAGTTCATATGAATCATAGAATCATAGAAATTACAGCACAGGAGACTGTGCAAGTTCTAGGGTTGCCAACTTTCTCCCAGTGTCAGCTGTGGCTCAGTGGATAGCACTCTCACCTCTGAGGCACTTGAGCACAAAAAAATCTAGGCTGACACTCCAGTGCAGTGCTGAGGGAATGCTGCACTGTTGGAGGTGCCGTCATTTGGATGACCGTTAAACCGAGGCCCCGACTGCTTTCTCAAGTGGACGTAAAAGATCCATGCCACTATTTCGAAGAAGTGCAGGAGTGTTATCCCCGGTGTCCTGGCCAATATTTATACCGCAATCAACATAACAAAAAAAAACAGATTATCTGGTCATTATCACATTGCTGTTTGAGGGAGCTTGCTGTGTGCAAATTGGCTGCCGTGTTTCCTACATTACAACAGTGACTACATGCCAAAAAGTACTTCATTGGCTGTAAAGCGTTTTGAGATGTCCGGTGGTCATTAAAGGTGCTGTATAAATCCAAGTCTTTCTTTCTTTCAGAATAGAAGATGACTCCACCGGGCACTGCTGCTAAAACCCTGGAGAAATGTAAAGTTCATGCTTACGGTTTGCATCTGCGTACTTCCTTCCCTGCTATTTCAACCGTTGCTCCCACCAACAAAGCCAACAAATCTTTGATCAGACTGTGGGAAAATAAGAGTTGAATTTCAAATATTCTTTCATTTCAGGAACTGGATCAGTTTCATCTATGTTTCAAAGTCACAATCTTGTATTGAGCTGAGCAAGGGACATGCTGCCCTACGGGACACCATCCATTGAAACGTTTCAAGCTTCATAAAATATTCAAATTATTTTCATAGCATCTCTAGCTGTCAGGGAATGGCAAGGAGAGCTCATTTTAGGAATTAAACAATCAAGAGTCAAACAGAACGATCAGAAAGGGACACAGAACTAAAAGGAAGAAACACAGTTTTGGAATAAATTAAATAAAGCTAATGCACTGGCTTTTGAATCAAATTGTTCAGCCTGGTGGGTAGTGGTATCACCTCTCTAAATTCAAGGACATATATTCAGCAATTTTTCTCCCGTCTACACTAAAAGTAATTTGGGAGATAGGAAGCTTCTTTAAGATGTATCCTAAAGGTATAATGTTTAACAACAATATCTATAGATCTCTGTTCCTCCAACCTGTGAGGACTTTTACAAATTAGAATATATATTCTTTTTCCTAAAAATTTGTAATGGGGAACAAGGAAATGGCAGAACAATTAAATAAATACGTTGGTTCCGTCTTCACGGAAGAGGACACAAATAATGTCCCAGAAATGCGAGGGAACCAAGGGTCTAGTGAGCAAGAGGAATTAAAGGAAATGATAATTAGGAAGAAAATAGTGCTGGAGAAACTAATGGTACTGAAGGCAGATAAATCCCCGGGGCCTGATGATCTGCATCCCAGAGTACTAAAAGAGGTAGCCATGGAAATAGTAGATGCATTGGTTGTCAGCTTCCAAAATTCTAAGATTTTGGAACAGTTCCTGCAGATTGGAGGGTGGCAAATGTAACCCCACTATTTAAAAAAGGGGGAGAGAGAAAACGGGGAACTACAGACCAGTTAGCCTGACAACAGTAGTAGGGAAAATGCTGGAGTCTATTATAAAGGATGTGATAACGGCACACTTAAATAATATCAACAGGATTAAACAAAGTCAACATGGATTTATGAAAGGAAAATCATTTTGACCATCCTACTGGAGTTTTTTGAGGATGTAATTGATAGGATAGATAAGGGAGAACCAGTGGATTTTCAGAAGGCCCACATAAGAGGTTAGTGCGCAAAATTAAAGCACATAGGATTGGGGGTAATGTATTGGCATGGATTGAAAATTGGTTAACTGACAGGAAACAGAGAGTAGGAATAAACAAGTATTTTTCGGGGTGGCGGGCAGTGACTAGTGGGGTATCACAGGGATCAGTTCTTGGGTCCCAGCTATTCACAATAGATATAAATGATTTGGATGAAAAAACTAAATGTAATATTTCCAAGTTTGCTGATGACACAAAACTAGGTGGGATTGTGAGTTGTGAGGAGGATGCAAAGACGCTGCAAGGCGATTTAGATAGGTTGAGTGAGTGGGCAAACACATGGCAGATGCAGTATAACATGGATAAATGTGAAGTTATCCACTTTAGTAGGCAAAACATAAGGACAAAGTATTATTTAAATGGTGATGGCTTGGGAAGTGTCAATGTACAGAGGGACCTAGGTGTACTTATACACCAGTCATTGAAAGCAAACATGCAGGTGCAGCAAGCAGTTAGGAAGGCAAATGGTATGTTGGCCTTCATTGGAAGAGGATTTGAATACAGGAGCAAGGATGTCTTACTACAGTTATACAGGGCCTAGGTGAGACTGCACCTGGGAGTAGTGTGTGCAGTTTTGGTCTCCTTACCTAAGAAAGGATATACTTGCCATAGAGGGAGTGCAGCGAAGGTTCACCAGACTGATTCCTGGGATCGGCCTGTATTCACTAGAGTTCAGAAGAATGAGAGGGGATCGCATTGAAATGTATAAAATTCTGACTGGGTTGGGTAGACTGGATGCGGGGAGGATGTTTCCCCTGGCTGGGAAGTCTAGAACAAGAGGTCACAGTCTCAGGATATGGGGTAGGAAATTTAGGACCGAGATGAGGAGAAATTGTTTCACTCAGAGGGTGGTGAACCTGTGGAATTCTCTGCCACAGAAGCCTGTGGAGGCCAAATCACTGAATATATTTAAGAGGGAGATAGACAGATTTCTAGAAACAAAAGGCATCAAGTGGTATGGGGAAAAAGTGGGAATATGGTGTTGAGATAGAGGATCAGCCATAATCATAGTGAATGGCGGTGCAGACTCAAAAGGCTGAATGGCTGACAACTGCTCCTATTTTCTATGTTTCTGTAGGCTAAGTGAGTGGACAAAAAATTTGGCAGATTGAGTATAATGTGAGAAAATATGAGGTTATCCACTTTGGTAAGAAAAATAAAAAAGCAAATTATTTTTAAATGGGGAGAGATTACAAAATGTGGTGGTATCGAGAGATCTGGGGGTCCTTGTACATGAAACACAAAAAGTTAGCATGCAGGTACAGCAAGTAATTGGGAAGGCCAATGTGAGGTTGGCCTTTATTGCAAAGGGGATGGAGTATAAAAGTAGAGAAGTTCTACTATAACTTTGCAGGGCATTGGTAAGACCACACCAGGAGTATTGCATACAGTTTTGGTCTCTTTATTTAAGGAAGGATATACTTGCACTGGAGGCTGCTCAGATAAGGTTCACGAGGTTGATTCCAAAATTGTTGTAATATGAAGAAAAGTTGAGCAAGTTGGGCCTATACTCATTGGAGTTTAAAATACTTAGATGTGATCTTATTGAAATGTATAAGATTCTGAGGAGGCTTGACAGGGTAGATGCAGAGAGGATATTTCCCCTCGTGTGGGAATCTAGAACTAGGGGGCAGAGTTTCAGAATAAGGGGTTGCCCATTTAAAACGGAAATGAGGAGAAATTTCTTCTCTCAGAGAGTCGTGAATCTTTGGACTTCTCTACCTCAGAGAGCTGTGGAGACTGGGTCATTGAATGATAGACAGATTTTTAAAAGATATGGGAGTCAAGGGTTATGGGGAGCGGGTGGGGAAGTGGCGTTGAGGCCAGGATCAGATCTGCCATGAGCTTACTGAATGACGAAGCAAGCTCGAGGGGCCAAGTGGCCTACGCCTGCTCCTATTTCTTATGTGCTTATGTTTATTTAACTGTAACATAACTTCTACCCCTTTGCATTCCAAACCCCTTGAGATAAAGGCCAACATTCCAAGAGCCTTTTTAATTATATTTTGTATCTGTGCTCTAGCTGTTAGTGATTTCTGTACATGCACCCCAAAATCACTGCTTCTCCACAGTTTCTAGCTTCTCACAAAACGTACTTCAATACATTTTTAATCCGGTTAGTTAAAATTAATCCAGTTCATTAAAATGTTGCAACACTTATAACAGGGTTTATTTAACACTGAAAATCAAATATGAATCAAATGTACAATTTTCATCCTCCTGCTCCTCTTCATCACCAGCACAAAATGCCGCCTTTGTTCCGCCTTGTGATTCCAGTGCAGAGAGCCAACTCCCTTTCATATTTCTACTTCAGTTTAGCAGTCTTGCTAATATATGGCTTCTTTTCTCCCTCACTGCAAGCATTCCACTGCTCACCAAGCTCCTTTCCTACATGACAAATAGACCCAAGCCAGGGCAAGGTCTTAATGTTTGATTGATGTTATGAAAAGGAGAAAAAGAATCCCAGATGGAGGCCTCTTTGTTCAGTTGGGCCTCTCTCTCTCTCTCTCTGGCTACCTTTGTTTGACATGTAATTTTGCCACACAAAGAAAGAAAGACTTGCATTTATATAACGCCAATCGCAACCTCAGGACGTGCCAAAGTGCTTTACAGCCAATAAAGTACTTTTTGAAGTGTGGTCTCTGTTGGAAATGTAAGAAACGCAGAAGCCAATTTGTGCACAACAAACTCGCACAAACACCAATGTGATAATGACTAGATATACTAAGCCTTGTCCATTTTAGCTGGGTCTTCAGATTTGGATTTTTCTTGCTGGATCGAGTTTTCCATCTTTCTGAACACTTTTTAAAGACAACTTTAAGAAGCATACTGGAATATCAAGGTTCTTCTAGGGTTCCTCGTAGCATCTGCATAAAGTAAGCGTAGGAGGACATTGAGTTCTTGAAATTGCACCGGAGTTTCCCTGGTCTCCTATTGTAACTTTGGCGGGAGATCAGCGGAACCCCAGGGATACGGTGTAAGTAGCTATTTCCAGCCCTTTATGCCATTTTTCTGGGGATTCTGCCAGTTCTTGCAGGAGGCGAGAAGAAGCCCCTTGTGAATCGTAGAACCCGGGGGGCAGAAATTAGTCTTGGGTAGTGGTGCAAAATGAGCAGTATTTTATCGCCCACCTATTATACCCATCCTCTCCCACCCCCCACCTCAGCCCCCGCCCGATATTCAGTTCTAATATCGTATAATGGCAGATCAAAGCAACGACGCCCGTTTGGCACTCTTGCCAATTTCATCCCCCTTGTCTCTTGTCTTCTGAGTGTTGCATTTTGCCATTTTGATCATTTTCAATACAGAGAGCAGTGGCTGCAAAGTTTGGCCAGTCCATACCTCTCTGAGTGCTCACTAATTTTATCCACTATAGTATACTATACTCTAGATCCCAGACTTCGCCACAATAGCAAATCTTTGCTGGGAATTGCTGGCTCACACCACACTGAGCTGACTGTGCCCAATTTTGAGTGGTCAGCTCATTTGAATAATTACTATTACTATTAGCTTCAGACACACCGATGGCCTTACAACAACAGCTAATGGGACTGGGGGGCGGGGGGGGGCGGGGGTGGTGATGCCGTGTGGAGAGAGGCACAACACCCAGCTAGCAGCTCAAATTTAACACGATGTGCATATTCAATGGTATGTGGCTGCATTTGAGGAAGTATTTTTCAGTCCTTCTTAAAGCCTCAAAGTGGATTCTAAATATGTCTCTGCCTTTGTCAAGACTGGAGAAGGGGAAACGGTGTGCCATACAAAAAGGAAATGAAAGGAAACCCAACGTGAGACATGAAACAGAATCTGTGGGCAAATGATGTGGGAGATGCTGCACCCGATGTGGCTGCTACATGAGACAGGTGAGAAGAGGTTTGCCCTATGGCACTTCGGGTATTTGCCTGTGAAGAGTTGGCACCCAGCTCAATACAGCACATGATTGCCATCTATGATGCTCTGCAGTTTTGAGAAATGTCCTGTGTACTGTCCAGCTGATGCCTCCTTTCAAAGGGGAACATGATGAACACAACGGGCTGGATTTTCGTTGGACTAGCGCCTCTATTGGTGCCCCTGAGTGGCGGTACTCGGTATGCAAATGTGTTCCGGGCGGCCAGCTTCCAGCGCCCCGCTGGGAAATTTGGTGATGGTTTTGCAGGGGCGTTGAGCAGTACCGCCCTGGAGCATCAAGCTGGTGTACAACGCCCCCAGTTTCGACAGCGCGATGAGTTTTGTTTCGCACTGACCCTGTAGCACCTCATAGCACGCCATAGTGGGACCACCTGGGAAACCGGGTGGTCTGAGCTGTTCCGGCGGCAGTGAGGGAAGGAATGACTACCTGAGGTAAGTGTGATTGTTTGTTTTTTGTTTTAATAGTGTAACAAAATTTGCAGATGACACAAAGATTAGTGGGAAAGCGGGTTGTGTAGAGGATACAGAGAGGCTGCAAAGGGATTTAGATAGGTTAAGTGAATGGGCTAAGGTTTGGCAGATGGAATACAATGTCGGAAAGTGTGAGGTCATCCACCTTGGGGAAAAAAAACAAAAAAAGGGAATATTATTTGAATGGGGAGAAATTACAACATGCTGTGGTGCAGAGGGACCTGGGGGTCCTTGTGCATGAAACTCTTTTTGGAGTTCACCTGCAAAAACATAAAACATGTATCCGTGCCACCCGACCTGGATGACACACACAAGACATTTACAAGGCCCCTTTTTTATTTATTTTTTTGTGTTTTTTTTTTTGGGGCACTAAAATCAAATTTTTCCTTTTTCCAGTGCCCCCTATAAAAGGAGAGGGGGACACTAAAAGTACCGGCAATTAAAACAAATTAAACTTTAAAACGTAAAATCAAATTAAAATTTGGTTGCCGGGCGTGATGATGCACTCCAGTCCCTCCGGTGCCCACCTCTCGCGGAAGGCCGCGAGCGTACCGGTGGACACCGCGTGCTCCATCTCCAAGGACACCCTGGATCGGATGTAAGAGCGGAAGAGAGGCAGGCAGTCAGGTTGAACGACCCCCTCGACCGCCCGCTGCCTGGACCGGCTGATGGCACCCTTGGCCGTGCCCAGGAGCAGTCCTACGAGGAGGCCCTCGGACCTACCCGCTCCCCTCCGCACAGGGTGCCCAAAGATCAGGAGAGTGGGACTGAAGTGCAGCCAGAATTTCAGGAGCAGCCCCTTCAAATAATAAAACAGGGGCTGCAACCTCGTGCATTCCATAAAAACATGGAACACGGACTCCTCCAGACCGCAGAAATTGCAGGCGGCCTGGGAGTCCGTGAACCGGCTTAAAAATTTGTTGCACGGCACTGCTCCGTGCACCACCCTCCAGGCCAAGTCCCCGATGAATAGTGGGAGGACCCCTGCGTAGAGGGCCCTCCATCGGGGACCCCCGCCTCCTCCGGACGGCAAGATGGTACGCCATGGCGTGTCCGGACGGCCGGCGAGGATGGCAAAGTTGAGGGTGTGCAGGAGCAGCCCGTACAGGAAACCCCTCCGCGCGGAACTGAAAGGCACGGAGGGGATTTCCCCGAGGCGGCTCAAGTTGTGAGGCGCCGGCCCCCGAGGGAGGTTCCGGGGTTTGGCGCCGATGAGGAATTCCGTCCGGACGGGGGTCAGTTCGGACGGGATCTCCCCACGTGCTTGAGCCTCCTCGATACACCTAACGGAGTCAGGGCCCAGAGCTGTTTTTAGCGACTCGATGGCATCGGCCGCGCGGCGGACGTTGGCAGAATTTAGGCGCCGCGCCAGCGTGACTGGCGCCATCCAGCCTGCTCCTCCGCCATCGAGCAGGTCCCTGACCCTGGTCACCTCACCAGCCACAGCCCTCTCTTCCGACCGCCACATGAAGCCTCGGCCGTGGAGGTACGGATTCCCGAGCAGCGGTTCCTGCAGGACGGCCGCCACTCCAGCCGGCGGAGAGCTGCGCTTGGTGGAGACTTTGTTCCAGACCCTGATGAGTTCCCTGTAAAAGACAGGCAGCTCCCGGAGGGCGGTCCTGGCACCCCCCAAGTTCACAAACAGGAGCTGCGTGTCATAATTGAGGTCGAGCTGCTGGCGGAAGAAATACCTCGCCAGAGCACACCACCTAGGAGGGGGCTCGACGTAAAGGTATCTCTGCAGGGTCTGAAGACGGAAAGTCGCGAGCTGGGCGCTGACGCACACCAACGACTGACCGCCCTCCTCAAGCGGGAGACTCAAGACCGCGACAGAGACCCAGTGCTTCCTGTTGTTCCAGAAGAAGTCCACCAGCTTCTTCTGTATCTTGGCGACAAACGCAGGGGGAGGGGTCAAAGTGACCAGCCGGTACCACAGCATTGCGGCCACCAGCTGGTTTATGACTAGCGCTCGACCCCTGTAGGACAGCACTCGGAGCAGTCCTGTCCAGCGCCCTAGGCGAGCGGCGACCTTGGCCTCCAGCTCCTGCCAGTTCGCCGGCCAGGCTTCCTCGTCGGGGCTAAGGTAGACTCCCAGATAGAGGAGATGGGTCGTGCTCCAGGCAAAAGGCCTGAGCTCCTCCGGCAGGGAGTCCACCCGCCACTGACCCACCAGGAGTCCGGAACATTTCTCCCAGTTGATCCTGGCGGAGGACGCGGCCGAGTAAATCTCCTGGCACTCACGCATCCTCCGCAGGTCAGCGGGATCCTCTACCGCGAGGAGCACGTCATCGGCGTAAGCCGAGAGGACGACCTCCACGCCCGGCCCTTGCAGAGCCAGTCCCGTCAACCTCGTCCGCAAGAGGCGCAGGAAAGGCTCCACGCAAACGGCGTATAACTGGCCGGACATGGGGCATCCCTGGCGCACCCCTCTCCTAAAGCGAAGGGGCGCCGTCAAGGACCCGTTAACCTTAATCAGACACTCCGCGGCGGCGTACAAAAGTCGGATCCGGGCGACGAAAAGCGTCCCGAACCCGAAAGCGCGCAGAGTTCCGAGCAGATAGTCGTGATCCACCCTGTCGAACGCCTTCTCTTGGTCGAGGGATAGGAAGGCGACCGACAGACCAGCCTCCTGGGAGCAATGGATGAGGTCCCGGACCAGATGGATGTTGTCGTGGATTGTCCGGCCCGGGACCGTGTATGACTGGTCGGGGTGGATCATGTGGTCCAGCACGGCACCAAGGCGAGCAGACATCGCCCTGGCGAAGATTTTGTAGTCCGTGCTGAGGAGGGAGACCGGGCGCCAGTTCTTAAGGAGGCGGAGATCGCCCTTCTTAGGCAGCAGGACGATGACTGCCCTGCGCCAAGAGAGGGGCATCTCCCCGGTCGCCAGACTTTCCCCCAGGACCCGCGCGTAGTCGCCCCCCAGGACGTCCCAGAATGCCCTGTGGAACTCCACGGTCAGCCCGTCCAGCCCCGGGGATTTTCCCCTCGAGAGCCGGGCGAGGGCACCGGTCAGCTCCGCCAGGCTTAGCGGAGCTTCCAGATTTTCGGCGCCCTCCGGGCCGACCTTCGGCAGGTCCTCCCACAAAACTCTACGCGCTTCCTCGCTGGACGGATCCGGAGAGAACAGAGCCCCGTAATATTCACGGACCCTGTTGTTGACGCCCTCCGGATCCGAGACGAGAGAGCCGTCGTCGGCCAGCAGCGTCAAGAGCTGCTTACGGACACTCTGCCTTTTTTCCAGCGAGTAGAAGAAGGGGGAGCCGCGGTCCAGATCCCGCAGGAACCGGATCCGCGACCTCACGAACGCGCCTCGGGACCCGACGAGCTGCAGGTCCTTCAGCGCGGCCTTCTTCGCTTCGTACACCGTCCGCAGGGCCGGGTCCTGGACGACTTGACCGAGACGGGCTTCCAGGTCGAGCACCTCTTTTTCTAGGCGCCCGACTCTGGCCGCCCGCCTCTTGGTCGACCCCCTCGCGTACTCTTGACAGAAGACGCGGACGTGAGCCTTGCCCACGTCCCACCATAGCCTCAAGGAGGGGAAGCCCCCCTGCTTCCTTCTCCAGTCGGACCAGAATCGACGGAACGAGTCCTGGAACCGCACGTCCTCCAGCAGCCGGTTGTTAAAGTGCCAGTACGCGGACCCCGTCCTCGCGCGGAGCGAAGCGAGCTCCGCCCACACCAGGTGGTGGTCCGAGCACGGCACCGGCCGCATGGAGGCCGCCGGGACGCAGGAAACGTACGCCCGAGACACGTAAAGGCGGTCGACTCTAGACCATCCAACTCCAGGCCTCACCCAAGTAAAGGCGCTGGAGTCGGGGTGGAGATTTCGCCAGACGTCCACCAAGTCGAAGGACCCGACCAGGTCCCTCAACTTCTCCATCGCCGTCATGCACTGCGGGGCACCGGAGCGGTCCCTCGCCTCGAGGGTGCAGTTAAAATCCCCCCCGAGGACAATGCAGTCGCCGACGTCGACGGAGCCAAGAAGAGCGGACACCTCTTCAAAGAAGCGCGTCTGCTGCGGGCCGGGATGAGGGGCGTACACGTTCACGAGATGGAGCGGCACGTCCCCCAGGCGAACCGTTACGTGCAGCAAGCGGCCTGGCACGGGCTCCTCGACCCCCAAGATCTCCAGCTGAAAATGCGGGCCCAGCAAGATGGCCACCCCACTTGAAATGGCGGTGAGGTGGCTCATGCGGACCTCTCCTTGCCATTCCAGGAGCCACGTGGCTTCGTCTCCCGGAACGGTGTGGGTTTCTTGCAGGAAGCACACCGCATATTTCCCCTCCCGCAGGAGCGAAAAATTGTCAAATCTACGGCGTGCCCCTCTGCCGCCGTTGATGTTGAGGCTGGCTATGGTTATCTTCATGGCAAAAGCATAGTGCAACCTCTACCTTAACCTATTGTGGGGGAGGGAGCGAAGTCTTTTGTTGAACTCCGCTCCCTCCGCAGCCCAGCGAGGAGTCCCTCGAGCTCGCGCAGCTCAAGGTGCTGCTCCTTTGTCAAGGGCCCGCCCGCGGCCAAGGTTTTAACGGCGGCGCGGACGGACCCCTTGATCAGCTCCGGCTCGGACCATTTTTCCAGGGCCAGTCGGGCTTGGTCGCGGCGACCCCGGCTCTGGGCCAAAAAGTCCCGGAGTTCCTTTGTAGGAACGAGGAGGGCCTCAGCGGCGGCCGCGAGCAGATCCACCGCCTCCCTGGCGGTGGTCTCTAGGTCTTCACCCGCGTCCCCCACCGAGTCCCCGTCCTCCTCCGGGAGGTGGCCGCCAGCAGCCGGCCCATCGACCGCACAAGGTACGGCAAATGAACCGGCCGCTCCAACCGGCCCTGGCACTGCCCCGATCCCACCCCCAGGATCGTCGGCAGAGGAGTCCCCACTGGGCTCTTTTAAAAATGGTGCCGGGTCGGGAAATGACAGCGGAAGGGGTTCCCCCTCCGCCCCAGGAACCGGAGAACAAGGAGAGACCCGGCCATAGGAAATCCCCAGGCCCTCCAAGTGCTCCAGCTCCAAAGTAAGGGGCGAGGGTGGGTGTTCCTCCCCCTCCCCGCTGCCACCCCCCGGCCCAGCATCTACAGTATCATTAAAATCAATTGTTTCATTCTCTGCCGGGTCGAGCAAATCCCGGGGTAAGTTGTGTATTGGCTGGGCGGGCTCAGGTTCGGCCTTTTCGGCCCCGCCCGCCTCAGTCCCCGGGACGCCCGGCCCGGCGGCAATGCTTTCTTCCACTGGCCCCACGCCCCCCACGACAGGCAGATCTTCCACGCCCTCCCCAGGAGGCAGCGGCTGGGCAGCCTCGACTGCCTCACCCTCCCCGGGGAAAGACTCCTCGCGCCTGCAGCGCAATTTGGGGGCGCTGGTGGGGGACGCGGGACACGCGGCGGGCACCGACTCCTCCGCGGAGGGATGTTGTTCCCCCTCCGCCTCATTGGGGCGGTGCCTCTTTTTGTTCCTGGGGGCGCGCGGAGTCAGGGAGACCTCCATGTCTGCCGAGGCCTCCCGCTCCGCCCCCCCCTTTTCCTTTTCTTGCCCGCGCCTGGGCCCCTCTGTGGTGTTATTCAAGGGCCCGGGCACGGGCTCGGGGCACCCCGCGCTCGCCGGTGACTGGGTTGGGCTGAGCGCGGTGGTCAGACTTTCCGGCGCACCGAGGGGACCCGCCTCTAGATGTTTTTCCTTCTTCCGCGCCTTCTTTCCGCTCGGACGCTCTCCCTCCCCCCCGCCGGAGGCCCTGAAAACAAAGGCCTCCGACGATGCCCGCGCACCCATGGCTCCCGGCACGCGGACGCAACTAGGGGGAGGGGTGGCGGCGGCGCCAGCTATGGCCGCCTTCGGTGGTTTGGCGGCCTTGGAGGCGGGGCAGTTCTTGCGAACGTGCCCCACCTCCCTGCAGGCATGGCACCGCACGCCGTCCGACGTCCAGAAGACGCGGTAGGCAGTCCCCTCGTGCACCACATTAAAGTGCCCTTCTGTCAGGTCCTCCCGCGCCAGCCGGACAAAGAGCTGGCGGCGGAAGGAGAACACGTGGCGCAGGCTGTTCTCCCTGAGGCCGAGCGGTATGGGGTTGATCCCCGACCTTACCTCCCCCAGTTGGTGTAGGTGAGGGAGGAGGAGCTCAGCGGAAACAAAGGGCGGGACGTTTGACACGATGACCCTCTGCGCGGTGGCCTCGAGAGGGTCCACCGGCAGGAACGTCCCGCCCACCGTGAGCCCCTTTTCAAGGGCCAGGGACACCGCCCGCTCCGACCCCAGGAAGAACACGGCCTTCCCAGACATCTTGGAGGCTGCGACAATGGCCGAGGGGCCGACTACCCCAGCCATCGCCCGCACGCACTCCTCGATGGTCATTGTGGGGTGAGTGTAGCTCTTGACCCCGTGTTTTTTCGTAATTAACCTAAATGGTGGCAGGGCAGCGGGTGGCGCAGGAGGGGCCGTGGAAGCGGTTGCCACCTGCGCATACGTCCTTGCTGGCCCTGCCACCGGCGTGGATGGGGTCGCCATCACGGGGTCCCTTTAAGGGCTACACCCACCCCAAAGTCACAGGCCTTAATGGTCTTAATTGGCCTCTTGTATAATGACTGAGCAGAGGAGCCCTTAACGAGGCACCTCTCCCCTAGTTGGCAATTGGGGAGAGGCCTTGCTCCCTCTGCTCAGTTGTCTTAATTGTTTTTTTTTTGTAAATTTGGAAGGAAGAGGCCTCAGAGAGAGAGGGGAGAAACAGAGTAGCAGAGAAAGAGAGAGGGGGGTGGGAAGGGGGGGGGACTGCGAGGGCAGGTCTCCCCTCGCAGCTGTGGGTGGGTGCACTCCCCAGATGGCAAAACACAAAAGTCTTTGGGGTGGTCTTCAGGTGGGGGGAGAAGATGTCTTCACCTGGGGTAGCTGGAGCCACCAGGCACTCCTAACGATCTTTAATTGGGTGATTGATGACAATCTTCAGCCTGGTAGCTCCAGCTATCCCAGGCTAGGCAAATGTGGGGGGTGGGGGGGGTTCCAATTGTGGGGGGGGCCCAGTTGTAAGCACGGCCCCCACGCACACTACCACACACACACACACACACCCCCCGCGATGTTCCGGCCCTCAGTGGTCTTCTTTCCTCCCCCCACCGAAACAACAAAGTCCTTTTGGGGAAATGCACCCACACCCACCTGTAGAATGTTGAGTCTCCCTCCTTCCACACTGGATGGTTGTTGTGGTTTTTCCCCCTCTCTCCAACTCTTTGCAGAAATGATAAAGATGTTTAAAAGTTTTCTTTTCTCCTCCTCTCCCTCTGGATAGAAGTTGTAGTGAAACCCCTTCCTTCCTTCTCCTCCTGGGCTGGTCTCAGGGCTCTCCAGGCAGGAGCTCAAGTTGATGGCTGCTCTCCTCACTGCTCACAGCTCCAACTGAGCAGGACACGCCTCCACAGCTCTCCAATTGGTCCTTGCGCATGAATGACAGAAGGATAGTTTGCAGGTGAAGCAGGCATTCAGGAAGGCGAATGGAATGTTGGCCTTCATTGCGAGAGGGATGGAGTACAAAAGCAGGGAGGTCCTGCTGCAACTGTATAGGGTATTAGTGAGGCCGCACCTGGAGCACTGCGTGCAGTTTTGGTCGCCTTACTTAAGGAAGGATATACTGGCTTTGGAGGGGGTACAGAGACGATTCACTAGGCTGATTCTGGAGATGAGGGGGGTTACCTTATGATGATAGATTGAGTAGACTGGGTCTTTACTCGTTGGAGTTCAGAAGGATGAGGGGTGATCTTATAGAAACATTTTAAATAATGAAAGGGATAGGCAAGATAGAGGCAGAGAGGTTGTTTCCACTGGTCGGGGAGACTAGAACTAGGGGGCACAGCCTCAAAATATGGGGGAGCCAATTTAAAACCGAGTTGAGAAGGAATTTCTTCTCCCAGAGGGTTGTGAATCTGTGGAATTCTCTGCCCAAAGAAGCAGTTGAGGCTAGCTCATTGAATGTATTCAAGTCACAGATAGATAGATTTTTAACTAATAAGGGAATTAAGGGTTACGGGGAGCGGGCGGGTAAGTGGAGCTGAGTCCACGGCCAGAGGGGCTAGATGGCCTACTCCTGTTCCTAATTCTTATGTTCTTATGATCTTAATAACTGCGATTTATCTTTATGTGGGGTGAGCAAGATATTGAGAATGTTTTTTATGGTTTTCTTGCTGATTATTTTTTTTCCAGGGAAGCCTGTCTTTGGGCGCTCCCAGGCTCTTTAGCAATGGATTTTCAGTTGCTCAGCAGGCCTAGTGCCCTAAGAGCGGTGCCTCCTCTACCTCTCCACTCCACATTCAGGGCCCAGCTGCTGAATTTTGTGGCTGCAGATGCAAACCATTTTTTGATGCAAAATTTACCGCCCCGCTGTCACTATTGTCCGAAATAGCCTCCATCCGAAAATCCAGCCCATTGCCTCTTGCAAATGCTGAACACATCAGTGGACAGCCAAATGATTAACCTGGCACATGTTACCGGTGGAGGTTTGGAAGGATCCAGTGGCATCAAAGTGAATGCACACCCATGAGGGTAGCTGGCCCTGTGGCTCAGCTTACCTGTTGGTCCGCCTGTAACAGATGGCATAGCGGTGTGACCCGTCCTTTGTGAAGTGGAGGCAGCAGGAATAGGCCGAAACCAATTGCTACCTGCCCACCTTCACCACTTTGTATGGAACTATTGAAATTGCAGCCACGACCAAAGACACATAACAACATAAGAACATAGGAAATAGGAGCAGGAGTATCCATTTGGCCCCTTGAGCCTGCTCCGCTATTCAATAAGATCATGGCTGATCTGATCTTGACCTCAACTCCAATTTCCTGCCTGTTCCCCATAACCCTTGACTCTCCTACTGTTGGAATGTATTGACGAAAGGAAAACAAAAACAAACAAAATGGCACACTCTCCAACAATTACAACTAATGCATGGAGCAAAACACAAGGCATTATCAATGGCAAGTTTTTTAAAAAAGCTAGCAAATCCAGCAACAGTTATATCTCTTAAATTATCCTACTTGAGTAGCTCAGTCACAAGATTGTTCATGCACCTATTTTATTGAGGCAAGCTCAACACTGAGAGTATTATCTGCTCAGAAATGCAACATCTAGTAAAGGTGATGATTTACACAATTTTTAAACCTCCAATGCGGTACCACAGCCTTTCAAACAGCCTGAAATGTCTTTGCTGCAAACTGTAGGCGTACATTTTTGATCTCCGCATTTAAGGAAGGATATAGTTGCATTGGAGGCTGTTCAGAGAAGGTTCACTCGGTTGATTCCGGAGATGAGGGGGTTGACTTAAGAAGAAAGGTTGAGTAGGCTGGGCCTCTACTCATTGGAGTTCAGAAAAATGAGAGGTGATCTTATTGAAACATATAAGATAATGAGGGGGCTCAACAAGGTGGATGCAGAGAGGATATTTCCACTCAAAGGAGAAAGTAAAACTAGGGGACATAGTCTCAGAATAAGGGGCTGCCAATTTAGTCGGAGTCAGGTGACTTTCTAATGGGGAACAAAGAAATGGCAGACCAATTGAACAAATACTTTGGTTCTGTCTTCACGAAGGAAGACACAAATAACCTTCCGGAAATGCAAGTGGATCGAGGCTCTAGTGAGAAGGAGGAACTGAAGGATATCCTTATTAGGCAGGAAATTGTGTTAGGGAAATTGATGGGATTGAAGGCCGATAAATCCCTGGGGCCTGATAGTCTGCATCCCAGAGTATTTAAGGAAGTGGCCCTAGAAATAGTGGATGCATTGGTGATCATTTTCCAACAGTCTATCAACTCTGGATCAGTTCCTATGGACTGGAGGGTAGCTAATGTAACACCACTTTTTAAAAAGGGAGGGAGAGAGAAAACAGATAATTATAGGCCGATTAGCCTAACATCAGTAGTGGGGAAAATGTTGGAATCAATTATTCAGGATGAAATAGCAGCACATTTGGAAAGCAGTGACAGGATCGCTCCAAGTCAGCATGGATTTATGAAAGGGAAATCATGCTTGCCAAATCTTCTGGAATTCTTTGAGGATGTAACTAGTAGAGTAGACAAGGGAGAACCAGTGAATGTGGTGTATTTGGACTTTCAGGAGGCTTTCTACAAGGTCCCACACAAGAGATTGGTGTGCAAAATCAAAGCACATGGTATTGGGGGTAATGTACTGACGTGGATAGAGAACTGGTTGGCAGACAGGAAGCAGAGAGTCGGGATAAATGGGTCCTTTTCAGAATGGCAGGCAGTGACTAGTGGAGTGCTGCAGGGCTCAGTACTTGGACCCCAGCTATTTACAATATACATTCATGATTTAGATAAAGGAATTGAGTGTAATATCTCCAAGTTTGCAGATGACACTAAACTGAATGGCGGTGTGAGCTGTGAGGAGGATGCTAAGAGGCTACAGCATGACTTGGACAGGCTAGGTGAGTGGGCAAATGCATGGCAGATGCAATATAATGTGGATAAATGTGAGGTTATCCACTTTTGGAGCAGAAACACGAGGGCAGAATATTATCTGAATGGTGGAAGACTAGGAAAAGGGGAGATGCAACGAGACCTGGGTGTCATGGTTCATCAGTCATTGAAAGTTGGCATGCAGGTACAGCAAGCGGAGGAGAAGGCAAATGGTATGTTGGCCTTCATAGCTTGGGGATTTGAGTATAGGAGCAGGGAGGTCTTACTGCAGTTGCACAGGGCCTTGGTGAGGCCTCACCTGAAATATTGTGTTCAGTTTTGGTCTCCTAATCTGAGGAAGGATGTTCTTGCTATTGAGGGAGTGCAGCGAAGGTTCACCAGATTGATTCCCGGGATGGCTGGGGTGACATATGAGGAGAGACTGGATCAACTGGGCCTTTATACACTAGAGTTTCGAAGGATGAAAGGGGATCTCATAGAAACATATAAAATTCTGACAGGACTGGACAGGTTAGATGCGGGAAGATTGTTCCCGATGTTGAGGAAGTCCAGAACCAGGGGACACAGTCTTAGCATAAGGGATAGGCCATTTAGGACTGAGATGAGGAGAAACTTCTTCACTCAGAGAGTTGTTAACCAGAATTCCCTGCTGCAGAGAGTTGTTGATGCCAGTTCATTGGATATATTCAAGAGGGAGTTAGATATGGACCTTTCGGCTAAAGGGATCAAGGGGTATGGAGAGAAAGCAGGAAAGGGGTACTGAGGGAATGATCAGCCATGATCTTATCGAATAGTGGTGCAGGCTCGAAGGGCTGAACGGCCTACTCCTGCACCTATTTTCTATGTTTCTATATTTCTATGTTCCTATGTTTCTATGTTTAAATTGAGATGAGGAGATATTTCTTCTCTCAGAGGGTTGTAAATCTATGGAATTCTCTGCCTCAGTGAGCTGTGGAGGCTGGGTCATTGAATATATTTAAGGCGGAGATAGATAGATTTTTGAGTGATAAGGGAGTAAAGAGTTATGGTGAGCGGGCAGTGAAGTGGAGCTGAGTCCATGATCAGATCAGCCATAATCTTATTGAATGGCGGAGCAGGTTCCAGAGGCCAAATGGCCTACTCCTGCTCCTATTTCCGATTTCTCATCCTTCCCACACCAGGGCTCAGCGCTGGGAGTAGAGGCTTACAAAACCAACTCTTTACCTATATTCAAGGAGCGAGTGTCTACTTCAGCATTCATGGGACATGCTGAGTATTCATATCAGGGAAATGTGCACCATCAGCCAGTAATCTTCTGCCCATTCTGTCCATTGGGGAGAATGTGGAACTCACTACCACAAGGAGTGGTTCAGACAATTATCATAGATACATTTAAGGGGAAGCTAGATAAGTACATGATGCAGGAAGGAATAGGATATGTCGATAGGGTGATGTGAAGTAAGGTGGGGGGAGGCTCATGTGGGGCATAAACACCGACTACATTTTGCAGAATGGCCTGCTTCTATCCTGTAAAATTCAATGTAAGATTAATGTTCAGCAAATCAAAGGGTGGGTGTGCACAACTTCTTGCTATAGGCTGCTGGCATGTGTGGAAAGTCCCCCCATCATTTCTTGGTTCATCCCTTATCCCTTTCTTTAAAATGGGTGCCACCCTCCAGCCTTTCATAAGCTATTCCCATTTCCAAAGATTTTTGTAAGTTAAGGTGTTTGGCTTTGCTATCTCTTTCCCGATCTGCTTGTGTGTTTGGAATGTCTGCCATATGCATGGAGCCCTGCTGTGCTGATATTTAACTTTAAGGCATAACAGTTAATACTTCCTACCTATTATGCCCCCCATACATGACAGAGATTTCTGATGACATAATTTTCACTGTGCGTTGTCGTGAGATGCGGCCCACATCTTATGTTTTGTGTGGCTGGATGCATTCTCTCTGCTGTCTATTTTGTGGCTATGGCTACGTATTGCAGCATTGGGCGCATTTCTGTTCACAAAGAAGCAGATTTAATGTGTTACTCGGGAGAATGCCCCATAGTGTCAACTCCTCAACATTCCTGCAGTGGCAGCAGAGAACAAAAAATGAATCTTCACTCCTGCTGCATCCACTAATGTTCTGTGCTTCATTGACTGTATCCCTATGCCCGCTTGTGCACCTGTGAAGAATGCAAACATCTACATTAACAGAAATTGAACAGATATTCAGCTGGTTTGTGATTACACAGATGTGAGTTCCAATTATTCCAACAGCATTTTAAGTTTTTCTAACCATACTAATTGGGACTTTGCAGATAATTTGTGCAAGGAGAATTTTACTGCTGCATGGTTGTTAAGTAACAAATTTAAATATGGTGATCATTTTCATATAATACCATTTACTGCTTTATAAAGCACAGAGATTATGATCATATGGTGATCCAGTGACAATTACCAAAAGCATGAACAACGGAGCTCAATGCTTTCATAAGAAAGTGTACATTTATCATTTAAAATCAGTTCAGGATTTTTAGTGAGGAAACCATAATACAGACTCAAGGTGGATGGGAACTAGATAGAGCTCTGAGCTATACTCTCTCACTCTCTCCCCTAAATTGTTTCATCTTGCTACTGCTCTCTCACCTTCAAATGCCTCCGCAAATCCTATCTGTTTGACTGTGCTTTTGATCGCGTGGCCTAACTCTTCTCAAAGTTCTGTGATCCACCTTAGACATGTTAAAGGTGGTATGTACATGCAGGTTGTTTCAAAACCAAGATTTTTAAACCATGGGAAGGGATACATTTAACGTGAGATCTCCACAACATAACAAAAGCCGTAACTGCAAGTAAGGGAGAAAAATGTTTTTTGTCCATACTGCTGTTACTTTAGCCATTTATTTTAATGTGTCATCTAAAACATCAACAACAACTTTCATTTATATAACAATTTCGACAGGGCAAAAACATCACAAGGCACTTCACAGGAGTGTTATCAGACAAAATTTGACACCTAGCCACATAAAGAAATATTAGGACAGGTAACCAAAAGCTTAGTCAAAGAGGTAGGTTTTAAGGAGCGACTTCAAGGAGGAGAGATAGGTAGAGATGCGTAGAGATTTAGGGAGGGGATATCAGAGCTCAGGGCCCAGACAGTTGATGGCATGATTGCCAATGGTAGAACTATGAAAATCAGGACGCACAAGAGGCCAAAATTGGAGGAGTGCAGCGATCTCAGAGGGTTGTAGAGCTGGAGGAGGTTACAAAGATAGGGAGGTCTGAAGCCCTGGAGTGATTTATACACAAAGCTAAGAATTTGAAAATCAAGACGTTGCTAGACCAGGAGCCAATGCAGGTCAGCGAGTACAGGAGTGATGAGTGAACAGGGCTTGGTGCAAGTTAGGATCTATGAATCGCAAATGAAGACTGCTTGTTCACAGCTCGGCATAGTTAATTTAACCGTGTAACTCTCCCCTCTGACTCTCTCTCCCCTGACCTCTATCTCCCCCGACTCTCTCTCCCCAGATTCTCTCTCCCCTGACCTCTCTCCCCTCCCCGATTCTCTCCGCCCGCCCACCCCCCCGACCGCTCTCCTCCCCAACCTCTCTCATCCCGGACTCTCTGCCCTCCCGACTCTCTCTTCCCCCGTCACCCCCGCACACTGACTTTTTACCCCCAGCCGGCCTGGGGCCGACAGCAGCGGCAGCGATGGCAGCGAGCAGAGAAGTGGTGGGAGGCTGAGAGAGAGAGAGAGAGACCGGGGGGTGAGGAGAGGGAGAGAGAGACTGAGAAGAAAGTGAGAGAGGGGCTGGGGGGGAATCTGGGGGGAGAGTGAGAGAGAGGCTGGGGCGGGGGAGAGTGAGAGAGAGGCTGCGGGGGAGAGTGAGAGAGAGGCTTGGCAGGAAGCTGGGGGGAAAGTGAGAGGGAGGCTGGGGGGTGGTGGGGAGAGTGAGAGGGAGGCTGGCGGGGGGGAGAGTGAGAGAGTGGCTGGGGGGGAGAGTGAGAGAGAGGCTGGGGGGGAGAGTGAGAGAGAGGCTGGGGGTGGAGAGTGAGAGAGAGGCTGAGGGTGGAGAGTGAGAGAGAGGCTTGGGGGGGTGTAGTGTATGTAGGCACCTTTAGTAATGACTCCACCAGGCAGGGTATGGCACTTAAACTGTGCAGACTTGCAGACCTGCAGTCCTTTATTTGCAGCTCCTGAGTGATCATAACAAGCTGTGTGTTCCCTTTTATACTGGGTTACCTGCCGTGTGCAGGAAACCCCTGAGTCTCCAGCAACAGCACCCTCTGGTGTACCGCTAAGATGTGTACAGTACAAGGATGCATTTAATGTGGCATAACAGTGTTACAGACATCACACAGTGAACAGGCATGCCTACACAACAATACTCCCCCTTGAGCATTTTTCATATCCTTGTTGTCATGCCCAGGGGAGGTGATCAGTGGTGGGCTATGGGAGGTTGTGGTGAGGGTTGTGTGGTTGCCAGGTGTGACCCCTGTGCTTGAGGCTGGCCTCGTACGTTTCCCCTCCCTCACACACAAACCAAGTGGGTGTCACTGTTGTGGGATCCCTCAGGGAGGTAGCCACGGCAGCAGTGGGTGGTGTGTATACACTGTGATGTGTGTAGTTGTGAGGTGTGGGCAGGGCCACAAAACTGGGTGGGCTCCTTGTCCACCAATAGGGATGAGGGTCAGGTCATCCCAGGGTTTGCTAAGTAAGCTGGAGGGTATTGGCCTCATGCTTCTGGTGTTGGCCCGGTGGCCAGGGGCTGTAGGACTGGTCTGATACAGGTTGCCATTAGTGGTTGCTGGGCTGCCCATTGACCACTGTCCCTGTAGTGTGTCTGCTCCCACTGCCTGTGTGTGTGTCCTGCAAGGGGCATCACATTAGTTCCAAAGGTCCAGGCTACATGGTCAGGTAGCCTGCTGGACCCGGGGGTCTCCCATTGGGGGATTCCATTGGCATCAGCATGGTCCCTGTAGGACCCAATGTCCTTTGGCAGTGTCCTACCAGTATACATGACACCTTGGCTCTGATCACACATAGTCGAGCCGGCATTATACATTCTAGCATTTGCATTACTTTTGGGTGTCCTGGTTTCAACAGACATGGTTACATTTGGCATTTCACAATCACTATCATTACTGTTACGCTTAATAAACTTGTTCTTAACCTTACTGACACCTGCATTCATATCATTAGTCACATTAATTAAACCAGCATCACAATTCATGGTTACATTGCATACATTTTCATACTTGCACCCTTTAATTGCATCTTTAGCTTTAAAGTCCGTGCACTCAAATAGTTGGAACTTTCCCTTTAAATTTTTTTGGTTACCGGTCTCCTTTAAGGGAGCCTTCAAATCCAATTGGCCGCTCAATGTCACATGATGCTCTTCCCTGTTGACTCGTGGCATGGAGGTGGCCATTTTGATTACAGGTCTGCTGCTTGTGGTGCTGCAGCCATTTTGTGGTCTTGCTACAGGTAGGCTGTGGTGCTCTTTTTGCTTGTGGTGTTGCAGCCATTTTGTGGTCTTGCTGCAGGTAGGCTGTGGTGCTCTTTTCTTCCACAGCGCCACTTTGACTGATGTGGACCCGGTTCACCCAGCAGCATGGGACCGTTGCCAGCTACAATCCACAGGAGGAGTTTGTGCAACTCGCCGCCCTGGAAGACCTGGACGCCTATGCTGCCAACGATTTGGATTTTACCTTTGGTATAGGTGAGCAGCTTTGCCTGGACAGGAGACAGTTTTGGTCAAGTGGCAAGATTCCTCCAAATTGTTTCAAAGGTCTTTTGGCTCATCACAGACTGGCTTGCCCCTGTGTCGATCTCCATGGAGACTGGGACCCCATCGATGTCCACTTCCATCATCCACGGAGAACTTCCGGTGGAGCAGTTAAAGATTCCATACTCTTCTCCCAAGATTTGAGCAGCTTCATCTTCATCTGTGTAGGAGCCCCGGTGATTAGCCAGCGCATCAGAGACACAGTGAGTACAGCCTTTTCTGCACATTCTCTGAAGGTGCCCTTTTTCTTTGCAGCCTTTGCACGTATAGTCTTTGTAGCGGCACTTTTGGGCCCTGTGGTTCCCTCCACAGTGCCAGCACGGGGCCATCCGGTTTGCCCCATGTGGCAGACTCAGGGTTGTGGGACTCGGGGCAGCACTTCTGCCTTTAGAAGTGTGCAGGCAACCCCATGGGTCTCCAGTAGCAGCACTCCCTGGTGTACCGGTAAGGTGTGTACAGTACAAGGATACATTCAATGTGGCATAACAGTATTACAGACATCACACAGTGAACAGGCATGCCTACACAACAGGGGGAGAGTGATAGAGAGGTGGGGGGGGGAGAGTGAGAGAGAGGCTGGGAGTGGAGAGTGAGAGTGAGGCTGAGGGGAGGGAGATTGAGAGAGAGGCTGGGCGGGGGAGAGTGAGAGAGAGGTTGGGGGTGGGGGAAGAGTGAGAGAGAGGCTGGGGGGGAGAGTGATTGAGAGGCTGGGGGGATGAGAGTGAGAGAGAGGGTGGGTGGGGAGAGTGAGAGAGAGGCTGGATGGAGAGAGAAAGATTGGGGGGAGGGAGAGAGAGAGACATGGGTGGGGGAGGGAGAGACATGGGTGGGGAGAATCGGAGGGGAGAGAGGGAACAGGGAAGATGGATCATGTTCTTCCAACCCCCTACAAGGGACATCGTTGGAGTGGAAGATATGCAGAAGTCACGGCACTGTCAGGATTCACTTTATACCCAATAAACCTATTAACAATCTTTACACAATGCCTACCCCATCACTGGTGGAGTGGGGCGGAGCGGGTGGGGAAGGATGCACTTGCGCTGGGTAAGGCACTTTGGCTGGGGGAGGCATGCACTTGGACTGGTGTAAGGCAATTCAGCTGGGGGAGGCAAGTACTTGGACTGGGGTAAGGCACTTTGGCTGGCCCTTGCTGTCATCTGCGGAGCTCTGCCCTCTGTCACTTCAGGAAGTCTAAGTGGATCGAGTTACAATTTGCAAAATCAATGAGGGCTTGGGATGGACAGTTCCAGTTATACATTCCTGTGAAACATCAGGGTGTGGCTTATCCTCCAAGGGGAGCAATCCTCGACAAAGAGTGTAGCATGGTGGCCATTTTAGCAGTATAAATAAGCACATCATTAATTTAAATACATTAGTCCTGAAATTGCGGTGTCTGCAACGGCGTACTCTCAGAGTATTCTCTTTGAAAGGCCCCGCAAGTTCCGGATTTCTGCAAGGTATGCCTTGAGAGATCAGCTGAACCACCTGAAAACTGAATATTGCTGGCACAGACTTGGGCTATTTGCCCAACAACCTCCCAGCAATTGCCCATGCAACTCCTGCAGCTGGTAAAAGCAGGCATAGAACTTGCTTGCATCAGCATAAGGGTATTTATAAAGCTTGACTAAAACAGTTAAAAATCTAAAATTACGCAAATACACCTGAAATGAGTTTATGCAAATATGGCCCGGATTACAGTTTTGATGATGATTAAAATTATTTATCAAAAAATTACATTTTTATTGATGTTGGTGCAATGAAGGAACTTATGCCTCCGACGCGCAAAACATTTACGAAATTACCACCTGGCATAACAGTGCCAGTGAGAATTGAAATCATGATTCCAAAGTAGGTCTATCGCTTTAGGCAATAGAAAGCAATGTGCTATCCTGATAGAATTCCTTCAAGATTTTGGAACAACACTTCTTTACTTATTTTATCCTCCTCTGCTCCATGTTACTGGTTTGCCTAGGCTCTTGAGTACTGATGAACATTTTCGAGCTGAGACATTAACCTGTCTTTTCTCTGGTCAGATGGTGATGGACCTGTTGTCTATTGTCAGCATTTTCTGTTTTTATTTCTAATTTTGGTATTTGCGGAACTTTTTCGCCAGGTGGATCAGTCTGGACTGTCAATTTCTCCGTGGGATTAAGGCACATTGACAGACTAGATTGAGAAACCTTTACTTTACATCTAGACTTGGATGCACAAAATCACTTTTTAAACAAACGTACCACGTTAGCAGTCCTCCAGACCTCTGGCACCATACCTGCAACCAGAGAGGACTGGAAAATGATGGTCAGAGCCTTTGCTATTTCCTCTTTTGCTTCTCTTAACAGCCTGGGATACATTTCATCCGGGCCTGGGGATTTATCCACTTTCAAAGCTACTAAACCCCTTAATATTCCTCTCGCACTATGTTTATCTTCTCTAATATTTCACACTCCTCCACCCTCATTGCAAAGTCTGCATTGCCCCTCTCTTTTGTGAAAACAGATGCAAAGTATTCATTCAGAATCATACCCACGTCTTATGCCTCCACACACAGATTTCCTTTATGGTCTATAATAGGCCCCACTCTTTCTCTAGTTATCCTCTTTCTCTTAATGTATTTATAAGTGAATGTTTGTCAATAGTCTATCCCCAGAAATGGAGATAGAGAAGTTGAGGAAGGTAAAGGAAGAGTCAGAGATGGACTATGTGAAGGTGAGGGAAGGGTGGAAATCGGATGCAAAATGAATGAAATTTTCTAGTTCAGGGCGACAGCAGCAACAGCACCAATACATTCATCAATGTTCTCGTGCAAGCACAGGAGATGCAATATCTGCCCTTTTACCTCCTCCCTTCCCACTGTCCAGGGTCCCAAATAATCCTTCCAGGTGAAACAGTGATTTACTTGTACTTATTTCAATTTAGTATACTGTATTCGTTGCTCACGTGTGGTCTCCTCTACACTGGGGAGACCAAACGCAGATTGGGTGACCGCTTTGCGGAACACCTCTGTTCAGTCCGTAAGTGTGACTTCCGGTTGCCTGTCACTTTAATTCTCCGCATCACTCCCACTCTGGCCTCTCCATCCTTGGACTCCTGCACTGTTCCAATGAAGCTCAACGCAAATTCGAGGAACATAAGAACATAAGAAATAGGAACAGGAATAGGCCATTTGGCCATTCAAGCCTGATCCGCCATTCAATAAGATTATGGCTGATCTGATCATGGACTCAGCTCCACTTCCCTGCCCGCTCACCATAACCCTTTACTCCCTTATCGCTCAAAAATCTATCTATCTCGACCTTAAATATATTCAATGACCCAGCCTCCACAGCTCTCTGGGGCAGAGAATTCCACAGATTTACAACCCTCTGAGAGAAGAAATTCCTCCTCATCTCAGTTTTAAATGGCGACCCCTTATTCTGAAACTACGTCCCCTAGTTCTAGATTCCCTCATGAGTGGAAACACCCTTTCTGCATCTATCTTGTCGAGCCCCCTCATTATCTTATATGTTTCAATATGATCACCTCTCATTCTTCTAAACTCCAATGCGTATAGGCCCAACCTACTCATCCTTTCTTCATAAGTCGAACCCTTCATCTCAGGAATCAAACGCGTGAACCTTCCCTGAACTGCCTCCAATGCAAGTATATCCCCCCTTAAATAAGGAGACCAACACTGTACCCACTACTCTAGGTGTGGTCTCACCAATACCCTGTACAGTTGTAGCAGGACTTCTCTGCTGTTATACTCCATCCTCTTGCAATAAAGGCCAACATTCCATTTACCTTCCCGATTACTTGCTGTACCTGCATTCTAACTGTTTGTGTTTCATGCACAAGGACCCCCAGATCCCTTTGTACTGCGGCATTTTGGAATTTTTCTCCATTTAAATAATAATTTATTTTTTTATTATTCTGCAAAAGTGGATAACCTCACATTTTCTCACATAATACTGCATCTGCCAATTTTTTGCCCACTCATTAGCCTGTCTGTATCCCTTTGCAGATTTCTTGTGTCCTCACAACTAGCTTTCCCACCCTTCTTTCGTTTAGGCACTTTATAGACTTCTGGATTCAATATCAAATTCAACAATTTTAGACCTTAACCTCTGCCCATATTTTGCAATGATGTATTTTTTCTCTCTCTCTGTTTCCCATGGCAGCTGGTAATTATTTTGTCATTCACACCCTATCTAAACTAATCTTTTTCAAACTTCTGTCATTACCATCTCAAGTCGGCCCATCATCCCTTTTGTCTCTCAAATCTCTCCTGTCTTCCACCCTATCACAGACCTTCCCTTTTGTTCTTTCCTCCCCTCCCCCTTTCAGTGTTCCTTATGAATCTGTTCTTTCTATCATTCACCAGTTCTGCCGAAGGGTCATCGACCCAAAACGTTAACTCTGTTTCTCTTCACAGATGCTGCCTGACCCACTGAGATTTCCAGCATTTTCTGTTTTTATCTCTGTAATTGGAGTATCTTTTATTTCTCTCCCATCCTTCCGTTTTCTTACTGTTTTTTTCCATCCATACTAAAATGCTTGCTTATCTATTATTTTGCAGTTCTGTTGAAGGGTAGAAAATTGAAACCTTTTTCTTCAATCACACAGGAAGCTAGTTTCACAAAACTATTTAAGGCTGAATACTTCAGTCCTGTGAAAAATACTTTAAGGTTCAAATGGCACTAGGTCAATTAAAATTTATAGGAATCAATAACTCGCTGAGTACCTTTGAAAATTGCATTGCCCTGTTAAGGGGTGACAGGATATCTTTAAGTATCAGCCACCCTGCCAAATTTTCCACTTCCCCAATTGGCAAGCCACCTATAGGAGATAAGCACTGACAGCTCGCCTATTCAATGTAACAGAAACTGACCACAGACATTGATCGAGCCTCCCGCCAAACCGCAAGGCCAGATATGCGTTGGAACCAACAATCACCCCTATTATCTTCTGCAGTTCCTCTGGCTACATCCTCTTCCATTATTTAGCACTGTTCTGATAATCTCCTAATGTTGTCCTAATGTGTCAAATCTATCATTCACATGCCGAACTCAATCCTCCATCAAAAGCTAATGTCCCCTTGGTTGCCCAGCACTCTGCTTTTCTATCTTTTGGTTTCTGCAATCTCTTGGATGTATCCTTCATATTCTAGCTCTTTATTTTCTTTCTATCCTAACGATATTCTGGTATGGATCTCCCCAGTTTCCTGGCTCAGTCTCTACAATATTCCACCTTTATCCTCAGGGGCTATATTTTCTCCCATTTGCTCATATTGGCAAAGAAAATCAGAATGACTGTAAAGTGAGGATCTTTGCTTCATACTCACCAACTTTTACGAACATTAGCACATGAGAGAAAGTATTAGATCAATTGAACATTAGATAATATACATACATTATTGAAATTTTAACACTTTGTGTCATGGTCTGGTAAAAATGTAAATGTTATAAGTTGGTATCTGTGATATTTTCACAGAGCACAAGCACACACAGCTTCCAACATGGCAGGCAGCTCTTTCAGAAGCCTCCAGAAATCTGCCTGGTTCTGTTTCTTATTAACCCTGCATTTGCAATATACAATACTTCCACATCCACAGTGTGGAGCTACAAACATTACAAGCTTACAGGCATTACACTTCTCCCTCCTTAATGAAGAAGCCACCATAACAAACTTCATAGATAACTTTCATGTTTATACATAACACAGGATATAAACTTATTTTTTTCCATATTTACAAATTTAACTTCACCACTGTTTTCTGTTTCGAAGAGGATACCTTCGCTCTCGAACAGAATCTTCTAAACATGGTGATGAATCTAAACTCATTCACGGCTCATCCTTCCTGACGAACGTTTTCCTCCACGGAATTTCCTTGATTTTCAATTGAACTCACTCTAACTTCAGGCTCTTTGTTTTCCTGTCTCGGACTCAGACTTTCATTCTGATTCTCTCCTGGATTTGTTTCCAGCACATTGGATTTGGATTTTCTACTGGTGTATCAAAACTATCTGATGAGTCAGAAATAATTGAATCATTCCCACCTTCAACTCCTTCCATGTCTGTAGGTAAAATATGATCAATATGAACAAACCTAACCTGTCCATTATCAAACATCTTTACCAAATATGTGCAAGGGCCACATATCTTCACGACTCTTCCTGGTAACCACTTTAACCATTTATGATGGTTCTTCGCTCTCACATTCTGATTTAATTTCACACTTCTCTCTTTTACTCTACCTATATTATGATTCTCTTTCTGTCTTAATTGTGTCTCTTCTACAGACTGTGCCACATTTGGCTTTAACAACGAGGATCTGCTGGTGTTCTACCAGTAGTTGTATGAGGAGTATTTCGATATGTAATCAAAATTAGCCAATTTGTAATCCAATGACAACTGTCGTTTCCTTGGATTTGGATCTAACATTTGTTTTATGAGGGGCACATTTTACAATTTGTACAGTGCACTCTGCTGCACCATTCGAAGCAGGATGGTATGGTGGAACCTTGGTATGTTTCGCATAATTTTTGCTCGTGAATTGTGCAAATTGTTCTGAACGAAATTGTGGTCCACTATCCGAAACAATCTCTTCAGGGAGGCCAAATGAAGAAAATAATTTTTGCAAAATGTCCAATGTTTTACTTGTTGTTATTATCCACATTGGAAACACCTCAACCCACTTCAAATGGCTATCAATCACAATGAACAATTGCTGTCCTTCTAACTCAGCAAAATCAATATGTAGCCTTTGCCACACCCTGGGAGGCCATTTCCATGGCTGTAATGGTACTAGTGGTGGTTGCTTGCTTACTGATTGACATGTCGTACACTGACTCATGATATACTCTTTTTCTTTATCAAGACCTGGCTACCACAAATAACTGCGTGCAAAGCTCTTGGTCAAGCACATTCCCAGGTGCTGGTCATGGAGGTTTCCGAATAATTTGGACCTGAATTTATTTGGTAAAACCACTCTTGCACCCCACAAATACAATCTTTATCGACTGATAATTCATTCCTACGAATGAAGAATGGATATGTATCTTTGTCTGTTACCTGGTTTGGCTATCCATTTGCAATATACTCATACACCTTTGACATCACTGGGTCATGTTTGGTTTCTCTACCAATCTCTTCAGCTGTGACTGGCAGTTCATCAATGTATGAAAAATAAAACACTTCTTCCCTATCGGGTGTAACTTTTGATGGGGAAGGCAATCTAGACATTGCATCAGCATTACTGTGATCAGCTGATCGTCTGTATTCAATATCATATGTATATGCTGACAAAATCAAAGCCCATCTCTGCATTCGGGCTGCAGCTAATGTTGGAACTGGGGACTTTGGATGGAGGATTGCTGTTAGGAGCTTATGGCCCGTATCGATGGTAAACTTACGACCATACAAGTATTTGCGAAACTTCTTGACCCCAAAAATTAATGCCAAAGCTTCCCTTTCATTTTGCGTACAATTACTCTCACTGGCACTGAGAGTGCGTGAAGCAAAAGCAGTTGGTCTCTCCTCCCCACTACTTAATACATGAGAGATTACTGCCCCAACTCCATACGGAGAGGCATCACATGCTAACTTAATCTCCTTAGATATGTCATAGTGAATTAACATGGTGCTCTCTACCAATTTGCTTTTACACTTCTTGAATGTTGTATCGCATTCTTTTGACCACTTCCAATGGACTTGTTTTTTCAAAAGTTCATTCAGTGGATGTAATATTGTAGCCAAATTTGGTAGGAACTTCACATAATAGTTCAACAGACCCAAGAATGAATGAAGTTCAGTGACATTCCTGGGAGTGGGTGCATTTCTAATTGCATCCAATTTTTCCATGGTTGGATGTAAACCATCTTTGTCTACTCTGTACCCTAAGTACTCCACTGAGTTTTTAAATAACTCACACTTACGAGCAGACATTCGTACTCCGTGCTTCTCTAACCGTTTGAGGACTTCATTCAATATGTTATTATGAATTTGCCTATTTGGTGCTGAAATTAGTATGTCATCCAAATAACATACTACCTCTTCAATACATTGTAAAATCTGGTTCATCACCCCTTGGAATATGGCAGGGACGGAAGACACTCCAAACAGTAGCCTATTAAATTGATATAGGCCTAGGAGAGTATTTATAGTCAAACATGACTTGGACTCCTCATCTAGTTCAAGCTGCAAGTAGGCATTCGTAAGATCCAGTTTTGAGAAGATCTGAACACCTGTCAGTGTTATGAACAAATCTTCTATATTTGCCAACGTATTGGGGACATTACCCTCTAGAACCTAGTTTACGGTTACTTTATAATCACCACACAATCGTACCTTACCATCGTACAACAACAATGGGTGTAGCCCAATTACATCGATCTATCTTATAAATAATGTTCCGAGTCTCTAGTCTTTTGAGTTCCTGCTCAACTTTCTCCTTGAGTGCATATGTTATGGAACGTGGCTTGTAGTAAACCAATCTAGCGTCCTTCTGTACCCTGACACTCGCCTTGAAGCCTTGGATTGGACTGCCCATTTCGCAGAACACCTTCGGATACTTCTTGATAACCTCATCCGCTGATGAAAATCTCGCTTCCACACAGAAAATCTTACTCCAATCCAGCTTCAGTGAACTCGACCAATTTCTTCCTAGTAAGGCAGGCTTGTCTCCTTTCACTACTATTAGAGGCAAGTTCTGAAATTGATCTTTATATTTCACCGGTACGGTGATACGACCTACCACAGGAATTTTCTTTCCCGAGTAGCCTCGTAGCTCTATCTTGGATTTGTCCAGTTGAAAATCACGCAATTTGTCGAGGTACAGTGACTCCGGTACTACACTCACGGATGCACCCATGTCAATTTCCATTGGTATCTTGAATCCTGCAACATCGATGTGGATTTTGATGCTTTCTGAATCGCTGTCCATTAACCTCGTGCTCCTGATGACGTGTAACTCTAACATCTCCTCATCCTGTTGTTGTTCTTCCATGCTATGTAGTCTCTTGGGATTTCTACTCATAGCTTTGAACGCTGGACTCATAGCTTTAAAAGCTGGTTTACCCTTCAGTCGGCATGCTTTCGCAAGATGCCCAGTCTTCCTGCAGAAGGAACACTCTGCCTTCACGTATGGACAACTTTGAGCAATGTGTTGTCCCAGGCACCTATAGCATGACTTCGAAGTTCTGTTAGAATTTCCAGTTTCTGAGACTTTGGGCCCCCACCATCTTTTACTTTGAACCTGCAGGTGATTTACCTCGGTTGAATGATGACCGTAATTATTATTTAATTCTCGGCAATATTGTTCGGCTATGCCCATCGACCTCGCTGTCTGACAAGCAATTTCAAAAGTCAAGTCATCCATCGTCAATAACTTCCTTCTGATCGCATCATTTTTCATGCAACAAACAAAACGATCCCATAATGCTTGGTTTTGAAAGTTTCCAAAATTGCAGTGCATTGATAGCTTTTTTAATGCTACGATGTAATCACTGATACTTACATCATTCTTTTGATTCAGAATCCCGAAATGATAGCTTTCAGCAATTTCTAACGGTTTGGGGTTATAGTGCTTCTCCAGCTTCGTTAAAGTCTCTTTAAGCATTGTATCCTTTGGCTCGTCAGGCACAAGCAGTTTTACAAGGGTTTTGTATAATGCCGGATCGGCCACCGATAAGAAGATCGCTTTCTTACGTTCCAACACAGCCCGGTTCTGGACTGTATTGTCTGGAACTTCGATTATGTTATTTACAGTGAAATACATTTCTAGCCGATCCACATATGCTTTAAAACATTCCAGGTTGTGTCTATATTCCCCCAAATGTCCCAATACACCCAACATTTTAATCACTAGCTGTTCACGCCATGTGCTGTATTTTACCTTGGATTTTGTAGCTTTTTCCAAAAAACTTCCAAAGTCTCTCTGTCGGCTGGCTGAATCCTTCACCAACAAAGTTTAAGCTTTAAATCATCCGAAACAATCCCATCTCTCCACCAAATGTGATATATTCACAGAGCATAGGCACACACAGCTTCCAACTTGGCAAGCAGCTCTCTCAGAAGCCTCCAGAAATCTGCCTGGTTCTGTTTATTATTAACGCTGCACTTGCAGTACACAATACGTCCACATCCACAGTGTGGAGCTACAAATATTACAAGCTTACAGACATTACAGTATCTTTGTTTTTTCATTCTATCTTTAAGAAGATTTTCATACAGACATTTCCTATAGATATTCTAATGGCACTATTAAGTGGATGTAAAAGTTCACATGGACGTACTTCGAAGAAGATCAAAGGAGTTATCCCTGGAATCCCAGCCAATATGTATCCCTCAATCAACATAAAAAGAAAAAGAAAGACTTGGATTTATATAACGCCTTTCACAACCACCGGATATCTAGCCAATGAAGTACTTGTTGGAGTATAGTCACTGTTGTAATGTGGGAAATACAACAGCCAATTTGCGCACAAGCAAGCTCCCACAAACAGCAATGTGATAATGACCAGATAACCTGTTTTTTTGTTGCGTTGATTGAGGGATAATTTATTGGCCAGGACACTGGGGATAACTCTCCTGCTCGTCTTTGAAATCGTGCCATGGGACCTTTTATGTCCACTTGAGAGAGCAGACAAAGCCTCAGTTTAGCGTTTCATCTGAAAACGGCACCTCCGAAAGTTCAGCACTCCCTCAGTACTGTACTCGAGTATCAGCCTAGATTTTTTGTGCTCCAGTTCTTGGAGTGAGACTTGTAGCCACAATCTTCTGACTCAGAAGCGAGTGATCTACCCACTGAGCAACAGCTGACACTAACATATGGATTGTGAATAGCTGGGGCTCAAGCACCGATCCTTGCTGCATCCTACTAGTTACAGCCTGCCAACCCGAAAAAGATCTGTTTATTCCTACTCTCTCTTTTCTGTTTATTAACCAATCCTCAATCCATGATAGTATATTACCCCAATCCCATGAGCCCTAATTTTGTTTAATAATCTCTTGTGTGACACCTTATTGAATGCCTTCTGAAGCTCCAAATACGCCAAATCCACTGGTTCCCCCTGATCTATTCTACTACAACCTCAAAAAACTCTAACAGATTTGTCAAACATGATTCCCCTTTCATAAATCCTTGTTGACTCTGCCCAATCCTATTATTATTTTCTCAGTGTCCAGTTAACATGTCCTTAATAATAGATTCTAACATTTTTCCTGCGACTGATGTCAGGCTAACTTGGGAATAGTTTCCTGTTTTCTCTCTTCCTCCTTTCTTAAATAGCGGGGTTATATTGGCTACTTTCCAATCTGCAGGAATCGTTCTAGGATCTATGGAATTTTGGAAGATAACAATCAATGCATCCACTATCTCTATAGCCATCTCTTTCAAAACTCGAGGTTGTAGGCCATCAGGTCCAGAGGATTTATCGGCTTCCAGTCACGTTAATTTCTCCTGTACTATTTATTCAGTTCCTCATTCTTGCTCAACCTTTGGTTCTCCACTATTTATGTGAGTTGTTTTGTGTCTTCTTCTGTAAAGACAGACAAAAATTATTTGTTTAATTTCTCTGCCATTTCCTTATTCCCCATTATAATTTCTCCTGTCTCAGTCTGTACGGGACCCACATTTACTTTCGCGAATCATTTCCTTTTTATATACTTATAGAAGCTTTTATAGTCTGTTTTTATGTTTTTTGCTAGTTTATTCTCATATTCTATTTTCCCTTTCTTTATTAATTTCTAGGTTCTCCTTTGTTGAATTCTAAAATCCTCCAAATACTTAGGATTACTGATCTTTTTGACAATATTATATTCCTCTTCTTTTGATCTAATACTATCTTTAACTTCTCTTGTTAGCCAGTGTTGGACTATTTTTCCTAAGGGTTTTTCTTGCCTTAAAATAATGTATATTTGTGGTAATTATGTATTAATTCTTTAACTGCTACCATTGCTTGGCTACTGTCATACCTTTTAAAGTAGTTTCCCAATCTACCTTAGCCAATTCGCTACTCATACCATCGTAGCTTACTTTGTTTAGATTTAAGTTTCGGATTTAACTAAATGATTTTCAAACTCAATATAATATTCTGTCATATTCTGGTCATTCTTCCCTAAAGGCCCCTTTACTACAAGGTTATTAATAAATCCTTTCTCATTGCACACTACTTGATCTAAAATAGCCTGTTCCCTATTTGGTTCCTCAACATACTGATATGGAAAACCTTCTAGTATACATTCCATGAATTCGTCCTCCACACTATTCATCATCTTCATTGGCAGTCCCTTGGAATTGAGGAAGACTTGCTTCCACTGTTAATATGAGTTCTTAGGTGGCTGTGCAGTCCAATACGAGAACCACAGTCCCTGTCACAGGTGGGGCAGATAGTCGTTGAGGGAAGGGGTGGCTGGGACTGGTTTGCCGCATGCTCTTTCCGCTGCCTGCACTTGATTTCTGCATGCTCTCGGCGACGAGATCCCAGATGTGCTTCCTCCATTGAGGGCAGTTCTATGGCCAGGGACTCCCAGGTGTCACTGGGGATGTTGCACTTTATCAGGGGGGCTTTGAGGGTGCCCTTGTAACGGTTCCGCTACCCACCTTTTGCTCGTTTGCCGTGAAGGAGTTCCAAGTTACGTGTTTGCTTTGGGAGTCTCGTGTCTGGCATGCAAACTATGTGATCAAGTGTGGTTAGTGCTTCGATGCTGGGGATGTTGGCCTGATCGAGGATGCTAATGTTGGTTTGTCTGTCCTACCATGGGATTTGTAGGATCTTGCGAAGACATTGTTGGTGGTATTTCTCCAGTGACTTGAGGTGTTTACTGTACATGGTCCATGTTTCTGAGCCATACAGGAGGGCAGGTATTACTACAGCCCTGTAGACCATGAGCTTGGTGGCAGATTTAAGGGCCTGGTCTTCAAACACTCTTTTCCCCAGGCGGCTGAAGGCTGCACTGGCGCGCTAAAGGTGGTGTTGGATCTCGTCGTCAATGCCTGCTCTTGTTGATAGGAGGCTCCCGAGAGATGAGAAGGGGTCCACGTCGTCCAGGACCGTGCCGTGGATCTTGATGACTGGGGGAGAGTGCTATACGGTGAGGACAGGCTGGTGCACTATTACTGCATGTTTGGTTTACCCAATCAATATGTAGATTAAAGTCCCCCATAATTACTGTATTTGTCTTGTTACATGCAACTTTAATTTCTTGATTAATACTATGACCTATAATACCACGACAGTATGGGGGCCGATAAACAACTCTCACCAGTGTTTTCTGCCCCTTGCTGTTTCTTAGCTCCAAACAAACTAATTCTATTTCTTCATTTTCTGAGCAAACATCGTTTCTCTCTGCTGTCTTTATCCAATCCTTTATTATCAGGCTACCCTTCCTCCTTTTCCATTTTGACGATCTCTTCCAAAAGTTAAGTTTCGTGGAATATTTAGTTCCCAACCTTGGTCACTTTGAAACCATGTCTCCATAAGGCTATCAGATCAAACTTCTTAATTTCTGTCTGCTTTCGTTCGTGACATTACCGGCATTTCAGTACAGATACTGTCAGTAATGTCAGCTCAAAAATCGGCACACATACAGCCAGTAATATCAACTCCATAATCAGTATACTGTCAGTAATGTCAGCTCTATAATCAGCACACTCTCAGTAATATCAGCTCTATAATCAGCACATGGTTGGTAATATCAGCTCTATAATCAGCACACACTCAGTAATATCAGCTCTATAATCAGCACATGGTTGGAAATATCAGCTCTATAATCAGCAAACTCTCAGTAATATCAGCTTTATAATCAGTACAATGTCAGTAATATGAGCTCTATAATCAGCACACTCTCAGTAATATCAGCTCTATAATCAGTACACTGTGAGTAATATCTGCTCTATAATCAGCACACTCAGTGTACTGATTAATGAGCTGATATTACGCAATCAGGAATATCAGCTATATAATCAGCATAATGTCAGTAATATCAGCTCTATAATCAGCACATGGTTGGTAATATCAGCTCTATAATCTGCACAGTCAGTAATATCAGCTGTATAATCAGCACACTCTCAGTAATATCAGCTGTATAATCAGCACAGTCAGTAATATCAGCTCTATAATCAGCACAACCTCAGTAATATCAGCGCTATAATCAGCACAGTGTCAGTAATGTCAGCTCTATAATCAGCAGACTCTCAGTAATATCAGCTATATAATCAGCACCCTCTCAGTAATATCAGCTCTATTAATCAGTGCACTGTGAGTAATATCTGCTCAATAATCAGTACACTCAGAGTAATATCAGCTCTTTAATCAGTTTACTATCAGGAATATCAGCTATAAAATCAACATAATGTCAGTAATATTAGCTCTATACCAGCACATGGTTGGTAATATCAGCTCTATAATCAGCATACAGTCAGTAATATCTGCTCCATAATCAGCACACTCTCAGTAATATCAGCTCCATAATCAGCACACTCTCAGTAATATCAGCTCCATAATCAGCATACTCTCAGTAATATCAGCTCTATAATCAGCACACTCTCAGTAATATCAGCTCTATAATCAGTATACTCTTAGTACTATCAGCTGTATAATCAGCACACTCTCAGTAATATCAGCTCTATAATCAGCACACTCTCAGTACTATCAGCGGTATAATCAGCACACTCTCAGTAATATCAGTTCTATAATCAGCATATTCAGTAATATCAGCTCAAAAATCAGCACACTCTCAGTAATATCAGCTCGATAATCAGTACAATGTCAGTAATATCAGCTCTATAATCAACACACTCTCAGTAATATCAGCGCTATAATCAGCACAGTGTCAGTAATGCCAGCTCTATAATCAGCACACTCTCAGTAATATCAGCTCTATAATCAGTATACTCTTAGTAATATCAGTTCTATAATCAGCACACTCAGTTATATCAGATCTATAATCAGCACACTCAGTAATATCAGATCTATAATCAGTACACTCTGAGTACTATCAGCTGTATAATCAGCACACTCTCAGTAATATCAGTTCTATAATCAGCATACTCAGTAATATCAGCTCTACAATCAGCACACAGTAATATCAGCTCTATAATCAGCACACTCTCAATAATATCAGCTCAAAAAGGAGCTCACTGTTGGTAATATCAGCTTTATAATCTGCACACTCTCAGTAATATCAGCTCCATAATCAGTACATTCTGAGTACTATCAGATTTATAATCATCACACTCCCAGTCATATCAACTCTATAATAAGCACACTCTCAGTAATATCAGCTCTATAATCATCACACTCTCAGTAATATCAGCTCCATAATCAGTACACTGTCAGTAATATCAGCTCTATAATCAACACATTCTTAGTAATATCTACTCGATAATCAGTACACTCTCAGTAATATCAGCTCTACAATCAGCACACTCTGTAATATCAGCTCTATAATGTGCACTCTGAGTACTATCAGCTGTATAATCAGTACACTCTCAGTAATATCTACTCTATAATCAGTACACTCTCAGTAATATCAGCTCTACAGTCAGCACACTCTGTAATATCAGCTCTATAATGTGCACTCTGAGTACTATCAGCTCTATAATCAACACAATCTCAGTAATATCAGCTCTACAATCAGCACACTCTCAATAATATCAGCTCTATAATCAGCACACTGTCGGTAATATCAGCTCAATAATCAGCACGTCAGTAATATCTGCTCTATAATCAGCACATTGTCAGCAACATCTGCTCTATATTTAGCACATTCTCAGTAATATCAGTTCTATAATCAGCACACGCTCAGTAATATTAGCTCTATTTTTGGCACATTCTGAGTAATATCAGTTCTATAATCACATTCTTAGTAAAATCAGCTCAATAATCAGCACACTGCCGGCAATATCAGCTCTATAATCAGCACAATGATGGTAATATCAGCTCTATAATCAGCACACTGTCTGTAATATCAGCTCTATAATCAGCAAATTCTCAGTAATATCAGCTCTATAATCAGCACACTCTCTGTATTATCAGCTCTAAAATCAGCACACTCTCAGTAATATCAGCTCAAAAATCAGCACACTCTTAGTAATATTAGCGCTATAATCAGCACAGTGTCAGTAATGTCAGCTCTATAATCAGCAGAATCTCAGTAATATCAGCTATATAATCAGCACCCTCTCAGTAATATCAGCTCTATTAATCAGTACACTGTGATTAATATCTGCTCTATAATCAGCACACTCAGTAATATCAGCTCATTAATCAGTATACTATCAGGAATATCAGCTATATAATCAGCATAATGTCAGTAATATTAGCTCTATAATCAGCATACAGTCAGTAATATCAGCTCTATAATCAGCACACTGTCAGTAATATCAGCTACATAATCAGCACACTCTCAGTAATATCAGCTCCATAATCAGCACACTCTCAGTAATATCAGCTCCATAATCAGCACACTCTCAGTAATATCAGCTGTATAATCAGCACACTCTCAGTAATATCAGCTCTATAATCAGCACACTCTCAGTACTATCAGCTGTATAATCAGCGCACCCTCAGTAATATCAGTTCTATAATCAGCACACTCTCAGTAATATCAGCTCAAAAATCAGCACACTCTCAGTAATATCAGCTCGATAATCAGTACAATGTCAGTAATATCAGCTCTATAATCAACACACTCTCAGTAATATCAGCGCTATAATCAGCACAGTGTCAGTAATGCCAGCTCTATAATCAGCACACTCTCAGTAATATCAGCTCTATAATCAGTATACTCTTAGTAATATCAGTTCTATAATCAGCACACTCAGTAATATCAGATCGATAATCAGCACACTCAGTAATATCAGATCTATAATCAGTACACTCTGAGTACTATCAGCTGTATAATCAGCACACTCTCAGTAATATCAGTTCTATAATCAGCATACTCAGTAATATCAGCTCTACAATCAGCACACGGTAATATCAGCTCTATAATCAGCACACTCTCAATAATATCAGCTCTATAAGGAGCTCACTGTTGGTAATATCAGCTTTATAATCTGCACACTCTCAGTAATATCAGCTCCATAATCAGTACACTGTCAGTAATATCATCTCTATAATCAGCACACTCTCAATAATATCAGCTCTATAATCAGCACACTCGGTAATATCAGCTCTATAATCAGTACATTCTGAGTACTATCAGATTTATAATCATCACACTCCCAGTCATATCAACTCTATAATAAGCACACTTTCAGTAATATCAGCTCTATAATCAGCACACTGTCAGTAATATCAGCTCTATAATCATCACACTCTCAGTAATATCAGCTCTATAATCAACAAATTCTTAGTAATATCTACTCTATAATCAGTACACTCTCAGTAATATCTACTCTATAATCAGTACACTCTCAGTAATATCTACTCTATAATCAGTACACTCTCAGTAATATCAGCTCTACAGTCAGCACACTCTGTAATATCAGCTCTATAATGTGCACTCTGAGTACGATAAGCTGTATAATCAGCAAAATCTCTGTAATATCAGCTCTATAATCAGCACACTCTCAGCAATATCAGCTTTATAATCAGAACAGTGTCAGTAATCCAGCTCTATAATCAGTACACTGTCAGTAATATAAGCTCTATAATCAACACAATCTCAGTAATATCAGCTCTACAATCAGCACACTCTCAATAATATCAGCTCTATAATCAGCACACTGTCGGTAATATCAGCTCAATAATCAGCACGTCAGTAATATCTGCTCTATAATCAGCACATTGTCAGCAACATCTGCTCCATATTTAGCACATTCTCAGTAATATCAGTTCTATAATCAGCACACGCTCAGTAATATCAGCTCTATTTTTGGCACATTCTGAGTAATATCAGTTCTATAATCACATTCTCAGTAAAATCAGCTCAATAATCAGCACACTGCTGGCAATATCAGCTCTATAATCAGCACAATGATGGTAATATCAGCTCTATAATCAGCACACTCTCAGTAATAACAGCTCTATAATCAGCACACTGTCTGTAATATCAGCTCTATAATCAGCAAATTCTCAGTAATATCAGCTCTATAATCAGTAATATCAGCTGGAAAATGAGCACACTCTCAGTAATATCAGCTCGATAATCAGCACACCATTGGCAATATCAGCTCTATAATCAGTACACTGTCAGTAATATCAGCTCTATATTCAGCACACTCTTAGTAATATCTGCTGTATAATCAGTACGCTTTTAGTAATGTCAGGTCTGTAATCAGCACACTGTCAGCAATATCAGCTCTATAATCAGCACAGTCAGCAATATCAGCTGTATAATCAGCACACTCTCAGTAATATCAGCTCTATAATCAGCACACTCTCAGTAATATCAGCTCTATAATCAGCACACTCTGTAATATCAGCGCTATAATCAGCACAGTGTCAGTAATGTCAGCTCTATAATCAGCAGACTCTCAGTAATATCAGCTATATAATCAGCACCCTCTCAGTAATATCAGCTCTATTAATCAGTACACTGTGAGTAATATCTGCTCTATAATCAGCACACTCAGTAATATCAGCTCATTAATCAGTATACTATCAGGAATATTAGCTCTATAATCAGCATACAGTCAGTAATATCAGCTCTATAATCAGCACACTGTCAGTAATATCAGCTACATAATCAGCACACTCTCAGTAATATCAGCTCCATAATCAGCACACACTCAGTAATATCAGCTCCATAATCAGCATACTCTCAGTAATATCAGCTCTATAATCAGCACACTCTCAGTAATATCAGCTCTATAATCACTATACTCTTAGTACTATCAGCTGTATAATCAGCACACTCTCAGTAATATCAGTTCTATAATCAGCATACTCAGTAATATCAGCTCAAAAATCAGCACACTCTCAGTAATATCAGCTCTATAATCAGCACACTCTCAGTAATATCAGCTCGATAATCAGTACAATGTCAGTAATATCAGCTCTATAATCAACACACTCTCAGTAATATCAGCGCTATAATCAGCACAGTGTCAGTAATGTCAGCTCTATAATCAGCACACTCTCAGTAATATCAGCTCTATAATCAGCACACTCTCAGTAATATCAGCTCGATAATCAGTACAATGTCAGTAATATCAGCTCTATAATCAACACACTCTCAGTAATATCAGCTGTATAATCAGCACACTCTCTGTAATATCAGCTGTATAATCAGCACACTCTCTGTAATATCAGCTCTCTAATCAGCACACTGTCAGTAATATCAGCTCTATAATCAGCACACTCTCAGTAATATCAGCTCTATAATGAGTACACTGTTGGTAATATCATCTCCATAATCAGCATTCTCTCAGTAATATCAGCTGTATAATCAGTACACTGTCAGCAATATCAGCGCTATAATCAGCACACTCTCAGTAATATCAGCACGATAATCAGCACTGTCAGTAATATCAGCTCTATAATCAGCACACTCTCAGTAATATCAGTTCTATAATCAGTAAAGTGTCAGTAATATCAGCGCAATAATCAGCATACTCTCAGTAATATTAGCTCGATAATCAGCACGCTGTTGGTAAAATCAGCTTTATAATCAGTACACTGTCAGTAATATCAGCTCAATAATCAGCACGTCAGTAATATCTGCTCTATAATCAGCACATTGTCAGCAACATCTGCTCTATATTTATCACATTCTCAGTAATTTCAGTTCTATAATCAGCACACTCTCAGTAATATCAGCTCTATTTTTGGCACATTCTGAGTAATATCAGTTCTATAGTCAGCACATTCTCAGTAAATTCAGCTCAATAATCAGCACACGTCGGCAATATCAGCTCTATAATCAGCACAATGACGGTAATATCAGCTCTACAATCAGCACACTCTCAGTAAAACAGCTCTATAATCAGCACACTGTCTGTAATATCAGCTCTATAATCAGAAAACTCTCAGTAATATCAGCTCTATAATCAGTACAGTGTCAGTAATATCAGCTGGAAAATGAGCACACTCTCAGTAATATCAGCTCGATAATCAGCACACTATTGGCAATATCTGCTCTATAATCAGTACACTGTCAGTAATATCAGCTCTATATTCAGCACACTCTCAGTAATATCAGCGCTATAATCAGCACAGTGTCAGTAATGTCAGCTCTATAATCAGCACAGTGTCAGTAATGTCAGCTCTATAATCAGCAGACTCTCAGTAATATCAGCTATATTAATCAGTACACTGTGAGTAATATCATCTCTATAATCATCACACTCAGATTAATATCAGCTCTTTAATCAGTATACTATCAGGAATATCAGCTATAAAATCAACATAATGTCAGTAATATCAGCTCTATACCAGCACATGGTTGGTAAACCAGCTCTATAATCAGCATACTCTCAGTAATACCAGCTTTATAATCAGTACTCTGTCAGTAATATTAGCTCTATAATCAGCATACAGTCATTAATATCAGCTCTATAATCAGCACACTGTCAGTAATATCAGCTCCATAATCAGCACACTCTCAGTAATATCAGCTCCATAATCAGCACACTCTCAGTAATATCAGCTCTATAATCAGTATACTCTTAGTAATATCAGCTCTATAATCAGCACACTCTCAGTAATATCAGCTCCATAATCAGCACACTCTCAGTAATATCAGCTCTATAATCAGTATACTCTTAGTAATATCAGTTCTATAATCAGCACACTCAGTAATATCAGATCTATAATCAGTACATTCTGAGTACTATCAGCTGTATAATCAGCACACTCTCAGTAATATCAGTTCTATAATCAGCATACTCAGTAATATCAGCTCTACAATCTGCACACAGTAATATCATCTCTATAATCAGCACACTCTCAGTAATATCAGCTCTATAATCAGCACACTCGGTAATATCAGCTCTATAGTCAGTACATTCTGAGTACTATCAGATTTATAATCATCACACTCCCAGTCATATCAACTCTATAATAAGCACACTCTCAGTAATATCAGCTCCATAATCAGTACACTCTCAGTAATATTAGCTCTACAATCAGCACACTCTGTAATATCAGCTCTATAATGTGCACTCTGAGTACTATCAGCTGTATAATCAGTACACTCTCAGTAATATCAGCTCTATAATCAGCACACTCTCAGCAATATCAGCTTTATAATCAGAACAGTGTCAGTAATCCAGCTCTATAATCAGTACACTGTCAGTAATATCAGCTCTATAATCAACACAATCTCAGTAATATCAGCTCTACAATCAGCACACTCTCAATAATATCAGCTTTATAATCAACACACTGTCGGTAATATCAGCTCAATAATCAGCACGTCAGTAATATCTGCTCTATAATCAGCACATTGTCAGCAACATCTGCTCTATATTTAGCACATTCTCAGTAATATCAGTTCTATAATCAGCACACGCTCAGTAATATCAGCTCTATTTTTGGCACATTCTGAGTAATATCAGTTCTATAATCAGCACATTCTCAGTAAAATCAGCTCAATAATCAGCACACTGCCGGCAATATCAGCTCTATAATCAGCACAATGATGGTAATATCAGCTCTATAATCAGCACACTCTCAGTAATAACATCTCTATAATCAGCACACTGTCTGTAATATCAGCTCTATAATCAGCAAATTCTCAGTAATATCAGCTCTATAATCAGTAATATCAGCTGGAAAATGAGCACACTCTCAGTAATATCAGCTCGATAATCAGCACACCATTGGCAATATCAGCTCTATAATCAGTACACTGTCAGTAATATCAGCTCTATATTCAGCACACTCTTAGTAATATCTGCTGTATAATCAGTACGCTTTTAGTAATGTCAGGTCTGTAATCAGCACACTGTCAGTAATATCAGCTCTATAATCAGTACAATGTCAGTAATATCAGCTCTATAATCAGCACACTCTTAGTAATATCAGCGCTATAATCAGCACAGTGTCAGTAATGTCAGCTCTATAATCAGCAGACTCTCAGTAATATCAGCTATATAATCAGCACCCTCTCAGTAATATCAGCTCTATTAATCAGTACACTGTGAGTAATATCTGCTCTATAATCAGCACACTCAGTAATATTGGCTCATTAATCAGTATACTATCAGGAATATCAGCTATATAATCAGCATAATGTCAGTAATATCAGCTCTATACCAGCACATGGTTGGTAATATCAGCTCTATAATCAGCATACTCTCAGTAATACCAGATTTATAATCAGCACAATCTCAGTAATATAAGCTCTATAATCAGCACACTGTCAGTAATATCAGCTCCATAATCAGTACATTCTGAGTACTATCAGCTTTATAATCATCACACTCCCAGTCATATCAGCTCTATAATCAGCACATTCTCAGTAATATCACCTCTATAATCAGCACACTGTCAGCAATATCAGCTCTATAATCATCACACTCTCAGTAATATCAGCTCTATAATCAGTACACTGTCAGTAATATCATCTCTATAATCAACACATTCTCAGTAATATCTACTCTATAATCAGTACAATCTCAGTAATATCAGCTCTACAATCAGCACACTCTGTAATATCAGCTCTATAATCAGCACACTGTCAGTAATATCAGCTCTTTCATCAGCACACTCCCAGCAATATCAGCTTTATAATCAGAACAGTGTTAGTAATCCAGCTCTATAATCAGTACACTGTCAGTAATATCAGCTCTATAATCAACACATTCTCAGTAATATCTACTCTATAATCAGTACACTCTCAGTAATATCAGCTCTACAATCAGCACACTCTCAATAATATCAGCTCTACAATCAGCACACTCTCTGTAATATCAGCTGTATAATCAGCGCTCTCTCAGTAATATCAGCTGTATAATCAGCATAATCTTAGTATTATCAGGTCAACAATCAGCATACTCTCAGAAATAACAGCTCTATAATCAGCATACTCTCAGAAATATCAGCTCTATAATCAGCACATTCTCAGTAATATCAGCTCTATAATCAGCACATTCTCAGTAATATCAGCTCTATAATCAGCACACTGTTGGTAATATCAGCTCTATAATCAGCACACTGTCAGTAATATCAGCTCTATAATTAGCACATTCCCAGTAATATCAGCTCTATAATCAGCATACAGTCAGTAATATCAGCTCTATAATCAGCACAATCTCAGTAATATAAGCGCAATAATCAGCATACTCTCAGTAATATTAGCTCGATAATCAGCATACTGTTGGTAAAATCAGCTTTATAATCAGTACACTGTCAGTAATATCAGCTCTACAATCAGCACACTATCAGTAATATCAGCTCAATAATCAGCACGTCAGTAATATCTGCTATATAATCAGCACATTGTCAGCAACATCTGCTCTATATTTAGCACATTCTCAGTGATATCAGTTCTATAATCACATTCTCAGTAAAATCAGCTCAATAATCAGCACACTGCCGGCAATATCAGCTCTATAATCAGCACAATGACGGTAATATCAGCTCTATAATCAGCACACTCTCAGTAATAACAGCTCTATAATCAGTACACTGTCTGTAATATCAGCTCTATAATCAGCAAATTATCAGTATCAGCTCTATAATCAGTACAGTAGCAGTAATATCAGTTGGAAAATGAGCACACTCTCAGTAATATCAGCTCAATAATCAGCACACTATTGGCAATATCAGCTCTATAATCAGTACACTGTCAGTAATATCAGCTCTATATTCAGCACACTCTTAGTAATATCTGCTGTATAATCAGTACGCTTTTAGTAATGTCGGGTCTGTAATCAGCACACTCTCAGTAATATCAGCTCTATAATCAGCACACTGTCAGCAATATCAGCTCTATAATCAGCACAGTCAGCAATATCAGCTGTATAATCAGCACACTCAGTAATATCAGCTCTATAATCAGCACATTCTCCGTAATATCAACTCTATAATCAGCACACTCTCAGTAATATCAGCTCTATAATCAGTATACTGTTAGAAATATCAGCTCTAAAATCAGCAGTCTCTCTGAAATATCAGCTCTATAATCAGTAAATTGTCAGTAATATCAGTGCTATAATCAGCACATTCTCAGTAAAATCAGCACACTGTTGGTAATATAGCTCTATAATCAGCACACTCTCAGTAATATCAGCTCCATAATCAGTAAAGTGTCAGTAATATCAGTGCTATAATCAGCATACTCTCAGTAATATTAGCTTGATAATCAGCACACTGTTGGTATAATCAGCTCTATAATCAGTACACTGTCAGTAATATCAGCTCTACAATCAGCACACTATCAGTAATAACAGCTCGATAATCAGCACGTCAGTAATATCTGCTCTACAATCAGCACATTGTCAGCAACATCTGCTCTATATTTAGCACATTCTCTGTAATATCAGTTCTATAATCAGCACACTCTCAGTAATATCAGTTCTATAATCAGCACACATTCAGTAATATCAGCGCTATAATCAGCAAACTCTCAGTAATATCAGCTCTATAATCAACACATTCTCAGTAATATCTACTCTATAATCAGCACACTCTCTGTAATATCAGCTCTATAATCAGCACACTATCGGTAATATCAGCTCGATTATCAGCACACTGTCGGTAATATCAGCTCTATAATCAACACATTCTCAGTAATATCTACTCTTTAATCAGCACACTCTCTGTAATATCAGCTCTACAATCAGCACACTGTCAGTAATATCAGCTCAACAATCAGCATACACTCAGAAATATCGGCTGTATAATCAGCAATCTCTCAGTAATATCAGCTGTATAATCAGCATAATCTTAGTAATATCAGGTCAACAATCAGCACACTGTCAGTAATATCAGCTCAACAATCAGCATACTCTCAGAAATATCAGTTCCATAATCATCACACTGTCAGTAATATCAGCTCTATAATTAGCACATTCTCAGTAATATCAGCTCTATAATCAGTACACTGTTGGTAATATCAGCTCCATAATCAGCATTCTCTCAGTAATATCAGCTGTATAATCAGTACACTGTCAGTAATATCAGCTCTATAATCAGCACATTCTCAGTAATATCAGCTCTATAATCAGCACACTCTCAGTAATATTAGCTCGATAATCAGTACACTGTTGGTAAAATCAGCTTCATAATCAGTACACTGTCAGTAATATAAGCTCTACAATCAGCACACTATCAGTAATATCAGCTCAATAATCAGCACGTCAGTAATATCTGCTCTATAATCAGCACATTCTCAGTAATATCAGTTCTATAATCAGCACACTCTCAGTAATATCAGCTCTATTTTCGGCACGTTCTGTTAATATCAGTTCAATAATCAGCACATTCTCCGTAAAATCAGCTCAATAATCAGTACACTGCCGGCAATATCAGCTCTATAATCAGCACAATGACGGTAATATCAGCTCTATAATCAGCGCACTCTCAGTAATATCAGCTCTATAATCAGCACACTGTCTGTAATATCAGCTCTATAATCAGCAAATTCTCAATAATATCAGCATTATAATCAGTACAGTGTCAGTAATATCAGCAGGAAAACGAGCACACTCTCAGTAATATCAGCTCTATAATCAGCACAGTCAGCAATATCAGCTGTATAATCAGCACACTCTCAGTAATATCAGCTCTATAATCAGCACACTGTTGGTAATATAGCTCTATAATCAGCACACTCTCAGTAATATCAGCACGATAAACAGCACTGTCAGTAATATCAGCTCTATAATCAGCACACTCTCAGTAATATCAGCTCTATAATCTGTAAAGTGTCTGTAATATCAGCGCTATAATCAGCATACTCTCAGTAATATTAGCTTGATAATCAGCACACTGTTGGTAAAATCAGCTCTATAATCAGTACACTGTCAGTAATATCAGCTCTACAATCAGCACACTATCAGTAATATCAGCTCGATAAACAGCACGTCAGTAATATCTGCTCTATAATCAGCACATTGTCAGCAACATCTGCTCTATATTTAGCACATTCTCAGTAATATCAGTTCTATAATCAGCACACGCTCAGTAATATCAGCTCTATTTTTGGCACATTCTCAGTAATATCAGTTCTATAATCAGCACACATTCAGTAATATCAGCGCTATAATCAGCAAACTCTCAGTAATATCAGCTCTATAATCAACACATTCTCAGTAATATCTACTCTATAATCAGCACACTCTCTGTAATATCAGCTCTATAATCAGCACACTATCGGTAATATCAGCTCGATTATCAGCACACTGTCGGTAATATCAGCTCTATAATCAACACATTCTCAGTAATATCTACTCTTTAATCAGCACACTCTCTGTAATATCAGCTCTACAATCAGCACACTGTCAGTAATATCAGCTCAACAATCAGCATACACTCAGAAATATCGGCTGTATAATCAGCAATCTCTCAGTAATATCAGCTGTATAATCAGCATAATCTTAGTAATATCAGGTCAACAATCAGCACACTGTCAGTAATATCAGCTCAACAATCAGCATACTCTCAGAAATATCAGTTCCATAATCATCACACTGTCAGTAATATCAGCTCTATAATTAGCACATTCTCAGTAATATCAGCTCTATAATCAGTACACTGTTGGTAATATCAGCTCCATAATCAGCATTCTCTCAGTAATATCAGCTGTATAATCAGTACACTGTCAGTAATATCAGCTCTATAATCAGCACATTCTCAGTAATATCAGCTCTATAATCAGCACACTCTCAGTAATATTAGCTCGATAATCAGTACACTGTTGGTAAAATCAGCTTCATAATCAGTACACTGTCAGTAATATAAGCTCTACAATCAGCACACTATCAGTAATATCAGCTCAATAATCAGCACGTCAGTAATATCTGCTCTATAATCAGCACATTCTCAGTAATATCAGTTCTATAATCAGCACACTCTCAGTAATATCAGCTCTATTTTCGGCACGTTCTGTTAATATCAGTTCAATAATCAGCACATTCTCCGTAAAATCAGCTCAATAATCAGTACACTGCCGGCAATATCAGCTCTATAATCAGCACAATGACGGTAATATCAGCTCTATAATCAGCGCACTCTCAGTAATATCAGCTCTATAATCAGCACACTGTCTGTAATATCAGCTCTATAATCAGCAAATTCTCAATAATATCAGCATTATAATCAGTACAGTGTCAGTAATATCAGCAGGAAAACGAGCACACTCTCAGTAATATCAGCTCTATAATCAGCACAGTCAGCAATATCAGCTGTATAATCAGCACACTCTCAGTAATATCAGCTCTATAATCAGCACACTCTCCGTAATATCAGCTCTATAATCAGCACACTGTTGGTAATATAGCTCTATAATCAGCACACTCTCAGTAATATCAGCACGATAAACAGCACTGTCAGTAATATCAGCTCTATAATCAGCACACTCTCAGTAATATCAGCTCTATAATCTGTAAAGTGTCTGTAATATCAGCGCTATAATCAGCATACTCTCAGTAATATTAGCTTGATAATCAGCACACTGTTGGTAAAATCAGCTCTATAATCAGTACACTGTCAGTAATATCAGCTCTACAATCAGCACACTATCAGTAATATCAGCTCGATAAACAGCACGTCAGTAATATCTGCTCTATAATCAGCACATTGTCAGCAACATCTGCTCTATATTTAGCACATTCTCAGTAATATCAGTTCTATAATCAGCACACGCTCAGTAATATCAGCTCTATTTTTGGCACATTCTCAGTAATATCAGTTCTATAATCACATTCTCAGTAAAATCAGCTCAATAATCAGCACACTGCCGGCAATATCAGCTCTATAATCAGCACAATGACGGTAATATCAGCTCTATAATCAGCACACTCTCAGTAATAACAAATCGATAATCAGCACACTGTCTGTAATATCAGCTCTAAAATCAGCAAATTCTCAGTAATATCAGCTCTATAATCAGTGCAGTCAGCAATATCAGCTGGAAAATTAGCACACTCTCAGTAATATCAGCTCGATAATCAGCACACTAATGGCAATATCAGCTCTAAAATCAGCACACAGTCAGTAATATCAACTCTATAATCAGCACAGTCAGTAATATCAGCTGTATAATCAGCACACTCTCAGTAATATCAGCTCTATAATCAGCACACTCTCAGTAATATCAGCTCTATAATCAGCAGTCTCTCTGAAATATCAGATCTATAATCAGCACACTGTTGGTAATATCAGCTCTATAATCAGCACACTCTCAGTAATATCAGCTCTATAATCAGCACACTGTTGGTAATATAGCTGTATAATCAGCACACTCTCAGTAATATCAGCACGATAATTAGCACTGTCAGTAATATCAGCTCTATAATCAGCACATTCTCAGTAATATCAGCTCTATAATCAGTAAAGTGTCAGTAATATCAGCGCTATAATCAGCATACTCTCAGTAATATTAGCTTGATAATCAGCACACTGTTGGTAAAATCAGCTCTATAATCAGTACACTGTCAGTAATATCAGCTCTACAATCAGTACAGTCTCAGTAATATCAGCTCGATAATCAGCACGTCAGTAATATCTGCTCTCTAATCAGCACATTGTCAGCAACATCTGCTCTATATTTAGCACATTCTCAGTAATATCAGTTCTATAATCAGCACACTCTCAGTAATATCAGCGCTATAATCAGCACACTGCCGGCAATATCAGCTTTATAATCAGCACAATGATGGTAATATCAGCTCTATAATCAGCACACTCTCAGTAATAACAGCTCTATAATCACTGTCTGTAATATCAGCTCTATAATCAGCACACGCTCAGTAATATCAGCTCTATAATCAGTACAGTGTCAATAATATCAGCTCTTTCATCAGCACACTCTCAGTAATATCAGCTTTATAATCAGAACAGTGTCAGTAATACAGCTCTATAATCAGTACACTGTCAGTAATATCAGCTCTATAATCAACACATTTTCAGTAATATCTACTCTATAATCAGTACACTCTCAGTAATGTCCGCTCTATAATTAGCACACTCTCTGTAATATCAGCTCTATAATCAGCACACTGTCGGTAATATCAGCTCGATAATCAGCACATTGTCAGTAATATCAGCTCTATAATCATCACACTGTCAGTAATATCAGCTCTACAATCAGCACTCTCTCAGTAATATCAGCTGTATAATCAGCATAATCTTAGTATTATCAGGTCAACAATCAGCATACTCTCAAATATCAGCTCTATAATCAGCATACTCTCAGAAATATCAGCTCTATATTCAGCACATTCTCAGTAATATTAGCTCTATAATCAGCACACTGTCAGTAATATCAGCTGTATAGTCAGCACTCTCTCAGTAATATCAGCTCAACAATCAGCATACTCTCAGAAATATCAGTTCTATAATCAGCACACTGTTGGTAATATCAGCTCTATAATCAGCACACTGTCAGTAATATCAGCTCTATAATCAGTACGCTGTTGGTAATATCAGCTCCATAATCAGCATTCTCTCAGTAATATCAGCTGTATAATCAGTACACTGTCAGTAATATCAGCTCTATAATCAGCACATTTTCAGTAATATCAGCTCTATAATCAGCACACTCTCAGTAATATCAGCATGATAATCAGTAAAGTGTCAGTAATATCAGCGCAATAATCAGCATACTCTCAGTAATATTAGGTCGATAATCAGCACACTGTTGGTAAAATCAGCTTCATAATCAGTACACTGTCAGTAATATCAGCTCAATAATCAGCACATCAGTAATATCTGCTCTATAATCAGCACATTGTCAGCAACATCTGCTCTATATTTAGCACATTCTCAGTAATATCAGTTCTATAATCAGCACACTCTCAGTAATATCAGCTCTATTTTTGGCACATTCTGAGTAATATCAGTTCTATAATCAGCACATTCTCAGTAAAATCAGCTCAATAATCAGCACACTGCCGGCAATATCAGCTCTATAATCAGCACAATGACGGTAATATCAGCTCTATAATCAGCACACTCTCAGTAATAACAGCTCTATAATCAGCACACTGTCTGTAATATCAGCTCTGTAATCAGCAAATTCTCAGTAATATCAGCATTATAATCAGTACAGTGTCAGTAATATCAGCTGGAAAATGAGCACACTCTCAGTAATATCAGCTCGATAATCAGCACACTATTGGCAATATCAGCTCTATAATAAGTACACTGTCAGTAATATCAGCTCTATATTCAGCACACTCTTAGTAATATCTGTTGTACAATCAGTACGCTTTTAGTAATGTCAGGTCTGTAATCAGCACACTCTCAGTAATATCAGCTCTATAATTAGCACACTGTCAGTAATATCAACTCTATAATCAGCACAGTCAGTAATATCAGCTGTATAATCAGCACACTCTCTCAAATATCAGCTCTATAATCAGCGCACTGTTGGTAATATCAGCTGTATAATCAGCACACTCTTGGTAATATAGCTCTATAATCAGCACACTCTCAGTAATATCAGCACGATAATCAGCACTGTCAGTAATATCAGCTCTATAATCAGCACACTCTCAGTAATATCAGCTCTATAATCAGTAACGTGTCAGTAATATCAGCGCTATAATCAGCATACTCTCAGTAATATCAGCTCTACAATCAGCACACTATCAGTAATATCAGCTCGATAATCAGCACGTCAGTAATATCTGCTCTATAATCAGCACATTGTCGGCAACAGCTGCTCTATATTCAGCACATTCACAGTAAAATCAGCTCAATAATTAACACACTGCCGGCAATTTCAGCTCTATAAACAGCACACTGTCTGTAATATCAGCTCTATAATCAGCAAATTCTCAGTAATATCAGCTCTATAATCAGTACAGTGTCAGTAATATCAGCTGTATAATCAGCACATTCTCAGTTATATCAGCTCGATAATCAGTACTCTGTCAGCAATATCAGCTCTATAATCAGCACTCAGTAATATCAGCTCTATAATCAGCACACTGCCAGTAATATCAACTCTATAATCAGCAAATCAGTAATATCAGCTGTATAATCAGCACACTCTCAGTAATATCAGCTCAAAAATCAGCACTCTCTCAGTAATATCAGTTCTATAATCAGCACACTCTCAGTAATATCAGCTCTATAATCAGTATACTGTCAGAAATATCAGCTCTAAAATCAGCAGTCTCTCTGAAATATCAGCTCTATAAACAGCACACTGTTGGTAATATCAGCTCTATAATCAGCACACTCTCAGTAATATCAGCTCTATAATCAGCTCTACTGTTGGTAATATAGCTCTATAATCAGCACACTCTCAGTAATATCAGCACGATAATCAGCACTCTCAGTAATATCAGCTCTATAATCAGCACACTCTCAGTAATATCAGCTCTATAATCAGCACACTCTCAGTAATATCAGCTCTATAATCAGTGAAGTGTCAGTAATATCAGCGCTATAATCAGCACATTCTCAGTAAAATCAGCTCAATAATCAGCACACTGCCGGCAATATCAGCTCTATAATCAGTACAATGACGGTAATATCAACTCTATAATCAGCACACTCTCAGTAATAACAGCTCTATAATCAGTATCAGCTCTATAATCAGCAAACTCTCAGTAATATCAGCCCTATAATCAGTGCAGTGTCAGTAATATCAGCTGTATAATCAGCACACTCTCAGTAATATCAGCTCGATAATCAGCACACTATTGGCAATATCAGCTCAATAATCAGTGCACTGTCAGTAATATCAGCTCTATATTCAGCACACTCTTAATAATATCTGCTGTATAATCAGCACACTGTCAGCAATATCAGCTCTATAATCAGCACTCAGTAATATCAGCTCAAAAATCAGCACACTCTCAGTAATATCAGCTCTATAATCAGCACAGTCATCAATATCAGCTGTATAATCAGCACACTCTCACTAATATCAGCTCTATAATCAGCACACTGTCAGTAATATCAACTCTATAATCAGCACAGTCAGTAATATCAGCTGTATAATCAGCACACTCTCAGTAATATCAGTCTATAATCAGCACACTCTTGGTAATATCAGCTCTATAATCAGCACACTCTCAGTAATATCAGTCTATAATCAGCACACTCAGCAGTATCAGCTCTATAATCAGCACACTCTCAGTAATATTAGCTCTATAATCAGCACACTCTCAGTCATATCAGTTCCATAATCAGCACACTGATGGTAATATCAGCTCTATGATCAGTACACTCTCAATAATATCAGCTATATAGTCAGCACACTCTCAGCAATATCATCTCTATAATCAGCACACTGATGGTAATATCAGCTCAAAATCAGTACACTGACTAATATCACATCTATAATCAGCACACTGTCGGTGATATCAGCTCTACAATCAGCACATTCTCAATAAGATCAGCTGAATAAATAGCACACTAACAGTAATATCAGGTCGAAATTTAGCACATTATCTGTAATATCAGTTCTATCATCAGCACACTGTCAGTAATATCAGCTCTATAATCAGAACACTCTCAGTAATATCAGCTCTATATTTAGGATATTCTCAGTAATATGAGCTCAAAATCAACACACTTTCATTAATATCAGCTCTATAATCAGCACACTCTCGGTAATATCAGCTCTATAATCAGCACAATGTCAGTAATATCAGCTCTATAAACAGCACACTGTCAGTAATATCAGCTCTATCGTCAGCACACTCTCAGTAATATCATCTCTATAATCAGCAAACTCAGTAATATTACCTCAAAATCAGCACACTCTCAGTAATATCTGCTCTATAATCAGCACACTCTCGGTAATCTCAGCTCTAGAATCATCACACTGCCAGTAATGTCAGCTCTATAATCAGCATACTCGGTAATATCGGCTCTATAATCAGCACAATGTTATTAATATCAGCTCTATAAACAGTACACTGTCAGTAATATCATCTCAATAATCAGCAAACTCAGTAATATTAGCTCTATAATCAGCACACTCTCCGTAATATCAACTCTATAATCAGTAGACTGTCAGTAATATCACCTTTATAAGCAGCACACTCTCAGTAATATCAGCTCTATAATCAGTAGACTGTCAGTAATATCATCTTTATAAGCAGCACACTGTCAGTAATATCAGCTCTATAATCAGTACACTGCCAGTATTATGATCTCAATATTCAGCTCACACTCACTAATACCAGCTCTATAATCAGTACACTGCCAGTAATATCAGCTCGAAATCAGCACATACTCAGTAATTACAGCTCTATAATCAGCACACTCTCAATAAAATCAGCTCGAAATCAGCACACTGTCAGTAATATTGCTCTATAATCGGCACACGCTCAGTAATATCAGCTCAACAATCAGCACACTCTCCGTAATATCAGCTCTATAATCAGTACACTGCCAGTAATATGAGCTCAATAATCAGCACACACTCATTAATATTGCTCTATAATCGGCACAATCTCAGTAGTATCAGCTCTATAATCAGCACATTGCCAGTAATGTCAGCTCTATAATCAGCACATGCTCAGTAATATCAGCTTTATAATCAGCACACTGTCATTAATATCAGCTCTATAATCAGTACCCTCAGTAATATCAGCTTTATAATCAGCGCACTCTCAGTAATATCAGCTCTATATTCAGTACCCTCAGTAATATCAGCTCTATAATCAGCACACTCTCAGGAATATCATCTCTATAATCAGCACACTGTCATTAATATCAGCTCTATAATCAGTACACTGTCAGTACTATCAGCTCTATAATCAGTACACTCAGTAATATCAGCTCTATAATCAGCACACGCTCAGTAATATCAGCTCTATATTCAGTACCCTCAGTAATATCAGCTGTATAATCAGCAAATTCTCAGGAATATCAGCTTTATAATCAGCACACTCAGTAATATCAGCTCTATAATCAGCACCCTGTCTGTATTATCAGCTCTATAATCAGCACAGTCTCAGTAATATCAACTCTATAATTAGCATACTGGCAGTAATATCAGCTCTATAATCAGCACATTTTCAGTAATATTAGCTCGATAATCAGCACACTCTCAGTAATATCAGCTCAAAAATCATCACATTCTCAGTAATATCAGCTCTATGATCAGCACACTGTTATTAATAACAGCTCTATAATCTGCACTGTCAGTAATATCAGCTCTATAATCAGCACAATCTCAGTAATAGCAGCTGTATAATCAGTACACTGTCAGTAATATCAGCTCCATAATCAGCACACTCTCAGCAATATCAGCTCTGTATTCAGCACACTGTTGGTAATATCAGCTCTATAATCAGCATTCTCTCAGTAATATCACCTCTATAATCAGCACACTGTCAGTAATATCAGCTCTATAATCAGCAAACCCTCAGTAATATCAGCGCTATAATCAGCACACTGTCAATAATAGCAGCTCTATAATCAGCACACTGTCAGTAATATCAGCTCTATAGTCATCACACTGTCTGTAATATCGGCGCTATAATCAGCGCAATCTCAGTAATATCAGCTCTATAATCAGCACACTCTCAGTTATATCAGCTCTATAATCAGCACACATATGGTCAGTAATATCAGCTCTATAATTAGCACACCCCCAGCAATATCAGCTCTATAATCAGCTGGGCTGTCATATGAGGAGAGACTGGATCAATTGGGCTTTTATTCACTGGAATTTAGAAGGATGAGCGGGGTTCTCATAGAAACGTATATGATTCTGACAGGACTGGACAGGTTAGATGCGGGAAGAATGTTCCCGATGTTGGGGAAGTCCAGAACCAGGGAACATAGTCTTAGGATAAGGGGTAGGCCATTTAGGACTGAGATGAGGAGTAACTTCTTCACTCAGAGAGTTGTTAACCTGTGGAATTCCCTACTGCAGAGAGTTGTTGAGGCCAGTTCATTGGACATATTCAAGAGGAAGTTAGATATGGCCCTTACGGCTAAAGGGATCAAGGGGTATGGAGAGAAAGCAGGAAAGAGGTACTGAAGGAATGATCAGCCATGATCTTATTGAATGGCGGTGCAGGCTCGAAGGGCCGAATGTCCTCCACCTGCACCTATTTTCTATGCTTCTATGCTTCTATGTTTCACACTGTCAGTAATATCAGCTCTATAATCAGCACAAATATGGTCAGTAATATCAGCTCTATAATCAGCACACTCTCAATAATATCAGCTCTATAATCAGCACACTCAGTAATATCAGCTCTATAATCAGCACAAATATGGTCAGTAATATCAGTTCAATAATCAACACACCCTCAGTCATATCAGCTCTTTAATCAGCACACTCTCAATAAAATCAGCTCTTTCATTAGCACAAATATGGTCAGTAATATCAGTTCTATAATCAGCACACCCTCAGTAATATCAGCTCTATAATCAGCACACTGTCAATATATCAGCTCTATAATCAGCACACCCTCAGTAATATTAGCTCTATAATCAGCACATTCTCAATAATATTAGCTCTATAATGAGCACACTGTCAGTAATATCAGCTCTATAATCAGCACACACTCAGTAATATCAGCACTATAATCGGTACAAATACTGTCAGTAATATCAGCTCTATAATCAGCATACTCTTTGTAATGTCAGCTCTATAATTAGCACAAATACTGTCAATAATACCATCTTTATATTCAGCACAGATAAAAATAAAATAAAAAGATAAACAAAAAAAAATCAGATTTTCTGGTCACTATCACATTGCTATTTGTGAGCTCTTGCTTGTGTGCAAATTAGCTGCCGCGCTTCCTGCATTACAACAGTGACTACACTCCAAAAGTAGTTAATTGGATGTAAAGCATTTTGAGACGTCCGGTGGTCGTGAAAGGCGCTATAAAGATCCAAACATTTCTTTCTTTTATAGAATCTTGTTCAGTTTAATAAGCCAGTTGTATTACACAGCTTCCATCAATGGGAAACCGTTTTGGCTGCACATAAATGCAAATTCGATCGTGAAATTGCCTGAACTGAATTTTGACAACCAATGGAGGACCATCAGGACAAGGTAGTTTCATACTGTGTTGGCTTTGTACAAGCAGCAATGTAACTACATCCAAATAAAATGATGCAAAATGCACCATTAACAAGCACCATTCTGTGGCAGCTGCTTCGTCACCAGCGTGAAATACTATCATGGGTTTCAGTAGAGTCCCAAATGTTAACTGAATCCCTTCACAGCTCACTCATTGGCAGTTAACATCAACCTCCTTCTGCGCCCTGAGATGTATAAGCCCTTGGTTGCAGGTATTCTGCTGAGCCTGTGAGTAGTTAATCAGCATTTCATTACAAAAACAGTCAAGGGCTTAGGTACAAATGTGTTCCTTCATTTCTCAATACATTAATATCACAATGAGTCTTATTTCTACTTACTAGTCATGTCTGATGTGTGGATTGACACAATTACAATTTAAAAATGGGAAAATATGTGCTGAGGATTGTATTAGAATTACAAGGTATCTTGCTGTGTAATAACAGGCAGGTCTCTGTCCATATGAAGGAAAGAAAATTGTGTGTTGTAATCACTATAATGTTGTCATCATCATCATCATAGGCAGTCGTTCAAAATCGAGGAAGACTTGCTTCCACTCTAAACGTCAGTTGTCAGGTGACTGTACAGTCCAATACGGGAATTACAATCTCTGTCACAGGTGGGACAGACAGTCATTGAAAGAAAGGGTGGGTGGGGAGTCTGGTTTGCCGCACGCTCCTTCCGCTGCATGCGCTTGTTTTCTGCATGCTCTCGGTGACGAGACTCAAGGAGCTCAGCGCCCTCCCGGATGCTCTTCCTCCCCTTAGGGCAGTCTTTGTCCAGGGATTCCCAGGTGTCGGTTGTGATGTTGCACTTTAACAAGGAGGCTTTGAAGGTGTCCTTGAAACCTTTCCTCTGCCCACCTGGAGATTGCCTGCTATGTAGGAGTTCCGAGTAGAGCTCTTACTTTGGGAGTCTTGTGTTGGCATGCAGAAAATGTGCCTCCTGTATGGTTCAGAGAAGTGTACCATATAAAGTAGACACCTCAAATCGCTGGAGAAATACCACCAACGATACCTCTGCAAGATCCTGCAAATCACCTGGAAGGATAGACGCACCAACGTCAGTGTTCTCGATCAGGATAACATCCCCAGCATTGAAGCACTGACCACACATTAATGATGTATATGAGCATTTCCGGATTTTCTTTTCAATATTTCATATCAATTTGAACTTGTAATTTGGAGACATTCCCTTATTAATCACTATATCTGGCAATATATTATTAGACAACGAGTTTGAGGTATCCAGAGCACGGAAGATGGAAATCTGATGACAGAGGCTCAACTGGTGCTCCATAAATGTCGGTTTTAAACCACAATAAAGTTATTCATTTTATTTCAACCTCGGATTGCAAAGAAGTCTAAAATGAATTCAAGATAGAGAGGTAAAATTTACGCAGGGGTTGTCCCAACATCCTACTGCAAATTCAGTTGAAGATTAGCAACTCGTAATTATCGTAAACGGTAATTTCTGCCATTTCTCCATGGTTATTCCGCTCTTACTCTGAAGTCACGGTGGGAAATTTTACTCCAGGAGCTTTACTCATACACTGCCTTTTCTTTTGTTAAAATTATTTTCAGGGAATTCACCCCCTAATTTTAAGGTTTTAACTTCTGGATACAAAAAACTACAACAACTTGTATTTATATAGCCCCTTTAACGTAATGAAACATCCCAAGGTGCTCCGCAGGAGTATTATGAGATAAAAATTTTGACTCCGAGCCACACAAGTAGAAATTAGTGCAGGTGACCAAAGAGGTATGTTTTAAGGAGTGTTTTGAAAGAGGAAAGAGGTGGAGCGGTTTAGGCAGGGAGTTCCAGAGCTTGGGGCCTAAGCAACAGAAGGCACGGCCACCAATGGTTGAGCGATTATGATTAGGGATGCTCAAGAGAGCAGAATTAGAGGAGCATAGACATCCCAGAGGCTGTGGCGCTGGAGGACATAACAGAAATGGGAAGGGGCGAGGCCATGGATGGATTTGAAAATAAGGATGAGAATTTTGAAATCGAGGCGATACCTGAACATGAATTAGACTGTTTAAGATATCTCACTTGGATTTATAAACATGGCACCAGTTGATATTTATTACAGATAGCATTCAATTAATATTTTGAAGTTCTAATAAAAGTAAAAGCAATGATTTCACTCCATTTATGATTGCAGGCTGAAAATATTCTGATTATGAAAAGCATGTGGTTGAGAAACATTCTCTTACCTGAACAAATTATCAGCGATAATTAATTATGTGGCTATATATGATAGCATATTGTTATTGAAATTTGATCACACTTAATCAAACATATTTATTTTTGACATCAATACTGCAAATCAGTATCAATATTTTATCACAGAAATAATGATTGACCATGGTAATAGAAATATAGAAACATAGAAAATAGGTGCAGGAGTAGGCCATTTGGCACTTCGAGCCTGCCCCACCATTCAATAAAATCATGACTGATCATAACCTCAGTACCCCTTTCCTGCTTTCTCTCCATACCCCTTGATTCCCTTTAGCCATGAGGGCCATATCTAACTCCCTCTTGAATATATCCAATGAACTGGCATCAACAACTCTCTGCGGTAGAGAATTCCACATGTTAACAACTCTCTCTAAATGAAGAAGTTCCTCCTCATCTCGGTCCTAAATGGCTTACCCGGTATCCTTAGACTGTGTCCCCTGGTTCTGGACTTCCCCAACATCGGGAACATTCTTCCTGCATCTAACCTGCCCAGTCCCGTCAGTACATTATATGTTTCTATGAGATCCCCTCTCATTCTTCTAAACTCCAGTGAATACAGGCCCAGATGATCCAGTCTCTCCTCATAGGTCAGTCCTGCCATTCCAGGGATCAGTCTGGTGAACCTTCGCTGCACTCCCTTAATAGCAAGAACATCCTTCCTCAGATTAGGAGACCAAAACTGAACACAATATTCCAGGTGAGGCCTCACCAAGGCCCTGTACAACTGCAGTAAGACCTCCCTGCTCGTATATTCCAATCCCCCAGCTATGAAGGTCAACATGCCATGTGCCTTCTTCACCGCCTGCTATACCTGCATGCCAACTTTCAATGACTGGTGTACCATGACACCCGGGTCTCGTTGCACCTCCCCTTTTCCTAATCTGCCGTCATTCAGATAATATTCTGCCCTCATGTTTTTGCCTTCAAAGTGGATAACCTCACATTTATCCACATTATACTGCATCTGCCATGCATTTGCCCACTCACCTAACCTGTCCATGTCACCCTGCAACTTCTTCGCACCCACCTCGCAGCTCACACCGCCACCCAGCTTAGTGTCATCTGCAAACTTGGAGATATTACACTCAATTCCTTCATCTAGATCATTGTTGTATATTGTAAATAGCTGGGGCCCCATCACTGAGCCCTGCGGCACCCCACTAGTCACTGCCTGCCGTTCTGAAAAGGACCCGTTTATCCTGACTCTCTGCTTCCTGTCTGCCAACCAATTCTCTATCCACGTCAATACATTACCCCCAATACCATGTGCTTTAATTTTGCACACAATTTCTTGTGTGGGACCTTGTCAAAAGCCTTTTGAAAGTCCAAATACACCACATCCACTGGTTCTCAGATGTCCACTCTACTAGTTACATCCTCGAAAAATTCGAGAAGATTTGTCAAGCATGAATTCCATTTCATAAATCCATGCTGACTTGGACCGATCCTGTCACTGCTTTCCAAATACGCTGCTATTTCATCTTTAATAATTGATTCCAACATTTTCTCCACCACATATGTAAGGCTAACCAGTCTATAATTACCCGCTTTCTCTCTCCCTTCCTTTTTAAAAAGTGCTTTTACATTAGCTACCCTCCAGTCCATAGGAATGGATCCAGAGTCGATAGACTGCTAGAAAATGATCACCAATGCATCCACTATTTCTAAGGCCATTTCCTTAAGTACTCTGGGATGCTATCAGGTCCCGGGGATTTATTGGCCTTCAATCCCATCAATTTGCCAAACACAATTTCCTGACCAATAAGGATTTCCTTCAGTTCCTCTTTCTCACTAGACCCTCTGTCCCCTAGTATTTTCGGAAGGTTATTTGCGTCTTCCTTCTTGAAGATAGAACCAAAGTATTTGTTCAATTGGTCTGCCATTTCTTTGTTCCCCATTATAAAGTCACCTGATTCTGACTGCAAGGGACCTACGTTTGTCTTCACTAATCTTTTTCTCTTCACATATCTATAGAAGCTTTTGCATTCAGTTTTTATGTTCCCAGCAAGCTTCCTCTCATACTCTATTTCCCCCCTTTGTCCTTCTCTGCTGAATTCTAAATTTCTCCCAGTCCTCAGGTTTGCTACTTTTTCTGGCCAATTTATATGCCTCTTCCTTGGATTTAACACTATCCTTAATTTCCCTTGTTAACCACGGTTGAGCCACCTTCCCTGTTTTATTTTTACTCCAGACCAGGATGTACAATTGTTGAAGTTCATCCATGTGATCTTTAAATGTTTGCCATTGCCTATCCACCGTCAACCCTTTAAATATCATTCGCCAGTCTATTCTCGCCAGGTCACGTCTCATACCATTGAAGTTACCTTTCCCTAAGTTCAAGACCCTAGTCTCTGAATTAATTGTGTCACTTTCCATCTTAATAAAGAATTCTACCATATGAGGGTCACTCTTTCCCAAGGGCCCTCGCACTACAAGATTACTAATTAGTCCTTTTTCATTACACATTACCCAATCTAGGATGGCCAGCCTTCTAGTTGGTTCCTCGACATATTGGTCTGGAAAACCATCCCTAATACACTCCAGGGAATCCTCCTCCACTGTATTGCTACCAGTTTGGTTAGCTTAATCTAGATGTAGATTAAAGTCGCCCATGATAACTGCTGTACCCTTATTGCATACATCCCTAATTTCTTGTTTGATGCTTTCCCCAACCTCACTACTACTGTTTGGTGGTCTGTACACAACTCCCACTAGCATTTTCTGCCGCAGCTTTACCCATACAGATTCCACATCATCCAAGCCAATGTCCTTCCTTACTATTGCGTTAATTTCCTCTTTAACCAGCAACGCTACCCCACCTCCTTTTTCTTTCTGTCTATCCTTCCTGAATGTTGAATACCCCTGGATGTTAAGTTCCCAGCCTTGGTCATCTTGGAGCCATGTCTCTGTTGTAGGAGGTAGGCACCTTTAGAATATACCAGAATACTAGGCATTAGGCACCTGCTAGATATATCAAAACTCACATAAGCTTAAAATGGACACACACATAAAATGGCTGCCCAGGCATGATGGGAAATCAGGTAGTCAAGCTGTGAACTGTTGAACGTTCAATGACCAAGCAATAACCCTGTGAGGCCCACTGTAGGAATGCCTGGGATGCGGGAAGACAGAGATAAGAAGGAAACCATCTCCTGTGAACAAGGTCATAAACCAATTAATTCCCCAGGAAGAAAGATAAGAGGGAAACCATCTCCTGTAAACAAGGTTATAAACCAATTATTTCTCCCAGATGAAAGAGCTAGGGAGAGAACCTATAAAGTCATCGATCAGCCCAAGCTGACAATAACCGAACATATGGTTCCCTGGATACTAGGGGAATTCTATTGGGTTAAAATAACCTATATGTAATCTATAATCGTTGTGATTGGCTTGTGTCCAGCCGTGATGGGCTGTGTAGCTGTAGTAAACTGTTTTGTAACTGTTGTGAAACATATAAAGGTGCATGTAACCCTTTGTTCGGAGGAGAGAAACCTGGATACGGTCCTGAGTTTTTCCTCCCCGCTGAGCGTAATAAAAGCTGCATCAGCATTGGAACCGACTCTGAGTGTTGAGTGATTCTTCTAAGAAAACACTAACGCTAACAATGGCGTAGTCGGCCAGATTTCCCGGAGTCGCTGGACGCCCTTGGAAAAAACCCGGGTGAGTATAAAAAACAATTTTTAAGTATAAAGGGTGCGGAAGGTGGAAGCTGGTTGATCGACATGAGGAGACTGTCTAATATCTCAAACGCCTAGCCTGAGCCTGAATTAAGAGGACTTTTGTCCCACGTGACGGCCAGGAACCAAGTAGGCGTAGGGAACACACTTAGACCGTGGGATCGTGATACCGAGAGACATCTTCCGGACCCAGTAGTGTAATTTGAATTACCCCGGGGTAGAACCAAGCGGTGTACAGCGGCTAACGGAATCCAAACCTGTGAACAGGGTCGGACCAACGGGCTGAGCGGTGGTAGGTAGTCGTTAAGGATACGTAGAGCACTGCGGGAATTGCTTAAACGCGTTTTTAAGAATTGTATAAGTTTGTGTAACAGCAGAACTTGTGACCTGACAGTAGCCAAGAGACAGTTTACTACAAGTCGCGCTAGAAAGAAAGCGGACCTCTGAGAGTAGATTCCTAACGGTACTAGTCCTACCCAGGAATGGCCATGAAAACAAGTAAACTCGACTGGGGACCAGAAGGGTCGCTTACCCGCCACCTGGCGGAAAAACAAAAGAAGCTAATTGAAAAAATGATTAAAGCAGGGTGGAATCCTCAGGAATTAGTTAAGTGAGGAATTATTTAGATAAAACTACGAATTCCCTGAAAGGTCATGGATCCAAAAATAGAGCCGGCCAAAACAAGAAGAGAGACTGTTGTAAATGTCTGATCGTTGAGTGAGAAGTGTCTGTGTGATTTTTGACTGCAGAATGAATTTTTTTATGTTTTCATGTTCCGAAAGCCTGGTTGGAAGAGGAATGCAAGTGTCTGTTTATTTTAGAAACAGAGTGAAAGTCTTTTTTTAATCCTTTGTAATGTTGTCCTGTATGTGGGAAGTTTTAAGACATTTAAGTTAGAAACGCAGGTGTGGATTTATTCGGATGATAAGTTACGGAGCTAGGAAAATAAACAAATAAAGAATAGGTTTGTTGAGCAAAATATTTATTTGACATGCTCACTTACTTGCCGAAAGAAAACATGCAATGATTGATTGGGTTGAAAGACATAAATTTAGTCTCGGAATGAGATAAAGAATGCTTTAAAAAAAAGAGCTTCTAAAAAAAAAAGTTTTAAATAAAGATTGAAATTACAAAGTTTGAATTGGGATTTTGAGATATTCAGAGAAGGCACAGGAAATACTGAGGTGGATTTAAAAAAAAAAGAAAAAGATTAAATTAAATCTGATCAGGTCAAACTCCTGGGCAAGTGGCGAGCTATCTGCGAAGGTGTAAAAGGAACTTTTGGAAAATGTTAAAAAACAGCAAGCTTTAGTAACGACTTTGAAACTGGAGCATTTTGAGATAACGAAAGGCAGCACTCAAACTCTCAAAGCTGGACTACATTCCAGTTATGGAGAAAAAGAAAAAGATAAAGACGCCACTTTGAAAGTAAACAAATGATTTTAAATTAACAACTTTATGGAGTTACGAACCCTCCGTGTAAAATACAAAACCTAATTTGAAGAAAGGAAAAAAAGATGTAACGGACTAAATGGAAAAAGACATAACTTACTAAATACTAGTTGATGTTTGCTGTGAAAAAGATATTGGTTTAATTAGAAGGGAAAAAAAAAAATTGGAATAAGTAAAAAACACTCTACATGGATTCGAATTTTCAATTATGAAAAAGTTTCAATGCAGTTTGAAAAGATTTCCAAAATGGACAGTGTTTATCAAAAATGTCCCGAACAGTCTAAACAAGCAGGAGGGTTTTGAAGATAACGAGGAGAAAGAGAGAAATAAAAAAAAACAGAATTGAATTTCAGTAAACAAAATTGCTATTGTATGTGTGGTCTTGTTTTAAAACAATTAAAAAAAAAATTCTTTGGCAAGTACTTGAATTAGAAGTTAAGAAAACATTGGAGTTTACTCTAATGATTTATGCTGTTTTTAACGGATTCCTAATTTCGAAGCCAGTTTTGAAGCCACAAAGACTTTTTTTTCAGATGATTACGTGAAGTCACGTAATGACATCAGGTCTTCTTATAAACCTGGAAAGGAGTTAACCTTTCCATTGACAGCCGTTTTATACTGAACATTATTAATTTGGATTTCTTAATAGGGAAAAAAAAAGACTCACCTCACAGAGGAAACAAAAATAAAAACAGAACTTGCTTATGTAATAATACTTGCCTGATACAATAAAGAAATAGATACTCAATAAAACAAATTGAAGAGTTAAAAGCTAAGATAAACAGGCTGGAAGAGATAACGGGACTAGACGGATAGTGCAGTGCGCAGCCATAGCACCATCACCTCTGGCAATAGAGCCAATGTACCCCACGGTGGGTAGGTGTAGTCCACAAACCCAACCTAACGGTAAAGCACACAGCGATGTTTGGAGGAATAGCTTTGGCCTTGGTCATAGGAGTTTGGGTAATATTTAAGTGGGTAAAGACACGGGCGCACGCCCCACAGATTCAGCTCGAAATGGTTCGATTATAACCTTGTGCTTCTGATTTTGCAGGGTGACAGGGACACTCGTAGAGCAAAAAACTTAACCCCTGGTGACGACCAGGCCATCTGTTTAAAATTACAGATAATACTTACCGGAATGGGAATACGAACGGCGCTACTCGTAATATGGATAGCCCTGCGACATGCACGTACCCTGGGCAACACCGACGGACAGCAGAGCACGCTGGAAATAAACAACTATATGAACTATGGAGTCTTGTTTAATTTAACGGACGGAATGTGCATCCCAGCAGCCAAGAAGTGGAGCAAGGACAGGACTTATTTTAATGCATGATTACAAGTGAATCCTAATAAGAATCCTAATAAGAATAAGAGTATGTGTACAGTGCTCCACGGGTATAAGGAGCAGATGCATTAAACGGAGGGATGTCAAAGGGCCTGATGAATGTACTTTCGGCATAATTTGCGCGCCTCCGGGACAATCCCAGCAATCAGTCATCCGCAAGAAGGGAATGGGGCTGTGTGGGTATTACGAGGAGGCGGGGGCGGCTGCAATATCATTGTATGTATCTTTCTCACCCCCTCCGACACCGCGCCCCATAAGAATCACTACATTGCCCGAAGAACTGCCTTGCCCCATAACTACGAAGGGACCAGAGAATGGGATTGTAATGTACAACGAGGGGGAACTGTTGTATGATAATGTTAAACATGAAATTGTGCCTGTTCTGATCAATATTTCAGGCATCCAGATGCCGGAATACTGTACAGAACAGTCAAGGAAGATGTACAATGTATTAAGTAAAGTTGTAATGCAGCAGGCTGCCGATGCAATGGGTGCCAGTAGGTTCCGGGGACAGGGGTTAGCCCCCAGGATGAAGAGGGAAATAGTTAATGATGTTGCTACCGTTTTCAATACAGGGACCTCCGTAGTGAAATCGATAGACATACAAGGATTAAATGAGAGGGTGGAACAGCTTAGAGGGGTGATGAAGGGGTTATTGGAGAGGGTGGAGCAAAACCAGGAAGACCAAGCCAACCTAGGAAAGGAGGGTGCCAAAATCCAGCTGGATGGCATCTCAGTCCTGGAAGCTCACGCCAGAACCATCAATCACCTCATTGATAGAGAACAGGAAGATACAGGGAAAGCAAAGACAGGGGCAACCCTGTCACGCTTATGGTCTGTGGATGGTGGGACAGATCCGCCACAATCTCGACCAGATCCAACGCGGGGAAGTACCCGATTGGATAGACAGTTCACATTTAGCTCAGTTGGCTAACCAAAGGGGGACACTGGATAATTGTACTCTGAAGGGACTGACCAGAGTATACCCAGCAATTCCAGATTGCCAGATGGGTAGGACTACCAGGATAGGGACAGTCCTGATGATCCCTATTGCCACGTTCAGGGCCGTTCCCCCTATACCAACGAGAGAATATCGGAATAATACGGGAAAATGTCTCCATACGCTACTACCTGACCACCACCTCTGCCGTTCGTCGAAACAACATACTTACCGGGATTTCCCTAGCAGATTGCAAGCAAAAGGGGGAAATCACAGTATGCCCTCACCCGGTGGGCAGAGGGGAGCGAGACGAGTGCGGGTTTAACCGAACCGACGGGTGTGTACTAGAAATAGTGCCCGCACACATGCACTTCGCGAGGGCAGGCTACGGAGGGAAGGGAAGATACTGCGTCTCTACTACTGAGCGTTCATTCCAGTATAATGACCTGCAGTGCCCTATACCACAGCCAAACTTTTGCTTTACACCACTACGACCTGTCGCGATCGGGCAAGCGCATATCACCCAGGTTAGGCGCCGGAAGTCCGAAGTTATTGAGGTAACCAATCAGCTCCATGATCATTTACAGGCTTATGATGAACCAGATCAGGTCCCTATCCCACATCGAACCGAAGTATTACGAGAGTTGAGGCTCAGAGTGGGTCAATCCGTAAAGCTCTACCACCAACTACAAACTAAAATCAAAGTACTGGAAGAAGATACCGAGGTAGACTTACAAAGTCAGAGTTGGTGGAGAAAGGTCTGGGACTGGGGAATAAATGTGAACATCCACTCATGGATTCGAATAATTTCACATATACTGGTCGGGATACAATTGATCTTAGCAATAACATGGGGCGTAATGGCCTGCCAGGCATGCAGACACCACGCACAACGAAGACGGACAAATCACCGTTCCCCGGATACTAAACAAGCCTGTTTTATAAGGGGGCAGGAGGATTTGGCCTTTGTCAATTCGATTTAAGCAACCGGGACTCCTGAAACCGCGTGACTGGCCAGCACGTTGAGGCAGGGAGTACCGGGCCGTGCACAAAATCTAATAAAGGTCGAATGGTCGGTTAAAAGGGGACTAGGACTAGTCCCTTTACCGAAAGGGGGAGTTGTTGTAGGAGGTAGGCACCTTTAGAATATACCAGAATACTAGGCATTAGGCACCTGCTAGATATATCAAAACTCACATAAGCTTAAAATGGACACACACATAAAATGGCTGCCCAGGCATGATGGGAAATCAGGTAGTCAAGCTGTGAACTGTTGAACGTTCAATGACCAAGCAATAACCCTGTGAGGCCCACTGTAGGAATGCCTGGGATGCGGGAAGACAGAGATAAGAAGGAAACCATCTCCTGTGAACAAGGTCATAAACCAATTAATTCCCCAGGAAGAAAGATAAGAGGGAAACCATCTCCTGTAAACAAGGTTATAAACCAATTATTTCTCCCAGATGAAAGAACTAGGGAGAGAACCTATAAAGTCATCGATCAGCCCAAGCTGACAATAACCGAACATATGGTTCCCTGGATACTAGGGGAATTCTATTGGGTTAAAAGAACCTATATGTAATCTATAATCGTTGTGATTGGCTTGTGTCCAGCCGTGATGGGCTGTGTAGCTGTAGTAAACTGTTTTGTAACTGTTGTGAAACATATAAAGGTGCATGTAACCCTTTGTTCGGAGGAGAGAAACCTGGATACGGTCCTGAGTTTTTCCTCCCCGCTGAGCGTAATAAAAGCTGCATCAGCATTGGAACCGACTCTGAGTGTTGAGTGATTCTTCTAAGAAAACACTAACGCTAACAGTCTCCATAATGCCAATTATATCATATTTGTTAATAGCTGCCTGCGCAGTTAATTCGTCCACCTTATTACGAATACTCCACGCATTGAGGCACAGAGCCTTCAGGCTTGTCTTTTTAACGCACTTTGCCCTTTAGGATTTTGCTATAATGTGGCTCTTTTTGATTTTGACTTGGGTTTCTCTGGCCTCCACTTTTACTTTTCTTCTTTCTATCTTTTACTTGGACAATCATTTAACACATTTGTATAATTTTAAAAATTCATGCTTAGGATATAGGCATCGCTAACAAGGCCAGAATTTACTGTCCGTCGCTTGTTGCCATTGAGAAGGTGTTGGTGAGCCACCTTATTGAACCGCTGCAGTCCATGTGGTGATGGTACTCCCGAAGTGCTGTTAAGGAGGGAGTTCCAGGATTTTGACCCAGTGACAACGAAGAAATGGAAATATATTTCCAAGTCAGGATGGTGTGTCTTGGAGGAGAATGTGCAGGTGATGATGTTCCCTTCCGCCTGCTGCCCTTGTCCTTCTAGCTGGTAGAGGTCGCAGGTTTGGGAGGTGCTGCCAAAGAAGCCTTGGCAAGTTGATGCAGTGCATCCTGTAGATTCCTTTGTCCATTGTTTCGATTGTGTTCCTAATACAAATGAGACTGCACACAGGGAGGTTAAAGTAACAGTGACCTCAGCCTTTATTAAGACACTCCAGAGTGAGGAACAGGCCTTAGGGGCCGGCTTATATGCAGTGCTCCCAAGGGATGCTGGGATCCCTTGGGACTTCAGGGAATGCACTCCCTGGTGGCGGAACATGGGAGTGCAAGCTTTACAGACACACAACAGTTTAAATGAAAGCTGAACGTTTATTTAAAATAAACAGTTTAGCGCCCACAACAAAGTTACGATAAAGGGATATCATACTAACGCAGTAAGTGTTCATTTGCCAATAGTTATTTCTAGGCTTATATCTTTGTGGATAAAACAGCTGGATCAATCCATAAATGTAAATAAAAGGCATTGTTCAATCGGTGTCATATTGTTTTTGCCATCATTTATTGAAAAAATGCAGAGATGGACAGCCAAAAACCATTGCAGTCGTGAGTTCTTATATGCTTCATTTCATTTAGAGCATTGTAAATTTTGTTCAATGAGACTCCTCCTCTCCAAATGATGTAGTCAATATAGTGCTGTTACTTGTGTGTGCAATTTCAGTTGTAGAGTTAACTGCAAATTGTTGATGTAGGCTGCTGGAGCACGCAATAGGCTACATGTGGCTGTGGATTGCCTCTTGGTGTGCTTGCACAGATCCTCCAGGGATTGTGCGCTGGCAGTAAGCAGCAGTATCAATTTCACAAAATATTTGGCCTTCTTAAAATTGTCTTTAACTGCATCCTCTTGTTATGCCACAAAACATGCAAAAAGGTACAGTGGTTACAGAATATCTGTTGTGCTTTCAAAATTAAAACCTTTTGCCAATACCAATAGATTACAAAAATTCATTAGAAATTTTATACTCTCAGCAACACCTAAAACAATTTATAGAAATCAATTTAGAACACTGTTCAAATATGAAATATAAATCAAGGATATTGGATTTTGAAAGTTTTCCTCCAGACTGCAGCTTTTCCCATTTTATTATTTCTTATTTTAAATCTGTCCCTTGCCCAAGACTATAAATAACAAGGTAAGATTTTATTTTCGGGCATGTGCCTAATTCACTGCGTCCATGAATTTTTATCGTTTATTTTAAAGAATTGAAAATGATGCGCTATTGGACTAGACACACACCCGAATCCCCGATATGCGCTCCTGAAGGATGAAATTCTGTTGAAGATTAGAATTCAATAATAATTCTTTGCATCAGATCAGATCACTTTGGAAATTCAAGCTGTGCTTGAGCAGAAACCACTATTATTATAGTTATTCATCTGGACAATAGAGAAGGAACTAAGGCTGGGAATGTCCTCATAGCTGCTCCTGGTGGAGATATGGCAGTGGAGTGGGAGAAGCTCCGAGAAATTCCCAGCCTCAAGAGCTTTCTGTTAGAACAAAAACAATGTAGAGATGATCATATCACTTGGAACAATTAAAGTCTGAATTGACACTCAGATTGTTCTGGTAATAACTAGCTACATTTATTTCCGGACTTTTTAGCATATTCCATCAAGGAATAACCAAAACAATACAAGAGGGACTTTGGAGTGTAATGGCTACAATGTGCTTACTCCCATCATGGGGCCATCTAGTGTTCAGTTAACAATATACAAGAACTCTACGTGTCATGTTCCCCAATCAGAAATGCAAGGTGAAGATAATCCTCCAAGGATGAGCCTAGTTTAAAGTTACAAAATATTCAGTAAAGAAATTCAGAGATTATATCTTACAAGAACCTGCTAAAAAATCCTCACGTTAAACCTGAACCTTTCTACAATAATGAGTGGCTTTGGGCTAAATGTTCTTTGACCACTTGGACTACCTCCGCATATGTTTTTCTTTAGGCTGGGTAGGAGCAATCAGATTCTGAATCAATGTATATGTTGCAGGTCCACAGATAGTCGGCATCTGTTGCAAGTCCATTTGCTTCAATGCAAAATTTAAGTCTTTCTACATACTCACCCCATTTGATACTCTCTGGTTTTTCAAACTAATGCCTGTATGATAAAAACCTTTCAGTGACAGGGTAGACTGCTACCTAAATAACAAAGATAGCAACAACAACTTGCATTTCTATAGCGCCTTTAACATAGTAAAACATCCCAAGGAGTCCAATATTCAATCTTTTAACAATGCACTGCCCTTTATTCTTGTTGTCACTGTTATGTCCGTATCAACACTTAGATTTGCTGTGGTAATAATTTGTTGATTTTATTTCCAGACGTTATGGAACATTCCATCAAAGAATAACCAAAACAGTACAAGAGAGACCTTGGAGGGTAATTACTACAGTGCTTTCTCCCATCAGGGGCCAATTTAGCTTTCAGTTAATATTATGAGAGTACCATACATATCACCTACAATAAATAATCTAAAAGTTAAAAATATTAATGAGAGATAGTAGACATTTTAGGAGGAATTAAAGATAAATCTAAAACAGTTGGAGAATAGTAGTAGAATTGAAAATGCAAATGAAGCTACTCCTTGAGTCTTGTAATTGTCCTGAAACTCAAGATTCCTAATGATAGAATCATTTGGGTTGATAAACAAGCAGAAAGTATATCCCTCCTTATTTAAGGAAGGATATAATTGCATTAGAGGCAGTTCAGAGAAGGTTCATTAGGTTGATTCCTGAGATGAAGGGGTTGTTTTATAAAGAAAGGTTGAGTAGGTTGGGCCTATACTCATTTAGAAGAGGAGTTTAGAAGAATGGGAGATGATCTTATTGAAATGTATAAGATTCTGAGGGGGCTTGACAGGGTAGATACAATGAGGATGTTTCCCCTCGAGGGGGAATCTAGAACCAGGGGACATTGTTTTAAAACAGAGATGAGGAGGAATTTCTTCTCTCAGAGGATCGTCAATCTTTGGAATTCTCTGCTCCAGAGAGCTGTGGAGGCTGGGTCATTGAATATATTTAAGGTGGAGATAAGACAGATATTTGAACTACAAGCGAGTCAAGGGGTAAGTGGGCAGGAAAGTGGATTTGGGCCAAGAACAGATCACCCATGATCCTATCAAATGGCGGAGCAGGCTCGAGGGGCCAGGTGGCCTACTCCTGCTCCTATTTCTTATGTTCTTATGTTCTTAAAACAAAGCAATTAAGCAAGAACAATGTGGCACTCCAACTCTGGATGAGATTATCACAGAGGCAAACAGATGATGAGGGTAATTTGTAATCTGGCCATACATCAGGTGGGCGGTGGACAGTGGGCAGAGCAAGCGCACTGTCCGGCCGATGTCACCGGCGTGAACAATTCTGGTGATCGAACCTCATTGAAATAAAATCTGAGAGCTGCCTGTCATTCCACATCTATACACACACCATTACCATGCAAGTGAGATTTTCTGTTTTTGAATCTTCTTATTCTCTGTTTGTCAAAGCTAAAGCAATTAAATTACATTTCAAATATAGAGCAGATTTTTGCTATGAACTATCATGTTCACTGTACATCACTTGTGAAAAAAATCATTTCACTTGTGTCAGAATTCCACACATTACACACCACCTACAGCAAAATAATAGATTAGTTAGCCAGACAGGCAGATAATTCAATTGGGGAGTGATGAGAAATACTTCAGATTAAAAACTAATAGCAGCATGACTCACTCTGTGAGACCACAGGTTTGGGGAATTGGAATCACACTCTAAATATAGAATATGTTGGCTTAATGGAATTGAAGGAAATATTAGCAGCTACCAGAAGACATGTTAAGGGTTTTTCCAACTGCAGTGAACAATTTATTAATATTAATACCTTCTGTATCCATTTATAGGGAACACATATCTTCCAGATGATTGCTGCTGGAACATTGTGCAGTTAGGAGATTCTGGCACAATTTGACCTATATCAGCAGCTTAAACTGACCATTAGCTCAGTCTCTCTCTTACAGATCCTTGTTGACAGGTCACCTAAGTGGATAAATAACTGTATATACAAGGGTGAGTTCAAGAGATGAAAGGTGAAGTAGAGGTCCAAATGAACTGATTTTTCATGGATTGTAAGCATTCACGCAAACTAAATATTCCTGTTATGAGAAGGGGTTCTTCTTCTATAGCTCCCGAAGGAAACACCTTAACAAAAGCGTATAAATAGTGAGCCCTCTTCTCAGCCTACATATATACACAGACCATTTGCATTTTGGGTCTTTGTGCCTTCTGTTATGTTATTTAAATAAACAGATTCTTTGAAGAGAGGTATACTCCTCAACATGGCTTCCGCTGCTGCATGCTGGGAAATTGGCTATATTTCTCTGGTCCTGCCTGTAGGATATTAGAAAGACGCAGGTCAAGCTGTTGATTGCTAACAGATATGTCAACTGAAGGAAAAAATGACCCTAGTGCTGGAATCATCATCATAGGCAGTCCCTTGGAATCGAGGAAGACTTGCTTCCACTCTTAACATGAGTTCTTAGGTGGCTGTACAGTCCAATACGAGAACCACAGTCTCTGTCACAGGTGGGACAAAGAGTCGTTGAGGGAAGGGGTGGGTGGGACTGGTTTGCCGCACGCTCTTTCTGCTGCCTGTGCTTGATTTCTGCATGGTCTCGGTGATGAGACTCGAGGAGCTCAGTGCCCTCCAAGATGCACTTCCTCCACTTAGGGCGGTCTTTGGCCAGAGACACCCAGGTGTCAGTGGGGATGTCGCGCTTTATCAGAGAGGCTTTGAGGGTGTCCTTGTAATGTTTCTGCTGCCTACCTTTGGCTCGTTTGCCGTGAAGGAGTTCCAAGTAGAGCGCTTGCTTTGGGAGTCTTGTGTCTGGCATGCGATCATGTGGTCAGTGCTTCAATGCTGGGGATGTTGGCCTGGATTAGGATGCTAACGTTGGTGCGTCTGTCCTCCCAGGGATTTGTAGGGTCTTGCAGAGTCATCGTTGGTGGTATTTCTCCAGAGACTTGAGGTGTCTGCTGTGCATGGTCCTTGTTTCTGAGCCATGTAGGACGGCTGGTATTACTACAGCCCTGTAGACCATGAGATTGGTGACAGTTTTGAGGGCCTGGTCTTCAAACACTCTTTTCCTCAGACGGCCGAAGGCTGCACTGGTGCACTGGAAGCGGTGTTGGATCTCGTCGTCAATGCCTGCTCTTGTTGATAGGAGGCTCCCGTGAAAAGGGAAGTGGTCCACGTTGTCCAAGGCCGTGCCATGGATCTTGATAACTGGGGGGCAGTGCTGTGCGGCGAGGATAGGCTGGTGGAGGACCTTAGTCATACTGATGTTTAGCGTAAGGCCCATGCTTTTGTACACCTCAGTAAATATGTCCTGGAGTTCAGCCTCTGTGTGTGCGCAGACACAGGTGTCGTCCACGTACTGTAGCTCGACTACAGAGGTTGGGGTGGTCTTGGATCTGGCCTGGTGACGGCGAAGTTTGAACAGGTTCCCACTGGTTCTGTAGTTTAGTTCTACTCCAGCGGGGAGCTTGTCAACTGTGAGGTGGAGCATGGCAGCAAGGAAGATTGCCCTATATAGCTAAGAGAGCCCTATACAGTCAGCGCCTCACAGCTAACCTTGCATGCCTTGATGACCCTGAGACGCAGAATGCCAACAGCGCTTGGTCTGTCCTCCAGGCCTCCATTACCAGTGTATGCAAAGAGACACTCGGTCACTCAATCAGGAAACACCAGGACTGGTTTGATGAGAATGCAGGAGATTCAAGAGCTAACACATCGCAAGCGCAGGGTATTTCTGAGCCTTAAACAACAACTCAACTCGGGAGCAGCAAAGCAGCATTACAGATGGCTCAAGGTTGAGGTCCAACAAAAAACCCAGGACCTAAAGAACAGGTGGTGGATGGAGAAAGCACAGGAGATACAGCAGCTGGCCGACAACCATGATATGCGAGGATTCTTCATCGCAGTCAAGGCCACCTTCGCTCCAAACACCCAAGGCTCCACCCCGCTGCTGGCCAAGAATGGGGAAACATTCATCAAAGACACCGAGGCAGTCAGGGCCCGCTGGAAGGAGCACTTAGAAGATCTCCTCAATCAAGACTCTGCCTTTGACTCGAGTGTTCTTGACTCCATTCCACAGCATGCTACCCACCACCACCTCACTGCATGAGGTAGAAAAAAACCATAAGACAGCTCAAAAACAACAAGGCTATGGGAGCGGATGGAATCCCTGCTGAGGCACTGAAGTATGATGGAGAGGCACTGCTGGCGTGAATACATGACCTCATCTCTCTCATCTGGAGGGAGGAGAGCATGCCGGGAGATCTGAGAGATGCAGTGATTATGACCATCTTTAAAAAAGGGGACAAGTCCAACTGCGGCAACTACAGAGGAATCTCCCTGCTATCAGCCACTGGGAAAGTCATCGCTAGAGTCCTCCTCAATCATCTTCTCCCCCGTGGCTGATGGAGCTCCTCCCGGAGTCGCAGTACGGATTTCGTCCCCTACGGGGCACAATGGACATGATTTTTGCAGCGGGACAGCTGCAGGAAAAATGCAGGCAATAGCACCAGCCCTTATACTTGGCCTTCTTCGATCTTACAAAAGCCTTTGACACTGTCAACCGCGAGGGTCTATGGAGCATCCTCTTCCATTTCGGATGCCCCCAAAGGTATGTCACCATCCTCCGCCTGCTCCACGATGATATGCAGGCCGTGATCCTTACCAACGGATCCGTCACAGACCCAATCTATGTCTGGACCAGGGTCATAGAAACATAGAAAATAGGTGCAGGAGTAGGCCATTCGGCCCTTCTAGCCTGCACTGCCATTCAATGAGTTCATGGCTGAACATGCAACCTCAGTACCCCCTTCCCGCTTTCTCGCCATACCCCTTGATCCTCCTAGTAGTAAGGACTTCATCTAACTCCCTTTTGAATATATTTAGTGAATTGGCCTCAACAACTTTCTGTGGTAGAGAATTCCACAGGTTCACCACTCTCTGGGTGAAGAAGTTTCTCCTCATCTCGGTCCTAAATGGCTTACCCCTTATCCTTAGACTATGACCCCTGGTTCTGGACTTCCCCAACATTGGGAACATTCTTCCTCCATCTAACCTGTCCAAACCCGTCAGAATTTTAAACGTTTCTATGAGGTCCCCTCTCATTCTTCTGAACCCCAGTGAATACAAGCCCAGTTGATCCAACCTTTCTTGATAGGTCAGTCCCACCATCCCGGGAATCAGTCTGGTGAACGTTCGCTGCACTCCCTCAATAGCAAGAATGTCCTTCCTCAAGTTAGGAGACCAAAACTGTACACAATATTCCAGGTGTGGCCTCACCAAGGCCCTGTACAACTGTAGCAACACCTCCCTGCCCCTGTACTCAAATCCTCTCGCTATGAAGGCCAACATGCCATTTGCTTTCTTAACCGCCTGCTGTACCTGCATGCCAACCTTCAATGACTGATGTACCATGACACCCAGGTCTCGTTGCACCTCCCCTTTTCCTAATCTGTCACCATTCAGATAATAGTCTGTCTCTCTGTTTTTACCACCAAAGTGGATAACCTCACATTTATCCACATTGTACTTCATCTGCCATGCATTTGCCCACTCACCTAACCTATGGGTCAAGTAGGGCTGCGTCATCGCCCCAACCCTCTTCTCAATCTTCCTCGCTGCCATGCTCCACCTCAGTGCTGGAAACAATGAATTTGTATCACTGGTAATTATTTGACAATACAATTACAGGGGTAATTTTACAATTCCTTACTCCTGATGTGGACTTTGCCCATCAAAATCAGATATTGGAAATTTAGATATTTGGGACTTGAAATTGGGTATCGCCCCGTTTGGGGGCGGTAACACATGGGAGGGGCGAGACTTTGCATCAGGTGCAAAAGTCTCGCCCCTCTCGATAAATTCAGGGTATCACCCCCGGAAGGAGGTGGAGCACTAAATGAAGCGCTCCACTTCCTTCCTGGGGCAGTAACGGGGCGCATGCCTCAGCAGCGCTACACACTGGGCTGTGTAGCGCTGCCGCGTACGGGTGGCAGTTCCCTCAATTAAAAGGAAGGGCACGAGCTGCATAGTCTGCCAAAGAAGAATCAACATTCCTGGAAAACTGGGAAGTGGGTTTGCCACGCAATCAGCCCGGCACTCAGACAGAGCGCCGAGTTGAACGATCGCAGCCCCAACCTCGCAAAGAAAGTGCAATTGGAGCAGCAACGAAAAGGTACAATTTTTGATCTGAGCAGCTGACTACCCCCCCCTTTAAATTTCGCTCCGGTAGCGTCCCCTGAAGCAGTCGCTGTTATCGCCCCGCATTGCTTCAGAGGGCAAAACCCAATTTAGGGGCCGGGGCACTAATGGGACAATGTGCGCAGCGATGACATCTTGATCTATGGACACAGGAGATCGGGGGTCAATGCCATAGCACCGCTGTTAACCACCCGCCGAATTTAGCTGGTGTCATTAGCAATGTTGCGCCTGGTGCAAACTCATTTGCGCCCGTTGGGGAGCACTAATGGGAGGCACAAATGCACCCAATTTCTCCCCCATACTTCCCTCATGTTTCGAATATAAGCTCTCGGCAGGTAAGGCATCCCACCAGTTGCATGGGCTCATAAAATATCAAATGACTATAAGGTTTGGACATTGCTCCTTTTCCAGTTAGTTATGATTTTGACTGAGCTGCAACAGATAAGGTGGCAAGTCACAAGCCCCATAAGTAGGAACTCCCATGTAACTCTTAATGGGCCCAAGTTTCCACATGATTTGCGCCTGATTTTTAGGAGCAACAGGTGGAGAACGGACTATCTTAGAAATCGCAATTCTCCACATTTTTATTTCTGCAGTTCCAGTCAGGTAGAACGGTTCTACTTTGGAACAGAATTTTTTCTTCAAAAGGGGGCGTGTCCGGCCACTGACGCCTGATTTCAAAGTTTCCACAGTGAAAACGTACTCCAAACTAACTTAGAATGGAGCAAGTGAAGATTTTTGTAGAACTGAAAAAACCTGTTCTACACATTAAAAAATCAGGCGCAGGTTACAAATTAGGCGTCTAGAATGAGGTGGGGGGGAGGGGGGGAAGGGAACTCATGAAATTCTACAATAAATTCTTATTTATACCTCTACAAATATTATTCAAATAAATCCAACCTGAATAAACATTTATAAGCAAAGAAAAGATTAAATAAATCATCTTCCTACCTGTGTGAAAGTACTTCAGGCACGGAGAATTCTGCAGTCAGCCTGAGGCGCCCGTTCTTCCCGCGGGAGGGGGGGAGGCGCCCGTTCTGCCCGCGGGGGGGTGGCGGGGGAGGGGAGAGGAGGCGCCCGTTCTTTCCCGCGGGGGTGTAGGAGGTGCCCGTTCTTCCCGCGGGGGGGGTAGGAGGCGCCCGTTCTTCCCGCGGGGGGGGAGGAGAGAGGAGGCGCCTGTTCTTTCCCGCGGGGGGGAGAGGAAGCGCCTGTTCTTCCCGCGGGGGGGGGGAGGGAGGAGACAGTGAGAAGGCTGCAGTGAGATGTGCTGATGGCAATGTGCTTTTATTTTAAAAATTTTCAAAAATTAAACAGCTACAAAGAACTACAAAAATGGCAGAGTGCTAATGTTTTTTTCACACTGAGCATGCGCGAACGCTCCAACGCACACGCGCAGCGTTGCCGGCAGGAAAAAAACTAATTTAACTAGTACCCGCCCCCTCCCACTTACAAAATCGGCGCGAGTGTAGGCTCCGCCCCCCTGGGCGCCACGCCAGGCAGACAAGGATCTGCAGAACGCTCCAGAATCGCAATTTTTTTTTTTAGGTGCCGTTTTAGGTGCGAAAAACGGGCGCCCAGCTCGGAGGGGTGCCCGTTTTTTATCGTGTGGAAACTTGGGCCCAATATTTCTAAAACCAGCAGGGTTCACGCAGCTACTAGGCTCCTGATTAAAGCTTACGAACTGTTACTTAAAATCTCTACAATTAACGACCAAAGATACTCAACGCTTTGAAAACTACAGTCTTCGAGCTGACTTCAACAACGAGTTGTATTTTCTTCCACCGTAAAAGACTCTGGCCTAGAAATTGGGTATTGCTCCGTTTGGGGGCGGTAACACTCGGGAGGCGTGAGTCTGAGCCAGGCGATAATTTTGGGTTACCATCCTCGGAAGGAGGTGGAGCACTAAATGAAGTGAACATAAGAACATAAGAATTAGGAATAGGAGTAGGCCATCTAGCCCCTTGAGCCTGCTCCGCCATTCAACAAGATCATGGCTGATCTGGCCGTGAACTCAGCTCCACTTATCCGCCCGCCCATAACCCTTAATTCCCTTATTAGTTAAAAATCTATCTATCTGTGACTTGAATACATTCAATGAGCTAGCCTCAACTGCTTCCTTGGGCAGAGAATTCCACAGATTCACAACCCTCTGGGAGAAGAAATTCCTTCTCAAATCGGTTTTAAATTGGCTCCCCCACATTTTAAGGCTGTGCCCGCTAGTTCTAGTCTCCCCGACCAGTGGAAACAACCTCTCTGCCTCTGTCTTGTCTATCCCTTTCATTATTTTAAATGTTTCTATAAGATCACCCTCATCCTTCTGAACTCCAATGAGTAAAGAACTAGTCCACTCAATCTATCATCATAAGGTAACCCTCTCATCTCCGGAATTAGCCGAGTGCATTGTCTCTGTACCCCCTCCAAAGCTAGTATGTCCTTCCTTAAGTAAGTTGACCAAAACTGCACGCAGTACTCCAGGTGCGGCCTCACCAATACCCTATACAGTTGCAGAAGGACCTCCCTGCTTTTGTACTCCATCCCTCTCGCAATGAAGGCCAACATTCCATTCACCTTCCTGATTACCTGCTGCACCCTGCAAACCAACTTTTTGGGATTCATGCACAAGGACTCCCAGGTCCCTCTGCACTGCAACATGTTGTAATTTCTCCCCATTCAAATAATATTCCCTTTTACTTTTTTTTCCCCCAAGGTGGATGACCTCACATTTTCCGACATTGTATTCCATCTGCCAAACCTTAGCCCATTCGCTTAACCTATCTAAATCTCTTTGCAGCCTCTCTGTGTCCTCTACACAACCCGCTTTCCCACTAATCTTTGATTCATCTGCAAATTTTGTTACACTACACTCTGTCCCCTCTTCCAGGTCATCTATGTATATCGTAAACAGTTGTGGTCCCAGCACCGATCCCTGTGGCACACCACTAACCACCGATTTCCAACCCGAAAAGGACCCATTTATCCCGACTCTCTGCTTTCTATTAGCCAGCCAATTCTCTATCCATGCTAATACATTTCCTCTGTCTCCGCGTACCACTATCTTCTGCAGTAACCTTTTGTGTGGCACCTTATCGAATGCCTTTTGAAAATCTAAATACTCCACATCCATCGGTACACCTCTATTCACCATGCTCGTTATATCCTCAAAGAATTCCAGTAAATTAGTTAAACATGATTTCCCCTTCATGAATCCATGCTGCATCTGCTTGATTGCACTATTCCTATCTAGATATCCCGCTATTTCTTCCTTAATGATAGTTTCAAGCATTTTCCCCACTACAGATGTTAAACTAACCAGCCTATAGTTACCTGCCTTTTGTCTGCCCCCTTTTTTAAACAGAGGCGTTACATTAGCTGCTTTCCAATCTGCTGGTACCTCCCTAGAGTCCAGAGAATTTTGGTAGAATATAACAAATGCTTCTGCTATAACTTCCGCCATCTCTTTTAATACCCTGGGATGCATTTCATCAGGACCAGGGGACTTGTCTACCTTGAGTCCCATTAGCCTGTCCAGCACTGCCCCCCTAGTGATAGTGATTGTCTCAAGGTCCACCCTTCCCACATTCCTGTGACCAGCAATTTTTGGCATGGTTTTGTGTCTTCCACTTCCTTCCTGGTGCGGTAATGGGGCGCACATCTCAGCAGCACTACACACCGGGCTGTGTAGCGCTGCTGCATACGAGGGGTTCTTCCCTCAATTAAAGGGAAGGGCACAAGCTGCATACTCTGCCAAAGTAGAATCCACTTCCCAGGACCATTGAGGAGCAGGGGTGCCATGCAATCAGCCCGGCGCTCAAGCAGAGTGCCGCGCTGAGCGATCGCGGCCCCGACCCCGTGAAGAAACCTCAACCAGAGCGGCAACAAAAAGTTTCAATTTTTTTTCTCAGCAGCCGGCCACTCCCCCTTTCAATTTGTCCCCGGTAGCGGCCAGCCCCTGAAGCAGTCACTGTTATCACCCCGCCCTGCTTCAGAGGACAAAATCCAATTTAGGAGCCGGGGCACTAACGGATGACGCGCACGACGATGATGTCATGATCTCCGGGTGCAGGAAATGGAGATGCATTGCTATAGCGCCACTGCTAAACTCCTGCCGAATTTAGCGGGAGCCATTAGCAGCGCCACTCACGGGCGCGAATGGGAGGCACAAATGCACTCAATTTCTCCCCCTCTATATTTAAATGAATATACCTGGTAATTCACTCTGGTACAAAAAAGCAGATGTTACTGCTACTAATTGTCCTTTACACTAACATGGCTGCTAATGTGAATCCTACAGATAAATTCAGCAGTAATAAACAGGTGTGCTGTTCAGCCAAGACATGCTGGGGCTATTTTTGACTTTGGGCATTTGTGTAAAAAGGGCGATATCGGATCAGCCGCCCATTACGCATCTCTCTCAATTTCAATTTCCATTGGAAAAGCATCTGTTGATAAATCAAATTGTAATACAGGCATGAGAAAATTAAAACTCCCTGCTGTTACCAGAACATTTTCTTAAAGTTAACATGAATTGAAAATCCTTCTCTTGCTCCTCAGTCACTGAAGGTGTTGTGCTGTATCTGTAAACGCCTTTAGAAAGTCAATCATAGGAGAACATAATCGAACTTAGCTTCTTGCTTCAGTAACTATTTTTAATGTTGGCGGTCTCAGAGCAGCAGTTTTTGCAGGAATTGCTTCCACTTCTTGATCATGTAGCACATGTTCAGAAAGATGGATCTCTGAGATAGGCAGCATTCCTCTAGCTTTGTTGAAATCCAGCCTAATTCATCCTCCTGGCCAAATGCAATTGATTTTGGCAAAGCTATTGTCATAAACAGTGGTTTTTATCTAAATCCAAATTATATTTGCTGAGACAGATGTAGAAGTGCTGTTAACAGTTATTTATGCATAGCCAATCTTTCAATAGCAAACATGTTTTTTGGTTGATCTTTCTCAGTAATTACTACTGGTCAGCATTTACTGAATACATTTCAACCTGAAAACCAGTAATAGCCAGCCATGGTATTCAGAGAAACATTAATCCATGGAGGCAGATCAGAGGTCCTTAACTGTCACATGGTCCATAGTCAGATGAGCTATCATTCTTCAACAAATCAATGAGAAACACCCATGGACTGGCTGATGGATCTATACCTCCATGGCATAGTATCCCCAGAGCATATCTGTTCACTTCATTCTGCCATTAATGATAGTTATTTTTCAGCCAGCCGGGTGTCTGACATGCAGAGAAAAATATCAGCCGTGGTCTGGAGTGCTGGATTACTGAGTCTGCCATGGAGGGTTAATTTAATTCCAATTTTCCATTGCCAGATATGTCATCTCTGACCCATAAGAGTTCACAGTTACCTCTCCCCTAATGAGGTTGATTAGTTGATCACTGGAACAGAAGGAAAGACTTGCATTTATATAGCGCCTTTTACAACCACCTGACATCTCAAAGCACTTTACAGCCAGTGAAATATTTTTGAAGTGTAGACACTGTTTTAATGCAGAAAACAAGGCAGCCAAGTTGAGCATAGCAAGATCCCATGAACCGCAATGTGATAATATGCTTTTGTTATGTTGCTTGAGGGATAAATATATTGGCCAGGACACTGGGGATAACTCCCCTGCTCTTCTTCGAAATAATGACAGGGCCTCAGTTTAACATCTCATCTGAAAGACACTCCTGCACTGCTTTGAAATGTCTGCCTAGATTTATATGCACAAGTTCCTGGAGTAGGACTTGAACCCACAACCTTCTGATTCAGAGACAAGAGAGAGAGTGCTACCCACTGAGCCACAGCTGACACTGGACAACTGGGCAAGTGTTGTTTGAGCCCTTGCTGAGCAGAATCTCTTCCAGAGGGGCACAATGAGCAGCACTGCCCATCATACCATCTAACCCATTAGTGACAGAATGTTACTGACCATAATTTGGGAGCAAATGTTTAGATGTGTACATGATGCTTAATTTCTGATCAACCAAGGTGCTCAGCGATAGCTGGCAGAAGCATCTTGCATTTCCTTTAATACATCTACCATTCTTGTTATTATTCAAATATTGACTGCTTATTGTGACAAGTTTGGAGAGTAGTCAGAAATATTAAGTAGCTCCGGTATCTTCCTAATCTTAGACACCTCAGTGATTTGCTACTTGCAAAGGCATTTTTCTCTCTTGAACACAAACAAAGCTTAGAGACATATAGAACATTGTAATGTATTTGATTCATGGGTTCTTTGTTTAAGAATGTTCTTACGAGCATACTCACAGGTGCGTACATTACAACATAACTAAGCAAACCAGTTAAAAGACATTGTGATCCATCTAGTCAGTCAAACTATACTCTGCTTCTTAAACTGCTCAATTACCTCTTTCACCAAAAATACACCCAAAGCCCTCTGAATTCTCCTCACACTGTCCACCTTCACACTCTCCCTGGACAGTCTGTTACACACAAGTTTACAGTGATGTCCCACACAGCATGCATTCCTCAATACCTGGGTGATAAGTGGGTATGGTAGTGTAGTGCTTGTGTTACTGGACAAGTAACCCAGATACTCTGTGCTAATGTAAGTTTGAATTCCACCTTGGTGGATTGAAAATTTGAGTTTTTTTTTTAAAGCTAATATCAGTAATATTGACCATAACTTAAGCTTTTGGAGTGTTGTAAGAACCCAACTGGTTCACTAATGTCCTTTTGCAAAGGAAATCTGGTGTCCTTACCCAGTCTGGGCTATAGGTGACTCCAGTCCCACACCAATGTGGTTAATTCTTAACTGCCCTCTGAAGTGGCTGAGCAAGCCACTCAGTTATCTCAAACGACGACAGGTGTTCAACCTTCTCAGGTCAACTAGTGGTTATCACATTCGCCTAACACGCGAAAGGTCCCCGGTTCGAAACCGGGTGGAAACATTTTAGTTCCTCGTTAGTATAGTGGTCAGTATCCCCGCCTGTCACGCGGGAGACCGGGGTTCAATTCCCCGACGGGGAGGCAGTTGTTTTAAGATGTCGAATTTTAGTTCTGTTTCTTGGAAGAGATGCATTTTAGTAGGGCTCATGGTGCAACGGTAGTGTGTCTGACTCCAGATCAGAAGGTTGTGTGTTCAAATCACATCGGGGTCACTGTTCTCTTGGATATTTTGGGTGGGTGGGGAGGTTTGACCCATCCACCTCCACGGAGGTGTGTGGGGGACCTGACCCATCCACCTCCATGGCACGAACCTGGTATTGCAGTACTTCCCGGAACGGTGCAGTGGCTCTAGGCCTTTTGGCTAAGAGCATTGGCGCAGAGTGATCCTTGGCATGTGCAGGGTGACCTCTGGCGTTTGTGACTTGACAAAGAATTGGAACGATTGGCTACGAATTTAAAAAAAAAAACTAGGGACAAGCAATACATGCCTGTCATGCCAATGATGACCACATCCTGAGAATGAATAAAAAGTGAAAAAAGGGGCGAGCTCACCAGCAGAAACAGTTTTAATCCTTCAGTATATTTCAGCGTCATTTCTATTTTTCAGTCTAAAGCTTTCCCATTAGGAGTAAACAATTCTTGGAAAGTAAGCTTGAGATCTGTTTTATTAAATTTACTGTTTGGATTCCATGTTATCATCTGCATACATGTTTATCATGACAGTTGACATGTTATATTCGGGCATAAGATTAGCCAGTACTGTGTCTGAACGAGGGCTCTCAAAGCAGGGATTAAGTACAAAACACTACTAGAAAAGTGCTCCATTTGCTACAGTATTAAATAGAGAGACAGATGTGGTTTCCTGCATGAACTCTGCAAATAAATGTCATCGTCCTTCTTAATATAACTACTTTCATTTACTCTCATTGGCCTTCCCTTTCCTACTGAACACCAGCTCACAGGGCTGGCTGTCCACCATTTACCTGGATGCAATTTAGCCGGGATGTCTGCTCCATTTTGCTCAGATAATTCCTGCAATCATGATCCTGCTGATCATAATGATTCGGCCTCGCTTGTATTTGTGTCAGCTTGTTATGACTTCTTGTTTTCCTTTTCTAGGAGAACACTACTGCTGCTTCTGATGTAAGTATGTATTTTACTTTTAAAAGGTCTTTCAAAGAATACTTCTTTCATATGTGACCTGATTAAATTTTTGTTTTGCTAGAATCCGACAGAAGCTGTAAAGTTGTTGATGTTCTAACTTGTTATTCGAGCGGTCGAGAGGCGGAGCGGCAGCGTCCCAGGCCTACAAAAGGCCAACGTGAGTCAGGGAGGTCCAGCGGGAGGTCGCGAGGCGGAGCGGCACAGTCCCAGGCCTACAAAAGGCCAGCGTGAGTCAGGGAGGTCCAGCGGGAGGTCGCGAGGCGGAGCGGCACAGTCCCAGGCCTACAAAAAGCCAGCGTGAGTCAGGGAGGTCCAGCGGGAGGTCGCGAGGCGGAGCGGCACAGTCCCAGGCCTACAAAAGGCCAGCGTGAGTCAGGGAGGTCCAGCGGGAGGTCGCGAGGCGGAGCGGCACAGTCCCAGGCCTACAAAAAGCCAGCGTGAGTCAGGGAGGTCCAGCGGGAGGTCGCGAGGCGGAGCGGCACAGTCCCAGGCCTACAAAAGGCCAGCGTGAGTCAGGGAGGTCCAGCGGGAGGTCGCGAGGCGGAGCGGCACAGTCCCAGGCCTACAAAAAGCCAGCGTGAGTCAGGGAGGTCCAGCGGGAGGTCGCGAGGCGGAGCGGCACAGTCCCAGGCCTACAAAAAGCCAGCGTGAGTCGGGGAGGCTCAGCGGGAGGTCGAGAGGCGGAGTGGCAGCGTCCCAGGCCTACAAAAAGCCAGCGTGAGACGGGAAGGCTCAGCGGGAGGTCGAGAGGCGGAGCGGCAGCGTCCCAGTCCTACAAAAGGCCAGCGTGAGACGGGAAGGCTCAGCGGGAGGTTGAGAGGCGGAGCGGCAGCGTCCCAGGACTACAAAAGGCCAGCGTGAGTCGGGGAGGCTCAGCGGGAGGTCGAGAGGCGGAGCGGCAGCGTCCCAAGCCTACAAAAGGCCAGCGTGAGACGGGGAGGCTCAGCGGGAGGTCGAGAGGCGGAGCGGCAGCGTCCCAGGCCTACAAAAGACAGAGCTTGTGCAGCTGCAGCGGGGAGAGAAAGCAAAAAAGAAGTAGAAAGAAAACAAAAGGTGACGTCACAGCCAAAGGGGTAAGTGATTGGCTGGTGATTGGTAAGTAGCTTTTCTTTTTCTTTTTATATCAGGAAGTAACTTGTTAACATTGTTGTCGCCAAATTAAGTGTATCTAAAGGTTAAGTCATGGCAGGAGAGTTGGGACACGTGATATGCTCCTCCTGTACTACGTGGAAACACAGGGCCACTTCCGGTGCCCCTGACGACTACAACTGCGGGAAGTATATCCGCCTCCAGCTCCTGACAGGCCGCGTTGCGGAATTGGAGCTGAAGGTGGATTCACTCTGGAGCATCCACGATGCTGAGAATGACGTGATTACCACGTGTAGCGAGTTGGTCTTACCACAGGTAAAGGGTCCATAGCCAGATAGGGAATGGAAGACCAACAGGAAGAGCAGTGCAAAGAAGGTAGTGCAGGGGTCCCCTGCAAAACAGATACACCGCTTTGAATACTATTGAGGGGGATGACTCATCAGGGGAGGGCAGCAGCAGCCAAGTTCATGGCACCGTGGCTGGCTCTGCTGCACAGGAGGGCAGGAAAAAGAGTGCGAGAGCGATAGTGATAGGGGATTCAATTGTAAGGGGAATAGATAGGCGTTTCTGCGGCCACAATCGAGACTCCAGGATGGTATGTTGCCTCCCTGGTGCAAGGGTCAAGGATGTCTCGGAGCGGGTGCAGGACATTCTGAAAAGGGAGGGTGAACAGCCAGTTGTCGTGGTGCACATTGGTACCAACGAGATAGGTAAAAAACGGGATGAGGTCCTACGAGACGAATTTAAGGAGCTAGGAGCTAAATTAAAAAGTAGGACCTCAAAAGTAGCAATCTCAGGATTGCTACCAGTGCCATGTGCTAGTCAGAGTAGGAATCGCAGGATAGCTCAGATGAATACGTGGTTTGAACAGTGGTGCAGCAGGGAGGAATTCAAATTCCTGGGGCATTGAAACCGGTTCTGGGGGAGGTGGGACCAGTACAAACCAGACAGTCTGCACCTAGGCAGGACCGGAACCAATGCCCAAGGGGAAGTGTATGCTAGTGCTGTTAGGGAGGAGTTAAACTAATATGGCAGGGGAATGGGAACCAATGCAGGGAGACAGAGGGAAACAAATTGGAGACAGAAGCAAAAGACAGAAAGGAGATGAGTAAAAGTGGAGGGCAGAGAAACCCAAGGCAAAAAACAAAAAGGGCCACTTGGCAGCAAAATTCTACAGAGTCAAAGTGTGTTAAAAAGGCAAGCCTGAAGGCTCTGCGCCTCAATGTGAGGAGTATTCAGAATAAGGTGGACAAATTAACTGTGCAGATAGCAGTTAACGGATACGATGTGGTTGGCATCATGGAGGCATGCCTCCAGGGTGACCAAGGCTGGGAACTCAACATCCAAGGGTATTCAACATTTAGGAAGGATAGACAGAAAGGAAAAGGAGGCGGGGTGGCATTGCTGGTTAAAGAGGAAATTAATGCAATTGTAAGGAAAGACATTAGCTTGGAAGATGTGGAATCAGCATGGGTGGAGCTACTGAACACCAAAGGGCAGAAAACGCTAGTGGGAGTTGTGTACAGACCTCCAAACAGTAGTACTGATGTTGGGGAGGGCATCAAACAGGAAATTAGGGCTGCATGCAATAAAGGTGCAGCAGTTATCATGGGTGACTTTAATATGCATATAGATTGGGCTAACCAAACTGGAAACAATATGGTGGAGCAGGATTTCCTGGAGTGCATAAGGGATGGTTTTGTCGACGAATATGTCGAGGAACCAACTAGGTGGGAGACCATCTTAGACTGGGTGTTGTGTAATGAGAGAGGATTAATTAGCAATCCTGTTGTGCGAGGCCCCTTGGGGAAGAGTGACCATAATATGGTGGAATTCTACATTAGGATGGAGAATGAAACAGTTAATTCAAAGACCATGGTCCAGAACTTAAAGAAGTGTAACTTTGAAGGTATGAGGCGTGAATTGGCTAGGATAGATTGGCGAATGATAATTAAGGGGTTGACAGTGGATGGGCAATGGCAGACATTTAGAGACCGCATGGATGAACTACAACAATTGTACATCCCTGTTTGGTGTAAAAATAAAAAAGGGAAGGTGGCTCAACCGTGGCTATCAAGGGAAATCAGGGATAGTATTAAAGCCAAGGAAGTGGCATACAAATTGGCCAAAAATAGCAGCGAACGCGGGGACTGGGAGAAATTTAGAACTCAGCAGAGGAGGACAAAGGGTTTGATTAGAGTACGAGAGGAAGCTTGCAGGGAACATTAAAATGGACTACAAAAGCTTCTATAGATATGTAAAGATAAAAAGGTTAGTAAAGACAAACGTAGGTCCCCTGCAGTCAGAATCAGGGGAAGTCATAACTGGGAACAAAGAAATGGCAGACCAATTGAAGAAGTACTTTGGTTCGGTATTCACTAAGGAGGACACAAACAACCTTACGGATTTAGAAGGGGTCAGAGGGTCGAGTAAGAAGGAGGAACTGAGGGGAATCCTTATTAGTCGGGAAATTGTGTTGGGGAAATTGATGGGATTGAAAGCTGATAAATTCCCAGGGCCTGATGATCTGCATCCCAGAGTATGTAAGGAGGTGGCCTTGGAAATAGCGGATGCATTGACAATCATTTTCCAACATTCCATATATTCTGGATCAGTTCCTATGGAATGGAGGGTGGCCAATATAACCCCACTTTTTAAAAAAGGAGGGAGAGAGAAAACAGGAAATTATAAACCGGTCAGCCTGACATCGGTAGTGGGTAAAATGATGGAATCAATTATTAAGGATGTCATAGCAGTGCATTTGGAAAGAGGTGACATGATAGGTCCAAGTCAGCATGGATTTGTGAAAGGGAAATCATGCTTGACAAATCTTCTGGAATTTTTTGAGGATGTTTCCAGTAGAATGGACAAGGGAGAACCAGTTGATGTGGTGTATTTGGACTTTCAGAAGGCTTTCGACAAGGTCCCACACAAGAGATTAATGTGCAAAGTTAAAGCACATGGGATTGGGGGTAGTGTGCTGACGTGGATTGAGAACTGGTTGGCAGACAGGAAGCAAAGCGTAGGAGTAAATGTGTACTTTTCAGAATGGCAAGCAGTGACAAGTGGGGTACCACAAGGTTCTGTGCTGGGGCCCCAGCTGTTTACATTGAACATTAGTGATTTAGACGAGGGGATTAAATGTAGTATCTCCAAGTTTGCAGATGACACTTAGTTGGGTGGCAGTGTGAGCTGCGAGGAGGATGCTATGAGGCTGCAGAGTGACTTGGATAGGTTAGGTGAGTGGGCAAATGCATGGCAGATCAAGTATAATGTGGATAAATGTGAGGTTATCCACTTTGGTTGTAAAAACAGAGAGACAGACTATTATCTGAATGGTGACAGATTAGGAAAAGGGGAAGTGCAATGAGACCTGGGTGTCATGGTACATCAGTCATTGAAGGTTGGCATGCAGGTACAGCAGGCAGTTAAGAAAGCAAATAGCATGTTGGCCTTCATAGCGAGGGGATTTCAGTACAGAGGCAGGGAGGTGTTACTACAGTTGTACAGGGCCTTGGTGAGGCCACACCTGGAGTATTGTGTACAGTTTTGGTCTCCTAACTTGAGGAAGGACATTCTTGCTATTGAGGGAGTGCAGCGAAGGTTCACCAGACTAATTCCCGGGATGGCGGGACTGACATATCAAGAAAGACTGGATCAACTGGGCTTGTATTCACTGGAGTTTAGAAGGATGAGAGGGGATCTCATAGAAACGTATAAGATTCTGACGGGAGTGGACAGGTTAAATGCAGGAAGAATGTTTCCGATGTTGGGGAAGTCCAGACATAGTCTTAGGATAAGGGGTAGGCCATTGAGGACTGAGGTGAGGAGAAACTTCTTCACTCAGAGTGTTGTTAACCTGCGGAATTCCCTGCCGCAAAGAGTTGTTGATGCCGGTTCATTCGATATATTCAAGAGGGAGTTAGATGTGGCCCATATGGCTAAAGGGATCAAGGGGCATGGTGAGAAAGCAGGAAAGGGGTTGTGAGGGAATGATCGGCCATGATCTTATTGAATGGTGGTGCAGGCTCGAAGGGCCAAATGGCCTGCTCCTGCACCTATTTTCTATGTTTCTATGTTTCTATGTAAGAAACATAAGCAGTTTCATACTTGCAACATTTTATGTGCAAATAACTATCAGGAAAGATTGAAAAAGGCTGTTGCACTTCTCTGGAAAAGAGCAGACTGAGAGGTGACGTGACAGAGGCCTTTCAAATTATGAAGGAGTTCGACATAGAGAAGATTTTTCCACTTGTGGGGAGTCCAAAACTACCGGCCTTATATATAAAGATAGTCACTAATAAATGCAAGAAGGAATTCAGGAAAAAAAACTCTTTACTCAGAAAGTGGTGACAATGTGGAACGTGCTACCACATGGAGTGGTTGAGGTGAATCACATCGATGTCTTTAAGCGGAAGCTAGAAATCATGAGGGAGAAAGGAATAGAAGGATATATTGATAGGGTTATATGAAGTAAATAGACTGGGGGGAGGCTTGTGTGGAGCATAAACACGAGCATAGACTGATTTGGCCAAATGGTCTGTTTCTGTGTGATAAATTCTATATAATTCTATGAGGATTTGATATTTGTTTAAAAGATAATGGTAGTAAAATGTTGTCTGAAAAACAGAACTGAACTTGAGGGAAATATATTTATTTTAGCCATGGTGGATGCCCAAAGTTAAACTTGTGTCGTGTAAATCCAGGGTTAATGTGCAACCTGAATAGGACTCCACTTTGCTCTAATGTACATTAATGATTTAGACGAGGGGATTAAATGTAGTATCTCTAAATTTGCGGATGGCACTAAGTTGGGTGGCAGTGTGAGCTGCGAGGAGGATGCTATGAGGCTGCAGAGTGACTTGGATAGGTTAGGTGAGTGGGCAAATGCATGGCAGATGAAGTATAATGTGGATAAATGTGAGGTTATCCACTTTGGTGGTAAAAACAGAGAGACAGACTATTATCTGAATGGTGACAGATTAGGAAAAGGGGAGGTGCAACGAGACCTGGGTGTCATTGAAGGTTGGCATGCAGGTACAGCAGGCGGTTAAGAAAGCAAATGGCATGATGACCTTCATAGCGAAGGGATTTGAGTACAGGGGCAGGGAGGTGTTGCTACAGTTGTACAGGGCCTTGGTGAGGCCACACCTGGAGTATTGTGTACAGTTTTGGTCTCCTAACTTGAGGAAGGACATTCTTGCTATTGAGGGAGTGCAGCGAAGATTCACCAGATTGATTCCCGGGATGGTGGGACTGACCTATCAAGAAAGACTGGATCAACTGGGCTTGTATTCACTGGAGTTCAGAAGAATGAGAGGGGACCTCATAGAAACGTTTAAAATTCTGACGGGTTTAGACAGGTTAGATGGAGGAAGAGTGTTCCCAATGTTGGGGAAGTCCAGAACCAGGGGTCACAGTCTAAGGATAAGGGGTAAGCCATTTAGGACCGAGATGAGGAGAAACTTCTTCACCCAGAGAGTGGTGAACCTGTGGAATTCTCTACCACAGAAAGTAGTTGAGGCCAATTCACTAAATATATTCAAAAAGGAGTTAGATGAAGTCCTTACTACTCGGGGGATCAAGGGGTATGGCGAGAAAGCAGGAAGGGGGTACTGAAGTTTCATGTTCAGCCATGAACTCATTGAATGGCGGTGCTCCTGCACCTATTTTCTATATTTCTATGTTTCTATGTTTCTAATGTTTTGCTACCTCTATAGAAAACTACCAAAATACAAATTGCAATTAATTTAGATATGAAAGGAATGTCATTTGTAACCCTAGCTCAAGTGGCCTTCTAAAAGTGAAACAAATGAAACACTTGCACAAGAAGAGGTGGTTGCCAAAGGCGTGGAAGGCAGAAGTTAAAACAAAGCAACACAAATCCATGCCAGATGTAATCATTATGAGTAACAGGAACTAGGGCCCCAAGTTTCCACATGATTTACTCCTGATTTTTAGGAGCAATTGGTCTAGAACGGAGTATCTTAGAAATCGGAATTCTCGTCATTTAGTTTGCTCCAGTTCTAGTCAGTTAGAACAGTTTCACTTTGGAACAGAATTTTTTTTTCAAAAAGGGGCGTGTCCGGCCACTTACGGCTGTTTTCAAAGTTTCGTCAGTGAAAACTTACTCCAAACTAACTTAGAATGGAGTAAGTGAAGATTTTTGTACGCTCGAAAAAACCTTGTCTGCACTTTAGAAAATCAGGCGTAGGTTACAAATCAGGCATAGGGAATGGGGGTGGGGGTGTTTAAAGGGAAGTTTACAAACATTAAACACTTCAGCTTTACAAATAAAGAGCCATCATCAATAATAAATGATAAATACAACAATAAATCAATCAAAAAAAATTAATAAGATATATATATTTTTTTTAAATCAATAATTAAAACATTTTCTACTTACCGACTGCAGCACCGGGAGCCCTCCAACAGCGTGCTGGGATGCCCCCCCCACCGCCCCCCCCCCCCCCCCCAGTGTGACTCTGTCAGTGTCTCTATCTCTCTGTCTGTCTGTGTGTGTCTCTCATTCTCTGTCTGTCAGTGTCTGTGTTTCTGACAGCGAGGGGAGGGGGAGGAGGGGGATAGAGGGAGAGAGGGGGGAGCAGAGGGAGGGATGGGGGAGAAGGCGGAGGGTGGTAGAAGGGGGAGGGGAGCGGGGGAGTAGGGGGAGGGGGGAGAAGGGGAGAGGAGGGGAGAAGGGAATAAAGGGGAGATGGGGGGTGGAATGAGATGGGGGGTGGAATGAGATGGGGGGTGGGAATGAGATGGGGGGTGGGAATGAGATTGGGGGGGGGTAAGGAGATTGGGGGGGGAAGGATATGGGGGGGGGAAGGATATTTTGGGGGGGGGAAAGGAGAAGGAGGAGGGAGGCTGAATTGGCCGGGCCGGAGACTTTGGGCAGGGCCTGTCCCCAGCACCAGATTTACAGGTAGGTGGCGTTGGGTCGGGTAGGGGTGGGTGGTGGGAGGCAGGTCGGTTCGGTTCGGGTCGGAGGGAGGGAGGGAGAGGGAGGTCAGGTCGGATCCAGGGCGGGGGCGGGGCAGAGCGGGAGTCGGGTCGGATCCAGTCGGGGGTGGGGGGTGGGGGGGGGACCGGGAGTCGGGTCGGGTCCGTGGGTGGGGGGGGGGGGGGGGAGTGGGAGTCGGGTTGGGTCCGGTCCGGGGGTGGGGAGAACCGGGAGTTGGGTCGGGTCCGGTCCGGTCCGGGGGGGAGGCGATGGTGGGGGAACCGGGAGTCGGGTCGGGTCCAGTCGGGGGGCAGGGAGCGGGAGCGGTAGTCGGGTCGCGTCCAGTCGGGGGGGGGGGGGGCGGCAGAGCGGGAGCGGGAGTCGGGTCGGGTCCAGTCGGGGCGGGGGGGAGCGGGAGTCGGGTCGGGTCCAGTCTGGGGGCGGGGGGGGAGCGGGAGCGGGAGTCGGGTCGGGTCCGGTCCGGAGGCGGGAGTCGAGTCGGGTCGGCAGGAAGCAGGTGCTGGCCGTGGGAGGAGCCTTATTCACGCAGCCCCAGTGAGGCCATTGGGCCAGGGCTAGGGGCTGCGTGCTTCGGCCCTCCCACACAGTTTTGGGCGCCTGGAGCTACTGCACATGCGCGCCCACTGTAGCGCGCATGTGCAGAGGTCCCAGCACTGTTTTCAGCGCAGGAACCTGGCTCCGCCCCCTACAGCTCCTGCTGCGCTGCGCTGAGGGCCAGAGGACCTGCAGGGAGGTGGAGAATCTGGAGTTTTTTTTAGGTGCACTTTGTGGCGCGAAAAACGGGCGTCCAGGTCGGGACTGCGCCGTTCTAGGCGCGGCTCGAAACTTGGGCCCTAGGATTGTAGTGATTTTCCCAGCAAAATAGACATCGGCTTTGGATTTAATTTATGCAATAACTGCAGCATTGGTGCAACATGCAACCTTGGAGTAGAAATTGAAATTTTGAAGTTGCTAAAAGAAGAAATTAGCATTTTGGCTATAGCAGAATCATATTAAATGCTAATGTGATTTTGAGCATCATATCTGTTAGAAGGAGACAATAGAGTTCATTTTGTTCTGATGAAAGATCATCGACCTGAAACTTTAAATCTGTTTCTCGCTCCACAGATGCTGCCTAACCTGATAAGTATTTCCAGAATTTTCTGTTTCTCTCAGATTTCTAGCATCTGCAGCATTTTGCTTTTCTATTCGAGTTCATTTGTAGCTGTTCTGTCATTTAACCATCGAAGATTCGTATAACCATATACAGTTACTTTCTACCTTGAAGAAACAATATCCTAAGTTGGTTATGAAAGCTAACTTTTATTGTCTTCAATGCTGTAAAAATGCAATGGCCAAAACAAACAAGGCGTGTGTTATATGATCGCCAACCAAAAAGACTCGATCAATCAACTGAACAATGAGCAAACCCCACCCAACCCTCAAATAAAAGTAACATCAGGAAGTATAGACCTGTTGAGTGGAAGCAGCCTGAAGCCCTTAACTCCTCTGTTTTAATGGGCCTGAAATCATGCTTCCCACAGGCATGTACAAGGTGCGTACATGTCTGTGGGCTCTTCTGGGCCCCGTACCCTCATTCGCCGTACCTCTGCCACGATGTTCCAGGGCCCGGCACTCCAGATCTATTTAAAGCCCCAACCTGCGGCGGTGTTCTCACACAGGTCGGGGCGACCCACAATGTTCCAGGGTTTAGGTATGTGAAGCACATGCACCTTAAACAGGCACTTTTGAACTTTCAAAAATTGTGTTGACAAATCGCACATATGCAATACTAAAGGGCCTCCGCGGATGGAGAGTTGGGCTATTTGTCCAACTCCTGCCCAGCGAATGTCCTTCAAATTCTTACGGCTGAAAAAAGCAGGCCTGCTTTTTATCAGCATATGACTTTTGAAGTATAGAAAAAGACATTTCAAAAAATAAGTTGTAAGTTTCTTTTTAGACCCTTTAAAATATGTACATTTATTTTTCAAAAAATTAAATTTTTGTTTTAAATAATGAATGAACTTACATTTTTATCAATTTGAAATATGTGATGGATTTTTTTTTTTAGCTATTTTCAATGTTTCTGTGTTTTTGGGGGTATATTCTCCTTCATACTTGGGCCGGCCCACGTGATACCTTTGATGCGTATGAAAGCCTTATGATCCTGGGCTATGTGTGCCCCTACTGTCATGTATTCAACTATTGTTGTAACCCATGTATAAGCTGACCTAAGTTGTACACCTTGAGAACATTGACCACAAGGGGGTGAACTTGTGGGAGACACTCCTAACCTGGACTTTCAGGTATAAAAGGGGAAGCTGCACCCAACTTCATCACTTGAGGTCTTGGTAATAAAGGTAACTGGTCACAGAGTGACCTTCTCTCTAGTATGGGCCTTGTGTGCATTTATACTGTATAGTAAGGACATATCATTGGCGACGAGAAACTGGGATTTAAACCACGCGAGCATGGCCACTAGCAGCACAGAAGAGAGGTACTGTGTTGGTGATGATTGGGATGATTTTATTGAGAGACGACAGTAAAGTTTTGTCACTAAGGAATGGTTGGGACAGGATTCGGCCAATAAACGCAGAGCTCATCTCCTGACGGTTGTGGATCCAGAACGTACTCCCTGATGAAGGACCTCCTAGCACCAGAGAAGCCGGCGGACAAGACGTTCGAAGAGCTCAGCAAGTTGATCGGGGAACACCTTAAACTGGCGAGCAGCATGCACATGGCGAGACACCGGTTTTACACGCACCGGCGGCGAGAAGGGCAAAGCGTGACAGACTTTGTGGCAGACCTCCAGCGACTGGTGAGCCAATGTAAGTTCCCAGATGCATGCAGAGCGGAGATGCTGCGAGACTTTTTTATTGAGGGCATCGGGCACGCTGGGGTTTTCAGGAAACTGATTGCGATCAAAGACTTGACACTGGAAGCGGCAGCTCTGATCGCCCAGACATTTATCTCAGGGGAGGAAGAGACCAGAATGATGTATGATGACAAATCTTGGCTCAAATGCGGCAAACGACCAGGGAGTCAACATTGTTAACGCGGCACACAGTTCTCTAGGCAGGCAAGGGCAATCGGACACACCCTAGCATGTAGTCGAACCCAAAGGGGGAATTCAACAGAGACAATGGTTAGTTGACCGGCGATTCGTGCCATCGCAATGGACAATGCGGCAGTAATGGGGCCATGAACACCTGTTAATGGTGCGCTTAATGACAGTTACAGAGACAGTCAGAGCCGATCGACTTGTAATGGACATTTTGTTTCCAACAACGGGGGCCTCCAGCTCATACTGGAGGTGTGGAGGCAAACACCCAGCCAGAGCTTGCAGGTATCAGCAATATACCTGCAGAAACTGCAACTTCAGCGGTCACTTGGCGCGTATTTGCAGGAAGCCTGCAGCCAGGTTGATGTACAAGGAGGACGGCCCCGATGTAAGCCCTACGAGGCCAAATGAATACTGGGGGAAATCGCTGGAAGCTGAAGTTCAGCGAGTTCATACATAGTTCATATACCAGGACGCCACCGATAATGATGAAAGTGCTCCTCAAAGGCATACCAGTATTAATGGAGCTAGACACGGGGGCCAGCCAGTCCCTGATAAGTATCAAACAGTTTGAAAGGTTGTGGGTGTCCAAGGCCAGGAGGAAAAATTATTGCCGATTGACGCACGGCTACGGACATATACAAAGGAGATCATTCCGATGCTAGGCGTGACCCACAAAGATTCAGTGAACAGGTTGCCACTCTGAATTGTCCCGGGGGACAGTCCTGCAACACTGGGGAGGAGTTGGCTTACTGTCATGAACTGGAAATGGGGTGATGTCAATGCAATTTCTTCTGTGGAGCGAGGATCATGCTCACAGATCCTGGACAAATTTGACTCATTATTTAAAAGACTGAAAGCTGTATAACCATATTTACAAAAAGTTCAACAATTATCCATGGTACATTGTCGGTGTTTGACTCATAGTATAGTAGAGGCATAGGGTTTAATTGTGCTGCCCACTAGTATATTATCCATTAAAGTTACTGGTGAGGCTGATGCACTCTTCACAATGTAGTAACAGCTTGGTTCAATTGGTAGAAATGGGGGTAAAAGCCATGGGTCTAGGCTGACACTCCAGTGCGGTCGGTATGTTTGGAATGCTGCATTATCGGAAGTTCTGTCTTTTAGATGGGACATTAAATAAGACGCTGTCTGCTTGTTTGTGTTGATGTTTCTAATTTTATGGCACTATGCAAATAAATGCAGGGAGGTTTTGTAGTGCTCTGGTCAACATTCGTCCTTCAATAGATAACACAAAGAAACTGATTCAACTGGCTAATCATCTCATTGCTGCTTGTCGGATAGTACTGGTACAAAATGGCTGCTGCATGTGCCAACATAACAAATATCACTTCATTGCAAAATCGGAATCCATATTTTGATTATGTAAAAAGGTACTATATAAACTCACATCATTTTTTTCTTGACTAATATAGCAAAATACAGGTTATTTTAAAACGCCATTCACTTTTTCATTTGGAAAGATATCTAGATGGACATTCTAGATAATCACATTCTAGAGAACAATATCTCTCCTGTGCCTTTCTTTTCTGATCACCCTATGGTTTATTAATTTCAATGTTTCCCATCCTTAATCCATTAAAGCTCAATGGATAGCACTCTCGCCCCTGTCAGAAGGTTGTGGGATCAGGTCCCACTCCAGGAACTTGAGCACAAAAATCTAAGCTGATACTCCAGTGCAGTTCTGAGGGAGTGCTGCCCTGTCGGGGGTGCTGTCTTTCGGATGAGACTTTAAACTGAGGCCACATCTGCTCTCTCAAGTGGACGCAAAAGATCCCATGGCACTCTTTCGAAGAAGAGCAAGGGAGTTATCCCCTGTGTCCTGGCCAACACTTATCCCTCAATCAACATAACAAACACAGATTATCTGGTCATTATCACATCATCATCATAGGCGGTCCCTCGAATGAGGATGACTTGCTTCCATGAGAGTTCACAGATGTTTCCATGAAGGACCCGATGCTCCAGTCCTGAACTCCAATTGAGGGGTGGAAGATGCCTGTGCGTTAATTTTTTTTAACATGTGATGACTGTTGCACATCAGCCACTACATGACAGAGCTAGGCCTTTATCCAGTGGCAAGGATTAACCAGGACGACTGGAGACCTGCTCTGCTGCACAGACCTAGTGCGCACACATATTGCAGTGTGGGCAGGTCTGTGCTGCCCCTGGGCCCTCGGCTCTTCTGGGCCCCGTACCCTCATTCGCCGCACCTCCGCCACGATGTTCCAGGGTCCGGCGCTCCAGTTTTATTTATAGCCCCGACCTGCGGTGGTATTCTCACACAGGTTGGGACAGCCCACGATGTGTTATCACATAACTGTTTGTGGGAGCTTGCTTGTGTGCAAATTGGCTGCTGCCTTTCCTAGAATACAACAGTGATTACACTCCAAAAGTACTTCTTTGGCTGTAAAGCACTTTGAGATGTCCGGTGGTCATGAAAGGCACTATATAAATGTAGGTCTTTTTTAAAAACAGCATAAAATGCTCGGCCATTGCAAGACAGGTCTTGAGAAAACAGGTTCACCATATCCCCCAAGGTGGTTGCATTCCCTCCAACTCCTGCCTGTTGAATCATCCTGGCTTGACTGCAAGCCAACCTATTTTTCTGACACTGTAATCAGGATGCCAGGCCTGATGGTGTACAATCATGTATTTACTCAGTGCTGCAATGAAACATCTCAGTTTAGCTTAAGATTACAGCTCGGAGCAATCATCACTGTCTGGGTTATCAAAGCAACATAACGATATTCTCAGTACTGGGGTTCATTTTGTGAGCTATTATTTTCTGAAAGATGTCTGCAGTAAATGTTTTCATAATGGTTTTGCAAAAAAAAAATCACTGGAAACGATGGTGTGCTGTCAAGATTACTGCGCAATGTCAATGTAAAAAATAAGTTTGTGCGGTTTCTGTCAAAGATGGCAATAAGGTATTGATTTTTAAAAGGAGCTCTGATACATGCTGCTTATTGAAGACAGACCTGTGACAGATTGCTTTCTCGGTATAGTTCTCTGACAGACTAATTTCTGAGGGGAGAATTATTTCTATGGTGATAACTCTGGCTGATCATTTGCTTCATCTGCGATGTACAGGTTGCTGTGCAAATGTCTGTTGCTAACACGATTCATTGCTGTGTCTTTCTTGTGGAAGGTTGTGCTCGTTTACAACACCAAGTAACATTTATATAGCGCTTGCAACACGCAGGATGTCCCATGGTACTTTACATAAAAATATTAAGTGGAGCAGTCACCAAGACACGGGAAAGAGGTTAGGAGAGTTGACTGGAAGTTATATTGGAAAGACGGGTCTTTAGAAGATTATTAAAAATTGATGGAGAAGTAAAGAAATTCGAGAGAGAGCAGGACCGAAGCAACTGAAACCTCGATTACCGATGGTGGGGTGAAGGAGGGGAGGATGCACAGAAGGTCAGAGTCATGAAGGTCAGAGGAGTTGGCAGAGGTAGGGAGGTGTGAGGCCATTGAAAGTTTTGCGGATGAGGTGCAAGAATAAAAGTGTTTATTAATGATTAAAATTGATTTTGAGTATGTATAAATGCTAAAAGTGTAGATTAACGGAAAGGCCTGTTTGTGTTGAGATAAAATGGAAGCCCACAGATTGTCAGCATGGGCTAAGTTTTGTAAGAAATAAAATGAAAGCCCCCAGAGCTGCCACATGGGTTTTGTTTATTGGAAAGCCATTGAAACTAATCAGAGATGGCTGAGCCAGACCAGACAGCCACATGTGTGAGGAGAGCCAATAAGGAGCTGCCCTGCTACCAAGATCCAATTGTGGGGCTTTCAGAGGGACAATGGCTTTGAGAGGTTTTAAAAAACTCAGCCAAAGATTCTTATCTCTTTCTTGGATACACGACACGAGACATAGAAATATAGAAACATAGAAAATAAGTGCAGGAGTAGGCCATTCGGCCCTTCGAGCCTGCACCGCCATTCAATGAGTTCATGGCTGAACATGCAACTTCAGTACCCCATTCTGATTTCTCGCCATACCCCTTGATCCCCCTATTAGTAAGGACTTCATCTAACTCCTTTTTGAATATATTTAGTGAATTGGCCTCAACAACTTTCTGTGGTAGAGAATTCCACAGGTTCACCACTCTCTGGGTGAAGAACTTTCTCCTCATCTCGGTCCTAAATGGCTTACCCCTTATCCTTAGACTGTGACCCCTGGTTCTGGACTTTCCCAACATTGGGAACGTTCTTCCTGCATCTAACCTGTCTGAACCTGTCAGAATTTTAAACATTTCTATGAGATCCCCTCTCATTCTTCTGAACTCCAGTGAATACAAGCCCAGTTGATCCAATCTTTCTTGATATGTCAGTCCCGCCATCCCGGGAATCAGTCTGGTGAACCTTCGCTGCACTCGCTCAATAGCAAGAATGTCCTTCCTCAAGTTAGGAGACCAAAACTGTACACAATACTCCAGGTGTGGCCTCACCAAGGCCCTGTACAACTGTAGTAACACCTCCCTGCCCCTGTACTCAAATCCCTTCGCTATGAAGGCCAACATGCCATTTGCTTTCTTAACCGCCTGCTGTACCTGCATGCCAACCTTCAATGACTGATGTACCATGACACCCAGGTCTCGTTGCACCTCCCCTTTTCCTAATCTGTCACCATTCAGATAATAGTCTGTCTCTCTGTTTTTACCACCAAAGTGGATAACCTCACATTTATCCACATTATACTTTATCTGCCATGCATTTGCCCACTCACCTAACCTATCCAAGTCACTCTGCAGCCTCATAGCATCCTCCTCGCAGCTCACACTGCCACCCAACTTAATGTCATCCGCAAATTTGGAGATACTACATTTAATCCCCTCGTCTAAATCATTAATGTACAATGTAAACAGCTGGGGCCCCAGCACAGAACCTTGCAGTACCCCACTAGTCACTGTCTGCCATTCTGAAAAGTACCCATTTACTCCTACTCTTTGCTTCCTGACTGTCAACCAGTTCTCAATCCAAGTCAGCACACTACCCCCAATCCCATCTGCTTTAACTTTGCACATTAATCTCTTGTGTGGGACCTTGTCGAAAGCCTTCTGAAAGTCCAAATATACCACATCAACTGGTTCTCCCTTGTCCACTCTCCTGGAAACATCCTCAAAAAATTCCAGAAGATTTGTCAAGCATGATTTCCCTTTCACAAATGCATGCTGACTTGGACCTATCATGTCACCTCTTTCCAAACGCGCTGCTATGATATCCTTAATAATTGATTCCATCATTTTACCCACTAATGATATCAGGCTGACCGGTCTATAATTCCCTGTTTTCTCTCTCCTTCCTTTTTTAAAAAGTGGGGTTACATCACTGAAGACCAGCTAAAACAGCAAGCCGTATGTCCAAACTAGCCAGCAAAAGGGACATAATGTATATCACTCGTTATTATAACCTCATTGTAGCTCTGTTATAACATAATTGACAACTGCTAATAATGTGCATGTGCGTGGCTTTTTAAGATCACTGCTGCTAACGTGCATGGGTGTATGTTTTTAATAAACCCTTCCAATTGTTTTGAACGAATCGTCTCACTGTCAAATATAAGCCCAGAGATATTTAGAAATCTTAGAGAGCAAGGATTTTCAATTGGATGTGTTAGATGCCAAGGAGCCAGTGTAGGTCAAGGAAGATGAAGCTAATGAGTGATCGGGACTTAGTACAGGGGAGGATGCAGGCAGATGTAGTTTGATTAAGTTAAAGGTTATGCGGCTGATTTTCAGCACCTCACCGCCCACTGCCGTCGACTGCCACCTAATCCCACTGACATTCCTCCTGAAATTTCGCCCAGTGCCACTTTCAGGGTGGCCTGGTGCGGGCGTGAGGGGAGAGTTGGCGGGAACCGCCCACTGACATCAGCGGATAGCCGAGTGGCACAACTGAGCTCCTGCCCGCCGAGCTCCCAGATTCCTGTGGGCGGGAGTCAGCAGGACTCGGCAGCAGAACGCGGGATGGACCGTTGGCTGGAGGTTGGTCTGTCCCTGACGATGAGTATGAAGAACCTGAAAGAAAGATAAGTGAACATTTTAATACTTTGTTTTCAACAGCGACTTACCTGACCCTTAAAGTCTTCGGATACTTTTTTTTTTGCTGTTTTTTTTTTAGTTCTTTGACCCTCCGTGGGCCCAACACCATCCTCGGTGGCACTTGGGCGGCAAACACCTTTGCCGCCAAGAATGCGACCTCCCACCCACTACCGCCTAGATTGGCAGTGTACGTCTTCCATTTGCCACCCACCGACCTTCGAGGGACCTTCTTCATGAATATCCTGCCCAAAGTACTGTCCAGTATCGCGGCGGCACTTTGGCTGGCACTTGTGTGGGCGGAGGCCTCGATGAAAATTGGCTCCTATGCATGTTGACAATAGACGGCCAGCATTGGAACTACTGAGCCTGGAGGTGACAAAACTGTGGATATGGGTTTCAGTGATGCAAGTGCTGAGGTAGCGGTAGAGCTGGGCAGTGATGTGGTGATGGAAGGGGATATGAGCTATGAAGTTGAGCTCAAGTTCACACATAACTCCAAGTTATGGTTGGTTATATTTTGCCTGAGCGAGAGATCTGGGAGGGAATGCCGTTAATGGTAAGGAAGCAGAGTTTATAGTAGGCACCAAAAATTAAGGTTTTGGTCTTTGGTTCTGACTCATCCAAGATTTGATGTTGGACTGGCTGTGTCTGGCATTACAATAGTGATGATGATGTAACGAGAAGTGTCATAAAGTTATAGTCATTGAGTCATTACGGCATAGAAGGAGGTCATTCGGCTCATCGAGTCCATGCCGGCTCTCTGCAGAGCAATCTAGTAAGTCCCATTCCACCGCTCTATCCCCATAGTCCTGCAAGTTATTTCCCTTATTTCCCTTGTGCCTATCCAATTTCCTTTTGAAATCATTGATCGTCTCCGCTTTCACCACCCTTATCGGCAGCATTCAAGGTCATTAATACTCGCTGCATTAAAAAGCTCTGTATCTCTTACCCAGGACTTTAAACCTGTATCCCCTAGTCCTTGTACCATCAGCTGATGGGAACAGCTTTACTTTGTTTACTTTATCTAAACCTGTCATAATCTTGTACACCTCTATCAAATCTCCCCTCAACCTTGTTTGCTCCAAGGAGAGCAACCTCGGATTCTCCAACCAAACTTTGCAGCTAAAATCCCTCATCCCTGGAACCATTCTGGCAAATCGCCACTGGACTCTCTCAAAGACCTTCACATCCTTCCTAAAATGTGGTGACCAGAACTGAATACAATGCTCCAGTTAAGAACATAAGAACATAAGAAATAGGAGCAGGAGTAGGCCAGACGGCCCCTCGAGTCTGCTTCACCAAATAATACGATCATGGTTGATCCGATCATGGACTCAGGTCCACTCCCCTGCCCGCTTCCCACAACCCCTTATTCCCTTATCGATTAAGAAACTGTCTATCTCAGTCTTAAATTTATTCAATGACCCAGATTCCACAGCTCACTGAGACAGCGAATTCCACAGATTTACAACCCTCAGAGAAGAAATTCCTCCTCATCTCAGTTTTAAATGGGCAGTCCCTTATTCTAAGATTATGCGCCCTAGTTCTAATCTCCCCATCAGTGGAAATATCCTATCTGCATCCACCTTGTCAAGCCCCCTCATAATCTTATACATTTCGATAAGATCACCTCTCATTCTTCTGAATTCCAATGAGTAGAGGCCCAATCTACTCAACCTTTCCTCATAAGTCAACCCCCTCATTCACAAAATCAACCTAGTGAACCTTCTCTGAACTGCCTCCAACACAAGTATATCCTTTCTTAAATATGGAAACCAAAACTGTATGCAGTATTCTAGGTGTGGCCTCACCAATACCCTGTATAACTGTAGCAAGACTTCCCTGCTTTTATACTCCATCCTCTTTGCAATAAAGGCCAAGATTCCATTGGCCTTCCTAATCACTTGCTGTAACTGCATACTAACCTTTTGTGTTTCATCCACCAGGATTCCCGGGTCCCGCTGTACTTAAGCACTTTGCAATTTTTCTCCATTTAAATAATAACTTGCTCTTCGATTTTTTTCTGCCAAAGTGCATAACCTCACAATTTCCAACATTATACTCCATCTGCAAAATTTTTGCTCACTCATTTAGCTTGTCTATGGTTTTTTGTGTCCTCCTCACACATTGCTTTTCCTCTCATCTTTGCATCATCAGCAAACTTGGCTTCGTTACAATCGGTCCCTTCATCCAAGTCGTTAATGTAGATTGTAAATAGTTGGGGTCCCAGCACTGATCCCTGCTGCACCCCACTAGTTACTGATTGCCAACCCGAGAATTAACCATTTATCCTGATTCTCTGTTTTCTGTTAGTTAGCCAATTCGCAGTTGTGTCTAACCAAAGATTTGTAAAGGTTCAGCATAACTTCCTTGCTTTTGTACTCAATACCTCTATTTATGAAGCCTAGGATCCCATATGCTTTGCTAACTACTCTCTCAATATATCCTGCCACCATCAAAGATCTATGCACATGACCTTCCAGGTCCCTCTGTCCCCGCAAACTCTTTAGAAGTGTGCCATTGTCAATATTGCCTATCCCTATCCCTTCTGCCAAAATGCATCATCTCACACTTCTCTGTATTAAATTCCATCTGCCACTTGTCTGCCATTCTGCCAGCCGATCTATGTCCTGTTGCAGTCTATTGGTATCTTTCTCACTGTTTGCCACACCTCCAAGTTTGGTATCATCAGCAAATTTTACTTTGTATTCCAATATCCAAGTCATTTATATATATCAAAAAAACCAGTGGGGAAAACCATTGTCTGCCATCTTCCAGCCTGAAAAAGAACCATTCACCGTGACTCACTGTTTTCTGTCCTTAAGCCAATTTATTTTCCAAGCTGACACTGACTCATCTATTCCATGAGCCTCAATTTTGTTTAGCAGCCTTTTATGTGGCACTTTGTCAAACGCCTTCCTAAAATCCATATAGACAACATCCACTGCATTCCCTTCATCAACCCCCTCTGTTACTTCATCAAAAAATTCTAATAGATTAATCAAACACGATTTGCAGTGGAGAGGTGGAACTGGATATCATCAGCAAACATAAGGAAGCTGACTTAAATCTGCAGACATTGTGGCAAAAGGGCAACACATCTTCATGATATCAAAATTGGTATGTCCTGTTGTTTTTTTCTGTGATAGTTGTAGTTGTATATAATAGTATGTACCAAAGCTAATAGAATTTTCTCAATGTTATGTGACAGTCTATGATGCTCTGTGAATGATGTAGTTGCAAGCTCTGACCACCAGATGGGACTGCAGAGTTTAAAAAAAACTATTTTGCGCTTGACTTTCTGCCATGTTTTCCCAGGTAGGACATTGAGAGCTTGTTTGTTTTTTATGGCCTCAAGATTTAAAAAAATAGTTTGCTGCCTTCATTGTTTTCCTTCCAGGATATATATTTTTTTAATCACAAAGCAATAAGCAAAATACAGCAGATGCTGGAAAACTGAAATAAAACCCGAAAATGCCGGAAATGCACAGCGGGTCAGGTGGCAACTGTGGAGAGAGAAACAGAGTTAATGCTTCAGGTCGACGACCTTTCATCCACCTTTTAGCACTCCCAGCAGGGTCCCTTTATCACTGTGCTCATTAAAATGTCAGTGTAGTGCCCTGCTCAGCTTCGTTTTTAAGTAACGTGATGTCCGTAACGTGAATTTTACGTACCCTCTCAATCTTTGGGGCTGAAATTGCCCCTCTCAGAAAGGCCCATTCGGGGTATTAAAGGGTTTTCACCTGGGCGCGGCGGCCAGAACACAACCCCCACCGGAATTGCCCCCGGGACTCCACCAGTGTAAAGTGGTTTGCGCCACGCCCCACGATTAGCGCACTGGCACGACACAAGCAAGGCGATGATGTCATCATCATGCGCGCCGACCACTTATCGCTCTGCGGGATGTGAGGTTATCATAGGGCAATACCACCGACAAGTTCTCAGGGCGAGAAGCTGTGGTGCTTGGGGCGCCCCGGCCACCCTTAATGAGGAGGTGGTATTGTGGTGGCTGCCATCTTTTTTCTGTCGGCTGACTTTTCAGTTGTCCGACAATGGCGGCCGCTGGTGTGACCGGGCCACCAACATGCAGACCGGCAACCCCTCTTGGGTGCTAGGACCTGACCTGGCTGACGACCTCCCTGGTGGCCCAGTGGGCGCCACTAAAGAGGCAGCAGAGTTCGCAGCAGCCCTTCCCTTGAAAAGCAGGGGAGGGACATTGTGACGTGTCAACATAATGCGTTACGGCTGCGTTGCGCTATCATCATTAGTGCTGCGCTGACGTGCGAGCACCGTGTGTGTTATAAATGTGGACTTGTATTTACTCTGTACAGCCACCAGACGGCTCATCCCCTGGAGTCCCAAGGGATCCCATAATCCCTTGGGAGCACAGGAATTTAAGGAGGCTTCACAGGTTGGAGAGGCACTCTGGAAACCTGCAATCAAAGACTAAGGTCACACTTTACTTTGAGCTCACAGTGTTCAGTCTGACTCTTTCTCCATACACAACAGTGCGTATGCCCCATTACCGCAATTTCATTTATTCTGAGAGGCTTGGTTGGTGGCAGTGTTTCCCACACCAGCACTAAAATATCGGTTAATTCAAATTGACCACTCCAATCACAGGGTGGGGTGATTTCAGCCCCTTTTATCTCCCCATGTTCCCTTTAGTTTGCATGGCAAATTACTTTTAATGCAATATTTTCTCATCTATCGGTCACACTCTCCAGCTACCTCTGTACTATGACTGAGTTCGACATCGGCCCGACATGTGTCTGCTCCTGCTGGCTCCAACTTCAGCAGGCAATCCGAGAACTTCTACACGATTCTCATTGACCTCTCAATGTATTGCATCTGCGGGAAAGTCAAGACCAAATGCAGTCTTCAGGTGAAGTGGATAATTGGACCAGAATTAATACAGTCCCCATCTTAAAGTAAAAACATTATTAAATATTTTCCTCATGTACTTTGATTTTATATTATTTAAAGCTAAGCTGCAAAACCTAGGGTAATTTGGACAGCAGAGTAGAGTTGGGTGGAGTGTAGGAGTTTCACTACAGCATACATGAGGGAGAAGGGAATAGACTAGTGGGTTAAGATGGCCAAATGGGAAGAGGTCATTAGAATGGGAGAAGGCTTGTGAGAACATAAAAACATAAGAAATAGGAGCAGGAGAAATAGGAGAAGAAATACGGCCCCTCGAGCCTGCTCCGCCATTCAATAAGATCATGGCTGTTCTGATCATGGACTCAACTCCACGTCCCTGTCCACTCCCCATAACCCTTTTGTTATGTCAGCAAACTCTTTGTATTCACTATGTAACTATGCATGATGTACCACCTGAGGGCGCTGCTGTTGGAGGCCCAGGGGTTTCCTGCCCTGGTGTGCAGGGGCATATAAAAGGCAGCCAGCAATGTTGTCTCTCACTTTGCTGTCGTATTAAATGGACTCAAGTCACACAGCTCTTACTCACAGTACAAGGTCTCATGGAGTTATTCGATGGTAATTGCAGACATAATAACTGGCGACGAGAATACGGACTTTCACGCGATCATGGTTACCTTTGGCACATTAAAGGACTTTGCAGAGGGTGATGATTGGGATGCCTTCACGGAAAGGCTCGAGCAATATTTCGTGGCAAACGACCTGGCAGGGGAGACGGTCACATTGGCAGAGAAACGCAAGGCTATACTGCTGACCAGTTGTGGGCCCGAGGTCTACCGCCTCGTCAGGGACTTGCTGGCACCCACGAAGGCCAAGGATAAGACATACAATGAGCTGACTAATTCGCGATACCATACAGATGACTTCCTACCAGAATCGGAGCAAGTACTGTACATAAAATAACGTCGCTTGCAGGCAGAACTGTTGAACTAATAAGAACTGTCCAGGGCAGAGCCTACTTGCCGACTGCTGCTAGGCCACCAAGAGGTGTAAATTGAAATCACTAACACAATGCTGGCGTTGCGGGGCTAATCATGGGGCCCAACAATGTCGATTTAAAGACTATGCGTGCAAAAGCTGCAGAACAAGGGGCAAACGTATTGCGACTCACCAGGTGGCAGTGGAGTCAGCAGAAGAGTCCCGATTCAGCGTGGATCACAAAGGACAAGCTAGAGAGGCAACTCAGCCCGAGGGAAAAGTGTGCGGGGTGCACACCCTCTCCACAAAAAGTCCTCCATTGATGATAAAAGTCAAATTAAATGGTGTTCCTGTATCCATGGAGCTGGACATGGGGACGAGTCAGTCACTTATGAGCCAGAAGGCATTTGAAAGGCTGTGGGGCAACAACAAAGCACAAAGACCCAAGCTGAGCCTGATTCAGATAAAACTGCGCATACACCAAAGAACTGATCCCAGTTATTGTCAGTGCAAATGTAAAAGTATCCTGTGATGGAGAGGCACACGAGCTGCAACTGTGGATTTTACCAGGCGATGGGCCAACGCTGCTTGGCAGAAGCTGGATGGGGAAGATTCGGTGGAACTGGGAAAGTATTATCGTCAATGGACAATGCTTCCTGTGCTCAAGTGCTGAGCAAGTTCCCATCTTTATTTGAACCAGGCATCAGCAACTTCACAGGCGCCAAAGTACAGATCCACTTGGTCCCCGAGGCACGGCCCATTCATCACAAGGCTCGAGCGGTCCCCCACATGATGAGGGAAAACTTGGAGTTCGAATTGGACAGACTTCAACGCGAGGGAATCATATCGCCAGTTGAGTTCAACGAGTGGGCCAGCCCGATTGTTCCGGTACTAAAGAACGATGACACAGTCAGAATCTGCGGCAACTACAAAGTAACGATCAACCGAGTCTTGTTACAGGACCAGGACCCACTACCCAAAGCCGATCCCTTTTTGTGACATTAGCAGGGGGAAAGACATTCACCAAGCTGGATCTAACCTCTGCTTACATGACCCAGGAGCTGGTTGAGACGTCGAAAAAATTAACATGCATTAACACGCACAAAGTAGTGTTCGTGTACCACAGGTGCCCATTTGGGATTCGCTCGGCTGCAGCCATATTCCAAAGAAACATGGAGAGCCTGTTGAAATCGGTTCCACACACCGTCGTATTTCAGGATGACATCCTCATCACTGGCCGCGACACCTCCGAACACCTGCACAACCTGGAAGAAGTTTTAAGTCGACTAAACAGAATTGGACTCCGGTTGAAACAATGCAAATGTGTCTTCCTGGCACCAGAGGTAGAACTCCTGGGGAGGAAGATTGCGGCAGACGGCATCAGACCCATGGATTCGAAGACAGAGGCCATCAAGAATGCACCCACATCACGAAATGTAACAGAGCTGCGCTCGTTCCTGGGACTCCTCAACTGTTTCGGTAACTTTAATTCCAGGGTTGAGCACCTTGCTGGAACCGTTGCACAAGCTGTTACGCAAGGGAGACGACTGGGCTTGGGGTAAAAATCAAGAGGCCACCTTTGAGAAGGCCAGAAACCCGCTGTGTTCGAATAAGTTGCTGGTATTATATGACCCATGTAAACGTCTAGTTTTAGCATGTCTTACGGTGTTGAGCATGTTTTGCAGCAAGCCAATGCAGTGGGCAAGCTCCAACTGGTTGCATATGCGTCCAGAAGCCTATCAAAGGATGAAAGAGGCAACAGCATGGTCGAAAAGGAGGCTTTAGCCTGTGTTTGCGGTGCAAAAAGATGCACCAATATTTGTTTGGACTCAGGTTCGAGTTAGAGATGGACCACAAGCCCCTAATCTCCCTGTTTTCGGAAAGCAAAGGCATAAACACCAATGCTTCCTCTCGAATCCAAAGAAAATGGGCACTAACATTGTCTGCCTATGGCTATGTGATCCGCCACAGGACAGGCACTGAAAACTGCGCCGATGCTCTCAGCCGACTACCGTTGCGTACAACCGGGGTGGAAATGGCGCAGCCCGCAGACTTGCTATTGGCCATAGATACCATCGATAGCGAAGGGTCACCCGTAACGGCCGACCAAATTAAGACTTGGACCAGCCAGGATCCTCTGCTATCCCTTGTAAAAAGTTGCGTCCTCAATGGGAGCTGGTCAGCAGTCCCTAGAGACATGCAAGACGAGATCAAGCCATTTCACCGTAGTAAAGATGAAATGTCGATCCATTCAGATTGCCTCTTATGGGAATATCTTGCCAAAGAAAAACAGGGAAACCTTCATACGTGACCTACACAGCATCCACCCAGGCATAGTCATGATGAAGACTATTGCCACATCCCACGTCTAGTGGCCCGGCATTTACTCGGACCTGAAGTCGTGCGTGCACCAGTGTAACACATGCTCACAACTGAGCAATGCTCCCAGGGAGGTTTCACTTCGTCTCTGGTCCTGGCCCTCAAAACCATGGTCCAGGATCCATGTGGATTAAGCGGGCACCTTTCTGGGAAAGGCGTTCCTGGTTGTTGTGGATGCCATTCCAAATGGATTGAATGTGCAATAATGGCATCCAGCACGTCCGCAGCCACCATTGAAAGCTTCAGGGCCATGTTTGCTACCCATGGCTTACTCGACATTCTTCTCAGCGACAATGGTCCGTGCTTCACCAGCTCAGAATTCAATGAATTCATGACCCATAATGGCATCATGCATTTCAGATCTGCCCCGTCCAAGCCCGCATCCAATCGGCAAGCAGAGCGGGCAGTCCAAACCATAAAGCAGAGCTTGAAACGTGACACATAGAAATATAGAAACATAGAAAGTCGGTGCAGGAGTCGGCCATTCGGTGCTTCGAGCCTGCACCACCATTCAATATGATCATGGCTGATCATGCAACTTCAGTACCCCATTCCTGCTTTCTCTCCATACCCCTTGATCCCTTCAGCTGTAAGGGCCACATCTAACTCCCTTTTGAATATATCCAATGAACTGGCCACAACAACTTTCTGTGGTAGAGAATTCCACAGCTTCAACATTCTCTGAGTGAAGAAGTTTCTCCTCATCTCGGTCCTAAATTGCTTACCCTTTATCCTTAGACTGTGACCCCTGGTTCTGGACTTCCCCAACATCGGGAACATTCTTTCTGCATCTAACCTGTCCAATCCTGTCAGAATTTTATATATTTCTATGAGATCCCCTCTCATTCTTCTAAATTCCAGTGAATATAAGCCTAGTCGATCCAGTCTTTCTTCATATGTCAGTCCTGCCATCCCGGGTTTCAGTCTGGTGAACCTTCGCTCCATTCCCTCAATAGCAAGAATGTCCTTCCTCAGATTAAGAGACCAAAACTGCACACAATACTCAAGGTGTGGTCTCACCAAGGCCCTGTACAACTGCAGTAAGACCTCCCTGCTCCTATACTCAAATCACCTCGCTATGAAGGCCAGCATACCATTTGCTTTCTTTACTGCTTTATTTCTTACAAACCCACCTGTCCTGGCTACTGCTCAGTTACAGGACATGACCCCTCTCATTTACCGGGTTTCCCCCTGCAGAATTACTAATGAAATGAGCACGCAAAACCAGGCTCTCATTGATCAGGTGGAAACCAGGCGTTATCAGCAAAACACGTACCATGTTCGCGCGGCTGTATCACGCGACATTAAATGAACCTGTGTTTGTTCTGAATTACAGTTAGGGCCCCAAATAGGTTGCCGGCACTGTATTAGCCAAGGAGGGGAATAGAGTGTTTGTTGTCAAACTGCTTAATGGTCAAATGTGCAGAAAACATTTGGACCAAACCAAATTACGATTCACAGATAACCAGGAACCACCAGAAGAAGACCTCATCTTCAGCGACCTACCTACACACGCCCAATCGACAACAGACCTCGCTGCCAACCACGAGGATGATCCCACCATCCCCAACAGTCCAGCCCAAACAGTCGCGCTGCAAGACAGCAGTGACCCAACAAATTCACCCAGGCCAGAAGCGACACTCAGATGGTCAACCAGGGAGCGCAGGGCTCCAGTTCGCCTTAACCTGTAAACAACTCCCATCAAAGACTTTGGGGGGGAATGATGTCATGTATGCAAATTCTTTGCATTCACTATGTAACTATGTACGATGTACCACCTGAGGATGCTGCTGTTGGAAGCCCAGGGGTTTCCTGCCCTGGTGTGCAGGGGGCATGCTGCCTCTCACTTTGCAGTCATATTAAATGGACTGAAGTCACACAGATCTTACTCACAATACAAGGCCTCGTGGAGTTATTCGATGGTAATTGCAGAATAATACCTTTACTCCCTTATCGCTCAAAAATCTGTCTATCTCCGCCTTAAATATATTCAATGACTCAGCCTCCGCAGATCTCTGGGATAGAGAATTCCATAGATTTATAACCCTCTGAGAGAAGAAATTTCTCCTTATCTCATTTTTAAATGGGCGGCCATTTATTCTAAGATTATGTCCCCTAGTTTTAGTTTCCCCTATGAGTGGAAATATCCTCTCTGCATCCACCTTGTCGAATCCCCCCATTATCTTATAAGTTTCAATAAGATCACCTCTTATTCTTCTGAACATCAATGTGTATAGGCCCAACCAAATGTATCCTCATAAGTCAACCGCCTCAACTCCGGAATCAACGTAGTGAACCTTCTCTGAACAGCCTCCATGTGGAGCATAAACACCGGCATGGACCAGTTGGGCCTGTTTGCATGCGGAACATTCTGTGTAATGTTTGCATGTGGAAAATTCTGTGTAATTAATACGAACATAAGAACATAAGAAATAGGAACAGCAGTAGGCCATACAGCCCCTCGCACCTGCTCTGCCATTCAATAAGATCATGGCTGATCTGATCAGGGACTCACCTCCACTTCCCTGCCCATTCCCCATAACCCCTTATCCCCTTATCGTTTAAGAAACTGTCTATTTCTGTCTTAAATTTATTCAATGTCCCAGCTTCCACAGGTCTCTGAGGCAGCGAATTCCACAGATTTGCAACCATCTGAGAGAACAATTTTTTCCTCATCTCTGTTTTAAATGGGCGGCCCCTTATTCTAAGATCATACCCTCTAGTTCTTGTCTCCCCTATCAGTGGAAACATCCTTTCTGCATCCCCTTGTCAAGCCCCCTCATAATCTTATACGGTTCGATAAGATCACCTCTCATTCTTCTGAATTCCAATGAGTAGAGGTCCAACCTACTCAACCTTTCCTCATAAGTCAACCCCCTCATCTCTGGAATCAACTTTGTGAACCTTCTCCGAACTGCCTCCAAAGCAAGTATATCCTTTCCTAAATATGGAAACCAAAACTTCACACAGTATTCCAGATGTGGCCTCACCAAAACCTTGTATAACTGTAGCAAGACTTCCCTGCTTTTATACTCCATCCCCTTTGTAATAAAGGCCGAGATACCATTGGCCTTCCTGATCACTTGCTGTACCTGCATACTATCCTTTTGTGTTTCATGCACAAGTACCCCCAGGTTCCGCTCTACTGCGGCAATTTGCAATCTTTCTCCATTTAAATAATAACTTATTCTTTGATTTTTTCTGCCAAAGTGCATGACCTCACACTTTCCAACATTATACTCCATCTGCCAAATTTTTGCCCACTCACTTAGCCTGTCTATGTCCTTTTGCAGATTTTTTGTGTCCTCACACATTGCTTTTCCTCCCATCTTTGTATCATCAGCAAACTTGGCTACATTACACTCAGTCCCTTCTTCCAAGTCGTTAATATAGATTGTAAATAGTTGGTGGCTAGTTTACATTCGCAGTTTCCAATGTAAGTGTACACGTAGGAACTTACAATGGAAAATGTTGATAGGAAGTGTGTGGAAATGTAATATTTATTTCAAATTATCATATAGAAAAAAAAATGTCCTTTTGATGAGATATTAGAATGTGAGAAGGAAGCTGAAGCATATTACATTATCCTCTAAACCCCAAGGGTATGTTTCACACGTCAACCTGCTCACAACACATATTTATTTCTTTTTTTACTAACAGATCTTCCTGTGAAAATGGTCACAGGTAGTTTGGAGCAGCGGTGTGAGGATGAGCAGGAACCAGCGCCTGGCAGTCTAGCTAGCAGTCTTGATGCGGGCCCGAAGAGAATGGGACTTGAACTGCCCTTCCAAATGATCAGGCATATCACCCCGCTGCATTCCTGCCTCTCAGCCTCTTCCCTCATCCATTCACAGCTTCCTTTGGTCCATCAAACTAACTCAACTTTCTCTGTCAGCAATGAGTTGTTATTTGAGCTCCTGTCTTAAAGCACAGAGTTCCCAATTATTGCATCCCAATGCGCATCCTTTCATAAACATCATTCTTTATTAACAAAAATTACCTCATAAATCCCTTTAAGCCCAAAAGATTGTTCTCAGATTGAGAAATACTTTTTTAATTGAATTTCAAAGCAAGATAAAGCGGAGAGAGGCTTATCATGATTACCATGGAGAGCAGCCAATCAGGAGGAACTTAATAATTCAGAAATTATTCCCTGCTAGGTTTGAATCTCTTAGAAAAATGAACTGAAATCTTTTCAACTTTTTCAAAGAAATCTATTTTCTATTTTGTGATTTATTTTGTAAATGTCAACAGAAGAAACGATTGGTGCTGTTTATCAGAGCCGTTGATTGTGACATTGCGTAGTTCATAATAGAAAAACTCAAATTGTTAGTATTTTAAGTGTTACAATAAAGCATTGAAAATTCAGTTTATTTTGAAGTTGTTTGAAAAAAGGAAATAAACTCAGGAATCCTTCCAGGATAGGGGAATACGCCTTCAACTGTAACTTGGAAACCTTACCGATGCATGCTGAGAAAAGCTGATAACTATATAATCTCAGAGGCATGGATATGGTTGGTTTCTCCTTTCAGCTGTTCTGGGGGAAGCATGTCGTCAAGGCCTACATTTTTGAGCCTTTGAAATTAAAACATCAATAAAGACATTTAAAACATATAAGATTATTAAATGGATACATAGAATTATGCTACTTAAAATATGTATTTTCATGCTTTCATTTTGTTTCAAACCTTATATTTGAACCATAGATATTTCAGTTATTTGTGAAAAAATGTCAGGCAAAAGACTTTTGAAAACATTTTGAGTAATTTCATTGGTTTACTTGTTTCTATTGGTTGTTTGTCCTGACTGGTTATTCAGGATTGCTTGTTATCATAAATCAAATTTTTAGTGGCTTCTCACTGACAGTTTGCTTGCAATTCTCTTCATTCCTGTCTGTGGTGTGTTAATACGATGCTTAACCCGATTGAAACAAATAGATTAATGACTATTAAAATAGCTAAGCAAACATAACGTGTAAATCATATTAAGCTTGACATGGTTATGAAAACACATTTAGCATACATAATTTATGTGCCTCAAGGCTTAAAAAAATATTTTAATTGTAAGACCCAAGACCCTTAAGTTGCATTTAATTTAAGAAACAGCTAGCTGATGCAAAGGAAATACGGTTAGGTTGGTATTCTGGGATGATGAGATCAAATGTGTCAAAGGGCTTTATTCATTCAAACAAATCTTGCAATTGGTTAACATGCTTGACAAAGTTATAAAAGCTTCCATTCGATTAGAACAAACTTGGGGGGGCGAGAAATTGGCCTCTTTGCGCCTCCTGTTTTCACCTTTGGGGGGTGATAATGGGCACTACCAGCTCTGTGACCAGGTGCAACGAGAGTACCAATGCCCGCGAACTTGCCTTGACGGTTAGAGGCGGTGGTAAACCCTAACGCCATGATCTCCTGCACCCTGGAGATCATGACATCATCTGGTGCACAGCGCCCCGGTATTGCCCGGATACGAACTTAGGTTCTGCCCCCTGCAGCATCGACGGGCATCAACACTGGCAGCTGCTGGAGGCATTGTAAGATAGGCCAGCCGCTTGGAAGCAGTATTTCAAGGGATTTTTTTGTAAACTCGGTGCATTTTTTCTTTTCTTCCACTCTGATTGATCAGTCTTGCACTCTGTTAAGAACATAAGAACATAAGAAATAAGAACAGGAGTTGGCTATTTGGCCCCTCGAGCCTGCTCTGCCATTTAATAAGATCATGGCTGATCTGATCTTGGGCTCAGCTCCACTTCCCTGCCCGCTCCCCATAACCCTTCACTCCCTTATCGTTCAAAAATCTGTCTATCTCCGCCTTAAATATATTCAATGACCTAGCCTCCACAGCTCTCTGGGGCAGAGAATTTTATAGATTTACAACCCTCTGAGAGAAGAAATTCTTCCTCATCTCAGTTTTAAATGGGCGACCACTTATTCTGAAACTATGCCCCCTAATTCTAGATTCCCCCAGAAGTGGAAACATCCTCTCTGCATTTACCCTGTCAAGCCCCCTCAGGAACTTAGATGTTTGAATAAGATCACCTCCCGTTCTTCTAAACTCGAATGAGTATGTTAGATTGCAGCTGTCGTTGCCGAGCAGGGAGTCAATTTATTGCAGAGCCGGCAGCAATGGCCCTTCCCTTTAAGGGAGGGAAGGCGCCTCCGATCCTGGGACATTTTGCAGCGCTGCACCGCTACCACCCCTCCTGCCTGGTTTAGCACTTCAAGGGACGTGGTCGCACTTGATTTAGCAATCCACTTCCCTCCTAGGGCACTAAATTGGAAGTTTGCATCTGCTGGAATTGAGTAGCGCCCAGCGATAATTTTGTGCACCTGCAAAAGTTATCGCCCAAAAAGCCGCTATGCATTTTCTAGCCCTAGGATTCTACTACTCAATGTACCGTTTCCATTTTTACTGTACGTAGAAGAAAAATTATTTTATTAAATTACAAATATTACAGGGGTTCTGTTAACTTTGCAGCAACAATCACTGTTGGCCTAAGAATAACAGAACAGGCACTAGTTCTGATCATTCTTGCTTAGAAGGGCATCTGGTCATCCAATCATCAAGGGTAGAAGATTGTTTATTTGTTACTGGGATGTGGGTGTCGCTGGCATTTATTGCCCATCCCTAATTGCCCTTGAGAAGCCATCCTTGTGGTGAAGGTACTCCTACAGTGCTGACTTTGTTGGTACAATTCAGTGCTTGTTAGGCCATTGTAGAGGGCAGTTAAGAGTCAACCACATTACTGTGGGTCTGGAGTCACATATAGGCCAGACCAGGTAAGAATGGCAGATTTCCTTCCCGAAAGGATATCAGTGGCCCAGATGGGTTTTTGTGACAATCCGGTAGTTTCATGAATGTCACCATTACTAAAAGTAGCTTTTTAATTGTAAATGTATTTAATCAACTGGTGGGATTTGAACTCACATCTCTGGATCATTAATCCAGGCCTCAGGATTACTAGTCCAGTAAGATAACCACTATGCTACCACTGTACTGTTGGAGGTGATGTCTTTCGGATGAGACATTAAACCGAGACCCCGTCTGCTCTGTCAAGTGGATGTAAAAGATCTCATGGCACTATTTCAAAGAAGAGCAGGGGAGTTATCCCTGGTGTCCCGGTCAATATTTATCCTTCAATCAACATAACACAAATAGATACATACGAACATATGAACAATGACGGATAGGTAACGACCAGCTGGTCCATCGAGCGTGCCCCACACAATTGTCTATCACAACTTATACACTCCACCCCACCCGAAACCATGTGATCTCCTGGGAGAGGCAAAAAATCAGATTAAAAACCCAGGCCAATTTGGGGAAAAAATCTGGGAAATTCCTCTCCGACCCATCTAGGCAATCGAAACTAGTCCAGGAGATCACTCTGGCCATTAAATTCCCTGCAGTACCTACCATCTGTAAGAATTAATCTCCACCGCAGGCAGAAACAAATCTGGCTTTTGCTTGAAGGAATTCAGTGAGTCTGCATCCACCACATGAGAGGGCAGCTTCTTTCAGAGGTCTACTATTCTCTGTGAAAAGAACCACCTCCTGATATCTAACCTAGATCTAGCCTTATACTACTTAAATATGTGTCCCCTAGTCCTGCCTAACCTATTTAATTGAAATAAATGGTCAGCTGGAACACTATCTATTAACTTCATTATCTTATAAACCTCAATCATATCCCCCCATAGTCTACGCTGCTCTAACATAAAGCGTCCCAACTCTTTTAACCTATCTTGATAACTAAGAAGCTATAGATTTGGAATTAGTCTAGTGGCCCTCTTCTGCATCAATTCCAGAGCCTCAATATCACCCACCCTGTGAGGAGACCAAAACTGGACACAGTATTCTAAGTGCGGCATGACTTAGGTCGTGTACAAGGACAACAGTACGCCACATCTTAGACTCAATTGTCCAATGGATATACCCCAACACACGATTTGCTCTAGCTATCGCTGCACTTCATTGCTCATATACCTTTAAGGATATATGCACTACAATGCCCAAATCTGTTTCTAGCTCCACTATCTTTAATGCCTTTCCCTGAAGGATGTACGAATGTTGAGCATTTGCCCTGTCCGCATGCATAACACTGCACATATCTAAGTTTACATCATTTTCCATTCATGAGCCCAGTCTCCCAGCACATTAAGATCTACCTGAATCAAATGAGCCTCTTCTACAGTTCTAGCATGCGCACAGATCTTGGTATCATCTGCAAATTTGCAAATTGTGCCGCCAACCCCTGAATCCAGATCATTAATAAAAATAGTAAAAAGCAACGGTCCCAACACTGATCCCTGTGAGACACGACTGATGACCAGTCTCCAGGACAGATCCAAATCCATCTATAACTACTCTTTGCCTGCGTCCTACCAGCCAGCACAATATATTTCCTCTAATACCAGGGGCTCCGATCTTATAGAGAAGCCTCTTGTGCGGTACCTTGTCGAAAACGTTTTGGAAATCTATATGGACAATGTCCACCAACATCCACCAACTTTGTAACTTCTTCAAAAAATACAATTAGATTTGCGAGACATGACCTCTTTTTTTATGAAGCCATGTTGGGTGTTCCTAATATGTCCCTCCCTATTCAAGTATTCATAAATTGCATCCGTTATGATTATTTCAAGCATTTTCCCTATTACTGATGTTAAACTGATGGGCCTATAATTACCTGGGTCTGCCTTGTCACCTTTTTTTAAATTGGAGACTACATTAGCCTCCTTCCAATCTGTAGGATCCATTCCAGATTGCAGTGAGCTGTTAAAAATACAGGCCAGGGGCTCGCACAGCACATGTCCCATCTCCCGGAGGACCCTCGGGTGGATATCATCCAGCCCTACTGCTCTCTCTATTTTTAAGTTCTTAATTATTTCTAAAATAATATGCTTATCTATGTTAATGTTACCAGTAGTAAAACTAGAATTATTAAATTGTAATATTCTAATAATCATCTGGTCATGATCACATTAGTGTTTGTGGGAGCTTGCTGTGAGCAAATTAGTTGCTGCATTTCCCACATTACAACAGTGACTACACACCTCAAAAGCGCTTTGAGACATCCGGTGGTCATGAAAAGAGCTATATAAATTAATTCCTTCCTTCCTTTCTTCCTTCCTCCCTTCCCTTCCCTTCCCTTCCCTTCCCTTGCTTGCCTCCCTACCCTTCCCTTCCCTTCCTTGCCTCCCTGCCTTCCTTCCCTCCCTGCCTCCCTGCCTTCCTTCCCTCCCTGCCTCCCTCTACAAAAGCAGATTCTGGAATCTGAAATAAAAACAGAAAGTGCTGGAAATACTCAACGGGTCAGGTAGTATCTGTGGAGAGAGAAACAGAGTTAACATTTCAAGTCGATGCCCCTTTGACAGAACTCAGAATCTGTGGAGTTCTGGTGAAGGGTCATCGACCTGAAACATTGACATTGCCTGACCTGCTGCTTATTTCCAATTGTTATGGGGCAGAAATTCTGGCCTCCCAGGTCTGTACTGAGTGTGAACGAACCCAGGAAGCCATCGCAAAAGCCAGTTTTCAGCGCACAATGCGCATGCGCTGAAAACCGGCTTTTCCAATCTGTCAAGCTGGATCTTAACAGATCTTCCGTATCTCGGCAGCCAGGACATTTGCAAGTGCAAGATTGCGGGATTTACCCATATCTCGCCCAGCAAATGTCCTGAAAACACTTGTGCCTGATAAAAGCAGGCGTATAGCCTACTTTTACAGGCGTGAGATTAAAAATACACTTAAAACATAAAAAATAAAATTAAAAAAACTAATTTTATTTTTAAAAACCGTGCCCACTGTGTTAAATTTATTTTAAAGCATAATTTAAAAAAACTTTTTTTTTAAATCGGAAAAATATATATATTAATAATATATAAATAACTTTAATTTAAATTAATGTTAAATATGTAGTGTATTTTTCTATTTTTTATTAATGTTTTGTGTGTTTGAGGGAGGGGGTTCTCATTCATAATAATGGAAACTCCAACTTACGGAGTTACCATTATTATGAATGAGAACACACTTTACCTGATTGGCTGCTCAGAGCCATGTGACTGCCGCTCCAGCCCTGCACACGTCCCGTCGTGCACGCGCTGCGACGTGCAACTGCATGGCGCAGCAGCTTCAGGCAAGTGAGCTTATTTTTAAAGTTTTTTTACCCGATTGCCCGCGGGAAGCAGCCCACCCAGATTTCTGAGCCAATATCTATTTCTGTGTGCACAACACAGATACTCATTATTAGTGGTTCTAGGGCATATTCTGCAGGCCAAATTCCTCAGAAACTATTTATTTATTGCTTTGTGGGCCTTTGATGATATTCAAAAAGTGCTACTGAAGGCAAACATATGATGAATTTAAATTTTACAAGAGCATTAATATGCAGTGAGCCACTGACTGAAAGAAACATTGCTCCCATAGTAACTCCTTGTACTTTCTTTTACTGTCACTGAATTTTAAATTTTGATATTTTTTGAAGCTGCAAAAGGGAATTCTTTGTGTACGTGTAAGTTTATACCATGAGAGGTGCAAAGCTCAGAACTCGGGTTTTCACTTGTTACAATAAAATCAAACAATTCTGCTCTCTGCAATGGAAGGTCAGTTAAAAGTGTTGTTTGTTTGACTAATGCTGAAGTTAAATTAGAAGCCCCATGTTTTTAAAGTAGATTACCTCGTTCCTTCATAAAATCAATTAGTCTCAATCAAGAGCTAGCATTATCATTACAACAATGACTAGACTTCAAAAGTACTTAATTGGTTGTAAGACAGTCTAAGGTCATGAAAGGAGTTGTATCAATTCAATTTATTTTTTTTACTTCTTTTCACTTTATCTCCAATTTCTTTTGCTTTCTTTCCATTCGTTTCATGAAGTTGAGAATTTATACTAGATTCTATGGGCCCTCAAGTACTTTGTCCAAATGCCATTCTTTATGTGCCCAGACAGTGAGTGTCGCCTATATGGGCACTTCAGAGACACAGAGGGGAATTTTAACCCCCAAGAAAGGATCAGCGGGTGCGGAGGCTAAAAATGATTGATTGCCACCGGGGTGCAACACTATCTGGGTTGAGGGAGCCGCACCTGTGTGAAACCAAATGTCCAAAGTCGTGGATCTCTTCATTGAATATGGGCAGGTACTTATTGGTGCAATTAACCTCCTCAGGCAATGTTAATGAGGTATTTTTCAATTGGCTCAAAATGTAACTTGAGCAGGATGGGTTCCCGGGGCTCCGGAAACTGACAAGAGGCAAATTTGAGCAGCAGTTCAGGTGGTTATTAAACTTGTCATCGGAATAAAAGTTCATTTATTGCAGCTGCTGTCTCAGTTCCCTCTGGGAAATGTCTGGCAGAGAGTACTTTTGTGTGGATACAGCTTTTTTCAACCTTGGAGAATTTCAAACTGACAAGATCAGGATGGGAGGCGCCTTTGATGTGTGTGACAGCACGTCAAAAGAGGAAGACCATTGCCATCCATGGCAGGGACGACATGCTATGGTCGGATCAGCCCGTGCACAGACGGGAGGTCCACAAGAGGGAGTTTTGCAGGTGGAGGAGGACAAAGAGCCTCATCAGATGAGAAGAACATAGAGGAGGAGGAACAAGAGGATGAAGTTTGGGCACCCATCACCAGACCAGCCACATACAATGCTGCCAGGAATACCAGTGATGCCCTAATATCATGAAAGTTCACCTCGTGTGAAACTAACAAATGGAATTCCGCTGTCCTCTCCCATCACCAGCACCAAACCCCTCCTCCCCTCCCTTTGTACTAAACAATCCTTCAACCACACATCTGCCCCATGGGCACCGCCATGTATTGACCTTCATCAAGAAACAAGTGAAAGGGTGAGTTGGCCCTCGGGATGCAATAACGGGCAAGAGGTGGAAGTGATGCAAATCATTCAATTTTACGTGGTGTTATAAAAAAAGGAAACAACGACATGATATTTTGTCAACACCCATGTGCGTGCTGTTGGTGAATTAGAATTTCTTCAATTTACACTTCCTACCACTTCTATGTGGTGCATCCCATATGGCTTCAGCAGAGGTAGAGGCAGGCTGCTCAGATCCCTGACCTGACTGCTGAGATGCTTTTAGCCTACGACTCTGGGTTTTGAAGCCCCTGATGGCCCTGCCAATGACTGTTCCACCTGCATCTGTGCAGGGACAGACCTGGCCATCGGGAGAAGAGGTAGCATGCTGGGTACTGACTGGGGGCAGGGGGAGACACCAGGTGAAAAGTGGAAGCACTTTGAGTGGAGTTACCACTTCCATGTCCCCTTTCACCATCATCCCTATCCTGGACCAGCACCACATCACTCCTACCACTCTGCCGCAGGCAACATTTATGAAACTCAGTAACACATTGAGGTCACGGATAAGGTATATGTCATCCTGTTTAATGTAAGTGGTTTAGCCCCTGGTGATTTCGAATCACCCCTCTTACAATAGTTCTTGATGCCGTAATTATAGTCGTGAACAGTAATATACAGTCATAGACAGATCTTTTTGGTCTCCACCGTCACAATACTTTTATTCAAGTTAAAACACACCTGCATCCAGTAAAAACACACCCTGGTCGTGTAATATAAACAAACACAGTACAACACACAGTCTGGCCTGTTTAAACGGGCCCCTAACGCGAAGTACCCACATCTCAAACACCCCTGCTCAGATTCAAAATTGCACCACTGGATCTGTCCAACAGAATGTGCGTACGCTTATGATCCTTGCAAAAACCTCCCCACTAAATTCCCTAAGGCTTGGTTGAGACAAACAACACCCTTTCACACTATGCAGTGGTCTTAAAGATGTGTGGGCTGGGATAAATGCTCACCAATTACCCCTCTGGCTTACTTGCTGCTTCTCCTGATGAGGCGTATCTTCTGGGTCTTCAAGTCCAGCCTCAAGGTCAGCTTCCCAGTTGAAGTAGCAAAGCTCTCTAGTGCTTCTTCTCTCTGTCCCAGATGGAGTGCTTAGTCCTTGTGCATTGCAATCAGGCGTAGAAGAGGGGGGAGAGAGATGGAAGCCAAAATTGCCTCTCTTATACTTGCAAAAATGCGTCTTCTCAAGCCAAAAGTCAAACTGTATTTCCCCTGAGGCTGTGCAACTCAAAAGCAAAATCAAGTCTCTGGTCTGTTCCTTTGTCAACTAGGCTGTACCTCAATGTGTGGCTCCAACGAGTCTGTGGTGAAATAGCTCCTCTTTGTCTTTCGATGGCCTGAAATACCGGCCACTTTACTTAATGTCTCACTGATTGCTTCCCATTCCATGAAAAAAGGCAACCATCAACCATGATATTCCTGCTTTCAGCCATTTTCATTCCCGCCCAGCTGATGTGTATTCAAGTTAAACATGTTTGGACCTGCCCCAGGTCAGTGCTCTCTGCAGTGTCCAAGCAATGTCCAAAAGTTTAAGTTTTACTGTCGAGTTTTCGCCGTATCTTACATTAAGGCAGCATATAAGCTGGCAGTCAAAGTCTGCATGGTCATGGTCATAGCCTGATTTGAGAGCCGTGCTTGAAGCTCCATGGAGCTGACCACTCTCTCCAGGGCAGACATTCTTACAATTCCCTGCACCACCAATTGACAGCGATCGAGTTGGACTCCTCCATCCTATCCGCTATTGTGGAGAGTGTATGTGGCATGTCTGTCACTACCTGGGTAAGTTGCGGACGCACCCCTAGCATTTTCCTACTCAATGATAGCACCCAGGGTTCACCACCTATGTCCACCTAACTATACCTTGGAGAGGATTGCACTCCACAAGGCTGACTCTCCAAAGCTGCCCCTGCCACCAGTGTCTGCTCGTAGTCACTGGACAGGTGTGAATCACCAGATGAAATCCCAACTCAGTGGACCCACCAAAGTGCAAGTATCTGCACTGGTGCATGGCTGCAATGATGCATCCTCAGAAGGAATGAGGTCCTCTGAGGGATCGTGCTCATGGATGTCCAGCGACACTTGTTGTATGTGCGAAGGCCCTGGAAGACAAAAAGGGATAGGAATTAGTCATGGCAAAGTCACAATGTTGACAATCACTACATTCAGTCTGCTCATAGTTCATTCATTGACGAAATGAAGTCAGCATATGTGTGTCAGAGATATTGGTAATTCTGTCTGCGAGCTCCCTGTTTCTGTCTCCCGACTGCACCCAGCAGTAATTCTAGCGAGGAATCATTATATCTACTCTATGCCCACCATTCATCTTGAACACCTCCAAAATACATTTGTGGACTTTCCCTTTAAATGCAGCTGAGATCGCATCATGCGAGTGTGCATCACGTCCGCTGCACAGCTTGGAGATGCGAAACCCGAAAGTCAAAATTAAAATTGGTTCAATTGAGTTGAGATCACCGATTCCACCCTGCCCAGTTGACTTCCGGATTTTCCCCATGCAATTCCACCAGCAATTCTGTTATATATGTAAACCTATAAATACCTTGTGTAACCACCAGAGGGCTCATCCCCTGGAGAGCCAAGGGATCCCACAATCCCTTGGAAGCACCTGTACTTAAGGAGGCCTCACAGGCTGGAGAGGCACTCTGGAGACCTGCAATAAAAGACTAAGGCCACACTTTACTTTGAGCTCATAGTTTCTGGTCAGACTCTTTATTCATACTTAACAATTTCACTCTCGCGCATGGATGGCACCTTCAGATTGGTATAGAATTATAATATGTTTCAGTGCAGAGACAGACTATTCGGCCCATATCTACTAAGATTAACTAAGAGCACAAACCAATCATTAAACCTGGGATGTTCCTTACCTGTATGGTTCAGAACCACACTGTTTCATGCATTCTCCTGGTGCAACATCAGGGAAGCTTGCTTCATAGAATCATAGTATCATAGAAATTTACAGCACGGAAGGAGGCCATTTCGGTCCATCATGTCCGTGCCGGCCAACAAGAGGCTATCCAGCCTAATCCCTCTTTCCAACTCTAGGTCCATAACCCTGAAGGATACAGCACTTTAAGTGCACATCCAAGTATGTTTTAAATGTGATGAGGATTTCTGCCTCTACCACCCTTTCAGGCAATGAGTTCCAGACCACCACAACCCTCTGCGAAAATAAATTTCCCCTCAAATTCCCTCTAAACCTTCTACCAATTACTTTAAATGTATGCTCCCAGGTTGTTGAACCTTTTGCTAAGGGAAATAAGCCATTTCTATCCACTATATCTAGGCCCCTCATAATTTTATACACTTCAATGAGGTCTCCCCTTAGCCTCTGCTATTCCAAGGAAAACAAATCCAGCCTATCTAATCTGTCCTCATAGCTAAGATTCTCCCTCCCGGCAACATCCTCGTAAATCTCCTCTGTGCACTCTCCAATGCAATCATGTTCTTCCTGTAATGCGGTGACCAGAACTGCATGCAGTACTCCAACTGTGCCCTAACCAGTGTTTTATGCAGGTCAAACATAACCCATCTTTTCTTATATTTTATGCCTCAGTTTATAAAGGCAAGCATTCCATATGCCTTCTTAACTATCTTATCCACCTGGCCTGCTACCTTCAGGGATGTGTGGACATGCACTCTCAAGTCCCTTTGTTCCTCTACACTTCTCAATGTCCTACCATTTAATGTGTATTCCCTTTCCTTATTAGCCCTCCCCAGATGCATTATCTCACAATTCTCCAGATTAAATTCCATTTGCCACTGTTTTTCCCACCTGACTAGTTGATTGATACCTTCCTGCAATCCGCAGCTTTCTTCCTCATTATCAACCACACAGCCTATGTTTGTATAATCTGTAAACTTCTTATTCATACCCCCTATCTTCAAGTCTAGATCATTTATGTATACCACAAAAAGCAAGAGACCTAGCACTGAGCCCTGCAGAACCCCACTGGAAACATCCTTCCAGTCACAAAAACACCCATCAACCATTACCCTATGCTTCCTGAATCTGAGCCAATTTTGGATCCAATTTGCCACCTTGCCCTGAATCCCATGGGCTTTTACTTTCGTGACCAGTCTGCCATGTGCAACATTATCAAAAGCTTTGCTGAAATCCATGTACACTACATCATACGCAATGCCCTCATCAACCCTCCTTGTTACCTCCTCGAAACATTCAATCAAGTTAGTCAGACACAACCTTGCCTTAACAAATCCATGCTGACTTTCCCTAATTAATCCTTGCCTTTCCAAATGTAGATTTATCCTGTGCTTTAGGATTTTTTCCAATAATTTTCCCACAACTGAGGTTAGGCTGATTGGCCTGTAATTACTTGGTCTATCCCTTTCTCTATTCTTAAACAAAGGTACCATAATAGCAGTCCTCCAGTCCTCTGGCAGCACACCTGAAGCCAGAGAGGATTGAAAAATTATAGTCAAAGCCTCTGTTATTTCCTCTTTTGCTTCGCTTAACAGTCTGGGATAGATTTCATCTGGGCCTGGGGACTTAGCCACTTTCAAAGCTGCTAAACCCCTTAATACCTCCTCTCTCAGTATGTTTATTTCATCTAATATTTCACACTCCTCCTCGATAGCAGCGTTTGCATCACCCCTCTCTTTTGTGAAAACAAAGTATTCATTAAGAACCATACCCACATCTTCCGCCTCCACACACAGATTACCCTCAAGGTCTCTAATAGGCCCTACCCTTTCTTTAGTTATCCTCTTGGTCTTAATATATTTATAAAACATCTTTAGGTTTTTCTTAATTTTACTTGCCAAGAATTTTTCATGCTCTCTCTTTGCTTTCCTAATATCCCCTTTGATCTCACCCTTGGACTTTCTATACTCCTCGAGAGATTCTGCAGTATTTAGCCCTCAGTATCTGTCATAAGCTTTCCTTTTTTTCTTTATCCGAACCTGTTTGTCCCTAGACATCCAAGGGGCTCTAGATTTGTTAGTCCTACCCTTTTTCTATAAGGGTACATTCATATATTTTAAAAATTTTATTTCCAGGCAGCTCGCCAACAAAGATGAATTCACTTTTCAGTCCATTTCGTTGCTGGCAGCAAATCTTGGGAGAGAGCGCGATCGGTAGAGTGGGGAGGTGATTAGCAGAGAGGGGGGCTATCAGAATAAAGTGGATCATGCTCAGGAGAGGAGGGGCTGATCCGGAGGGAGGGGTAGGTGATCAGGAGAGAGGGGGAAAATTGGGTTAGAGGGGGTGATGATCGGGATGGGGGTGATCGGGTGAGAGTGGTAGGTTATCCGGCGAGAGGGGGCAAATTGTGTTGGAAGCGGTGACGATTGGGAGAGGGGGTGGTCAGCAGCGCATGGACAATCAAGATTGGCAAAGGGGGAGGTGATGAGGAGAAAGTGGCGATTGGGATGTGCAAAGTAATCAGGAAGGGGCTGAGCAGGGTTCTAAACTGTATTTGCACCGCAGTGAAATACTTCTTCTGGCCCCATAGCCAGGTTCTGTCAATGGAAATAAAAATCAGGAGGGATGCAAAATGGGCTGCCAACTCATTATCATTCATTTTACACTATCGCACAAAATTAAGATCTGCCCCAAAGACTTTGAAATTCAGCTGTGTGAAAGTTCGCAAAGAAGTTTTAAAAATTTGTATGAAGCTCTTTTGTCCACCATTTAAATGGAGACATTAACTAATTTACTTTAAACAGAATACTGTCACTGTTAAAACATTGGACAAAAGAACTTCATTTAAATCCATTAAGAATTTGTGTGGTAAAATTCGCACAGTTTAATTCCAGGACCTCAATGAGGACAAGGAGAGTTCTGAAAGACAGGATCAGAAATGGAAGGTGGGGCAAGTATTAAAGAAAGGGAGAGAGTGTCAGAATAGAAATTGCCTGTCCTTTCACATTCACATCATTGCTGAAGTCTGAAAAGTCATCAGCAATTCTTTCGCAGTACTATGCAAAGTAAAGTATCGCCCAGGAAAAGGTGTTAGCTGTGATTAAGATGATATCTGTATACTTGTGATAGACGTAGCTATTTCTCCCCTTCTGTCTGCGAAGTGTACTCGAGATATAGAAGGAGTAGTTTTCCTCACTGGGAGGGTCCTCACCTGGCGGGAGCACATATTTAGCTGCATGCTGTAGAATCAGAAAATGATCCTGATACAATGAATGTGTTTGTGTGTGAGAGAGGTTATGCTTAAAGTAGACAGGGAGAGATAGAATAGAGATGAAGTTGATGAGACTGCAATCTGAACTAATTAGGCATCACTAGTTTGATATAACTAACGTTTTATCTCTTACTTTGCACAATTGCACTTCTAATTGAACCACAAAAGTAATCTGCACTTCAAAATTCAGAAATAATATGAAGAGTTATGTAAGGTTCTTTTTGATGTCTTTTATTTGATGTCACTTTGATAATTCTCCTTTCTGATACTTGGTTTATCTGGGTCATATTGCCTCTGCAGCACTTTTAATTGGCTAATTCTTCATGTTTTGTCCTGATATACATTAAAATTAAATACTGAATAGAACCAAACGTGTCTTTATCTAAATCAGAATTAACTATTAGCTTTTATGTAAAATGTTTGTTGGTTCATAAATTCACGTTAAAGTCACCTTTCTGTAGAATTGAAAATTTCCTCGAACTATGTAATCTCCGAGGGATAGCTTTGCTTGCTGGCAGCACATATCAGAAATTCAGGCATTTGTCAGAAAATCATACCCAAATTTTTGATGGAAAGGAAGAACTTGCATTTATATAATGACTTTTAGAACCTCAGGATGTCCCAAGGCATTTTACAACCAAGTAAGTATTTTTAAAGTGCTTACTTCAAAAGAAAAAACACTGAAGCAATGTAGGAAATGCAGCAGCCAGTTTGCAAACAGCAAGGTCCCACACACAGCAAAGCAGCAATGACTGGATAACCTGTTTCCAGGTGATGTTGAGTGAGGCATAAATATTGGCCAGGACACGAGGGTGAACTCCCCTGCTCTTATTCAAATTGTGCCATGGGATCTTTAACGTCCACCTGAGAGGGCAGATGGGGCCTTGGTACAAAGTTTCAGCTGAAAGATGATATCACTGACAGTGCAGCACTTCCTCAGTACTGCACTAGAATGTCAGCCTACATGCATCCTTGGAGGGGTACTTGAACCCACAACCTTCTGACTCAGAGATGAAAGTGCTGCAATGGAGCCATGGCGGAAAATGTTATGTGAGTGGTTAAGAATTCCAGTAGCAGTGAGTGAAAATCATACAATCGTAGAAAAGCTACACCACAGAAGGAGGCCATTCAACCCACCGTGTCTGTGACTGGCCGAAAAAGAGCTATCCAGCCAAATTCCACTTTCCAGCTCTGGGTCTGTAGCCTTGTAGGTTCTGGCACATCAAATGCATATCTAAGTACTTTTAAAAAATACAATGAGGGTTTCAGCCTCTATCACTCTTTCAGGCAGTGAGTTCCAGACCCCCACCACCTTCTGGTGAAAAATGTTCTCATCAAATCCTCTCTAATCCTTCCACAAATTACTTTAAATCTATGCCCCCTGGTTATTGACCTCGCTGCTAAGGGAAGATATTAGGGTGAGATTATCCTTGCGGTATTCAGGAACTGTACTCATCAGAAATAAAATGCAAATGTTCATTCTGATCCCCTAGTGTGTGCAAAAATGTAATGATTGACAACGTAAAATGTGAAAAAAATTGATTCAATTGTGATTTATGCTGGAGCTGTAGATTCCCCCTGCCCCCATTTATGATTTCAGCAATAAAACTACTAGAGTGAAACTTTTATATTCACTACCAGATAATCATCCATTAATTTGCTCTTATTTTCCATAGAAATCATAATGACCCAGAAATCCCGGTCGGCTGCTTCCCGCAGGCAATCGGGTAAAAAACTTTTTAAAAAATGCTCACTTACTTTATCCTGCTGCGCCCACGCGAGTTCCTGATCCTGAGGCCTCCACTGACTTCGCGTTGCAGTGCGTGCACGTCAGGACGTGCGCAGGGTTGGAGCTGCAGTCACATGGCTCTGGGCAACCAATCAGGTAAAGTATGTTCTCATTCATAATAATGGGAACTCCAAGTTAGAGTTCCCATTATTATGATTGAGAAACACCCCCCCACAAAACACACAAAACCAATAATCAAAAATAGAAAAAATACAGCACATATTTTTATGAATTTAAATTAAAGTCTATTTAAAAAATATATATATTTCCTATTTTTTTCAAAGTTTTTTTAATTATGGTTTAAAATAAACTTACCATATTGGGGAGGGTTTTTAGAATTTTCCATTTAGAAAATGTGTTTTTAGAATTTTATTTAAAAATGTTTTTGTGTATTTTATAACTCTTATACCTGGAAAAGTAGGCTATGCGCCTGCTTTTATCGGGCGCATGAGTTTTGAGGACATTTGCTGGGCAAGATATGGGTAAATTCCGCAATATTGCCCTTGCAAATGTCCTCGCTTCCGCGGCATGGAAGATCTGTCAAGCTCCAGCCTGACAGATTGGAAAAGCCTGGATTGGATTGTGCGCTGAAAACCGGCTTTTGCGCTGTCTTCCCGGGTCCGTTGGCACACAGTACGGACCCGGGAGGCAGGAATTTCTGCCCCTATAATAAAAAAAAATTATGTGTATGTTCAGTTGCTTTCTTTCTTCGGCCCCTGAAAATCCACAAATCGTATGCTACATTTGAGGCCGTTAGAGACTTAGGCCGGCATTTTGCCAGGGGTCAAAGGGCGGGTTCCATGGCGGGTCTGTTGTCAAAATCTAAAAGATTGACAGTGGGGTGGGATCCCGCTGCGAACCAACCTTTGTATCAATTTCCCAAGTCTACCTGAGCTTCACGGAATGAAATTAAGTGACAGTGGAGCCAATTGACATAGTTAAGAGGTTGTTAAAAGATACTTAAACAGCATTTTACCATCTACTTACCATTTTTCCAGCTTTTTGATGAGTTTCACGGCGCTCAGGGATCACGTCAGGTAAGTAGATTGGGTTTTCAATGACTTTCCTTTCCTCTAAAAGAGTGACAGCTGCAAAAGTGGTATACAAACGACCATTTCACAGCTGTTTACTTTCCAATGTCGGAAGCTGGAGCCTTCAGGACTTGGAGAACACTTTTCAACTTAAGGAAGGTTGGAAGTGTTTGGAGTAAACTCTCTATCCACCGTGACCTCCTTGGAACAATCTCTCTGACCATTGACAAATCGCTTCTGTCACCTCAACTTCAGCTGCCATCTATTCCAGCAGCATCGGTGCCCTTAAGAAAATCTCACCTTGGTCCTCAGAATTCAACCACAATCAGCCCCAACACGAACATCACGAGGCACACCAGCATCACCAACCTTCTTCGCAATCAACTGATGCTGCACATAACATAGGGCATCAGGACATGACCACATAGTTGCCCGGGAGGCTAGGGATTGCCTCACCATGGCCAGATTTACTTCACTTGACCCTGGCTGCCATATGATGCACTATCTTGGCACCACCTCACACCAGCACCATAAAGCATCCCTACAATGCCCAACCATTCCTTTCACACTCATCACCATTGCAGGGGGTACCGTTAAGACTCACCATTCAATACCTCACGAAGCCACTCCCAAAGAAGCACACAAATCTGTCCAAAAGCGCAGAGTTTAATCTTTGACAGCACATTAACAGAAACTTTACATGAACATAGCTTAAAGACCCAAGTGCCTACCCTTGTGTATTGTTAGTTGGTATGATTAAACAAGGATGAAGGTGACTGTGAGGGGTGGCTAGTGAGATGGGGATGTGATAATGTAGACAGAGAGAGAGAGGGATGGGTGGAGGTACGGTAAGTTGGTGTGAGTAAGGATGTGCAGGAGTAGGGTAGGGAAGGCAGAGTCTGGCTTTGCAGTAATCTTTCTTGATCTACTGAGAACATTGAAAGGATTGCGCCACTGCAGCCAATCCCTCTTGATGACATTCATGCTTGTGCCATCCTGTGCAATGTGAATCCAGGCTGCGTTGGTGTCCTGGGGAAGTTTCTTCCACCCATTAGAAGGGAAGAGAACCTCCCTGCATGCTGTGACTCCCTTTCATAAGCATATGGAGGGAGTCCTGGAGGAGCCTGGGTGCAGCCGTGCACATTTGTGCAGTACTTGTCAATGTTGCAGCACCTCAGTGCTGCAGAACACTGACAGCACAATTGTCAAATTCAATGTGGACATGGCCCTTTAAGGAAACTGGCTGATGACACACCGTCAAATGACTTATCAGAACTGCTTCCTTTTAATTGGCCGGGAACCTCGCAGTGCATGCTTAACAAGCCCCATCAAGGGAAAGCTGTGGGGGGAGCCAGCATGGAGACAGCAGCGGCATCGCAGCCCACCACCTACCTCGGCCGCACTGAGCCCCTCTCATTCGGTGAAATCTCGGTCTTACAGTGGCAGAAATTGCTCTGTGACCCAAGTTACATCAGGTCTCCACCCCGTTGGGTGCAGCAGTGAGTTTGCCGATGGGGGTAGAGATTGAGCATTGGTGCATCTGCCTTCCTTTCAGCCTGATGTCATAAATTGACGTGGGACTGATGAGATGATGTCACCTGCCAGACTACCCACTAACTCCCTCCTCCGGTGTCCCCAGTGTATGGTACAACAGCAAAGTGGCAGGTGTGCAGTACATCTCAGTGGCAGAAGTGGGTGGCTCTGCTGCACAGTAGGGAAGGAAAAAGAGTGGGAGAGCGATAGTTATAGAGGATTCAATTGTAAGGGGAATAGATAGATATTTCTGTGGCCGCAACCGAGACTCCAGGATGATATGTTGCCTCCCTGGTGCAAGGGTCAAGGATATCTCGGAGTGGGTGCAGGGCATTCTGAAAAGGGAGGTTGAACAGCCAGTTGTCGTGGTGCATTTAGGTAGCAACGATATAGGTAAAAAAGGGATGAGGTCCTACAAGATGAATTTAGGGAGCTAGGAGCTAAATTAAAAAGTAGGACCTCAAAAGTAGTAATCTCAGGATTTCTACCAGCGCCACGTGCTAGTCAGAGCAGGAATCGCAGGATAGCTCAGATGAATACGTGGCTTGAGGAGTGGTGCAGCAAGGAGGGATTCAAATACCTGGGACATTGGAACCACTTCTGGGGGAGGTGGGATCAGTACAAACCGGACGGTCTGCACCTGGGCAGGACCGGAACCAATGTCCAAGGGGGAGTATTTGTTAGTGCTGTTGGGGAGGAGTTAAACTAATATGGCAGGGGGATGGGAACCTATGCAGGGAAACAGAGGGAAGTAGAATGGGGGCAGAAGCAAAAGTTAGAAAGAAGAAAAGTGAAAGTGGAGAGCAGAGAAACCTAAGGCAAAAAGAAAAAAGGGCCACATTGCAGCATAATTCTAAAGGGGCAAAGTGTGTTCGAAAGAAAAGCCTGAAGGCTCTGTGCCTCAATGCGAGGGGTATTCAGAATAAGGTGGATGAATTAACTGCGCAGATAGCAGTTAACGGGTATGATGTAATTGGCATCACGGAGACATGGCTCCAGGGTGACCAAGACTGGGAACTCAACATCCAGGGGTATTCAATATTTACGAAGGATAGACAGAAAGGAAAAGGAGCAGGGTGGCATTGCTGGTTAAGGAGGAAATTAATGCAATAGTAAGAAAGGACATTAGCTTGGATGATGTGCAATCGGTATGGGTGGAGCTGCTAATACCAAGGGGCAGAAAATGCTAGAGGGAGTTGTGTACAGACCACCAAACAGTAGTAGTAAGGTTGGGGACAGCATCAAACAAGAAATTAGGGATGTGTGCAATAAAAGTACAGCAGTTATCATGGGTGACTTTAATCTACATATAGATTGGGCTAACCAAATTGGTAGCAATGCGGTGGAGGAGGATTTCCTGGAGTGTATTAGGGATGGTTTTCTCGACCAATATGTTGAGGAACCAACCAGGGAGCTGGCCATCCTAGAATGCATGATGTGTAATGAGAAAGGACTAATTAGCAATCTTGTTGTGCCTTGGGGAAGAGTGACCATAATATGGTAGAATTCTTTATTAGGATGGAGAGTGACACAGTTAATTCAGAAACTAGGATCCTGAACTTAAAGAAAGGTAACTTCGATGGTTTGAGGTGTGAATTAGCTAGAATAGACTGGCAAATGATACCTAAAGGGTTGACGGTGGATAGGCAATGGCAAACATTTAAAGATCATATGGATGAACTTCAGCAATTGTACATCCCTGTCTGGAGTCAAAATAAAACAGGGAAGATGGCTCAACCATGGCTACCAAGGGAAATTAAGGATAGTGTTAAATCCAAGGAAGAGGCATATAAATTGGCCAGAAGAAGCAGCAGACCTGAGGACTGGGAGAAATTTCGAATTCAGCAGAGGAGGACAAAGGGTTTAATTAAGAGGGGGAAAATAGAGTACGAGAAGAAGCTTGCCGGGAACATAAAAACTGATTGCAAAAGCTTCTATACATATTTGAAGAGAAAAAGATTCGTGAAGGCAAACGTAGGTCCCTTGCTGTTGGAGTCAAGTGAATTTATAATGGGGAACAAAGAAAAGGCAGACCAATTGAAAAAATACTTTGATTCTGTCTTCACGAAGGAAGACACAAATAACCTTCGGGAAGTACTAGGGGCTAGTGAAAAGGAGGAACTGAAGGATATCCTTATTAGGCAGGAAATTGGGTTAGGGAAATTGATGGGATTGAAGGCCAATAAATCCCCGGGGCCAGATAGTCTGCATCCCAGAGTACTTAAGGAAGTGGCCCTAGAAATAGTGGATGCATTGATCATTTTCTAACAGACTCGGGATCAGTTCCTATGGACTAGAGGGTAGCTAATGTAACACCACTTTTTAAAAAGGGACGGAGAGAGAAAGCAGGTAATTTTAGACCGGTTAGCCTAACATCAGTGGTGGGGAAAATGTTGGAATCAATTATTAAGGATGAAATAGCAGCGCATTTGGAAAGCAGTGACAGGATCGGTCCAAGTCAGCATGGATTTATGAAAGGGAAATCATGCTTGACAAATCTTCTGGAATTTTTTGAGGATGTAACTAATAGAATGGACAAGGGAGAACCAGTGGATGTGGTGTATTTAGACTTTCAAAAGGCTTTTGACAAGCGATTGGTGTGCAACATCAAAGCACATGGTGTTGGGGGTAATATAGCAGAGAGTCGGGATAAACGGGTCCTTTTCAGAATGGCAGGCAGTGACTAGTGGACTGCCGCAGGGCTCAGTGCTGGGACCTTAGTTCTTTACAATATACATCAATGATTTAGATGAAGGAATTAAGTGTAATATCTCCAAGTTTGCAGATGACACTAAACTGGGTGGCAGTGGGAGCTGTGAGGGGGACACTAACAGGCTGCAGGGTGACTTAGACAGGTTAGGTGAGTGGGAAAATGCATGGCAGATGCAGTACAATGTGGGTAAATGTGAGTTATCCACTTTGGGGGCAAAAACGCAAAGACAGAATATTATCTGAATGGTGGCAGATTAGGAAAAGGGGAGGTGCAACGAGACCTGGGTGTCATGGTTTATGAGTCATTGAAAGTTGGCATACAGGTACAGCAGGCAGTAAAGAAGGCAAATGGTATGTTGGCCTTCATAGCTAGGGGATTTGAGTAAAGGAGCAGGGAGGTCTTACTGCAGTTGTACAGGGCCTTGGCGAGGCCTCACCTGGAATATTGTGTTCAGTTTTGGTCTCCGAATCTGAGGAAGGACGTTCTTGCTATTGAGGGAGTGCAGCGAAGGTTCACCAGACTGACTCCCGGGATGGCTGGACTGACATATGAGGAGAGACTGGATCAACTGAGCCTTTATACACTGGAGTTTAGAAGAATGAGAGGGGATCTCATAGAAACATACAAGATTCTGACGGGACAGGTTAGATGCAGGTAGATTGTTCCCGATGTTGGTGAAGTCCAGAACCAGGGGACACAGTCTAAGGATAAGGGGTCGGCCATTTAGAACTGAGGTGAGGAGAAACTTCTTCACTCAGTGACTTGTTAACCTATGGAATTCGCTACTGCAGAGAGTTGTTCATGCCAGTTCATTGGATGTATTCAAGAGAGAGTTAGATAAGGCCCTTACGGCTAAGGGGATCAAGGGCTATGGAGAGAAAGCATGAAAGGGATACTGAGGGAATGATCAGCCATGATCTTATCGAATGGTGGTGCAGGCTCGAAGGGCTGAATGGCCTACTCCTGCACCTATTTTCTATGTTTCTATGTTTCTATATAAACAGGATACATAGGATCAAGCACACGGGGCCTTGATAGAAATAGTCACTGGGATAAATTAAATTATATCTTCATATGTGTAATTTAGATAACTATTGATACACTACTTTAAAACAATTGCAAAGAGGAGCAAGATTATTTTGGTGGGTGTTTTCGTTTCAATAAAAGAGAGAACTTGCATTTATATGGCGCCTTTCAGATCCTCAGGATGTCCCAAAGTGCTTTACTGCCAATGAAGTACTTTTTGAAGTGTAATCACCATTGTAATGTAGGAAACATGACAGCTAATTTGTGCACAGCAAGCTCCCACAAACAGCAACTTGATAATAATCAGATAATTTAGGTCACAGTCACAAACACTTTACTATGGATACTTGCTCCAATTTCTGAACTCTTGGTGTCACAATTGCAAAATTTCTACTTCCACAAAATCAAGTGCATTTACTTTTATGTTTGCAAATCTGCATGCTAAATTGGACAATACTTAATTTTATATTAATAGCGGCATTTTACAAGATAATACACAATGGATGCAACTATTTTAGCAAATCTGCTGCCTATTATATACCCTGCCTCCCCCTGCCCCCCCCCCACCCATCCCCTACCCCCTCCATCTGATTATCCCTTCCATTGATGGCAGGGCATATAACGGGCATACAATCTGTAACCATCCATTCTATGCCTTGACCAATGTATTATCCTGTTTCTAAGGAAGAACTGGGTTTAAGCTGCTCTAGTCTCATTTGGGGTACAAAGGCTAATTGCTCCAAGTAAACAGAGACCGGAGATAAATTCGAGTTTAGTTTCTGGCGGGGAGTGATGTTTCCAGATTACTAGATGCTTGAAAATGCTGAGCTCCAGATCAGATGAAATCACCACGAAATAGCTCCTGACACTTTGGCAAGAGCTTATAAATTTTTTCACATAAATTCTTTCTGTTTCTTTAAAGTGTAGCATCTACAATTTGATGGATATTCCCAAAACATTTAGATCAATAGAAATATAGATAATTATTGATTTACTGGTGAGTTTACAGCTTGAGATCACACAATGGTTTTCTTTCTGATACAGTACTAGACCCTGCCGCTGACCTACATGAAAATAGTGCACTTATATTGACATTACACTGGAATAAATTACTTTTAAGAAAATATTAATCCTCCTTGGGCTCTACAGTCCAGTTCCCACTACATAAATCCTCATCTAGACCTGTGTGCAATCCCTTTGTTGGCAAAGACCAAAAAGCTAAAGAGTAAACAAGTGTCAAAGTGCCAATGCTTCATTGGTTGGAAGGACATCAAATCAACCAACAGGGCTGTGTGAAGTAATTGCCACCAAAACGACTGAACTCTTCTAACATGTGTTACCCAGATTGGTCAATGGAATTGAGGAGGTTTCTTTGAAAATTAAGACATTCGGCCCGAACTTGGTGAGAGTTTCGCCCACAGCTGCCGAGCTTCCGCCTTTCTTTTGTAACAGATTCTTCAGGTACCGCCAATCTGCCACCAGGTCCCACCCGGCAGGAGACTCCTCGGTGAAGTACCGCCGGCGCAACTTCCTGCCGCCTGCCCATGCTGGATGCACAAAAACAGGGATTTTCCTCGTGCACGGTACTCTAAGATTATGCTCCCACCTGCCAGAAGGACTGCTGGCAAAATTATGGTCTGAGCTGGCTGTGAATCGGGCAGCAGGGAGAATCGCTCAGAATGCTGCAGCGCTGCACATCCCGGGTAGCGCCCATATGCTGCACCATTATCACAGGCTCAGAATTAGCAATCTGATCGACCTTAACCTGCACAGAATGAGTTCAGACATGTAAATGAGAAGTACTTCGTTGAAGGGAAGGTATGGTGGAGGAAGCGGCAATGAGTTCCGGGAGATGGTAAGGGCTCAATGGTGATGCCCTACAAGAGTTTTTCAACCATTGCAGGCAGAACAGAGTTAATGGCAGAATGTGAGTGCACAGATGGTATGCGTTTCTAACAGAGTAAATCGGCGAAAATGCGACCATGTCTGCCAGGTCGCAACATGTGATAGTGAGAACAGCATGACCTCAAGTATAGAAGATGGAAAAAGATATGTAATGGACTGCAAGGTCACTGAGGAACATGTGCTATCAGGGGTGGGACTCCGCGATGGTGGACCTAAGAAAAAATGGACTGAAGTGCAAGCCTTAATGTGTGCCCTGCAAATAGTGCAACTGTCTCTCATTGAATGACAGCCTTCCTGCATTGATGACCCTTACTTGTCGTATCGCAATCACCTGATGACAGGACCCATTAAACAGTAGCATCATATCTGGAGGGCAAGATATTCCTCATACAGCAGTACACCTGAAGGAGATTTGTAATTTTCTCGGATAATGTAAAAATGAGACACTGACCAAGAGTGGGTGAACAATGTGACTGTATTGGATAGTGCAGCATGCCAAAGTGACAGAACATGCAAAGAATTGAATCCAACATATTTACAGTTGTTCCGAGACCAGTCAAGTCACATTGACAATGACCCATGTGAAACAACAGCCACAAATTAACGAGGAGTGACGAACATATCCACCACCAACACCCAACCATCTACCCATTACATCTCTTCCCCCCCCCCCCCACTCGATGTGAGGCCATCATCCTCTTCATGGCTCTGCCTTCAACACGGCGAACTGCACCCCTGCCCCTCACCACCTCTGATCCAACACGTTGTGCAGATCAGACATGTTCATCTTGGAGAGAAAGTAGGGGGTGTGATTGAAGGCGCCGGCATCTCCGGCTCCTCGGGATCTGTCGGCCTCGATGGTGTGGGCTCGGGGGGGTTGCATGACATGGCCAGAAGCCATCGCTTGCCTCATCGCCTCAACAGAGTCGGTGTTGCGCTGCACCGCACTAATGAGCCGCTCCATACTGGCAGTATGCTGCTGAGCAAAGGTGGCGATGCTGGCAGCTATCCCAGCCATGGTCTGCACCACATCTTGTCCTAGGTCGACGCTCGTTCTCAACAGCTGGACCATTTTTTGAATTGCTGCGAGCTGTCCTCGATCCTCATCGGAATGTTGCATCATCCTGGGTGCTTGCAGCTTGATGGATTTTCCGGCACGGCCTCTGTGCCTCCCAGCACTTGTTCCTGCTTCGTCCGACTCGAATCCACAGAAGTCGGACCTGACGCCAATGTTGGCCGGACAGGTGGCACACATGTCAGGAGGCTGGAGTTCTCCTCTTCCACCTCCTCGACCTTAAGTGGTTCGAAGACTGGAACTTCTCCCTCCTCTCCCTCCTGATCTTCGTGACTCTGGGTGGCGGAGGTGAGTGCGGTGGATATGGGTGATCGGGACTGGGTGTGGAGGAAGGAGCTCGTGTGTTGGGCTGGTGACAACCTTGATGCCTTGGATGTTCTTTTCTTCTGCATAAAGAAACGTGGCAGCCTTTGCCCCTTTTGCTTATGCAGCACACACACTCACACACACACTCACACACACACTCACACACACTCACATGCACACTCACACACACATTCACACACACACTCACTCACACACTCACACACACTCACATGCACACTCACACACACACTCACTCACACACTCACACACACTCACACACACTCACACACACTCACATGCACACACACACACACACACACACTCACATGCACACTCACATGCACACTCACACACACACTCACATACATACTCACTCACACGCACACACACACACTCACACACACACTCACATGCACACTCACATGCACATTCACATGCACACTCACACACACACTCACACACACTCACTCACACACTCACACACACTCACATGCACACTCACACACACATTCACACACACACTCACATGCACACTCACATGCACACTCACACACACACTCACATACATACTCACTCACACGCACACACACACACACACACACACACACACACACTCTCACATACAGACACACACACACTCACACACACACACACAACTGGCATAGCACCTATTGGAGTTGCACGGGAGTGGTCCAATAAATGTTTACTCACTCTTGCTGATGCCACCACATCATTCCATCGTTTCCGACACTAGTCTCCATCCTGCACAATGTTGCCCACTGAGGACATGGCCTCACCAATCTCCCTTCACATGCGTCTAAATTGTGCTGGTGGTGGCTTGCCATGACCATCCCGGGTGAGGTCGTTATATCAGCGCTCCACCTCAGCTACAAGCTCCTCCAGCTCATCATCATTAAACCAGGGAGCTCTGGGGTTGGCTCCATCAGATTTCTTGGAAGTTTTTTTGCACATGATTACTTTACTTGATGGATCGCTGATGATTAATTTGTATCTCTCTCTCCAAAACTGACCCCTCTCCAACTGGCAGGTGCAAGTGAGTGCACAGCTGTTATGAGCATGCGCAGCTGTGCCATCAGCCCAAATCATGGCAAAAGTGATGTCATCGCCCAGAGGAAACTGCAAGAAAAATCTAAATCTCGTGCATGTGCAGTGCACGGCCTCTGATGTTTGCTGAGTTGAGAGGCCTGCATCTAGTGCCCACTACTGCTATCGCCCACTCACGCACGCTCCCGCCCGCCGACTCCTGCCGCTGCCGCTGACACAACCGCAACGAAACTCGCTCCCGACTGGCCCCAGTGGCAGCGGGCAGCAAAAAGGTACGTTCCGCCCAGGGACTGCAGAGAAATGGGCGGGCCTTAGCGTTCACCCAGTTAGGGCCCGTTGGCCCAGAATTCACAGCCCCTATGAGCATATAAGAGATGCAGCCGTGCCCGTAGGTGCCCCGCAAGTTCCAGGTTTAGGCATGTGAAGCGCGTGCACCTAAACGCAGAACTTGCGACCTGCCAAGAATCCCCTTGACAGATCGCATGCGGACAGAGAATTGGGTTATTTGTGAATGCCCTTGAAATTCTTAAGACTGATAAAAGTAGGCGTAAATCCTGTTTTAATCAGTATAAGACTTTTAAAGGACCGAAAAATAAGTTTTTTTCATTTAAACATTTAAAATCCTATTAAATGGTAACTTTATTTTTAGGCCCTTTAAAATATGTCAATTTGTTTTTCAAAAAATTTTATTTTTGTTTTAAATAATTATTTAAATTCTGTTTTGATTAATTTTAAATGTCTGATGTTTTTTTAAATTTATTTGAAGTGCTTGTGTGTTTTTTGGGGGTATTTCCATTCTTACTTATGGTAGAATGACCATAAGTATGAATGGAATACCTCTACTCGGATTGGTTGGCCCAGCCCACGTGATCCCAGGGATGCGTATGAAGCACCTAAGTCCCTGGGATATACGGGCATTTGCATAGAGGCCCAGGACCAGAAGTCTCCAAACCTCCTGGACCACAATGTAGATTCATAGAAATATTTCTGGGCGGACACATCCGTCTGCAATTTCTGGGCCAGTGTTTTGGCACTAAAGTTCTCAGTCTTCAATCTTCAGTGCATCGTTCTTGGTTTAGTTATAGTTCTTGTAGTAGTCTTTGTAGTAGAAGTGCAGGAATTCTTTGTCTAGCTTATGCATAAGAGTATCATATTAAAAGTCTTGAAAATGCATTTCAGACAAAGAAGGGGAAAGGTAAGCGAAGTTAAGATTGTACAACCATACCAGCCAGATACAGGCAGATAAAAGTGTATCTCTTAGATGTAGAAGTTTCCTTTAGGTTAAGGGAGGTAAGATTTAAACCAGTTAGTCCAGATGCAGCTACCAGCATGTAAGGTGAATTCACTCAGGAGCAGAGGAATGGATAGCACAATTACAGGCAGAGGTTCATCACTGCGATGTCTCATAAGGCAAACAACCTCCTCTCCAAGGCAACCAGGTTATCCACACCAGTTCATAAAGATGGGGTCATATAAGTTCTGGAAACATTGTTAACTACAGTACAAGAATATATGGGCTAGAAATTCGGTTCTGGCCATTCATGGCGGGGTGATACATATAGCACCCCCTAAACGTTTGCACCTCCGACCAGTAAATTTGTTTCAAAAGCAGCAAGAAGGAAATGGGAGCTATATCAGGTGTTCCACACCTGTGCTCGGATGCTCGAACCAAAAACCTCAATATTAAAATGCAATGCTCAATGCGCATGCTCCAAGCGCGATTGATCCCGAGCCCAGCCAAATCTTAAATGTGTGGCAATATGGACCCAAGTTTTCACCGACCCTTGGAACGGCGCACCTCTGTGAGGTCCGCCGACTTTTTAGAACAGAAACAGCGCCTATTATTTACCTTCGTATTCTCCACGCAGTCCGATCGATCCAGGCCCTTGGCGCAGTGCAGCAGAACGTGTCAGGGCGGAGCCAGGTCCCGACGCTGTAAACAGTGCCGGGACCTCTGCAAGTGCGCGCTAGAGTGTGCGCGCATGTGCAGTAGCTCCTCGCCCCCAGATTCTGTGCGCGTGTGCTGCAGGCTGTGTGGGAGGGCCCCGAAGCACGCCGCCCCTAGCCCTGGCCGAATGGGCTCCCCCGATGCCGCGTTCATGTGAGAAAGCCCCCAATGGCCCTATCAGCATTATTTCAGTGGTTGTGCCTATGTGTGAGCACACGCTTTGATTTATAGTATCTTGAATATTTTATGACAAGATTGGGATCTTTACAACATAACTTGCCAAAGGCATTATTGTCAAACAGCAAGTCAAAGGCAGGAGATCTTCGGCAACAAGATTAATGTGCGTGTGCGGCACATAAAGCATTCAGGCAGCGGGGACGGCTTAATGCAGCTTGTGAAAGCGAAGGAACAGGCCAAGAGGGGGCGAGGCAGCTGGGGACCTGGCTTGAGCTGAATTGCCAAGCTGGTTGAGGCCAGAAAAGCAAACTTTGAACAAACCAAGGCAAACAACCAACAGTTGCTGGCACCAATCCAATATCTGTTCGTGGCGTTATTTTTTTGGCCAAATCAATTACATTTCGTGTGTGTGTGTCTCTCTCTCTATCTCAAAAAAATCCTCCTCCCCCATCCCCCCTCCCCCATCTCCCCCCACAACCCCCTCTCCTCCCCTCCCCACTCTCCACACCCCTCCCCCCACCCCTCTCTCCAGCGCTCTCCCCCCCACCCCCCTCTTCCCCCTCCCCATCTCCCCCCCCACACCCCCTCACCCTCACCCTCCCATCCCTCACCCCACTCCTTCCCCATCCCCCACTCTCCCCCTCTCCCCACCCTCTCTCCCCACCCTCTCTCCCCACCCCTCACTGTCAGAAACACAGAGAGACACTGAAAGAAACAGAGAACGAGACACTGACAGAGACACTGACAGAAACACAGAGTAAGACTGACAGAAATACAGAGAGAGACATGGATCGAAACAGAGAGAGGCTGACAGAAACACCTTCTCTTCACATAAAGGTTGGACTTCTATTTTTTATTTGTTATTGATTGGTTGCTTTTTACTATGATCTTGGTGCTTTAGGTGCAGGGTTCCTTCTATTTTTTTATTTGTTAATGAATTGTTTATTACTTTTTGTGCTTTGTTTAGTGCTTTGTAAGTCTTGATGCTTTTCTTGTGTTTTTTTATTTGTTATCGAATGCTTATTTTTGTGCTTTGTTTCGTGCTTGGTGCTTTAAATGTTATGCATTGTTTAGTGCTTCTTGCTTTAAATGTACTTATGCTTCTTTAATGTTATTGTGAAGGTGTTTAGTGCTTTGGAAAATCCTCTAACTTCCCTTTCCCCCCAATCTCTGGCTACCTGCGCCTGATTTCTAAAATATCCGCAAGGTTTTTCTGAACATACGAAAGTGGACTCATACGCTGGCCTAAGTTAATTTGGAGTAACTATTGGCTGACTGAACTTGCTTAAGTGGCCAAAACAAGCATAAGTGGCTGGTAACGCCCCCTTTTGAAAAAAAAACGGAATGAGAAAGAAACTGGACTAACTCACTGAAACTGGAGCAAACTAAATGGGGAGAATTGTGATTTTTAAGATACTCCAAAAAAAAATAGTTGTTCCAAAAAAATAGGAGCAACTACTGTTGAAACTTGGGCCCTATAAGTCTGCGCATGCGCAATTCCAACTGTGCACTCTGAGCAGAGCGGGAAAATGGAGGAGCAGGAAGGTCTCCATCGTGCACGCAGCTTCTCAGCCACTGAGGCATTGTTAAAAGGAGGTGGTATGTGCTGCAGCTTCCTGGAGGAAGGAAGCCTATTCCATGAGTTCTTTGGTGGCTCTGGAGGGAGGTGGCACAGGACATCACAACTAGAGACACGGTGTCGCGAACTGCGACACAAGGTCGCCAGAAGTTTACTGACCTCACAAGGGTCATCAGGGTGAGTACCCTTTATATTAATGCACCAATGCCATGATGTGAACCGCATTGTCTCACACAATGTAAAGTCTTTGCAGTACCTGCCCCTTCTCTATGTGTTCCAGGTCATGGTGTTGGTTGGTGAAGCCACCTGAAAAGTGGAAGCTTAGAGCACCAGCCATGCCCTGCACATGCAAGCGTCGCGTAACTTCTTGTTTTCTACTCAGTCTCACTCCTCCTTGCACCAGCCTTTTACTCTTGATATGCATTTGAAAAACATCGCCCTGAACCGCAATCCTAGCTGGCTCTCATCTAATCACATCCATCACACATACTCTGTTTTCAGCCACGCAGATTATAATGGACATCTTCACACTTCCACACAGTAGGAGCTGCTTTACAATGGAAGGCACATGTGCCACACGATGAGCAGCACACTCACTCACACCTTCTTCTTTTTCTTACTGCAGGCGAAATTGCCATTTAATTGTTGGGAGCAGCAGCGCCTCGGAGGTGGTGAGGCTGATTTACAGGATCTCACTCAGGTCGAGTAGTGAGTGTCCGCCCTCCTGGGCACACCAGTTGGCATGGTAGCAGGTGGCAAGGCATATCCCCCTGGGCACAGAGATGGTATGTTAAGGACATTTGCATCTTCTATCAGACCATTTAGCCCTGACACCACAACCCTACCCCACTTTTCAGGAAACTGGCATTTCTGAATGCCTTTTCCATTCCTGGACCCCTTCCCTGCAGGTAACCACTCTTCTCTGGTTTTGTACTTTCAAATAATGAACCAGACGCACAGGAGCCTGTCCGTGAGCCTTTAATTGCCAGTAACGGTGGCGACGAGGATGAAAGGGAGGACACCTCTCTCTCAGTCACTGAGGAGCCAGTGGCCTCAGCAGGCGGCGACAGCACTTCAGTGGATGAGGGTATGGTCGGGGCCTTGGAGGTGGGTGATGATCCGGGACCCAGTGGCTTCCAGCAAAATCAGGGGGGCAAGGGAAACTCGGAGGCCAGCTCCCCGGAGGGTGAGTATGCGACTGAGTGATGCTCAGCAGCACTCTGATGAGGAGGCCGAGCTGCAGGTTTTTTTTATTCGTTTATGAGACGTGGGCATCGCTGGCAAGGCCAGCATTTATTGCCAATCCCTAATTGCCTTTGAGAAGATGGTGGTGAGTCACCTTCTTGAACTGCTGCAGTCCATGTGGTGAAGGTGCTCCCACAGTGCCATTCGGGAGGGAGTTCCAGCATTTTGACCCAGCGACAATGAAGGAATAGCGATATTCCTCGATGTCAGAATGGTGTGTGACTTGGAGGGGATCATGGAGGTTTGTGTTGTTCCCATGCACCTGCTGTCCTTGTCCTTCTAGGTGGTACAGTTCACGGGTTTGAGGGTGCTACCGAAGCCTTGGTGAGTTGCTGCAGTACATCTTGTGGATGGAACACACTGCAGCCATGGTATGTCGGTGATGGAGGGAGTGAATGTTTAAGGTGGTGGATGGGCTACCAATCAAATGGGCTGCTTTGTCCTGGATGGTGTCAAGCTTCTTGAGTGCTGTTGGAGCGTCACTCATCCAGGCAAGTGAAGAGTATTCCATTACACTCCTGACGTGCCTTGTAGATGGTGAAAAGGTTTTGGGGTGTCAAGAGGTGGGACACTCGCCGCAGAATACCCAGCCTCTGACCTGCTCTTGTTAACACAGTATTTATGTGGCTGGTCCAGTTAAGTTTCTGGTCAATGGTAATCCCCAGGATGTTGTTGGTGGGGGATTTGGTGATGGTAATGATGTTGAATATCAAGGGCAGTGGTTAGACTTTTGCTTGTTGAAGGTATTTATTGCCTGGCACTTGTGTGGTGCGAATGTTACTTGCCACATATCAGCCCAAGCCTGAAATTCATCCAGGGTCTTGCTGCATGCGGGCATAGACTACTCTATTATCTGAGGACCTGTGAATGGCACTGAGGGGGCTTGACAAGGTGGATGCAGAGAGGATATTTCCATTCATAAGAGAAACTAAAACTAGGGGCCGCCCATTTAAAACTGAGATGAGGAGGAATTTCTTCTCTCAGATGGTTGTAAATCTATGGAATTCTCTGCCCCAGAGAGCTGTGTCAGCTGGGCCATTGAATGTATTTAAGGCGGAGGTAGACAGATTTTTGAGCGCTAAGGGAATAAAGGGTTCTGGGGAGCAGGCAGGGAAGTGGAGCTGAGTCCATGATCAGATCAGCCATGATCTTATTAAATGGCGGAGCAAGTTCGAGGGTCCAAATGGCCTACTCCTACTCCTATTTCTTATGTTCTTATGTTCTTATGTCCTCATCCTGTAAATAATGGCTGTAAATATGTTGGGGCATTGTTGGACGCAACCTCTTGTTCTGAGTGTGTGCACCAAACATGCCACATGGATGCTGCTGTGAGATGACTAATGGAAGGGACCTTTGGCCTTTGATACATTAAGGTCATGTGTTTGATGATCGTTCAATGGGACGTTGTGTTTTATTGTGTTACTTGCTGGGGAGGGGTTGGTATTGGTGTTTGAGGCGACTACGTTGGTGTCATAAATAAAATTTTACTTTGACCATTTTGCATTGGCGTCTTGAGTATCATTGTGGCCTTTAATGGAGATGTGCCATTATGGTGGCACATAGTGTGGTCAGTATTAGTTGCATTCCTCAGCTTCCTCCATTCAAGACATCCGATGCATTATGCGCCGCTGACATGTGGCTCTTGCACTGGCAGCATTGCCACTCTGCCTCCACAGTGGACGGTGCTCCTCCTGCTGTGGCTGGCCATTCGGGGCCCCACCAGGCTCCTGTTCTTCATTCTCCTCCTGAGGCTGCAGGACTGCCTGTAGGAGATGGCATATCCCTCTCAGCACTTCGTCTCGGAAGGGCAGCCGTCTCACACACTGCTCCTCAGAGAGTTGGAGGTATGAACGTTGCTGCCTGTAAACCATGGGGAGGAGAGCCTCCTGTCCAGCTGGCCGTGGCCTCTCCTCATTTGTGGCCCTGAATGGCCAAAAGCCTTTCTATCTTCATGCCGCCTAACCAGAGCGTGGAGTAGATGACACTGCTGAACTAGTAATGCATCCATTAAATTATTTCGCTCAAGTTGTAAGGACTCTCTAATGGCAGATCATTCTTCCGATTTAAAGTCAGAGGTTGATGCTGCGTGCTGTGCGGAAACGTTGCACTCAATGTGCCCTCCGACTAATGCTCCTCCTCCAGTCCTTTAATTCGGCTGCAGATAGCGCCAACAGAGGATGGAACCACCTGGTTTCTCTGGTGTGGTTAGGGGCGGGCGCTAAATGAGGCAGATGCATCTAATTTTGCAATGGGGGCGCTAGTGGGACGTTGCACGACAACTGACGTCATGATCTGAATGAAAGTACAGACCGAGGGCGGTAGCATTTTGCGCCGCTGCAAAACCGGCACCAAATTTGCCGGCGGGGTGCTTCAAGCTGTGTGCCTGGGACAGTAAGCAATTCAAGATGCATTACTGCCCCTTCCAGGGCGCTAACAGAGGCGGTACAGAACCGAATTTACAGCCCATAGACTTTAATTTATTCCGTAATTTAGTTTTCTAATAGTGTTAAATTATTGAAGGAGCCTAATCCTAAATGAATCTCGCCAATTAATATCAATTTCAGGTACTGATCTCAACTGTAAGAATCAGCAAGCAGCTAAATGTTGAATTATTCTACCGTAACTGTAACCTCTGCTATTGATTTTTTTCAATTAGCCGTGTCTACTAATTATTTATATACTCAATGTTTAAGTTTAAGAATTGCTAACTATGATTCTTAGGTCAATAAACAATTATTAGTTTGTGACTTTATTATTGATAATTGGCATAAAAGAGTTTATTCATTCACTCAGTGACATGTAGGGCCCAAGTTTCGGGCCGCGACTAAAACGGCGCAGCCCGGACCTGGACGCCCATTTTTCAGCTATTCTCCGGCTCCCTGAAGGTCCTCTGGAGCCGGGACGGTGCAGCACGAGCTGTAGGGGGCAGAGCCAGGTCCCTGCGCTGAAAACAGTGCCGGGACCTCTGCACATGCGCGCTATAGTGGGCGCGCATGTGCAGTAGCTCCAGGCGCCCAAAACTGTGGGAGGGGCCCGAAGCACGCAGCCCCTAGCCCTGGCCGAATGGCCTCACTGGGGCTGTGTGAATAAGGCTCCTCCCATCTGACCGGACATGACCCGACCCCCGCCGCCCCCCCCCCGCTATGACCCGACCTCCGCTCCCCACCCCCCCCGCGGACCTCCACGACTCTCCCCCCCCCCCCTCCCGGCCCCCCGGACCTTCGCGACTCCCCACGAGACCCCATCTCTGCTCCCCCCCCCCGCAGACCTCCGCGACTCTCCCCCCCGGCCCCCCGGGACCTCCACGACTCTTCCCCCGCCCCCCGCCCCCGGACCTCAGCGACCGCCCCCCCCCCCCCGAGACCCGACGCCACCTACCTGAAGTCTTGGGCCCGGCCGTTCAGCCTCCTTCTCTTCCTTCACCCCCCTCTCTCCTTCCCCCCTCCCCTCTCCTTCCCCCCCTCTCCTTCCCTCTCTCCCTCCTCTCTCCTTCCCTGCCTCCCTCCTCTCTCCTTCCCTCCCTCCCTCCTCTCTCCTTCCCTCCCTCCCTCCCTCCATCCTCTCTCCTTCCCTCCCTCCATCCTCTCTCCCTTCTCCCCCTCTCACCCCCCTTCTCCCCCTCTCACCCCCCTTCTCCCCCTCCCCTCACTGTCAGAAACACAGACAGACAGAGAGATAAAGACACTGACAGAAACACTGGGGGGGCCATCCCAGCACGCTGTTGGAGGACTCCTGGTGCTGCAGTCGGTAAGTAGAAAATGTTTTATTTATTAATTTTTTTAATTTTTTTTATATTTTATTAATTTTTTTGGATTGATTTATTGGTTGATTTATTGATGTATTTATCATTTATTATTGATGATGGCTTTTTATTTGTAAAACTGAAGTGTTTAATGTTTGTAAACTTCCCTTTAAACCACCCCCCCCCCATTCCCTACGCCTAATTTGTAACCTATGCCTGATTTTCTAAAGTGTAGACAAGGTTTTTTCGAACGTACAAAAATCTTCACTTACTCCATTCTAAGTTAGTTTGGAGTAAGTTTTCACTGCCTAAACTTTGAAAACAGGCGTAAGTGGCCGGACACACCCCCTTTTGAAAAAAATTTTGTTCCAAACTGAAACTGTTCTAACTGACTAGAACTGGAGCAAACTAAATGCCGAGAATTCAAATTTCTAAGATACTCCATTCTAAACCAGTTGCTCCAAAAAAACAGGAGCAACTCAGGCCGAAAATTGGCCCCATAGATCCTAATGAGTGGTTGGTAGTTTAAATGCTAATATTATCTGAACTGGTTGATGGTTAAGGGAATCAAGATTTCATCTATACTCCTGATGAACATTCTTGTCTGGGTATCGACCCAGTGTATTACATAATTAATGGAAAAGCTATTTTGATTGAGATCACCTAATAACTACTTGCTTTGTTCTGCAAATGGCCTATTAAGGCAAAAGGAGTTTGCAATTAGGTGATAAATGGATTTAGGTCTGATACCTATCAAATGCCCACTACTGTCACTCCATGGGGTAACCCTTGAATTACAGACATTCTCTGTATCTTCAATCCTTTGTCTCATTTGCAAATGTACTTGATTTAAAAAATATATTTTCAAATTCCTTTGAAGTCTTTGAACTTCAAAGAGTGCTAGGAGTAAAACTCAGGAAGCATGCTCTCAATTCATCAGCTCTTCTGAGGCCATCGAGTAATTGTAAGGTTATCATGGATTAGTTGACTTTTAGAATACTTCTCTTAATATCTGATAATCATCAATATCTTAGCATTTAGGATTTATAATTGTGTGTAAGAATTAAATATAGAAGTCTGTAATCATCAATTGGATGTAATGAAAACCTGAATTATATATATGACTTGTAACCCTTTTACTTAAAATTAAAAGTCTGTGCGTAAGCTGCAACCTGACAGCCTGGGTGAAAAAGAGGATTGCTATAGTCGAATAGGGAGGCTTTAGGTGAAAGTTGGATATTAGCTAACAGTAAGGATGAGATAGAGTGCAGCTAGCCTAGGAAGCAAGGTTTGGTGTAGCTGCCACTGTGTTGGAATGCTATGATGCCTGCAGTGAATTAGAAACATCGGCCTCTCACAGAAACAGCAAGGATGCCATATTTCTACACTATGGAGATATGGAGACATGTTCCTTTTGTATTGCCATAACTACCCCAGTTGAGTTGCGATGGTCAAAAACCGATGAAGTAAGGGTGCCATAAAACTAGAACCTGCGTAAGCCAAGGTACTGCGGACGTGGCACCTTTATGATTGGATTTTGAGTTTTGGTTGAGGAGGACTCCATAAGTTTTGAATGAGTGTAAGGGTATAATAAGGGGGTCTTAATAGTCATAAAGGGTAGAAGATTTCAGGAAGAATCAAGGAGACACCTGGGAAATGAAACGAGACAAAAGACATTAGACACCAGGTCCAGCTAACTCCTGGTTGTGACTTCTATCCAAAGGGTAGCAGGTTAATATAAGTCTTAATTATTCTCTGTAAACTGCTGCTCAAACACTGTAATGTATTAAGTCTTGCTTGTGCTGAATAAAGTTAAATCACTGTCCCCAATTTGAGTTGACCTTGAATCATTTGGAACCAAGATCCATCTGGAATCTTGTATAACATAGAGAAAAGTTAAAGAACTTCACATAAAATTATCGTTGAGGGATGCTATTTCAGGTCTGATATTAATAACAGCATTAGTGATGAGTTACATTTGTTTACTATTTTCTGTGTTCGAGGAGGCATAGATATGTTCTGTCATCTACTGTAATCTCTTTTATTGTCCTTTCTACTGCTTATCTGGTATATTTACTAAACATGTTTAATACACTTTTGATAAAGCCATGGTCTGATGTAGTATTCTCCCACTTTTTGAAATTAAGGAGATCACAAGAAGGCTTGTGAGATATTAAATAAGCTGCATACAGTAACAGAGTTTCTGTTTGACCCCGGAAGGTGATTTTTGCTTTTGGTGTGGGTAGTGATGGATTGCAAATCAGTCGTCCTTCGTATGCCCTGACCGATTTTCAGTTCCATTGATGTGAATCGAACAGAAAATCACTTGCAGTGTATAACGAGCAGCCCATCTGAAATTGCCTGCACTTAAATTAAAAATGACACCCCTGGGCTGACTACATTACCAGATATTGGGCATGTAGAGTCATGCTCTGGGGTTGTAGGGAAGAGGACACTGTGATATTCCTTTCTATTTATTCTGTCTGAACTAGCCCATTGTTTATTGCCATTCATAAATTATACAAGCCGTGGTCATTAAAGCTGCATAGGCAAGGAACCATGGCAACTGAATTGGTTACTAATAGCACTCAATATCCCAACGTTCCCCAGTTTTAAAGTTGTACTTGCTAAAGATTTGATCAGATCCGAATATTTTGCTCAAAAATAGTTGTCACAATGTTTAATGTAAACTCTGCTGGACCGTGTCAAAGACAATCTGTATTAGATGTACTCGTGGTACTAAGTTGTAAGTCTACCGCTTTCCTGCCCATTCAAACTGGAAAGGACTCAGTTGCAAGGAACATAGGAAAAGAAGAATCATTCTGACTTGGAGAACATTACAGATGGCAGAGTTGTGGTTGGCCAAATAATAAAAGCTTACAGCACAGAAGGAGGCCACTCAGCCCGTGGTGCATGTGCTGGCTCTTTGAAAGAGCAGTCATGCCTCGTCCACAATCCTGCTTTTTGTCTGTAACCCTGCAATCTCCTCATCCTCAAATACCTGTCCAACTCCCTTTAAAATTATTTATAGAATCAGCTTCCGCCCCCTTTTCAGGTAGAGGGTTCCAGATCCCGACAGATCTCTGGGTGAAAAAATATCTCCTCATCTCCCCTCGAGATCTTTTGTCAAATATTTCAAATCTATGACCTCTGGTTATTGACTTACTTGCCAGAGGGAAGAGTTTTTTTTTCTATCTACTCTCATCATTTTGAAAGCCTCTATTAAGCCACCTCTTAACCTTCTCTGTTCCAAGGGCAACAGTCCTAACTTTTCCAATCACTCTTCATAAATGAAGTCCCTCATCCCTGGTAACATCCTGGAAAACTTCCTCTGTACACTTTCTAAGGCAATTACATCTTTCAAATCTCAGGCGTTTTCTGTAATTTTCAATCAGACTATACATCGGGCCTAGCTAGCAGATACATAGCGAGAAAGACTCAGGTAAAAACATAGAGGGAATAGAAAAAGAGCAGCACCCCAAATGCTACATTATCAGCCCTGCCGAATGTGTCAACCTTGAAGGGAACTGGAACCATGACTAATTTATGATAAATGGAAGAAGCCTCTATTCTCCTATAAACACACATAAACTGTTCCACAAACAACCCTTGCACCATTAGTTTTATATTTTTCTTAACGATTTTCTACGATTTTTCTCACTTTAATTTCCCTGATCACATTTGCTGTTTGCTGAGGTATGGTTCCTTGGGCGCTGGTTGTCATTTGGTTCCTCACTCAAGTAATCATTATGCCTGAGCCTTGACAGTAAGTGTTGGCAGTCCATTCAATTGGAAAAAAGCCAGTGGAGCAAGAACAGTCAGAGTCATTCTTGACTTCCTTCACGGTTCACACACACACACACTTCCAGGATAGCAATGACCAGGAGTGGAGAACGTGGCTGATTTCTCCCCACCCTTACCCTGAAGCATTGAAGCCATTTCAGTTCTACTATTGTTGCTTCAGCTCAGCACAGACTGAAGATTGAACTTGAGACTTACCTGGTTTGTATCCTTCAGCTACTCATCACAGAGCCATAGAGATAAAAGACTGTATGGGGCAGAAACTCCCCGTGCCCAGTTTTGCATGCGAATTGGGCCGCCGGAACTGGGAGGCGTGAGACCAGCGTGAAATTCAGCCACTGGCCTCCTCCAGATCCTGTGGGTGAGCTGCCAGTGCCTGTTGCCCCTCAACTGGCAGCTTGGCCAGTTACAGCTAATTTCAGTTCACTTGCCTCACCGGCAGCAACCTCAGTTGAGTGCCGGTGGGGGTGGGAGCAGGACAGTGGGAACGGGACCACTCATGTCCAGCAGTGACTGCCTGGTGTGCTGTGAAGCTGGGAAGAACACTCCCGCTACTTCTCATTCCACAGGAAGGTTGTTTTTAAAAATAAATGTAAAACGCTTACTTGTAGTTGCCAGTCGCAGTGGCCCTTGAAGAATCATAGAATGGTTACTGTTATATATGCATGCTTGTTTGTTGTGTGAAGTCTGTAACACTGTTATGTAACACTGAATGTACCCTTACACTGTACATATCTTACCTGTACACCAGGGCGTGCTGCTGCTGGAGACCTAAGGGTTACCTGCACACGGGTAACCCAGTATAAAAGGGAACTCACAGCTTGGTGTCCTCACTCGAGGACTGCAAATAAAGGACTAGTCTACACAGTTTAAATATCATATTCTGCCTCATGGAGTCATTACTAAAGTTGCCTGCATACACCACAGTTACACTACAGAAGAAGGCCATTCGGCCTGTCGAACCTGTGCCGGCTCTTTGCAAGAGCACCTCAGCTAGTCCCACTCCCCCGCCCTTTCCCTGTAGCCCTGCAATTTTTTTTCTTTCAGGTACTCCCTTTTGAAAGCAGTGATTGAGTCTGCCTCCATCATCCTTTCAGACAGTGCTTTCCAAATCCTAACCACTCGCTGCGTAAAAAAGTTTTTTCTTATGTTGCCTTTGGTTCTTTTGCCAATCAGCTTAAATCTATGTCCTCTGGTTCTCGACCCTTCTAAATCTTGAGGCCCGACATCTGACTCAATTTCGGAGAGAGGACCAAAATCAGGCATTAGGCCCCTCATTTACTTATGTAAGGGACTCAATGCCTGTTTTAGTTGATCGCCAGTGATGACTGAAATCCCAAGTTCAGACATTTTTCAGGCATCCTTGGGCACAGGACATTGGTCCTCAGAATTGGGCCTTGGTGCACCTGTTTAACAGGTACAATGAGGCCTAATTTCCACCCCCATTAATTTCCCTTGGTAAGCATCTAAAATAGTGGACAAATAAAATGCATAGAAAGGTATTAAGCATTCATAAGTTAATTTTTGCTCCTTGTAATTTCAAGGCCCTAGGGTTTGCGTAACCATGGGAATTCTCCTAATTGTCTGGTGGAAGATCCAAGGAAACCCTCGATAATGTTATGGCGGATGATCAGGAGAACGCCTGCAGAATTTTAATCCCTTAATGATTAATAATTTGACAAGTTAGAACTGATGTTTTATAATGAACACATATTCTGTTTACAAAAATTAATTATAGGAGAATAAAACTTTAGAGGAAGCTTGCCTTTAAGTCTATTAACCAATTTCCTGCCCTGAATTAATATTCTATTGTTTGTGAAGCACAAACAGATTCATTTTACAAACATCCCTCTATTGTGACTTTGTGGTTTTGTAAAAAAATCAAGGTCGCCATGTTGTACATTGTTACACTCCATTTAGCAATGTATTTCACTTCGGTTACGATCTGGGTCTGAGAATTCAAGAGCGGGGGATTATCATATGCACAAAGCAATGTGTAGCATTTTGTAAAATGGTGGCATGTTGTACAAAAGCCTTGCTTTACCAGTTAAAAGTTATCTCTACCTATGCTTGCAGCACAGGTCATTGCAGTCATTATCCTTATCATTGATATTTTCCACAAGTCTTGACTTTCCAGCCTCGCGGCTGGATTTTCGGATTTCGAGTTGTTCCGGCGAAGACGATAGCGATACGTGAAAATTACCGTTTTCACTGTGCTACCGTTTTTCGGCCGAACTTTCGACTTTTACGGCAATGGTAAGGGGGGCGTTGCACTAGGATGCGCAGTATAAAATCGCGAGATTCACCAAATTCTGGGGCCGGGAGTGCTGCGGGAGGGGCCTTGGGAATGGGAAAAAAAAAATTTGCAAAAAACATTCCAAAAGCATTCACCCTTAGCTATCGAATCGCTGAAAGAAAAAGAAAAAAGAAAAACTTAAGGGCTCAATTTTCCCCAGTGATTTGCTCTGTTTTTTTGGCCTAATTTTAAAAATCCAAGTTTCCCCAAAGATTGTGTGCCAGCGTAACTCAGTCAGTTACAATTTTTGTGTTTTTTTTTGCATCATAGGGGGCATAACCTGAAATCTGCACCAGTTTTTCACATTTATACAAGTTTGACCAACTTACATTTCTCCTAAAGTTTGACCACTCCCAAAAAAATCTTCTGGACACTTAGCAAAAACCAGCAGACATAAAAAAAACTTGTCCTGCTGTTTTGAGCTTCTTGAGCAATACTGACAATGCCATAGCTCATGCAAGCCTTCTGTATGATGGTGCTGTGGAGGAGATTAAACGTCATCGCATGAGGAACCTCAGAGCATATAGGATGATGGGCAGGAGGCCTTAGCCACACCGGCTATATCGAGATAGGCATTCATACCTGCACCTGAGTGATGCAGACTGTGTCGAGATGTACAGGAACAGAAAAGGCTTGCACTCTGTTAATATGCAGCTCGTCTGTGATGACATGCATCGCATCATGTCAGTTGATGAGAGATACCCTGTGAGCACCCATGGTGCGTTTATCCTACACGAGAGCGCTATATCTGCTATGTTTCAGCAGAAGCCAGAAGTGCAGAGCTGGCTACTGGGAGACAAAGGGTATGGCCTCTCCACCTGGCTCATGACGCCCCTATGCGTAACCCGGATGAAAGCTGACCGGAATACAACATGCCGCACATTGCGACGTGCAGCATAATAGAGTGGATCATTGGCATTTTGAAGCAGTGTTTCCGATGCCTGGACCATTCCGGAGGCTACTTGCAATACTCCCCTGAGATTGTCGGTCAGTTCACTGTTGTCTGTTACATGCTGCATAACTTAGCCATCATGAGGCAGCAGCAGCTGGTAGTCGAAAGACCCACCTGAGCTGAGAATGGCTGATGACGAGGAGCAAGATGCAGATGATGAGGAGGAGGAGGAAGCCATGCAACTACATGAACCCGGAGCACGATGGCGGAGGAGGGCGGGCCGTCGTGCCCCTTTAACGATTGCCTAAGCCTTGCGCCAGCAGTTCACCTGTGAACACTTTGCTGCCTGAAGGCTCAGCAGCAACTATTCCAAATGGACCATGTTTACTGTTTGGACCTGTTCCATGATGTTGTGTTTTGTTAATGGAACAAATAATGGAAATAATTCTTCTTTACTTCAAAAAGTTGTGTTAATAATGGAACAAATAATGGAAATGATTTCAAATATATTTTATTCAAAAGTTTAACAAACACTTGTTTGTATTTAACTTAACTTTAACAAAAATATTCTTGAAACATACTTTAAAGTTTTCCGTTAAGATCGCTTACAAAATCTAAGATCAAGATCACTTAAAAACTTTAAGATCACTTAACTTTTAAACATGTAAATTTACATAACTTACAAAAAACTTTTAATTTGAGAAAAGTTACAACAGTAACAACAATAATAACAACAACAGCAGCAGCAAAGAAAGGCTGCACCCATCTCTCATCCACCTTATTCGAAGACTGCCCGCTACACTTACTCTTGTTGACTCCACCCCTGCCCGCAGGCGGTGGCGCAGCTTTTCTCGGGTTGGTACTAAGCTTATTCTTTTGAACATCTCGGGTAATGTGCATTTCTTGATTGGGGGGGGGGCGGCGGGGTGGGCGCTGGGGGGAGGTGGTAATGTGGAGGGCCCGGGTTTGCCTCTTCAGAGGCTGGTCTGGGGATTGTAGTGGGAGTGGCAGTTGATTCTGTCAATGGGGACAGGGTCTGGGCATGTTACCTTAGTGCAGCAGCTAACTCCGACATTTCCTCCCTCATATGCCCTGACAGTGTGTCAACTACCTGAAACATTCCCTCCCTCATGTTCGCCAACAGTGTGTCAACTACCTGCAACATTCCCTCCCTCATGTTCACCAACATTGTATCCGCTGCCTGTGACATTCCCTCCCTCATGTGCCCAGACAGTGTTCCCATTTCTCGTGAAATTATTGTCACTTCTCCCGACAATCCCTATACCTTTTCACCCACCTCATTGATGGTGACCGCATAAGGTTAATGCTCTCCGCACTCATTGCCATCATCTCAACCACATCTGTTAGATCCTGCACCTCAAGAGAGCGCTGTTGAGCTCTCCTTCCCCTCTTCACCCTGCGTGTGGCTCGCTGCATCCCACTGGGACCCGCAACCTCGGACGGTGGGCCCTGGGTGTGCCTCGCTGCACCCTACTGGAATCGCCAGCCTCGGATTGTGGGAAACCATGGAATGTCCCAGCAACACTCATACCATAGGAAAGGGGCTGGCATCTCAATGGGTGGCACCTACACCTCCTCCAGAGTGAGTACAACAGTGGGGGCTTCATCCATCACCTCCGCCTTGCCCTCCCCCTCACCTTCATGCTCTTGGTCTGGAAGATGGGATTGGAAGATGTTCTTCTCTTCAAGCTCATCCATGTCTGAATCTTTTTCTGCATCGGCTTCACCCTCTTCAGGGTTGGCCTCAAGTTCTACAATACATAACAGAACAGACAAATGGTTAGCAGCAGAGGAGGGGGCAGGGTGGCATGAGTAGGCTCACACAGCGCAGGCAGCAGGCTGATTTGAAGGACCACAATGAATGATAGCACACTGCATCAACTGAAGCGTAGCTGATGGAGACATCCCCATGAACCAAAACATGATTAGCCCGCCCAGTTCTTAACATTTAGCAAAGCCAGACTGAAATTTGCAGGACTTAGCCTCTCCCTCGAGTGTGGGCCCAGCTTGTGCAGTGGTAATTGCTTTTCTCCAGGCAGGACCCATCAAAGCAGCGACCCTCTCTTCCAAGGGCATCAGTGGCTGCAGATTTGCCGGGCCTCCTCCTGTTCGAGTTCTTTCCCTTTTCTTGTGTGCCAATTTCCTCTGCAAAGATGAAAAAACAACTTTTTAGAGAGAGTGCCTTTCTGCTGGGTGGGACATATACAGATGGTCACATTTACAATTGCAGTTCCATTGAATAAATGAAAATATTACTTACACTAACCACTTGACCAAGATCCTGCCACTTCTTTTTGCACTAGCCTCCACACCTCGGGGTGGTCACCATTGCATCTTCTGCAAGTTGGTTCCAGCATTTCTTCATTTCTTTTGGTGGAATTTTTATGTGAACTCTGCTGGTGTCCAGCTCGTGCCATCTGGCCTCAATTACGGTAACCAGTGCCTCCACTTCATCCTGTAAGAAATTTTTGGTCCTTGAGCCGCGTTGCAATTTGTATTGCAGCTCTGATTTTTCCAATGAGAATTAAAGTTCTCACACACAACCGTCTCTTTAAAAATGGCCGAATAGCAGATTAGGAGCTGTACTGGGCATGTGCGCCCATAGCAATCACTTCAAAATCTTCATTTTTTGGGGCATATGCGCAGAAGGGGAGGCATTGTTTTTTTCAGCGCAGATATTAGGCTCCATCCCCCCAAAGCTAAAGGACAGGCTGCGGAGCGCCAATTTCAAAAAATAGAACGGGGAAACTTGCTCGTTATTTTTTTGGAGTAGTCGGGACCCAAGAAAATGGGCGTAACTCTTGCAGTATGCCAACAAATTGCATTGGGGAAAATTGAGCCCTTTAACTTACCTTTTTTTGCAGGTTTCCATACTCACCGCTGCTGGCAGGGCTGCACCGGCAATTTTGACCTGTCGCTATTCTGGGCGTAGCGTGCGAGTCAGGAGAGAGCCGATAGTACGATGCAAACACAATCCGCATCGTTACACGTTGGCGCACCTCTCCCCGGCAGTACTTGAAAGCACCGTCATAAACAGGTGCCCTCGGATCCCGCCCGGACTTTGCGACCGAGTTTTCGTCGCGGAGGGTCAAATCGCAGTGAAAACCCGATTGCAAATCTGATGAAAATCCGGCCCTAGATGTGCTAATGCAATATATGTACTGTACTATTTTCTGGTTTGCTCATGAAACCAATACAGATCTTGAACTGGAATTCCAAAGTAGGTGGGGCTTTGATTTCTAGAAGCAAGCAATAGCTTGTTTATATTCAACTTCAACTTAAAAATGAAAGCATTCTCATTCTCATGAAATATGGAAATGGTTCAAATATTCAGTAGGTCAATCCTCACTCATTGTAGCTGCACAACAAACATTTTTATTGAATGAACAGGCCTTTTAAAAATAAACAGTTGATCTCCATGCATTGTTAAAGTCCCAAACGATCTCAACAATTCACTGTACTGGGATAATTTAGTGGAATACAATGCCTGGTGTATTGGTGTTGGTTAGAATTTTTTCTCTTTAAATAAATGATTCGATCTTGCATCAACAACCATGCTCTTCATTGTTTACAGGCCCTGAGGTATTGCGACTTAGACTTGCTAATTAATTCAGGCATTTTATGTGGAATAGTTTAAAGTCATAAGGAATTGTGTTATATTTCATTTGTGACAATCCCTTCAATGAAACTACAATGGTAATGATGTGGAAAGCAGAATCTTCAACAAGACACCCTGCTGAATCATCTAATTTCCTTGCAAGTCAAGCTTCCACTTTTCTGCTGCACCATATCTGAATTTCACACTAAAATAATTGCTCTTGGTGTCCCTGACAACTTTCAAATCCTTCGACTGAATGGTTAGAACAACTGCAAAATATGAATCTATTAAGCAATTGTATAACATTGAAACTTCATTTTCCCGATAAAATAGATTGTTAGTGCACCCTCAGGACAGGCACTGGTGATGAGCAGGGTTACGATTTGTCTTGCACTGTTAGTGTTGGTTTTACATAGCTCTTTCCTAAAATAATTCAGTGAATTTAGCGGAGAAGGTGTGGATGGTGTGTGAAAGGTGGCATAGGTGTGGGGAAGTGAGGGGGAGTAACTGTAAGAACAGTAGCAGGTGCAGAATTTAACAGTAGCAGCGGAAGGAAGGAGATTCAGTGAACCGTGCTATTGTGATCAGAGCAGAGTGAAGGGAAGTGGCGGAGAGAAGGCTTTTGAACACTGGAGCTACAGGTGGTACGGGGGATCAGCAGAGAATAACAGAGATGAGAGTTACGAGTCTCATCTTAGCAGCCCTGGTCAGATCATTAAATGCTCCTGGTGCCTCTTCCCATTGTGGCTGGCCTACTTGTTTGCAGACCCTTGGTCTGCCCAGTTACAATGGTAAGCACAGCTCCCACCTGCTGCTGATCTCCTCAACAAAGAACTCCAAAGCAGCGTCTTCCTGCTATTTTCAGTATTGAAAATCTACTTAAGTTGCATGCAGCCTGTTATGTCTGTAATGTTATGAATGACTCCACGAGGCAATGCGTTGTATTCAAACTGTAGTGACCTTGGTCCTTTATCAGTAACTCCAGAGTGAGGCATCCGCACTGTGGCTACCCTTTTGTGCAGCCCCTGCCACCAGGGCAGGAAAGCTCGGTCTCCACCAGTTGCACCCTCTAGTGGTGCCAGCATGTACATACACAGTGTAAACCTTATTAATAGTACATCAGGTAAACAAGTCTCTATCTTATGCAACTATACAGTGACTACACAGAGGGTATATCTATAGTCTGCATATATAACACAGTCAACGTACACCTCGCCTTTAGGGGGGACAGGTACCTTTAAATGGCCTCAGGGATGTACAATTTGTGATCCCTCGCCATTAGGTGAGCTACTAATCAACAGCATGAAGAGTGCGGGCTGCTCATCTACTTGAATCAGACAAAGCTAGGGTTACCAAATCTGGTTCGACATATTCCTGGAGGTTTCATCACATAACCTCCGTCCTCCTTCTGCCCCATCCAGTAAGACATCGTTTTCCCCTATCTTCAATATCTCTAACAATAATAAATGAAAGCGTTCAAAGAAATCGAATAAAACTCACTATTTTTTTGAATATTTCGTTTGGTTTGCTCACATCAGTGTACTGCAGATTAATCTTCATTTCCTGGAGACTCCAGGGCAATCCTGGAGGGTTGGCGACCTAAATGAGGCATGGCCACCAATCTGCCTTGTGCCTCTCACCCACGTAGAGTGATCGCTCCTCCTATTTCCCAACCAACCACAGGCCTATCACCCCTGTGCTTGCTGTCCTTCATTGGCTCCTGGTTAAGCAACACCTCAATTTTAAAATTCCCATCCTTTTTTTTCAAAATCCCTCCATGGCCTCGCCCCTCCCTATCTCTATAATCTCCTCCAGCCCTACAACCCTCCGAGCTATCTGTGCTCCTCTAATTCTGCCCTTTTGAGAATCCCCGATTTTAATTGCTCCACCACTGGTGGCCATGCTTTCAGCTGTCAAGGCCTTAAGCTCTGGAACTCCCTCACGAAACCTCTCCGCCAATCCTTCCTCCTTTATGACGCTCCTTAAAACTTATCTCTTTGAAAAAGCTTTTGGGCATCTTCCTTAATATCTCCTTGTGTGGCTCGGTGTCAATTTTTACTTTATAATGGTCCTATGAAGCGCCTTGGTATGTTTTAATATGTTAAAGGCGCTATATAAATAAAATTGTTTTTGCTGTTGTTTAAAAAAAAAATTCCCCTGCATATTCACTTGATGACAAAGCTCTGTTAAAAGACTCTGCAGCAAGTAATTCTACATTCATATACAACAATATTTCATCCTTACATCTACAGCATTATATCCAATGGCTCCCGTCATATAATAGGCTTAATATTTAAATCCAATAAAAACATAATAAATGTTTCTGTGTTTAAACCTGAGATGTGTGGAGTGATGTGATAGAATAGGCTTGACAAGGCAGAGTGAATGGGTGGGGTGATGCACACAGCAGGATGTTAGGGAATGTACTCACCTTTCCTGATCTGGTTAGGTCATTAATGCACTTTCTGCACTGAAGACTGGATCGTGGCACAATGCTCCTGCTGCTGAACACCTGGGCCACCTCTTGCCATACCTTCTTTGTGGCAGCAGCAGGTTTCTTCCTCCCATTGTTGAGGAAGTGTATCACTCTCCAGTTTCTCACTGCCCCCAGCAGTACATCAAACAAGGCAAACTAAAGCGGGTTGCAGCCTTTGATCATCCTGAACCATCTTCTTCAATCGTTGACTCCATGCAAGTCCTCCCAACTCCTCCAAATTACATCGTTGGATTGTCTCTTTAAATATTAGAGTTGAGATTGAGTCATCTGGGTCTGCTTTCTGCCCACATTCAATGCCAAACCCCGAAGTATGCACAGTGCAAAGAGCGGTAAGAATGTGGAACGCGTTATCACAAGGAATAGTTGAGGCAAATAGAAAAGATGTATTTAAGGGGAAGTTAGAAAAGGATATGATGAAGGAAAGAATGGAAGGATATGCTGATAGGGTTGGATGAAGACGGGTGAGAGTTGGCTCGTGTGAAGCATAACCAGGCATACACCAGTTATGCTGAATGGCCTGCTTCTGTGCTGGCAACTGATGGCCCCGATAATAACTTGGAGGAGCGTTCGGAGCAGGGGAATCCGATATCGGGTGGGAAATCCGGAAGAACATTCAGTGCATCTTTCTGTAGCATTTTAACCCAGCCATCTAATCATAATGGCCCAGAAATCATGGCCTCCCAAGTCGTTACAGAGTGTGTACAATGCTTATACGCTGAAAACCGGCTTTTCCGATCTGTCAAGCTCCAGCTTGACAGATTTTCCGTATCTCGGCAGCAAGGACATTCGCATGGGAAAGATTGTGGTATTTGCCCATATTTTGCACAGCGGATGTCCTGAAAAGACTTGTGCCTGATAAAAGCAGACGCATAGCCTACTTTTACAGGCGTAAGAATTTTAAAACATACAAAAACGTAACAAAATAAAATTTTAAAAGCACATTTTATTGTTTAAAAACCCTGCCCACTGTTGTGTTCCTAACACTGATGAGACTGCACACAGGGAGGTTAAAGTAACAGTGATCTCAGTCTTTATTAAGACACTCCAGAGTGAGTAACAGGCTTATATACAGTGCTCCCAAGGGATGCTGGGATCCCTTGGGACTTCAGGGGATGCGCTCTCTGGTGGCTGAACATGGGAGTGCATGCTTTACAGATACACAACATCACTCCCCGCCCCAAAGTCAAAGTGAAACGTATTTACAAGGTGAGGCAGTCGGGAGCCTTTCTTTCCCTGGTGGACCGCCTCGGTACAAATGTCTGTTCTGGTGTGTTGGCTGTACTCTCGCTGAGCTGGTGTGTTGTAGGCCCTGCAGGGCTGTTGGGTGAGCCTGGCCTTGCTGGGCTGTTGGGCGTGATGGTTTTATTTCCTGGTCCAGGGTGGTGTCGTTGATCCTTTGGGTGTGTGTTGTGGGCTCGAAAAAGGTGGTGTCTGCTGTGAGTTGTTCAGGGCAGTCTGTGAACCGCAGCCTCGTTTGGTCCAGGTGTTTTCTGCAAATTTGTCCATTGTCTAGTTTGACTACAAACACCCTACTCCCTTCTTTAGCTATCACCGTGCCCGCGATCCACTTGGGACCATGTCCATAGTTTAGCACATACACAGGGTCATTCAGATTAATATCCCGTGACACAGTGGTGCGAGCATCATTTACATTTTGTTGCTGCCACCTGTTCTCTACCTGATCATGCAGGTTGGGATGGACCAGCGAGAGACTGGTTTTAAGTGTCCTTTTCATGAGTACCTTAGCCATGGGCACCCCTGTGAGCGAGTGGGGTCTCGTGCGGTAGCTGAACAGTACTCGGGACAGATGGGTTTGGAGTGAGCCTTCTGTGACTCATTTAAGGCTCTGCTTGATTGTTTGTATTGGAGGCTGGTTTAAACGGGGCCGAGGTGACATGTTAGATTCCATTCCGGGTCATGAATTCTTTAAATTCGGCACTGATGAAACATGACCCGTTGTCACTGACCAGTAGGTCAGGCAGGCCGCGGGTGGCAAACATGGCCCTCAGGCTTTCAATGGTGGCGGTGGTGGTGCTTCCCGACATTATTTCACATTCAATCTGTTTTGAAAAAGCATCCACCACCACCAGGAACATTTTACCGAGAAACGGGCCCACATAGTGGACATGGATCCTCGACCATGGTCTGGAGAGCCAGGACCACAAACTTAGTGGTGCCTCTCTGGGCGAGTTGCTCAACTGGGCACACATGCTGCATTGCCATACACAGGACTCTAAGTCAGAGTCGATACCGGGCCACCACACGTGGGATTTGTCGATCGCTTTCATCATTACTATACCCGGGTGTGACCCGGGTATACCCTGCCCTTTTTGGGTAGCACTACGCGGTTACCCCACAACAGGCAGTCTGCCTGAATGGATAGCTCGTCCTTTCGCTGGAACGGTTTGATTAGCTCTTGCATTTCAACGGGGATGCTGGCCTAGCTCCCATGCAGTACACAGTTTTTTTACTAGGGACAGCAGAGGATCTTGGCTGATCCAAGTCCTAATCTAGCGGGCCGTGACGGATGATTTATCATTTTCAAATGCTTCCATGACCATCAAAAAGTTTGCAGGCTGCGCCATTTCCACCCCCGTACTGGGCAATGGTAGCCGACTGAGAGCAGCCGCACAGTTCTCGGTGCCTGGCCTGTGGCGGATGGTATAGTTATACACTGATAGTGCGAGTGCCCACCTTTGTATGCGGGCTGAGGCATTAGTATTTATCCCTTGTTTTCAGCGAACAGGGATATGAGGGGCTTGTGATCGGTTTCCAGTTCAAATTTGAGGCCAAACAGGTACTGATGCATTTTCTTTACCTCGAACACACACGCTAATGCCTCTTTCTCAATCATGCTGTAGGCTCTCTTGGTCTTAGACAAGCTCCTGGAAGCATAGGCGACAGGTTGCAACTTCTCCGCAACATTAGCTTGTTGTAATACACACCCGACTCCGTACGATGACGCATCACATGCTACCATGAGTCTTTTACACGGGTTATACAATACAAGCAGCTTGTTGGAGCATAAAATGTTTCAGGCTTTCTCAAAAGCAATTACTTGGTTTTTTTCCCCATACCCAGTTTTACGCAATAACACATGTCGGGGCTCTAAGAGGGTGCTTAACCCCGGCAGGAAGTTACCAAAATAATTGAGGAGTCCCAGGAACGACCACAGCTCTGTGGCGTTCTGTGGCCTGGGCGCATTCCTGATAGTCTCTGTCTTGGCGTCTGTGGGCCGAATGCCGTCCGCTGCGATCTTTCTCCCCAAAAAACCCCAGGGGATGCACTCCCTGATGGCGGAACATGGGAGTGCATGCTTTACAGATACACAACACCCACAACATAAGAACATAAGAAATACGAACAGGAGTAGACCATACGGCCCCTCGAGCCTGCTCCGCCATTCAATAAGATCATGGCTGATTTGATCATTGATTCAGGTCCACTTCCCCGCCCGCTCCCCATAACCCCTTATGGTTTAAGAAACTGTCTATTTCTGTCTTAAGGTTATTCAATGTCCCAGCTTGCACAGCTCTCTGAGGCAGCGAATTCCACAGATTTACAACCTTCTGAGAGAAGAACTTTCTCCTCATCTCTGTTTTAAATGGGCGGCCCATTATTCTAAGATCATGCCCTCTAGTTCTAGTCTCCCCCCATCAGTGAAAACATCCTTTCTGCATCCACCTCGTCAAGTCTCCTCATAATCTTATACGTTTCGATAAGATCACCTCTCATTCTTCTGAATTCCAATGAGTAGGGGCCCAACCTACTCAACATTTCCTCGTAAGTCAACCCCCTCATCTCTAGAATCAAGCTAGTGAACCTTCTCTGAACTGCTTCCAAAGCAAGTATATCCTTTCGTAAATGTGGAAACGAAAACTGCATGCAGTATTCCAAGTGTAGCCTCACCAAAACCTTGTATAGCTGTAGCATGATTTCCCTGCTTTTATACACCATCCTCTTTGCAATAAAGGCCAAGATGCCATTGGCCTTCCTGATCTCTTGCTGTACCTGCATACTATCCTTTTGTGTTTCATGCACAGGTATCCCCAGGTCCTGCTGTACTGCGGCACTTTGCAATCTTTCTCCATTTAAATAATAAATTGCTCTTTGATTTGTTCTCCCAAAGTGCATGACCTCACACTTTCCAACATTATACTCCATCTGCCAAATTTTTGCCCACTCACTTAGCTTGTCTATGTCCTTTTGCAGATTTTTTGTGTCCTCCTCACATATTGCATTTCCTCCCATCTTTGTATCGTCAGAAAACTTGGCTATGTTACACTCAGTCCCTTCTTCCAAGTCGTTAATATAGATTGTAAATAGTTGGGCCCCAGCACTGATCCCTGTGGCACCCCACTAATTACTGGTTACCAACCAGAGAATTTAGACAAGGTGCCTTTAAGTTTGTTTTTCTACCCTTTTTTCCTGCTTGTTTCCTCTCTCCTTCAAATTTACTTTCTTTATTTTTGCTTTCTAGGGTAAGTTTATTTTAAACCATAACTAAAAAAACTTTTATAAAATCGGAAAAATATATATTTTTTATAAGACATTAATAACTTTAATTTAAATTAATCATAAATATGGAGTGTATTTTTTCTCTTTTTTATTAGTGTTTTGGTGTTTGGGGGGGGGTTTTCTCAATTATAATAATAGGAACTCCTACTTACGGAGTTCCCATTATTATGAATAAGAAAATACTGTACCTTGATTGGCTGCACAGAGCCATGTGACTGCAGCTCCAACTTACGTCCGTCCCGACGTGCACGTGCTGCGATGCACAGTCAGTGGAGGCCTCAGGACCGGGAACTCACGTGGGCGCAGGTAAGTGCGCATCTTTTTTCCCTTTGTCAGTCGTTCTCCCACGAGAAGACCTCAACCAGGATTTCTAGGCCATTTTGCTGTGCGGTTTTTCCCATTTGAAAAGCCAGCGAGCTGGCTGTACCGGAAGTCTGGAGTGCTGCTTGACCATGCAACTTAAAGGAAACATTGTTTATGACCTCTAGTTTTCGTCTGCCCCTCAAGTGGAAATATTTTCTCCACGTCTATCATAGCAAGCCCTTTCATTGTTATTCTTTATTCTTTGAAGACTTGTTGATGCTTGCAAAACCCATCAGCAGGTGCCTGAAACAAGCCCCTTAAGTTGAACGCAGTCATCACCATTAGCCATTGGCAAAACAGCACTAACGACAGACTCACCGGCAAATCTTTAAACAAGTTGAACAGTCTGTAGTTCTGAAAGAAAGAAAGAAAGAGAGGCTTGCCATTTATACAGCATCTTTCATGACCATCGGACATATCAAAGTGCTTCACAGCCGATGAAATACTTTTGGAGTGTAGTCACTGTTTTAATGTGGGAAGAAAAGGGATAAAGCAGAAATGACAGAAATGACCTATATATGTCCAACGATGCATTGAAAGTTGTAGTGGTCCTGCCTCACGCACACATTAAGATTTTTAATTTTAGAAACCTGAAGGACCCACAAGATGGTTAATGGCAACATTCAATCAGCTAAAATTCCACCAATGCAACATTGTCGATAGATTGTAGAATGACCGAGCGCAGAAGCAATTCTAGTTGATGAAATGTGGATCAATGCAGTTGGTAACCACATAGGATCAGTAAATACACAATAAAAACTTCATAACTGTTCACAGAACAAGAGCAAATGCACTATGCATGGTGTTCTATTGTGCCTGAAGTGTAGAATGAGCATCGAAGGAAATAATTCTACTATGACAGAAATTCTTGTTTTTTAAAAATTAATTCATGGGATGTGGGCGTCACTGGTAATGCCAGCATTTATTGCCCATCCCTAATTGCCCTTGAAATGGTGGTGGTGAGCTGCCTTCTTGAACCGCTGCAGTCCGTGTGGTGAAGGTTCCCCCACAGTGCTATTAGGGTGGGAGTTCCAGGATTTTGACCCAGCGATGATGAAGGAACGCCGATATACTTCCAAATCGGGATGATGTGTGACTTGGAGGGGATGGTGTTCCCATGCGCCTGCTGCTTTTGTCCTTCTAGGTGGTAGAGGTCGCAGGTTTGGGAGATGCTGCCGAAGAAGCCTTGGCGAGCATAGAATAGTTGGACTTAAACAAAGGAGAAAAATGTAAAAATAAATTGTAAAAAGTTTTATAATTATATTAGGAAAAAGAGGGTAGTCAGGAGCAATGTTGGCCCCTTAAAAACTGAAAGTGGTGATACTGTCAATGATAATAAGGAAAAGGCAGAATTGTTGAATAATTGCTTTGCATCAATATTTACAGTAGAGAAAGATGTAGCAGCCTGCCAGAAGGAAATTAATATTAAATCAGGGACAGGGACACAATAAAATTAATGTAAGTAAAGTAACAGTAATGAAGAAACTAATGGCACTGTAGAGTGAAAAGTCCCGAGGGTCAGATGATTTCCATCCCAGAGTTTAAAGGAAGTAGGTGAGCACATTGCAGATGCCCTAAATATAATCTTCCAAAGTTCTCTTGATTCAGGAAACGTTCCTTTAGATTGAAAAATTCTACATGTGACTCTGTTATTTAAGAATGGCGAGGGAGAGAAACGAGGGAATTATAGATTAGTTAGCCTAACATCTGTAGTTGGGAAATTGCTTGCGCCTATAATTAAGGATAGGGTGACTAAACACCTAGAACATTTTCAGTTGATCAGAGAGAGGCAGCATGGATTTGTGAAAGGTAGGCCATGCCTGACAAAACTTTTGAGGAGGTGACTAAAGTAGTGAGCAAGGGATTGTCTATGGATGTTATTTATATGGACTTCCAGAGGGCAATTGATAATGTCCTTCATAAGAGACTGTTAATATAAAAACATAGAAACATAGAAAATAGGTGCAGGAGTAGGCCGTTTGGCCCTTCGAGCCTGCACCACCATTCAATATGATCATGGCTGATCATTCCCTCAGTACCCCTTTCCTGCTTTCTCTCCATACCCCCTGATCCCTTTAGCTGTAAGGGCCACATCTAGCTCCCTTTTGAATATATCTAATGAACTGGCCTCAACAACTTTCTGTGGTAGAGAATTCCACATGCTCACAACTCTCTGAGTGAAGAAGTTTCTCCTCATCTCAGTCCTAAATGGCTTACCACTTATCCTTAGACTGTGACCCCTAGTTCTGGACATCCCCAACATCGGGGACATTCTTCCTGTGTCTAACCTGTCCAATCCCATCAGAATTTTATATGTTTCTATGAGATCCACTCTCATTCTTCTAGATTCCAGTGAATATAAGCCTAGCCAATCCAGTCTTTCTTCATATGTCAGTCCTGTCATCCCGGGAATCAGTCTGGTGAACCTTCGCTGCACTCCCTCAATAGCAAGAATGTCCTTTCTCAGATTAGGAGACCAAAACTGAACACAATATTCCAGGTGAGGCCTCACCAAGGCCCTGTACAACTGCAGTAAGACCTCCCTGCTCCTATACTCAAATCCTCTTGCTATGAAGGCCAACATGCCATTTGCCTTCTTCACCATCTGCTGTACCTGTATGCCAACTTTCAGGAACTGATGTACCATGACACCCAGGACTCGTTGCACCTCCCCTTTTACTAAGGTAGAAGCCCACTAAATTGAGGGAAAATTATTGACCTGGTTAGGAAATTGGTTGAGTGGCAGAAGACAGACAATAGTGATAATGGGTAAGTACTCTAATGCGCAGGATGTGACGAGTGGTGACCCACAGGGATCTGTGTTGGGGCCTCAACCATTCACAGTATTTATTAACGACTTAGATGATGACATAGAAAGTAATATATCCAAATTTGCTGATGACATAAAGATAGGTGGATTTGTAAGCAGTGTAGATGAAAGCATAAAATTACAAAGTGATATTAACAGTTTCGGTGAATGGGCAAAACTGTGGCAAATGGATTTCAATATAAGCAAAAGTGAAGCCATCCACTTTGGACCTAAAAATAATAGAACAGAGTACTTTCTAAATGGTGAAAAGCTAAAAACAGTGGAGGTCCAAAGAGACTTGTGGGTGCAGGTACATAGATCAGTAAAATGTCAAGAACAGATAGAGGAAATAATTTAAACTGCTAATGGAATGCTGGCCTTTATATCTAGAGGACTCAAATACAAGGGGGTAGAAGTTATGCTGCAGCTATACAAAACCCTGGTTAGACCACACCTGGAGTACTGTGAGCAGTTCTGGGCATCACACCTTAGGAAGGATCCATTGGCCTTGGAGGGAGTGCAGCGTAGGTTTCCCAGAATAATACCCAGACTTCAAGGGTTAAGTTACGAGGAGCGATTAAACAAATTAGGGTTGTATTCCCTAGAACTTAGAAGGATAAGTGGCGATCTGATCAAAGTTTTGAAGATATTAACGGGAACAGATAGGCTAGAGAGAAACTATTTCCACTGGTTGGGGATTCGAGGACTAGGGGGCATAGTCTAAAAATTAAAGCCAGACCTGTCAGGAGTGAAATTAGGAAACACTTCTACCCACAAAGGGTGGTAAAAGTTTGGAACTCTCTTCCACAAAACAGCAATTGGTGCTAGATCAATTGTTAACTTTAAATCGGTGATTGCTAGCTTTTTGTTAACCAGAGGTATTAATGGGCCAAAGACGGTTAAATGGAGTTAGGTCGCAGATCAGCCATCATCTCATTGAAGGCGGAACAGACTCGAGGGGCTGAATGGCCTGTTCCTGTTCCTATCTTCCGATATATCTTGTAACAGGAATGCTTGGTCACTGCATAACTAGCTGTAGTGCGGCTCTTCAATAACAGGCAGTGTTGCTCCTGGTTTACGGGGCATGAATTATAAGTGAGTTGGTTTAAGGAGACCAGACTTGAATAATTATCACTGGCAGAATACAACAACCAATTATGAAGTAAAAATTAACCTTTGAGCTGCAATATCAACAATTGTTCTCACCAACGTAGCATATCTTGCTGACTATTTTTATTTGGAAAACAATCGGATGGGTGAGGGGGGAGAGAGGTCGACAAGCGATCAGGGCTGGGGGGTGGGGGCGGGGGGGGGAGAGGTCGACAAGCGATCGGGGGGGTGGGGAGAGAGGCCGACAAGCAATCGGGCAGGGTGGAGGAGAGAGATCGACTAGCGATCGGGGAGGGTGGGGCAGAGAGGTCAACAAGTGATCGGGGGGGGTGGGGAGAGAGGTCGGCAAGCGATCGGGTTGGGGGGGGCGGTGAGAAGAGGTCGACAAGCGATCGGGTGGGGGTGGGGGAGAGAGGTCGACAAGTGATCGGATGGGGGTGGGGGAGAGAGTTCGACAAGTGATCGGGTGGGGGTGGGGGAGAGAGGTCGACAAGTGATCGGGTGGGGGTGGGGGAGAGAGTTCGACAAGTGATCGGTTGGGGGTGGGGGAGAGAGGTCGACAAGTGATCGGGTGGGGGTGGGGGAGAGAGTTCGACAAGTGATCGGGTGGGGGTGGGGGAGAGAGTTCGACAAGTGATCGGTTGGGGGTGGGGGAGAGAGGTCGACAAGTGATCGGTTGGGGGTGGGGGAGAGAGGTCGACAAGTGATCGGGTGGGGGTGGGGAAGAGAGTTCGACAAGCGATCGGGGGGGTGGGGGAGAGAGGTCGACAAGTGATAGGGTGGGGGTGGGGGAGAGAGGTCGACAAGCGATCGGGAGGTGGGGGAGGGAGGTCGACAAGCGATCGGGGGGGGTGGGGGAGAGAGTTCGACAAGCGATCGGGGGGGTGGGGGAGAGAGGTCGACAAGCGATTGGGAGGTGGGGGAGGGAGGTCGACAAGCGATCGGGGGGGTGGGGGAGAGAGGTCAACAAGCGATCGGGGGGGGTGGGGGAGAGAGGTCGACAAGCGATCGGGGGGGGTGGGGGAGAGAGGTCAACAAGCGATCAGAGGGGTGGGGGAGAGAGGTCGACAAGCGATCGGGGGGGGTGGGGGAGAGAGTTCGACAAGCGATCGTGGGGGGTGGGGAAGAGAGTTCGACAAGCGATCGGGGGGGGTGGGGGAGAGAGGTCGACAAGCGATCGGGGGGGGTGGGGGAGAGAGTTCGACAAGCGATCGGGGGTGGTGGGGGAGAGAGGTCGGCAAGCGATTGGGTGGGGGGGGTGGAAAGAGGTCGACAAGCGATCGGGTTGGGGGAGAGAGGTCGACAAGCAATCGGGGGGGTGGGGGAGAGAGGTCGGCAAGCGATTGGGTGGGGGGGGTGGAAAGAGGTCGACAAGCGATCGGGTTGGGGGAGAGAGGTCGGCAAGCGATCGGGTTGGGGGGTGGGGGAGAGAGGTCAACAAGCGATCGGGTTGGTGGAGAGACGTCGACAAGCGATCGGGTTGGGGGAGAGAGGTCAACAAGCGATCGGGTTGGGGGGTGGGGGAGAGAGGTCAACAAGCGATCGGGTTGGTGGAGAGACGTCGACAAGCAATCGGGGTGGGGGGTGGGGGAGAGAGGTCGTTAGGCGATCGGGGTGGGGGGGCAGAGAGGTCGACAAGCGATCGGGAGGTGGGGGAGGGAGGTCGACAAGCGATTGGAGGGTTTGGGGGAGGGAGGTCGACAAGCGATCGGGAGGTGGGAGGTGGGGGAGAGAGGTCAACAAGCGATCGGGGTGGGGGGTGGGGGAGAGAGGTCGACAAGCGATCGGGGTAGAGTTGGGGGAGAGAGGTCGACAAGCGATCGGGGGGGGGGGGTGGGGGAGAGAGGTCGTTAGGCGATCGGATGGTGGGGGAGAGAGGTCAACAAGCGATCGGGGTGGGGGGTTGGGGGAGAGAGGTCGTTAGGTGATCGGGTGGTGGGGGAGAGAGGTCAACAAGCGATCGGGTGGAGAGGGGAGAGGTCGACAAGCGATCGGGTGGAGGGGGGAGAGGTCGACAAGCGATCGGGAGGGGGGTGGGAGAGAAGTTAACAAGCGATCGGGTGGGGGTGAGAGAGGTCGACAAGCGATCGGGGGGGAAGGGCAGAGAGGTCGCCAAGCGATCGGGTTGGGGGGGCGGTGAGAAGAGGTCGACAAGCGATCGGGTGGGGGGGGGAGAGAGAGTTCGACAAGTGATCGGGTGGTGGGGGGGGGCGGTGAGAAGAGGTCAACAAGCGATCGGGTGGGGGGGGGAGAGAGAGGTCGACAAGTGATCGGGGGGGGGTGGGGGAGAGAGTTCGACAAGTGATCGGGGGGGGGTGGTGGGGGAAAGAGGTCGACAAGCGATCGGGGGGGTTGGGGGAGAGAGGTCAACAAGCGATCAGAGGGGTGGGGGAGAGAGGTCGACAAGCGATCGGGTGGGGGAGAGAGGTCGACAAGCGATCGTGGGGGAAGGGCAGAGAGGTCGCCAAGCGATCGGGTTGGGGGGGCGGTGAGAAGAGGTCGACAAGCGATCGGGTGGGGGGGGGAGAGAGAGTTCGACAAGTGATCGGGTGGTGGGGGGGGGCGGTGAGAAGAGGTCAACAAGCGATCGGGTGGGGGGGGGAGAGAGAGGTCGACAAGTGATCGGGGGGGGGTGGGGGAGAGAGTTCGACAAGTGATCGGGGGGGGGTGGTGGGGGAAAGAGGTCGACAAGCGATCGGGGGGGTTGGGGGAGAGAGGTCAACAAGCGATCAGAGGGGTGGGGGAGAGAGGTCGACAAGCGATCGGGTGGGGGGGTGGGGGAGAGAGGTCGACAAGCGATCGGGGGGGGGAAGAGAGTTCGACAAGCGATCGGGGGTGGTGGGGGAGAGAGGTCGGCAAGCGATCGGGTTGGGGGGTGGGGGAGAGAGGTCAACAAGCGATCGGGTTGGTGGAGAGTCGTCGACAAGCAATCGGGGGGGGTGGGGGAGAGAGGTCGACAAGCGATTGGGTGGGGGGGGTGGAAAGAGGTCGACAAGCGATCGGGTTGGGGAGAGAGGTCGACAAGCGATCGGGGTGGGGGGTGGGGGAGAGAGGTCGTTAGGCGATCGGGGTGGGGGGGCAGAGAGGTCGACAAGCGATCGGGAGGTGGGGGAGGGAGGTCGACAAGCGATTGGAGGGTTTGGGGGAGAGAGGTCAACAAGCGATCGGGAGGGGGTGGGGCAGAGAGGTCAACAAGCGATCGGGTGGAGGGGGGAGAGGTCGACAAGCGATCGGGAGGGGGTGGGAGAGAAGTCAACAAGCGATCGGGTGGTGGGGGGGCGGTGAGAAGAGGTCGACAAGCGATCGGGTGGGGGTGGGGGAGAGAGTTCGACAAGTGATCGGGTGGGGGCTGGGGGAGAGAGGTCGACAAGCGATAGGGGTGGGGGCTGGGGGAGAGAGGTCGACAAGCGATCGGGGTGGGGGGGAGAGAGGTCGACAAGTGATCGGGTGAGGGTGGGGGAGAGAGTTCGACAAGTGATCGGGAGGGGGGTGGGAGAGAAGTCAACAAGCGATCGGGTGGGGGTGAGAGAGCTCGCCAAGCGATCGGGTTGGGGGGGCGGTGAGAAGAGGTCGACAAGCGATCGGGTGGTGGGGGGGGCGGTGAGAAGAGGTCAACAAGCGATCGGGTGGGGGTGGGGGAGAGAGTTCGACAAGTGATCGGGGGGGGGTGGGGGAAAGATGTCGACAAGCGATCGGGGGGGTTAAGAGGTCGACAAGCGATCGGGGGGGGTTGGGGGAGAGAGGTCAACAAGCGATCAGAGGGGTGGGGGAGAGAGGTCGACAAGCGATCGGGGGGGTGGGGGAGAGAGGTCGACAAGCGATCGGGGGGGGTGGGGGAGAGAGGTCGACAAGCGATCGGGGGGGTGGGGGAGAGAGGTCGACAAGCGATCGGGTTGGTGGAGAGAGGTCGACAAGCGATCGGGTGGTGGGGGAGAGAGGTCGACAAGCGATCGGGGTGGGGGGTGGGGGAGAGAGGTCGACAAGCGATCGGGTGGTGGGGGAGAGAGGTCGACAAGCGATCGGGGGTGGGGGATGGGGGAAGAGAGGTCGTTAGGCGATCGGGTGGTGGGGGAGAGAGGTCGTTAGGCGATCGGGGTGGGGGGGGAAGAGAGGTCGTTAGGCGATCGGGGTGGGGGGGGGGAGAGAGGTCAACAAGCGATCGGGGTGGGGGTGGGGGAGAGAGGTCGACAAGCGATCGGGGTGGGGGTGGGGGAGAGAGGTCGACAAGCGATCGGGAGGTGGGGGAGAGAGGTCAACAAGCGATCGGGAGGTGGGGGAGAGACGTCAACAAGTGATCGGGTGGTGGGGGAGAAGTTAACAAGCGATCGAGTGGGGAGAGCGAGGTCGACAAGCGATCGGGGTGGGGGTGGGGGAGAGAGGTCGACAAGCGATCGGGGTGGGGTGGGGGAGAGAGGTCGACAAGTGATCGGGGTGGGGGCTGGGGGAGAGAGGTCGACAAGTGATCGGGGTGGGGGCTGGGGGAGAGAGGTCGACAAGCGATCGGGGTGGGGGGGAGAGAGGTCGACAAGTGATCGGGGTGGGGGCTGGGGGAGAGAGGTCGACAAGTGATCGGGGTGGGGGCTGGGGGAGAGAGGTCGACAAGCGATCGGGGTGGGGGATGGGGGAGAATGGTCGACAAGCGATCGGGGGGGGTGGGGGAGAGAGGTCGACAAGCGATCGGGGGGGTGGGGGAGAGAGGTCGACAAGCGATAGGGGTGAGGGGGGAGAGAGGTCGACAAGCGATCGGGGTGGGGGCTGGGGGAGAGAGGTCGACAAGCGATCGGGGTGGGGTGGGGGAGAGATGTCGACAAGCGATCGGGGTGGGGGCTGGGGGAGAGAGGTCGACAAGCGATCGGGGTGGGGTGGGGGAGAGAGGTCGACAAGCGATAGGGGTGGGGGCTGGGGGAGAGAGGTCGACAAGCGATCGGGGTGGGGTGGGGGAGAGAGGTCGACAAGCGATAGGGGTGGGGGCTGGGGGAGAGAGGTCGACAAGCGATCGGGGTGGGGTGGGGGAGAGATGTCGACAAGCGATCGGGGGGGTGGGGGTGGGGGAGAGAGGTCGTTAGGCGATCCGGTGGTGGGGGAGAAGTTAACAAGCGATCGAGTGGGGAGAGCGAGGTCGACAAGCAACTCGGAGGGGGCAGGGGGGGTGGGGAGAGAAGGCAGCAAGCAATAGGGTTGGGGGGGGAGAGGAAGAGGTCAGCAAGCGATCGGGAGGGGGGAAAGAGATGGTTACATGGAAGGGCTGGGGATCGAGGCTAGAGGAGGCCGAATGATTTCTTGAAGTTTGGGGGCGCACTCCTACTCCTCGTGGATCACAAAGAGTGCTGAAAGAGGCACTTTACCTTGGGGAGCAGGCATCTCCCACCTCTCTTTCACTACCGAGTCAACAGCAACAGTCAATTTTAAATCAGGCTCCCAATTGTATGTTAGGAGCACAATTTAAATATGTTGATGAATCCCCGATATCCACCACTGTAAAAAGGGTAACTGGCAGGTGCACGGCAGGCTGGACTCATGTTCCCCATATACAACTCTTTAACGCCCCCGGCCCTCTCCAACCAATTGTGCGCAGGGGTGTTAAAAACCAGGCCCATGGAGTTCTATCATCAGCATCCAACTGTTGGTGTCTTTTTTAACCAAAGAAAGATGTCATATTTTCCCATCAGCTCCTCCATTTCTAAAGGCAGAATTGCCTCAATTATGCTGCAGGGGGCCAAGCTCCGCTGCCATTCCACTGCACATTGCTGGAAAGCTGCAACCTCAGCTGTGGCATATTATTACCTCCTCCCTGTTTAGATGCATTTCTGGATCGGTTTGCAAACCTGTGCCCAGGTCTCTAAGTTATGCTATTTGTCAACTCCAAGGTGCAAGTAACAGAACAACCTTGCATTTTTAATAGAATACTTCATAAGAAAGAATATCCACAGCATCTGAAAATAGTCACTGTTGCTATGAGCTGGCCAATGGGTTAAAATTCAGTAAGAATAATAATTTTTACAAACAGCTCTGCTGTTCCTTGTAATCAATAACTTTGTCTAGAACTAGATAGGACATACTGATGAAACAATGGAACATTATGTGCTCAGTGTGTTCACTGACTTATCGCTGTGATCTGCACGAAGGCAATCTTTCACCTGTTTTATTTCAGTGACTAAGCTTCCTTTAAGACTTTCACCAGTCCTTTCAAAATATAATAAATCAGTTTTGGACATTGATAAGGGTGTTTTAAGCATTTCTAGAAAGTTACTGCATTTAATATTGCGTTTTTACAATTGCTTCTTTTAGCTCTGTGGAGAATAAAATGATTTAGAACTAAGATTATCTGGCAATATTAATTGAAATTATTCAAATTATCTTCAATGTATAAAGAAAAATTATTCTTGAAATGAAATATCTTCAATGGTTCCAATGAAAATCTGCTATCAGTAAAAGTGCCCATGAAGCTGTTGGATTGTTGTAAAAACACAACTGGTTCACTAATCTCCTTCAGGGAAGGAAACCTGCCATCCTTACCTGGTCTGGCCTATATGTGACTTCAATCCCACATCAACGTGATTGGCTCTTAACTGCCCTCTGCCTTGCCTTGTCAGCTGTGGTTCAGTGGGTAGCACTTTTGCCTCTGAGTCAGAAGATTGATATAGATAGACTAAGTGAGTGGGCAGTAAGGTGTCAGATGGAGTATATTGTAACAAAATGTGAGGTTATTCACTTTGATAGGAAGAACAGAAAAACAGAATATTTTTTAAATGGTAAGAAACTTTTAAATGTTGGTGTTCAGAAAGATTTGGGTGTCCTTGTGCAAGATACACAGAAAGCTAGCATGCAGGTACAGCAAACAATAAGGAAGGCAAATGGTATGTTGTCCTTTATTGCGAGGGAGTTGGAATATAAGAGTAAGAAAGTCTTGCTACAATTGTACAAGGCCTTGGTGAGACCACACCTGGAATACTGTGCACAGGTTTGGTCTCCTTATCTAAGGAAGGATATACTTGCCTTGGAGGCGGTGCAACGGAGGTTCACTAGATTGATTCCTGGGATGAGAGTGTAGGATTCACAAAATTCTGGGACCCCCTACTCAATGGACATATGTCTGGAATTCAAAAGGGAACTGTGTTAGACTTTTGGAGGAGAAATATGGACAGAAATATCTCACTATTAGGTGCCTTTGGACTAAACTAGGGCCTTTTAGATTGAGTTTGGACATTTTAAATTGTATGCTGGGTCTGCATTGGGAAATAGGATCCTTATAGGGCTGCTAACCCACCTGGGAGGCAGGACCCAGGGAGACATTAGCAGTCTAACAAAAACCCACTCACCAGGGACCCAGATACATACATATTTTAATAGTTCTTAAAACGGCTATACAGAAAAACCCTAGCATCAGCAAAACACACAATGGACAGTATCAAGACCTGATTACATTCTAACAGCACCATTCGAAAACCCCATCAACACCTTTGGAAATCTTGTATCATGCTAATGCTCAATCTGCCCACCAAAATTCTCACAAAGGGATCCTCTCAGGTATAACTGGGGGCCTTGCTGGTAACCTTTGGGCTGAGGAAATACTTTTGAAGAAACGTACCCAAAAACACTCTGGAAAAGCCGTTGGACTCTGGGCTCTTTGACTCTGGCTTTGAAACATCTCACTTGCCACACGAGGTTACAGCAAAGCAACAAGAAGAGCCTAACAAGAAGCCTCGGAATCACTGAAAAACCAACAATCATCCAGCGCTGACTCAAGGAAAAAACGTATTTACCATCAAAACGTCAACCAGTGCTAATAGCAAAGACACCGCAACCAGCCAAAGAATCCACAAAATTGAGGAGAAAGAAAGCAGTGTGCAACTGGTCTAAACTGAAGAAATTCTTTGGTGAGCATACCTGCAATTTCAGAGCCTAACTTAGTTAGTGTAGTGGTGGGAGGTGTTTTTTTTTCACTGCATAACCTCTGTACCCGTTGCGTATATGTTTTCCCCCTTTTTCTGTACATTTTGTCATATGCTATTAAGTTAATTAGTGTGGTGTGCTATTTTCTAAATAAAATATTTGTTCTTGCACCAAACAGTTGTCTGTCGACATCTATCAAATCCCCGAAATAATTCCAAGCCCTAGAACCAGAGAGTGGGACGATTCGAACCGTCAAGGTCAGAAAAGGCTGACAAACCCACCACCCCCTACAAGAGGGCTGGCCTATGAGGAGAGATTGAGTAGAATGGGCCTATACTCTCTGTAGTTTAGAAGAATGAGAGGTGATCTCATTGAAACATTTAAGATTCGGAGGGGGATTGACAGGGTAGATGCTGAGTGGTTGTTTCCCTTGGCATAGTCTCAGGATAAGGGGTCGGCCATTTAACACTGAGATGAGGAGGAATTTCTTCAGTCAGAGGGCTGAGAATCTTTAGAATTCTCTATCCCAAAGGGCTGTGGAAGCTGAATCATTGAATATATTCAAGGCTGAGATAGATAGATTTTTGAACTGTAGGGGAACAAGGGTTATGGAGATCGGGCAGAAAAGTGGAGCTAAGGTCAAAGATCAGCTATGATCTTGTTGAATGGCGGAGCAGGCTCGAGGGACTGTGTGGCCTACTCCTGTTCCTCATTCTGATGTTCTTATGTTCTTATGACATGGCCTAGCAAGCCACTCAGTTATATAAGGGCAACTAGGGATGGGCAATAAATGCCAGCCTTGCCAGCGACAACCACACCTTGAGAATTCATCTTTTTAAATGTGGTGTAATACTGAGTCACACAGACCAGGAAAGTACCATGTTGGTTTTTGTTTTGTAATAGGTTAGTTGATTTTACCCAGTAGAGACACTTAAATTGACCTCAATGTCTCAACGATAGGAAGGCGAAAATCAGCCAACATTAGGATCTCTTCATAAAACTCCATACACAGGAACAATAAAGTTATCAGTTAAAGAACATCCCAATCAGCCAAAAGCAATCATGAGTCACAAGAAAGTATAGCATTGAGATGAATAAAGAGGTAACTCAATTAAGAGAGATCCAGCAAGATCACCGCCTGTGGAATTTTGGGGTTGGATCACTTACACAAAATGGTCCAGATATTCCACAGACGGTGATGCTGCTGGTTGTTCATGGCCTGCATGCAAATTAAGTGATTTCTTTCTGACCCCACATAGCCCAGCTGTGTCAGTGGCACAGGTCACTTGATGGGTGTGATCCCAGTGTAACCACCAGAATCACTGGCCCACAAGGTTTCTCAGTGGGCAAAACTTTTAGCACCACCAGGGTGTAAAATGGGCAATATCGGATCGGTCGCCCGATCTGTCTGATTTTTAAGGGAAATTGGGCAGGGTGTATAACTGACAGCTGGTCTGATATCACTCGTTTTACACCCCCACCAAATTTGAAAGTTCCAGTCACTGTCACTAAAGGATATATTTTATGAACTCGCACTCCTGAAGCAGAGCTTTCCATACCAGAAATGCAATTTGGGAATCTAAATGTGGAGGTTGGTGGGCTCCACAGGGACTTCCATTCTTTAAAATTAATAGACAGAAAATCCTGCGGGGCTCTCTCAACTCTGTGCCTGAAATCCTGATGTGCACTTCTGATGCACAAAGCTCCACAGTGGGAGAATGAATTCATAAAATCTAACCTTAAATGTCTGTAAAAAAAGTGTTCAGCCCTGCATAATAGCAGGTTTAGTTAGTAAAACAATAGGCATCTGAGATACTCAACAAGTCAGTGGGAGGAGTTGTTGCCAGAATAATCTCCTGAAATGTTGTTCGATACATTCAATAATTATTTTGCTGGATTGCTTAATGTTCCTCCCGATCCATCACCCGCCCCCAAGAAATAGTGCTCAGTGCCTTCAGCTTACTGCTGTTGATAGTGTAATAAAATGCATATATGGAGCACATTGCTTTGCCTTCAAAAGGGACCTTGTAGCAAAAGGGCACAACTGAATCAAAGTATGGTTACTCCCATGGCATCCCTTAGACCATAGTACTGCTGTAAATAAAATACTTCAGCTACTTGAGTGCTATCTCAGTGCGGTCTCCAATAAATCATTCAGATCCACGTACAGCATGCTAAAAGAGGGAAGCTGTGTTTACACCATTACAACACTTCAAAAGTGCTTCATTGGCAGTCATGCTTTCAGACATTTTGAGGTTGTGAAAGGTGCTATATGCCAATTCCTTGTTGCAGGACAAGAGCATGTTTTAATACTCAACATTACTCTGGTTGCAAGACGAATGACTAACAGTAAAGAAAGTTTTTTTCTATATATAAATGAATATATTGAGCACAAAAGAGAGAAAAAAATTAATAGGACTGCAGTAGATTGGGATAGATCCCCTCACTCCGAGGAAATATTCATATCTGTGATGCTAGGTGAAAGGTCAAAATTCACGGGAACCTCCCCAGTGTTTGGGCTCATTAGAAAGGAAATTTAATTTGGGACTATTTACCGGAAAGTTTGAAATCCTAAAGTGCTTATGGAAGAAACTACGAACGTTAATCGAATTTTTGGACTTTTAAAAGACAAATTCAAGTCTGTGGGTGAGCCTAAGGAACTAAAGAAGCCCACTTGATTATTGGAACTGTCTGGGTGTTGGGCCGAAAGTGAATTGTCTGGAGAAATGGATATTCGAAAACCCTTCTCCGCAAGAGGCATTTACATTACAACAATAACTCAGAGATGGCCAGCCATCAAACTAAACAGAGAAAAGCTATCTTCAACATGAATAAGAACAAAGGACCCACTACAGCTTGTATGTGAAAACCAAGCACAAATGGACATTGCGCTTACCAAGCTAATATTTCCATCAGGAAACAGATTTAGAAAGGCAACCACCCAAGACATATTAACTCTTAATGAGCCCGCAAAATTATTACAAAGAAAAGTCAAGTCTGCCAAATTTAAAAAAAGAATTCGGGACTGATTTGGCACGAAGATTAGGATAACTCAAACCGTATAACTGGCCCCCTGTTTTAACAGAGGGTATGACACACTGTGGCATATAACCGAGGGTATGCCATACTATGCCTAGTACTATACTACGCTGATGTCATCAAGAAGGGAGAGAAACCAATGCGACAGTTGTAAACTAACTTCTCCAGCCTCGAAGTTCTGAAGGAAGGAAGAACATCATCCTCGCGGCAGCAACCGACCACAGCCAACGTGGTACCAACGAAAAACCATCGCGATCGACCAAACTCGAAACAAAACTCCAACAGAAAGAAACCGAAGAATCTAAGCCCTGACGACCAACAGGTGAAAACATTATCTAAGAGACTTTGAGCCTATTTCTAACACAGAAAACTGGGTACTTACCCCATAGGTCCAAAACGCGCCTTACCGCATGAGTGGACTCAACCCAACTAAAGATTGCGCAGTAAGAATTCTTCTCCGACGTTCGGGGTACAGCAAGCAGAACCTACAGAAATCAACGAACCCCGAAATCGCGAACTACCGCTAACTGACCAGAAAGGATTGGTAAGCATAGTCCCTGCCTGCCCTGGAGTCTAACCTAGCTAGAATTAGGTATTGGGAGGTGGGAGGTGTAATTTTTATTGTAACCCCCTTTGAATGTGTAATGTATTGTTCTTTATTAAAGTGATTATAAGTTTGACATTGTATTTTCTTGTTTGTAATAAAATCAAAGTTCTTTTGCATCAAACCAGTTGTCCTTTGCACTTTATCACATCCCCGAAATAAATCTAGAGTCTTGAACCCAAGGGAGTGGGAGCGATTCGAACCGCTCAAGTAGGTCAGAGGTGAACCTGACCCCCGGGACAACCCGTTACATAGGACATTGAGGTAAGAGGAGATATGTATTACTTCTAGAATATCAGCAGTGCAAAATCAAACAGTCCATTTACTATTACAGATGGAATTCGAACTGTTGAAATCTGTGCGCTTTGAGCTCAGTTGAAATGAAGATCAGTCGCTAAAGATAATTTTGTACAAAAAAAGAAAGACAGTGGAAAGATAGAATCATAGAACCATAGAAATTTACAGCACGGAAGGAGGCTATTTCAGCCCATCGTGTCCGTGCCGGCCAACAAGAGGCTATCCAGCCTAATCCCATTTTCCAGATCTAGGTGCATAGCCCTGCAGGTTACAGCACTTCAAGTGTACATCCAAGTACTTTTTAAATGTGGTGAGGGTTTCTGTCTCTACCAGCCTTTCAGGCAGTGAGTTCCAGAGCCCCATAACGCTCTGGGTGAAAAAAGTTCCCTTTAAATCCCCTCTAAAGCTTCTACCAATTACTTTAAATTTATGCCCACTGGTTGTGGACCCCTCTGCTAAGGGAAATAGCCCCTTTCTATCCACTATATTTAGGCCCCTCATAATTTTATACACCTCAATGAGGTCTCTCATCAAGCCTCCTCTGTTGCAAGGTAAACAAACCCAGCCTATCCAATCTGTTCTCATAGCTAAGATTCTCCACTCCCAGCAACATCCTTGTAAATCTCCTCTGTAACCTTTCCAGTGCAATCACATCCTTCCTGTAATACAAGTACTGCACGCAGTACTCCAGCTGTGGCTTAACTAATGTTTTATACAGTTCAAGCATGACCCCCCTGCCTCGGCTAATAAAGGCAAGCATTCCATATGCCTTCTTAACCACCTTATCTACCTGCCTGCTACCTTCAGGGATCTGTGGACATGCACTGCAAGGTTCCTTTGTTCCTCTACACTTCTCAGTGTCCTACTGTTTAATGTGTATTCCCTTTCCTTGTTAGCCCTCCCCAAATGCATTAGTTCACATGGATTAAATTTTGTTTGCCACTGTTCTGTCCACCTGACCAGATGATTGATATCTTCCTACAGTCCGCAGCTTTCTTCTTCATTATCAACCACACAGCCGATTTTAGTTTCACCTGCAAACTTTTTAATCATTCCCCCTATATTCAAGTCTGGATCATTGATGTCTACCACAAAAAGCAAGGGACCCAGTACTGAGCCTAGGGGTTTATTTTGGCCAAAGGCTGTAAACAGGCACTAAATGGGTGCTGTGCTAATAATAAACACCTGGTTGAAAGTCCAGATTTAGCACCCAATTTTTGGGCTAATTGATGATTACCATAATTTTAACGTGCATGCAGGTGCTAACCAGAAAACTGTGGGCTCCTCACACTCACTTCCGCTGATGCTGTGGAGTGCTCTGGCTGGCACAGAACAGCTGGTTTCAGGTTTGCTTAGGGACCAAGGGAGAGCGCACACTGGTTCTCGGAAGCGACACTGGAGGTCCTCGTGGAGAAGGTCCAGAGGAAGAGGAATGTCGTCAACCCACAGGTGGGGAAGGATGCCACCTCGTCCACCTGTCACTCTCTCCTGCAGCAGCTCGCGCTGCTCTGCCTGGCCTCATATCCTCCTCCCATTCATTATCCAGACCAAGGGGGACGCCCAGCAAGATGCCAATGACCAAGCACTCCCTTTCTCCTGGTGACTTCTATAAGGTGTCCAATAAGGTGGAGTAACACAGCACTCACGCTTTTTAGGCGAAATCCTCTGAGAATTTCCAGAATACATGTTACTCAAGTGTTGAAGTCTTGACAAAATGTCCCTGAAAGTCTCCCAATGTGTTTGAGAAGTCCTTTTCACAGCTCCAGCAGCAATGAACATGAAATGCTGAGCATCCCTTTAAGTGGTGAGCATCCCTTTAAGTAGCGCTTGAAATCGACATCAATGCCGTGTTTACTCCTAAACAGCTGATCCCTGTTAGGACGGGCATTAGTTGAAGTGCTTGCCACCAAAATGCCGTGCCGCTTCTTTAATGAGCGCCAGCAGGCATTTTGGCCCCAAGTTTCGACATGATTCGCTCCTGATTTTTAGGAGCAACTGGTGTAGAACGGAGTATCTTAGGAATCGGAATTCTCGCCATTTAGTTTGCTCCAGTTCTAATCAGTTAGAACAGTTTCACTTTGGAACAGAATTTTCTTTTCAAAAGGGGACGTGTCCAGCCACTTACGCCTGTTTTCAAAGTTTCGTCAGTGAAAACTTACTCCAAACTAATTTAGAATAGAGTAAATGAAGATTTTTGTACGCTCGAAAAAACCTTGTCTACACTTTAGAAAATCAGGCGTAGGTTACAAATCAGGCGTAGGGAATGGTGGGGGGGGGAGGGGGCGGTTTAAAGGGAAGTTTACAAATATTAAACACTTCAGTTTTACAAATAAAGAGCCATCATCAATAATAAATGATAAAAACATCAATAAATCAACCAATAAATCAATCCAAAAAAATTAATAAGAAATAATTTTTTTTTTAAATCAATAAATAAAACATTTTCAACTTACCGACTGCAGCACCGGGAGCCCTCCACCAGTGTGTCTCTGTCAGTGTCTCTATCTCTCTGTCTGTCAGTGTCTGTGTTTCTGACAGCGAGGGGAGGGGGAGGAGGGGGGTAGAGGGAGAGAGGGGGGGAGCAGAGGGAGGGAAGGGGGATGGATGGAGAGAAGGGGGAGGGAGGGAGGGAGGGGGGGAAGAAGGGGAGGAGAAGGGGGGTGAGGGGGGAGGAGGAGAAGCGGAGGGGGAAAGGAGATGGGGGGAAAGGAGATGGGGGCGGGAAAGGAGATGGGGGGGAAAGGAGATGGGGGGGAAAAGAGATGGGGGGTGAAAGGAGATGGGGGGGGAAGGAGATGGGGGGGAGGGAGATGGGGGGGGGGCGAAGGAGATGGGGGAGGGAGGCTGAACGGGCCGGGCCCGGCCGGCCCAAGACTTCGGGCAGGGCCCGTCCCCAGCACCAGATTTACAGGTAGGTGGCGTTGGGTCGGGTCGGGGGGAGCGCGGGTCGGGGGGGTGGTGGGAGGGAGGTCGGTTCAATTCGGGTCGGGGGGAGGGAGGGAGAGGGGGGTCAGGTCGGGTCCAGTCAGGGGGGGGGGGGTGAAGCGGGAGTCGGGTCGATGTCGGGGTTGGGTCCGGTCCGGAGGTCGGGGGACGGGGGGAAGCGGGAATCAGGTCGGGTCGAGTCCGGGGGGTCGGGTCGGGTCGGGTCGGGTCCGGGGGTGGGGGGGGGGGAAAGCGGGAGTCGGGTCGGTGTCGGGGTCGGGTCCGGTCCAGGGGCGGGGTGGGGGGCGGGGGGGGGAAGCGGAAGTCGGGTCGGTGTCGGGTCCGGTCCGGGGGCGGGAAGCAGGAGTCGAGTCGGGTCGGGAGGAAGCAGGAGCTGGCCGTGGGAGGAGCCTTATTCACGCAGCCCCAGTGAGGCCATTGGGCCAGGGCTAGGGGCTGCGTGCTTCGGCCCCTCCCACACAGTTTCGGGCGCCTGGAGCTACTGCACATGCCCGCCCACTGTAGCGCGCATGTGCAGAGGTCCTGGCACTGTTTTCAGCGCAGGGACCTGGCTCCGCCCCCTCCAGCTCCTGTTACGCTGCGCCGAGGGCCAGAGGACCTGCAGGGAGCTGAAGAATTTGGAAGTTTTTTTTAGGCGCACATTGTGGCGCGAAAAACGGGTGTCCAGGTCGGGACTGTGCCGTTCTAGGCGCGGCTCGAAACTTGGGCTCTTTAAGTGGCAATCAGCTGTTTAATAAGCCTCAAGGCAGCCGTTCCTAGTGCTGGCTTCAACTCTTTTACCAAGATGGTGCCTTGAGCTAAACCAGCATTACAGCTTAAGACCCCATTTTGGCCACCTCTTTAGCGCCTAAAGTATTCAGCGAAAATTGTCATATTTACCATTTCTGCCTTCTGAAATTAGTGCTTCAAACTGCATGTAGAAAGGAAAGATTCATTTCCTTCTGAACTACATGATACCACATAAGTGGGAGGAGCTGGTGATTTACATGTAGCTCCTAATCTACAGCCTCAGGAGGCTAATCAATTTTCTCCCTTCTGCATGTTTTTATTTTCACACAGACTCCAAGCTAATTAATTGCTGATTAACCTAGCAAAATCTAATTAAAAGTTTTTTCCACTGGTTATTTTTCTGGCCTGAGGGAATCGGTCAGTTTAGCACCACAATTATTCCTCCAGGCAGTCTGCTTATAGAAACATTGAAATATAGAAATTTACAGTGCAGAAGGAGGCCATTATGGCCCATCGTGTCCGTGCCGGCTGTCAAAGAGCCACGCGACCCTTGGTCAGCAGCTCTGAAGGTTACATAAAAACCTATGTACAATAAACAATGGCGGAAAGGTAAAGAGCATCTAGCCCAACCAGTCCGCCCTACACAACTGCGATACCCCATGCACTGCAAGATTTTACACTCCACCCCACCTGGAGCCATGCGATCTCCTGGGAGAGGCAAAGAAACAGATAAAAATCCAGGCCAATTAGGGAAGAAAATCTGGGAAAATTCCTCTCCGACCCATCCAGGCGATTGAAACTAGTCCAGGAGTTCACTCTGGTCATATTAGATTCCAGATATACTTACCATCATGTCTATGCCAGCCAACAAGGGGTTATCCAGTCTAATCCCACCTTCTAGCTCTTGGTGCATAGCCCTGCAGGTTACTGCACTTCAATTTCACATCCAAGCACCTTTTAAATGTGGTGAGGATTTCTGCCTCCACCACCCTTCTAGACAGCGACTTGCAGACCCTCACAACCCTCTGCGTGAAGAAGCTTCCCCTCAAATCTTCTCTAAACCTTCCACCAACCACCTTAAATATGCCTCCTCGTAATTGACCCTCCACCAAGGGAAATAGGCCCTTTCTATCCACTATATCCAAGCCCCTCAAAGCTTAATACACCTCAATGAGGTCTCCTCCCAGCCTCCTCTGTTCCAAGGAGAACAAACCCAGCCTATCCAATCTGTCCTCACAGCTAAGATTCTCCATTCCAGGCAGCATCTTCGTAAATCTCCTCTGAACCCTCTCCAGTGCAATCACGTCCTTCCTATAATACCAGAACTGCACGCAGTACTCCAGGTGTGGCCGAACTAGTGTTCAAGCATAACCCCCCTGCACTTGCATTCTATGCCTCAGCTAATAAAGGCAAGCATTCCGTATGCCTTCTTAACCACCTGACCTACTACTTTCAGGGATCTGTGGACAAGCACTTCAAGGTCATTTTCTTCATCTACACTTCTACGTGGCCTACCATTTAATGTAGGCTTTCCTTATGAGCCCTCCCCAAGTGCATTACCTCACACTTCTCCGAATTAAATTCCATTTGCCACTGTTCTGCCCACCTGACCAGTAGATTGATATCCTCCTGCAGTCCATGACTTTCCTCTTCATTATTACCCACACAGCCAATTTTAGTCACATCTGCAAACTTTTTAATCATACCCTCTATATTCAAATCTAGATCATTGATATATACCATAAAAAGCAAGGGACCCAGTAGTGAGCCCTGTGGAACCACATTGGAAACATCCTTCCAGTCACAAAAACAAGCATCGCCATTAAACTTTGCTTCCTACCTCTAAGCCAATTTTGGATCCAACTTGCCACTTTGCCCTGGATCCCATGGGCTCTTACCTTCGTGACCAGCCTGCCATGTGGGACCTTATCAAAAGCTTTGCTAAAGTCCATATACACTACATCGTATGCACTACCCTTATCGACCCTCTTGGTTACCTCCTCGAAAAATTCAATCAGGTTAGTCAAACACGATCTTTCCTTAAAAAAGCCTCGTGACTGTCACTGATTAATCCTTGTCTTTCTAAATGTAGATTTATCCCGTCCTTCAGGATTTTTCCAATAATTTTCCCACCACTGAGGTTAGGCTGACAGGCCTGTAATTACTTGGGCTATCCCTTTCTCCCCTCTTGAACAAGGGTACCACATTAGCAGTCCTCCAGTCCTCCAGCACCATGCCCAGATCCAAAGAGGACTGGAAAATGATGGTCAAAGTCTCTGTTATTTCCTCTTTTGCTTCGCTCAACAGCATGGGATGCATTTCATCTGGGCCTGGGAACTTATGCACTTTCAAAGCTGCCAAACACCCCCCAGTACCTCCTCTCTCACTATGGGCTCGATTTGATACTTTTGTGCATGCCCAAAAATGGGTGTTATTTCTGGCGTGGGCAGTAAATATGGGTTTTCAGATTGCCGGGTTGTCGCCCATTTTCAAAGCCCCTAGACTCCATTTTTAAAATTGGGCGTTACCGCGAGCAATCGGAAATGGGCATTAGCTTTAAATCTCTCTGACCTTCTGCCATAAAGTGTCGCCTTCCTTAGCAATGGCACGACAACGCTCGATTTCCGCGATTTAGAAGGTCAAGGGTCATCATGACATGCGCATAAGAGGAGACAGAGAGAGAGGGAGCTGAGAGAGAGTGAAGGCATGTCTGGATGTGGTGTGGCTACTTTGAGATGAAGGAGAGAGTTTTGAGCTTCATAGCAAATTGTGAAAAAAAAATTAGCTGTTACCAGCCCGATATTTTCCCGAATTTGTGCCTATAATGGAAGAAAAGGAGGAGGCGACATAGCACGCTGTGGAGACTGACGCTGGCGAGAGCAGTGAGCTGGAAGAGGAGCACATTGGAAGGCGTAAAGGAGCGAGGCGGTTCTCGGATAAGGCAAATGCCTCTCTCCTGCAGGCAGTCGAGTCACACTGAGGTGATTTGACACAAGGAGGGTGTGGGAAGCCCACCCCAAAGGCCTACCAGAAGATATGGACCGAGATGGTCATATCGGCGACCAACAAGGTGCGTGAGGGCAACCAATGCCAAAAGCGAAGGAACAACCTTGTCGGATCCGCAAGAGTAAATATTTATATAATTTGATTTGTAAGAGACATGGGTGACTCTCATCAGATGTGAGGTGTTTCACTTTTACCGGGAATGTTGTACTCAAAGCCTGCGGACACGGTGCATGTCTTTAGGTAAAGAATAATAATTATCATAATTATCATGGTTACATCTGACTTTTATGTGTTGTATCAGTCACTGTGACAGTACCTAGCAATGATATCACGCAATGATCTCATGCCATGTCGTCCTAACATAGAAACAGAGAAAATAGGTGCAAGAATAGGCCATTCGGCCCTTTGAGCCTGCACCACCATTCAATAAGATCATTCCCTCAGTTCCCCTTTCCTGCTTTCTCACCATATCCCTTGATCCCCTTAGCTGTAAGGGCCATATCTAACTCCCTCTTGAAGAAAGCCAATGAACTGGCATCAACAACTCTCTGCGGCAGGGAATTCCACAGGTTAACAACTCTCTGAGTGAAGAAGTTTCTCCTCATCTCAGTCCTAAATGACTTACCCCTTATCCTAAGACTGTGTCCCCTGGTTCTGGACTTCCCCAACATCGGGAACATTCTACCCGCATCTAACCTGTCCCATCCCATCAGAATTTTATATGTTTCTATGAGATCCCCTCTCATCCTTCTAAACTCCAATGTATAAAGGCCCAGTTGATCCAGTCTCTCCTCATATGTCAGTCCTGCTATCCCGGGAATCAGTCTGGAGAACCTTCTCTGCACACGCTCAATAGCAAGAACACCCTTCCTCAGATTAGGAGACCAAAACTGAACACAATATTCCAGGTGAGGCCTCACCAAGGCCCTGTACAACTGCAGTAAGACCTCCCTGCTCCTATACTCAAATCCCCTAGCTATGAAGACCAACATACCATTTGCCTTCTTGACCGCCTGCTGTACCTGTATGCCAACTTTCAATGACTGATGAACCATGACACCCAGGTCTCGTTGCACCTCCCCTTTTCCTAATCTGCCACCATTCAGATAATATTCTGTCTTTGCGTTTTAGCCCCCAAAGTGGATAACTTCACATTTATCCAAATTGCACTGCATCTGTCATGCATTTTCCCACTCACCTAACCTGTGTAAGTCACCCTGCAGCCTGTTAGTGTCCCCCTCACAGCTCCCACCGCCACCCAGTTTAGTGTCATCTGTAAACTTGGAGATATTACACTTAATTCCTTCAGCTAAATCATTGATGTATATTGTAAAGAGCTGGGGTCCCAGCACTGAGCCCTGCGGCAGTCCACTAGGCACTGCCTGCCATTCTGAAAAGGACCCGTTTATCCCGACTCTCTGCTATATTATCCCTAATACCATGTGCTTTGATGTTACACACCAATCCCTTGTGTGGGACCTTGTCAATAGCCTTTTGAAAGTCCAAATACACCACATCCACTGGTTCTCCCTTGTCCACTCTATTAGTTACATCTTCAAAAAATTCCAGAAGATTTGTCAAGCATGAATTGTCAAGTCATAAATCCATGCTGACTTGGACTGATCCTGTCACTGCTTTCCAAATGCGCTGCTATTTCATCCTTAATAATTGATTCCAACATTTTCCCCACTACTGATATCAGGCTAACTGGTCTCTAATTACTCGCTTTCTCTCTCCCTCCCTTTTTAAAAAGTGGTTTTACATTAGCTACCCTCTAGTCCCGAGGAACTGATCCAGAGTTGATAGACTGTTAGAAAATGATCACCAATGCATCCACTATTTCTCGGGCCACTTCCTTAAGTACTCTGGGATGCAGACTATCAAGCCCCGGGGATTTATCAGCCTTCAATCCCATCAATTTCCCTAATACAATTTCCCGCCGAATAAGGATAGCCTTCAGTTCCTCCTTCTCACTAGACCCTCAGTCCCATAGTACTTCCGGAAGGTTATTTGTGTCTTCCTTCGTGAAGACAGAACCAATGTATTTGTTCAATTGGTCTGCCATTTCTTTGTTCCCCATTTATAAATTCACCTGAATCCGACTGCAAGGGACCTACGTTTGTCTTCACTAATCTTTTTCTCTTCACATATCTATAGAAGCTTTTGCAGTCAGTTTTTATGTTCCCGGCAAGCTTCTTCTTGTACTCTATTTTCCCCTCTTAATTAAATCCTTTGTCCTCCTCTGCTGAATTCTAAATTTCTCCCAGTCCTCAGGTTTGTTGTGTTTTCTGGCCAATTTATTTGACTCTTTCTTGGATTTAACACGATCCTCAATTTCCCTTGGTAGCCACCGTTGAGCCACCTTCCCCATTTTATTTTTACTCCAGACAGGAATGTACAATTGCTGAAGTTCATCCATGTGATCTTTAAATGTTTGCCAATGCCTATCCACCATCAACCCTTTTAAGTTTCATTTGCCAGTCTATTCGAGCCAATTCACGCCTCAAACCATCGAAGTTACCTTTCCTTAAGTTCAGGACTCTAGTTTCTGAATTAACTGTGTCACTCTCCATCCTAATAAAGAATTCTACCATATTATGGTCACTCTTCCCCAAGGCACAACAAGATTGCTAATTAGTCCTTTCTCATTACACATCACCCAGTCTAGGATGGCCAGCTCCCTGGTTGGTTCCTCAACATATTGGTATAGAATACCATCCCTAATACACTCCAGGAAATCCTCCTCCACCGCATTGCTACCAGTTTTGGTTAGCCCAATCAATATGTCGATTAAAGTCATCCATGATAACTGCTGTACCTTTATTGCACGCATCCCTAATTTCTTGTTTGATGCAGTCCCCAACCTCACTACTACTGTTTGGTGGTCTGTACACAAATCCCACTTGCATTTTCTGCCCCTTGGTATTCCGTAGCTCCACCCATACTGATTCCACATCATCCAAGCTAATGTCCTTTCTTTCTATTGCATTAATTTCCTCTTTAACCAGCAATGCCACCCCGCCTCCTTTTCCTTTCTGTCTATCTTTCCTAAATGTTGAATATCCCTGGATGTTGAGTTCCTAGCCTTCGTCACCCTGGAGCCATGTCTCCGTGATGCCAATTACATCATACCCATCAACTGCTATCTGCGCAGTTAATTCGTTCACCTTATTCCAAATACTCCTCGCATTGAGGCACAGAGCACTTTGCCCCTTTAGAATTTTGCTGTAATGTGGCCCTTTTTGCCTTTTGCCTTAGGTTTCTCTGCCCCACTCCACTTTTACTTTTCTTCTTTCTATCTTTTGCTTCTGCCCTCATTCTACTTCCCTCTGTCTCCCTGCATAGGTTCCCATCCTCCTGCCATATTAGTTTAACTCCTCCCCAACAGCACTAGCAAACACTCTCCCTCAGGCATTAGTTCCGGTCCTGCCCACGTGCAGACCATCTGGTTTGTACTGGTCCCACCTCACCCCGAACCGGTTCCAATATCCCAGGAATTTGAATCCCTCCCTTCTGCACCACTCCTCAAGCCACGTATTCATCTGAGCTATCCTGTGATTCCTACTCTGACAAGCACATGGCACTGGTAGCAACCCTCAGATTACTACTTTTGAGGTCCTACTTTTTAATTTAGCTCCTAGCTCCCTAAATTTGTCTTGTTGGACCTCATCCCATTTTTTTAACTATATCTTTGGTACCTATATGCACCACAACAATTGGCTGTTCACCCTCTCTTTTCAGAATGGCCTGCACCCACTCCAAGACATCCTTGACCCTTGCACCAGGGAGGCAACATATCATTCTGGAGTCTCGGTTGCGGCCGCAGAAACGTCTATCTATTCCCTTTACAATTGAATCCCCTATCACTATAGCTCTCCCATTCTTTTTCCTGCCCTCCTGTGCAGCAGAGCGACCCATGGTGCCATGAACTTGGCTGCTGCTACTCTCCCGTGATGAGTCATCCCCCTCAACAGTATCCAAAGCAGTGTATCTGTTTTGGAGGGGGATGACCGCAGGGGACCTGTGCACTACCTTCCTTGCACTGCTCTTCCTGTTGGTCACCCATTCCCTATCTGGCAGTTACTTTTTACAGAAGAAGCTATCAACGATTAGGTCCGGGTAGCTGCGAACGGGTGGGTGGCCACCACTCACCAGCGACATCACTGAGATGGAGGAGTGGGTGCTCACACTCGTGGGGAGGCACCCCTGAACAGCCACGCAGGCAGCTGCAGACCTTGAAGTGATGCCGCGTGAGTAAAGTATACACCATTGATGCCACACCCACTCATATCTGAACAATAATATATGACAGATAGCTTCTAAAATTGTCGTATGAATAATACTGGCCTCATGAGAATCATTGCAATGCACAATGTGTTGATGGTCATGAAATGTGATGTCTGTGACGATTTTGAGAGCGGTGGTGCTTTTGTCATGCATATGCTGTGTGTAGCGCTGGACTCACCTTGAGACCCTAGCAACCCCTTCTCCTCTAATAACCTCATTTGTGTTTTGCAGCTTAGCCAGCAGCGTGTCCCAAGGCAAGAGCACAGAAGCCAGAAGGTGGGGGCGTGGAGCTGGACCTGGCAGACGATCCTACATCTGGTGCTGAGGAGCTCCGATTCTCACCCGTCAATCTGCTGGGTCTGTTCTCTACGGATGTGAGTGTGAACTTTGAGGAACTTGCATCGCCAGGCTCCAGAAGGCATTCCCCCTCAAGGCCATCTAGTGCTCCTCTGGCCTTTGCCGCCTCCACTCTGGAGGTACTGGGCCCAAGCACCTCAACACAGGGCACCCTATTTGTCCCCAGGACAGCGCCAACTGCACGGAGGTTTCGTGGACGTGGCAGGTCTGGTCCACGTGCGCCAGATGAGAGCAGAGAGATGGTAAAGTTGGCGGGGAAATCTGTAGACAGAGGTGATCAGATCCTCAATGCATTGGGAGGCAATCCCCACAGCTGGCCAGCACCTCCAGCACCATGATGGAATACATTCCGCGGATGACGGAGGCCCTGGAGGCGATAGCCAGGAACACTGCTGGCATAGGCCACCCAGTGGTCTCAGAACGCGACACTCCACTCCTAGGTTCCGCATCCTCACTGCCAATGACAGATGAGAGGCAGGACCAAGATCCTGCTTCTGGATCTGAGAATGTTCCCACCTCGGCAACCCGCTCCCGTACCTGTGTAACCACCGGCTCTGCCTTCATCCCCCTCAATAAGGCACTGCCTGAGGTGCTCCTCGGCCAGGAGAAGAAGGGGAGGGTGGAAGGAAAGTGAGGTGCATGTCTGAGGGTGATGGCTTTATTATATCTCCATCTTGGTGTATGCAATTTGTTTTAATGTATGGGATGAGGAGGTCACCCTCCTGCTTTGCATTTGTGTTCTGTGTTGCTGGACATGTTGACTATTTGATTGATATCAATGGTCGCAAAAGTGGGATGCGGAGTTTTTGCCTGTGATACTTATGATTTCAGACCAATGGTCGTACTAAATGTTTTTTATTCAATATAACCTTGTTGTGCATTGTCTCAGATAGCTGGACTGTTACACACTGGTGATTCCTTACCTTAAAATTAACTTGAATCAACTTAAACTTTAACTGGCACCAAGGTGATGCCCACCATTGATGTCTGAGCTACACACACAGCAGTGTGTCAGCTTTGTCAATTACAGCAATGTCCTTTCAGGCAAATTGTTCATTTATGAGCTCCTGACATAATAGTCTTGCAGCTATGTAGCCACCACGGGCCCTTTCCTGCAGTCTGGTGGGGGTTGTGGGCCTGGTTGCATAGTCAGCCAGATTGTCTGGCCCGAGGTCAGTGTCCAGCCCCTCGTCCTCCTCTTCCTGTCTCTCCTGAGGTGGACCATCAGTCCCTTCTTGTCCCTTCCCGATAGCCAGGTTGTGCAGCATGGACCACACGACCACGAATTGAGCTACTTGCTCAGAGTTGTCTGTGCAGCCCCCTGCGAGCACCATCGGAGCAGGCCGGGGAGCGGAAGGAGTAGCGTGGCAATGTACCACTCCAGGGAGCAGCACGTGCTGGAGCAGGAGAGCAACGGCAGTGAAAAGGGACATCACCAAGGTCCAGGTCGGTGATTGGAGCGTGGGCAGGTACATCAGGAGCGGCGAGATCGGGGTGAAGGAGCGGCGAGAGACTGTAGAGAGACGTGATCCGGGGTCCAGGAAAGGCGTGAGGTTCGGGGCCCAGAGAGGGGAGTGCCCAAGGGCAGCATGAGCCAGCCCACACTGCGATATGTGTGCGCACTAGGTCCATGCAGCAGAGCAGGTCTCCAGTCGTCTTGCTTAATCCTTGCTACTGGACCAAGACCTAGCTCTGTCAAGCCCGTGTCATGGCTGGTGTGCAAAGGTCACCACAATTTTTAAAAATCCAAGCACAGACATCTTCCACCCTTCAAGATTTAGTTCGGACCTGGAATTTAAGTCCATCATTGAAACACCTGTGAACTTTTTGACGTGGAAGCAAGTCATCCTCGGTTCGAGGGACTGCCTATGATGATGAATGTAGCTCTCCTCCTGAGTGCTCCAGGCATCTAAAGTGCTGCTTAAACACACTAATTGTTTTCTGGACCGCATTGCGTGTGGCTCTGTGGCTCTGGCTGTATTGCTTCTAGGCCTCGGTGTGGGTGTCACGCAGTGGGGTCATCAGCCAGGTGGCTAGGCCATATCGGTTGTCACCAAGCATCCAGCATTGTCCTTGTGGCTGACTGCTAAACATGTCAGAGACAGCACTCTCACCCAGGATGTGAGCCTCATCGACGCTGCCTGGACAATTGGCATTCACTGGTTGTGGTCGACAACTAGGAGTGAAATCATTTTCTTTTGCGACAAACCTCTGGGTACTGAGAAGGTGCCCGCATGACGATGTGAGTACATTGAATTGCTCCCTGCTCCTTAGGGAACTTAGCAATGCAGTAGAATGCTCCAGCCCTGTCAGTCTGAGCCTCCATGGTCATGGGGAAGCTGATAAAGTCCATCCTACGCGCATACAGGGCTTCCGTGACCTGTCTAATGCAGCGATGTGTGGCATGGTGAGACAGAGGGAAAATGTCGACCGCGGAAGCCCGAAAGATACCGGACGCGTAGAACGACAGTGCCGCGGTGACCTTGACCTCGACAAACAGTGATGTCCTGAAGGTGATGGCAGGCTGCATATTTGGCCTGATGAGCTGGCATATTTCAGTGATCACCACATTGTGGAAGTGCAGTCTCCGAAGACAGGTGTTCTCTCACGTCGAGGTAAGATCGCTTCTCCCTATAAGTTTGGGGTGTGTATGGTCTGGACCTCCTCATTCTGGCACGTCTTAGATTGGGCACATAATGGTGTGCAGTAGACGTTGCACTCTGCAGCATCTGCATAATAATCGATCCAGGCTGAGAAATGGTTGGTCCCATTCCAATAAAAGTATAATAGCGATTGATCAGAAGCAATAATTTCAACACTAAAAGACACCTACTGTAAAACCCAATCATCCACAGTCTGAAAAGATATCTGTTCAGATGGTCACTTCACCTGAGAAGAACTCCAGAGTCAATACAAACTCCCCCGAAGTTGAAGCAGCCTTTTCAGTGAAGCGACCTGCAATTCGAAAAATGACACCCACACCGCTGTGATTAGTTCAGAATAGTTCCACTTTTTCAGAGCGGTGTTTTGGGCGAGCGATATTGTGGGCGACATGTGTACAAGATGGTGAAAGTGACGCTGGACGATATACTGGGCCAAGTCACTTCTCAACTTAACAAAGTTAACTTTTCCCCAATTTGGGACTTTTATTCCTGTCTATCCTTATCCATAACTACCTTGAATCTGACTGAATTATGGTCACTGGCACCCCTTCCACCTGCCCAGCTTCATTCCCCAAAACTAAATCCAGAACCGCACCCTCCCATGTTGGGCTTGTTACATACTGATTAAAAAAGTTCTCTTGAATGCATTTTAGGAATTCCGCACCCTCTATACCCTTCACACTATAGCCATTACAGAGACATGGCTGAAAGAGGAGTAGGTTTGGCAGCTCAATATTCCTGGTTACCAGTGGTGCCAGTGACCATAATTCACACTATATTTGTCCCATTCCACATTAGGATAGTTGAAATACACTACTATTTCTGCCCTATGGTTTTTGAACTTCTCAGCAATTTGCCTACATATTTGCTCTGCTATCTCGCTCCCACTGTTTGGGGGTCTATAATATGCGCCCAGCAGTGACATCACCTCTTTTTTAATTTTTAAGTTCTACCCAGATGGCCTCATTTGATGATCCCTCTAACATATCATCCCCCTCACAGCTTTAATAGTTTATTTAATCAATACCGCGACCACACCTCCCTTTTTACCCCCTCTCTGTCCTGTCCAAAAATCCTGTAATCAGAATTTGAGCTGCCAAACCTATCCCTCTTTCAGTCATGCCTCTGTAATGGCTATAATGTCATACTCCCATGTGTCTACCTGTGCTCTCAGATCATCCGCCTTATTCGCTATACTCCTTGCATTGAAGTATATACCATTTAGCACAGGAAGATCTCCTTGATTAGTACTTACTAACCCTTGTTTCTTCTGTCTTACAGATTCACTTTCTACATTCTTGCTTTGCAATTTCAGCTTTACTTCCTTCCCTATTGAATTTGTTCTCAGGTTCCCATCCCCCTGCCAAGCTAGTTTAAACTCTCTCCAACTAGCAAAAGTCTCCACGTGGATATTGGTTTTGGTGCTGTTGAGGTGAAATTTGTCTGCTTTGTACAGGTCCCATCTCCCCCAGAAGTGATCCCAATGCCTCAGGAATTTAAAGCCCTCCCTCCTGCACGAACTCTCCAGCTACGCATTCATCCTCTCTATCCTCCCATTCTTATATGTATTTACATGTGGCACCGGTAGTAACCCGGAGCTTACTACCTTTGAGGTCCAACCCTTTAAAATTCTGCCTGCAGGACCTCATCCCTCTTTCTACCTAAGTCATTGATCCCAATATGAACCACAATCTCTAGCTGTTCACCCTCTCCCCCCCAGAATGCCCAGCGTCTGCTTTGTGACATCCTTGACCCTGGCACCAGGGAGGCACCATACCATCCTGGAGTCACATTTATGGCCGCAGAAACGCCTCTCTATTCCCCTAACTATTGAATCCCCAATCACGAGAGCTCTTTTATTCTTTGTCTCTTCCCCCTGTGCAGCTGAGCCACCCATTGTGCCTTGGACTTGGCTCTGGCTGAAGTCCCCAGAGGCACCATCAACCTCAGTGGTGCTCAAAAGAGAATATTGGTTGGAAAGCGAGATGGACTCAGAGGGGGCTCCTACACTTCCGGCATTCTTCCTCCGTCTGGTGATCACCCACTTCCCTTCTGCCTGCACGCGTTAAAGTTACGGGGTGACCACCTCCTGAAACGTGCTATCTACAGAGCTCTCAACCTCATGGGTGCACCGTAGTGCCTCCATCTACTGTTCAAGCTCCGAAACGTGGAGCTCGAGTAGTTGAAGATGGAGACACCTCCTGCACACATGGTTATCTAGGCTGCGCGAACTGTTCAGCACTTCCCACTTGCCACAGGACATGCACTCAACTGGACTGAGCTGCCCAGCCATCCCTCAAATTAAATTTATCTGATTATAAAAGAGAAAGAGAGATTCTTACCAATCAAACAGCCAATCACTTCCCTACCTGGACGAGGGCTGTGAGTGGGCAGAGATAGGAAACACAGTTTGGAACTGAATCCAAAATCAGTGGGGCGCAAGTGAGCAACGCACTCGGTAGCGGGAGGCCCGGAGGCCAACAAGGAGCAGGAGGCCCAGAGGTCAACAAGGAGCAGGAGGCCCAGAGGTCAACAAGGAGCAGGAGGCCCAGAGGTCGGCGAGGAGCGGGAGGCCCGGAGGTCGGCAAGGAGTGGGAGGCCGACAAAGAGCGGAAGGCCGACAAGGATCAGGAGGCCCAGAGATCAGCAAGGAGCGGGAGGCCTGGAGGTCGGCAAGGATTGGGAGGCCCAGAGGTCGGCAAGGAATGGGAGGTTTCTGCAGGGACCCAACAGTAAACAGGAAAGAGCTATTGTGATAGACAACCCCTCAGTGCTGCGGTTCCTGTTAACTCTCTAGGCAAGTAGCCCCACGACCTGCACTCAGCCAAGCCATTACAATCCAAACTCTCCGCTATGGTTTATGAGCTCCCAAGATCATACTCAGCACATATAAGCCACACACTCTCTCCATTTGCCGTAATTAATTCTGGTTTGGAAGATTTTGTGTTCCTTCCTGGAGATTAGTAAGTAACGTTTATTAGGTTCTATGCCTCTGTAAGACCTCGCCTCGTTCTTCATGCTTCTCCAACTGTCGTGCCTCAGCCCCTGTATGGGGGAAGGGGGGAAATAATAGACAACCACAAAAAAACGGATGATGCAATGTGGAGGCACAAAATGGGCATCTGTGGGCAAATGGCAGAGCAGCACTGTGCCAATCTACTGTTTGATTGCTGGTGAAGTGGACATTCTGCAGCAGGCGGTGTGTATGAAGAGGTTTCTTGGCATTCCATTGTCATACAGCTTCATAATATTTCATGGGAAAAAAGTTGAAACTGCTGGCTGTGCTGAAGGAGGACCTATTCATGACTTTGGAATCATCGCGCCCTCTTATTTCTTCTCCAGAACAAGGGGCTCTCCTGTACACAGATGTAGATATTTACTGCATTTCCCCTTCTCTCTTCATGGCGCTGCTGATGCACATGTGGAGAGAGTGCCACTTATTGTGATCAATCTGAGCTGGCCACATCAGCCGTGGTTTTCGATGATCCTGGCAATGAACAGTGGTCATTTGTAACCCTACAGGCAAGAGTTGTTCTCAGTGAGTTAGATTCTGTACCCAGAGCTAAAGTATTTCTGCTGATGGTATAGTTACCATCAGCACTGACTTCTAAGGCAAAGTCTTTCCCGCCCATTGGATATTGGAACCATGCTCAGTCCAGTAATGCTTCCCCTAACCAGCTTTATAAGCCTCAATCTTTGTGATATTTTGGATTTTCATTGTGCCTCTGCCCATAGCAAGTGCACACCGTGCTCATATTGTGGGGATGGTCCACATCCAATTTTACGATTTAAGTCCAGCCCCTTATCTGCATAGACTACAGGCACAGAAGAAGCTTGGCCAGAAAGCTTAGCCTGGAAAACTCCAGTGAGAATAAAAATGGGCAGAGCCCCAGCATAAACAGATCCAGCACCAACAATAAACCCAGTATGACCAAAACCCCAAGGAAATTTGGGGCTTTAGTGTCATGTATCCTACATGGCTACTGTTTGTACTATCACAAGGTGTGCCACCAGAGGGCACAGCAGTGGGAGACTTGTAGGTTACCTGTACAGGTGTGCCTGGCCGAGTATAAAAGGCAGGCCACCAGGTGTGATCCTCACTCTGGAGTTATCAATAAAGGACTAAGGTCATTACAGTTCAACTACAATGTGGGAGGCCTGCTTATATACAGTGCTCCCAAGGGATGCCGGGATCCAACAGGTCGGCCTTCTGGTGCTGGTGTGATACAGGTTGCCAAGAGTTACATACATAACATCACTCCCTCGTAAAGTCAATAGTACACTTATTTACAGGGTGAGACGACCTGGGGTTTTTCGCTCCCTTGTCGATCGTCTCGATACAAATGCAAGCGTGGGTGAGTTGATTGGTTCTTCACTGGGCTGCAGGCAGCTGGCCTTGCCGGGCTGCTGGGGATGGTGAGTTTGGCTTGGTGGTCAACCGTGATGTCGGTTGCCACTTGTGTGTGTGTTGGAGGATCGAAGTTGGTGGTGTCCTCTTCGGGTTGCTCGTAGCTGTTAGTGAACCGCAATTTGGTTTGGTCCAAATCCTTTCTGCACGTTAGTCCATTGGCCAATTTGACCTGAAACACCCTACTCCCTTCTTTGGCTATGGCCATGCCAGCAAGCCATTTGGGACCATTTTTCATAATTGAGTACAAACACAGGGTCATTGGCTTCAATATCGCGTGACAAATTTGCGCGATTGTGGTACATGCTTTGTTGATGCCGCCTGCCCTCGACGTGATCATGGAGGTCAGGGTGGACAAGAGAGAGCCTTGTTTTGAGCGCTCTTTTCATGAGCAGCTCAGCTGGGGGAACCCCGGTGAACGAGTGGGGCCTGGTGCGCTAGCTGAGCAGGACTCGAGACAGTGGGGTCTGCAGGGTGCCTTCCGACATGCATTTCAAGCTTTGCTTGATGGTTTGAACTGCCCGTTCTGCCTGGCCGTTTGATGCAGGCTTGAACGGGGCAGATGTGACATGCTTGATCCCCTTGAATTCAGCACTGGTGAAACACGGCCCATTGTCGCTGACTAAGACATCAGGCAGGCTGTGTGTGACAAACATGGCTCGTAAGCTTTCTATGGTGGCGGTGGATGTGCTTACAGACATTATTACACATTCAATCCATTTTGAATAGGGATCCACAACAACCAAGAACATTTTGCCTAGAATAGTCAACGTGGATCCTCGACCACGATTTGGAGGGCCACGACTACAAACTTAGCAGTGCCTCTCTGGGTGCATTGCTCAGTTGAGAGCAAGTGTTGCACTGGCGCACGCATGACTCTAAATCTGAGTTGATGCCGGGCCACCACACATGGGATCTGGCTATGGCTTTCATCATTACTATGCCTGGGTGGGTGCTGTGTAGGTCGCGTATGAATGTTTCTTGACCTTTCTTGGGCAAGACCACACGATTACCCCACAAAAGACAGTCCGCCTGTGAGGACATTTTGTCTTTGCGCCTGTGGAATGGCTTAATCTCTTCCTGCATCTCCGCTGGGACGCTGGACCAGCTCCCATGTAGGACACAGATTTTTACCAGGGATAGTAAAGGATCCTGGCTGGTCCAGGTTCTGATCTGGTGGACCATAACAGGTGACTTTTCGTTTTCGAATGCATCCATCACCATGAGAAAGTCTGCAGGCTGTGCCATTTCCATCCCGGTGTTAGGCAATGGTAGCCAACTGAGGGCATCAGCGCAGTTCTCTGTGCCCAGTCTGTGGCGAATTACATAGTTGTATGCCGACAGCATGAGCACCCATCTTTGGATGTGGGTAGAGGCATTGATATTAATCCCTTTGCGATATGAGCGGATTATAGTTAGTTTCTAGCTCAAACTTGAGACCAAACAAATACTGGTGCATTTTTTTCACCCCGTAAACACACACCAGAGCTCTTTTTCAATCATGCTGTAGGCCCTTTTGGCCTTGGACAGACTCCTGGACATATAGGTGACTGATTGCAAAATCCCCGATTCGTTAGTCTGTTGTAACACACACCCGCCCCCGTATGATGACGCATCGCAAGCTAGCACTAATCGTTTAATAGGTTATACAGAGCAAACAGTTTGTTTGATCATAACAGATTTCTGGCTTTCTCAAAGGCAGGCCTTTGTGAATTCCCCCATACCCAGTCGTCTCCTTTGCGCAGTAGCACATGTAGGGGTTCTAGCCAGGTGCTTAACCCGGGTAGAAAATTACCGAAATAGTTGAGGAGTCCCAGGAACGACCGCAGCTCTGTCACGTTCTGTGGTCTCGACGCATTCTTGGTGGCCTCCGTCTTGGCGTTGGTATGTCTGGTGCCGTCTGCTGCGATTCTTCATCCCAAGAACTCGACCTCTGGTGCCAGGAAAACACACTTCGAGCGTTTCAACCTGAGTCCCACGCGATCTAGCCGATTATGAACCTCTTCCAGATTCTTCAAGTGTTTGATGGTGACCTGACCTGTGACCAGTATGTTGTCCTGGAAAACCACGGTGCATGGAACTGACTTTAGCAGGCTCCCCATGTTCTGTTGGAAAATTGCCACAGCCAAACGAATCTCAAACGGGCATCTGTTTTAGATGAACTGACCTTTGTACATGTTGATGCAGGTGAGGCCTTTCGAAGATTCCTCCAGCTCCTGCGTCATGTAGGCTGAGGTCAGGTCCAACTTGGTGAACGGCTTTCCTCCAGCCAGGGTCGCAAATAAGTCATCTGCCTTGGGGAGCGGGTACTGGTCCTGTAGCGAAAAACAATAAATCGTTACTTTATAATCCCCACAAATTCTGACCGTGCCGTCACCTTTGAGTAAGGGACAATTGGACTAGCCCACTCATTGAATTCCACCGTCGCGATGATGCCTTCTCGCTGCAGCCTGTCCAGCTCAATTTCCACTTTCCTCGCATCATATACGGTACCGCCCGTGCCTTGTGGTGGATGGGTCGTGTACTGGGAACCAAGTGGATCTGCACTTTCACCCCCGAGAAACTTCCAATGCCTGGCTCAAACAACGATGGGAATCTGCTCAGAACCTGGGCACATGAGGCTTCGTCGACGGACGAAAGCTCTCGGATGTCGTCCCATTTCCAGTGAATTGTTCCCAGCCAGCTTCTGCCGAACAGTGTGGGGCCCATCCCATGGCATGATGCATAGTGGGAGTTCGTACACTGCTCCATCATAGGAGACTTTGACTGCTGCGCTGCCAATTACAGAGATCAGCTCTTTGGTGCATGTTCTTAGCTTGGTTTGAATGGGGCTGAGCTTTGGCCTGTGTGCCATGTTGCACCACAGCCTGTCGAAAGCTTTTTTGCTCATTATGGACTGAATTGCATCCGTGTCCAGTTCCATGAATACTGGAATTCCGCTCAGTTCAACTTTTAACATAATCGGTGGAAATTTTGTGGTGAAGGTGTCCACCCCATACACTTCTGCCTTCTCGGTTCGAGTCTCTAGTTCAGCCTGATCCACCATGGATCGATCCTCTTCTGCAACGTGGTGGTTTTCAGGGTTTGCAGCTCACCTGCACATTCGCTGGAGTGTCCCATTGTTCTGCAGCCGTTGCACGCATAGTGCTTGAAGCGGCATTGATGGGCCCGATGATCACCTCCACAATGCCAACAAGGTGTTAACTGCCTCGCATTAACGTTTGATGGCGGACTCTGGGTCATCTGAGGTCATGCAGTAGCCAGCGTGTACGTTCTGCCATGTATATTCCTGCTCGAAAACGACGTTAATTTGTGCACAGTACTAGCTGAAACCTCTTTATGCTGCGAAATTTGATCGGTGTTATCGCTGGTGGACATAAATGCCTGGGCTATTGTTATGGCTTTGCTCAGATTCATTGTTTCAATAGTCAATAGTTTGTGAAGAATTACTTCATGGCCAATGCCAAGCACAAAAAGTCTCTTAACATTTGTTCAAGGAATCCATCAAATTCGCAATGTCCTGCAAGGTGCCTTAGTTTGGCGATGTAGCTCACCACTTCCTGGCCCTCCGACTGTTGACACATGTCGAACCAATACCTCGCGATCAAAACACTTTCCTTCAGATTTAGGAGCTCCCGGACCAGCGTACACAATTTTTCATAGGATTTGGTTGTTGGCTTTACCGGAGCTAGAAGATTCTTCATGAGGCCATAGGTTGTTGCCCCACAGACAGCAAGAAGGATTGCCCTTCATTTGGTAGCGTTCTCGTCCCCTTCCAGCTTGTTGGCCATGAAGTATTGTTCTAGTCTCTCCACGAAGGCCTCCCAATCATCCTCTTCTGAGAACTTCTCCAGGATACCAACAGTTCTTTGCATTTTCGCGCAGTTGTTCGTTACCTCGTTGCCAATTATTATGCTCATAATAAAGAATGAAACTGAGTACTGTATGCAATGAGTAAGTGTGACCTTAGCTCCCTTAATTAGACTACAGAGTGCAGGTACAGCGTGGGAGACCTGCTTATATACAGTGCTCCCAAGGGTTGCTCGGATCCCTTGGGACTCCAACAGGTAGGCCCTCTGATGGTGGTGTGATACAGGTTGCCAAGGGTTACATACATAACATCATGCAAAGGCTGCAGCACAAAGGGCCATCTCCAGGGAATGTTTAAGAGAAATATGATTTACTGTGCCAATGAAGAGTCTGCAGATGGCCATGAATCCAGCGCGGATTATGAAACAATAGGCAGAGAGGCAGCTCAGCCCCACGACGAGGTATATAGCATGTTTACCTGCACCACCGAGTGTTCCCCGTTGAGGATGGAATTCGAGATGGATGGCGTTCCAGTCTTCATGGAAGTAGACACGGGGGCGAGCCAGTCAGTAATAAATCAAGAAGCCTTTGAGAGGCTATGGGACAATCAAGCTGAATGACCCAAGTTGGTCCCGGTTCAGGCAAAGCTGCGTACCTACACTGATGAACTTACCCCAGTCGTTGGTAGTGCGGATGTTAAGGTACTCCATGATGGCACAGTGCACAAGTTACCCATGCTACTCGGAAGAAGGGGGATGGAGAAGATCCATTGGAAGTGGGAAGACTTCACCCCTCCAGCGATCCTGCAGGGTCCATCACCTGCAACAATCCACAGAGGTAACTTGTACACTGCGCCATCATGGAGTACCTTAACGTCCGCACTACCAACGACGTCCTCTGCGCTCAGAGGCAAAGTAAGCCCTCACCTGAGGATGGATCTGGCACCAGAGAGCAGACTAGCAGAGCACCTGAGGCACAGACCGCCCAGCACGACTGCGTGGTGATGATTCAAATGGGATGACCCGAGCGCACCTTCCAGGCTCCAGTGGCAGGACTCCGGAGGAAGAAAATCGGATCCAAAAGTGACTTCCCAGCTTCGGAGGCAGAACCCGGGTAGTAGAGGATCACCGCAATCAACATCATGGATGGAGGAAAGATAGCACCTGAACCACGAGGAGATGCGCTGAAGAAAAGGATGGCGGTGGCCAGACCATGAGGTGCAGCGCTGATGGAGCAACACGTGGCACCAAACGGAGAAGAGGATTGGGGTAAAGAAAGCAAGACTCTCTTAAAGGAGGCCTGCAACCCACCACAATTAAAGGGACAGTTTCCACACACTCAAGCAATGTAATAGCAACTGTGAGTTGGAGATAAAATATGTAACTGATGATCAGAGTTGTGTTCATGCAACAAGCAAGGAAAAGTCACGCGATCATGATCAGAGCTACAGGGTATTCACAATAAGTAATGAAAAGCTGTGCGATGTTGGATTTCAACTGCACACAGCCAATGCAGCGGGCAAACACCCATCAGGAGCACACAGGTCCAGCGAGCTACCCAAAGCTGTAGCCTACGTCCCTGGGACCAGAGCTATGCACCATGGAGTGTGGCCACAAGCAGCCAATACACACGAGCTGCAGAGCAAGCGATCTCAGGAGGGCAATGGCACTGGTCTCGATACTCTGCCCCTGATCAGCTCCAATTCTCAGGCACCCGATGGCACCAACTGCCATGAGCCTGAAAGAGCAAATTGAGCTAAGGCGCAGCCCCGACCCCATCGCCACCAAGGCCAAACCCGGAAACGAAGGGTCACCCACAACAGTCCTCCCAAAAGGGACCAGGACTAGCTAGGATCCCAAACCAAATAACGCCCAGGCTAGCGAGCCAGCAGTTCCCTGTGCATTGCTAGATGACAGCTCCTCAGGGAGCAGCAGTGACCCAGGGCACAAAGAAAGGACAGGGAGGTCACAGGCATCCGTCAACCTGCCCGAAGCTAGGAACCACGGCAACAGCCCCAAGAGCCAACCGGGTTCCCACTGCCAGCAATGGGCACCGCGTCGCCACCAGACTACCTGGACACCATCCAGCAGTTCTGGAACTAGTTTGTCCTTATGCACCGGTCACGGATCCCCAGTACGTATCGATAATGTATCTCATCAGTCTAATGTACTTGTCTCACAACTGAACCACAAATGTAATGCAAACTTGTTTTTCTGGACTTGAATGTATATGAATGCAATGAGCCTCTGGCATAATCTATATGTGTGTGGGGGGGAGGGGGAAAATGGAGTGGTCAGGGACACACACAAACAGCAATCACCAGCACTCTACTGCACCAACCACTCACCCAAGATTGAAACGACCCACCAAGGGTCAACCAGATTGAGCTAAGCCCAGAGCACAGTCAATGCAGAGGCGATTTGCACAAAAGGGCTGGGGGAGAGTGATGTCATGTATCATACATGGCTACTGTTTGTACTATCACAAGGTGTGCCACCAGAGGGCACAGCAATGGGAGACTTGTAGGTTACCTGTACAGGTGTGCCTGGCCTAGTATAAAAGGCAGGCCACCAGGTGTGATCCTCACTCTGGAGTTATCAATAAAGGACTAAGGTCACTATAGTTCAAGTGCAACACATTACCTCGTGGAATCATTATCAGAGCATCCAAGGACACAGCGCTTAGTATCACCACTGATGAGTTATGTCAATTGCATAACTATTGAAATTAACAAGTGGAAAATCAGTCACAGTGGGCCCACGCTTTCCCAACCAGGGCCGCAGGCAAACGCCACTCCATGCCAGGAACAGCAATCAGGGAATCAGTCCTAATACTACACAGCCAACATTCCACTTGAAAAGCATCTACAGATAATAAAGGAGGGATTTAAAAAAATAGAAATTGTAACTAATTTCAAGGACTCCAGTGGTCAAGTGATTAATTTATGGAGTACTAAAATATATGAAAGTGACGCACTAAAGCTAAAACGAGGTTGAATGCGATCATATGAACACTGGGGAGAAAAGGACTAGAGTAACACATTTATTTTTTATCTTTTAGTGGGTTTTTTTCTGCCATTCCATTGTTAATAATTCTGCATGCCAGATACCTTGCTAATCAAACAGGGCATATGTGTCACCTGATGCCTGTGCCAATCTATCATGAATAGTTCGAGGGACAGTGTGGCCCAGGGCAAGAAGAGTCTGATCTCCACTCGGTGCTTCCCCATGGCAGCACATCAAACATTGGCAAGTTATTATATGGGCAACCTGCATCTGCTATTCCATGGCACAGCACTTTGAAGCTTCAAACTATCATGGCACTATGCCATTCCAAGAAGACCAAATCATTATTTGAAGACTTACTTTGTTAGCAAGATGGTATTGTGGGTGTAAGAATTGAACACAGCAAGACCCTCACGTGATCTGTACCAGATACTGAAATTCCATTTCCATCAATTATGTTTTTATAATACAACCTAATCAATGGGCGTTATGTTGGTGAAAGGGTTAAAACAGACACTAAATGGTTGCTGTGCTAATAAGTCACGCCTGTTTGAAAGTCTCATTTTAGCATGCAATTTTGGTCCGAATTGCTGATGAACATAATTTGAACTTGCCTGCTGGTGCTAAAACAGACACCTGCAGGTTTAGCACTCAAATGCTGAATAGAATCAATTTTCATGGAGCAGTATATGTTGGTTCCCACTTCCACTTCCACTGAAGGCGATGAGTGCATTGGCTGACTGTACAGGAGTGCAGGATGACTCAGGGCCCGAGGTAGATGGCACACAGGTTCTCGTACGCTGCACTGGAGGTCGTCGCACAGTAGGTCCAGAGGAGGAAGGATGTCCTATACCCGGGGAAAGGAGTTCACCTCACCCTCCTGTTCCTCTCTCTTGCAGCAGCTGGTGCTGCTCTATCTGGCCTCATGTCCTCCTCCCATTCCTCCTGCAGACCAAGGGCGACTCCTAGCAAGATGCCGATGAACAAGCACTCCTTTCTCCTGGTGACTCCTGTAGGGTGTCCAATTAGGTAGAGTAGCAAGGCACTCACTCTTATTAGGTGAAGTTCTCAGAGAATTTCTGGAATAATGTTGATAGAATGTTGGTGAGGTCTTGATAAAGTGTCCGCGAAAGTCCCCTGATGTTTTTCAGAAGTCCTCCTCAAACCTTCAGCAGCAATGAACAGGAAAAGGTGACTATGCTTTTAAGTTGCACTTAAAATCCTCAGCAATGACTTGTTTACCTCTATTTCAGCTGGTCGCTGTTCAAAGAGGCCGTTAATTCAAGCGCTATCCACCAAAATGCCGTGCAACCTCATTAATGAGTGCTAGCAGGCAATTTAAGTGGCAATCAGTCCCTTCACAATCCTCTGGGCGGCTGTTCCTAGTGCGTGCTTCAATACCTTTACCAAGATGGCGTCTTGCACTAAACGCGAGCTAATTTGAATGTCTTCCAGCTTGAGGCAAGGTACAGTTTGCACGCTAGAACTTAGTCGATGGAAATGCATGAACGAATATATTTTAAAAGGCTTTTCCGCGCATTCATCCCTTTGCATTATAATTCAGCCCTCTAAATTAAGCATGTAACTAATGATTTATATTCAATCTTTCTACTCATAACTTAATTGGAATCACTCCAATGCTAATTTTGTTTCAGTCTCAACTATCTACCTGATTATCCTTGATTCATGTTGTGAATTAATCTACAATTTTAGCAATTCATGCACAATGTGAAAGGTTAGGTGTTACATGTGGGCTCTCGTTCCCAATACAGTGAATACAGTCAATACAGGTGAGCCAGCAAGAATGTGCAGAGTGAAAATCAGTTATTTCCCCACAGAGAGAGGCAGGGGGGAGGGGGAGATAGGAGGGAAAAAAGAACATTCAGATGGGATTTGAACCTTTTCATTTAGGTACCTCCTAATAGCAGACTCAAACACAACTGCCAGGAACCAGTCTTCAACTCTCAATTAGGGATCAAGCGAAAGATCCAACGGAGGTATGAAATAAACAAAGTGAGAAAATCTATGCTCCATCATTATTCCTATTGCCTCCTTACGTGCTTTAATTTCCTTTTAAATTTTGCATTTCTTTCCAGTTCCGGAATTAGATTTTTGTTTCCCCCAGTTCTCTCCCCATGGTCAGTTTAATTATCTATCGATTTCATTATTTGCGACAACAGTCACTGAAAATTCTACAGACGCTACACAAAAAATAAGTCAGTTCCCTGCAAAAACAAATTTCCTGCAGAAATCACAAAATTTGCATATTTTCTTTATTTTTAGGATGTGGACCACCCTGGTAAGGCTACATTTATTACCCATCCCTAGTTATCCTGGTGATTGAGTGGCTTGCCAGGCTTTGGCCAAGGGCATTAAGACTCAAGCACATAGTGTGGGACTGGAATCACATGTAGGCTACCAGGTAGGTGTGGTAGGTTCAGTCAACTAGTTTTTGTATGATAAATTGGCAGCTATCATGGATTTTCATTTGGTACTAAGTCACAAATTATCAGATTTATTGAATCCCTATTTACTAATTCAGTATCGTTACCAGTACATTGGCAGTAGGTCTTCCCCCGCAACCATTCCCACCCATTTTCCCCTGCTACACCACCGTTTTAGTGACCATAATTGGATGGTATAGTAGAGGAAAACACAGCCCCAAATAACCTGCTTGGTCTATGAGGTTCAACACTACTGGGAGAGCTGCAATGTCTTGACCTTCTACATTGCTCCATTTGTACAGTAGATATGGCTATCAGTTGGAATATATATTTTTGATATGTGTTACATGGACAATTTTACTTGTTAATAAGATGGCTTTTTCCAGTGCAGCATGTACTACATTGTAATTTAGCCCATCGGTGATATTTCAGGCCAATTCTGTGCTCCCAATAAGGAGCAACACTCACAGGGAGTACATTACAGAAAATTGTGATTGTAGAGCCTCCGATTTTCTGTCAATAAAATGTAATTGATGTAAAACTAGGGGCAGCAACCCACAACACACTCCCTGCAAGCACAGCTGAGTCGGCAGGTTGTGGGTTTGAACTGGCACATCAGTACAGTACTGAAGGAGTACTGCACTGTCAGAGGTGCTGTTTTTCAGATGAGGTAATAAATCCCATGGCACTATTTGAAGAAGAATAGGGTGGTCCTCCTGTTGGTAAATCACTGCAATAACGATTGTTGAGCCTAGGAAAGGCTATGGGTCCTGACAACATCCTGGCTGCAGTGCTGACGATCTGTGCTCCAGAACAAGCCGTGCCTCTAGCCAAGCTTTTCCAGTACAGCTACAACACTGGCATCTATCCGACAATGTGGAAAACTGCCCAGGTATGTCCTATTATAAAAAAGTAGGACAAATCCAATCCAGCCAATTACCACTCATCAGCCTACTCTCAATTATTAGCAAAGTGATAGAAGGTGTCACCATACTAGATTGATCCCTTGGAAAATTAAGAAGTAGAATCAGTTTGGGTGGAGCTAAGAAACAGCAAGAGGCAGAAAACATTAGTGGCAGTTCTTTATAGGCCCCCAAACAGTAGTTGTAAAGTAGGGCAGAGTATAGATCAGGAAATTATAGACACATATAATAAGGGTAATACGGTAATCGAGGAGTCTTTAATCTACATATAGACTGGGCAAACCAAATTTGCAGCAATAGTGTGGAGGACGAGTTCATAGAATGTGTGCAAGATAGTTTTCTAGATCAGTATGTTGAGGAACCAAATAGAGAACAGGTTATTTTGGATTTCGTATTGTGCAATGAGAAAGAGTTAATTAATAACTTTGTAGTAAAGGGGCCTTTTGGGAAGAGTGACCAAAATATGATAGAATTTTATATTGAGTTTGAAAGCAATTTAGTTAAATCTTAAACCTAAACAAAGCAACTACTTGGTATGTGGGGTGAGGTGGTTATGGTAGATTGGGAAACTACATTAAAAGGTATGACGGTCGACAAGCACTTAAAGAATTAATACATCATTTACAACAAATATACATTCCTTTAAGGCACAAAAATCCCACAGGAAAAGTGGTCCAACCGTGGCAAACAAGAGACGTTAAAGATAGTATTAGATCAAATAGATTGTCAAAAGGAATAGTAAGCCTGAGGATAAGGAGGATTTTAGAATTCAGCAAAGAAAGACCAAGAAGTTGATAAGTAACGGGAAAAAGGAATATGAAAGTAAATTAGCAAGAGACATAAAAATAGACTGTAAACATTTCTATAGGTGTGTAAATAGGAAGACATTAGTGAAAGTAAATGTGGGCACATTTGAGGCAGAGACAGGAGACATTATGATGGACAATAAGGAAATGTCAAAGACATTAAACAAATACTTTGGCCAGAATTTTACCGCCACCAAGAGGACAGGATCAGAGATGGCTCGGCTGTCCCATTTGAAAAGGTTGACAGGGGGTCGGCAGCCCGCTGTCCACCCACCTCCACACCAGTCTCCCAGGTGTCAGGTCTGTCAGCGCTAAGCAGACCCAAAACCAAGTGCTTGTTAACAAGCACTTAAAACTATTTTAAACTCACCTTTAGATTTTTAGAGCTTGCCAATGGCTTCCCCACTGCTTGGGGATCATGTCAGGTAAGGAGGTCGGGTATTGTGTCAGCATGGGATTATTTACTAATTTACAGTAATGTTTCGTGACCTACTGAGATCATTGAAAGGTTTGCGCCACTGCAGCCAGCTCCTCCTGACAACATCCTTGCTTGTGGCCCCCTGTGCAATGTGCAACCAGGCTATGTTGGTCTCCTGGGGAGGTCTCTTCCACCCATTAGAAGGGAAGAGAACCTCCCTGTGTGCTGTGACTCCCTCCATAAATTGTGCACCTTTGTGCAGTACTTGTCAGTGTTTGCAGCACCTTAATGCTGTAGAACACTGACAGCACAACTGTCAAAATCAATATGGACATGGTCCCTTTAAGGAAACCGGTGATGACGTAACATCACATGATGTCATCAGAACCGCTTCCTTTTAATTAGCCGGGAACTTCACGGGGTGGGCTTAACAAGCCCAATCAAGGTAAAATCACTTGTAGAGAGCGGGATGGAGCAGGTAGCAGGCCAGGACCTCGATACATACTCCAGCCCTGCCTTGGTAGGCGACATTGTCGCCTGTGTTCACAGTAGAAGACACAAAAAACATTCTGTGAATAATAGGGAACTTAAAGAAATCAGAAGTAAAGACATAGGGCTAGAGCCTCTACTTTTTTGTGTGTTTAACGTCCATATATCGCTCATTTTGGCACAAAATGGAAATTGATGGGCTTTTTTAGGAAACTTATCGCTGAGCGTTACTTTCCCCATGTGCTTAACGCCGGGAAAAAATATTACAGCCTGCCCACTTTTTTGGGGCGGAATCAGCAGAATGGGCTAAATCAACGCCCATAATATCGCCCAGCGTTACTTCCCACATGGAATTAATGCCGTGATTCAATATTACTGCCAGCCCACTACTTTTTGTCGTAAAGAGCATATTTACTCAAACTAGCGGCCATGGAGATCGCCCATCGTCAATTTCACCACCTCGCACACATATCACCGACAATATCGCTCACTCAAAAAAAACGGCCACAAAAAGTGGAACTAACCGGAACGAACACCAGCGGTGTGGCTGGCATTTGTTAAATCCCACTCTTACACGAGGAGCTGATTTCTGAAAGATTTGCCTGAAAGAGCGCTGATGTGAGTGACAATGCTGACACACTGCTGTGTGTGCAGCTCAGACATCAATGGTGCTAATCACCTTGGTGCCAGTTAAAGTTTATGTTGATTGATGTTAAGTTGTATTTAACCCTTTCATGGTAAGGAATCACCAGTGTGTAATGGTCCAGCTATCTGAGACAATGCGCAACAAGATTATGTTCAATAACAAAAGTTTAATACCAACATTGGTCTGAAATCAAAGTATCACAGCCAATAACACCCAACCCCTGCCCACACCCCACTTTTTCCACCATTGACATAAATCACATGTTCAACATGTCCAGCAACACAGAATACAAAGGCAAAGCAGGAGCGTGGTCCCCAGCTCCCATACATTGCAACAAATTACATACACCTAGATGGAGATATAACACAGCCATCACCTACGCACATGCATCTCACTTTCCTTCCCCCCTCTCCTTCTTCTCCCCACCTCTACCCCTTCACCTCCTTGCTCCATGGTGCATGGCTGAGGAGCTCCTCAGGCGGTGCCTCATTGGGGGGGTGGGGGCATGAAGGCAAATGCGGTGGTTGCACGGGTACAGGAGCAGGGGGTGCTGAGGGGGCAACATTCTCTGATGTAGAAGCAGGATCTTGGTCCTTGCTCTCATCTGTTGTTCGCAGTGGTGGAGCGGTACCTAGGGGTGGAGTGCCGCGCTCAGGGACCACTGGGAGGCCTGTGGCAGCTGTGTTCCTGGCTATCACATCCAGGGACTCTGCCGTGCACGGAATATACTCGGTCATGGTGGCCAGCTGTCGTGATATGACCCCCAATAGGCTGGTCACCAATGTCTACAGTCCTCCTGGATAACTGTACTATCACTCTGCTGTCATGTCGCGCTCGTGGAACAGACCTGCCGAGTCCAAGAGTCCTCCGCGGGGTCGGCGCTGTTCTGGGGACAAATGGGGTGCCCTGTGGAGAGGTGCTTGGGGCCGGTACCTCCAGAGTGGAGACGGGAATGACCGAAGGACCACTAGATGACCTTGGGGTGGAATGGCCTCCGGATCGTGGCGATGCAGGTTCTTCAAAGTCTACGCTCTCATCCGTGGAGAACAGACCCAGCGTATTGACAGGCAAGAATCGGAGCTCCTCAGCACCAGATGTAGTAGGATCAACTGCTGACTCCTGCCCCATATCCCCACCTTCTGGCCTCTGGTCTTGCCTGGGTGAGCTGCAAAACACAAATGAGGTTATTAGAGGAGAAGTGGGTGCTAGGGTGACAAGGTGAGTCCAGCGCCACACACAGCATATGCACGACAAAAGCATCACCGCTCTCAAAATCATCAGACATCACATTTCGTGACCATCAACACATTGTGCATTGCAATGATTTCCATTAGGCCAGCATTATTTCTATGACACTTTTAGAAATCATCTATCATATATGATTGTTCGGATATGAGTGGGTGTGACATCTATAGACTTTATATGACGCAATGGTATAAGCTTTACTTACGTGGCATCACTTCAGGGTCTGCAGATGCATCCGTGGCTGTCCGCAGGTGCTTCCCCACGAGTGCGAACACGCGCTCCTCCATCTCACTGATGTCGCTGGGGACAGGTAGCCCCCCCTACCGTTCGCCTCTGCACGGACCTCATCATCAATATCTTCTTCTGTAAAAGGTGACAGGACGACATGTCATCAGATCATTGCATGATATCATTGCTAGGTACTGTCACAGACACTGATACAACACATAACCGGCAGATGTAATCATGATTATTATCATTCTTTACCTAAAGACATACACCGTGACCGCAGGCTTTGAGTAAAACATTCCCGGTAAAAGTGAAAGATCTCACATCTGATGATAGTCACTCATGACTGTTACAAATCAAATTATATAAATACATAAGTACATGTACTTACTCTTTTGGATTCCACAAGGTCGTTCCATCGTTTGCGGCATTGGTTGCCCTCATGCATCTCATTGGTCGCCGACGAGATCACCTCTGCTATCTGGTAGGCCTTTGGGGTGGGCTTCCCACACCCTCCCTGTGTCAAATCACCCCAGCGTAACTTGACCTCCTGCAGGACGGGTGCATTTGCCTCGTCCGAGAACCTCCTGGCTCTCTTGCGGCCTCCAATGTGCTCCTCTCCCAGCTCACTGCTCTCTCCAGTGTCAGTTTCCACAGCGTGCTGTGATGCCTCCTCCTCTTTCTCCATTATAGGCCAAATTCGGGAAAATATGTGGCTGGTAACAGCTAATTTTTGTTTGCCTACGTGCTGTGAAGCTCTAAAGTCTCCCTCCTTCCTCCCAAAGCAGCCACACCACACCCAGACACGCCTTCAGTCCCTCTGAGCTCCCCCTCTCTCTGCCTCCTCTTCTGTGCAGGTCATGGTGACCCTTGACATCCAGAATCGTGGGACTCGAGCATTGCCATGCCATTGACAAGGACTGCCACACTTTATGGCAGAAGGTGAAAAACATTTAATGCTACCGCCCATTTGATATCGCTTGCGGTAACACCCATTTTCAAAAGTGGAAACTAGGTGGTTTGGGAATGGGCGAGAAGCCGATAATCTGGAAACCCTTTTTTTTCCGCCCACGCCGGAAATATCGCCCATTAACCACAAAAGTGGAGGTGCTAACCCATAGTACTGGAGAAATTAATAGGACTAAGTGGTGGCAAATCCCCTGGACCTGACAACCTGCATCTTAGGGTTTTAAAAGAGATAGCTGCAGAGATAGTGGATGCACTGGTTTTAATCTTCCAGAATTCCCTAGATTCTAGAACAGTCCCCAAGGATTGGAAGGTAGCAGACATAACACCGATATTTAAGAAAGGAGGAAGAGAAAAAATGGGGAACTATAGGCCAGTTAGCCTGACATCAGTAGTAGGCAAAATGTTAGAATCGATTATTAGGGATGTGGTAACAGGGCACTTAGAAAATCGTAATATGATTAGTTATGTCACACATTGCTGCATTCGACAGGTGACTGAAGCCCTTTACGCACACAGGATGGACTTTATAAACAGTCCTATGACCAGGGAGGCAGAGAGTGAGCGGGCTTTGGATTTCTCGAGAATAGCAATAGACTGTACGCACATTGCACTGCGAGCAGCTTTACAGGATGCAGAGGTGTTTTGGAACTGAAAAGGATTCCATTCCCTGTGCAGCTCATTGTTGACCACAAGCAAATAATCATGGCAGTAAATGCAAATTTTCCAGGGAGCATCCATGATCTGCACATCTTGTGTGAGAGCACTGTCTCTGACTGTTACGGTTGGATGCTGGGGGATGGCCTTGCCAGCTAACTTATGACCCCCCTGCGTAAGTCCCAGACAGAAGCCGAGAAGCGCTACAATGAAAGCTATATAGACACACGCAATATCGCTGAAAAGGCAACTGGAGTTCGGAAGCAGCGCTTCAGATGCCTGGACCATTCAGGAGGCAACCTACAATACCACCCTGAGCAGGTCGCTGAGTTCATTGTGGTGTGCTGTATGTTGCATAACCTAGCTATCAGGAGAGGACAACAATTTGCCAAATGGGACTGCTGATCCATCTTAGGAGCGAGGGGAGGCAGAAGAGGAGGACGAGGAGGAGGACGAGGTGGAGGAGGACAAGGAACATGTGGAGGACAATCAGCCTGGCAATGAACCCATGCCCCCATGCACTCCCCCCCCCGACCCCCCCACCCGCACACCACTGGAAAGGTCCTGTGGTAGTTACGCAGCTGCAAAACTGTTGTGTCAGTTGCGTTAAGTTTCATCCTTGCCTGGCCTGGCCATGGCCATTGTTTGCAACCCTTGTATTGATGTTTTATCTTACGTTATTAGAAGACACTTCACAACAATTGTAAAGTTCAATAAAAAATTTTAATAATTTAACAAGCGATGCAACATATTTTTTAACAAACTATAACACCGCCACCCCCCCACCATCCCCAACAGTCAAAAAATGTTTTCAAGAGCAATATAATGATTACAACCTCCCACCATCCCCAACAGTCAACAAAATTTTTTCAATAGCAATAACTAACAATACATTTAAAATAATGCTAACACCCACCCACAAGCCCCAACATTCAACATTCAATAAAAAAAATAATATAACAATATTATACATTGATTAGGGCCCCTCCTCCCCACCTGCAGGCACATTTCCATCCTCTATCTCTACCCCCCTTGCCGTAAACCCCACTTTCCCACAATCCCCTAGTAACAGGACCAAGACATCTTGCAGCAGTGCAGCTCAAGGGCTGCTGCTGTGGCGGGGAGGTAACGTTTGGCAGAATTACTTCAGTTGATCAAGGAGAAGACATTTGCGAAAAAACGTCTTCCGAGTCAGAAGGAAGTTCTTCCTCCTGACTCACATCTGTCGTGCTGGATGGTGGTATGGCACCTTGGGGTGTAGTGCCATATTCGGAAACTATCGCGTGCCGCAAAGCATCGACAGAGTTGGTCATTCGCTGCATTACTGCAACCCTCTGCCCCATGCCCTCCGAGATTCTGGCAGATAGCGTGGCAATGTTGCCGATCAACCCACCAATCGCCTGGAGCAGCTCTCGACCTATGTTGATGGTCGCCCTCGACAGTGACACCATGTCTTCGTTGACATCTGCCCGTCGCAGCGCGTGCCTACCTCGCTGACTCAACCTCCGCGGGATCAGCATGGGCACTGGACGACTCAGAGTGCCCTCCTGCAAAGAGTTTGGCCCCGCTTCTTCATCCGTTGAGAAAGACGTGGCCTCAGGCGTTGCAGATGACACCTCTGGCTGATCCTCCTCGGTGGCATCTGTGCGGAGCACGACCTGCACATCTGGTGATGCTCCAGGGGCCTCCCGTTGCATCAAGAGAGCCTGGGGAGCTGGAAAACAATTCAAGTTAGTAGAAGAGAAGGGCAGACATGAGAATGCTTGCGCTGCGCAGGCATATGTACGAGTTGCAACAATACTGCAATAAATGTGAACGAGAAATATTACATATAATTAACCTGACAGTACAGAAGAGTACAGAAGCTGCATGCATAACATTACATCATTCAAATATTATAATCAAATGGCATTAAATTACTTTAAATTAACACTGGTTTACACATTACTCACGTGGCGCAAGAATGGATCTGCACCACCATATGTGGCAGAACGATTGTGCATGCCTGTGATTGCAGAGGCACACTGCTCCAGATCTGTCAGTACATATAGGTCGGCAGGCCCTCCTCCGGTCCGCCTCCGCTCGGCTTGATTTTTAGATTTCTTGCTCTGCAAATGTGACAAGGGCATGGCATAAGTTAATTGCCTATGTAAAATTACGGAAACACACAGATAATGTAATGCACAATTAGTCATCCATCATGCTATTCATCATTAGCGTTAGTGTTATATGCTAAAATGGTTTGTATCCAATGGATGCATGATTATAACATCTATGTTCACAGAACATATGCCCTAATCTGTCTTCTTAAATTGTCCTCAACAAATACAATATAAACTGGAAATTAACCACGATTAGATGATTGGCAAGATTCTAAAACACCCTTAAGATCATGTTTAGGAACTAATGCTTGACACCAATCTTCTCTTATACAATCCTCAGGAAAGGCCCCGTCCACAAGCCGTGCCTTTCGACGCCTGAGTAAGCTGGGTTATTGCAATCGATGGAGGTCCCCGAGGCGGAGGGATTCAGGACTGCTGTTGAGCTGGTGACCTCGGCAATGACAGGACCATGAGGGGAGGGGCCACCGTGTCCCTGGGCTGTGCTCGGAGACCTCCGTGTGGCCTGAACTAATGTCCCAAAGTGTCCCAGGGAAGACAATGAGCCAGAGCAGCTCTCCCCCAGTCCAGGCTGGGTCACTGTGTGATTGACAACAGTCGGAGAGACTGACACAGTCTGGGCAAAGCTGAGCGGCCCCTTCAGCGCTCAGTCGTGCCCCATACTGGGACACCTGCGCTCCCAGCATTAGAGTCCTGGGCCCTGCCCACTACAACATCAGGTCTCGCAGACTAAAATGGTGTAGGTTCTGACCCCAGTCCAAATCTTAACATGGAGTACTCTGCACTTGCCTGGATTGAGTGCAGCTCCAACAATACATAGGAAGTTCGACACCATCCAGAACAAAGCAACCCTCTTGATTGGCACCACATCCATCACCTTAAACATTCACTTTCTCCACCACCGTTGTACAGTGGCTGTAGTGTGTACCATCTACAAGATGCACTGCAACAACTCGCCAAGGTATCTTCAACAGCAGCTCCCAAACACCCAACCTCTACCACCTAGAAGGACAAGGACAACAGGAGCACGGGAACACCACCACCTCCAGGTTCCCTTCCAAGTCACACATCAGCTTGACTTGGAAATATATCGGCATTCCATCGCCGCTGGGACAAAATCCTGGAACTCCCTCACCAACACCACTGTGGCAGCGCCTTCACCACATGGACTGCAGCAGTTCAAGAAGGCGGCTCACTAACACTTTCTCAAGGACAATTAGGGATGGGCAATAAATGCTGGCCTTGCCAGCAAAGCTCGCATCCCGTGAATGAATTAAAAAAAAACCTCAACCAACATCACTGAAATAAAACTGGATCATCTAGTAATTTATCCTATTGCTCTTTGTCGGGCCTGATGTGTACAAATTTGCTATGCGTTTCTGGTTCAAGAAGTACTTCAGTGGTTATGATAACCTTTGGAACATCCTGATGTTGTGAATGGCGCTATATTCATTCTAATTATTTATTTTTTCTTGGATGCTTCCTACCCCTTGCCCTTAGTCTCCACAGTGGAACTTCAGTTGTGAGAAATTGCTAAATTTTAACTGAATAAAAGTTGGATACAAGCAACTTAAAAAAATTTACTATATGGAACTCCAGTTGAATGGCCTACAGAACTTAGCCTTCTGACTCCTTTTTCATGATCAAGCACTACAAGGATAATTTATCTAAGAAATTTCTCAAAAGCATTTCACTTACAGTGAATTACACTGGCTGTTATATGAACAAGCACAGCAGCCAGTTTGCACACAGCAAGATTCCACAAACAATAACAAGGTGAATAACCAGTTAATCTGGTGTTTTTATGCGGTGCAGTTGAGGAAGATATACTGGGTAGAACCACTCTGTATTCTTCTTCATATAGTCTCATGGGTTCTGTAACATTCATTGAAATAGGCAGATGGGGGCTTTGGTTCAAAGTGTCATCTGAAGAATTACCTCAGTATTTAACTGAAGTGGAAGTCCTAACTTGCAAGGATTTGTCCCAATCTCCTGTAACTCAGTGGGAGATTGGGATACCTCTCCTGGAAATTCAGTGCCATAATCTAGACTGCCAGCTACGGAGGAAGATCTGGACAACTCCCAAGGAAATTCAGGATCTATGTGTTCAAGTCCTGAAGTGGGGTTCTGACCCCACTACCTTCCGACCAAGAGGCAAGAGTGATGCCAATTGAGTAAAGCTGACACAGCTGAAAGAGTTCATTGTTACCTCACAAAGTGCATTCTGCAAACAATTCTGGCTGTAAGTTGTGCTTTCCCCAATGGTGATAGTTTGCACACAATACAATCTCCCCGGTAGAATGACATGGTGCAATGTTTCAACCACTACAGTAGAAACCATGATTAGATAGCCTGTAAGAAAATTAAAATCAGTAGGGAAGAATTCTTCTTCACCTTCATTAATAATTAAGGGGCAGAGGAAAATAAGAATGCCATACACAGTTCTTTATGATTTTACAAAAATAAGATGAATCTACAATCTTGTATGACTCACAGGGAACCATATTAATTATTTGCCAGTTGTATGTCGGAAAGAGCTATGGTTTTTTCAGGTTAGTAATTTGCACCATTAAGATCTGTCTGGCTCAATTCATTGATTACTGTCAATTGCAGGGCTTATAAATCAGTCAGAACTGTTAGGAGTCTGTGATTTCTGTAAGCTTTGATTTCTGTTGAGCACCATTCTGTTGCAGCTCCATCGCAGTCTGAGTGAGATGCATTTCCTTTGAAGTAAAGGAGAACACTCATGTGCCCTTTCGAGAAAATTCCCATCAATAACTAACCCTTGTTCTGAATGCGAGTTCAGGCCTGACTGCTGCTTCTCCCCCTGCCCTCACATAATTCTGCTCAATTTCTCAAGATAGCCCTCAACAAACAAATATGTTTTATTTTCCCCCAGTTCATCCATACTCGGATCAAATGAAAAGTACTTTACTCATGTCTACTATTTTTAACCAAATATTTATATAACCAAAAAGATGATAGAAAGAAAAAAGATTTATTTTTTAATCAAAGAGATTGATTACGATCAACAAAGGAACCATGATAACAGTTATTGATACTCACAGGATTTGCTTCTCCTTTCAATTGGTTCATCAACAAACAGTGACAAGCAACTGTTTACATAAGGAAAATCAATTGTATGATCAATATTAAATGTTGACATAACAGTGTGACCAAAAATCATGACAACAGGAAATAAAGTTTGTGAACAGCAATTGATAAGAGTTAGACTACTAGCAGATAACCATGGTTGCTCATGGCAAGTCAGTTGTTTTATAATGCCAGTAACATTATACCATGTAACAGCGTTCTCATATAATACCAGTTGCTCATGGTGAATCTTCTGATCTTCCGCTGATTTTTATATGTATCTCATTCTGTCTCTCTAGGCTATCTATGTGTCTCTATCCTAATCTCCATGTTTCTGTTTCACGTTATCTCTCATTTTCAATTGATTGACAGTAATCGCCCGGAATCCCCTCACCATCTCTCTGTCCCTCTCTCCATTCCCATCCCTGTCACATTCCAAACTGGAAGCAAGACCAGCTGGGCGGAAGAAAAAATTAGGGCTCGAAATTCGTTGCATTTGCGCCAACGGGGTGCAAATGCCTTACCGGCCAGGCATAGCACGAGTAACGACTCCGCCCATATTGGGCGGGAATATAGTGGCGGCACTATGGTTTTGCGCCCCAATATTATCCGCTCTGAGATTGTGAAATCATCGCCGTGTGCATCATCTCAAAAACACCCCCAGCCCCAAAATTACCTTTCGCCCCCTGTTGTCAGCTAAAATGCATGACCTCACACTTTTCAACATTATACTCCATCTGCCAAATTATTGCCCAGTCACTTAGCCTGTCTGTGCCTCTTGCAGATTTTTTGTGTCTTCCTCACATATTGCTTTTCCTCCCAATCTTTGTATCATCAGCAAACTTGACTATGTTACACTCAGTCCCTTCTTCCAAGTCATTAATATAAATTGTAAATAGTTGGGGTCCCAGCACTGATCCCTGCGGCACCCCACCAATTACTGGTTGCCAACCAGAGAATGAATCATTTATCCCGACCCTCTGTTAGTTAGTCAAGCCTTTATATAGCACCTTTGCAGGCCTCAAGACATCCCAAAGCACTTTACAACCAAGGAAGTACTTTTTTGAAATATAGTCACAGTTGTAATGTAGGAAATTTGCACAGCAAAGTTCCGACAAACAGCAATAAAATAAATGACCAGATCATCTTTGTCAGGTGTTAGTTGAGGAATAAGTATTAGCTAGGACACTGGGAGGAATAATCCCATGTGATCTTTTATGTCGACCTGAGAGGGCAGATGGGGCCTTGGTTTAACATCTCATCCGAAAGATGGAAAAGAAGTGTGACAACAAGTAGAATGCACTGCCACATGTCTATCAATGTATTTTAGCTGGATGGATCTCTTTTTGGAGTTTCGCGAGAGTTTTTAGAATGGGCTTTTAACTTTGGGGTACTGCTGGTGGTGAATGGTGGCCAACATTTGGAGAGAAAGAAAAGAGTATGAAGGGCGCCAGCTGGAGTGAAAGAATAAATAGAAAGAGCAATTAGAGTGCTCCCAGCTGGAAAGAGTTAAACGTATAAATAAAAGTAGGAAAGAAATGAAAAAGAATGGCATAGATGAAGGAATAGCTGAGCCCCAAAAGGCACTGAGAAACAAAAAGCCCAAATATATAGACTTCATATAGCTCGGATATTGCTCTGAGGTGAATTTGGAACAATAAAAGGCAAGAAAACAAGATGGCAAATCAAAGTGCTGTTAAAAGTTAATTTAGCCATAATTGTGCTTCCTTCCAAGGACAAGTTTTGGAACTGCAAATGTTCTTCTACTCTGAGATGTGTATGTGCCATTTATATATGTACACCTACCCAAACACATAGTCCACATCAACACACCTACACTAATCCCACATAATGTTACCTGAAAAATCCCTGGCAGGGTCAAAGTTGGAGGGCACTACAGACAAGATCTCAATTCCCAGGGATCACCACCTGTGGAATTTCGGAGCCAGTAGAGCTAGACTTTCCATCAGTTTCGCCTCGCTACAGCCCACTTACTGCCCATGTAACTGCTGAGATGAAGCATAACGCCCATTTATCGCCCATTTTCCCTAAAAATGAAAGTAATGTCCATTTATAGCCAGCTAGTTTCGGCATCAAGTTAACACCGAGAATTAGTTAGTTAGAACAATAGTGCACTGCCTAGAATACAGTTTTTAAAGGACACTAACGCCCAGAAACCGCCCAGAATATCGGCGACCGTTACTTTCAGCATCTTGTCCATATATCGCCGGAAAAAAATCGCTCGTCTAAACAAATACTGAAAAAAAAGCAGCGCTCACCTAACCAAGCAGTATGGAAGCCATTTTATAAATCGAAGGACTTTTCATATAAAAGGCTGCTTCAAGTTCTGGGGAGTTTTGATTTAATCTGTGAGTTATTTTGTGAATATAAAATCTGAAGAAGCATCTTATTATATTGTGGATGAATTGAATTTCTCGTATGAGTTTTAGGAAGAAAATATATTATTTCTGAAGAATACGTACAATAGTAATTGTAATGGGGCCTGTAATTTCTCAGCCTGTATTGATGACTACTCACATACTGCAGACTAGAGATGAGAGAAGGTATATTGAAGAGCATAATGTGCCCAATCAAAGAGGTGGCAGACTGAGGAAGAGGAGAACTTACACCCGACGCACTTAGAGAGAAGCGGTCTTACCTGATTTTGTCCGAGAACATGTGCGTTAGAACATAAGAACATAAGAATTAGGAACAGGAGTAGGCCATCTCGCCCCTCGAGCCTGCCCCACCATTCAACAAGATCATGGCTGTTCTGGCCGTGGACTCAGCTCCACTTACCCACCCGCTCCCCATAACCCTTAATTCCCTTATTGGTTAAAAATCTATCTATCTGTGATTTGAATACATTCAATGAGCTAGCCTCAACTGCTTCCCTGGGCAGAGAATTCCACAGATTCACAACCCTCTGGGAGAAGAAATTCCTTCTCAACTCGGTTTTAAATTGGTTCCCCCGTATTTTGAGGCTGTGCCCTCTAGTTCTAGTCGCCCCGACCAGTGGAAACAACCTCTCTGCCTCTATCTTGTCTATCCCTTTCATTATTTTTAATGTTTCTATAAGATCATCACTCATCCTTCTGAACTCCAATGGGTAAAGACCCAGTCTACTCAATGTATCATCATAAGCTAACCCACTCATCTCCGGAATCAGCCTAGTGAATCATCTCTGTACCCCCTCCAAAGCTAGTATATCCTTCCTTAAGTAAGGTGACCAAAACTGCATGCAGTACTCCAGGTGCGGCCTCACCAAGCTTCCAAAAGGAGGTCATAAGTGAGATATGCCAGCTCATTAGAAGAGATCTGCAGTCTACCAGCACCATCAGACCGCACTGTCCATTGAGGTCAAGGTTACTGCGGCACTTTCCTTCTATGCATCAGACTCCTTTCAGGCCTCAGCTGGTGACATTTGCGCTATCTTTCAGCATGCCACACATTTCTGCATTCAACAGGTAACTGAAGCCCTTTATGTGAGGAGGATACAAAAAATCTGCAAAAGGACATAGACAGGCTAAGTGAGTGGGCAAAAATTTGGCAGATGGAGTATAATGTTGGAAAGTGTGAGGTCATAAACTTTGACAGAAAAAATCAAAGAGCAAGTTATTATTTAAATGGAGAAAGATTGCAAAGTGGCGGGGTACTTGTGCATTAAACACAAAAGGATAGTATGCAGGTACAGCAAGTGATCAGGAAGGCCAATGGTATCTTGGCCTTTATTGCAAAGGGGATGGAGTTTAAAAGCAGGGAACTCTTATACAGCTATATAACGTATTGGTGAGGCCACACCTGGAATACTGCTTGCAGTTTTGGTTTCCATATTCACAAAAGGATATACTTGCTTTGGAGGCAGTTCAGAGAAGGTTCACTAGTTTGATTCCGGGGATGAGGGGGTTGACTTATGAGGAAAGTTTGAGTAGGTTGGGCCTCTACTCATTGGAATTCAGAAGAATGAGAGGTGATCTTATCAAAACGTATAAAATTATGAGGGGGCTTGATAAGGTGGATGCAGAGAGGATGTTTCCACTGATGGGGGAGATTAGAACTAGAGGGCATGATCTTAGAATAAAGGATGGCCCATTTAAAACAGAGATGAGGAGAAATTTCTTCTCTCAGAGGGTTGCAAATCTGTGGAATTCGCTGCCTCAGAGAGCTGTGGAAGCTGGGACATTGAATAAATTTAAGACAGAAATATACAGTTTGTTAAACGATAAGAGGATAAAGGGTTATGGGGAGCGGGCGGGGAAGTGGAGCTGAGTCCATGATCAGATCAGCCATGACCTTATTGAATGGCGGAGCAGGCTCGAGGGGCCGTATGGCCTACTCCTGTTTCTATTTCTTATGTTCTTCTGTTCTTATGCTCGGACAGTGGACTTTATGGGCTAGACTTTCCTATCATTTGCGGCTGGTTCTCAGCGATTTTCTCGGCACAACACAACAGTACCCCTCCTTCCCCACCCCAACCCAAATTTTGAACATTTTAACATCACAGCAAATTTTATAAACAACAAATACAACGACTACATCAAGGATTTTAATAAAAACACATGCACCCCTCTCCCCCAAACTATCACAACAGTGAAGAATTGAAAAACAACTACAAACAATTTAAACAACCACCCTAATAACCAACCCACCCACCCAACACGCAACAATTTTTTTTTAAAGTAAACGTATAACAAGTAACAAACACACTCTCTCCCTCCCTCCCTTCATCCCTACCTGCGACCATGCCCCTCCTTTCCTTTCCTGCCCCCCCCCCACACCCCCCCCCCCCCGAGTCTGTAGTCTGTACCCCACCTCTTCCCCTTCCCCTACCAACTCCAAGCCGCTTTACTGCAGTGCACCTCAAGCGCTGCTTCGGTTGGGGAGGGGGGTGCGGGGGGGGCGGATGACGTCAGATCTGTTGTTTGGGCCGATGATGGAGAGGACGTTTCTGAGGAAACGTTCTCTGAGCCAGAAGCAAGAGCTTCCTCCTGGCTCGTATGTGTCTCTGGCAAGGGGGTGCGATGCCTTTGGGTGCAGTGCAAGATCCCGGGACCACTGATAGTCCTCTGATACCACTGTTTCTGGCTATTATGTCCAGGGCCACCACTATCTGCGTCATCTTCTCATTAATGTTTGCGGACAGAGTGGCAATCTGGCCAGATAAACCACCCATTGCCTCTAGGAGCTCCAGACCGATTTCGACGCTCTTCCTGGACAAGTTTATCATGTCCACGCTCAGATCTACCGCTCTTGGAGCAGTCTGCCTGTGCCGAACCAACCTCCCCAGGGTCGGCGCTGGCATGGAATCACTCGGGGTGCCCTTCGGCAAAGTGCTTGACCCTGCAGCTACCTCGGTCGAGGAGGATGTGGCTGCAGGAACACTGGATGCTAGTGCTGCAGGCTCCTCCTCCACCTCTTCACTGTCCTCAATGGAGAGGAGGGCATGCAACAGGACGGGCGAGATACGGGATTCCTCGTCTCCAAAAACAATGACCACCGCCGGATTCATAGGCGCCTGCAGTTCCTGCAAGGCCTGTGCTCTTGGCTGAGCTGACAAACATAAATGAGGTAATTTAGAGGAGAAGGGGATGCTCGAGTCACATGGGAATGCAAACGCTATACAGGCATATGCACAAGAGCAACACTACCGCTATAAAACTAATTACAGACATCACATTTAATTAACATCATGGTTGTACAAAATCTGCATTACAATGATTTTCACGATCCCATCATTAATTACATAACATAACATTGCATCAATAAAATACATTATATCATCAATAATATATTGTATGGAAATGAGTGGCATTAATTTACTTTACATCACTCAATGGTTCATACTGCACTCACATGGCATGAGGACAGGTTCCGACGCAGCATGGGTGGCCGACCAGTTGTGGATACCCATCAGTGCCAGCGCCCGCTCCTCCAAATCAGTGAGGGCACTAAGGTCCGCTGGCCCACCACCAATGCACCACTGCTCAGTCCTATTCTTCAAAAGTTTCTTCTGCAAAAGGTGACAACAGCATGGCATGGCATAAGATCATTGCTAGGTACTGTTACAGATGCAGATACAACAGATAGCAGATTACTGACAGATATCATGTTAATAATATTACGCAACACAACACACATACTAGTCCACCGTTAACAGTATATCGCATACATGGTTATATCTACCGTCTACAAATAACTTGTTTACGATCGAGGTTTGGATTAAATGATTATGGATATGACTACAATACATCAGATCTGCATTTAAATTCATCATTGCATCATTACGGTTACAATTACAATTCTATAAATAAATATAAATAAATGTAATACTTACTCTTCCGGAACCAACACAGTCATTCCAGCGCTTGCGACATTGGATTGGCTCACGGACAACATGGGCAGCTGATGACACTACTTTGGCGATCTCCGCCCAAATCCTCTGATAGATTTGAGGTGGGGGTTTCCCACGACCATCCCGGGTTAATTGGGCCCAACGAGTTTCTACCGCGTAGACCAGGGCAGCATTTGCAACTTTGGAAAATCTTTTGCCGCACTTTCTGCCACCTATCTCTGCCACCTCACCAACATTACTCCTTCACCCACCTCCTCCACCTCTCCAACATCACTAAACACGACCTCCTCGACATGCTCCATTATTTATTTTGAATTATTTTTAATTAATCCCCTCAAATCTCCAAACAACAGCTTTCCAACTCCAACTCTACTTTCTCCCACGCTCTCTCTGTTCTGCATATTTGCAGATGACCTCTGACCTCCTGAAATGGGAAAAGACCATTGCTATGGACACCGGTCTTACATGACTAAAAAAAATGCCAAAGTCCATTTCACAACACTAGGACTAACGCCCAAATCATAAAGTGGAAACTAGCGGATTTAAAAATGGCCGATATTCCAGTGATAACAAAAACCTGTACAAACGCTAACGATGAAAACATCGCCCACTTTTGGGCGTTCTGGACACTAATGCAAAATCTAGTCCTGTATGTTTTTGCTCGAGACAGGTAAGGGATTACTGGAACTGCGTAATTTTTGATTTCCTGGAAGCCAAACTCAGGCGGAAGCGCTTTGTTCAATGTTGCACACCGGCAGTCCGCTCCTTCGTGGTATTTCAAAACTGCCAGCAGACAACTTCAATTAATTTCCCTCGGCACGGTTTTCCACACAAAACGGCGAAATGCCGCCGAAAAACATGACGGAAGGTTGATGAATTTACAGCCGTATTGGTTTGCACGATAAACACACCATATTGGTTTGCACTCGATCCTGATTATTTAAAAGTCCAGAGATAAGTTATAAGAACATAAGAACATAAGAAATAAGAGCAGGAGTAGGCCATCTGGCCCTTCCAGCTTGCTCCAGCATTTAATAAGATCATGGCTGATCTGATCATGGGCTCAGCTCCACTTCCCTGTCCGTTCCCCATAATCCTTTATTCCCTTATCGCTCAAAAATCTATCTATCTCCACCTTAAATATATTTAATGACCCAGCCTCCACAGCTTTCTGGAGCTGTGAAATCCATAGATTTACAATCCTCAGAGAAGAAATTGCTCCTGAAATGGGCGGCCCCTTATTCTGAGACTATGGGCTAGACTTTCCATTAGGTGGCTGTTGTAGGCATTAGGCACCCTCGGGCAACGGCATCTGTAGGATAAGGTTAGAACTACACCTGTAGTATAAGGTTAGAACTATATATGTAACTTGTACCATAACATGGCTACCAGTGAAGCCTCAAGGGATTTCTGTTAGCTGAATTAGACCGCATTCCTGGAAACTGATAATTGTTGTTTCCCACACACAGGACTAACAAGCTAATCAGCCAAGCCTCAGGACTAAATATTCTGGTGGAAGTAAGGACAATACGACTCTGTAACAGGATTAAGATAAGGAGGCTACCAAAGACAGCACCCAAGGACAGTAAGATAAGGGGAGCCTGGAACATGTTACATGAGTCGTTCCTAGCAACACACTCCTTAGCAACACATCTCTTAGCAACACATGAGCCACTTTATGTTTAGAAACTAACTCTATCTATTGCTCTAATTGAATTTATAATCTATATGATTGGATAGTATCCAGCCGAAATGGTGCTGATGTAACTGTAGTAAACTGTTGTAAAACATTTAAAAATCCATGAAACCCTTTGTTCGGTGGAGAGTGGAATGCCTGGAGTTAACCAGAGGCTCTCTCCCCACCGGTGTAATAAAGGCCGCATTGGCATTGGAACCGACTCTGAGTGTTGAGTGATTCTTCTGATAAAACACTAACACTAACAGTGGCTAAGGCCCCAAAAAATGGGCCATGTTCCAGCGATGTGGGACATCTCGGCCTTGTTGATCACTGGCACAAGGCCCATTTTTTTTTGCAATTTTCCACTCGTCCTTACCCCGGCGATGTCAAATGGGCGATGTGATTTTTCGGTGATCTCATGATCGCCCACCGAAAACGGAAGTCAAAGAAGAGAAAAAAGCTTCCCTAGCAATGCTATTCTGCGCATGTATGGGATTTTTTTTTGTGGTTGAGTTTCTTTGCTTTGTTTTGAGAGGTCAGGGATCATCACACATGCCCAGAAGCACAAGGAGGGTCAGAGAGAGAGAGAGCGAGAGAGAGAGAGGAAGAAAGGGGTGAGGAGCTGTTTGGTGTTTGCTGCTATTGCTATTTGAGTTCGTATTGAAAATTATTTAGTCTTATCAACTTTTAATTTTTTTTTTGCTCAATATTGGAAAAAATATGCTATATAATATGTTATCTAATATATTGATAAATATATTGAAATATATTGAAATATGGAGGGAGATGGTGAAAGGAAAAGGGCTAAACCCTTTATCGAGGAGGTCAACGAGGCGTTGGTGATCATAGTGAGCGGTAAGTGGGATGAGTTAACATGGGTTGGGCATGGGAAACCTCCACCCCATGCATATAAGAGAATCTGGGTTGAGATTGTCGATGTGGTCACCTCGGCCTCCAAAGAAATGCGTATACCTGACCATTGCAGGCAAAGGTGGAACAATTTGCTGGCAGCAAACAGAGTAAGTTGCATTTTATATTTAAAATTTTACATATGTAATATTGAAATGATGCATGCAAATTTTAATTTGAATCTTGAATGTCATTTAGTTATAGTATTAATTAATTAAATTATGAATTAATATCTGCATCCTAACACTGAGTTGAATTTTATATTATGAAATATTATTCACATGCAATGATAATTTCTAATCGAACATTTAAATCTGTCAGTCTTAAATGTTTATTACCAAGTCCATTAGCTTTTGCCATGCGATGTTATCTTATCATTTACAGAAGAAGTTATCTATCAATCACGCCGAGCAGAGGAGGATGGGCGGTGGCTCTGCTCAGTTGCAGATTTTATCCGAATACGAGGAGCTTGCAGTCGCCTTAATGAGCCATTTGGTCACGACCCATGGTGTGGCCAAACCCACCCTTGAGGCTCGTGACTAATGGAAACTGTGCAATGTGTTAAACATTATATTAAAAATATCTTAGTTATGCATGTAATGCTCTGCAATTATAATGCAATATGATATTTTTTTTGATGTACTCTTGATTTACGAATGAGGTCATGGCAGCTCTGGTGAACCTTTGTGCATATGGATATTGAAAAGTATCCTTATGTTATCGTTTATTGAAAAATTGATATGTATTTATATGTATGTTTAATCATAATGAGCACCGTTAATGTTGTGTAGGCATGCCTGTTCACTGTGTGATGTCTGTAACACTGTATGCAACACTGATTGTACCCTTGTGCTGTACACACCTTACCGGTACACTAGAGGGTGCTGTTGCTGGAGACCCAGGGGTTGCCTGCACACGGCAGGTAACCCAGTATAAAAAGGAACACATAGCTTGTTGTCGTCACTCAGGAGCTGCTAATAAAGGACTGCAGGTCTGCACAGTTTAAGTATCACACCATGCCTCCGTGGAGCCATTACTAAAGGTACCTACATAAACTACAACTGGCGACGGGAATACAGGATCACGAACTACACGCTCAACCTGTCTAACCTCAACAACTTTCAGCATTTTACAGAGGGGGAAGATTGGGATGCCTTTGTGGAAAGATTGGAACACTTCTTTATAGTCAATGACCTCGACTGGACCAGGCTGATTGCGCTCCCCTATGTCCTCACCTGCGTCCCCTTCCACCTCTTCATCCTCCCCGGCTGGCTCTTCTGTCTCCCCTCCTTCTGGAGGTGGACCTGCAGCCTGATCTGGCATTACTTGTCCTCTCTTTATAGCTAGGTTATGCAGCATGCAACACACCACAATAAACTCTGTGACCTGGTCAGGGTGGTACTGTAGGCTGCCTCCAGAATAATCCAGGCATCTGAAGCGCTGCTTTAGGACTCCAATTGTCTTTTCAACAATGTTGCGAGTCGCTATGTGACTTTCATTATACCGTCTCTGTGTTTCAGTGACGGGATTACACAGAGGGGTCATCAGCCAATTGGCAAGACCATATCCTTTATCCCCCAGCATCCAACTGTGACCTTCTGGCTGATTGACAAACAGGTCAGGGATAGCACTTTTACGTAAGATGTGCGCATCATGGATGCTGCCAGGAAATGTAGCATTTACTATCATAATTGGTTGATTGTGGTCGACAGCAAGCTGCACATTTAGTGAGTGGAACCCCTTTCTGTTACGAAACACCTCCGCATTTTTTAAGTGTGCTTTCAGGGAATGTGCGTGCAGTCTATTGCTCCCTGCACCTTGGGGAAGTCTGCTATTCGAGAAACCCAAAGGCCTCTCGGTCGGTGCCTCCCTGGTCATTGGGAAGGATATGAAGTCCATCCTGCGAGCGTAAAGGGCTTTAGTCACCTCTCGAATGCAGCAGTGTGTAGCGTGCTGAGAGATATGGCAGAATCACCAGCTGAAACTTGAAAAGATCCTGATGCGTCGAAGGCTAGGGCTGCAGGAACCTTCACCTCAACGGACAGTGCGGTTCTGATGGTGCTGGAAGGCTGCAGATCAGCCTTGACGAGTTGACATATCTCATCGATGACCTCCTTCTGGAATCGTACCCTCCTAAGACAAGCATTTTCAGACAAGTTCAGGTAAGATTGCTTTTCCAAGTATCTTCGTTGACTGTATGGTCTCCTCCTCTGTCGTCGTCTCCATCTACACATTACTGTGCCACCTCTTCGATTGATCCTTGAGCAGTTGCAATTAAAGGCAGGGAAAGCATAGCCCCATATCACTATCAATAATTACTTTCACTAATTTTAATAATCTCTCTACTCTATACTCTCTTATCACTGTACTCTGCACTCTCTGTACTTTGTACACTGTATACCAGTTTGATAGGCCCCAACAATATCAGTAAATAATTTCACTATGTAAAAGTTATTTGCAAAATAATTTCAAGTTATATTTACCAAAAATAACTTGATAATATTTTTACTTGATAATACCTCTTTATATTCCCTTTTTCAATATTCTGAGTACAATTATCTTTAAGTTAACTTTCTAAATAGCTCATAACTAAACCTCCACCCTTCCTCCGAACTTCAAAATGGCATCCGTAGTGCCCATTTCCTTCTCTTAAGCCTAGTAAAAGCAACTATTTTTCAGCACTCTTTTGGGTCTTGCATCGGCCCAGCGAAGTACATGCTAGGTGCCGAAACTTGGGATGGGCCTTGTGTAGGCGATCATTTGGGCGATCATCTCGGCGATCAAAGTGGAAATTTAGGCACCAGTTTTTCCGGCGATGTTTTGGGCCTAGTTTCCACTTTTTGCTCAAAATGAGCGATAGAGGTCTGTTTTGGGTGATACATAGGCCATAGATAGGCGATGTGAAGTGAAACGTCTAGCCCATAGTCCTCTAGTTTTAGTTTCCCCAATAAGTAGAAATATCCTTTCTGTATCCATCTTTTCAAGCCCCCTCATTTATCTTATATGTTTCAATAAGATCACCTCTCATTCTTCTGAACTCCAATATGTATAGGCCCAACCTACTCAACCTATCCTCATAAGTCAACCCTCTCATCTCCAGAATCAACCTAGTGAACCTTCTCTGAACAGTCTCCAATGCAAGTATACCCTTCCTTAAATACGGAGACCAAAACTGTATGCAGTATTCTAGGTGTGGCCTCACCAATACTCTGTACAGTTGTAGCAGGACTTCTCTGCTTTTATATATCCCCCTTGCAATAAAGGCCAACATTCCATTTGGCTTCCTGATTACTTGCTGTACCTGCATACTAACTTTTTGTGTTTCACGCACAAGGATCCCCAGGTTCCTCTGTACTGCAGTACTTTGCAATTTTTCACCATTTAAATTATAATTTGCTTTTCTAAATTTTCTACCAAAGTGGATAACCTCACATTTTCCCAAATTATACTCCACCTGCCAAATTTTTGCCCACTTACTTAGCCTGTCTATATCCCTTTGCAGATTTTTTGTGTCCTCCTCATTTGCTTTCCCACTCATCTTTGTATCATCTGCAAACTTGGCTACATTACACTCGGTCCCTTCGTCCAAGTCATTAATATAGATTGTAAATAGTTGAGGCCCCAGCACCGATCCCTGAGGCACCCCACTAGTTACTGGTTGCCAACCAGAAAATGACCCATTTATCCCGACTCTCTGTTTTCTGTTAGTTAGCCAATCCTCTATCCATGCTAATATATTACCCCCAACCCCGTGAACTTTTATCTTGTGCAGTAACCGTTAATCGAATGCCTTCTGGAAATCCAAATACACCACATCCACTGGTTCCCCCTGATCCACTCTGCTTGTTACATCCTCAAAGAACTCCAGCAAATTTGTCAAACATGATTTCCCTTTCAAAAAGTTAATGCCAACAATAGTGCCCTTCTGCAGTCATCAAACAGGGGATAGGTGCTGGGCTGCTTCTTCACATTCCTGCAGATTTCCTGCCTGCACAAGGTGTTGTCTTGCACTTTTGTCTTGCCTGTTATTTCATACCCTGCTCACCCTCTTCAGCCTTGGCAAAGTTTGCCAATGGGTTGAAAAAGCTCTTGAAGATTTACTTTTGCACCTTTTTCCCATTAAGTTGCCTTGTCCCTTTAAATTTCACCTGAATTATAATTCATCAGTCTAATCATTCGGCTAAATTCCTGAACATGCCCGAAGCTGAACCTTGAGCTATATGATAATGAGTTGACAATTAAAAATTGCACACATCACCTTACTACACTATAGGTGAGTTCTGCACTTGTTTTCATGACAATGCACTCATGATTAAACTGCATGTACACTGGAAAATCTTGGCTACTATTTTGAAATGATCCCTCCAGTGAGCTGGTTTCCATTCCATCGTTCACCTAATCTAATTGAATGCATTCATTAGAGTGGATACAATTAGCAAATTAATTACTAATTGACCTCTGTGGCTCTAGATTTAAGCTGTACCGTTTGATTTCGACTTCCATGTCAATACCTTTGCACCTTACATTTAATTGCCAGCTCAAATGTAGTCTCAAAAGAATACTTGTCAAATGGCTTGAGGGAGACAACCAACTAAGTACCTTGAAATCAGAGATTGGTATGCCATGACATAACATTGTACAAGAAATCAGGCACCAGCACAAGAGGTTAGCCTGTGAAAACATCGAACAAATGCATTTGAATAAACAGTAGTGAGTGCTAACAGTGCTGGTAATAGACACACCAACTTACCGCCTGGGCATTAGCCTGACATTACAGATCAACCCACTCGCTATAGAAACAGCTTGATTTTCATTAGCATAATGAGCCATTCCTATCACAAGTGGCCAATCAGCAACGCCAGCTTTGTGGCCGGGAGGTAAGTTGAAAATCTACCATGGGGGAGGAATGGTGCAGACTTTAAGTTTCACTAACAGCAAACTAACAGACCACAGTCAAAAGAAAATTCAGCCATGGTATATAACAGGCGGTTGATTGTGTAACACCATTTTTCTGCCCAGTGTTGAAAGTTAAAATCTACCCCATGAGAATGTTAGGACACCCTGGCAAGGACGATAGCAGTGGGTGGAATTGCAACCATTCCTGCCACAACTTCTTACGATGCGGCTTATTCCTTATTATTTTTGGTTGCTTCAGGCCTGGTGCCTTTTGCACACATCAGGTAAGTCTTTGAGACAAGTAGGTATTCAGGTGGCATGCAATTGAATTATTACTGTCTGGGATCAAACAGGGCACATGAGAAGCACTAAGTACAGTCATACAATTCCCCATTTCCCACTCAATCTATCAGTCTCATGTTTGGTAGCATTTCCAGGTTATTCTATTATACAAAGTTACTTATCTTCCATATTCATCAATCCCTTTTCTTTGCCAAACTCTTGTCCCCCAGAGTAACACCTTCAAGGTCATCATTCTTTTTTCCATATCCTTCCAAAGTTTTGCATCACCTTACTTGAACAATCTTCTGTGTCTCACAGCCTGTAGACCCCACTCCTCTGATCCGAGTTACTAATCATCCCTGCTGCCTTTGCTCCATCACCAGAGACCAATCTTTCAGCCACTCTGCCCCTGTTCTTTGGGTGTCTGTCTCAAAACTAATTTTGGGGAGAAATTGTTTAGCGCCCTGTTTGGGGCGATAACTTTTGCGCGAGCACAAAAGTATCACCAGGCGCTATCCAATTCTAGCGGATGCAAACTGTTGTGTATGCATGCCTGTTTACTGTGTGGTGTCTGTAACACTGTACGCAACATTGAATGTACCCTTGTACTGTACACACCTTAGCGGTACACTAGAGGGTGCTGTTGCTGGAGGCCCAGGGGTTGACTGCTCACAGCAGGTAACCCAGTATAAATAGCAACTCACAGCTTGTTGTTATCACTCAGGAGCTGGAATAAAAGACTGCAGGTCTGCAGAGTTTAAGGACCATACCCTGCCTCGTGGAGTCATTACTAAATGTGCCTACATACACTACAACTGGCGACGAGGATGGAATCTTTACCTGCTCCACCGGAAGTTCTCCGTGGATGATGGAAGTGGGCATCGACGGGATTCCAGTCTCCATGGAGATCGACACAGGGGTGAGCCAGTGTGTGATGAGCCAAAAGACCATTGAAAAAATTTGGAGGAATCCTGCCACTCGACCAAAACTGTCTCCTGTCCAGGCAAAGCTGCTCACCTACACCAAAGGTAAAATCCAAATCGTTGGCAGTGTAGACATCCGGGTCTCCCAGGGTGGCATGTTGCACAACTCCCCCTGTGGATTGTAGCCAGCGACGGTCCCACGCTGCTGGGCAGGAATTGGATGAACCGGGTCCACATCATGCGAAGTGTTGCTGTGGAAGAAAAGAGCACCACAGCCTGCCTGCAGCAAGACCACAGAATGACTGCAGCACCACAAGCATGTGGAAGAAAAGACCACCGCAGCCTGCCTGCAACAAGACCACAAAATGGCTGCAGCACCACAAGAACGTGGAAGAAAGGAGCACCACAAAATGGCTGCTGCTTGGTGAGCAGCAGACCTGCATTCAAAATGCGAGTCAACATGGAGGAGCATCATGTGACATCGAGCGGCCAATCGGATTTGAAAGCTCCCTTAAAGGAGACCGGTAACCAAAAAAATTTAAAAGGGAAGTTCCAACTATTTGAGTACACGGACTTTAAAGCTAAAGATGCAATTAAAGGGTGCAAGTATGAAAATGTATGCAATGTAACCATGAATTGTGATGCTGGTTTAACTAATGTGACTGATGAGATGAATGCAGGTGTCAGTAAGGTTAAGAACAAGTTTATTATGCTTAACAATAATGATAGAGATTGTGAAATGTCTAATGTAACTGTCTGTTGAAACCAAGACACCCAAAAGTGATGCAAATGCAAGAATGTATAATGCAGGCTCGACTATGTGTGATCAGAACCAAGGTGTCATGTATACCGGTAGGACACTGCCAAAGGACATTGGGTCCTACAGGGACCATGCTGATGCCAATGGAATCCCCCTGTGGCAGACCCCCAGGTCCAGCAGGCTACCTGACCATGTAGTCTGGACCTTTAGAACAAATGTGATGCCCCTTGCAGGACACACACACAGGCAGTGGGAGCAGACCCACTACAGAGACAGTGGTCAATGGGCAGCCCAGCCACCACCAATGGCAACCGGCACCAGAGCAGCCCTACAGCCCCTGGCCACCAGGGCCAACACCAGAAGCATGAGGCCAATACCCTCCAGCTTCCCTGGCAAACCCTGGGATGACCTGACACTCATCCCCATTGGTGGACAAGGAGCCCACCCAGTCTTGTGGCCCTGCCCACCACCCCACAACTACTCACATCACAGTGCATACACAACACCCACTGCTGCCGTGGCTACCTCCCCGAGGGATCCCACAACAGTAACACCCACATGGTCTGTGTGTGAGGGAGGGGAAACGTACGAGGCCAGCCTCAAGCACAGGGGTCACACCTGGCAACCACACAACCCTCACCACAACCTCCCATAGCCCACCACTGATCACCTCCCCTGGTCATGACAACTAGGATATGAAAAATGCTCAGGGGGGAGTATTGTTGTGTATGCATGCCTGTTACTGTGTGATGTCTGTAACACTGTATGCAACATTGAATGTACCCTTGTACTGTACACACCTTAGCGGTACACTAGAGGGTGCTGTTGCTGGAGGCCCAGGGGTTGCCTGCTCATGGCAGGTAACCCAGTATAAAAAGGAACTCACAGATTGTTGTTGTCACTCAGGAGCTGGAATAAATGACTGCAGGTCTGCAGAGTTTAAGCACCATACCCTGCCTCATGGAGTGATTACGAAAGGTGCCGACATACACGACACAAACTTCCGGTTTAGCGCTCCAGGAGGGGAGTGGAGCACTAAATCAAAGCGCTACCACTGAGATCAGAGGCTCCTTCCCTCCCTTAAAGGGAAGGGCCATTGCTGCAGGCTCTACATTAAATGTATTTCCAACGACAGCCGCGATCCGTTACAATCAGCCCCAAGCACTCTAACAGCGTGCAGGGCTGATCAATCGCAGCTGAAGAAAAGGAAAATAAATTGCTCAGAGGGGTGTTACAAGAGTTTTCACTTACCTTAGCGGCGATCCCTTGAAATACCACTCCCCAAGCAATTGGTATACCTTACAAGGCCTCCTGCAGCTGCTGGTGTTGAGGTCTGGCAATGCTGCAGGGGGCGGAACTGAAGTTTGGATCCGGGGTGCTACCAGGTGCTGTGCAGCCGCATGATGTCACAATCTCCGGGGCACAGGAGATCGTGGCGCGAGGGGTTACTGCTGCCGCAAACCTCCACGGCATGTTCGCGGGTGTCGGTACTCTCACAGATGTCAGGTTGAGAATACAAGTGAGAACCAGGCTAAATGTAGAAAGTTCAGAGGTGAAATGTTGCAGAGTTGGTAGCATCCCATTATCGCCCCCCCCAAGGCCTAATGGGAGATGCAAAGGAGGGCAATTTCGAGCCAAATTTGTCTTGCTACCTCTCCTTTCATTGTAAAATCTCATTGGGTGCATTTACATTGTGGTGCAGAAGTTCCTTGGTGGCACAATCCCAGCAATAATGCTTCGATGTCACCTGCCAGCAACCTCTATCACTGAACTCGCTGGAGTATGTGGAGTCAGGGGGAGATCATCTCTTTTACATAATGCTGATGGGCACTCGTGCCACTCGGGTTATATCTCAGAGATCCGCCTGCCCCGGAATGCCGTAAAATATAGTTGCTATATCCGGCTGCTCTCAGGCTCCTCCCTCAGCAGCTGTAAGAAGTGCTCCATTGATTCTATGTGGAAGGGGGATCCATTTAATCTACATAAAACATTTTTTTAAATTCTTAACTTGGTCTTCGGGATCCAGGCTGCTTCCTAACATTAGTGGCATTAGAGTGGAGCACTGGCAGGAATGTTGCGGGAAATAGCACCGTTCCATTTTAACTACTCCCTCACTGCTTCATGCCAATCAGGGAGGGTTACATTTTCCACCAACTTCTTAAATGAATTAATCCAATTAGTCTTCAGGTTACCCTCTCATACAATAGTAATTTGTAGATTAGGAAAACAGCTATTCTCCTTTCTCCTGACAGAGGTATGTCCCTTGTCACCCACTCTCACTATGTCATTTCATTCTTAAATGGCCTAGCGCTAATTTTAAGATTACAAAATACTTATCGCACAGAAAAAAGGTCATTCAACACAACATGCCAGTGTTTATGCTCCATGCGAGCCTCTTCCCACCCTGCTTCAACTAACCCCATCAACATATTCTTCTCTCCCTCTCTTCTCCCTCACATGATTATCTAGCTTTCCCTTGAATGCACTTGTGTTATTTTCCTCAACTATTCCTTCTGGTCACAAGTATCACATTCTAATCACTCTCTGAGTGAAGAAGTCTCTCCTGAATTAATTATTGGATTTATTAGTGACTATTTTAGATTTATGGCCCCTAATTCAAGTCTCACTCGCAAGCAGACAAATCTTCTCTAAGTCTACCCTCTCATACTCATAGGGGAAACTAAAACTAGGGGACATAGTCTCAGAATAAGAGGACACCCATTTAAAACTGAGATGAGGAGGAATTTCTTCTCTGAGGGTTGTAAATCTGTGGAATTCTCTGCCCCAGAGAGCTGTGGCGGCTGGGTCATTGAATATATTTAAGGTAGAGATAGACAGATTTCTGAGTGCTAAGGGAATAAAGGGTTATGGGGAGCAAGCAGGGAAGTGGAGCTGAGTCCATGATCAGATCAGCCATGATTTATTGAATGGCGGAGCAGGCTCGAGGGGCCATACGGCCTACTCCTGAGCCTATTTCTTATGTTTTTATGTTCTTCTAACCTTTCATAATCTTAAAGGCCTCCATTAGGTTATCCCTCAGTCTTCTCTTTGCTAGAGAAAAGAGCCCCAGCCTGTTCATAGAAACATAGAAAATAGGTGCAGGAGTAGGCCATTCGGCCCTCCGAGCCTGCACCGCCATTCAATGAGTTCATGGCTGAACATGTAACTTCAGTACCCCATTCCTGCTTTCTCGCCATACCCCTTGATCCCCTTAGTAGTAAGGACTACATATAACTCCTTTTTGAATATATTTAGTGAATTGGCCTCAACAACTTTCTGTGGTAGAGAATTCTACAGATTCACCACTCTCTGGGTGAAGAAGTTTCTCCTCATCTCGGTCCTAAATGGCTTACCCCTTATCCTTAGACTGTGACCCCTGGTTCTGGACTTCCCCAACATTGGGAATATTCTTCCTGCATCTAACCTGTATAAACCCGTCAGAATTTTAAACATTTCTATGAGATCCACTCTCATTCTTCTGAACTCCAGTGAATATAAGCCCAGTTGATCCAGTCTTTCTTGAAATGTCAGTCCCACCATCCCGGGAATCAGTCCGGTGAACCTTCGCTGCACTCACTCAATAGCAAGAATGTGCTTCCTCAAGTTAGGAGACCAAAACTGTACACAATACTCCAGGTGTGGCCTCACCAAGGCCCTGTACAACTGTAGTAACACCTTCCTGCCCCTGTACTCAAATCCCCTCGCTATGAAGGTCAACACGCCATTTGCTTTCTTAACCATCTGCTGTACCTGCATGCCAACCTTCAATGACTGATGTACCATGACACCCAGGTCTCGTTGCACCTCCCCTTTTCCTAATCTGTCACCATTCAGATAATAATCTGTCTCTCTGTTTTTACCACCAAAGTGGATAACCTCACATTTATCCACATTATACTTCATCTGCCATGCATTTGCCCACTCACCTAACCTATCCAAGTCACTCTGCAGCCTCATAGCATCCTCCTCGCAGCTCACACTGCCACCCAACTTAGTGTCATCCGCAAATTTGGAGATACTACATTTAACCCCCACGTCTAAATCATTAATGTACAATGTTAACAGCTGGGGCCCCAGCACAGAACCTTGCAGTACCCCACTAGTCACTGCATGCCATTCTGAAAAGTACCGATTTACTACTACTCTTTGCTCCCTGTCTGACAACCAATTCTCAATCTATGTCAGCACACTACCCCCAATCCCATGTGCTTTAACTTTGCACATTAATCTCTTGTGTGGGACCTTGTTGAAAGCCTTCTGAAAGTCCAAATATACCACATCAACTGGTTCTCACTTGTCCACTCTACTGGAAACATCCTCAAAAAATTCCAGAAGATTTGTCAAGCATGATTTCCCTTTCACAAATCCATGCTGGCTTGGACGTATCATGTCACCTCTTTCCAAATGTACTGCTATGACATCCTTAATAATTGATTCCATCATTTTACCCACTACCGATGTCAGGCTGACCGGTCTATAATTCCCTGTTTTCTCTCTCCCTCCTTTTTTAAAAAGTCGGGTTACATTGGCTACCCTCCACTCCATAGGAACTGATCCAGAGTCTATGAAATGTTGGAAAATGACTGTCAATGCATCCGCTATTTCCAAGGCCACCTCCTTAAGTACTCTGGGATGCAGTCCATCAGGCCCTGGGGATTTATCGGCCTTCAATCCCATCAATTTCCCCAACACAATTTCCCGACTTATAAGGATTTCCCTCAGTTCCTCCTTCTTCCGAGACCCTCTGACCCCTTTTATATCCGGAAGGTTGTTTGTGTCCTCCTTAGTGAATACCGAACCAAAGTACTTGTTCAATTGGTCTTTCCTTATATGTAAAACCTTTCATTTCAGTGGCATTCCTTTAAGAGTATGATTATGCCGTCATATTCTGGATACCAACACCTGAGGAAATAGTTCTTCTATATCTGCTCGGGAGAATTTCTTTCTTATTTTAAACATCTCACTTCGATTGCACCTCAACCATCTAAATGCAAGGGAATACAAGTCATGCTTGTGCAATCGGTCTTCATAATTTAATCCTTTAAACCCTGGTCACTATCATCATCATAGACAGTCCCTCAGAATCGAGGAAGGCTTGCTTCCACTCCTGAAGTGAGTTCTTTAGTGGCTGAACAGTCCAATACTGTTAGATCTTTAGATGCTCTGATAATGACTCCACGAGGCAATATATTGTACTTGAACTGTAGTGACCTTAGTCCATTTAATGTAACTCCAAAGTGAGGATCACACATGGTGGCCTACCTTTTATACTCGGCCTGGCACACCTGTACAATTAACTTGCAACTCTCCCACTGCAGTGCCCTCTGGTGGCACACCTTAGTGACCATACAGCAGGTGTACAAGTTTCTCATAGCAGTGCCCTCTGGTGGCACATTATATGTAATAGTACAAGCAGTAAACATCTTTGGATACATGACAAATACAGACTGTCACAGGTGGGACAGACATTCGCCGAGGGAAAGGTTGGGTGGGACTGGTTTACCGCACGCTCCTTCTGTTGCTTGTGCTTGACCTCTTCACGCTCTCGACGTTGAGATTCGAAGAGCACAACTCCCTCCCGGATGCAATTTATCTACCTAGGGCAGTCTTCGGCCAGGGACTCCCAGGTGTCAGTGGTGATGTTGCACTTTACCAGGGGGGCTTTATGGGTGTCCTTGTAACATTTCCACTGCCCACCTTTGGCTCATTCTGGTGAATCTGCTCTGTACCCCTTCCAAGGCCAATATTTTTTTTCTGAAGTTCACTACCCAAAACTGTATTACTCCAGGTGGAGTCTGACGAAGGCTTTGTAGAACTGGCCTGTAACCAGAATTTAACACTATACATCAGCTGATGCCCAGGCAGTGTTTTATGTAGTTTTAGCATAACTTCCTTACTTTTGTGCTCCATTCCTTTACTAATAAAGCCAAGGATCCCATATAGAATCATAGAATGGTTACCGCAGAGAAGGAGGCCTTTTGGCCCGTCAAACCAGCTCTCTGCAAGAGCACTTCAGTTAGACCCACACCCCCACCCTTAGCCCAGAGCAGTGCAATTTTTTTTTCCTTCAGGTAGTTTATCAATTCCCTTCTGAAAGCCATGATTTAATCTAGCTCCACCACCCTTACAGGCAGTGCATTCCAGATCCTAACCACTCGCTGTGTTAAGAGGTTTTTCCTCCTGTCACCTTTTGGTTCTTCTGCCAATCACCTTAAATCCGTGTCCTCTGTTCCTCGACCTTTCTGCCAATGGGAACAGTTTGCCTCTATCTACTCTGTCTAGATACCCCATGATTTTGAACACCTCGATCTGAACTCCTCTCAACCTTCTCTGCTCTAAGAGGAACAACCCCAGCTTCTCCAGTTAATCCACATAAGCAAAGTTCCTCATCCCGGGAATCATTCTTGTAAATCTTTTCTGCACCTTCTCCAAGGCCTTAACATCCTACCTAAAGTGCGGTGCCCAGAATTGGACACAATACTCCAACTGAGGCCAAACCAGTGTATTATAAAGGTTCATCATAACTTCCTTGCTTTTGTACTGTTGAGGGTGAAATTCATTATCACCCTGTTTGGGGGGCATTAACTTTTGAAAGCTGAGAAACGTAGCATCAGGCACTACTGCTTCCCAGCTTTCGAATGAATTGGTTTAAGGGCTCCAAGAAGGAAGTGAAGAACTAAATCAAGTGCTCCATTTCCTTCTTGGAACATTAAGGTCGCAGGCAGGACCGAGACCTCAGCAGCGCTCACAATGGGCAGTCCAGCTCTCCCACGTTCAAAGTGCCCTTCCCCCCTTTAAAGGGAAGGTCCATCGTTGCAGACTCTACAATTTAAAACTCACCTACCTGCACCACCTGGGCCGCAGTGATCCTGAGCGATTAGCCTGGCACTGAAACCTGCCCCCATTCGTAAAGGCCTTACCACCCCATTACCACATTTTAGAGGTCGGTAATGGATCTTAAGGAGGGGTGCAATTTCGGGCCCATAGTACCTCGGCAATTTCCACCTTTACTTCCCTCAGCATCCTAGGATGCATCCCATCCAGACCTGGTGATTTATCTACTTTGTACAGCCAGCCTTTCTAGGATCTCCTTATTATCAATTTGTATCCCACTGAGTATCTCCACTACCTCCTCTTTCACTATGACTTTGGCAGCATCTTCTTCCTTGGTAAAGATTGATGCAACGTACTCATTTAGTACCTCAGCCATGCCTTCTGCCTTCATGTGCAGGTCTCCATTTTGGTTCCGAATCGGTCTCACCTCTTCTCTTACTACCCATTAAGATGCCTATAGCAGACTTTTGGATTCCCTTTTGTGTTAGCTGCCAATCTATTCTCATACGCTCTCTATTCCCTCTTATTTCCTTTCTTACCACCTCTGAACTTTCTACATTTAGTCTGGTTCTCACTTGTATTCTCAACCTGACATCTGTCGTACGCCCTCTTTTTCTGCTCATCTTATGCTCTATCTTTTTCATCATCCAGGAAGCTCTGGCTTTTCTTGCCCTACTTTTCCCTGTTGGGTGAATGTAGCTTGACTGTACTCGAACCATTTCCTCTTTAAAGGCAGCTCATTGTTCAATTACAGTTCTGCCTGCCAATCTTGAATTCCAATTTACCCGGGCCAGATTCATTCTCGAAAATTGGCCCTCCTCCTATTAAGTATTTTTACTCTAGATTGATCCCTGTCCTTTTCAATAGCTAATCTAAACCTTATGATACTGTGATCTTTGTTCCTTGAATGTTCCCCTACTGATACTTGCTCTATTTGACCCATCTTATTTCCAGGACCAGCTCCAGCAATGCCTCCTTCCTGCTTGGGCCAGAAACATACTGATCAAGAAAGTTTTCCTGAACACACTTCAATAATTCTTCCCCCTCCCTGCCCTTCATACTATCACAGTCTATCACCACCACCACCGCCACCACCGCTGCCACCAAAAAGGGATGATTTCACAAGTGTTTCAATGAAGGACCTAATATTCCAGGTCCCGAACTGTAGAATTGAAGGGTGGAAGATGCCTGTACTTGGATTTTTTTAACGTGTGGTGGCCATTGCATACCAGCCATCACACGGGCATGACACAGCTTTGTCTTGGTCTAGTGGCAAAGATTAACCAAGACAACTGGAGACTAGCTCTGCTGTACAGACCCAGGGTGCACACATATCAGTGTGGGCTGGCCCGTGCTGCCCCTGGGCCCTCGCGTCATCTGGGCCCCGAACTCATGCCTCTCCTGGGCCCTGATCATGTCGCTCTGCAATACCGCAGATGTTCCCTCGCAGGTCGGGGCCACCACGCTGCTGAATACACCTAGTAGTGTAATGGCACCTCTACTGTTTCTCAACTCTAACCAACAGATTCTAACCTTGACCCCTCCAGGACATCCTCTCTTTCCAGCATTGTAATATTCTCCTTAGTCAATACTGCCACCCACCTCCTTTCTTTCCTTTCCTAAACACCTTGTATCCAGGAATATTTAGTACCCAATCCTGCCCTTTTTTGAGCCAGGTCTTCGTTATCACCACAACGTCATATTCCCATTGTCTATTTGCGCCTGCAGCTCACCAACCCTATTTACCACACTTTGTGCATTCACACACATTCACTGTAAACCTATCTTAGACCTTCTTGTATTCTCTCGTAGTTTGACCCCACCTAATACTGCACTATTTCTTACTCTAGTGTTATCTGTCTCTGACAATCCTTTATGCACCTTGTTTCTCCTTTTTAATGCTACATCCTGATGCCCATCCCCCTGCCAAATTAGTTTAAACCCTCCTCAACGGCACTATCAACCCCCGCCACCCCCCCTCCACCCGTGAGAACATTGGTCCCAGCTCTGTTGAGGTGCAACCCGTCCGGCCTGTACAGGTCCTACCTCCCCCAGAACCAGTCCCAGTGCCCCAGGAATCTAAAGCTCTCCCTCCTGCATCATCTCTCCAGCCAGGCAGTCATCTGCTCTATCCTTATATTGCTATACTCACGAGCATGGTACCAGGAGTAATCCTGTGAGGTCCTATTTTTTAATGTCTTTACTAGCTGCCTAAAATCTGCCTGCAGGACCTCATCCCTCTTTCTACCGATATGGACCACAACCTCTGGCTATTCATCTTCCCCCCATCAGAATGTTCTGCAGCTGCTCGGTGACATCCTTAACCCTGGCACCAGGGAGACAACATACCATCCTGGAGTCATGTCTGCAGCCGCAGAAGCTCCTGTTTGTTCCCCTAAATACAGAATATCCTATCACTATGCTTTCCTAATCTCCCTCCCCCCCTAGCACCATGTGCAGCTGAGCCACCTATGGTGCCATGGACTTGGCTCTGGCTGCACTTCTCAGAGGCACTATCGCCCTCACCAGTACTCAGTACTGAATACTGGTTGGAGAGCGAGATGCAGTCAGGGGACTCCTGCCTGGTGCTCCTTGTAAGTCTGACCATCACCCATTCCCTCTCTGCCTGCACACTCTTAGGCTGCGGGTGACCACCTCCTGAAACGTGCTATCCACGTAGCTCTCAGCCTCGCAGGTGCACCGCAATGTTGCCAGCTGCTGCTCAAGCTCCGAAACCTGGAGTTTGAGCTGTCCTAGCTGACGACAATTCCTGCACATTTGTTTGTGCAGGACATGGGAAACATCCTGGATTTCCCATACAGCATTCCATGGGATTGAGGTGCCCTGCCATGCCTCTACTTAATAACCGATTAAGTAACTTAACAAAAATAAAATTAAGCCTTAAAAAAACAATCAATATGCTTTTTTAACTGCCTTCTCAACTTGTTCTACCACCTTCAAAGACTTGTATACATGATGTCATATATTCAACTATCATTGTAACCCATGTATAAGCTGCCCTAAGTTGTGCACCTTGAGAACATTGACCACAAGGGGGTGAACTTGTGGGAGACACTCGTAACCTGGACTTGCAGGTATAAAAGGGGAAGCTCCACCCACCTTCATCACTTGAGGTCTTGGTAATAAAGGTAACTGGTCACAAAGTGACCTTCTCTCAAATATGGGCCTCGTGTGCATTTCTACTGTATAGTAAGGACATATCATTGGCGACGAGAAACTGGGATTTAAACCATGCGAGCATGGCCACTAGCAGCACAGAAGAGAGGTACTGTGTTGTTGATGATTGGGACGACTTTATTGAGACACTACAGCAAAGTTTTGTCACGAAGGAATGGTTGGGACAGGATTCGGCCGACAAATGCAGGGCTCATCTCCTGATGGTTTGTGGATCCAGAACGTACTCCCTGATGAAGGACCTTCTAGTGCCAGAGAAGCCGGCGGACAAGACGTTCGAAGAGCTCAGCAAGTTGATCGGGGAACACCTTAAACCGGCAAGCAGCATGCACATGGAGAGACACCAGTTTTACATGCACCAGTGGCGAGAAAGGAAAAGCATTCCAGACTTCGTGGCAGATCTCCGGCGACTGCCGAGCCTATGTAAGTTCACAGGTGCATGCAGAGCAGAGGTGCTGCGAGACTTTTTTATTGAGGGCATCGGGCATGCTGGGGTTTTCAGGAAACTGATTGAGACCAAAGACTTGACCTTGGAAGCGGCGGCTCTGATAGCCCAGACATTTATCTCAGGGGAGGAAGAGACCAGAATAATGTATGACAAAAATCTTGGCTCAAATGCGGCAAACAACCAGGGAGTCAGCATTGTTAATGCGGCACACAGTTCTCGAGGCAGACAAGGGCAATCGGACATGCCCCAGCATGTAGTCAAACCCAAAGGGGGAATTCAACAGAGACAGTGGCTAGCTGAACGGCGATTCATGCCATCGCAATGGACAATGCAGCCAGTAATGGGGCCATCAACACCTGTTAATGGTGTGCTTAAGGACAGTTACAGAGACAGTCAGAGATGAATCGACTGGTAATGGAACTTTTGTTTCCCACAACGGGGCCTCCAGCTCATGCTAGAGGTGTGGAGGCAAACACCCAGCCAGAGCTTGCAGGTATCAGCAATATACCTGCAGAAACTGCAACGTCAGCGGTCACTTGGCGTGTCTGTGCAGGAAGCCTGCAGCCAGGTTGATGTACGAGGAGGACGGGCCCGAGGTAAGCCCTACGAGGCCAAATGAATACTGGGGGAAATCGCTGGAAGCTGAAATTCAGCGAGTTCATGTGGAGCACATATACAGTTCATATACCAAGACGCCACCGATAATGATGAAAGTGATCCTCAATGGCATCCCAGTATTAATGGAGCGAGACACGGGGGCCAGCCAGTCCCTGATGAGTATCAAACAGTTAGAAAGGTTGTGGGTGTCCAAGGCCAGGAGGCCAAAATTATTGCCGATTGACGCACAGCTACGGACATATACAAAGGAGATCATTCCGGTGCTAGGCAGCGTCACGGTAGTCGTGACCCACAAAGATTCGGAGAACAGGTTGCCACTCTGGATTGTCCTGGGGGACAGTCCTGCACTACTAGGGAGGAGTTGGCTTGCTGTCATGAACTGGAAATGGGTGATGTCAATGCAATTTCTTCTGTGGAGCGAGTGTCATGCTCGCAGGTCCTGGACAAATTTGACTCATTATTTCAACCCGCCATTGGCACTTTCACGGGGGCCAAGGTATTAATTCACATAAACCCGGAAGCCAGGCCAGTATACCACAAGGCCAGAGCGGTGCCGTACGTGATGCGGGAAAAGATAGAATTTGAATTGGACCACCTGCTGAGGGAAGGCATCATCTCACCAGTCAAATTCAGTGACTGGGCGAGCCCGATCGTGCCAGTGCTCAAGGCGGATGGGTCGGTCAGGATATGTGGTGATTACAAGGCCACCATCAATCGGGTGTCACTCAAAGACCAGTACCCGCTACCGAGAGCAGAGGACCTCTTTGCGACGCTATCCGGTGGCAAACTTTTTTCAAAATTGGACCTGACCTCAGCTTACATGACCCAGGAGCTGGCAAGTGAGTCAAAGAAGCTGACCACCATCATGACTCACAAGGGGTTGTTTGCGTATAATGGATGTCCGTTCGGGATTCGTTCGGCCATCGCGATCCTTCAGCGAAATATGGAAAGCCTCCTCAGATCGATTCCAAGGACGATGGTTTTTCAAGACGACATCCTCATCACAGGTCGCAATACTGACGAACACCTCCACAATCTGGAGGAGGTGCGACACAGACTGGACCGGGTAGGGCTGCGACTGAAAAAGGCGAAGTGCGTCTTCTTAGCTCCAGAGGTAGAATTCTTGGGAAGAAGGGTAGCAGCAGACGGGATCAGACTCACTGCGTCCAAAATGGAAGCGATTCAGAGAGCACCCAGACCCCGTAACACGACAGAGCTGCGTTCGTTCCTGGGGCTCCTGAACTATTTTGGTAACTTTCTTCCCAAATTGAGCATGCTGTTAGAGCCGCTACACATGCCCCTATGCAAAGGTCGCGATTGGGTCTGGAGGGACAGTCAGGAAAGGGCTTTTGATAGAGCACGCAACTTGTTATGCTCCAACAAACTGTTGACGTTATATGACCCGTGTAAGAAACTTGTTCAAATGTGCGATGCGTTGTCCTATGGGGCCGGGTGTGTGTTGCAGCATGTGAATGCCAATGGTGAGTTACAGCCGGTAGCTTATGCCTCCAGAAGTCTGTCCCAGGCAGAAAGGGGCTACGGGATGGTAGAAAAGGAAGCGCTAGCATATGTCTATACAGTAAAAAAAAATGCACCAGTACCTGTTTGACAGGAAATTTGAGCTGGAGACAGACCACAAACCCCTAATGTCCCTTTTGGCCAACAACAAGGCCATAAATGCGAATGTATCGGCCCGCATACAGAGGTGGGCACTTACATTAGCCGCCTGTGACTACACAATTCGGCACAGACCGAGCACTGAAAACTGCGCCGATGCACTCAGCAGGCTCTCACTAGCCACCACTGAGGGGACAACTGAGCATGATTCTGAGATGGTCATGGCTGTTGATGCTTTCGAAAGTGAAGGCTCACCCGTGACAACCTGTCAGATTAAAGTCTGGACAAATAAAGACCCGCTACTGTCTTTAGATAAGAAATGTGTCCTGAATGGGGACTGGGCAGCCACGTACAGGGCATGCCCTGAGGAATTTAAATCGTTTCATAGGCGCAAGGATGAACTCTCAATTCAGGCCAATTGCCTACTGTTGGGAAACCGAGTAGTCATGCCCCAGAGGGGCAGAGAGGTGTTTATCAGAGAACTTCACAATGAGCACCCGGGCATTGTCATGATGAAGGCAATTGCCAGGTCACATGTTTGGTGGCCAGGGATAGATACAGACCTGGAACTTTGTGTTCGCAGGTGCAACACGTGTGCTCAGCTGGGCAACGCACCCAGGGAAGCTCCCCTTAGCTCCTGCTCCTGGCCCGCCAAGCCATAGTCACGCATCCATGTGGACTACGCAGGTCCTTTCATTGGAAAAATGTTTTTGTTTGTAGTCGACACCTACTCCAAATGGATTCAGTGTGCCATTTTAAATTCAAGCACATCCTCTGCCACGGTAGAAAGTCTACAGGCAATGTTCGCCGCCCATGGTCTACCGGACGTCTTGGTCAGCAACAATGGCCCGTGCTTCACAAGCACTGAATTCCAGGACTTCATGGCAAGCAATGGAATCAACCATGTCAGAACGGCACCGTTCAAGCTGGCCTCAAACGGCCAGGCAGAATGAGCAGTGCAGATAATCAAACAGGGGATGCTCAGAATCCAAGGGGGTTCCCTACAAAGCCGCTTATCACGCCTCTTGTTGGCCAACAGATCCTGACCACACTCGCTCACAGGGGTTCCACCCGCAGAGCTGCTAATGAAAAGGACGCTCAAAACCAGGTTATCCCTTATACACCCTACTATGAAAGAAATTGTCGAGAGCAGGCGTCAGTCACAATGTGACTACCATGACAGGAATGCGAGGGCGTGTTGTATTGATGTCAATGACCCTGTTTTTGTCCTTAATTAAGCTGCAGGGCCCAAATGGCATGCAGGCACTGTGATTGTCAAAGAGGGGAATAGGGTTTTGGTAGTTAAACTTACCAATGGACAAATCTGCCGTAAACACGTGGATCAAACTAAAAGGAGGTTCAGCAACCCCAGAGAAGAAACAGAGGAAGTACATGACGTAGAGTTTACTCCACCACAGGTGACCAAACACCGGAACCAAGTGGAGGAGAGCCCAGTCACTGTGGGCAGTCCGGACAGGCCTGAGGCACCGCAAACAGCAGACACTCAGGCCAGCGCCAAACAACCGGAGCCCCAACTCAGGCGCTCGACAAGGGAGCGTAAACCACCAGAGAGACTTAACCTGTGATCCCAATAAGACTTTGGGGGGGAGGTGATGTCATGTATTCAACTGTCATTGTGACCCATGTATAAGCTGACCTAAGTTGTACACCTTGAAAACATTGACCGCAAGGGGGTGAACTTGTGGGAGACACTCCTAACCTGGACTTTCAGGTATAAAAGGGGAAGCTCCACTCACCTTCATCACTTGAAATCTTGGTAATAAAGGTAACTGGTCACAGAGTGACCTTCTTGTGTGCATTTATACTGTATAGTAAGGATATATCACATACAGTCCCAAGTGTCCCTGTTCCTGCACCCCCTTTAAAATGGGATCATTTGGTTCATTTTGCCTCTCCTCATTCTTCTTACCAAAATATATCACTTCACACTTCTCTGCATTAAATTTCATCTGCCATGCGTTTGCCCTTTCCACCAGTCTGTCTATGTCCTCCTGAAGTCTGTTACTTTCCTCCTCATTGTAAACTACATTTCTGACATGTCATTTGTAAACTTTGAAATTATGTCCTGTATATCCAAGTCCAGGTTGTTAACATATATCAAAAAGAGCAGTGGTCCTAATACTGACCCCTGGGGAACACCATTTATACCAACCTCCAGTCTGAAAAAGAAGCATTCACCACTACTCTCTGATTTCTGTTTCATAGCCAATTTTATATCCATGCTGTCACTGTCCATTTAATTCAATTGGCCTGATGTTTCCATTAGGTTGCGATGGTACTTCCAGTGCATTTCACTCGAAATGGTACAAACCAGCGCAAAAGATCGAGGAATTTCAAACTTAAATTACGTCCAGCACATTGAGTTTCTGCATTGTTTTTGTGTCAGTTTAACAAACATCACACTGGAAGCCTGCCCTGACCACAAAAACCTGGCCACAGCCCCAAATTGAATTAATCACCATGGTGAGTTTCTGCTAATTGCGCCCATTTACTGGTCTTCGAGGAGGCTCTTAAAATTCAATTACGTTTTTAAGCACTATGGGCTCAATTTTCCCCAGTATTTGTACCATTTTTTTTGAACAGGCTGCTTTTTCTGGCCTAACTTAAAAATTCGCAGTTTTCCCAATTAATTTGCACCAGTGTAACTCAGTTAGATACGAATTTTTTAAGTCAGTTTTTTTTTCAGCCAAAGTGGGTGTAACCAGCCAGCTATGCCACTTCTGGCCATTTAGGGAAGTTTGGCCAGCTGAGAGTTACTCCAGTTCTGATTAGGCCAGCGTATGTGGCCTGTCCTGAAAAATCTTCCCTAGAGTTAAGGAAATTGGCGCAGGCAAGGAAAGTGGCGCAGCCAGATGGCCGGACACAGTGAAAGACTTGAAAAACACATAGCAGCAACTTACCTCCAACCCCGCCCGAAGGCTGTGTGGTCCCATTCTCGGACCCCCTTTCACACACACAGTCCGGTCCCATTCTCGGTCCTCGGTTCACAAAGAGAGAGAGAAAGAGAGAGAGAGAGAGAGAAAGAGAGAGAGAGAAAGAGAGATAGAGAGATAGAGAGAGAGAGAGCTGAACTGCCGACCGAGAAGACTGGCAAGCCCTTCGCGCGGGGTTGGAGGTAAGTTGGTGCTGTGAGTTTTTCAATTCTTTTAATGTGTTGGGAGCTGGCCGTATGCTTCACTTTGCAGCCTCAGCTCGCATTATGTCCCTGGTTACCATGACAGACCAATCTTTTTGGCGCAAATGAAGGCTCCACCCCCAAACCTAAAGGTCGGGTTCAGCCACGCCAAAATGAAGAGATCCAACGGGGAAACTTACAACACATATTTTTTTTGGCGTACTTGGGCCCCCCAAAAATCAGGCGTAACTCTTCAAGTACGCCAAAAAAATACTAAGAAGCACCTTTTAAAAGCTTAGAATTTTTAAAAAATGTACTAAGAATCTGACTACTGTACACTAATGTAACTAATAAATGATCTGTATTGTTTTGTTTAAAGTCATTTTCTGTTATTTAAAATTGGGTTACACACAGATGGTTTACTGGACACTCTGAATAAAATGCTTATTTTTTGTTATCAACTGATTTTCAGCTATATTAATAAAACAGCACCATTTTACCACTTTTAAATAAATCAAGAAATATTTTTAATGCAAAATCATTTTTTTAAATTATGTTCTAAAATGTTGTCTGATTGCACTGGTTCACCACAGATTTTATATTTGCCGATATATAAATGAGTTTGAGCAGAAACTTGAGCAAAAAGTTCACTTTGCAAAACTAGTGCACTTTTGAATGCAATTTGCACCTGGATCGCTGATTGAGCCCAAAGCAGAAACTCTTGGTCATGGGCTTCAATTTTGCTCACAACTCTATTATGTGGCATTTTGTCATTCCCTTTATCCCTAATCCCAATCAATTACTGACCCATGTCATGAGGTTACCTCCAATTCCGTGCAATCTTTTTCTAATAATTTCCTGTGCAGAAACTTATTAATCACCTTCCGGAACTCCATATGGTCAACATCCATGGACAATCCGCTATCCAGCTTGGTAGTGGCCTCCACAAAAAATTCAAAACTGACCTACCCTTCACAAATCCATGCTAACTTTCTTTGATCAGCTGAAACCTGTCCACGTTCTCAGTTACTCTGCCACCGATGATACATTTCAGTAACTTGCCCACCATTTTTTTCTTTATTCATTCCTGGGATGTGGGCATTGCTGGCACGGCCAGCATTTATTGCCCATCCCTAATTGCCCTTGAGAAGGTGGTGGTGAGACGCCATTTCAGAGGGCTGTTAAGAGTCAACCACATTGCTGTGGCTCTAGAGTTACCTCTAGGCCAGACCGGGTAAGGACAGCAGATTTCCTTCCCTAAAGGACATTAGACATTAGTAAATCAGATGGGTTTTTATGACAAGTTTCATAGTCACCAGTTCTAATACCAGCTTTTTATTTATTTAACTGAATTTAAATTCCCCAGCTGCCGTGGTGGGATTTGAACTCGCATCTCTGGCTCATTAGTCCAGGCCTCTGGATTACTAGTCCAGTAACATTATCATTATTCTACCGTACCTTTCAATTGATGTTAAATGGACATGTCTGTAGTTATCTGATTTCTCCCTCCATCTCTTAAATTATGAAGGAAAGAATGTTTAAAGGGGAGCCAATCCCAATTTAACTTTTTTTTAAATTGGCTAATTTTTAGTGATCCAGACTAGTTCCCTGACCTGGATGCCCTTGGTATGGCTCACCTCTGCCCATCGAGAGGCCAGTATGTTTCATCTATCTCGGCTCACTGGCTTTCAGTTCTGCACTGTAGTTCAACTGAGCCAGTGAAGCAGGTAGGATTAAGTGTGCGACTGAGAGCCAAAAAGCTGATCAAAGGACAAGGAGGGAAGGCTTGTATTTTGTATGCTTTCCATCTTTTGTAAGCATTCTTATGGTGTTTTTTCCTGATGTAGATACTTTGAGCTCCTGCATCTTATTTTCTACTAGTGGCTCCTGACTCAACCCGAGGACCTCCCCATGTTATTTGCTTTGAAAGGAGGCAGACACACCCACCCATTGCAAGGCTGCGTAGAAACTTCTGCAAATTGTGGGCAACCAGCACAATTTTCTGGTGGGTTCCAGCAGACTTAAAACAGCGTTGGAGCAGGAGTTCAGTGCAATCTCTGAGAAATATCAGGGTCTAAATTTCAGATGAGTAAAGATATTTCTAAAGTTTTTCCTGCTTGCAATATTGTTGAAGTTGTATTCCTTCCAATGTCTCATCTATTATTTACATTTGCTGTAATACGAGGTTATGTAAGAACGATTGCATGTCTCCCATTTGGTTGCTGCATGACAGTAGCTAGGTTGACGAGTGGAGGGTCTTGTTTGTCGCTATGATTTTAGCAATCGCAAGCTTATAGGTGAGAAGCCTCATCCAGAGACTGAAACGTTTGAAGGCAAAGATCCATCAGTGCACAGGCCAAACAGCCTCTGAGAAATACATCACACTTCACAATCACACTATAAATACAAAATGTCTGGATAGATAAAGTTTGAGACATCTGTGACTGGCAAGACTATTCCTGGGAATAATCTACTACAGAGCAATCAAAACAACTTAGCAAACCTTTCAAACTGCAACAGAGGAAATAATGCTCACAAAACGATTGGATTCCCAGCTTAATTCAAAAACGCTTAGCAGCACAGCATTGAAACCCCGATAGATGAAGCCCCAATCACGGAGCAATACCAGGGTTCAGAACTGAGCTCCAAATGCCATTAGCAAATAGAAGATAGCCTAACACTGAATGAGAGAAAAGCACTTATATCGCTTGAGAAGGCTTGATACAATCAACATCTTGCCAGCGGGCAGAGAGTTACAAATCATAGCTCCAAAGCTTTATAGAACACTTCAGCAATGGTTATAGCAGATAGTGGACAACTCTGGGTCTAGAATTCCTGAGCATCAGAAGATTAAATACAATGAAATCTTATAATGTGGTATACCAATTAAAACAGAGACAATGGGGGGGATTTGGGGGGGGGGGGGGGCTAAAAGAACCTGATCCCAATTCGTCTTCAGCCCACCCACTCTGTTTTAACAGAGGCATGTCGGGGTCGAGAGCCAACCCTATTTCAGGAGACTTGTCAGTCATTATTTAACTTCACATGTATGCCTACACTTTAACTTCACATTTAGTTTCAACACCTGCAAGCCTGAATTCCCGGGCCTCGGGAAACTTGGCAGATGAAGGAGGCGAGAAGGTCGGGACATATCAAGTCGGTGCCTTTATTGCACTGCTTGTGGTCCAGGAGGAGCTTCCCTCCGGCCCACTAAGCAAGCTTGTCTTCCCCCCACAATGAGACCCCTGCGATTCAAACCTCAAAGACCCCAAACGCTCCCCGACCCTCCGATCCAAAAGCCGAAGATTCCAATCACTCCCAATTCACGTGATCCAAAAGCTCCAATTGCTCCCCCGGCTGATATCCCGCCCAGCAGCCAGCCAGCCTGTCAAGCTGGCTGGCTGTCAGGCAGGAAACCTGTTGAAAAAATTTTAGACGGGTTCTGTTGTTAAATTCAGCAGGACCTGTAGGGGTACTATCCAATGTCCCTAACCCTGTCCAATGTTCCCTTTTAAAACATGTTTTTGCAGATCGAATAAAAAAACAAGCAAGAGGAATTAGTCCCGCAGTTACTGAAATGAGTGTACAAATGCTTTGTGCATTTGTGTGACATTTTTCCACCTGTTATTTTAACCAGCGTGGCAACCAACGACCAAAGTGTGAGCAGTTGGAGAGAGAGCAGGAAAAGGGCAGCAGAGCCTGCGCACTGAGAGCAGCGTGCTGGAGCTGGAGCCAGGGGCCTCGGGGTACAGTGGTACAGTATCAGTATTCTATGGACAAATACACAAGCTGCTCCAAGATTAATGTGCTCACCTACACTGTGATCTCTGAAAACCAGGGAGAGAGCATCTGAGGCAGGGAGGGAGGAGATTGTTAGGAATATGTGTTTGTTTATGTGCTAGGCCCATGCAGCAGAGCCTGGTCTTCAGTCTTCTTGGATCCCTTTGCCGTTGGACCTTGCTCTGTCAAGCCCATGTGGTAGCTGGTTTGCAACGGCCACCCCATGTTAAAAGAATACACACACAGGCATCTTCCATCCTTTAAAATGAAATTCGGGACCTGACATCAATCACCTTAGAACTCATTTTAGTGTGGAAGCAAGTCATCCCCGACTCTGGGGGACTGCCTAAGAAGAAGGAGATTTTAACAGAAGACATAACTCAATTAATCAAATAGGCTAATAGCTCCATCAAAAAAGCAGCAGTTTGCCTGCAGTGTCAACTTTTTATGCACAGCTTCACAGCTTAAAGGGAACATTGGTACTGCCAGATTTCTTGTCCGCAAAACCTCATCGTGCCCCCGCCTCGGAGTTATTATTGGTGCCAGTGAATCACATGTTCCACTACATTAATGTGCAAAAATCCACTCGGACCCAGAGATCCAACCGCTGTAAAAGCTGATGTCAAGAAACTAGCTGGAATCTGATAACTTCATTCAAGACTGCAATAAAATGATACCAGACTTGAAGGATTTTAAGATGACATAGAGCTGCAGATAAAGGTTCTGAAATCATGACTTCAGTCAAAGTTACTTCCTTGTACACTAGCAGACAGTAATCACAGTAAAATTGCTTCACAATGAGAAGAATAATTTTCTGTGAGCAGGGTATTGATGGGATTCTGTGCATATTCTTAAAAAAAAAACTACATCTCTGTCGATCTTCAGATTATTGGTTTCCCTTACAGTACATTCAGGTTTACCACCTGCAGTCCTTGGAAAGATTCCTTCGCACAATGCCCCTTCCTTAGTTTTATTAAAACAGCAATGTAGATATTAGTTTGGTGATCTTAGCAGACAAATGTCCAATCATTTATATAAAATTAATTTTCTATATTCATTCACTAGATGTGGGCGCTGTTATGTCCTTGGATGCTCTGATAATGACTCCACGAGGCAATGTGTTGTACTTGAACTGTAGTGACCTTCGTCCTTTATTGATCACTCCAGAGTGGGGATCACACCTGGTGGCCTGCCTTTTATACTCGGCCTGGCACACCTGTACAGGTAACCTACAAGTCTTCCACTGCTGTGCCCTCTGGTGGCATACCTTGTGATATTACAAACAGTAGCCATGTAGGATTCATGACATCACTCTCCCCCAAGCCTTTAGTGCAAATCGCCTCTGCATTGACTGTGCTCTGGGCTTAGCTCTATCTGGTTGACCCTTGGCGGTTTGTTTCAATCTCGGGTGAGTGGTTGGTATTTCATTGGCAGTAGAGTGCTGGTGGTTGCTGTTTGTGTGTGTCCCTGACCACTCCATTCTCTCCTATACCCATGTGGATTATGCCAGAGGCTCATTGCATTCATATACATTCAAATCCAGAAAAACAAGTTTGCATTACATGTGGTTCAGTTGTGAGACAAGTACATTAGACTGGTGAGATACATTATTGATACATAGTGGGGATCGGTAACCGGTGCGTAAGGACAAGCTAGTTCCAGAACTGCTGGATGGTGTCCAGGTAGTCTGGTGGCGGCGCGGTGCCCAGTGCTGGCAGTGGGAACCTGGTTGGTTCAAGTTGCCTGCTCTCGGGGCTGTTACCATTGCTTCTAGCGTCGAGCAGATTTATAGATGCCTCTGAACTCCCTGTCCTTTCTTTCCGCCCTGGGTCGTTACTGCTCCCTGAGGAGCTGTTGTCTAGCAGTGCACAGGGAACTGCTGACTCGCTTGCCTGGGCATTATTTGGTTTGGGATCCGGGCTGGTCCCGGTCCCCTTTGGGAGAATTGTTGCGGGCGACCCTTCGTTCCCGGGTATGGCCTTGGTGGCGATGAGATCTGGGGGCAGCGCCTTACCACCGTTTGCTCTTTCAGACTCGTGGTGGTTGGTGCCATCGGGTGCCTGAGAGGCGGAGCCGATCAGGGGCAGCGTATGGATACCGGTGCCGTTGCCCTCCTGAGAGCGCTTGCTCTGCAGCTCGTGTGTATTGGCTGCTTGTAGCCACACTCCATGGTGCATAACTCTGGTCCCAGGGATGCAGGCCACAGCTTTGGGTACCTCGCTGGACCTGTGTGCTCCCGATGGGTGTTTGCCCGCTGCATTGGCTGTATGCAGTTGAAATCCTACATCGCACAACGCTTCATTACTTATTGTGAATACCCTGCAGCTCCGATTGCAATCGCACGACTTTTCCTTGCTTATTGCATGTACACAACTCCGATCATCACTTACACATTTTACATGATCGCAATCGCGCGACTTTTCCTTGCTTATTGCATGTACACAACTCTGATCATCAGTTACACATTTTATCTCTAACTCACAGTTTCTATTACATCGCTTGAATGTGTGGAACTGTCCCTTTAAGTGTGGTGGGTTGCAGGCCTCCTTTAAGAGATCCTTGCTTTCTTTACCCCAATACTCTTCTCCGTTTGGTGCCACGTGTTGCTCCATCAGTGCGGCACCTCGTGGTCTGGCCGTCGTCATCTTTTTCTTCAGCGCATCACCTCATGGTTCGGGCGCCATCTATCCTCCATTCACGATGTCGACTGCGGTGATCCTCTTCTCCCCGGGTTCTGCCACCGAAGCTGGGGAGTCGCCTTTGGATCCAATTTTCTTCCTCCGGAATCCTGCCACTGGAGCCTGGAAGGTGCGTTTGGGTTGTCCCAGCTGGATCATCTCCATGCATACGTGCTGAGCAGTCTGTGCCTCTGGACAGATCTTCTGGAATTTTTTGAGGATGTTTCCAGTAGAGTGGACAAGGGGGAACCAGTTGATGTGATGTATTTGGACTTTCAGAAGGCTTTCGACAAGGTCCCACATAAGAGATTAATGTGCAAAGTTAAAGCACATGGGATTGGGGGTAGTGTGCTGACGTGGATTGACAACTGGTTGGCAGACAGGAAGCAAAGAGTAGGAGTAAATGGGTACTTTTCAGAATGGCAGGCAGTGAATTGTGGGGTACCGCAAGGTTCTGTGCTGGGGCCCCAGCTGTTTACATTGTACATTAATGATTTAGACGAGGGGATTAAATGTAGTATCTCCAAGTTTGCAGATAACACTAAGTTGGGTGGCAGTGTGAGCTGCGAGGAGGATGCTATGAGGCTGCAGAGTGTCCTGGCTAGATTAGGTGAGTGGGCAAATGCATGGCAGATGAAGTATAATGTGGATAAATGTGAGGTTATCCACTTTGGTGGTAAAAACAGAGAGACAGACTATTATCTGAATGGTGACAGATTCGGAATAGGGGAGGTGCAACGAGACCTGGGTGTCATGGTACATCAGTCATTGAAGGTTGGCATGCAGGTACAGCAGGCAGTTAAGAAAGCAAATGGCATGTTGGCCTTCATAGCGAAGGGATTTGAGTACAGGGGCAGGGAGGTGTTACCACAGTTGTACAGGGCCTTGGTGAGGCCACACCTGGAGTATTGTGTACAGTTTTGGTCTCCTAACTTGAGGAAGGACATTCTTGCTATTGAGGGCGTGCAGCTAAGGTTCACCAGACTGATTCCCGGGATGGCGGGACTGACATATCAAGAAAGACTGGATCAACTGGGCTTGTATTCACTGGAGTTCAGAAGAATGAGAGGGGATCTCATAGAAACGTTTAAAATTCTGACGGGTTTAGACAGGTTAGATGCAGGAAGAATGTTCCCAATGTTGGGGAAGTCCAGAACCAGGGGTCACAGTCTAAGGATAAGGGATAAGCCATTTCGGACCAAGATGAGGAGAAACTTCTTCACCCAGAGAGTGGTGAACCTTGGAATTCTCTACCACCAAAAGTTGAGGCCAATTCACTAAATATATTTAAAAAGGAGTTAGATGTAGTCCTTACTACTAGGGGGATCAAGGGGTATGGCGAGAAAGCAGGAATGGGGTACTGAGGTTGCATGTTCAGCCATGAACTCATTGAATGTCGGTGCAGACTCTAACGGCTGAATGGCCTTCTCCTGCACCTATTTTCTATGTTTCTATGTTTCTATGGTGCTGTGCTGGTCTGCTCTCTGATACACGATCCGACCTCAGGTGAGGGCTTGCTTTGCCTCGGAGTGCAGAGGACGTCGATCGCTGAAGGAGTGAAGTCTTCCTACTTCCAATTAATCTTCTCCATTCACCTTCTTCTGAGTTGCATTGGTCCATGCAAGATTCCAAAATTCGTGGAAACCCCCCAGTGTTTGGACTCATTGAAAAGGAAATTCGATTTTGGATTATTAAACTGAAAGTCTTGGATCCTAAAATGCTTATGGAAGAAATCTACGAGTTTTAGCCAAGTTTGAAATTTTTATAAGGTGAATGCTGGATCTGTGAGAAAAGGACTGCAAGAAAAGGGGTGGGTTCAACCTCTAAAAGGCCAGTTTGGATATTGGAGCTAATGAAGCTGTCTGGGGACATTGAGGTGAATCAAATTGTCTGGGGAATGGTTTACCCTCGAAACCTGGCCCCTAGAAGAAATTTACATTTCAACAATCAATCCAAGGAAGTAGTTTCAATCCAAGCACAAAAACCCATCCAACACATGCATAATGCTAATCACCTTTCCAGCCTGCTTAGAAAGCTGGGACCCAGGCAGACAACTCGACACCAGAAACTAGCTTTAAAAATTGCGACTCGAAACCCACATATAATTCAAGCAATTGACACATTTTCATGCCAGTTACCAGTAACGAGCCTGCCAAAACTAAAACAAAGGACCAAGGTTGATTTGGCATGCAGATAAGGAAGCCTCTACGGGTATAACTGAGGCTGTTTTTACAGTCAGGACTGCACTTTGCTTCTACACCAGCTTCGTATGCTTCAGACCTGGCACACTAGCTTCGTTAACCTCGTTCTTCAGAACATCAACCAAGACAGTATCGCAAGCGACCAGGACACCAACCACGCCGCGGCAGCAAGAGGCTCATGAATCAACCACCAAGGTATTACCAGCAATCAAATTGGTAATATTGAGCCACCGCGACCAACGATTTCAAAACCAAAGTCAACTCGACGAAAACCCCAATATTCGCAAGCTGTTTCCACTCTACAAGCTATCCCTCAGCTACCAATGGGTAAAACATTACCTAAAGGAACTTTAAAACCTACTCCTGAAGGAAGAAAGTGGGTACTCCATAGATCCAATACGCGCCCTACCGCATCAGCGGACACCACCCAACTGAGGAACATGCAGCAAGAAGTCCCCTCCTATGTTCGGGAGACGGCTAGCCGAATCGACAAAATCCACCGAACCCCGAAACCGCGACCCATTACCGACTGTCAAGGAAGGATTGGTGAGCATAGTCTCCAGAGCCTAACTTAGTTAGATAGGGGAATTGGGAGGTGGGAGGTATTGTACTGCTTGTATTCTCTTGTGTTTTAGTAAAGGATTCCCCATTAGAGTGATAAGTTTTCTCTCATTTAAAGTGATAAGTTTTTTCAGTTTTTAATAAAAGGTGTATTCATTCTTCTTGAATAAAATCCAAACCTTCTTTGTACAAAACAGTTGTCTGCTGCACTTTATCACACCCTGATTAATAAATCGAAGCTCAAGAACCAGGGAGTGCAAGCGACTTGCAACCGCTCTGGGTCAGGAAGGCAAGCTGACAGACCCACCACCCCCTAAAAATGGCGAGCCAGGTAGGCGCTTGGTCAAAAGGGTGTGATGCAGCTGACACTGTTTCCGAGGATAAGAATAAGGTAGAAGAGAGGATTTCCTCCTATGTATTCAAAAAGGTGAATATTACTAAGAAATGGGTGCTCGCTGAGTGTCCAGGAGACGCTACGGCCCAGTGGACCGAAAGAAAGGACCACAAAGAGTCTATAGAGAAAGCCATCTGGTTGGTCTGCTTGCAGCGACAGGTCCGGCATTTAGAGAGAAGCGTCGAGGCACTGAAAGCAGAGCTGAGGGAATGTGAGGAACAGTCTCAAGCAAGGGCTATGGCAGGGGAAAGGTAGAGTTAAATCAACTGAAAAAGGGAAAAATGCAGCTAATGGAAAGGTACAGGAACAGACAGGATTATTTTCAGTGCCAGGTCACTGAAGCTAAGAATAATGGACTGGGATTAAGGGAAGTGAACGCCCGCCTTACCCTTCAAGTCAAAGAGCAGGAGGAGAGGTTAAGAGACGTCTAGGCAGCTTATAAGGTAGCCAGTACTAGTGGGTTTGAGTCGGGAGACCATGGTCCCTGCCAGCAACAAATCCAAAGTTTGAACCTTGCTGTGTACAAGGCCAAAGGCATGGTATGCCTAATAAGCCTGGGTGCGGCCCGGGTGGAACTCGAAGAGAAGGGAAAATCTGTTCAACCACGACCTGTGGCGCCGGGGTTGGACCCGGTTCAGCAGCAGGGGGGGCGAACGATATGTGAGACAGGCAGGGATTACGGACCACCACCACTTGTGGCGCTGAGTTTTAGCTTGGTTTGGCAGCAGGAAGAGGTGGGCGAGTCAAGGCAAGAAGGGTCGGAACCAGAGACGATGTGTCCGGTCTGCCAACAGAAGTTTGGCCCGCCCAATGGTGGTGGGGGTCAGGGGCCCCTTGAAAGTCACTTCGTGGTTCCCCACACTGCCCAACAGCTTAGGGCTATGATAAGCCACCTGAGTAAGCTTAGCCAAAAGGGGGACCCCTCGATCCACTTCATAGAGATGGAACAAGCAGGGGGCATTAATGGGTGCAATGAATCAGAGCTGGAAAATATGCTCCTTCTCTCACTGGATGGCAGACTCTACCAGTCCCTCTCTGCAGAGAGCAAGAAGGGGCAGGGTACATACGATGCTTTCCGGGAGGAATTTTTGGAGGCCATGAGCTGGAATTACGGAAGTCCCTTCTCCCGGGTGGAGAAGACAGTGCAGCTCACAGGGGAAACCCTATGAGCTTTCGTCGACAGACTGTGACCTGTGTACCAGAGTGCCTGTAGTGGAGCTCTCGACCGGGATAACCTGACCCCGGAAGAGAGGACTCACTGGCTCCGAAGACTGGTGGAAAACAGCTTGCCATGGATCAAAGCAAGGGCTGAGGCCTGGTTTGACCCGAAGGACCCCAACGCCACCGAGGAGACAGTGGTCAGGCAGCTGACCCTGGCTTACCGGAACGGCAGAGGGATGGAAGAGCACCCACCTAAAGGAAAGGTCCACGAAATCAGACCTCGTCAGGATAAGAAGGAGTGGCACCAGGAAGGGGGCAACCTCTCCGATATGAAGCGTAACTGCTTCGGGTGCGGGAAGAATGGGCACTGGAAAAAGGACTGCAGGAATCCGTGGAAGGGTAGCACAGGGAAGAATTCTCCAGCCCTGCCCAAAAGGCTGGGACAGGGAAATTGACCTCTCCCCATACGTTTGATACATTCGTGGCTGCGCTCCGAACTGTATTAGATGGCCCAGGGAAGGTAGCCACCGCCACCCCATCCCACCCAGGTCAGTGACTAGAACCGGCGCAGCCTGTCTACCTGTACCCCCTAGAGTATAACGCATGGAAGAGACCGTGCTTTCAGATGGAGATGGAGAAGGTGAAGGGGACTTATCTGCTAGATAATGGAGCTTCAAGTACAATTGTATATGCAGTTAGCCCCGCCACCTCACCTCTGTTTAACGAGGTCCCATACAGCTTAGTGGGGTTCACAGGCAACGATCAAGCTGGCTCATTCTCCATCCCATTTTCCATTCATTTGGGGACACTCCACATCAAAGTGGACTTGTGTCCTAATGAAGTGGGAGCAGGAAGGAAAGGGGATCCTGGGGGCCGATTTTATCATAGGCCACAGGATTCTAGTAGATCTTAGGAACCATGTCTTTGGGGGGGCAGTATGTATGGGACAAGAAAGTGAGGTGGCAGTTATCTTAGAAAAATGGGGCAAGGGGACTGTGTGCACAATGAAGCCAAAGGAGGGTTACGACCTCGAATTGCTGGTCAGTAACACTCCAATGGAATATCAAGAGTATGTGTGGGCACACCTTGCAGCATTCGCCACCCACAAACATGACTGTGGAAGGGTAAGCGGGATCGAGGTTAGTGTAGATGAGGACCCCATGACCCCACCCCAAAAGCAGTACAACTTCCCCAGGGAGGCGGAGGCAGATATGGGGACAGCCCTGGGTTCTTTAGTTAAGCAAGGGATATTGAGACCGATAGCCACACATGTAAACTCTCCGTTGTGGCCGGTTAAGAAACCGGACAACTCCTGGAGGGCCACGGTGGACTACCGGGTACTCAACCATAACATCCCAGCCTGTGCACCCACAGTCACAGCTGTCGCCGACCTCATTGAAAGTATCCCAGCATCCTCGACCACATTCACGGTGCTGGATATTTCCAACAGGTTCTGGTCCATCCCTTTACGGAGAGGGGACCAGTACAAGTTTGCCTTCACATTCAAAGGCCAGCAATATACCTGGAACTGTCTCCCCCAGGGCTTCCACAACAGCCCTAGCATTTTTCATCAATGCATGGCTAATTGTTTGAAGGGCTTCAGCAGGTCCCGTCAGTAGGCCCAGTATGTGGATGACCTGCTCCTTTTCACCGATGAGGGGGAGGAGCATTGCCCACTGCTGGCTGAACTGCTGGAGCTGCTCAGGGAGGAAGGCTTTAAAGTTAACCCTAAGAAGGCGCAAATCAGCCAGCAGGAAGTAAAATTCCTGGGGCTGACTGTGCGCGCTGGGAAAGGGCCATCGACAAGGTTAGAAGGGAGGCACTGCAAGGGTTACCCGCCCCTAACAAAGTGACAGGAGTGAGGTCTTTTCTAGGGCTAACCGGGTACTGCAGAGATTTATTGAGGATTATGCAGCCATAGCAGCCCCTCTGCTCCGACTCCTACACAAGGGAGTGGAGTGGGATTGGGACGAGGGTTGCGAGGCAGCATTCATCAAGCTCAAGAAAGACCTGCAGACCGCGCCGGCCCTAGGGGTTATTGACGGGGGGAAGGAGTTTTTCCTGGAGGTGGCAACCAGTGGGGACAATCTGAGTGCAGTGCTGCTCCAGGAGCGGCATGGCCAGCTGAGACCGGTGGTTTGCTCCTCCAGGATAGTCACGGATTTGGGGAAGGGGTACTCCAACTGAGAGAGGCACCTCCTAGCCACTCACTGGGCTGTGAAAAGATCATTGATCTTCATGGGGGATCCACTATCACACTCCTCACCCATCAGACGCCCACCCAAATGCTCCTGGACGGGAGAATCAAAGACAGGACAGTAAGCAGTGCCCGCATTGCTCGCTGGACCCTACTTCTCTCCCAGGTGGACCTTAAGGTAAAAGGCCTCTGCGAACCAAGGCTCGCGGCCAACATGATCTATCCAGGGACAGCCCATTGGTGTTCCATTGAAGGGGTATGAGAAGTCAACATAGGCTTTCGGGCCGGGTTACACCCCATGGGCTGAGACATCTATGAAGATGATTCAAGCACTGTATCTGCTGGTGAGCGACTCACAGGATGCGGAGTTTATGACCCAGAGGCAGGCATTGCCCTGGCGATTAAACTCCCCAGCACCATGAGCACCCAGCATGCTGAACTGTCAGCAGCGGTGTACGTGGTCACACACCCCGAGGAATTCCTCACCCCGTACATGATTTGCTCGCATAGCATGTTCATGTGCAATTCATGTACCGAATACCTGGCTATCTGGTCCCGTCGCGGGTACACTTCTGCTGACAGGAGACCCCTGGCAATTAAGCCTTCGCTGGAAAGGATGTCTACATCCACAAAGTGAAGGCACATTCAACCACTGAAGCGAGGGAAACCAGCAGGCTGACATGTTGGCCAAGCAGGGTGCTCGCACGGGCAAGCTCTGGGATCCGTACAACCCACGCCCCATTGCAGCGGTTAGGGGCAGGATTGGGACAAGAGGGAGGGCAGGGCTAGCATTGCCCTCGGAGTTGAAAACGGTTCAGACCCAGGACCCTGTCCTGAAAACTGTGCTGAACACGCTGGCAAAAGGGGAAAGGTTAGAGGGCCAGTACGGCACGGCAGCTATTAGCGTTAAAGAAAGCATGCTGTTCAGGGAGGGGAGAGGAATGGGTAATGCCGCAGCAGCACCAGAGACAATTCCTCCAACTGGCCCATGAGAGTCCAGGAGCGGTACACCCTGGGCCTGAAGCCACCTGGCAACAGGTGGAGTAGGCCGGGTGGTGGCCAGGACTCAGGGAGGATGTCCGCGAGTTCTGCGCCAGCTGTCTGGTGTGTGCTGCCAACAACCCTGATCCCCAGAAAAGAAAAATGTCTATGGGTCACATTGGGAGGGTGGAGGGACCATGGCAGTCGATTCAGGTCAACTACATCGGGCCCCTGCCCACCACCCAGGGAGGCTACAAGTACTGCCTAGTGTTGGTGGACGTGTTCACAAAGTGGGTTGAAGCCTTCCCATGCCGATCAGCTACTGCATTGGGAACAGCTAGGATCCTGGTCAGGGAAGTGTTCACACAGTGGGGCCTGCCACAGTATGTCGAGTCCGACCAAGGGAGTCACTTTACCGGGCAGGTGATGCAGGAGATCCTTAAGATGCTCGGTATCGAGGGGAAATGGCATGTTGCCCACAACCCGCAGTCATCCGAGCCAGTGGAGCGTTTAAACTGCACTATCAAGGAAAAGATCCATAAGGAAACAGGTGACTCACCCAAGAAATGGACAGAGGTTTTGCCACTGGTCCTCATGGGGATCCGGGCCAGCCTGTCCAAGAGCAGGGTTACTCCCCGTACGAACTCATGACTAGCAGGGCTATGCGAACCCCCACCCATGTGCTAGCCCCGGTGCTTATGGAAGGTCAGATTAGGGAAGCGAGCCGGGACAGCTTTGTCAGGAATCTGTGTGACCACCTCAAGTAGATTCACTGGCAGGCTGCTATCAACATGGGGAAGCAGCACCTAAGCAATCGGTTGCTGCTACAGCCCCACAAACACCACGAGTGGGAGATAGGGGACCAGGTCATGGTAAGGAACTTTGCGCGAGTAGGGGATTTTGAAGCATTGTACATGGGGCCATACCACATTTTCGACAAGGCAAGCCCCATGGTCTATGCCATAAAAGATGCCCCGCCGCACAAAGTGGTTTTATATAAACCAGTTTAAGCTATTTAACCATGGGAAGGCTGTGAAACGAAAGGGACAGCCAGGAGAGGTGACCCGTCCTCAGGACAGGGATCCTCAGCCAGCAGCCTCCGATTGTGGAGGGCCCACGGCGAACGTAGCAGACCCACAGGCCACACAGCTAGGGGGAGTGAATTGTGTTACTGGAGGGGCTATCCCACCAATTGTTTGGGATTCAGACGCACCCCCAGTAGCCAGAGCCCCAAGAAGGACTCTCCATACACCACGACCAAAGACACCGTGGTCACCAGCACCCCAGTTTCAGTGTTTCAGCCCCGGGAGGGTAGCAGCCCGTAAAAGAATGCCCAAGGTCAAGGGTCATTCTCGGGATAGGGATCCCCAGCCTGCAACCTTCAACGATGAGGGACTCATAGGAGAGGTAGCGGTGGGCCAAGAGAACAACAAGGGTCCCCAGCCTGCAGCCTCAGGCTGTGCGGAACCCACAGGGAATGACATGGACCCAGCAGCTACACAGAACGGGGTAGTGTGCCGTAGTACAGGAGGGGCCATTCCCCCGATCATATGGGACTCAACGAAACCCCCGGTTAGAACTCTCTGGATCCTGCGGTACAGGCCACCTTACATCCAGCCACACAAACTGCCCAGAGGCCGCAAAAGGGAGGAGCAGAACAGGAATTAGCCTGGCCACCCAGAGACGGGTGGCAGATGTACATAGCATTACTGTATGATTTTAAGTGTGTTTTCAGATTTTTGATAGTTTCAGTTTTAGAATTTAATTATTTTAGAAGTAAGTTTAAGATTGTAGAACTGGATCACCTTTGCCAAGCCAGAGAACTGTTTTTCTCGAGGGCAAGGCTATCTAATTTGTGTCCCTACAGGAAAGGAACCGAATGATGAGAGGGTCCTTGCTCCTGCTCGCCCCAATGGGGGCGAGTACGGGTCACAGAGGTGACATCGAGGAAACCTTACAGAAGTACACTTACCTGCATGGTGTCCGAAGGAAACGGAGCAGCTATACCAGGCCCTACTCAGAGAAATGTTCAAGAAATTTTACGAGTTAGATTTCTGCAACGTAGACAAAGCAGATTTATACACCCTATCCGGTGGGAACACTGTGCGCACGGGGAGACAAAGGAGGGGAACCTGGAATGACATTTTTACTGCATATACAAGAACCTCTGTGATAAATAGCATGGATGATATAGAACTGCAAACACAAATAAATGGTCTAAAAAACCAACTATGGAAAATCCTAAGGGAAGAGAACACAGTGGTAGGCTCAGAGCGACACAAGGACCAGGCTATGATGGTCCATTTAAATGAGATTATTGCTGAGTTGGAAAGACACACACAAACAGTAAATGCACTCATACGGAAGGACAGGAATGCCTCAGACCAGGCTGCAAGGAATGAGGTGTGTGTGCTGTCTGGGGCATTGTTGTTGGGTGAGGGCTGTAACAACCTGGAGGATTTAAAACAAGGTTTAGTCCCCTCCTGGATCAGCAACAAACACCTCACAGCCCTCCACCCATTTAGTAATTCGCTGAACCAGTGCCAACTCCGTCCAGCTTCTGAAGCCTACCTTGTCCCAGTGGATTGTGGGCATTCCAATCACACTATCATGGGGATAGTAGTGAAGATGCCGGTCATGGGTGGGAAAGCTCGACCCGCACCAGTATACAGGGTAGAGAACATTGGGGTCATTCAAGGGGGTGCACACGTTTGTTTCACAGCGGTCCCACATTATGTCATAAAGTGGGAGCACGCTATAACAGGTACTGACCTCTCTGGATGCCGGAACCAGGGTGCACACATAATACTGTGTCCCCAGCACTTGAATGCCTATTCCAGACCACAGTGCGGGTTTAAAGCTGCTGGCGCACAGCCTATCAACTGTACCATGGAGGTAATGGCACAAGAGCATGTTCCTCCACAGGTAGCATACATAGGGGGTGGGACATATTGTGTCACCACAAGTGCACCCCACTACCAGCATGGACAGCACATCTGGTGTCCGGTAAGTGACAGCAGTTTCTGTTTTAAACCCGAGGCAGAAGTTCAAGTGGCCCAGGAACGGATTGTCCCCATTCCTGAACCCTCCACTGTTTACTCACTGTAAGTGACAACATAACAAACCTGCAAAGCTATGTCACACATTTTGGTTACGAAATCCCCCCTCTATCTAAACATCTTACCGCCCTACTGAAAGCTGTAGAAGTATTACAGAAACATTTCTATACATTCGAACAAAGAACAGTTGAGATAGGGGCCGAGATTTCGGAGATCACAGTTCCACCCTAGTGGGATATGGTCAGAAATATAGAGGTCCCTGCCGGGATCAGAATAGCTTCCCACATTTTAGTTATCTGCCAGCTCGTGATTATTTTTTATCTATGGTGTGCTACCTGCAGGGTGAGAGGCAGAGGTCATTGGTCCCGGCACCAGAGGGTGCTGGACGAGCCCTCACTGAACTTAAGGGTTGTATCAGGGAGGAAAACATAAAATATGATAAAACACTGCAGAAAAATCGCAGTCGCCCGGTGAGGTCCGGTTTAGATTCCATCTGCTGTAAAAACGCAGAGGTCAAGTGTTAAAAAGTTTGTACCATGTGTGTGTTACTGTGTATTTGTGTGAAACTGGAGTAATGGAGGGGCATTGGACCCCTCTATGCTATAATGTAACTTATGACTATATTTACCTGTTAACAGCAATACATTTCAAAGGGGAATTTACATTTGGGTTGAGCTAGGTAAATTACAGGGGCAGGTTGGCTCTCGGGAAACAGGAATTTTCTTCATTGAGGATGAAACTCTGTGGCGAAAAGTGTCAAATGGGGAACTGCAAGATTCCAAAATTCGTGGAAACCCCATAGTGTTTGGACTCATTGAAAAGGAAATTCGATTTGGGACTATTAAGCAGAAAGTTTGGGATCCGAAAATGCTTATGGAAGAGATCTACTAGTTTTAACCAAGTTTGGGATTTTTAAAAGGTGAATTTTGGGTCTGTGAGAAAAGGGCTGCAAGAAAAGGGGTGGGTTTAACCTCTAAAAGGCCAGTTTGGATATTGGAGCGAATCATGCTGTCTGGGGACATTTGAGTTAATCAAATTGTCTGGGGAACTGTTTGCCCTCGAAACCTGGCCCCTAGAAGACATTTACATTTCAACAATCGATGCAAGGAAGTACAGTTTCAATCCAAACACAAAAACCCATCTAACACATGCATAATGCTAATCACCTTTCCGGACTGCATAGAAAGCTGGGACCCAGACAGACAACTCGACACCAGAAACTAAATTTAACAATTGCGACTCGAAACCCACAGATAATTTCAGTAATTGACAAACTTAATCAAGTTTCATTTAGCTGGGCATCAAAACTTAAACAAAGAACCAAGGTTGAATTGGGGCACCGATAAGGAAGCCTCTACAGGTATAATTGTGTGATATATTCGCAGAGCACAAGCACACATAGCTTCCTACATAGCATGCAGCCCTCTCGGAAGCCTCCGGAATCTGCCTGGTTCTGTTTAATTATTAACTCTGTAGTTAAGTACACAATACGTCCACATCCACAGTGTGGAGCTACAAACATTACAAGCTTACAGACATTAAACTTCTCCCTCCTTAATGAAGAAGTTATTATAACAAACATCATACATAACTTTCATGTTTATACATAACACAGGATATAAACTTTTTTTTTCATATTTACAAATTTAACTTTACCACTTGTTTTCTGTTTCGAAGAGGATACCTTCGCTCTCGAACAGAACCTTCCAAACATGGTGTCGATTCTAAACTCATTCGCAGCTCATCCTGAGGAACGTTTTCCTCCATGGAATTTCCATGATTTTCATTTGAACTCATTCTAACTTCAGACTCTTTGTTTTCCTGACTTGGACTCAGACTTACATTCTGATTCTCTCTTAGATTTGTTTCCAGTACATTGGATTTAAGATTTGCTACTGGGATACCAAAACTATCTGATGAATCAGAAATAATTGAATCATTCCCAACTTCAACTCCTTCCATGTCTGTAGGTAAAATATGATCAACATGAACAAACCTAATCTGTCCATTATCAAACATCTTCACCAAATATGTGCGAGGAACACATATCTTCACCAAACTTTCTGGTAACTACTTTAACCATTTATGGTGATGGTTCTTCACTCTCACCTTCTGGTTTAATTTCACACTTCTCTCTTTAATTCCACCTCTATCATGATTCTCTTTGTTTTAATTGTGTCTCTTCTACGGACTGTGCCAAATTTTAACAACGAGAATCTGGTTCGTGAGAAACAACTCTGCTGGTGTCTACCAGTAGTTGTATGAGGAGTATTACGATATGTAATCAAAAAATTAGCTAATTTGTGATCCAGTGACAACTGTCGTTTCCTTGGATTTGGATCTAACATTTGTTTTATGAGGGCACGTTTTACATTTTGTACAATGTGCTCTGCTGCACCATTTGAAGCAGGATGGTATGGCGGAACCTTGGTATGTTTCACACCATTTTTGCTCGTGAATTATGCAAATTCTTCTGAATGAAATTGTGGTCCATTATCCGAAACAATTACTTCTGGGAGGCCAAATGAAGAAAATAATCTTTGTAAAATGTCCAATGTTTTACTTGTTGTTATTTTCCACATTGAAAACACGTCAACCCACTTCGAATGGCTATCAATCACAATGAACAATTGTTGTCCTTCTAACTCAGCAAAATCAATATGTCGCCTTTGCCACACCCTGGGAGGCCATTTCCATGGCTGTAATGGTAATGGTGGTGGTTGCTTGCTTACCAATTGACATGTCGTACACTGACTCACGATGTACTCTATATCTTTATCAAGACCTGGCCACCATAAATAACTGCGTGCAAAACTCTTGGTCGAGCACATTCCCAGGTGCTGGTCATGGAAGTCTCCTAATAATTTGGACCTGAATTTATTTGGTATAACCACTCTTGCACCCCACATGATACAATCTTTATCGAATGATAATTCATTCCTACGAATGTAGAATGGATGAATATCTTTGTCTGTTACCTGGTTTGGCCATCCATTTGCAACATACTCATACACCTTTGACATCACTGGGTCACGTTTGGTTGTTCTACTAATCTCTTCAGCTGTGACTGGCACTTCATCAATGTATGAAAAATAAAACACTTCTTCCCTATCGGGTGTAACTTGTGATGGGGAAGGCAATGTAGACATAGCATCAGCATTACTGTGATCAGCTGTTCGTCTGTATTCAATATCATATGTATATGCTGACAAAATCAAAGCCCATCTCTGCATTTGGGCTGAAGCTAATGTTGGAACTGGGGACTTTGGATGGAGGATTGCTGTTCAGGCCTTATGGTCTCTAACGATGGTAAACTTACGACTATATAAGTATTTGTGAAACTTCTTGACTTCAAAATTTATTGCCAAAGCTTCCCTTTCAATTTGCGCATAATTACACTCACTGGCACTGAGAGTGCGTGAAGCAAAAGCAATTGGTCTCTCCTCCCCACTACTTGATATATGAGAGATTACTGCCCCAACTCCATACGGAGAGGCATCGCATGCTAGCTTAATCTCCTTAGATATGTCATAGTGATCTAATATGGTACTCTCTACCAATTTGCTTTTACAATCCTTGAATGCTGTATCACATTCTTTTGACCACTTCCAATGGACCTGTTTTTTCAAAAGTTAATTCAGTGGATGTAACACTGTAGCCAAATTTGGTAGGAACTTCCCATAATAGTTCAAAAGTCCCAAGAATGAATGAAGTTCAGTGATATTCCTGGGAGTGGGTGCATTTATGATTGCATCCAGATTTTCATTGGTCGGTGGTAAACCATCTTTGTCTACTCTGTACTCCAAGTACTCCACTGAGTTTTTAAATAACCCACACTTACGAGCAGACAATTGTACTCTGTGCTTCTCTAGCCGTTTGAGGACTTCATTCAATTTGTTGTTATGAATTTGCCTATTTGGTGCTGAAATTAGTATGTCATCCAAATAATATACTACCACTTCAATACCTTGCAAAATCTGGTTCATCACCCCTTGGAATATGGCAGGGGCGGAAGACACTCCAAACGGTAGCCTATTAAACTGATGACTTGGACTCCTCATCTAGTTCAAGCTGTAAGTAGGCATTCATAAGATCCAGTTTTGAGTCAGTGTTGTGAACAAATCTTCTATATTCGGCAATGTATTGGGGACATAACCCTCTAGAACCTGGTTTACGGTTACTTTATAATCACCACACAATCTTACCTTACTATCAGATTAGGTACAACAACAATGTGTGTAGCCCAATTACATCGATCTATCTTCAAATAATGTTCTCAGTCTCTAGTTTTTTGAGTTCTTGCTCAACTTTCTCCTTGAGTGCATATGGTATGGAACGTGGCTTGCAGTAAACCGATCTAACATCCTTCTGTACCCTGACACTCGCCCTGAAGCCTGGGATCAGACTGCCCGTTTCACAGAACACCTTCGGATACTTCTTGATAACCTCATCCGTTGATGAAAATCTTGCTTCCACACAGAAAATCTTACTCCAATCCAGCTTCAGTGAGCTCAACCAGTTTCTTCCTAGTAAGGCAGACTTGTCTCCTTTCACTACTATTAGAGGCAACTTCTGAAATTGATCTTTATATTTCACCAGTACGGTGATACGACCTACCACAGGAATTTTCTCTCCCGAGTAGCCTCGCAGCTCTATCTTGAATTTCTCCATTTGGAAATCACGCAATTTGTCGAGGTACAGCGACTCCGGTACTACACTCACGGTTGCACCCGTGTCAATTTCCATTGGTATCTTGAATCCTGCAACATCTATTTGGATTTTTATGCTTTCCCAATCATTGTCTGTTAACCTCATGCTCCTGATGACGTGTAACTTTAACATCTCCTCGTCCTGTTGTCGTTCTTGCATGCTATATAGTCTTTTGGGATTTCTACTCATAGCTTTGGACGCTGGACTCATAGCTTTGAAAGCTGGTTTACCCTTCAGTCGGCATGTCTTTGCAAGATGCCCAGTCTTCCTGCAGAAGAAACACTCTGCCTTCATGTATGGACAACTTTGAGCAATGTGTTGTCCCAGGCACCTATAGCATGACTTCGACTCTCTGTTAGAATTTCCAGTTTCTGAGACTTTGGGCCCCACCATCTTTTACCTTGAACCTGCAGGTGATTTACCTCGGTTGACTGACAACCGTAATTATTTTTTAATTCTTGGGAATATTGCTCGGTCATGCCCATCGACCTCGCTGTCTGACAAGCAATCTCAAAAGTCAAATCATCTGTCGTCAATAACTTCCTTGTGATCGCATCATTTTTCACGCCACAAACAAAATGATCCGGATTGCTCGGATTTGAAAGTTTCCAAAATTACAGTGCAGCGATAGCTTTTTTAATGCTACGATGTAATCACTGATGATTCATCAGTCTTTTGATTCCGAATCCCAAAGCGATAGCTTTCAGCAATTTCTAACCGTTTGGGGTTATAGTGCTGCTCCAGCTTCGTTAAAATCTCTTTAAGCATTGTGTCCTTTGGCTCGTCAGGCACAAGCAGATTTACAAAGGTTTCGTACAATGCCGGACCCGCCTCCAATAAGAAGATCGCTTTCTTACATTCCAACACAGCCTGGTTCTGGACTGCATTGTCTGGAACTTCAATGATGTTATTTGCAGAGAAATACATTTCTAGCCGATCCACATACGCTTTAAAACGTTCCCGGTCATGTCTATATTCCCCCAAATGTCTGATTATACCTGCCATTTTAATCTCTAGCTGTTCACACTGTGTGCTGTATTTTACCTCAGATTTTGTAGCTTTTTTCCAACGACAGAAACTTCCAAAGTCTCTCTGTCGACTGGCTGAAGCCTTCCCCAACAAAATTTAAGCTTCAAATCATCCGAAAAATCCCATCTCATCGCCAAATGTGATATATTCACAGAGCACAAGCATACACACTTCCTACATGGCAGGCAGCTCTCTCAGACGCCTCCAGAATCTGCCTGGTTCTGTTTAATTATTAACTCTGCAGTTGCAGTACACAATACGTCCACATCCACAGTGTGGAGCTACAAACATTACAAGCTTACAGACATTACAAATTGAGGCCTGTTTTTACAGTCAGGACTGCACTGTACTTCTGCACCAGCTTCGTATGCTTCAGACCTGGCAGACTTCAAGATCAGCACACCAGCTTCGTTAACCTGGTTCTTCAGAACATCAACCAAGCCAGTATCGCCAGCAACAAGGACACCAAGCACGCCGTGGCAGCAAGAGGCTCATGAATCAACCACTGAGATATTACCAGCAACCAAATTGGTAATATTGAGCCACCACGACCAACGATTTCAAAACCGAAGTCAACTTGACGAAACCCGAAGATTTGCATGCTGTTTCCACTCTACAAGCTATCCCTGAGCTACCAATGGGTAAAACATTACCTAAAGGAACTTTAAAACCTAGTGCTGAAGGAAGAAAGTGATTGCTTACCCCATATATCTAATATATGTCCGACCGCATCAGCGGACACCACCTAACTGAGGAACTCGCAGCAAAAAGTCCTCTCCTACGTTCAGGGTATGGCTAGCAAAATCGACAAAATCCAATGAACCCCGAAACCGCGACCCATTACCGACTGTCAAGGAAGGATTGGTGAACATAGTCCCTGAAGCCCCAGAGCCTAACTTAGTTAGATATGGGGAATTGGGAGATGGGAGGTGTTGTACTGCTGTATATTTTCTTGTGTTTTAGTAAAGGATTCCCCATTAGAGTGATAAGTTTTCTCTCAGTTAAGGTGATAGGTTTTCTCTCATTTAAATTGATAAGTTTTCTCAGTTTTTAATAAAAGGTGTATTCATTCTTCTTGAATAAAATCCATACATTTCTTTGTACAAAATGGTTGTCTGCTGCACTTTATACACCCTGATTAATAAATCCAAGCTCGAGAACTAGGGAGTGGGAGCAACTCTCAACTGCTCTGGGTCAGGAAGGCAAGCTGACAGACCCACCACTCCCTACAGAACATAGTGGGTGGGACATATTGTGTCACCAAAAGTGCACACCACAACAAGCATGGACAGCACATTTGGTGTCCGATGAGTGAAAGCAGTTTCTGTTTTAAATCCGAGGCAGAAGTTCAAGTGGCCCAGGAACGGATTGTCCCCATTCCTGAACCCTCCACTGTTCACTCACTGTAAGTGACAACATAACAAACCTGCAATACTATGTTGCACATTTTGGTTATGAAATCCCTCCTCTACCCGAACATCTTACTGCCGTACTGAAAGCTGTAGAAGTATCACAGAAATATTTCTATACTTTAGAACAAAAAACAATTGCGATAGGGGGCGAGATTTCGGAGATCATAGTTCCGCTCTGGTGGGATATTGTCAGAAATATAGAGGTCCCTGCTGGGATCAGAATAGCTTCCCACGTTTTGGTTGTCTGCCAGCTCGTGATTATTTTTTATCTGTGGTGTACTACCTGCAGGGTGAGAGGAAGAGGTCGTCAGTCCCGCCACCAGAGGGTGCTGGACGAGCCCTAGCTGAACTTAAGAGTTGTATCACGGAGGAAAACACAAAATAGGACACTGCAGAAAATCGCAGTCGCCCGATGAGGTCCGGTTTAGATTCCACCTGCTGTAAAAACGCAGAGGTCAAGTGTTGAAAAGTTTATACCATATGTGTTTTACTGTGTATTTTTGTGAAACTGGCGTCATGGAGGGACGTTGGATCCCCTCTATGCTGTAATGTAACTTATGACTGAATTTATTTGTAAACAGTAATACATTTCAAAGGGGAATGTACTTTAGCTCGGTAAATTACAGGGGAAGGTTGGCTCTCAGGAATCAGGAATTTTGTTCATTTAGGATGACACTCTGTGGCGAAGTGTGTCAAATAGGGGACTGTAAGATTCCAAAATTCGTGGAAACTCCTCAGTGTTTGGACTCATTGAAAAGGAAACTCGACTTGGGACTAATAAACAGAAAGTCTGGTATCCTAAAATGCTTATGGAAGAAATCTACTAGTTTTAATCAAGTTTAGGATTTTTAAAAGGTGAATGCTGGATCTGTGAGAAAAGGGCTGCAAGAAAAGGGGTGGGTTCAACCTCTAAAAGGCCAGTTTGGATATTGGAGCTAATGAAGCTGTCTGGGGATATTTGAGTTAATCAAATTGTCTGGGTAACTGTTTACCCTCAAAACCTGGCCCCTGGAAGACATTTACATTTGAACAATCAATCCAAGGAAGTAGTTTCAATCCAAGCACAAAAACCCATCCAACACATGCATAATGCTAATCACCTTTCCGACCTGCATAGAAAGCTGGGACCCAGGCAGACAATTCGACACCAGAAACTAAGTTTAACAATGCGACTCGAACCCACAGATAATTCCAGCAATTGACATATTTTCAATCCAGTTACCAGTAACGAGTCCGCCAAAACTCAACAAAGGACCAAGGTTGATTTGGCGCGCAGATAAGGAAGCCTCTATGGGTATAATTGAGGCCTGTTTTAAAGTCAGGCTGGTTGCTTCTACACCAGCTCCGTATGCTTCAGACCTGGCAGACTTCAAGATCAGCACACCAGCTTCGTTAACCTGGTTCTTCAGAATATCAACCAAGACAGTATCGCAATTGACCAGGACACCAAGCACGTCGCGGCAGCAAGAGGCTCATGGTCAACCACCAAGATATTACCAGCAACCAAATTGGTCATTTTAAGCCACCGCGACCAATGATTTCAAAACCGAAGTCAGCTCGACGAAAACCCGAAGATTCACAAGCTGTTTCCACTCTACAAGCTATCCCTGAGCTACCAACGGGTAAAACATTACCTAAAAGAACTTTAAAACCTACTGCTGAAGGAAGAAAGTGGCTACTTACCCCATAGATCTATCAGCGGACACCACCCAACTGAGGAACACGCAGAAAGATGTCCTCTCCTACTTTCGGGATATGGCTAGCCGAATTGACAAATCCAACGAATCCCCAAACCGCGACCCATTACCGACTGTCAAGGAAGGATTGGTGAGCATAGTCCCTGAAGCTCCAGAGCCTAACTTAGTTAGATAGGGGAATTGGGAGGTGGGAGGTATTGTACTGCTGTGTATTATCTTGTGTTTAGTGAAGGATTCCCCATTTGAGTGATAAATTTTCTCTTATTTAAAGTGATACATTTTCTCAGGTGTATTCATTCTTCTTGAATAAAATCCATACCTTCTTTGTACAAAACGGTTGTCTGCTGCACTTTATCACACCCTGATTAATAAATCGAAGCTCAAGAAACAAGGAGTGGGAGAGACTGGCAACCATTCTGGGTCAGGAAGGCAAGCTGACAGACCCACCAACCCCTATACCATCACCTGCAACAATCCACAGAGGTAAGTTGTGCACCACACCATCATGGAGTACCTTTACATCCGCACTACCAATGACTGAGATAAGTTCATCGGTGTAGGTTCGCAGCTTTGCCTGAACCGGGACCAACTTGGGTCGTTCCGCTTAATTGTCCCACAGTCTCTCGAAGGCTTCTTGAATCATTACTGACTGGCTCGCCCCCGTGTCCATTTCAATGAAGACTAGAATGCCATCTATCTCGACTTCCATCCTCAACGGGGAACACTTGGTGGTGCAGGTAAACATGCTATATACCTCATCGTGGGGCTGTGCTGCCTCTCTGCCTATCGTTTCATAATCCGCGCTGGATTCATGGCCATCTGCAGACTCTTCATCAACACAGTGAGACATATCTCTTACACATTCACTGGAGGTGGCCCTTTGTGCTGCAGCCTTTGCATACATAGTCTTTAAAATGGCACTGGTGAGCCCTGTGATTCCCTCCACAACACCAGCATGGGGCTACTCGGTTAGCCCCCCTCGGCGGACTCAAAGGGACTCGGGGGCCTGTTCTCTCTTCCCTGAGAGGGTTCGCGTTCTACAGTCCAGCCTCTAAAAGGCGCCACTCTGTGCACAGCACTTGCCGAGTTTGATTCCTGAGGATGAGTCATCTGCCTAGAGCAGCAGGTCGAGGTCATGAATGCCTGGCTCACAGAGATGGCATTCTGCAGTGTGACTGTGGTATCCGCTGACGTAGCTTGTGAAGAAGGTCCTCATGGCCGATTCCAATGACAATAATGTCCCGCAGCGCTTTGGTGAGGTGGTCGCCGAAATCACACGGTACTGCCAGCCTCCTGAGGTCTGCAGCGTATTTCGCGATTTCCTGGCCTTCGGGCCGTCGGTGGGTGTAGAACCGGTGTCTGGCTGTGGGGATGTTCTCCTTGGGATTGAGTTACTCATGGATCTGTGTTATGAACTCCTTGTACATCTTGATCGTCGGCTTCGCTGGTGCCAGCTAGTCCCTGACGAGGCCATAGATGGTGGGCCCATAACTGGTTAGCAGGATAGCTCTGCGTTTGCCAGCCAGTGTGGCCAGGTTATCTCCTGCCAGGTCATTTGCTGTGAAGAAATGGTCGAGCCTCTCCACAAAGGCGTCCCAACCATCACCATCCGCGAATTTCTGCAACATTCCAAGGGTAGCCATTTTCGCGTGAAAGTCCATAATCTCATCACCAGTTGTTATGTCCTAGGATGCTCTGTTAATGACTCCACGAGGCAGTGTGTTGTACTTGAACTGTAGTGACCTTAATCCTTTATTGATAACTCCAGAGTGAGGATCACACCTGGTGGACTGCCTTTTAAACTAGGCCAGGCACACATGTACAGGTAATCTACAAGTCTCCTACTGATGTGCCCTCTGGTGGCACACCTTTTGATAGTACCAACAGTAGCCATGTAGGATACATGACAGGTGTCACTGGTAAGGCCAGCATTTATTGCCCATCCCTAATTTCCCTTGAGAAATGCCACTTTTTTGATGGAGCTATTAACCTGTTTGATTTAAATGGGTTATGTCTCCTGGTAAAATAACAGGTGGAGAAATGTCGCACAACTCCACAAAGCATTTGTACACTTATTTCAGTAATTATAATCTTAGAATCATAGAATAATTACAGCACAGAAGGAGGCCACTTGGCTCATCGAGCCCCCATGCCGGTTTTCTGCAGGAGCACTTCAGCTAGTCCCACTCCTCCACCCTTTCCCCACAGTTCTGCAAGTTTTTTTTTATTTAGCTGCTTATCCGATTCCCTTTTGAAAGCCATGATTGAATCTGCCTCCACCATCATTCAGGCAGTGCATTCCAGATCCTAAACACTCGCTGCATAATTTTTTTTTCCTTATGTTGCCTTTGATTCTGCTGCCAATCACCTTAAGTCTGTGTCTTCTGCTTCTCGACCTTTCCACCAATGGATAAACTTTGGCCCCGAAATTGCCCTTTGCCCCGATTGGGAGCGGTACCCTTCCAAGGCTGGGACTTCCTGTGCCCAGTCCAGAGGTCCTGTCCCCGACGCGGAATTGGGCCATACGCCCCTCAAAGGAAGCAGAACGCTGTCTCCAGTGCTCCGCTTCCTTTGAGGGGTGCTCCCAACAAGGAGTATTAAAGGGGCGCCCCAAAGCCTCTCGGACAATTTCCCTGGATTTGGACTTACTTTGTTTTTCATATTTACAAAGTTAACTTACCACTTGTTTTCTGTTTCGAAGAGGCTACCTTCGCTCTCGAACAGAACCTTTCAAACATGGTGTCCAATCTAAACTCATTCGAGGCTCATCCTGAGGAATGTTTTCCTCCACGGAATTTCCTTGATTTTCATTTGAACTCACTCTAACTTCAGGCTCTTTGTTTTCCTGACTCGGACTCAGACTTACATTCTGATTCTCTCCTGGATTTGTTCCAGTACATTGGATTTAGGATTTGCTACTGGTATATCAAAATTATCTGATGAGTCAGAAATAATTGAATCATTCCCACCTTCAACTCCTTCCATGTCTGTAGGTAAATATGATCAATATGAACAAATCTAACCTGTCCATTATCAAACATCTTTACCAAATATGTGCGAGGACAATATATCTTCATTACTGTTCCTAGTAACCACTTTGCCCATTTATGGTGATGATTCTTCACACTCACTTACTGGTTAAATTTCACACTTCTCTCTTTTACTCAACCACCATCATGATTCACTTTGTCTTAATTGTGTCTCTTCTACGGACTGTGCCAAATTTGGTTTTAACAACGAGAATCTGGTTCATGGCTGTCGTTTGAGAAACAACTCTGCTGGTGTTCTACCAGTAGTTGTGTGAGAAGTATTACGATGTGTAATCAAAAAATTAGCCATTTTGTGATTCAATGACAACTGTCGTTTCCTTGGATTTGGATCCAACATTTATTTTATGAGGGCACGTTTTACAATTTGTACAGTGCGCTCTGCTGCACCATTTGAAGCAGGATGGTACAGTGGAACCTCGGTATGTTTCACACCATTTTTGCTTGTGAACTGTGCAAATTCTTTGGAACAAAATTGTGGTCCATTATCTGAAACAATTTCTTCGGGGAGGCCAAATGAAGAAAATAATCTTTGTAAAATGTCCAATGTTTTACTTGTTGTTATTTTCCACATTGGGAACACCTCAACCCACTTCGAATGGCTATCAATCACAATGAACAATTGTTGTTCTTCCAGCTCAGCAAAATCAATAGGTGGCCTTTACCCTGGGAGATCATTTCCATGGCTGTAATGGTACTGATGGTGGTTGCTTGTTTACAGATTGACATGTCCTACACTGATGTACTCTGTATCTTTATCAAGACCTGGCCACCATAGCTAACTGCGTGCAAAACTCTTGGTCAAGCACATTCCCAGGTGCTGGTCATGGAGGTCTCCTGATAATTTGGACCTGAATTTATCTGGTATAACCACTCTTGCACCCCACATGATACAATCTTTATCGAATGATAATTCATTCCTTCGAATGAAGAATGGTGAATACCTTTGTCTGTTTGGCCATCCATTTGTAATATAATCATACACCTTTGACATCACTGGGTCACGTTTGGTTGCTCTACCAATCTCTTCAGCTGTGACTGGCACTTCAACAATGTATGAAAAATAAAACACTTCTTCCCTATCGGGTGTAACTTGTGATGGGGAAGGCAATCTCGACATTGCATCAGCATTACTGTGATCAGTGATCGTCTGCACTCAATGTCATATGTATATGCTGACAAAATCAAAGCCCATCTCTGCATTCGAGCTGCAGCTAATGTTGGAACTGGGGTCTTTGGGTGCAGGGTTGCTGTTTGGGGCTTATGGTCCGGAACGACGGTAAACTTACGATCATACAAGTATTTGTGAAACTTCTTGACCCCAAAAATTAATGCCAAAGCTTCCCTTTCAATTTGTGCATAATTACTCTCACTGGCACTGAGAGTGCATGAAACAAAAGCAATTGGTCTCTACTCCCCACTATGTGATACATGAGAGATCACTGCCCCAACTCCATACGGAGAGGCATCACATGCTAGCTTAATCTCCTTAGATATGTCATAGTGAACTAACATGATGCTCTCTACCAATTTGCTTTTATACTCCTTGAATGCTGTATCACATTCTTTTGACCACTTCCAATGGACCTGTTTTTTCAAAAGTTCATTCAGTGGATGTAATACTGTAGCCACGTTTGGTAGGAACTTCCCATAATAGTTCAAAAGACCCAAGAATGAACGAAGTTCAGTGACATTCCTGGGAGTGGGTTCATTTCTGATTGTATCCAGTTTTTCCTTGGTCGGATGTAAACCATCTTTGGCTACTCTGTATGCTAAGTACTCCACTGAGTTTTTAAATAACACACTTACGAGCAGACACTCGTACTCTGTGCTTCACTAGCCGTTTGAGGACTTCATTCAATATGTTATTATGAATTTGCCTATTTGGTGCTGACATTAGTATTTCATCCAAGTAACATACTACCCCTTCAATACCTTGCAAAATCTGGTTCATCACCCCTTGGAATATGGCAGGGGCGGAAGACACTCCAAACGGTAGCCTATTAAATTGATGTAGGCCTAGATGAGTATTTATAGTCAAACATGACTTGGACTCCTCATCTAGTTCAAGCTGTAAGTAGGCATTCGTAAGATCCAGTTTTGAGAAGATCTGACCACCTGTCAGTGTTGTGAACAAATTTTCTATATTCGGCAATGTATTGGGAACATTACCCTCTAGAACCTGTTTTACGGTGTCTTTATAATCACCACACAACCTTACCTTACCTTACCATCAGACTTAGGTACGACAACAATAGGTGTAGCCCAATTACATCGATCTATTTTAGAAATAATGTTCTCAGACTCCAGTCCTTTGAGTTCTTGCTCAACTTTCTCCTTGAGTGCATATGGTACGGAACGTGGCTTGTAGTAAACCGATCTAGCATCCTTCTGTACCCTGACACTCGCCTTGAAGCCTTGGATCAGACTGCCCGTTTCGCAGAACACCTTCGGATACTTCTTGATAACCTCATCCGTTGATGAAAATCTTGCTTCCACACAGAAAATATTACTCCAATCCAGCTTCAGTGAGCTCAACCAATTTCTTCCTAATAAGGCAGACTTGTCTCCTTTCACTACTATTAGAGGCAACTTCTGAAATTGATCTTTATATTTCATCGGTACGGTGATATTACCTACCACAGGAATTTTCTCTCCCGTATAGCCTCGCAGCTCTATCTTGGATTTCTCCATTTGGAAATCACGCAATTTTTCGAGGTACAGCGACTCCGGTCCTACACTCACGGATACACCCTGATCGATTTCCATTGGCATCTTGAATCCTGCAACAGCTATTTGGATTTTGATTCTTTCCGAATCGCTATTCGTTAACGTCGTGCTCCTGATGATGTGTAACTCTAACATCTCCACGTCCTGTTGTTGTTCTTCCATGCTATGCTCTTGGGATTTCTACTCTTAGATTTGAACGCTGGACTCATAGCTTTGAACGCTGATTTACCCTTCAGTCAGCATGCCTTCGCAAGATGCCCAGTCTTTCTGCAGAAGAAATACTCTGCCTTCACATATGGACAACTTTGAGCAATGTGTTGTCCCAGGCACCTATAGCATGACTTTGACGCTCTGTTAGAATTTCCAGTTTCTGAGACTTTGGGCCCCACCATCTTTTACTTTGAACCTGCAGGTGATTTACCTCTGTTGACTGACGACCGTAATTATTATTTAATTCTCGGGAATATTGTTTGGCCATGTCCATCGACCTCGCTGTCTGACAAGCGATCTCACAAGTCAAATCATCCATCATCAATAACTTCCTTCTGATCGCATCATTTTTCACCGATCCCATAATGCTCAGTTTTGAAAATTTCTAAAATTACAGTGCATCGATAGCTTTTTTAATGCTATGATGTAATCACTGATACTTACATCAGATTTTTGATTCTGAATCCCGGAACGATAGCTTTCAGCAATTTCTAATGGTTTGGGGTTATAGTGCTGCTCCAACTTCGTTAAAATCTCTTTAACCGTTATGTCCTTTGGCTCGTCAGGCACAAGCAGATTTACCAGCGTTTCATACAATGCCAGACCTGCCTCCGATAAGAAGATCTCTCTCTTACGTTCCGGTTCTGGACTGCATTGCCTGGAACTTCGATTATGTTATTTGCAGTGAAATACATTTCTAGCCGATCCACATATGGTTTAAAACGTTCACGGTCATGACTATATTCACCCAAATGCCCCATTACATCTGCCATTTTAATCTCTAGCTGTTCACACCATGTGTTGTATTTTACCTCAGATTGTTGTAGCTTCTTCCAAAGACAGAAAGTTCCAAAGACTCTCTGTCGGCTGGCTGAATCCTTCACCAACAAAATTTAAGCTTTAAATCATCCAAAAAATCCCATCTCATCACCAAATGTGATATATTAACAGAGCACAGCACACACAGCTCCTAACATGGTAGGCAGCTCTGTCGGAAGCCTCCGGAACACTGCCGGGTTCTGGTTATTATTAACTCTAGTTGCAGTACACAATACGTCCACATCCACAGTGTGGAGCTACAAACATTACAAGCTCACAGACATTACAATGCTCAAATGCCACTCCCACTTCCATCCACGCACCAGCCATCGGTCAGAACCAAGCCGGGCTCCCAAACCTCCCACCACCACCATCACCGACCCTATGAGGAAGTGCACTTTCCCCGAAATATGGGTGAGGGATGGGTGCACCCATTCTTTTCTGTTGTTGTCATTGAAGTGCATTGTAAACTTTCCAATAAAATATATTTTGCATTAAAACTGAATCATGTTCCATTAGGACCATGCAACTTTTGGGGACAACTGTAAAAAGTAAGAATCCCTCACCCATACAGTCACGCAAGCCTTCTGGACCCTAGCCCTGGCGAAAGGGCTAGCCAGTGCATTTTGCAGTCGGCAAGGTAGGACTGCTCTATTTTCAGTGGCTGATTTATCTTTCATTTATTTTTCATGATATTGTGCAACTGTCATGCTGAAAATGTTGTGATGTTGTGCTGATGTTGTGAAGGTCTTTAGTGCTTTAGAATCCTCTAACTCTGCCCCTCCCCTTCCCCTTCCCCTCAACCCCCTCCCCTCACCTCCCCCTCACCTCCTCTCCCCCCTCACCTCACCACACCACCCACCCTTCTCCTCCACCTTCTCACCCTCTTCCTTTCCCTCTCTCCTCTCCCCTTTCCACCTTACTCCTCTCCCCTCGCCCCCTCTCTCCTGGTCCTCCCTCCTCTCTCGTCGCCCCCTCTCTCCCCTTCCCCCCTCCTCTCTCCTTCCCCATCACCTCCCCTCCCTCCGCTTTCCTCCCTCTCTCACCCCCCTCTTCTCTTCTCCCCTCCCCCTCACCCCCTCACCCCCTCACCTCTCCCCACCTCTCCCCAATAAAAGATATTTGGATTCCCTTTTATGTTTGCTGCCAATCTATTCTCATACTCTCTCTGTGCCCCTCTTATTTCCTTTTTCACTTCACCTCTGAACTTTCTCTATTCATTTAGCCTGGTTCACACTTGTATTCTCAACCTGACATCTGTCATACGTCCCCTATTTCTGCTGCATCTTACTCTCTATCTCTTTCATCATCCAGTAAGCTCTGGCTTTGGTTGCCCTACTTTTCCCCCTCGGGTGAATGTATGTTAACTGCACAGGAACCATCTCCTCTTTAAAGGCAGCTCATTGTTCAATTACAGTTTTGCCTGCCAATCCATGATTCCTATTTACCCGGGCTCATTCTCAAAAATTGGCCCTCCTCCAATTAAGTATGTTACTCTGGATTGATCCCTGTCCTTTTAAATAGCTAATCTAAACCTTATGATACTGTGATCATTGTTCCCTGAATGTTACCCTACTGATACTTGCTTTACTTGACCCAACTCATTCCCCAGAACCAGATCCAGCAATGCCTCCTTCCTCGTTGGGCCAGAAACGTACTGATCAAGAAAGTTCTCCTGAAAACACTTCAGAAATTCTTCTCCCTCTCTGCCTTTACACTATTACTATCCCAATCTATGGGCTCAAGTTTTGGCTTGAGTTGCTCCTATTTTTTTGGAGCAACTAGTTTAGAATGGAGCATCCTAGAAATTGCAATTCTCGGCATTTAGTTTGCTCCAGTTCTAGTGAGTTAGAATAGTTCCATTTTAGAACAGATTTTTTTTTCAAAAGGGGGCGTATCCAGCCACTTATGCCAGTTTTGCAAATTTAGGCAGCGAAAACTTACTTAGAATGGAGTAAGTGTAGATTTTTGTACGCTCAGAAAAACCTTGTCTACACTTAGAAATCAGGCGTAGGGAACAAGAGATGGGGGGTGGAGGGGGGTTTAAAAACATTAAACACTTCACTTTTACAAATAAAGAGCCATCAATAATAAATGATAAATAAATCAATAAATAAACCAATAAATCAATCAAAAAAAAATAAAAAATAAAAAAATAGAACAATAATCAAAAATCACTCAATAAATAAAAAATTATTCCTACTCACCTACTGCAGCACTGGGGAGAAGAGAGGTGGGGGGAGAAGAGAGGGAGGGGGGAGAAGAATAACATGGGTGGGGGGGGAGAAGAAGAATGGGGGAGGGGGGTGAAGAAGAACGGGGGGGTAGATGAACGGGGGGTGGGAGAAGATGAACGGGGAGAAGAAGACCGGGGGGGGGAGAGAAGGAGAACGGGGGGGGGAGAGAAGAAGAACGGGGGGGGAGAGAAGAAGAACGGGGGGGGGAGAGAAGAAGAACGGGGGGGGAGAGAGAAGAAGAACGGGGGGGGGAGAGAGAAGAAGAACGGGGGGGGGAGAGAGAAGAAGAACGGGGGGGGAGAGAGAAGAAGAACGGGGGGGGTGAGAGAAGAAGAATGGGGAGGGTGAGAGAAGAAGAACGGGGGGGTGAGAGAAGAAGAACGGGGGGGGTGAGAGAAGAAGAATGGGGAGGGTGAGAGAAGAAGAACGGGGGGGTGGGAGAAGAAGAACGGGGGGGTGAGAGAAGAAGAACGGGGGGGTGAGAAGAAGAATGGGGGGGTGAGAAGAAGAAGAACGGGGAGGGTGAGAGAAGAAGAATCGGGGGGGTGAGAGAAGAAGAACGGGGGGTGAGAGAAGAAGAATGGGGGGTGTGAGAAGAAGAATAATGGGGGGGGTGAGAGAAGAAGAATGGGGGGGGTGAGAGAAGAAGAACGGGGGGGGAGAAGAAGAATAATGGGGGGGGTGAGAGAAGAAGAATGGGGGGGTGAGAGAAGAAGAACGGGGGGGGTGAGAGAAGAAGAATGGGGGGGTGAGAAGAAGAAGAACGGGGGGGCTGAGAGAAGAAGAATGGGGGGGTGAGAAGAAGAAGAACGGGGGGGGTGAGAGAAGAAGAATGGGGGGGTGAGAGAAGAAGAACGGGGGGGGTGAGAGAAGAAGAATGGGGGGGTGAGAAGAAGAAGAACGGGGGGGGTGAGAGAAGAAGAATGGGGGGGTGAGAGAAGAAGAACGGGGGGGGTGAGAGAAGAAGAACGGGGGGGGTGAGAGAAGAAGAATGGGGGGGGTGAGAGAAGAAGAACGGGGGGGTGAGAGAAGAAGAACGGGGGGGGGGAGACAAATACGACGAAGCTGGGCCCCGCCAAGGACTTCGGGCAGGGCCCGCCCCCAGCGAGAGGCCAGGCGGGAGGGCCCCGCCGATGACGATGCCGAGCTCCCAGGAGGACATCGGGTGGGGCCGCCCCCAGTGAGAGACCAGGCGGGTGGGCCCTGTCGCCGAGGTAAGATGCGTCAGGCCACTCGGCCCGGATAGGGGCGACGTCTCTTCGGCCTGGGATAGGGTCGTCGCCAGGGGACAGAATGCGCTGGGAGGGCTGGGAGCTACTGCGCATGCACACAGCCTCCACTGCGCACGCGCGCAGCTGCCGGCACTGTTTTTGGCGCAAGGCTGTAGCTCCGCCCCCAGAGTTCCTGCTGCACCGCGCCGAGGTGCAAATGGGCCTACAGCTATCGGAGAATCGCGAGGTAAGTATTCGGTGCAATTTTTGTTCTATAAATTAGGCGAGCCTCTCCAATGTGCGCCGTTCTAGCGGGCGTCCGAAACTTGAGCCCAATATTAGGATAGTTGAAGTTCCCCATTATCACGACTCTATAGATATGGCAGCTCTAATTTCCCTGCAAATTTACTCTTCCATATACTTCCAACTAGTTGGCGGCGTATAGAATACACCTACTAGTGTAATGGCACCTGTATTGTTTCTCAACTCTAACCTCTTAGATTCTGTCCTTGACTTCTCCAGGCCTAATGTAGTACCCTTGTTTAAGAAGGGAGAAAGGGATAGGCCAAGTAATTACAGGCCTGTCAGCCTAATCTCAGTGGTGGGAAAATTATTGGAAAAAATCTTGAAAGACAGAATAATTGTACATTTGGAAAGGCAAGGATTAATTAGGGACAGTCAGCACAGATTTGTTAAGGGAAGATTGTGTTTGGCTAACCTGATTGAATTTTTTGAGGAGGTAACCAAGAGGGTCGATGAAGATAGTGCAGACAATGAAGTGTATATAGAATTTAGCAAAGCTTTTGATGAGGTCCCACATGGTGGACTGGTCACAAAGGTTAAAGCCCATGGTACCCAGGGCAAAGCGGCAAGTTGGATCCAAAATTGGCTTAGAGGTAGGAAGCAAAGGCTAATGATTGATGGATGTTTTTGTGACTGAAAGGATGTTTCCAGTGGGGTTCTGCAGGGCTCAGTACTGGGTCCCTTGCTTTTTGTGGTATATATCAATGAATAGATTTGAATATAGGGAGTATGATTAATAAGTTTGCAGATGACACTAAAATTGACTGTGTGGTTGATAATGACGAGGAAAGTCATGGGCTGCAGGAGGATATCTACTGGTCAGGTGGGTAGAACAGTGGCAAATGGAATTTAATTCAGAGAAGTGTGAGGCGATACACTTTGGGAGGGCTAATAAAGAAAGGGTATACACATTAAGCGGTAGGCCACTTAATAGTGTAGGTCAACAAAGGGACCTTGGAGTGCTTATCCACAGTTCCCTGGAAGTAGCAGGCCAGGTGGATAAGATGGTTAAGAAGGCATATGGAATGCTTGCCTTTATTGGCCGGGGCATAGAATATAAGGGCAGGGAGGTTATGCTTAAATTGTATAATACTTTGGTTAGGCCACAGTTGGAATACAGCGTGCAGTTCTGGTTGCCATATTATAGGAAGGACCTGATTGCACTAGAGAGGATGCAGAGGAGATTTACTAGGATGCTGCCTGGAATGGAGAATATTAATTATGAGGACAGATTGGATCGGCTGGGTTTGTTCTCATTGGAACAGAGGAGGTTGAGAGATGACCTCATTGAGGTGTACAAAATATTGAGGGGCTGGATATAATGGATAGCAAAGGTCCTTTTCCCATTGGTGGGGGGGGGTCTATTATGAGGGGGCATAGTTTTAAGGTGATTGGTGAAAGGTTCAGAGGGGATTTGAGGGGGAGGTGGCCTTCTTTACGCAGAGGGTTGTAGGGATCTGCAACTCACTGCCTGGAAGAGTGGTGGATGCAGAAACCCTCACCACATTTAAGAGATGGTTGGATGAGCACTTAAAGTGCAGTAACCTGCAGGGTTACGGACCTAGAGCTGGTAATTGGGATTAGACTGGATAACCTCTCGTTGACCGGTGCAGATATGATGGCAAATACTGCAGGAAATTGAATACGGCCAGGGTGATCTCCTGGACTAGTTTCAATTGCCTGGATGGGTCGCAGAGGAATTTTCCCAGATTTTTGTCCCCAAGTTGCCTGGATTTTTAATGTTTTTTTGCCTATCCCAGGAGATCACGTGGCTCCAGTTGGGGTGGAGTGTAGAATGTTTCAGTGTAAGGGGTGTCCCAGTTGCTGCGGACTGGTTGGGCTGGGTGCTCTTTACCTTTCTGCCATTGTTCATTGTTCATAGGTTTATATGTAACTTTCAGGGCTGCTGACCGAGGGCCGTGCGGCTCTTTGTCGGCCGGCGCGATCACGATGGCCCGAAATAGCCTCCTTCTGCTCTGTTAATTTCTATGTTTCTATATTTCTATGCAATATTCTCCTTAACAATACTGCCACCTACATCCTTTCTTTCCTTCCCTCTCTTTCTTGAGAACCTTGGGTTGGATTTTCGTTTGTCTAGAGCTTCAGTTAGTGACCAGAGGGGACGTTAATGCGAGCGTTAGAGCTTAGCGACCAGGTGTGCAGCTTTTAGCGCCACGATGGGAAATTGATTAGAGGCTCACCGGGGGCGCAGACCAATAGTGCCTGGCTGCTGATGATCACTCCGATCATGACGTATTCCTGGTGCAACACGCACGCTTGTGTCCCGGTCGGTAAATTAGGTGCGTGCGACTCATTGAGCGCCAGCCAATAACAACGTCTGGATAAACCGTCGATACAGGCTTGCAGAATCATTAACTGGTGGCCACTTAAAAGAATCAGGAAGCGCTTCCCTTGGAGGTCACAGTCAGTGCAACTTTTACACAGAGCACAATGCGCGAGCCTCCAAATTTGCAACGGCAGACACACGCAACAGTTCAGTGTTACAAAAAGTAATTTGCTAAACTTTGATGGGTGCATTACTATGCCGCTAGCATCGCATTGTACATGCTCTAGCAAGGCGGCCATGTCGGCGGCCGAAGGAGCACAGCCCCTAGACGTCGGGGCAGGAGGCCACACCCGCCTTGGTTACACGGGCAGTGATACTCTATCCAAGGAGTAGTGTGTCAGAAGACTGCGCTTCTGGAAAGAGGCAGTTTCAGAGATATGCCACCTCCTGCAGGCAGACCTGCAGCCTCACATCGACACCAGGACTGCGTTGCTCGTCGCAGTGAAGATCACTGTGGCACATCTTCTATGTTTCCAGCTCCTTCCAGGCTGAATCAAGGGACATATGCAACATCTCACAATTCGCAGCGCATCACTCCATCCTAGATAAGATAACACAAGAGTTTTGTTATTATAAACTGCTTCGGGTATGTACCCGATCTCTTTTATTCCCACTTCGGATAAGAACAAGATCCGACTTCTTGTATTGCCTGCATGACATCCGACAATGGCGCCTTCTAGTATCAGATGACCCCAAGCATAAATATATTACAACATCCCCCTTTCAAGATCTTAGTGTCAGTCACTTTACAATACAAGATGATCTGGGGCTTTCCGCTCACAAGTTGATCGTCTCAGTTCAACATTAGTTCTAGGTGAACGTTCTAAGTCAGTTGTGACTGGAGGTTGAGTACAGTTCTGGGGGGCGTGGTAATAACAACATCAGAGACTGAAGGTCCGGGTTCAGGAATGACAACAGAGGCCTCTGGTGAATGAACGATAGTTGGTGGGTCGCTGACTGGATCTTCTTCAAATGGTTCCAGTTCATCTGTGTGCCTCAGTTTTACCTGGTCAATATGTTTTCTGCACGTTTGGCCATTCTTGAGCACGACAATGAGCACTCTGTTACCCTCCTTAGCTGTAACAGTACCAGCAGTCCATTTTGGATCTCGATCATAGTTCAGTACAAACACTGGATCATTGACGGAGATATCTCGTGACACAGCAATACTATCATGATACAATTGCTGACTTTGAAGTTGGTTTTCAACATGACCATTCAACTCAGGATGAACAAGTGAAAGCTTGGTCTTGAGATTTCTCTTCATCAGTCTTATATATTTAACCTTTTAAAACTTGCATTACACCTGACCACCAGAGGGCCCTCCTGTTGGAGTCCCAAGGGATCCCAGCATTCCTTGGGAGCACAGTATATAAGCAGGCCACCCATGAGGAACCTGCACTCTGGAACCTTAATAAAGGAGCTAAGGTCACACTTGCTCATTACACACAGTACTCAGTCTCACCATTTATTTTGAGTATAACAATTGGCGACGAGATAACGAACAACCACACGAAAATGCAAAGAACAATCGGTATTCTGGATAAGTTCCAAGAAGGGGACGGTTCGGAGGCCTTCATGGAGAGACTCGACCAATACTTTGTGGCCAAGGAGCTGGAACGGGATGAGAACACCACCAAACGAAGGCCGATCCTCCTAACTGCCAGTGGGGCAACAACCTATGGCCTCATAAAGAATCTCCTGGCACTGGCAAAACCAAAGATACGCTGGTCTGGTAGCACCTAAATCCTAAGGAAAGCGTTTTGATGGTGAGATATTGGTTCTACACGTGACAACGATCGGAGGGCCAGGTAGTGGAGAGCAACGTCGCCAAACTAAGGCATCTTGCAGGACATTGTGAGTTTGAGGGATTCCTAGAACAAATGCTCAGAGACTTTCTTGTACTGGGCATCAGACATGAGACAATCCTTCGCAAATTGTTGACTGTAGAAACTCCAAATCTGAGTAAAGCCATAATGATAGCCCAGGCATTTATGTCCACCAGTGACGATACCAAGCAGATTTCGGAGAACAAAGAAGTTTCGGCCAGTACTGTGCATAATGTAACGTCGGTTTTGAGCTGAAATGTACATAGCAGAATGTACACGCCGGCTGCTGTGACCCGACTTCAATTGACCCAGAGTCCGCTATCATCTGTTAATGCGAGGCAGTTAACACCCTGTTGGCGCTGCAGAAGTGATCATTGGCCCCATCAATGCCGCTTTAAGCACTATGCGTGCAATGGTTGCAGAATAACAGGACATGTCCAATGAATGTGCAGGCGAGCTGCAAACACTGCAAACCACCATGTTGCAGAGGAAGATCGATCCACAGTAGATCAGACTGAGTTGGAAACTCGTACAGAGGAGGCAGAAGTGTACAGGGTACACGACGAAATGCCCACCGATAATGTTGAAAGTTGAACTGAACGACATTCCAGAATCTATGGTGCTGGAGTCAGGGGCAAGTCAGTCCATAATAAGTAAAAAGGCCTTTGACAGGCTGTGGGGAAAGAAGGCACACAGGCCCAAGCTCAGCCTCATTCACACTAAACTAAGGACTTACACCAAGGAACTAATCCCTATAATTGGCAGTGCAGAAGCCAAAGTCTCCTATGATGGAGCAGTACACGAACTCCCGTTGTGGATTGTTCCAGGGGATGGCCCCACGTTGTTTGGCAGAAGCTGGCTGGGGAATATCCGCTGTAACTGGGACGACATCCGAGCACTTTCGTCCGTCGACAACACCTCATATACCCAGGTTCTTAGCAAGTTCCCATCGTTATTTGAGTCAGGCATTGGAAGCTTCTCGGGGACGAAAGTGCAGATCCATTTGGTTCCCGGTATGCGACCCATCCACCACAAGGCTTGGGCGGTACCGTACATGATGTGTGAAAAAGTGGAAATTGAACTGGACAGGCTGCAACATGAAGACATCATCGCGACGGTGGAATTCAATGACTGGGCCAGTCTGATTGTCCCAGTACTCAAGGAGAACGGTACGGTTAGAATTTGCAGAGACTATAAAGTAACGATTAACAGTTTTTCGCTGCAGGACCAGTACCCGCTACCCAAGGCAGACGACCTATTTATGACCCTGGCTGGAGGGAAGCTGTTCACCAAGCTGGACCTGACCTCAGCCTACATGACGCAGGAGCTGGAGGAGTCTTCGAAAGGCCTCTCCTGCATCAACATGCACAAAGGTCTGTTTATCTACAGCCGGTGCCCTTTCGGGATTCGGTCAATCTTCCAGCGGAACATGGAGAGCTTGCTAAAGTCGGTTCCTTGCACAGTGGTCTTCCAGGACAATATATTGGTTACAGGTCGGGACACCATGGAGCACTTGAAGAATCTAGAGGAGGTTCTTAGTCGGTTGGATCGCATGGGGCTCAGGTTGAAACGCTCAAAGTGTGTTTTCCTGGCACAGGGCGTCGAATTCTAAGGAAGGGGAATCACAGCAAATGGCATCAAGACGCCAAGACAGATGCCATCAAGAATGCGCCGCAACCACAGAATGTGATGGAGCTGTGGTTGTTCCTGGGACTCCTTAACTACTTCGGTAATTTCCTACCTGGGTTAAGCACCCTGTTAGAACCCCTACATGCGCTACTGTGCAAGGGAGACAACTGGGTATGGGGGAATTCACAAGAGGCTTTAAGAAAGACAGAAATTTATTGTGTTCTAACAAACTGCTTGTCCTGTATAATCCATGTAAACAATTAGTGTTAGCTTGTGCTGCGTCGTCATACAGGCTAATCATTCGGGGATATTGCAACCAGTTGCCTATGCATCCAGGAGTTTGTCAAAGGCCGAAAGGTCCTACAGCATGGTTGCAAAAGAGGCTCTGGCGTGCGTTTACGGGGTAAAAAAAATGCACCAGTACTTATTTGGCCTAAATTTCGAGCTTGAAACTGACCACAAGCCGCTCATATTGCTGTTCTCTGAGAGCAAAGGGATTAATACGAATGTCTCTACCGCATCCAAAGATGGGCGCTCACGCTGCTGGCATACAACTATGTAATCTGCCACAGACCGGGCACAGAGAACTAAGCAGATGCTCACAGTCAGCTACCATTGCCCACCACCGGGGTGGAAATGGCACAGCCAGCGGACTTGCTCATGGTCATGGAGGCATTTGAGAATGAGAAGTCCCCCGTTATGGCCTGCCAGATCAGGACCTGGATCAGCCAGGATCCTTTACTGTCCTTAGTAAAAAACCGTGTCCTCCATGGGAGCTGGTCCAGTGTCCCAGTGGAAATGCAGGAAGCGATTAAGCCATTCCACAGACGCAAAGACGAGTTGTCCCTGCAAGCAGACTGCCTTTTGTGGGACAATCACGTGGTCTTGTACAAGAAAGGCAGAGACACATTTATTTGCGAACTGCACAACACCCACCCAGGCATCGTAATGGTGAAAGCCATAGCTAGATCTCATGTGTGGTGGCCTGGCATCGACTCAGATTTAGAGTCAGTGCAATGCTTGCTCTCAGTTGAGCAATGCACCCAGAGAGGCATCGCTAAGTTTATGGTCATGGCCCTCCAAACCGTGGTCGAGGATCCATGTAGACTATATGGGCCCATTCCGAGACAAAATGTTTTTGGTTGTTGTGGACGCTTACTCAAAATGGATTGAATGTGCAATAAGGTTTGTAAGCACATCCACGGCCACCAATGAAAGTCTACGAGACATGTTTGCCACACACGGCTTGCCTGATGTCCTAGTCAGCGACAATGGGCCATGCTTCACCAGTGCTGAATTCAAGGAATTCATTACCCGCAACGGGATCAAACATGTCACATCTTCCCCGTTCAAGCTCGCATCCAACGGCCAGGCAGAACGGGCAGTTCAGACCATCAAGCAAAGCTTGAAAAGTGTGTCGGAAGGCTCCCTGGTTGTTCCGAGTGCTGCTCAGCTACCGCACCAGACCCCACTCACTCACCGGGATTCCCCCAGCTGAGCTGCTCATGAAAAGGGTGCATAAAACAAGCCTCTCTCTAGTCCACCCTGATCTCCATAATCACGTGGAGGGGAAGCGGCATCAACAAAGTGTGTACCATGACCGGTCAAATTTTTCACACGATATCGCGATCAATGATCCTGTATTTGTGCTCAATTATAGACATGATCCCAAATGGCTCTCTAGCATGGTCACAGCCAAAGAGGGGAGTAGGGTCTTTCAGGTCAAACTGACCAATGGACAAACGCGCAGAAAACATTTGAACCAAATCAAATCGCGGTTCACCAACAACTACGAACAACCCGAAGAGGACACCACCAAATTTGACCTTCCAACACACAATAGTGGCAACTGACATCATAATTGACCACGAAATAGAACTCAGCATCTCCAGCAGCCCGGCAAGGCTGGCTGCCCAACAGCCCAATGAAGAATAGACCAACCCAATCACACCAACATTTGTACCGAGACGATCGACAAGGGAGCGAAAAGCCCAGATCTACCTTGTAAATAAGTGTACTGTTGACTTCACGGGGGGAGTAATGTTATGTATTTAACCCTTTGTAACTTGTATTACAACTGACCACCAGAGGGCCCACCTGTTGGAGTCCCAAGGGATCCCAGCATCCCTTGGGAGCACAGTATATAAGCAGGCCTCCCACGAGGTACCTGCAATCTGGAACCTTAATAAAGGAGCTAAGGCCGCACCTGCTCATTACACACAGTACTCAGTCTCACTATTTGTTATGAGTATAACAATCAGTAGTACAGCAGGAGAAACACCAGTAAAAGTATGAAATCTTGTTCTATAACTGAGCAATATACATGACGAACGAGTTTGAAGTGAAACCTGAGTTACATGTTTCATACTTTTTTGACAGTTTGAACAGCACGCTTTGCTTGACCATTAAAAGCAGGTTTGAATGGAGCTGACCTCACATGTCTAATACCATTGAGTTTCATTAACTCCTGAAACTCAAGACTTGTGAAACAAGATCCGTTGTCGCTCACAACATCAGGTAAACCATGAGTAGCAAACATAGAAACATAGAAACATAGAAATTAGGTGCAGGGGCAGGCCATTCGGCCCTTCGAGCCTGCACTGCCATTCAATAAGACCATGGCTGATCAGTCAACCTCAGTAACCCTTTCCTGCTTTCTCTCCATACCCCTTGATCCCTTTGGCCATAAGGGCCATATCTAACTCCCTTTTGAATATATCTAATGAACTGGCCTCAACAAATTTCTGCGGTAGAGAATTCCACAGGTTAACCACTCTCTGAGTGAAGAAGTTTCTCCTCATCTCGGTCCTAAATGGCTTACTCCTTATTCTTAGACTGTGACCCGTGGTTCTGGAACTCTCCAGCAAGTGGAACATTCTTCCTGCCTCTAACGTGTCCAATCCATCAGAATTTTATATGTTTCTATGAGATCCCCTCTCATCCTTCGAAACTCTAGTGAATACAAGCCCAGTTGATTTAGTCTCTCTTCATATGTCAGTCCTGCCATCCCAGGAAACAATCTGGTGAACCTTCACTGTACTCCCTCAATAGCAAGAACATCCTTCCTCAGATTAGGGGATCAAAGCTGAACACAATATTCCAGGTGTGGCCTCACCAAGGCTCTGTACAACTGCAGTAAGACCTCCCTGCTCCTATATCCAAATCCTCTAGCTATGAAGGCCAACATGCCATTTGCCTTCTTCACCGCCTGCTGTACCTGCATGCCAACTTTCAATGACTGATGTTCCATGACACCCAGGTCTCATTGCACCTCCCCTTTTCCTAATCTGTCACCATTCAGATAATATTCTGTCTTCCTGTTTTTGCCACCAAAGTGGATAACCTCACATTTATCCACATTATACTGCATCTGCCATGTATTTGCCCACTCATCTAACCTGTCCAATTCACCCTGCTGTCTCTTAGCAGCCTCCTCACAGCTCACACCGCCGCCCAGCTTAGTGTCATCTGCAAACTTGGAGATATTACATTCAATTCCTTCATCTAAATCATTGATGTATATTGTAAATAGCTGGGGTCCCAGCACTGAACCCTGCGGCACCCCACTGGTCACTGCCTGCCATTCTGAAAAGGACCCATTTATTCTGACTCTCTGCTTCCTGTCCGCCAACCAGTTCTTTAACCACGTCAATACATTATCCCCAATACCATGTGCTTTAATTTTGCATGGGACCTTGTGTGGGACCTTGTCAAAAGCCTTTTCAAAGTCCAAATGCACCACATCCACTGGTTCTCCCTTGTCCACTCTACTGGTTACATCCTCAAAAAATTCTAGAAGATTTGTCAAGCATGATTTCCCTTTCATAAATCCATGCTGATTTGGACCGATCCTGTCACTGCTTTCCAAATCACTGCTATTTCAACTTTAAGAATTGATTTCAACATTTTCCCCAACACTGATGTCAGGCTAACCGGTCTATAATTCCCCGTTTTCTCTCTCTCTCTCTTTTTAAAATGTGGTGTTACATTAGCTACCCTCAAGTCCATAGGAACTGATCCAGAGTCAATAGAATATTGGAAAATGATCACCAATGCATCCATTATTTCTAGGGCCACTTCCTTAAGTACTCTGGGATGCAGCCTATCAGGCCCTGGAGATTTATTGGCCTCCAATCCCATCAATTTTCCTCACACAATTTCCTGACTAATAAGGATTTCCTTCAGTTCCTCCTTTTCGCTACCCCCTCGAACCCGTAGTATTTCCGGAAGGTTATTTGTTTCTTCCTTAGTGAAGACAGATCCAAAGTATTTGTTCAATTGGTCTGCCATTTCTTTGTTCCCCATTATAAATTCACCTGATTCTATTTGCAAAGGTCTTCACTAATCTTTTTCTCTTCACATGTCTATCGAAGCCTTTGCAGTCAGTTTTTATGTTCCCTGCAAGCTTCCTCTCATACTTTATTTTCCCCCTCCTAATTAGACTGATTGTCCTCCTCTGCTGAATTCTAAATTCTCTTAGTCCTCAGGTTTGCTGCTTTTTCTCGCCAATTTATATGCCTCTTCTTTGGATTGAACACTATCCCTAATTTCTCTTGTTAGCCACGGTTGAGCTACCTTTCCCTTTTTATTTTTACTCCAGACCGGAATGTACAATTGTTGAAGTTCATCCATGTAATCTATAAATGTCTGCCATTTGCTATCCACTGTCAACCCTTTATGTATCATTTGCCAGTCTATTCTAGCCAATTCATACCATCGAAGTTACCTTTCCTTAAGTTCAGGACCCTAGTCTCTAAATTAACACTGTCACTCTCCATCTTAATAAAGAATTCTACCATATTATTTTCACTCTTCCCTCGGGGGATTCGCACAAGATTGCTAATTAGTCCTCTCTCATTACACAACACCCAGTCTAGAATGGCCAGCTCTCCAGTTGGTTCCTCGACATATTGGTCTAGAAAGCCATCCATAATACACTCCAGGAAATCCTCCTCCTCTGCATTGCTACCAACTTGGTTAACCCAATCTCATTGTAAATTAAAGTTGCCCATGATAACTGCTGTACCTTTATTGCAGGCATGCCTAATTTCTTGTTTGATGCCATCCCAACCTCACTACTACTGTTTGGTGGTCTGTACACAACTCCCACTAGCATTTTCTGCCCTTTGGTATTCCGCAGCTCCACCCATACCGATTCCCCATCATTCAAGCTAATGTCCTTTCTTACTATTGCATTAATTTCCTCTTTAACCAGCAACGCTACCTCACCTCCAGTTCCTTTCTGTCTAGCCTTCCTGAATGTTGAATACCCCTGGATGTTGAGTTCCCAGCCTTGGTCACCCTGGAGCCATGTCTCCGTCATCCCAATTATATCATAATCGTTAATAGCTGCCTGCGCAGTTAATTCATCCACCTTATTACGAATACTCCTCGCATTGAGGCACAGAGCCTTCAGGCTTGTCTTTTTAACACTCTTTGTCCTTTTACAATAAAGCTGTAATGTGGTCCGGTTTCATTTTTGTCTTGGGTTTCTCTACCCTCCACTTTTACTATTCTCCTTTCTATCTTTTGCTTCGGCCCCCATTTTATTTCCCTCTGTCTCCCTGCATAGGTTCCCACCCCCTGCCATATTAGTTTAACCCCTCCCCAACAGCACTAGCAAACACTCCCGCTAGGACATTGGCTTCGGTGCAAATTGTCCGATTTGTACTGGTCTCACCTCCCCCAGAACCGGTTCCAAAGTCCCAGGAATTTGAATCCCTCTCTCTTGCACCACTTCTCAAGCCACGTATTCATCTTAGCTATCCTGCTATTTCTACTCTGACTAGCATGTGGCACTGGTAGTAATCCTGAGATTACTACCTTTGAGGTCCTACTTTTTAATTTAACTCCTAGCTCCCTAAATTCAGATTGTAGGACCTCATCCCGCTTTTTACCTATATCGTTGGTACCTATGTGCACCACAACAACTGGCTGTTTACCCTCCCCCTCCAGAATGCCCTGCAGCCGCTCCGCGACATCCTTGACCCTTGCACCAGGGAGGCAACATACCATCCTGGAGTCTCGAATGCGACTGCAGAAATGTCTATCTATCCCCCTTACAATAGAATTCCCTATCATTGTTGCTCTTCCACTCTTTTTTCTGCCCTCCTGTGCAGCAGAGCCACCCATGGTGCCATGAATTTGGCTGCTGCTGCTCTCCCCCAACAATATCGAAAGCGGTATATCTGTTTTGGAGAGAAATGACTGCAGGGGACTCCAGTACTACCTTCCTATTCCTGCCCTGCCTGATAGTCACCCACTCCCTATCTGCCTTTGTAACTTTTACCTGCGTTGTGACCAACTCACTGAATGTGCTATCCACGACATCCTCAGCAACGCGCATGCTCCAGAGTGAATCCATCCGCAGTTCCAGTGCCGTCATGCGGTCTAACAGAAGCTGCAGCTGGATTCACTTCCTGCATACATAGTCGTCAGAGATACTGGAAGCGTCCCTGATTTCCCACATGGCACAGGAGGAGCATGACATGGGTCTGGGCTCTCCTATCATTACTTAACCCTTAAAATAACCTAATGTGGCAACAATGCCAAAGGTTTCTTACTGACAAGATAAGGAAAAAAGAAAAACTACTCAATAATCAACCAGCCAATCACTTATCCTCTTGGCTGTGATGTCACACTTTGTTTTCTTTTCCTCCTAAATCGGGGAATCAGCATTGGTGGGGAAAACAAGACAAAGCAACACCTCCCGCTCCCACTTGCCCGAACTCTCCCACTTACCAAATGTATTGTACGGGGTTAATTACATACTGTTAATTATGATATTTAGACATTTACAGTGTGTTTCTGTCCCATGCCCTGTGGAATGTTGTTGCTATAGAGAGAAAGAGAGGGAAAGCGACCTTGAGGCGCCCGCCAGCTTGTTTATGAGACGGTCGGCGCCTCAAGATCTCATGCTTTGTGGACGAGCAGCTGGGGCCTTACAGATTAGGAGTTGGCCATAAGCCACATGCACCCATGTTTTGTTCAATAGTATGTTTGTTTAATAGTATAAAGGAACAGCACTGTCCAGTAGCTCTTTGAACTTCACCTTGGACCGTGATTCGCGAGCAGTGCCAGGACCACCAAGGCTCCAGACCAGCTGTCGTTGCGGAGTTCCCGACGGGCTGACGGCTGTGACCTTTGTTGCATCTTATCATACTTCTCTTTTTCTTCATAAACTGCATTATTATGTTTCTTTTCTCTCAGTAAACGGTGTTTTATCTTTACTTCATTTGTCTTGTCTCTTATTTAACATTCATCCAGATCCCGAACCTGGATCTATTGTTATCAATCCAAAACACCAAACTCTTACCTTTGCACTCTGACCTGCTGCTGCACTCTGAGCAAGTCTCGACCAAGCCCTCTCTTTTAATACTGTTTCTAGCTGACTCACCACTGGCCTGTTTAGGGAACCAGTTTTTACTAGCTGACCAATTAACTAAGCTAGCTTGCTTGTTTGTCTCTGCTTAAACCTACAAGAATCTTATCTGTTTAATATTTCAGTTTTACTTAAACTTGTAATCTTATTTTACCTTTAGAAGCTACTAGAAATTGTCACTAGTAATTTACATCAACCTTGAAATGGTTTAAAAGGGATTAACCCTTAAAGTTCTCCCACTTACCAAACTCTTACCTTTGCACTCTGACCTGTCTCTGCACTACACGTCGGTTCTCAATAATAGCTGTAGATGTACTGGATGACATAATAATACACTCTGTTCACTTTGAATATGCATCCACCACAACAAAAATCATCTTTCCAAGGAATGGACCCGCAAAATCGATATGGATCCTTGACCATGGTTTAGATGACCACGACCAAAGGCTCAAAGGAGATTCCGCTGGTACTTTACTTAGCTGCAGGCAAGTATTACACTGATGCACATATGATTCCAGATCAGAGTCAATTCCAGGCCACCATAGATGAGACCGAGCAATGGCTTTCATCATAACAATACCGGAATGCGTGCTATGTAGCTCACATACAAATCTTTCTCTATCTTTCATGGGCATGATGACATGATTACCCCTCAGTAAACAATTTGACTGAATGGACAGCTCATCCTTGCGACGGGTGTAAAATTTAGTCTTTTCACACATCTCCATAGGTATTTCAGACCAATCACCACTGAGGACACAATGTTTCACAACTGACAAAATAGGGTCATGGCTGGTCCAGATCCTAACTTGTTGAGCAATGACAGGAGTTTCATCACTCTCAAAAGCATCCATTACCAGCATTAGATCTGCGGGTTGAGACGTTTTCACATCAGGTGTAGGCAAAGGCAAACGACTCAGTGCATCCGCACAATTCTCTGTCCCGGGTCTATGAAAATAATGTAATTATAGCCAGACAATGTCAATGCCCACTTCGGAAAATGGGATGATGCATTGGTATTAATAACTTTGTTTTCAGAAAACAATGAAATGAGTGGCATGTGATCCGTTTTGAGTTCAAAATGGAGACCAAACTGATACTGATGCATCTTTGTTACACCATACACACAGGCCAAAGCTTCTTTGTCTACGATGCTGTAAGCTCTTTCCGCTTTTAATAAACTTCTCGAAGCATATGCAACAGGTTGTAGCTTACCTGACTCATTGGCTTGTTGGAGTATACAGCCAACACCATATGATGAAGCATCACAGGCTAATACGAGAAGCTTAGACGGATCATAATGAACAAGCAACTTGTTTGAACAGAGCAGACTCTTAGCTTTCTCAAAGGCTCCATCTTGAGACATACCACAGACCCAATTGTTACTTTTTCTGAGCTGCAAATGCAGTGGCTCTAATAAAGTGCTCAATCTGGGTAAGAAATTACCAAAGTAGTTGAGTAGCCCAAGGAACGAACGCAGCTCTGCCACATTCTGAGGCTTGGGTGCATTTTTGATGGCCTTGGTTTTTGAATCAGTAGACCTGATTCCATCAGCAGAAATCTTCCTACCAAGGAATTCAACTTCAGGTGCCACGAATGCACACTTCGAACATTTCAGCCTGAGTCCCACTTTGTCCAGACGATGTAGAACTTCCTCAAGATTGTTCAGATGTTCAGCAGTATCATGACTTTTAACCAGAATGTCATCTTGGAACATGACAGTTCTAGGAACGGACTTCAGTAGACTCTCCATATTCCTCTGGAATATGGCTGCAGCCAAACGAATTCCGAAACGACACCTGTTGTGGACAAACAGTCTTTTATGGGTGTTGATACAAGTCAGTTTCTTCAAATTATCGATGAGCTCCTGTGTCAGGTAGACCGATGTTAGATCTATCTTAGTGAACGACTTTCCACGAGCTAGCATGGTGAATATGTCATCAGATTTCGGTAACGGGTATTGAACCTGTTTCGAGAATCGGTTAATCGTAACTGTGTAGTCCCCGCAAATCCTGACAGTGCCATCACTCTTCAACACAGGAACAAAAGGGCTGGCCCACTCATTGAACTCAACAGGTGATATGACCCCTTCACATTGGAGTCTGTCAAGCTCAATCTCAATCTTCTCCCTCATCATATAAGGGACAGACCGAGCATTATGATAGACAGGCCTTGCATCAGAATCCAGGTGAATCTGCACCTTGGCTCGAGTAAAATTACCAATGCCAGGCTCAAACAAAAAAGGAAACTTCTTCAAAACTTGAGCACAAGAAGTGTCGTTCACCGAGGACAATGCTTTGATATCACTCCATTTCAGCTTGTTGTTCTCGAGCCAATTCCGACCGAACAGCATTGGACCATTAACTGGGACGATCCATAATGGTAGATCTTGGATCACGCCATCATACAACATCTTGACTACTGCATTGCCAATCACAGGTATGAGTTACTTCGTATAAGTAGGCAACTTGCCCTTGACTGGCTCAGCTTAGGCTTCACAGTCTCAGTGTCCCACAACTTGTCAAATGTCACGTAGGCGGCAGTCGGGAGCAGCGTCGAGGAGGTCCGTTGGTGAGGCCTATAAAAGGCACAGCAGGGAGTCCGGGGCCCAGCGTCGGCGGCAGTCGGGAGCAGCCTCGAGGAGGTCCGTTGGTGAGGCCTATAAAAGGCACAGCAGGGAGTCCGAGGCCCAGCGTCAGCGACAGTTGGGAGCAGCGTCGAGGAGGTCCGTTGGTGAGGACTATAAAAGGCGTGACTTGTGCAGCTACTGGGAGAAGGCAAAAAGAAGTAGAAAGAAATGGAAAGGTGACGTCACAGCCAAGGTGGTAAGTGATTGGCTGGTGATTGGTGAGCAGCTTTTCTTTTTTCTCTTCTATAACAGTGAGTAAACTTTAGCATTGTTGTTGCCTATCTAAGGGTTAACTCATGGCAGGACAGCTCGGTCACGTGTTATGCTCCTCCTGTACCATGTGGGAACTCAGGGACGACTCCAGTGTCCCTGACGACTACGTGTGCGGGAAGTGTATCCGCCTCCAGCTCCTGACGGACCGCGTTGCGCCGTTGGAGCTGAGGGTGGATTCACTCTGGAGCATCCACGATGCTGAGAATGACGTGAGTAGCACATGTAGCGAGTTGGACTTATCGCAGGTGAATGGTCCACAGCCAGATAGGGAATGGAAGACCAGCAGGAAGAGCAGTGCAAGGAAGGTAGTGCAGGGGTCCCCTGCGGCCATCTCCCAGCAAAACAGATACACTGCTTTGAGTACTGTTGAGGGGGATGACTCATCAGGGGAGGGCAGCAGCAGCCAAGTTCATGGCACCGTGGCTGGCTCTATTGCACAGGAGGGCAGGAAAAAGTGTGGGAGAGCGATAATGAAAGGGGATTCAATTGTAAGGGGAATCGATAGGCGTTTCTGCGGCCGCATCCGAGACTCCAGGATGGTATGTTGCCTCCCTGGTGCAAGGGTCAAGGATGTTTCGGAGCGGGTGCAGGACATTCTAAAAAGGGAGGGAGAACAGCCAGTTGTCGTGGTGCACATTGACACCAACGACATAGGTAAAAAAAGGGATGAGGTCCTACAAAACGAATTTAAGGAGCTCGGAGCTAAATTAAAAAGTAGGACCTCAAAAGTAGTAATCTCGGGATTGCTACCAGTGCCACGTGATAGTCAGAGTAGGAATCGCAGGATAGCGCAGATGAATACATGGCTTGAGCAGTGGTGCAGCAGGGAGGGATTCAAATTCCTGGGGCATTGGAACCGGTTCTGGGGGAGGTGGGACCAGTACAAACTGGACAGTCTGCACCTGGGCAGGACCGGAACCAATGTCCTCGGGGGAGTGTTTGCTAGTGCTGTTGGGGAGGAGTTAAACTAATATGGCAGGGGGATGGGAACCAATGCAGGGAGACAGAGGGAAACAAAAAGGAGACAAAAGCAAAAGACAGAAAGGAGATGAGGAAAAGTGGTGGGCAGAGAAACCCAAGGCAAAGAACAAAAAGGGCCACTGTACAGCAAAATTCGAAAAGGACAAAGGGTGTTAAAAAAACAAGCCTGAAGGCTTTGTGTCTTAATGCAAGGAGTATCCGTAATAAGGTGGATGAATTAACTGTGCAAATAGATGTTAACAAATATGATGTGATTGGGATTACGGAGACGTGGCTCCAGGATGATCAGGGCTGGGAACTCAACATCCAGGGGTATTCAACATTCAGAAAGATAGAATAAAAGGAAAAAGAGGTGGGGCAGCATTGCTGGTTAAAGAAGAGATTAATGCAATAGTTAGGAAGGACATTAGCTTGCATGATGTGGAATCTATATGGGTAGAGCTGCAGAACACCAAGGGGCAAAAAACGTTAGTGGGAGTTGTGTACAGACCTCCAAACTGTAGTAGTGATGTTGGGGAGGGCATCAAACAGAAAATTAGGGGTGCATGCAATAAGGGTGCAGCAGTTATAATTGGTGACTTTAATATGCACATAGATTGGGCTAACCAAACTGGAAGCAATACAGTGGAGGAGGATTTCCTGGAGTGCATAAGGGATGGTTTTCCAGACCAATATGTCGAGGAACCAACTAGGGGGGAGGCCATCTTAGACTGGGTGTTGTGTAATGAGAGAGGATTAATTAGCAATCTCGTTGTGCGAGGCCCCTTGGGGAAGAGTGACCATAATAAGGTGGAATTCTGCATTAGGATGGAGAATGAAACAGTTAATTCAGAGACAATGGTCCAGAACTTAAAGAAGGGTAACTTTGAAATATGGCTCGGATAGATTGGCGAATGATACTTAAGGGGTTGACTGTGGATGGGCAATGGCAGACATTTAGAGACCGCATGGATGAACTACAACAATTGTACATTCCTGTCTGGCGTAAAAATAAAAAAGTGAAGGTGGCTCAACCGTGGCTATCAAGGGAAATCAGGGATAGTATTAAAGCCAAGGAAGTGGCATACAAATTGGCCAGAAATAGCAGCGAACCCAGAGACTGGGAGAAATTTAGAACTCAGCAGAGGAGGACAAAGGGTTTGATTAGAGCAGGGAAAATGGAGTACGAGAAGAAGCTTGCAGGGAACATTAAGACGGATTGCAAAAGTTTCGATAGATATGTAAAGAGAAAAAGGTTAGTAAAGACAAACGTAGGTCCCCTGCAGTCAGAATCAGGGGAAGTCATAACTGGGAACAAAGAAATGGCGGACCAATTGAACAAGTACTTTGGTTCGGTATTCACTAAGGAGGACACTAACAACCTTCCGAATATAAAAGGGGTCAGAGGGTCTAGTAAGGGGGAGGAACTGAGGGAAATCCTTATTAGTCGGGAAATTGTGTTGGGGAAATTGATGGGATTGAAGGCCGATAAATCCCCAGGGCCTGATGGACTGCATCCCAGAGTACTTAAGGAGGTGGCCTTGGAAATAGCGGATGCATTGACAATCATTTTCCAACCTTCCATTGACTCTGGATCAATTCCTATCGAGTGGAGGGTAGCCAATGTAACCCCACTTTTTTAAAAAGGAGGGAGAGAGAAAACAGGGAATTATAGACCGGTCAGCCTGACATCGGTAGTGGGTAAAATGATGGAATCAATTATTAAGGATGTCATAGCAGCGCATTTGGAAAGAGGTGACATGATAGGTCCAAGTCAGCATGGATTTGTGAAAGGGAAATCATGCTTGACAAATCTTCTGGAATTTTTTGAGGATGTTTCCAGGAGAGTGGACAAGGGAGAACCAGTTGATGTGGTATATTTGGACTTTCAGAAGGCTTTCGACAAGGTCCCACACAAGAGATTAATGTGCAAAGTTAAAGCACATGGGATTGGGGGTAGTGTGCTGACATGGATTGAGAACCGGTTGTCAGACAGGAAGCAAAGAGTAGGAGTAAATGGGTACTTTTCAGAATGGCAGGCGGTGACTAGTGGGGTACCGCAAGGTTCTGTGCTGGGGCCCCAGCTGTTTACATTGTACATTAATGATTTGGACGAGGGGATTAAATGTAGTATCTCCAAATTTGCGGATGACACTAAGTTGGGTGGCAGTGTGAGCTGTGAGGAGGATGCTATGAGGCTGCAGAGCGACTTGGATAGGTTAGGTGAGTGGGCAAATGCATGGCAGATGAAGTATAATGTGGATAAATGTGAGGTTATTCACTTTGGTGGTAAAAACAGAGAGACAGACTATTATCTGAATGGTGACAGATTAGGAAAAGGGGAGGTGCAACGAGACCTGGGTGTCATGGTACATCAGTCATTGAAGGTTGGCATGCAGGTACAGCAGGCGGTTAAGAAAGCAAATGGCATGTTGGCCTTCATAGCGAGGGGATTTGACTACAGAGGCAGGGATTTGTTGCTACAGTTGTACAGGACCTTGCTGAGGCCACACCTGGAGTATTGTGTACAGTTTTGGTCTCCTAACCTGAGGAAGGACATTCTTGCTATTGAGGGAGTGCAGCGAAGGTTCACCAGACTGATTCCCGGGATGGCGGGACTGACCTATCAAGAAAGACTGGATCAACTGGGCTTATATTCACTGGAGCTCAGAAGAATGAGCGGGGACCTCATAGAAACGTTTAAAATTCTGATGGGTTCAGACAGGTTAGATGCAGGAAGAATGTTCCCAATGTTGGGGAAGTCCAGAACCAGGGATCACAGTCTAAGGATATGGGGTAAGCCATTTAGGACCGAGATGAGGAGAAAGTTCTTCACCCAGAGAGTGGTGAACCTGTGGAATTCTCTACCACAGAAAGTTGTTGAGGCCAATTCACTAAATATATTCAAAAAGGAGTTAGATGTAGTCCTTACTACTAGGGGGATCAAGGGGTATGGCGAGAAACCAGGAATGGGGTACTGAAGTTGCATGTTCAGCCATGAACTCATTAAATGGCGGTGCAGGCTAGAAGGGCCGAATGGCCTACTCCTGCACCTATTTTCTATGTTTCTATGTTTCTATGTCACTTGGCTCATGATTGACTGACTTCCACCTATGCCCAGTTCCATTGATACAGGCACACCATTCAGCTTCACATTTACAGTTATCGGCTGGCTCTTTGATGAGAATGCGTACAAACTATACACTTCCTCCTCAGGTTGTGTATCAAAGTCAGCACTGGACTGGTCATCACCAACAATATGATGAGCAGCAGCAGTAGCAGCAGCCGCTTGCTCAGTTGTGGACACATTTTCTGGAGATTTCCCATTTTCGAGCCATTACAGAAGTATTGTTTCAACCAACACTGATGAGGCCGATGATTGCCCCCACAACGCCAACAGGGTGAACTCAGCTTTGTACCAGTTGTCGAGCTCCTAGCAGCTGCAGGTTTCACGTAAATAGTTGACTTGACCCTGCCATGAGCAGCTTTGCCAGAAGACGACACAATCGTATTTACAGTACCTGACAAGCCTGTCGTGGATCTCCGACTTTTGGATGATATCTGCCTCAAGTTTTTATCAGTTGTCATGCATGTCTGGGCAATCGCGATGGCCTTTTTCAAGTCCAGTTTCTCTTCGGCCAATAATTTCCAAAGAATCACATCATGGTTGACGCTTATCATGAAAACGTCTCTCAACATGACTTCCAGCATGTTCCCGAACTTTCATGGCTAAGCAAAACATTGTAGGTCGGCGCCGAAACCCAATAAGTCCTGGCCTTCAGCACGACATGCGTGTAGAAGCAATAGTGTGAGATGATGATCCTTCCTTCGGCTTTCGATGGTCATGCACCAAATCACACAATTCCTCATAAGACTTGGCATTTAGACGTAAAGGCGAGAGAGTGGCCTATAAAGGCCAGCTGGTGCAGCTGCAGCAGGGAGAGAAGGCAAAAAAGAAAGAGAAAGAAATCGAAAGGTGCCGTCACAGCCAAGGGGTTAAGTGATTGGCTAATGATTGGTGAGTAATTTTTCCTTTTTCTTTTCTTTATCAGTAAGTAGCCTTTAGCATTATTGTTGCCAACTTAAGTTAATCTAGGGGTCAAGTCATGGCAGGAGAGCTCGGACACGTGTTATGCTCCTCCTGTACTATGTGGGAAGTCAGGGATGCTTGCAGGGTCCCTGACGACTACATATGCGGGAAGTGTATCCGGCTGCTGCTCCTGACAGACCGCATTGTGGCACTGGAGCTGCGGGTGGATTCACTCTGGAGCATCTACGATGCTGAGAATGACATGAATAGCACATTTAATGAGTTGGTCTTACCGCAGGTAAACGTTACACAGCCAGATAGAGGATGGGCGACCAACAGGAAGAGCAGTGGAAGGAAGGTGGTGCAGGGGTTCCCTGCGGTCATCCCCCTGCAAAATAGATACACCACTTTGGGTACTGTTGAGGGGGGTGACTCATCAGGGGAGGGCAGCAACAGCCAAGTCCATGGCACCATGGGTGGCTCTGCTGCACAGGAGGGCAGGAAAAAGAGTGGGAGAGCTATAATGATAGGAAATTCTATTGTAAGGGGATAGATAGACATTTCTGCGGTCGCAACTGAGACTGCAGGATGGTATGTTGCCTCCCTAGTGCAAGGGTCAAGGATGTCTCGGAGCGGGTGCAGGATATTGTGAAGTGGGGGAGGGGCGGTAAACAGCCAGTTGTCGTGGTGCATATAGGTACCAATGATAGAGGTAAAAAATGGATGAGGTCCTACAAGATGATTTTAGGGAGCTAGGAGCTAAATTAAAAAGTAGGACCTCAAAAGTAGTAATCTCAGGATTGCTACCAGTGCCACGTGCTAGTCAGAGTCGGAATCACAGGATAGCTCAGAGGAATACGTGGCTTGAGGAGTGGTGCAGAAGGGAGGGTTCAAATTCCTGGGACATTGGAACCGGTTCTGGGGGATGTGGGACCATACAAACCAGACGGTCTGCACATGGGCAAGACCGGAACCAATGTCCAAGGGAGAGTGTTTGCTCGTGCTATTGGGGAGGGTTTAAACTAATATGGCAGGGGGATGGGAACCTATGCAGGGAGACAGAGGGAAGTGGAATGGGGGCAGAAGCAAAAGATAGAAAGAAGAAAAGTAAAAGTGGAGGGCAGAGAAACCTGAGGCAAAAAGCAAAAAGAGCCACATTACAGCAAAATCCTAAAGGAGCAAAGGGTGTTAAAAAGACAAGCCTGAAGGCTCTGTGCCTCAATGCGAGGAGTATTCGGAATAAGGTGGATGAATTAACTGCGCAGATATCAGTTAACGGATATGATGTAATTGGCATCACGGAGACATGGCTCCAGGGTGACCAAGGCTGGGAAATCAACATCCAGGGGTATTCAACATTTAGGAAGGAGAGATAGAAAGGAAAAGGAGGTGGGGTGGCATTGCTGGTTGAAGAGGAAATTAATGCAATAGTAAAGAAGGACATTAGCTTGGATGATGTGGAATCTGTATGGGTGGAGCTACGGAATACCAAATGGCAGAAAACGCTAGTGGGAGTTGTGTACAGACCACCAAACAGAAGTAATGAGGATGGGGACAACATCAAACAAGAAATTAGGGATGCATGCAATAAAGGTACAGCAGTTATCAAGGGCGACTTCAATCTACATATGGACTGGGCTAACCAAACTGGTAGCAATGCGGTGCAGCAGGGTTTCCTGGAGTGTATTAGGGATGGTTTTCTAGACCAATATTTCGAGGAACCAACTCGAGGGCTGGCCATCCTAGACTGGGTGATGTGCAATGAGAAAAGACTAATGAACAATCTTGTTGTGCGAGGCCCCTTGGGGAAGAGTGACCATAATATGGTAGAATTCTTTATTATGATGGAGAGTGACACAGTTAATTCAGAGACGAGAGTCCTGAATTGGGGAAAAGTAACTTCGATGGTATGAGACGTGAATTGGCTAGAATAGACTGGCAAATGATACTTAAAGGGTTGACGGTAGATAGGCAATGGCAAACAATTAAAGATCACATAGATGAACTTTAACAATTGTACATCCTTGTCTGGAGTAACAATAAAATGGGGAAGGTGGCTCAACCGCGGCTAACAAGGGAAATTAAGGATAGTGTTAAATCCAAGGAAGAGGCATATAAATTGGCCAGAATAAGCAGCAAACCTGAGGACTGGGAGAATTTTGTTATATAGCAGATGAGGTCAAAGAGTTTAATTAGGAGGGGGAAAACAGAATATGAGAGGAAGCTTGCTGGCAACATAAAAACTGACTGCAAAAGCCTCTATAGATATGCGAAGAGAAAAAGATTAGTGAAAACAAAGGTTTTTTTGCAGTCAGATTCAGGTGAATTTATAATGGGGAACAAAGAAACGGCGGACCAGTTAAACAAATAGTTTGGTTCTGTTTTTATGAAGGAAGACACAAATAACCTTCTGGAAATACTTGGGGACTGAGAGTCTAGTGAGAAGGAAGAACTGAAGGATATCCTTATAAAGCGGGAAATTGTGTTCAGGAAATTGATGGGATTGAAGACCGATAAATTCCCAGGGCCTGATAGTCTGCATCCCAGAGTACTTAAGGAAGTGGCCCTAAAAATAGTGCATGCATTGGTGATCATTTCCTAACAGTCTATCGACTCTGGATCAGTTCCAATGGACTGGAGTGTAGCTAATGTAACACCACTGTTTAAAATAGGAGGGAGAGAGAAAATGGGTAATTATAGACCAGTTAACCTGACATCAGTATTGGGGAAAATGTTGGAATCAATTATTAAAGATGAAATAGCAGCACATTTGTAAAGCAGTGACAGGATCGGTCCAAGTCAGCATGGATTTATGAAAGGGAAATCATGCTTGACAAAACTTCTGTAATGTTTTGAGGATGTAACTAGTAGAGTGGACAAGGGAGAACCAGTGGATATTGTGTATTTGGACTTTCAAAAGGCTTTTGACAAGGTCCCACACAAGAGCTTGGTGTGCAAAATCAAAGCACAAAATATTGGGTGTAATGTACTGACGTGGATAGAGAACCGGTTGGCAGATAGGAAGCAGAGAGTCGGGATAAACGGATCCTTTTCAGAATGGCAGGCAGTGACTAGTGGAGTGTCGCAGGGCTCAGTGCTGAGACCCCAGCTCTTTACAATATACATTAATGATTTAGGTGAAGGAATTTAGTGTAATATCTCCAAGTTTGCAGATGACACTAAACTTGGTGGTGGTAGGAGCTGTGAGGAGGATGTTAAAAGGCTGCAGGGTGATATCGACAGGTTAGCTGAGTGAGCAAATGCATGGCAGATGTAGTATAATGTGGATAAATGTGAGGTTATCCACTTTGGGGGCAAAAACACGAAGGCAGAATATTATCTGAATGGCGGCAGATTAGGAAAGGGGGAAGTGCCACGAGACCTGGGTGTCATGGTACATCAGTCATTGAAAGTTGGCATGCAGGTACAGCAGGCGGTGAAGAAGGCAAATGGTATGTTGGCCTTCATAGCTAGGGGATTTGAGTATAGGAGTAGGGAGGTCTTACTGCAGTTGTACAGGGCCTTGGTGAGGCCTCACCTGGAATATTGTGTTCAGTTTTGGTCTCCTAATCTGAGAAAGGATGTTCTTGCTATTGAGAGAGTGCAGCAAAGGTTTACCAGACTGATTCCTGGGATGGTGGGACTGACATATGAGGAGAGACTAGATCAACTGGGCCTTTATACACTGGAGTTTAGAAGGATGAGAGAGGATCTCATCGAAAGTTACAAGATTCTTCCTTCGTGAAGACAGAACCAAAGTATTTGTTCAATTGGTTTGCTGTTTCTTTGTTCCCTATTATAAATTCACCCGAGTCCGACAGCAAGGAACCTATGTTTGTCTTCACTACTTTTCTTCTCTTCACTTATCTGTAGAAGCTTTTGCTGTCAGTTTTTATGTTGCCAGCAAGCTTCCTCTCGTACTCTATTTTCCCCCTCCGATATTAAACCCTTTGTTCTCCTCTGCTGAATTCTAAATTTCTCCGTCCTCTGGTTTGCTGGTTTTTCTGGCCAATTTATATGCCTCTTCCTTGGATCTAACACTATCCTTAATTTCCCTTATTAGCCATGGTTGAGCCACTTTCCATGTTTTATTTTTACTCCAGACAGCGATGTACAATTGTTTAAGTTCATCCATGTAATCTATAAATGTTTGCCATTGCATATCCACCGTCAACCCTTTAAGTATCACTCGCCAGTCTATTCTAGCCAATTCACGCCTCATGCCGTCGAAGTTAGCTTTCCTTAAGTTCAGGACCCTAGTTTCTGATTTAACTGTGTCACTCTCCATCTTGTCACTCTTCCCCAAGGGGCCTCGCACAACAAGATTGCTAATTAGTCCCTTCTCATTACACATCACCCAGTCTAGGATGGCCAGCTCTCTCGACAAGCTGTTCCTGAGCTACTAATGGTTAAACATTATCTAAAGAACTGTAAAAACCTACTTCTAACGAAAGAAAATGGGTACTTACGCCACAAATCCAAAATGCACCTTACCGCATTAGCAGACTCAACCCAACTGATGATTGCACAGTAAGAAGTCTCCTCCGACGTTCGGGGTATGGCAAGCAGAACCTTACAGAACCTTTTACAGAATTCAACGAACCCCGAAATCACGAACTACCGCTAACGGACGCGAAAGGATTGGTAAGCATAGTCCCTGCCTGCCCTGGAGTCTAACCTAGCTAGGATTAGGTATTGCGAGGTGGGAGGTGCAATTTTTACTGTAACCCCCTTTGAATGTTTAATGTATTGCTCTTTATTCGAGTGGTTATAAGTTTGACATTGTATTTTCTTGTCTGTAATAAAATCAAAGTTCTTTTGCATCAAACCAGTTGTTCTTTGCACTTCATCACACCACCCAAAAAAATCCAGAGTCTAGAACCTAAGGTAGTGGGAGCAATTCGAACCGCTGAAGTAGGTCAGAGGCAAACCTGACCCCTGGGACCACCCCTTACACACCCTGCTCCCCTCTTTGGCCAAAACATTGTCAGCAATCCATTTGGGACCTTGTCCATAGTTCAACACAAATACAGGATGGTTTACTTCAATTTCGCATGACACATTTGCGCGATCATGATATGTGTTCTGTTGAAGCCGCCTGCTCTCTACCTGTTCATGTAGATCAGGGTGGACTAACGAGAGCCTTGTCTTAAGTACCCTTTTCATGAGCAGTTCAGTGGGAGGACCCCTGTGAGCGAATGGGGACTTGTGCGGTAACTAAGCAGGACTCGGGATAAGCGAGTCTGCAGTGAGCCTTCAGTTATCCTTTTCAAGCTCTGCTTGATTGTTTAATCTGCTCATTCTGCCTGACCATTAGACGCTGGCATAAACGGGGCAGACGTGACATGTTTGACCCCATTGCGGGTCATGAATTCCTTGAATTCGGCACTGGTAAAGCACGGCCCATTGTCACTTACAAGGACATCAGGCAGGCCGTGCATGGCAAGCATGGCCCGTAGACTTTCAATGATCACAGCGAACATGCTTGCCGACATTGTCACACATTCAATCCACTTAGAGTACGCATCTACAATCACTAAAAACATTTTTTCCAAGAATGGGCCTGCATAGTCGACATGAACCAGAGACCATGGTTTGCAGAGCCAAGACCATAAACTTAGTGGCGCCTCCCTGGGTGCATTGCTTAACTGGAAACATGTATTACATTTGTGCACACAGGACTCTAAGTCTGCATCGATACCGGGCCACCACACGTGGGATCTGGCTATTGCTTTCATCATTACAATGCCTGGATGGGTACTGTGGAGATCACTAATGAAAGTGTCCCAGCCCTTTTTTGACACAACTACCCAATTACCCCATAGGAGGCAGTCTGCCTGTATAGACATTTCAGTTTTGCGCCGCTGGTACGGCTTTAATTCTTTCTGCATCTCTAACGGGACACTAGACCAACTCCCGTGGAGCACACAGGTTTTTACTAAGGACAGTAAGGGGTCGTGGCTCATCCAGGTTCTAATCTGTCGGGCGGTAACAGGTGATTGCTCACTCTCGAATGCTTTCATTACCATAACTAAATCTGCAGGCTGTGCCATCTCCACCCCGGTGGTGGGCAATGGTAGCCTACTGAGAGCATCTGCACAGTTTTCTGTGCCTGGATTGTTGCAGATGGCGTAGTTGCATGCGGACAACATGAGTGAAGAAAAAAAAAAAAAAAAAACATGAGTGCCCATCTCTGGATGCGGGCCGATGCATTCGTATTTATCCCCTTATTTTCAGAAAAGAGGGATATAAGCAGCTTATGGTCGGTTTCTAATTCAAATTTGAGCCCGAACAGGTATTGATGCATTTTCTTAACCCCGTAAACACACGCTAACGCTTCTTTTTCGATCATACTGTAGGTCCTCTCGGCCTTAGACAGACTTCTGGCTGAATAAGCAACCGGTTGCAATTTCCCAAATTCATTAGTTTGTTACAATACACATCTGACCCTGTACGATGACGCATCACATGCTAGTATCAAACATTTACATGGATCGTACAACACAAGCAATTTGTTTGAACATAACAGCTTCCTAGCTTTCTCAAAGGCATTTTTTTGGTTTTTAACCCCATACCCATTCATCTCCTTTATGCACTAAAGAGTGCAGGGGTTCTAACAATGTACTAAGACCCGGTAAGAAGTTACCAAAATAGTTCAGGAGTCCTAGAAATGACTGCAACTCCGTCACGTTCTGTGGTCTTGGTGAGTTTTTGATCGCCTCCGTCTTCAAATCGGTGGGCCTGATGCCGTCCGCTGTGATTCTTCTCCCCAGCAACTCCACTTCAGGTGCCAGGAAGAGCCCCACACGATTAAGCTGACTAAGAACCTCCTCCAGGTTCTGCAGGTGCTCGACGGTATCCCGACCTATAACCAAGATATCGTCCTGGAAGACCAAGGTGTGTGGGACCAACTTCAGCAAGCTTTCCTTGTTCCTCTGGAATATCGTCATGGCTGATCGCATTCCAAACGGGCATCTGTTGTAAATGAAAAGACCTTTATGCGTGTTGATGCAGCTGAGGCCTTTCAAAGATTCCTCCAGCTCGTGCGTCATGTAGGCCGAGGTCAATTCCAGCTTCGTGAACGTTTTCCCTCCCTCCAGCGTCGCAAATATGTCATCTGCCTTTGGTAGTGGGTATTGATCCTGCAGTGAGAAATGATTGATAGTTACTTTGTAATCACCACAGATTCTGACGGTGCCATCTCCCTTGATGATGGAACAATCGGACTGGCCCATTCATTGAATTCGATCGGCGAATTGATGCCCTCTCATAGCAGCCTGTCCATCTCGATCTCCACCCTCGCTCTCATCTTGTAAGGTACCGCTCTCGCCTAGTGATGGATGGGCCATGCTCCCGTAATCAAATGGATCTGCACTTTTGCTCCTTGGAACTTCCTGATGCCTGGTTTGAACAGCGAGGGGAACTTGCTTCGGACCTGGGCACATGAGGTGTCGTCGATGGACGAAAGCGCTCGGACGTCGTCCCAGTTCCAGCGTATCTTTCCCAGCCAGCTCCTGCCGAACAGCGTGGTGCCATCACCCGGTACCAACCAGAGTGGTAAATCATGCACCGCTCCATCGTAGGAGACCTTTACGGTAGCACTTCCAATTACGGGAATCAGTTTCTTTATGTACGTTCTAAGCTTGGTACGAATGGGAGCCAGGACTGGTCTTGAATCCTTGTTACACCACAACTTATCAAAAGTCTTTTTACTCATGGACACCGGGAGTCCATTTAATTCAACTTTCAGCATTATCGGCAGACACTTTGTGATAAATGTGTGAACCCCATATACCTCTGCCCCCTCAGTCTGAGGCTCTGGTTTGTCATGATCCACCATGGATCTGTCCTCCTCTGCAACATGGTGGTTTGCAGGATTAGCAGGGTTTGCAGCTCCCCTGCACATATATTGGAGGTTCCCATTGTTCCACAGCCCTTGCAAACGTATCCTTTGAAGCACCATGAATGGAATCGATGATCACCCCCACAGCGCTAACAAGGTGTTAATTGCCTTGTATTCACCACCCTTGATGGCATCTGTGGACGTGCAGCTACAGGTTTTTAAATCCTGCCATGTACATTTTGATTCGAAAACAATGTTACTTTATTCACAGTACTTGCAGCAGCATTAGTGTGCTGGGAAATTTGTTTGGTATTGTCACTGGTGGAGCTAAATGCCTGGGCTATCGCTATGGCTTTACTCAAGGTTGGGGTCTCTACAGTCAAATGTTTGCGAAGTATTACTTCATGGCCAATGCCAAGTACAAAGAAGTCCCTGAGCATATGCTCCAAGTGTCCTTCAAATTCGCAATGTCCTGCAAGGCGCCTTACCTCAGCGACGAAGCTCACCATTTCCTGGCCTTCAGACCTCTTGTACGTGTAGAACCGATACCTCGCCATCAGAACGCTTTCCTTCGGGTTTAGATGCTCCTGCACCAGTGTGCACAATTCATCGTAGACTTGTCTGTGGGTTTTGCTGGAGCAAGCACGTTTTTCATGAGGCCATACGTTGGTGCCCCGTAAACGGTGAGGAGGATCGCCCTTTGTTTGGCAGCGTTCCCTTCTCCTTCTAGATCGTTGGCCACGAAGTGTTGGTCAAGTCACTCCACGAATGTTTCCCGATCATCTCCCTCTGAAAATTTCTCCAGAATGCCCACAGTTCTCTGCATTGTTGCCTTGGGATTCGTCATCTGTATCTCGTCGCCCGTTGTTATGTCTTGGATAAGGAGTCAGACTAGATACTGCAAGCTCAAAGTAAGTGTGACTATAGTCCTTTATTACATATCTCAGAGTGCTTCTCCAGCCTCTGAGGCCTCCTTATGGACAGGTGCTCCCAAGGGAGTATTGGATTCCTTGGGACTCCAGGGGATAAACCCTCTGGTGGTTAGACATGGTAATTACAGGTCTACATACATAACATGCTGCATGCTACACAATTGAACCATCATGAGGGCCCAGGCCTTGCCAATGGTGATCACAGGTCCACCTCAGAAGGAGGTGGTGAAGGAGAAGGAAGAGGAACAGGAGCCTGGCGATTTCCCGAATCTCCAGCAACACGACGAGGAGCAGCAGCTGCCATGGAGGAGGCAATGTGCCAATGTTGGTGGAGGCAGGGCTAATCGGGCGGCGGCTCATAAGGCAGCTCTTCGCTTAAATAGAGGTAGCTGAGGAATGCAGCTAGTAATGACCGCGCATTGTGCCACGATGATGTCACATCTCTGTCACAACTGAACAGTCAGACACCAGAGGCTGAAGGAAACAGTTCAACTAACATCTTATTTGGCAAACATGGCTCAAACAACCCCCAAAACCTCACACCCTCCAATAAAACAAAATGGAGCACACACCCTTTCAAAAAACACAACAGATGCTGAAACTTGCCAACATATATACATAGGTCCCATGGAGACACGTTTATTCAGTGCGTCTTCCGCTGGCATTTCACACCCCTCTGCCTCACCCCCCTACCTCGCCTACTCTCCTCCTCAGTGGGTCCTCAGTGCCTGTAGCAAGGCTGCTTGAGGGCTGCTGTGTGTCTGAGGGAGACAGGACAGATGGCCTAGCATGACACCCTGTCAGCTCTTCGACCGATTCTGATAACTTTCTGGGTGGGAGGTGCAAATATTTTCAATGAGCTAAAAGTACCGCTCCGCCTGGTTTAACGCAGCAACAGAGACACGACCGAATTTCTCCCACTCGCCACCCCCCGCAACCCCCGCGCCCCCACCCCCGCCCCACCCCCCACCTTATATCCAGGAATATTTAATACCCAATCCTGCCCTTTATTGAGCCAGGTCTCCATTATCACTGCAACATCATATTCCCATCTGTCTATTTGCACCTGCAGCTCACCAACCTTATTTACCTCCTGCTCATCATCATCATAGGCAGTCCCTCGAAACGAGGATGACTTGCTTTCACGCCAAAAAAGGATAAGCTCACAGGTGTTCCAATGAACGACCTAAAATTCCAGGTCCTGAGCTACATCTTGAAGGGTAGAAGATGCCTGTATGTAGATTTTTTTAACGTGTGGTGGTCGTTGCACACCAGCTACCATACGGGCTTGACAGAGCTAGGTCTTGGTCCAGTGGCAAGGATTAACCAAGACGACTGGAGCCCTGCTTTGCTGCACGGGCTTTGTGCGCACTTCATGTATTTACCACACTTCATGCATTCACACACATGCACTGCAAACCTACCTATCTTAGATCTTCTTGTATTCTCTCTTAGTCTGATCCCACCTAATAATGTACTATTTATTACTCTAGTGCTATCACTATCTCCCAATCTTTTGTGTACTTTGTTTCTCCTTTCTAATGTTACATCCTGGTGCCCATTCCCCTGCCAAATCAGGTTAAACCCTTCCTAACAGCATGAGCATTGCAAGACTAATGTCTCTTGCTTGTTTTTTTTAGAACTGCACAATCATGTTTTAAGAGAACTGCTTGCTTGCAGCTCAACTTCCAATGAAACAGGCTGATACAGAGCATATATCAATATTTTTCTGGATTTAGGCTTTCATATATTTTACTTCCCCTAACTAAGTCCCAAATTTAAAAAAAACGTTAATATGCACCTTGTATATGCAATCCCTACATATAACCATCATCATCATAGGCAATCCTTCGGAATCGAGGAAGACTTGCTTCCACTCCTGAAGTGAGTTCTTTGGTGGCTGAACAGTCCAATACAAGAGCCACAGACTCTGTCACAGGTGGGACAGATAGTCGTTGAGGGAAGGGCTGGGTGGGACTGGTTTGCCTCACCCTCTTTCCGCTGTCTGCGCTTGATTTCTGCATGCTCTGGGCGATGAGACGCGAAGTGCTCAGCGCCCTCTCGGATGCACTTCCTCCACTTAGGGCGGTCTTGGGCCAGGGACTCCCAGGTGTCAGTGGGGATGTTGCACTTTATCAGGGAGGCTTTGAGGGTGTCCTTGTAGCGTTTCTGCTGCCCACCTTTGGCTTGTTTGCCGAGAGGAAGCTTGGAGTAGAGCACTTGCTTTGGGAGTCATGTGTCTGACATGCGGACTATGTGGCCTGCCCAGCGGTGCTGATCGAGTGCGGTCAGTGCTTCAATGCTGGGGATGTTAGCCTGAATGAGGATTCTGATGTTGGTGCGCCTGTCCTGCCAGGGGATTTGTAGGATAACCATTGCACGAATGTTAACACTTACAACCATGTGCTCACTAATCCTATATTGCTTAGAATTGAATTGAACTTCAGTTAGTTTGAGGCATTAGCCTGATTCCTGTGTTGTACTAAAGGGGAGAGTATTCTCAAAACTGAAAAATTCTCCCACTTCTCTCAGAAAAGAAAATAACAGGCAGAAAAGGCTTAAGAGATGAAAAATAGGAGAGATTTCCAAGGTGAAGGAGCGAGCCAGAGAACGCTGGTGTTAAGAAAGTATCAGGCAAGTATCAGACAAACCTAAGGCTGCTTAAAGCAAACAATTCTATAAGTTAGATGAGCTCCCAGCGGAAGTCAAGAGAAACAACATACAGAAGAGGAATGGCTGCAGAATACCCAAATAAGAGTGGAGCTTCAAACAGCAAGAACACAGTAAGTCTTGGTGAGAACAGGAGTCATTTTAAATGTACTGGAGGGAATCTCCACCAACTAGCCAATTTGTTGCTGGCGTACCACTACACAAGGAATTTAATTCTTGACAGCATTGGATATATTTTCTTCCAGTTACTAAAATGAGCAAAAAAGTTGGTATGAGAATAAATTGAGCTTCTTTAAAGCCGATTCAGCAGAGAAACACTTGGGCCTGGATTCTCTTCCCTTTTGGGATAGTAAACTGATTGTAAGAAATATTTTCTTAAAGGCAACTGCATCAAATCTGCCACAAAAAAATGACACCATCTCTCCTCTCCCACAAAGCTGTCAGTTCTCTTTATGGCTGAACCCCCACCATCCGCTCCCCACCCCACCCCACCCCACCCCCGCCAGAAGTCTGATCAATCACATTTAGATGGGGTCAAGGGGCGTGGCTAACCTTTCCACACCATTTGTTTCCATCCACTATATCAGGAGGATACTACATTGAAGAGACCAATTTGCATGCTGCCAGTAAAGATGGGATTTACTTTACCTACATAGCAATCTTTTTAGTACTTTAGGGGGTCAACATTTTGCTGTTACTTTGATTGAGCTCTGCTCAAGATATATCTTTCCACTCAAGGCAAAAGTAGAATTGATTTTTCAAGAATTTAATGGTGAACACTATTTATGTTAAAGTAAAGACAGTTTGATCACAGAGAATTCATTTTTGTGTCTGCTTTCAACTTTTGCAGAGATGGGTAATGTAAATTTCTGTCTTTGGCATACATTTACTTGGATGCTGTAAAGAGATGGAGGATGAAGACATGGAAGAGGCTGAATTGGAGGCTCTTAGAGTCAGATATTACCAAAGATATTTCTTCCTTAAATGCAGAAATTCCCCAGGGTCTACCGGACATGAAGATCTTACTTCGACATCCCCACAGCATGAGAAGGATGCACAAGGAGAAGAAGTGGAACAGGAGAGCTGGAAACCAGTTTCGGAGCATAAGTGATAGCATAGAATCATAGAATGGTTACAGCACGGAAGATGGCCATTCGGCTTGTCGAGCCCATGCCGGTTCTTTGCAAGAGCACTTCAGCTAGTCCCACTCCCCCACCCTTTCCCCGTAGTCCTGCAATTATTTTTCCTTCTGGTACTTATCCAATTCCCTTTTATAAATAATGATTTAGTCTGCCGCCACCACCCTTTCAGGCAGTGCATTTCAGATCCTAACCCACTCGTCGTGTAAAAAAAAAAAATTCTTATGTCATCTTTGGATCTTTTGCCAAGCACCTAAATCTTTCAAGTCACTTTACAGCTTCCTGTTCTTCCCCTATCCCACCCTCACATAGTACCCTCACTTTCCAAGATTTCTACCAAGTCCTTCATAAGGCAGCAATCTACAAGTAACCCTGTGGCAGTCTAAAGAATTTTCTTTTCTGAGTATACATCCCAACATTCTGAACTACCAAATTGTTTTCTAGCTTTTCTGTGCATTGGAATCATGAACAAGTGTGTTACAAAATACAACACAAGAAAGGCATAATCCATTAGCAAATCCAAGAAAAGCTCACCTAGATTTTCTGATTGGAGCTATTTAATGCTAGCAGATACTCATTTATTATTACTTTAAATGGGTTACCACTGGTGCTCAAATATTGCTGATTGCAAAATCTAGGCTGCTATCTCCTAAAAGCAGGAATGGAAAGAAAGAAGATTTGGATCTGTACACCATTTCGCGGAAACATCCTGAAGTGCTTGACATACAGTGAATTGCTTTGACGTGCAGTGATTTTTATGTAGGCAAACTGTGTTAATAAAAATTCAAGGCAGAATTGGAGAAAAAAACTGATTGAAGGTATGTGGCAGGTATTGTGGGATATGATGTTTCCTAAACACTGGGAACAGCTTGACTGCGCTTGTCTTTTCCGAACCTATGTTCCAATAGACAGCACCAACGTGCAAAATAACAACTATAATAAAAATGTTATGTACATTGCCCATTTATATTTTGTTACATTTTAAATTCCTATACTACATTTATCATAGAAACTGTCTATTTAAATGTATATAATGACACCCTTCCTCAGTGGAGGATTCTTAGTGCCACCACTGGTAAGAAGGTGTAGGTACAGTGTGACAAGTTCACACAGGCAATTGCTATTATAAATGGGTACTTAGGAATTTCTAACGGATATAGAAAAAATAAGGATAACGTTATGAATTTCAGTCTGCTGCAGACAACTTACCAGGTTCGATGTTGTTAGTTACTCCCTTAAGTAGCCTGAGCATCTTACTTTGTGGGAGTTGACTCGCTGCTCCACCTGCACGACCCAAAGAGATAACTCTTTGTAATCCGAACCAGATAGTCATATCTTCCTCGTCTATACTTTTTCAATCTCTGACGGACTGAATAAACACTTGATGATGAGAATTGTGAAGCTGCTTTATTTCGCAGCGAGTGAACCTACTGAACAACAGTTATGATCAGCTTAATTTAGTGCAATCAGCATAACTTATCTTTGTGTAATGACACAAAATAAAGAACACACCACACTTCCCCACATTAGTAAGTCATCCAACTTGATTTAAACAAGATGATGGGCTAGACTTTCCATTATTTTTGCATGCATACCGCCCACTTAATGTCCATTTTAAAGTTGAAATGAGATAACGCCCATATATCGCCCATTTAGCCACAAAATGGAAACTAGCGCCCATTTCTCAGTCACTTATCGCTGAGCGTTACTTTCGGCATGAATTTAACACCGATAAAAAATAATACTGCCCGCCCACCTTTTTTGGGCGGAAAGACCAGAATGGGTGAAATCAACGCTCAAAATATTGCCCAGTGTTACTTTCGGCACGTAATTAATGTCAAGATTTAATAATACCGCCTGCCCACTTTTTTTTGTCGTAAATTTCACATTTGCCGAAACTACCGCCCAGAAAATTGCCCAGCTTTACCTTTGGCACCTTGCACACATCTCGCCGACAATATCGCTCGCTGAAAAAACCGCTGTGACAAAGTTGCTCTCACCTGAACTAATCACAGCGGTATGGACTCCAGTTCGCATAATTTAAAAAGGCTTCTTCGACTTCGGGGGAGTTTGGATTTACTCTGGAGTTCTTTTAAGGTGATGTGAACATCTGAATAAACATCTTATCATATTGTTGACGATTGGAATTTACTTTACGTGTCTTAGTGGGGACATTTATTGTTTGTGAATAATCGGTGTAATATTGATAGTAATTGGAATGGGGCCTACCATTTCTCAGCCTGTCTTGATGAATACGCACATGCTGCAGACTAGAGATGGCAGAAGATATATTCAACAGCATTATGTGCCCAATCAAAGATGTGCCAGACTGATGAGGAGGACGAGACATTACAACCCCCGCACTTAAAGGGAGAGGCAGTCTTACCTCAACTTGTCCGATAACACCTGCCTTAGGAGACTGCGCTTCCACAAGGAGGTTATCAGTGAGATATGCCAGCTCATAAGGGTGAGATCTGCAGCCTGCCAGCACCATCAGGACCACACTGTCTGTCGAAGTCAAGGTCACCGCGGCACTTTCGTTCTACGCGTCGGGTTCCTTTCAGACCTCAGCTGGCGATATTTGTGCTATATTTCAGCAACATTGCTGCATTAGACAGGTCACTGAAGCCCTTACGCATGCAGGATGGACTTTATCAGCTTCCCTATGAGCAGGGAGGCTCAGACTGAGAGGGCTTTAGGATTCTACCGAATTGCTAACTTCACCAATGTGCAGGGAGCAATAGACTGTACACACATCGCGATGCGAGCACCTTTTCAGGATGCAAAGGTTTTTAGGAACCGCAAGGGATTCCACTCCCTGAATGTGCAACTTGTTGTTGACCAACAGCAAATAATTATGGCAGTGTATGCCAAATTTCCGGGCAGCATCCATGATGCTCACATCCTGCGTGAGAGCGCTGTATCTGACATGTTTACCAGTCAGCCACAAAGTCAATGCTGGATGCTTGGTGACAAAGGATATGGCCTCGCCACATTGCTGATGGCACCGCTGCGTGACATCCACACCAAGGCCTAGAAGCGATACAATGAGAACCACAGAGCCACTCGCAATATCGTGGAGAAAACCATTGGAGTGCTTAAGCAGCACTTTAGATGCTTGGACCACTCAAGAGGAGAGCTCCAATACCACCCTGAGCAGGCAGCTCAATTCGTGGTGGTGTACTCAATGCTGCACAACTTGGCTATCAGGAGAGGACAAGAATTGCCAGACTGGACTGACGTTCCACCTCAGGAGAGAGAGGAAGAGCAGTACGAGTAGGTGGACGCTGACCTCGTGCCAGACAATCAGGCTGACACTGAAACCATGTCCCCAACCCCTTCTAGACTGCAGGAGAGGGCCCATGGTGGCTACATAGCTGCAAGACTCTTAGGTCTGCAGCTCATAAATGAGCGCTTTGCTGGAAAGGACATTGTTGTTATTTACAAAGCTGCAACACTGCTGAGTGTGCAGGTCATACATCAATGGTGTGCATCACCTTGGTAACAGTTAAAGTTTAAGTTGATTCAGTGTAATTATACTCTTTCACGTTAAAGAATCACCAGTGTATAACTGTGGAGCTATCTGAGACAATGCACAACAAAGTTATGTTAAATAAAAAACATTTAATCTGAACATTTGTGTGAAATCATAATTATAACTATAAAAACACCCCACCCCACCCCACCCCACAACAAATTTATCACATTTACATCATTCAATTGGTCACCATTTCCAGCAACACAGAACAAAAATGTAAACCAACAAGGTAACCCCCTCGCCCCTTCACCCAACCCTCCCACCAAAATAGCACAAACATAAAAATATGCTCGACAACACCTGTGGCCATGCACCTCACTTTCCTTCCTCACCAGCCCCACCCCCCCCCCACCCCGCTTCTCCTCCCCACCTCTACCCCTTCCCCTCCTGACTCCAAGCCGCCTGGCCGAGGAGCTCCTCAGGTGCTATTTCACTGGGGGGGATGGCGGAAGAACCGCTGTTTGGACGGATACAGGAGAGGCCGGTCCTGAAGTGGGAACGTCCTTCGGGCCAGAAGCAAGATCTTCCTCCTGGTTCTCATGTGTCATTGGCAATGGAGGTGCGGCACCTTGGGGTGCATTGCCATGCTCCAGGACCACTGGAAGGCCTCTGCCACCAGTGTTCCTGGCTATCAGCTCCAGGGCCTCCACCATCCACTGCACGTACTCTGTCATGGTGGCGGACATGCTGGCCAGCTGGAAGGATATGGTCCCCATTGTCTGTAGGATCTGCTGACTTATGTCAACATTCCTCCTAGACAAGTGTACCATGTCCCCGTTCAGATCTGCCGCTCGTGGAGCAGACCTGCTGTGTCGAACTAACCTCCGCTTGGTTGGTGCCATCCTGGAGACACCTCGGGTGCCCTGTGGCAAGGTGGTTAGGCCTGGTACCTCCACAGTTGATGTTGGAATGGCCGCAGGAGCACTAGATGTCATCGGTATTGAATGGATTAAGGAGGTTGGAGATGCAGGCCACTCGAAGTCGGCAATGTAATCTGTTGAGAAGGGACCCAGCAGATGCACGGGCGAGAATCAGTGCTCCTCAGCATCAGAAGGAGGAGAGTTCGACGAGTCCATTCCCGCGCCCCCATATTCTGGGCTCAGTGTTCTTGCCTTGGGATGCGCTGCTGGCTGAGCTGCAAAACACAAATGAGATTATTAGAGGAGAAGGTGGTGCTAGGGTTCCAGCGCTACACACAGCACATGCACGACAAAAGCTATCAAGATCATCACAGACATCACATTTAATGACCATCAACAAATTTTGCAGCATAGAAGGAGGCATTAGGCCCACTGTACCTACACTAACTTTCTGAAACAGCTGTCCAATTACTGTCACTCCCTGCCCTGTCCCTATACCATTGTCCCTCCATGGTCAAAATCGCTGCAGATACTCAGTGTATATGGTCACACATGAAAGAAAAGCCACTTGGCATCCATAGAAGTACACAACATGCAATTATATAATGGTTTTAACATAAAAAACATCCCAAGACACTTTACAAAGTGGCGGCGGGGGGGATAGTTAAAAAAACAAAAAGGAACAGACACTGACCTATGGTGGGAGATTTAGGAGAGGTGACTAAACCTCACCTCTTTTTTGGAGAAGATTTTTAACAATGGAAAGAGAAGTGGAGAAGCTAACAAGTTTAGAGAGGTAGGGCCAAGCAGCTGTAGGTCCATCCACTGATGGTGAGGTAAGGGGAGAGAGGGAGACACAGAAGGCCAGAGTCTGAAGACTGGAGGGCATAGGAGGGGATATAAACATAAGAACATAAGAATTAGGAACAGGAGTAGGCCATCTAGCCACTTGAGCCTGCTCCGCCATTCAATAAGATCATGGCTGATCTGGCCATGGACTCAGCTCCACTTACCCGCCCGCTCCCCGTAACCATTAATTCCCTTATTGGTTAAAAATCTATCTATCTGTGACTTGAATACATTCAATGAGCTAGCCTCAACTGCTTCCTTGGGCAGAGAATTCCACAGATTCACAACCCTCTAGGAGAAGAAATTCCTTCTCAATTCGGTTTTAAATTGGCTCCCCCGTATTTTGAGGCTGTGCCCCCTAGTTCTAGTCTCCCCGACCAGTGGAAACAACCTCTCTGCCTCTATCTTGTCTATCCCTTTCATTATTTTAAATGTTTCTATAAGATCACCCCTCATCCTTCTGAACTCCAACGAGTAAAGACCCAGTCTACTCAATCTATCATCATAAGGTAACCCCCTCATCTCCGGAATCAGCCTAGTGAATTGTCTCTGTACCCCCTCCAAAGCCAGTATATCCTTCCTTAAGTAAGGTGACCAAAACTGCACGCAGTACTCCAGGTGCGGCCTTACCAATACCTTATACAGTTGCAGCAGGACCTCCCTGCTTTTGTACTCCATCCCTCTCACAATGAAGGCCAACATTCCATTCGCCTTCCTGATTACCTGCTGCACCTGCAAACTAACTTTTTGGGATTCATGCACAAGAACCCCCAGGTCCCTCTGCAACTCAGCATGTTGTAATTTCTCCCCATTCAAATAATATTCCCTTTTACTGTTTTTTTTCCCAAGGTGGATGACCTCACACTTTCCGACATTGTATTCCATCTGCCAAACCTTAGCCCATTTGCTTAACCTATCTAAATCTCTTTGCAGCCTCTCTGTATCCTCTACACAACTCGCTTTCCCACTAATCTTTGTGTCATCTGCAAATGTTGTTACACTACACTCTGTCCCCTCTTCCAGGTCATCTATGTATATTGTAAACAGTTGTGGTCCCAGCACCGATCCCTGTGGCACACCACTAACCACTGATTTCCAACCCAAATAGGACCCATTTATCCCGACTCTCTGCTTTCTGTTCGCCAGCCAATTCTCTATCCATGCTAATACATTTCCTCTGACTCCGCATACCTCTATCTTCTGCAGTAACCTTTTGTGTGGCACCTGATCGAATGCCTTTTGGAAATCTAAATACACCACATCCATTGGTACACCTCTATCCACCATGCTCGTTATATCCTCAAAGAATTCCAGTAAATTAGTTAAACATGATTTCCCCTTCATGAATCCATGCTGCGTCTGCTTGATTGCACTATTCCTATCTAGATATCCTGCTATTTCTTCCTTAATATAAGGCAGATGAGGTTGCAAAGATAGGGTGGCTGAGGTCATGGAGAGATTTGAAGGTAAAACTGAGGATTTTAGTTTTACTGGATTGGACGACAGGGAGCCAGTGGAAATCAGTGAGGACAGAATGATCCGTGAGTGGGATCAAGTATGAGACAGGAAACAGCCAGCCGAACTTTGAAAAAGCTGAAGCTTACGGAAGATGGGAAGCCATTGGAGAACTTTGGGGAAATCGACTAGAGGTGATAGATGTATGGAAATAGGGCTGCAACAGCAGCAAGAAGTGAAGGTGGCTGATGTACACAGTTGGAAGTAAGTGGTCTTGGTGATTGATAGGATACAAGGTTTGAAGCTCAGTTCTGTGTAGAATAGGATGCCAAGATTTTTCACCTTAATTCAGCTTGAGTGAGCAGCCAGGGAGAGAGATTCAGTCACTAAAAAGGGGGTGAAAAACAATAGCATAATCTTATTGAGCTTCAGTTGGAGGAAATTTGGACTCATGTACAACTTGACATCACATAGGCAGTCTGACAGCACAGATGTGATCATGGAATTGAGGGAAGTGGTGAAGAGATAGTACTGAGAGATATCCACATGCATATGGAAGCTAACTCAGTGCTGGTGGATAACGTCGTCAAAGGGAAGCGTGTAGAAACATAGAAACATAGAAAATAGGTGCAGGAGAAGGCCATTCGACCCTTCGAGCCTGCACCGCCATTCAATGAGTTCATGGCTGAACATGCAACTTCAGTACCCCATTCCTGCTTTCTCGCCATACCCCTTGATCCCCCTAGTAGTAAGGCCTACATCTAACTCCTTTTTGAATATATTTAGTGAATTGGCCTCAACAACTTTTGGTGGTAGAGAATTCCACAGGTTCACCACTCTCTGGGTGAAGAAGTTTCTCCTCATCTCGGTCCTAAATGGCTTGCCCCTTATCCTTATACTGTGACCCCTGGTTCTGGACTTCCCCAACATTGGGAACATTCTTCCTGCATCTAACCTGTCTAAACCCATGAGACCCCCTCTCATTCTTCTGAACTCCAGTGAATACAAGCCCAGTTGATCCAGCCTTTCTTGATATGTCAGTCCCGCCATCCCGGGAATCAGTCTGGTGAACCTTCACTGCACTCCCTCAATAGCAAGAATGTCCTTTCTCAAGTTAGGAGACTAAAACTGTGCACAATACTCCAGGTGTGGCCTCACCAAGGCCCTGTACAACTGTAGTAACACTTCCCTGCCCCTGTAGTCAAATCCCCTTGCTATGAAGGCCAACATGCCATTTGCTTTCTTAACCGCCTGCTGTACCTGCATACCAACCTTCAATGACTGATGTACCATGACACCCAGGTCTCGTTGCACCTCCCCTTTTCCTAATCTGTCACCATTCAGATAATATTCTATCTCTCTGTTTTTACCACCAAAGTGGATAACCTCACATTTATCCACATTATACTTCATCTGCCATGCATTTGCCCACTCACCTAACCTATCCAAATCACTCTGCAGCCTCATAGCATCTTCCTCGCAGCTCACACTGCCACCCAACTTAGTGTCATCTGCAAATTTGGAGATACTACATTTAATCCCCTCGTCTAAATCATTAATGTACAATGTAAACAGCTGGGGCCCCAGCACAGAACCTTGCGGTACCCCACTAGTCACTGCCTGCCATTCTGAAAAGTACCCATTTACTCCTACTCTTTGCTTCCTGTCTGCCAACCAGTTCTCAATCCACGTCAGCACACTACCCCCAATCCCATGTGCTTTAACTTTGCACATTAATCTCTTGTGTGGGACCTTGTCGAAAGCCTTCTGAAAGTCCAAATACACCACATCAACTGGTTCTCCCTTGTCCACTCTATTGGAAACATCCTCAAAAAATTCCAGAAGATTTGTCAAGCATGATTTCCCTTTCACAAATCCATGCTGACTTGGACCTATCATGTCACCTCTTTCCAAATGCGCTGCTATGACATCCTTAATAATTGATTCCATCATTTTACCCACTACCGATGTCAGGCTGACCGGTCTATAATTCTCTGTTTTCTCTCTCCCTCCTTTTTTAAAAAGTGGGGTTACATTGGTTACCCTCCATTTGATAGGAACTGATCCAGAGACTATGGAATGTTAGAAAATGACTGTCAATGCATCCGCTATTTCCAAGGCCACCTCCTTAAGTTCTCTGGGATGCAGTCCATCAGGCCCTGGGGATTTATCGGCCTTCAATCCCATCAATTTCCCCAACACAATTTCCCACCTAATAAGGATTTCCCTCAGTTCCTCCTTCTTACGAGACCCTCTGACCCCTTTTATATCCGGAAGGTTGTTTGTGTCCTCCTTAGTGAATACCGGACCAAAGTACTTGTTCAATTGGTCTGCCATTTCTTTGTTCCCCGTTATGACTTCCCCTGATTCTGACTGCAGAGGACCTACGTTTGTCTTTACTAACCTTTTTCTCCTTACATATCTATAGAAGCTTTTGCAGTCCGTCTTAATGTTCCTTGAAAGCTTCCTCTCGTACTCTATTTTCCTTACCCTAATCAAACCCTTTGTCCTCCTCTGCTGAGTTCTAAATTTCTCCCAGTCCCCGGGTTCACTGCTATTTCTGGCCAATTTGTATGCCACTTCCTTGGCTTTAATACTATCCCTGATTTCCCTTGATAGCCACGGTTGAGCCACCTTCCCTTTTTTATTTTTATGCCAGACAGGGATGTACAATTGTTGTAATTCATCCATGCGGTCTCTAAATATCTGCCATTGCCCATCCACTGTCAACCCCTTAAGTATCATTCGCCAATCTATCCTAGCCAATTCATTCCTCATACCTTCAAAGTTACCCTTCTTTAAGTTCTGGGCCATGGTCTCTGAATTAACTGTTTCATTCTCCATCCTAATGCAGAATTCCACCATATTATGGTCACTCTTTCCCAAGGGGCCTCGCACAACGAGATTGCTAATTAATCCTCTCTCATTACACAACACCCAGTCTAAGATGGCCTCCCCCCTAGTTGGTTCCTCGACATATTGGTGTAAATGATGAGGAGGTTGGGACCAAGGATAGTTTCTTCGGAGACTCCAGAGGTGACTGTACAGAAAAAAAACTTATTGGAGATGTGCCAATTTCGTTAGCACAGGTAGAATTGGAACCACAAGAATGCAGTCCCACAGAGCTGGACAATGGAACAAGGGTGAAGGCGGAGGATGGGCTGATCGATTATATTAAAGTGTGTGTAGAGGTCATGAAAGTGGAAACACATTGTAGTCACAGTCACAGAAATTGTCTTTTGTGGCTTTGGGAGGCTGTCTTTGTGTTTTTAGCAAAATGGAAGCCAGACTGAAGAGAGGTTTCGGAGAGAAGTGTGGAGCTGGGAGGCAATGACACATTCAAGGTCATTGAGGAGGAAATGGGAATTAGATATAGGCAACAACAACAACAACAAAAAATTGTATTTATATAGCGCCTTTAACATAGTAAATCTTTCCAAGGCGTTTCACAGGAGTGTTATAAAACAAAACAAATAACTTTGATTATAAGCCACATAGGAAGAAATTACGGCAGATGACGGTAGGTTATAAGGATCGTCTTAAAGGAGGAAGGAGAGGTAGAGAGGCGGAAAGATTTAGGGATGGATTTGCAGAGTTTAGGGCCCAGACCGCTGAAGGCACAGCCACAAATGGTTGAGCAGTTATTATCAGGGATGTTCAAGAGGGCAGAATTTGAGCAGTGCAGACATCTTGGGAGGTTGTGAGGCTGTAGGAGATTACAGAGATACGGAGGGGCGAGGCATAGAATCATGGAATCATGGAAATTTACAGTAGGGAAGGAGTCCATTTCGGCCCATCATGTCCATGCCAGCCGACAAAGAGCTATCCAGCCTAATCCCACTTTCCAGTTCTTGGTCCATAGCCCTGCAGGTTACGATACTTTAAGTGCACATCCAAGTACTTTTTAAATGTGGTGAAGGTTTCTGCTTCCACCACCCTTTCAGGCAGTGAGTTTCAGAACCCCAACTCCCTCTGGGTGAAGAAATTTCCCCTCAACTGTCCTCTAAACATTCACCCAATTACTTTAAACCTATGCCCCCTGGTTGTTGACCCCTCTGCTAATGGAAATAGGTACGTTCTATCCACTCTATCTGGGACCCTCATAATTCTATACACCTCAATAAGGTCTCCCCTCAGCCTCCTCTGATCCAAAGAAAACAAACACAGCCTATCCAATTTTTCCTCATAGCTAATATTCTCCAGTCAAGGCAACATCTTTGCAAATCTCCTCTGTATCCTCTCTCGTGCAATCACATCTTTCTTGCACTGTGGCGAGCAGAACTGCACACAGTACTCTAGCTGTGGCCTAACTAGTGTTTTTTATAGTTCAAGCATAACCTCACTGCTCTTGTATTCTATGCCTCGGCTAATAAAGTCAAGTATTCCTTCTGAACCACCTTATCTACCTGGCCTGCTACTTTCAGCACTCCAAGGTCCCTTTGTTCCTCTACACTTCTCAATGTCCTGCTATTTAATGTGTATTGTCTTGCCTTGTTACCCCTCCCCAAATGCAAATACATTACCTCACACTTCTCTGGATTGAATTCAATTTGCCACTGTTCTGCCCACCTGACAATTCATTGATATCATCCTTACTTTCGTGACCAGTCTGCCATGTGGGACCTTAACAAAAGCCTTGCTAAAATCCATATATACTACATCAAATACTCTACCCTCATTGACCCTTCATGTTACCTCCTCGAAAAATTCAATCAAGTTAGTCAGACACGAACTTCCCTTAACAAATCCATATGACTGTCCTTGATAAATCCGTGTCTTACTAAATTAAGATTTATCCCGCACCTCTGCATTTTTTCCAATAATTTTCACACCATAGAGGTTAGGCTGACTGGCCTGTAATTACTCGGTCTATCCCTTTATCCCTTTTTAAACAAAGGTACAACATTAGCGGTCCTCCAGCCCTCTGGCACCACACCTGTAGCTAGAGAGGATTGGAAAATGATGGACAGAGCCTCTGCTATTTCCTCTTTCATTTCTCTTAGAAACATAGAAACATAGAAAATAGGTGCAAGAGTAGGCCATTCAGCCCTTCGAGCTTGCACCACCATTCAATAAGATCATGGCTGATCATTCACCTCAGTACCCCTTTCCTGCTTTCTCTCCATACCCCTGGATCCCTTTAGCCGTAAGGGTCATATCTAACTCCCTCTTAAATATATCCAATGAACTGGCATCAACAACTCTCTGCAGTAGGGAATTCCACAGGTTAACAACTCTCTGAGTGAAGAAGTTTCTCCTCATCTCAGTCCTAAATGGCTTACCCCTTATCCTTAGACTATGTCCCCTGGTCCTGGACTTTCCCAACATCAGGAACATTCTTCCTGCATCGAACCTGTCCAGTCCCGTCAGAATCTTGTAAGTTTCTATGAGATCGCCTCTCATCCTTCTAAATTCCAGTGAATACAGGCCCAGTCGATCCAGTCTCTCCTCATATGTCAGTCCTGCCATCCCAGGAATCAGTCTGGTGAATGTTTGCTGCACTCCCTCAATAGGAAGAACGTTCTTCCTCAGATTAGGAGACCAAAACTGAACACAATATTCCACGTGAGGCCTCACTAAGGCCCTGTACAACTGCAGTAAGACCTCCCTGCTCCGATACTCAAATCCCCTAGCTATGAAGGCCAACATAGCATTTGCCTTCTTCACCGGCTGTTATACCTGCATGCCAGCTTTCAATGACTGATGTACCATGACACCCAGGTCTCATTGCATCTCCCCTTTTCCTCATTTGCCGCCATTCAGATAATATTCTACCCTTGTGTTTTTGCCCCAAAGTGGATAACTTCACATTTATTCACATTATACTACATCTGCCACTCATTTGCCCACTCATCTAACCTGTCCAAGTCACCCTGCAGCCTTTTAGCATCCTCCTCACAGCTCACACCGCCACCCAGCTTAGTGTCATCTGCAAACTTGGAGATATTACACTCAATTCCCTCATCCAAATCATTAATATATATTGTAAATAGCTGGGGTCCTAGCACTGAGCCCTGCGGCACCCCACTAGTCATTACCAGCCATTCTGAAAAGGACCCGCTTATCCCGACTCTCTGCTTCCTGTCAGCCAACCAGTTCTCTATCCACGTCAGTACATTATCCCCAATACCATGTGTTTTAATTTTGCACACCAATCTCTTGTGTGGGACCTTGTCAAAAGCCTTTTGAATGTCCAAATACATCCACCGGTACTCCCTTGTCCATTCTACTAGTTACATCCTCAAAAAATTTGAGATTTGTCAAGCAGGATTTTCCTTTCATAAATCCATGCTGACTTGGACCAATCCCGTCACTGCTTTCCAAATTCTCTTAGCAGCCTGGGATACATTTCATCAGGGCCTGGGGATTTATCCACTTTCAAAGCTGCTAAGCCCCTTAATACTTCCTCTCTCACTGTTTATTTCATCTAATATTTCACACTCCTCTGCCCTGATTGCAATTTCTGCATCACCCCTCTCTTTTGTGAAAACAGATGCAAAGTTTTCATTAAGATCCATACCCACATCTTCCGCTTCCACACACAGATTACCTTTATGACCGATGTATTCACCGAGGCATATGAAAGCATGGGCCTTACGCTTAACATGCATAAGACAAAGGTCCTCCACCAGCCTGTCCTCACTGCACAGCACTGGCCCCCAGTCATCAAGATTCACAGCACGGCCTCGACAACGTGGACCAATTTCCATACTTCGGGAGCCTCCAATTGATGCGGAGATTCAACATCGCCTCCAGTGCGCCAGTGCAGCCTTCGGCGCCTGAGGAAAAGAGTGTTTGAAGACCAGGCCCTCAAATCTACCACCAAGCTCATGGTCTACATGGCTGTAGTAATACCCACCCACCTGTATGGATCAGAGGCATGGATGATGTACAGATGACACCTCAAGTCGCTGGAGATATATCACCAATGATGTCTCTGCAAGATCCTGCAAATCCCCTGGAGGACAGAAGCACCAACATCAGTGTCCTCGACCAGGCTAACATCCCCAGCATTGAAGCACTGACCAAACTGATCAGCTTCGCTGGGCAGGCCACATAGTTCGCATGCCTGACACAAAACTCCCTAAGCAATTGCTCTATGCGGAGCTCCTTCACGGCAAACGAGCCAAAGGTGGGCAGTGGAAACCTTACAAGGATACCCTCAAAGTCTCCCTGATGAAGTGTGACATCACCACTGACACCTGGGAGTCCCTGGCCGAAGACCACTCTAGGTGGAGAAAGTGCATTCAGGTTGGCGTTGAGCTCTTCGAATCTCAACGCCGCGAGCTTGAAGAGATCAGGCACAGGCAGTGGAAGGAGCGTGTGGTAAATCAGTCCCACCCCCTCCTTCCCCTAACGAATATCTGTCCCACCTGTGACAGGGTCTGTGGCTCTTGTATTGGACTGTGCAGCCACCAAATAACTCATGTTAGGAGTAGAAGCAAGCCTTCCTCAATTCCAAGGGACTGCCTATGATGATGACCTTTATAATCTCGAATAGGCCCTATGTTTCTTCAATTATCCTCTTGCTTTTAATGAATTCATAAAACATCTTTGGATTTTTCTTGATTTTACTTGCCAAAATTTTTTCATGTTCTCTTTTTGCTTTTCTAATGTCCTTTTTAATTTCAACCCTGCACTTTCTATACCCCTCTAGAGTTTTTGCAGTATTTCAACCTTGGTATCTGTCATAAGCCTACCTGTTTTGCTTTGGGCTAGAACTTCCATCTTCAATGCTACCGCCCGAATCTTAGCGGTATACCAGCGGTTGCATCTTTACAACCACTGGCATACTGCTAAGGTCCGTTCCCGCGATTTTTGTAAATCTGATGTTGGCAGTGGCGGTACTGAGCGATAGCAACATTGGTCCCCCAGCGTCGGTGATCTGCTTGCCTTTGTAAAGCCAAGCACCCCTCTAGCAATGACCCTTTCTCTCTTCTCTGCGCGTGCGCGGACATTCTCCCGTGATTTCGGGGTCAAAGGTGACCCTGCGCATGGTTATTTGTTTGTGGTCGACAACAAGCTACACATTCAGGGAGTAGAATCCCTTTCGGTTTTGGCACACCTTCGCTTCCTCTAAAGCTGCTCGCAGGGCAATCTATTGCACCCTGGACCTTAGGGAAGTTTGCTATTCTAGAAAACCCCAAAGCCCCTCACTCTGTGCCTCCCTGGTCATTGGAAAGTTAATAAAATCCGTCCTGTGTGCGTAAAGTGCATCAGTTACCCGGCGAACGCAGCGAAGTGTGGGGTACTGAGAGATTCCACATATGTCACCAGCTGATGCCTGAAATGAGCCGGATGCATAGAAAGAAAGTGCAGCAGTCACCTTCACCTCGACAGACAATGCTGTGCTGATGGTGCTGGTAGGTTGCATGTCAGCCTTAATGAGCTGACATCTCAGTGATGACCTCTTTTCGGAAGCACAGCCTTCTAATGCACTGCGTATCGGTCAGGTGCAGGTACAAGCGGAGCTCCCTGTAATTTCGGTGAGGGTAAGGTCTCCTCCTTCTCAAGAGTATGTATTCTATTTGATTGGGCACATAGTGCTCTTCAACGAACCTTCTTCCAGCTCTATTCTGCGTGATGTAATAGTCAGCAGTATTGACAGCGAAAGTACAGGCCCCATTTCTTTTAAAGTACTCAAAAGTGTTCAGATGTCCACAAAAGAATTAAAGTCAATGCTATTATTATCCAAAATATAATCAAAATCAAAATCCCTTATTAACTACTCCAGAAATCACTCAAAATCACTTAAAAATCAATTCTAGGCTGCTGGCAACTTGACACAGCCTTTTCCCCCACAAAAAGTTTTTTCCAAAGATGGAGGCATAACGCTGGGATAAGGCATATTAAGTAACTAAAAGATGGGCGGTACATACAGCGATAGTGGGTGGTAGCGGGCAGTAAAAACGGGAGATTCGGCAAATTCCGCGCTGGGAGGGAAGTTTGTGCGTTTGTAGGCAGTAAAAGTGGGTGGGCGACCTGCAGCAACACCAACGGTAATTGCATGCCGAAATTATCGCTGGCGATATTCAGGTGGTAAACGGCTGGTAACGGGCGCCAATTTCCATTTTGACCATAATCAGGTGGTAAACGGTTGGTAAACGGGCGGGCTAAATGGAAATTCTAACTCAATATCTATCCTGTATGTCCCTTGACATCCAGGTGGCTCTAGATTTGTTAGTCCCACCCTTTTTATTTAAGGGAACATATTTGCTCTGAACCCTCCGGATCTCTTTGTTGAATGCTTCCCACTGCTCTGACTGATTTACCTTCAAGTAGCTGTGTCCAGTCCACTATGGCTAAATCACCTTTCAGCTTATCAAAATTGACTTTTCCCCAATTGAGAACTTTTATTCCTGGTCTATCATTGTACATTTCCATAACTACCCTAAATTTAACTGAATTATGATAACTCTCACACTGATATCCCTTCCACCTGCCCACCTTTATTCCTTAGAACTAAGTCCAAAACCCCCTCCAGTGTTCGGCTTGCTACGTACTGGCTAAAAAAGTTCTCCTGAATTCATTTTCGGAATTCCGCACCCTCTATAACATTCACACTAATTTTATCCCAATTAATATTAGGGTAGTTGAAATCCCCCACTATTACTGCCGTTTAGTTGTTGCATTTCTCAGAAATTTGCCGACATATTTGCTCTTCTATCTCCCTCTGTCTGTTTGGAGGGTCTATAGTACACTCCCAGCAGTGTGATCGCCACTTTTCTGTTCGTCAATTCGACCCATATGATGATCCTTCCAACATATAATCCCTCCTCACAGCTGCAATTCTTTTTTAATCAATACTGTGACACCCCCTCTTTTTTTACCCTCTTCTCTATCCAGTCTGAAAATCCAGTAACCAGGAATGTTGAGCTGTCATACTTGCCCTTCTTTCAGCCATGTCTCAGAAATAGCTATAATATCGTACTCCCAAGTGTCTATCTGTGCTCTCAGCTCATCTGCCTTATTCCCTATACTCCTTGCATTGAAGTATATACCATTTAGCACTGCCAAAGTTACTTGTCTATTTTCTAGCCATTGTTTCCTTTGTTTTCCAAATTCACTTTCTACATTTTTGCTGCCCAATTTCAGCTTTGCTTCTCTCCCTACTGAATCTATCCCAGGTTCCCATCCCCCTACTAAGCTAGGTTAAACCCTCCCCAACAGCATTAGCAAACCCCCCTGCGAGGATATTAGTCCCAGCTCTGTTGAGGTGCAAACCATCCGGCTTGTACAGGTCCCACCTCCCCCAGAAACAGTCCCAATGCCTCAGGAATCTAAAGCCATCCCTCCTGCACCATCTCTCCAGCCATGCATTCATTTTCTTTATCCTCCTATTTCTGTGCTCATTAGCACATGGCACCGGCAGTAACCCGGAGATTACTACCTTTGCGGTCCTGCTTTTTAATCTCTCTCCTAGCTCCCTAAACTCTGCCTGCAGGACTTCATCCCTCTTTCTACCTATGTCAATGGTACCGATATGGACCACAACATCTGACTGTTCACTCCTTCCCCCCAGAATTCCCTGTAGCCGCTAGATGACATCCTTGACCCTGGCACCAGGAAGGCAACATACCATCCTGGAGTCACGTCTGTGGCCACAGAAAGGCCTGTCTGCTCCCCTAACTATCATATCCCCTACCACTATTGCTTGCCCACTCTTCTTCATTCCCCCCTGTGCCCTGTGCAGCTGAGTCACCCATGGTGCCATGGCCTTGGCTCTGGCTGCACTTCCCAGACGAACCATTGCCCCACCAGTACTCAGACCAGAATACTGGTTGGAGAGTGTGGATGAAGGTTTCAGCAGCAGATGAGCTGAGGCGGGGCGGAGACGGAAAATGTTACAGAGGTGGAAACAGGCAGTTTTAATTATGCTACGGATATGTGGCCGGAAGATCATTTCAGAGTCAAATATGACAACTAGGTTGCGAACAGTCTGGTTCAGCCTCAGATGGCTGGTAGGGAGGGGGATGGAGTCAGTGGCTAGGGAACACAGTTTGTGGCAAGGACTAAAGACAATGGCTTCAGACTTCCCAATATTTAATTAGAGAAAATTTCTGCTCATCCAGTACTGGATGCCGGACAATCAGTCTGAAAATTTAGAGACCATGGAGGGGTTTGAGAGAAGGAAGTGGTGGTGAGATACAGCAGGGTGTCATACGAACATAAGAACATAAGAAATAGGAGCAGAAGTAGGCCATTTGATTCCTCGAGCCTGCTTCGCCATTTAATAAGGTCATGGCTGATCTGATCTTGGGCTCAGTTCCACTTCCCCGCCGCTCCCCATAATCATTCACTCACTTATCGCTCAAAATTCTTTCTATCTCCACCCATCTTCAATGAACCAGCTTCCACAGCTCTCTGGGGCAGAGAATTCCACAGATTTACGGCCCTCGGAGAGAAGAAATTCCTCCTTATCTCAGTTTTAAATGGGTGACCCCTTATTCAGAAACTATGCCCCCTAGTTCTAGGTTCCCCCATGAGTGAAAACATCCTCTCTGCATCTACCTTGTCCAGCCCCCTCAGTATCTTATATGCTTCGATAAGATCATCTCTCATTCTTCTAAACTCCAGTGAGTATAGGCCAACCTGCTCAACCTTTCTTTATAAGTCAATCCCTTCATCTCAGGAATCAACCGAATGAACCTTCTCTGAACTGCCTCCATTGCAAGTATATCCCTCCTTAAATAAAGAGACCAAAACTGTTCACAGTGCTTTAGGTGTGGCCTTACCAATACCCTGTACAGTTGTAGCAGGACTGCGCTGCTTTTATACTCTATCCCCCTTGCAATAAAGGCAAACATTCCATTTGCCTTCCTGATTACTTGTTGTACCTGCATACAAACAATTTGTGTTTCATGCACAAGGACCCTCAGGTCCCTCTGTACGGCAGCATTTTGTATTTTCTCTCCATTTAAGTAATAATTTGCCTTTTTATTTTTCCTGCCAAAGTGGATAACCTCACACTTTCCTACATTATACTCCATCTGCCAAATTTTTTCCCAATCAATTAACCTTTTTATATCCCTTTGCAGATTATTTTTGTCCTCCTCACAACTTGCATTCCCACCTAACTTTGTATCATCAGCAGATTTGGCTAATTACACTTGGTCCGTTTATCAAAGTCATTAATATAGATTGTAAGTAGTTGACACCCAGCACTGATTGCTGTGGCACCCCATTAGTTACAGTTTGCCAACTTGAAAATGACCCATTTCTGTTAGAGAACCAATCCTCTATCCATGCTAATATATTACCCCCAACCCTGTGAACTTTTATCTTGTGCAGTAACCTTTTATGTGGCACCTTATTGAATGCCTTCTGGAAATCTAAATACACCACTACACTGGTTCTTGTATCCATCCTGCTTGTTACATTCCCAAAGAACTCCAGCAAAACCATGCTGACTCTGCTTGATTGTATTATGCTTTTCCAAATGTCCTGCTACTGCTTCCTTAATAATGGACTCCAGCATTTTCCCAACGACAGAAGTTAGTCTACCTTGTCTACAATTTCCTCTTTCTGTCTGTGTCCTTTTTTAAATGGAGTCATTACATTTGTGGTTTTCTAATCCACTGGGACCTCTCTAGAATCCAGGGAACTTTGGTAGATTACAACCAATGCTTTCTCTGCAGCCACTTCTTTTAAGACCCGAGGATGCAGGCCATCAGGTCCAGAGGACTTGTCTACCTTTAGTCCCAATATTTTACTGATTGCTTTTTCTTTAGTGATTGTGATTGTTTTAATTCCTTCCTCCCAATAGACACTTGATTATCTATTATTGGAATATTTTAGTGCCTTCTACCTTGTAGACTGATATGAAATATTTGTTCAAAGTCTCTACCATTTCCAGGTTCCCTATTATTAATTCCCCAGTCTCATCCTCTAAGGGACCAATGTTTACTTTAGCTACTCTCTTCCTTTTTATATACCTGTAGAAACTCTTACTATCTGTTTTTATGTTTCTTGCCAGTTTACTCTCATAATCTATCTTCCCTCTCTTTATTTTTTTTAGTCGTCCTTTGCTGTTTTTTTTTTTAATTCCCAATTCTCTGACCTCTCACTAATCTTGGCAATTTTGTATGCCACTGTTTGCAATTTGACACCATCCTTTACTTCCTTAGTTAGCCACGGATGGTTCTCCCTTCTGTTAAAGTCTTTCCTTCTCACTGGAATATATTTTTGTTGAGAGTTATGCAATATCTCCTTAAATGTCTGCCAGTTTTATCAACCATCTTACACTTTAATCTATTTTCCCAGTCCACTTTAGCCAACTCTGCCTTCATACCTTTTTAATCACCTTTATTTAAGATCAGGACACTGGTTTGGTATCCAATTTTCTCACCCTCCAACTGAATTTGAATTTCAACCGTGCTATGATCTCTTTTTCCGAGAGGATCCTTTACTATGAGATCATTTATTAATCCTGTTGCATTACACAGTCCAAGGAAAATCCAAGATAGCCTGCTCCCTGGTTAGTTCTGCAATGTACTGTTCAAGGAAACCATTCCAGATATACTCTATGAACTCTTCCTCATGGCTACCTTGGCCAATTTGATTTGTCCAATCAATAGGTAGATTAAAATTGCCCATTTTTATTGCCATGTCTTTCGAACAAGCCTCCATTGTTTTTTGATTTATACTCAGTCCTACAGTGCGGCTACTGTTAGGGGGCCCATAGACTATGCCCACCAGTGACTGCTTCCGCTTATTATTTCTTATCTCCACCCAAACTGAATCTACATCTTGATCTTCTGAGCCAATATCATTTCTCACCACTGCACTGATCTCATTCTTTATTAACAGAGTTACCCCGTCTCCTTTTCTTTTCTGTCTATCCTTCCGAATTGTCAAATACCCCTGAATATTCCATTCCCAGCCTTGGTCACCTTGTAAGCACATCTCTATAATGGCTATCAGATCATACTCATTTATATCTATTTGTGCCGTCAACTCATCTATTTTGTGAAGAATGCTGCATGCATTCAGATAAAGAGCTTTTAATTTTTTCTTTTTACCATTTTTACCTGCTTTGACCCCACTTTCTGATACACTTTTTTAATATATTCTGTCCCTTCCTGTTACACTCTGGTTATTATTTCCCCCACCGCTACCCTGCTCTATTGCCTTCTCCTTGCTCTTTGACTTTTTAAATTTCTGCTAACCTGAACCTCCCCCCCCACTAAATAGTCTAAAGCTCCCTCTACAGCCCTAATTATTCAATTCACCAGGCTACTAGTCCCAGCATAGTTCAAGTGAAGCCAACGGAACAGCTCCCTCTTACCCCAGTACTGGTGCCAGCATACATGTGGAAACTGACGCTGTGTTTTTGGATGATGCCACAAAGTGGCAGCATATAGATAAGAAATAGGTGGAGGGCCAAGGATAGATCGTTGGGGGACACCAGAGGTAACAATGCGGGAGTGGGAACAGAAGCCATTGCAGGTGATTTTCTGGCTACGATAGTATAGATAAGAATGGAACCAGGCGAGTGTAGTCCCATCCAGCTGGACGATGATGGAGAGGCATTGGAAGAGGATGGAGTGGTCAACCGTGTCAAAGGCTGCAGACAGGTCGAGAAGAAGGGATACTTACCTTCGTATCAGTCACAAAGGATGCCATTTGCGACTTTGACGAGAGCCGTTTCGGTAATGTGGCAGGGGGGAAACCAGATTGAAGGGATTCAAACATGGAGTTCCAGGAAAGATGGGCATGGATTTGAGAGGTGACAACATGTTTAAGTACTTTGGAGAGGATAGGGAGGTTGGAGATGTGCCGGTAGCTCGCAAGCAGAGTGGTGTCAAGGCTTTTTTTGAGGAGGGGGTGATAATTGCAGATTTGAAGGAGAGGGGGACAGTGCTTTAGGAGAGAGAACAATTAACAATGTCAGCTAACATGGGAGCCAGAAAAGGAAGTTGGGTGGTCAGTAATTTAATGGGAATAGATGGGAGAAGGAAATGTGTCTCATGGACAAGGTGAGTGGAGAGGTCAAGAGGGAAGATCAGAGAGAAACTGGAGAAAGATGCGAGTTCAGGGCTAGGGCAGGGGGAATTCTCAGAGGGTGTTTGGCCTGGTGGGCTAGGGTAAGGAAGGGAACTAGCAGAGGTAGCTGATTGGATTGTCTCAAGTTTTGAGAGAAAGAAGTCCTTGAGCATCTTCACACTTGCTGTTGGAGATGAGTGTGGTGGAGATAGTGGAGAGGGATTTAAGAAGACGGGTAGCAGCAGAGAATAGTAGCCGGGGGTTGTCAAAGAATCATAGAAAAATAGTACATAGGTGCAGAAGTAGGCTATTCGGTCCAACAAGACTGCACCATCATTCAATATGATCATGGCTGATCATGCAACATTGTACAGCATTCCAGCTTTCTCTCCATACCCCTTGATCCCTTTAGCCATAAGGGCCACATCTAACTGCCTTTTGAATATATCTAACGAACTGGCCTCAACGACTTTCTGTAGTAGAGAATGCCACAGGTTCACAATTCTCTGAGTGAAGAAGTTTCTCCTTATCTCGGTCCTAAATGGCTTACCCCTTATCCTTAGACTGTGACCCCTGGTTCTGGACTTCCCCAACATCGGGAACATTCTTCCTGTATCTAACCTGTCCAATCCTGTTAGAATTTTATATGTTTCTATGAGATCCCCTCTCATTCTTCTAAATTCCAGCGAATATAATCCTAGTCGATCCAGTCGTTCTTCATATGTCAGTCCTGCCATCCCAGGAATCAGTCTGGTGAACCTTCGTTCTACTCCCCCAATTGCAAGAATGTCCTTCCTCAGATTAGGAGAACACCTAGGCCCTGTACAATTGCAGTAAGACTTCCCTGCTCCTATACTCAAATTCTCTTGCTATGAAGGCCAACATGCCATTTGCCTTCTTCACCGCCTGCTGTACCTTCATGCCAATGTTCAGTGATGTACCATGACACCCAGGTCCTCATTGCAGCTCCCCTTTTACTAATCACCATTCAGGTAATATTCTGCCTTCCTGTTTTTACCAAGAAAGTGGATAACCTCACATTTATCTACATTATACTGCATCTGCCATGCATTTGCCCACTCACCTAACCTGTCCAAATCACCCTGCAGCCTCTTAGCATCCTCCTCACAGCTCACACCACCACCCAGCTTAGTGTCATCTGCAAGCTTAGAAATATTACACTCAATTCCTTCATCTACTTCATTAATGTATATTGTAAATAGCTGGGGTCCCAGCACTGAGCCCTGCGGCACCCCACTAGTCACTGCCTGCCATTCTGCAAAGGACCCTTTTATCCCGACTCCATGTTTCCAGTCTGCCAACCAGTTCTCTATCCATATCAGTACATTAACCCCAATACCATGTGCTTTAATTTTGCACACCAATCTCTTGTGTGGGACCTTGTCAAAAGCCTTTTGAAAATCCAAATACACCACATCCACTGGTTCTCCCTTATCCACTCTACAAGTTACATCCTCAAAAAATTCCAAAAGATTTATCAAGCATGATTTCTCTTTCATAAATCCATGTGTACTTGGACCGATCCTGTCACTGCTTTCCAAATGCGCTTTTATTTCATTTTTAATAATTGATTCCAACATTTTCCCCACTACTGATGTCAGGCTAACCAGTCTATAATTACCGGTTTTCTCTCTCCCTCCCTTTTTAAAAAGTGGTGTTACATTAGCTACCCTCCAGTCCACAGGAACTGATCCGGATTCAATAGACTGTTGGAAAATGATCACCAAGGCATCCACTATTTCTAGGGCCACTTCCTTAAGTACTCTGGGATGCAGACTATCAGGCCCCGGGGATTTATCGGCCTGCAATCCCATCATTTTCCCGAACACAATTTCCCGCCTAATAAGGATATCCTTCAGTTCCTCCTGCTCACTAGACCCTCGTTCCCCTAGTACTTCCGGAAGGATATTTGTGTCTTCCTTCGTGAAGACAGAACCAAAGTATTTGTTCAACTGGTCTGCCAGTTCTTTGTTCCTCATTATAAATTCACCTGAATCTGACTGCAAGGGACCTACATTTGTCTCCACTGATCCACTAATCTTTTTATCTTCACATATCTATTGAAGCTTTTGCAGTCAGTTTTTATGTTCCTGGCAAGCTTCCTCTCATAATCTAACTCCCCCTCCTAAGTAAACCCTTTGTCCTACTCTGCTGAATTCTAAATCTCTCTCAGTCCTCAGGTTTGCTGCCTTTTCTGGCCAATTTATATGCGTCTTCCTTGGATTTAACACTATCCCTAATTTCCCTTGTTAGTCACGGTCGAGCCACCTTCTCCGTTTTATTTTTCTCGTGAGAGGGATGTACAAATTGTTGGAGTTCATCCAAGTGATCAGTAAATGTTTGCCATTGCCTATCCACTGTCAACCTGTTAAATATCATTTGCCAGTCTATTCTAGCCAAGTCACATCTCATTCCATCGAAGTTCCATTTCTTTAAGTTCAAGACCCTCTCTCTGAATTAACTGTGTCACTCTCCATCTCAAGAAGGAATTCTACCATATTATGGTTACTCTTCCCCAAGGGGCCTCGCACAACAAGATTGCTAATTAGTCCTTTCTCATTACACATCACCCAGTCTAGGATGGCCAGCCCTCTAGTTGGTTCGTCGACATATTGGTCCAGAAAACCATCCCTCATACATTCCAGGAAATCCTCCTCCATCGTATTGCTACCAGTTTAGTTAGCCCAATCTATAGGTAGATTAAAGTCGCCCATGATAACTGCTGTACTTGGAGATATTACATTCAATTCCTTCATCTAAATCATTAATGTATATTCTAAAGAGCTGGGGTCCCAGCACTGAGCCCTGCGGCATCCCACTAGTCACTGCCTGCCATTCTGAAAAGGACCCGTTTATCCAGACTGTCTGCTTCCTGTCTGCCAACCAGTTCTCTATCCATGTCCATACATTACCCCCAATACCATGTGCTTTAATTTTGCACACCAATCTCTTGTGTTGGACCTTGTCAAAAGCCTTTTGAAAGTCCAAATACACCACATCCACTGGTTCTCCCTTGAAAACTCTACTCGTAACATCCTCAAAAAATTCTAGAAGATTTGTCAAGCATGATTTCTCTTTCATAAAAGCATGCTGACTTGGACCGATCCTGTCACTGCTTTTCAAGTATGCTGCTATTACATCTTTAATAATTAATTCCATCATTTTTGCCACTACTGATGTCAGGCTAACCGATCTATAATTCCCTGTTTTCTCTCTGCCTTCTTTTTTATAAAGTGGGGTTACATTAGCTACCCTCCAATCCATAGGAACTGATCCAGAGTCTGCAGAATGTTGGAAAATAACCACCATCCACTATTTCTAGGGCCACTTCCTTAAGTACTCTGGGATGCAGACTATCAGGCCCTGGGGATTTATCGGCATGCAGTCCCATCAATTTCCCTAACACAATTTCCTGACTAATAAGGATTTCCCTCAGTTCCTCTTTCTCGCTAGACTCTTGCCCCTGTAGTATTTCCGAAAGGTTATTTGTGTCTTCCTTAGTGAAGACAGAACCAAAGTATTTGTTCAATTGATCTGTCATTTCTTTGTTCCCCATTATAAATTCACCTGACTCTGACTGCAAGTGCTGCATTTGTCTTCACTAATCTTTTTCTCTTCACATGTCTATAGAAGCTTTTGCAGTCAGTTTGTATGTTCCTGCAAGCTTATTCTCACACTGTATTTTCCTCTCCTAATTAAACTCTTTGTCCTCCTCTGCTGAATTCTAAATTTCTCCCAGTCCTCAGGTTTGCTGCTTTTTCTGGCCAATTTATATGCCTCTTCCTTGGATTTAACACTATCCCTAATTTCCCTTGTTAGTCACGGTTGAGCCACCTTCCTCATTTTATTTTTACTCCAGTAAGGGATGTACAATTGTTGAAGTTCATCCATGTGATCTTTAAATGTTTGCCATTGCCTATCCACCGTCAACCCTTTAAGTATCACTCGCTAGTCTATTCTAGCCAATTCACATCTCATACCATCGAAGTTATCTTTCCCCAAGTTAAGTCTCTGAATTAACTGTGTCACTCTCCATCTTAATAAAGAATTCTAACATATTATGGTCACTCTTCCCCAAGGGGCCTCGCACAACAAGATTGTGAATTAGTCCTTTCTCATTACACATCACCCAGTCTAGGATGGCCAGCTCTCTAGTTGGTTCCTCGACATATTGGCGTAGAAAACAATCCCTTATACACTCCAGGATATCCTCCTCCACCATATTGCTACCAGTTTGGCTAGCCCAATCTATATGTAGATTAAAGTCACCCATGATAACTGTTGTACCTTTATTACACGCATCCCTAATTTCCTGTTTGATGCCATCCCCACCTCACTCCTACTGTTTGGTGGTCTGTACACAATGCCCACTAGCGTTTTCTGCCATTTGGTGTTCTGTAGCTCTACCCATACAGATGCCACATCATCCAAGCTAATGTCCTTCCTTACTATTGCGTTAATCTCCTCTTTAACCAGCAACGCTACCCCACCTCCTTCTCCTTTCTGTCTATTCTTCCTGAATATTGAATATCCCTGGATATTGAGTTCCCAGCCATGATCACCTTAGAGCCAATTGCATCATATCCATTAACAGCTATCTGCGCAGTTCATTCATCCACCTTATTACGAATGCTCCTCGCATTGAGACATCAGGCTTGTTTTTTTAACACTCTTTGTCCTTTTAAAATTATGTTGTAATGTGGCCCTTCTTGATTTTTGCCTTTGATTTCTCTGCCCTCCACTTTTCCTTATCTCATTTCTACCTTTTGCTTCTGCCCCCATTTTACATCCCTCTGTCTCCCTGCATAGTTTCCCATCCCCCTGCCATATTAGTTTAAACCCTCCCCAACAGCACTAGCAAACACCCCGCCTAGGATATCAGTTCCGGTCCTGCCCAGGTGCAGACCGTCTGGTTTGTACTGGTCCCACCTCCCCCAGAACCGGTTCCAATGTCCCAGGAATTTGAATCCCTCCCTCTTGCACCATTCCTCAAGCCACGTATTCATCTTAACTATTCTGCTATTTCTACTCTGACTAGCACGTGGCACTGGTAGCAATCCTGAGATCACTACCTTTGAGGTCCTACTTTTTAATTTAACTCCTATCTCCCTAAATTCAGCTTGTAGGACCTCATCCCATTTTTTATCTATATCGTTGGTACCTATATGCACTACGACAACTGGCGGTTCACCCTCCCCCTCCAAAATGCCCTGCAGCCGCTCCAAGACATCCTTGACCCTTGCACCAGGGAGGCAACATACCATCCTGGAGTATCGATTGCGGCAGCAGAAACGCTATCTATTCCCCTTACAATAGAATCTCCTACCATTATAGCTCTCCCACTCTTTTTCCTGCCCTCCTGTGCAGCAGAGCCACCCATGGTGCCATGAACTTGGCTGCTGCTGCCTTCCCCTGGTGAGCCATCTCCCCCAACAGTACGCAAAATGGTATATCTGTTTTGGAAGGAGATACCCGCAGGGGACCCCTGCACTACCTTCCTTCCAATGCTCTGCCTGATTGTCACCCATTCTCTATCTGCCTGTGTAACCTTTACCTGCGGTGTGACCAACTCACTAAACATGCTATTCACGACATCCTCAGCATCGCAGATGCTCCAGAGTGAATCCATGCACAGCTCCAGTGCCACAATGCGGTCTGTGTGGAGCTGCAGCTGGACATACTTCCTGTACACATAGTAATCAGGGATACTGGAAGTGTCTCTGACTTCCCACATAGCACAGAAGGAGCATGACACGGATCTGGGCTTTCCTGCCATGACTTAACCCTTCAATTAACTTAATTTGGCAACAATGCTAAAGGTTACCTACTGATAAGAAAAGAAAAATAAAACGAAAAAGATTAAATACTCACCAATCCACCAGCCAATCACTTCGCCGCTTGGCTGTGACATCAAACTTTGATTTCTCATTAATTCTTTGTTTACTTTTGTCCCTGCACCGACAGCCGCTCCTGACTGCCGCTGCTCCTGTCCTTTTATAGGCCTAGATCCTCGACCTCCCGCTCCTGACTGCCGCTGCTCCTGGCCTTTTATAGGCCTCGATCCTCGACCTCCTGCTCCCGACTACTGCTCATTGCATTCTAGCAGGATACTGGAATAGTGAGCAGTTTTGACAGACACGAGCAGGACCTGGTAATGCTTTATGTGGTCCAGCCAGATCTGGTGGTGAATGGCTAAAGCAGTTTTCTGCCAAATCCGTTCAAGTCTGCACCCCTTGGACTTGAGGGAGCGAAGATGAGGGCCATACCAGGGGGAATGGCCAGGGTTAGAGAGAGTAGTGGTTTTAATAGGGAGTAGGGCATCAAAGGTGGTGGTGAGGGTGTGGTTGAGCAGATCGGCGACTGCATAAATGTCATGAAATGGAAATTAGAAATAGGCAATAGTTTGGAAGATGGATGGTTTGAGGTTGGACTTTTTGGACAGGGGAGTGGCGAAAGACATTACTTTTTGAAAGAGAAAGGAAATGTGCTGTTCAAAAGCATCCCTTAAAAACGTCAGCCAGAACATAGGTGAGAAAGAGTCGTTGAGTGGTCAGTGGATTGAGGGAGTAGGAAGTGCTTCTCATGGAAGATGATGAGGGGAGATAGGATAGAAACTGCTGGGTGACAGATGAATAGAGGCAAGTGGGTGGCAGGCTGGGTGGAAGACAATAGCAGGGGATGGAGGAGGGTATGAAACTGGCAGAGAAAACTGTAGAGTTGATCTCACTCTTGGAATTAAATGATCTATAAGCTGCACTTGGTGTTGCAGCTGAGAATCAAGGGGTGGGAAAAGAACAAAAACAGTCAGTACTTTAAGGAGAAGTGAAAATTCGGGCAATTTAAAGGAAATAACTGTAATTTGAGAAATTTAAACCAACAAATTTTGTAAAAGAAAAATACTAGTTAAATAAAGGCAATTCTTTGCACTTTCCGCACAAAGATCCTATTAAACAAAACAATCCATAAACAAGCAAGTGAAGGTCAAGTAACACTTAATAAAAACAGGAATACATACAGCTAGAAATGTTCCACCCACTGGCATCAACACTGCAATAAAGACAGCAAAACCTCAGGCACAGCAGAGGTGGAAAAGTAGAATCAGACATAAATAATCTATGAGAATGTAATAACAACGATCGCTTCAACATGAGAAAAACCAAAAAAGAAAAATAATTGCCAAGTGCAATATTTGCTGCAGGTTCAACTTCTGAAACATACCTGTTTTCCAAAGGTTTTCATAAAGTACAAATGCAATTTTCAGGGAAACACAAATGGTGAAACAATGCTATCATTGTGTTCCCGATCTTCTTAATTGACACTTCTTTGATTTCAGATCTGGCAAGTTGTCCTGTTAGACACTTCCCCGGACTGCAATAAAAAGAAAACCTGTGTATGCAGGAAACAGAAAACATGGTAAGTACTGAACAGGTCAATGAACAGCAAAGAGTATGTTTACACTCCAACTTTAGCATTGCAGGAAAGTGGCTTTCAATTTGTTGAGATGCTAGAGTTGGAGTGCAAATGTGGAGGTGCATCTGAATTTTCAGCCCTCTCAGGAACCAAAACTGATCCCTTCCCTCAGTAAACTAGGTTAAGAGCAATTTGGGTTTTTAATCCAGTTGCTTCCACCACTCAGTGTAGTGAAGTTACAATGTCAATTCATGGTTAAGCATCTCCTCTTAAATGCTGTAACTTTTATTTCCAAATTGCAGATTGCCTAACATTCTGCCTACAAAACAAAAATGCTTCAATCCACCACGATCCTTTCTTTTGTTGAGGTTCAACCTGCCGACTGTCTTATTACTTTCCAATGAGCTTGATACGATCTTAGCATTTCAAAGGCCTCTTAATTGATTAGCTGAGACTGGGAGTTATAAATCAGTTCTCCAGAACTGCAATGAACTCAAGAGTGATTTAATCTCACTTCACTTTGCACCTTAAAAGGAAATGCTAGGGTAATGTTAGAGGTGTGGTGCAGGGAGTTAGAGTCTAGGCTTTCATCGGCATGAGCTGGGTGCAGAGAATGATTCCTGCACCGGAATATCTGGGCATATATTGGGCCTAAACCCTCAGTTAAATGAGACCATTGAACAGCCAACACGGGCTGGACATCCAGAGACAGCCTGCTGGTTAAGCAGCGTTGAACTTGGGCTGTTGCATCACTAGCAATGGTCCTTAATTAGGTCCTGGACAGGGAGGAAGCGATCGAGAAAGAGAGGGATGCGATCGGCAGAGAGAGGAAGCGATTAGGAATAGGGAGGCGATCGGGAGGAGGGAGGTGATCTGTAGGGGGAGAACTGATCGGGAGGGAGGGGGCAATCGAGAGGGAGGAGGGGCCAATCATGGGAAGGGGTAATGGATCAGGTGATCGAGAACGAGCAGGGAGAAGTGACTAGAAGTGAGCTGAGCAGGTGCCGGCAATGCTCTTCAGTAGTGCAATGGAGCTGAGAGTTACACTCCATTCAGGTGAGTATTCGTTTTAGCAAACGTACCATCTTGGTGGTGGATTCTGGCGGCCCCTTTACATGCCCCTTTAGGTGTCGCTGCTTTTAGGGCAAACCAGTTATCCAAAGGGGGTCTCGAACAGACATTAGGCCCCTTATTTGCTTATGCAAGGTCCAGGTTCGGGAAGCCTCCTTTTCTAGCTTTATCAATATGGCGCACTTGTGACGTGGAATGTAAGTGCCTACATTCCCCTAATATTGTCGTTTTGATGCCTGTAGAACAGGCATGGCACCAACCAATTTCTAGGCCCTTGGTTCAAATCCAACACAGACCAATGAGATGAAAGTCCTCTCTTTCTGCTGGCTGTATTGTTCTATGGGAACTGAGTATGAGCAGTCTTAATCCAGTTTCCAGTGGGCATGAGCCTACGGTGAATTTCTGTCCTTAATTCTTCATTAATTGGTGGTCTCATTCAGAGAGGGAACAAGATGGCTGGTATGAGAAATTAAAAAGAAATGCTGCACTAATGCAGTAGGGAGTGTTCTTCTGAGATTGGAGCGAAAGCATATTATTGGGACAGAGTAGAGGGAGCTTTTCAAAATTTGCAGATGACATAAAATTTGGAGGCATAGTGAACATTGATGAGGATAGTGATAGACTTCAATAAGGTGGAATGGGCAGACAATTGGCAGATGAAAGTTAATGCAAAAAAGTGGGATGAAGTGGTACATTTTGGTAGGAAGAATGAGCACAGGCAATATAAACTAGAGGGTACAATTCTAAATAGGGCACATGAACAGAGAGACCTGGGGTTATATGTACACAAATCATTGAAGGTGGCAGGACAGGTTGAGAAAGTGATTAAAAAAGCATACAGGATCCTGGGCTTCATAAATAGAGGCATAGGGTACAAAAGCAAGGTTAGTTATGATGAACCTTTATAAAACACTGGTTTGGTCTTAACTGGAGTAATGTGTACAATTCTGGGCACCGCACTTCAGGAAGAATGTAAAGGCCTTAGAGAGGGAGCAGAATAGATTTATAAGAATGGTTCCAGAAATGAGAAGCTTCGGTTACGTGGCTAGACCTGGAAAAGCAGGGGTTGTTCTCTTTGGAGCAGAGAAGGTTGAGAGGAGATTTGTTAGAGGTGTTCAAAATCATGAGGGGTCTAGGCAGAGAAGATAGAGAGAAACTGTTCCCATTCGCAGAAGGGTCGAGAACCAGAGGACACAGATTTAAGGGAATTGGCAAAAGAACCAAAGGCGACATGAGGAAAACCTTTTTTTACACAGCGAGTGGTTAGGATCTGGAATACACTGTCTGAAAGGGTGGTGGAGGCAGACTCAATCGTGGCTTTCGAAAGGGAATTAGATAAGTACCCAAAGGGAAAAACTTTGCAGGGCTACGGGGAAAGAGCGGTGGAGAGGGACGAGCTGGGGTGCTCTTGCAGAGAGCTGGCACGGGCTCGACGAGCTGAATGGCCTCCTTCTGTGTTGTAACCATTCTACGATTCTATGATTCTATGATTTTATGGGGACGAAATTGCCGCTTGCCCCGATTGGAGTGTAACCTTCCGGGGCCGGGAATTCCAGCGCCTGGCCCGGATGTCCCACCTCCAACATGGAATTGGGCTGTCCGCCCCTCAAAGGAAGCGGAGCGCTGTATCTGGCACTCCACATCGTTGGAGGGGCGCTCCCGGGTCAGCAGCACGGCACTGACACCAGCACTACATGGCTGCTCCACATAGCACTGCCGAGCTACAACGCTCCTCCTCTTCAATTAAAGGGGAAGGCCGCTGCGCACTCTGTAGGCCTTCTGGTGGCTGCCACTGGGCCACCAATGATGCGATCGACCGATTCACGCAAGAGACGGCCGACAAATAAAAATGGCGGCCCGGGGCGCTAAGGGCCTCCCCTTTAAGGGGCTCCCAGGGGACGGATGTCTACCTGCTTCGTGACTTGTGACGCTGGCATTGACTTCCGCCCGTGCCAGCCTCGCGGCCTGCGGGGGGAATTACTCCCATGGGGCGCAAAGGGATCGGCGCGGGGCGTTGAGGGTTCATTGCCAGATGTGCGCCGGCACTGAGCACTAATCGCTGGGTGCGTCGCAACCGAAACAATGCCCCACAAACCTCCTGGCAATTTCCCCGGAGGCAATCACACCCCTCCCCCGGGCGCCCCACTAACGCCCCCCGGAAGCGCGAAAGGGGCGATAAAAAGGGGCAATTTCACCACCTATAATTCATTGCTCTGCATCAGGCTGTGACATCTCTGACCTGGGAGTGCTTGATGCTGACATTTTGGTTTCATGAAATGGGAGGACTTCTGTCCCCCCACCGACACTATCATTCCTCACCTTGATAAGCACAAAAAATATAAATATATTAAAAACATGTTTCGAATATGTCTTTCATTAAGACTGCAGCAATATAACCTTCACCAAAAACTAGAGACATCAACTATATGATAGTCATTGTAGCATTGCTAAGGTGATCTTTATTGACATTAGGAAAGTGAGCTTTATCACGCCTGCTGCCAGGTAATTATAATACATAATGGAACTTCTCCTTTATGATCAATATAGCCCTCAGATCTGCTTACACGCTTGTGCTGTGAGGAGTTTATAATGATTTCTATTGCACATCAGCGACTTTATAAGAATAATCCCCCTTAATTGTCTTGGCTTATCTGTAAAATGTCACGAAGGCTTTAGCCTGACGTCAGAAGAACAAGTAAAACGAACGGTTGAAGAGTCCAAAAGGGGCATGTGTGTGCAGAATTACATTTTGTCAACACGGGCGATGTCCAAATGGGAAAGCAAATTTGATTCCAACTGTTTCAGCTGGGCCAAATGTAGGAGTTACAAGTTAAGGGTCTGTCGTGGATATTATCTCAGATACAAGGATGCTGGGCACTCTTGTAAATAGGCCGAGCGCCTTATGTTCAGCTGTATGTCTGCACTATCCAATAACTAGTCTTACAATCGTGTAACCCAGGGGCTTAGGATCCCTTTGATCCGAACTGGATATTTTTGATTCAACTAACTATAGAGGCCTTCTCGAGAATAGGAAAAATAATAAAAATTCACCAGACTTTTCCTATTAATGGGCTCACTAATTTTTCCTGGTCAGCCTCCTGATCCTTACCAGCTCGGGGCTTGAGATGAGTGAGTTTCCCATCACGAAGCCTGGCTTCCCCTCCAGACCTGGCCGATTGACGAACTGCCCATTTATTTTCCTTTGGTCTTTTGCTCTCTATGTGGAAGCCGAACTGAAGGGATGAGAACCCTTACACTATGCAGCAGCCCAGGGGTGGGGGGTGTTTGCCGAGCCCCTGTGTCCGGGTGAGGGAGCGATTCCGCTGGCCGAACCTTGAGCCCAGAGAGGAGACATTTGATCAGTGGTGGGGTGGTACTTTGAAAAATATCTAAAATTAAAGAATTGCATTGGACTTCGTTGCCCCAATTTGAATGCCTAGCTTCCCACTCTAAGCAAGCCTATTGCGTCAACCTTGGGGGAAAAAGAACACCCCTCCTTCACCCACCCATCTCCTTCCCCCCCATCTCCTTCCCCCCATCTCCTTCACCCACCCATCTCCTTCCCCCCATCTCCTTCCCCCCCATCTCCTTCCCCCCCATCTCCTTCCCCCCATCTCCTTCACCCACCCATCTCCTTCCCCCCATCTCCTTCCCCCCCATCTCCTTCCCCCCCATCTCCTTCCCCCCCATCTCCTTCCACCACCCCATCTCCTTCAACCCCCCACCTCCTTCCCCCTCTCCTTCTCCCCCTCCATCTCCTCCCCCGCCCCCATCTCCTCCCCCGCCCCCATCTCCTTCCCCCATCTCCTTCCCCCCCATCTCCCCTTTATCCCCTTCTCCCCCTCCCCCCTTCTCCCCCCTCTCCCCATCCCTCCCCCTTCTCCCCCTCCCTCCCCCTTCCCTCCCTCTGCTCCCCCCCTCTCTCCCTCTACCCCGCTCCTCCCCCTCCCCTCGCTGTCAGAAACACAGACACTGACAGACAGAGAATGAGAGACACACACAGACAGACAGAGAGATAGAGACACTGACAGAGACACACTGGGGGGGGGTGGGGGGGGGCATCCCAGCACGCTGTTGGAGGGCTCCCGGTGCTGCAGTCGGTAAGTAGAAAATGTTTTATTTATTGATTTAAAAAAAAGATTATTTCTTGTTAATTTTTTTTGATTGATTTATTGGTTGATTTATTGATGTATTTATCATTTATTATTGATGATGGCTCTTTATTTGTAAAACTGAAGTGTTTAATGTTTGTAAACTTCCCTTTAACCCCCCCCCCCCCCCCACCATTCCCTATGCCTGATTTGTAACCTGCGCCTGATTTTCTAAAGTGTGGACAAGGTTTTTTCGAGCGTACAAAAATCTTCACTTACTCCATTCTAAGTTAGTTTGGAGTAAGTTTTCACTGACGAAACTTTGAAAACAGGCGTAAGTGGCCGGACTCGCCCCCTTTTGAAAAAAAGATTCTGTTCCAAAGTGAAACTGTTCTAACTGACTAGAACTGGAGCAAACTAAATGACGATTTCTAAGATACTCCGTTCTACACCAATTGCTCCTAAAAATCAGGAGCAAATCATGTGGAAACTTGGGGCCTTAGTGTCTCCACTTCATCCTGTAAGAAATTCTTACTCCTTGAGCCGCGTTGCATATTATATTGCAGCTCCGATTTTGCCAATGAAAATTAAAGTTCTCATACACAAATGCCTCTTTAAAAATGGCTGAATACAGACCAGGAGCTGTACTGGGCATGCACACCCACAGCAGTCACGTCAAAAACTTACTTTTTTTCGTGCATGCGCAGAAGGGAGGTCATCGTTTTTCGGCGCAGGTATTAGACTCCACCCCCGCGCCCCCCCCACCCCCCGCCCCAAGCTAAAAGACAGGCTGCGAACCACAAATTTCAAAAAATAGAATGGGGAAACTTGCTAGTTATTTTATTGGAGTAGTTGGGGTCCAAAAAAACGGGCGCAACTCTTGCATTATGCAAAAAATGGCATTGGGGAAAATTGAGCCCTGTGTTCCCAGGCAATGGGCAGGCTGTCCCTCAGATTTTGTCCCCAATCAGTGATTCACCAGTATCCTTGTTAATAAAGCTGGATACTGCTCATTCTCCCTTGGGGTTTGGTTTAAAGAAACCACCTCCTGATTTTCTAAAAATGACTCAGGACCATTTTGGCTTAATCAGAAGAGACAATTGATTCTCATTGTTTTCTGTTTTGAATAGACAGCGAGCTGTGACATTCTGCAAACTGACTCATTTTTAATACATTACTTCAATGCCTGCATTTTGTGATTTCTATTAAACTGGGGCAATTTCTTTCACAATACAATACGTAAATATAATTCATTCCCAATTCCTTTCGTGAAGAAAAAAAGATAAAAATTGCTGACGCGTGTCAATAGGTATCCAGTTAATTAAATTTGAATGAATGAATTTAAGCCACATTAGCTTTGCTCTGTTCCAATTTGCATTTATGTCATTGTTATACAACGTCAAGTTTAATTCTAAAAGCCTCCCCACTTTATGGAGACATGATCGCTTCTGATATCAAGGATTACCATACATGCTAAAATCTTAAGCTAGTGCAATGTATATTAAAATGCTTGCTAAGTAGATGAGTTTGTGCATGAAGTATATTAGCTTTCATGGAACCCATCAGAGTTTGTGCATAAAATGTAGTAGATTGTGTGAGGAATACATTAGGATAAATTGTCACCTTCACTGCCTGGGCAGTAATCTAGTGGGACTGTCTGCCCTTTATAATGCCCATCTGATTTTCCTTCAATAATGGAATGACAATCAAGCAGATTCTATAAAGGGCGAGCATTCTACTCCGCTTGATTACTGTTCAGGTGGAAAAGCCAAAAATCTACCCCATTGTGTGTGAAGTGTATTCATTCATGTATTAAGCATGTTGTTTTGCATCTGAACACCACACAAAACTGTTGCTTTCCCCAAGATGTAGAAAATCAGATATTGCCAAGCATAATCCCAGTTGCAACACCTAGAAAACTACTGCTCACCCTGAGGGAACCAGCAAGGGTGTCAGCTGCCACCTCCACCAGTCTTCATCCTTAACCTGAACCCTATCTGTAGATTGAGTAGATTGGGCCTCTACTCTCTGATGTTTTGAAGAATGAGAGGTGATCACATTGAAACATAAGATTGTGAGGGGCATTGACAGGGTAGATGCTGAGAGGTTGTTTTCCCTGGCAGGAGAGTCCACAACTAAGGGGCACAGTCACGGGATAAGGGGTTGGCCATTTAAGACTGAGATGAGGAGAATTTTCTTCACTCAGAGGGTTGTGAATCTTTGGAATTCTCTACCCAAAGAGTTGTGGATGCTGAGTCGTTGAGTATATTCAAGACTGAGATAGCTAGATCTTTGGACTCTAGGCGAATCAAGGGGCGAAAAAGTGTTGAGGTCGAAGATGTACCATAATATTGAATGGCAGAGCAGGCTGGAAGAGCCATATGGCCTACTCCTGTTCCTAATTTTTAGTTTCTTATGTTCATATGATGCTTAGTTTACACTCTGAAGTCCTCCAAGCTTCATTTTCAACACCTTTTATCACAATACCTTCTGTTTTGATTTGTTTGATTTTGTGTTAAGCATTTTAGTTTATCAATGAGCGCTGCTCCTTTTGACAGTTTAAAAAGTCTAATTATTTGTCAGTGGGGAGCTCTACCACAGCAGCACTGTTTAATATTTGTGATCCCCATCAAAATACAATTTGTGATACCCATCAAGGTAAAAGTGCTATGTTCAGTAATGTAAGATATATTGATGTGCCACGACTCTTATTCCAGTTTTTGAAAGGCAGTATTATTTTGATGGACTGTTGTGACTTTTTTTCCCCTTTACCAACTGGGATCAAATGATATATTCAATTTCTTGTTACCATTCACTCCACATCCCTTCACACATTATCCTTCAGTTAGAACAGTGGGATGGACAAGGAAGCAAATTTGAATCCAAAATGTTTGAACATAGATTCATCAAATTAAATTGAAATGACACTGATTCCTCCTCCACTTCCATCACTACTGGGCCATACTTGATCAGCAAAATACATGCTTCAAAAGAGCTGAGACAGGCAATGTCAAATTTCTCTCTCTCCTCAGAAAGGTCATTTTGCTTCCTCATCTAGCTATCTTGCTAAGATTTGACTGAACTCATTCATTTGAACAAAATGAATGAGTGTCAAATGAGTGTCAGGCAGCCACATGATTACATTTCTGGGCAGGATTCAAACATTTTATTGGGTGCTTTTCTTATCAACATTGTATTATTATTTTCTTTTATCCTCCATGCATCAGCTATGCTAGAAGGAGGCATATAGTAATTTACCTCGCTCCTTCATATAATCAGTACACGTGTTGCCGATCATCTCTATATTTCATATATCACTTCTCACCATCAGAATCGTTCTCTCTGTCAAGGTTGGGTGAATGTTTTGATGGCTGCCAGCAACACCTTGAGTTTTTCGAATTAGAATAACTATGGGATAGTGCCATTGACATTAGAATTTCACAAATAACTTTCAAGTTCTTCCATCAAAATCATACTGCCTTTCAAAAACTGGAACAAGATTCTTGGCGCATCAATAAATCTTACGTTACTGAATGTAGCACTTTTACCATTGTACTTTGATGGGTATCACAAATATTAACTCATTCCACCACAACTGACAGTTGATACTCAGGATGTTGTGCCTTTTAATCTGTCATGTCAGCTGGTAATCTTTACAGACTATTAGCATTTCCTCAAGACTATTTCCTCATGTTTCTGTTTTAGCATATTTTTTCGTATATTATTTCCAGTAGCTCTTCTCTTGTTGATTTTTCGATTGTGATCTTCAATTGTTTCTTATTCAAGCTGCTCTTAACTTAAAAAGAAATGTGACCAGTGATAAATGTATATTCCCCCTTTGTTACGCAATTGATTTTCTTCCAACCCAAAACACAAACCAGGCAACTCACATACAAGTGAGCAAGGTTGGAGTATAATAAAGGGAAAAAGCTTTTTCTGTAATGATTCTATTGTACAGAGATGATCCATTGTGCTGAAATAAATAGTCCCCATGGCTATTAGAATCTCGATGTTTCTAAACATAAGAACATAGAAAAAAAAGAAAAGACCATTCAGCTTCCTCTGGTTCAATTTATTTAGGTTTTTGTACAAAACTCGGTCAAACCATTTTAATCTCTCTGCTTCAGGACAAGCCTGAATCTTTCTGCTCTTTGTTGAATTAGGCAGCATTCCCATTTCTTTTGAGTTTCTCAACAGGGCTTATCCTTTTTTTTGAAATGTTTCAGCTAAATCTATGAATAGCTGCTCATTAAGGTTAAAGGTTTCCTCAAAATTCATAACTGCACCAAGTTTTGGGTTCAGTCCAAAGAATTTCTCCACATTGCTGATTTTTTCCATTGCTAAAATGATAAAGAATGTACAGATTATAAACAAATTGAATTTGAAAGATACTGCACTTTGGTCAGAACAGTTCTTTTAATCTTTGCTTTTCTCCCTTGTTTTACCCTTCTCAGCTATTCCATTTAAACCAGGAGAATGAGATGGCCTGAACTAACTAACCACCTCTAGTGCTGAGAACAGCATCTAAAAGCTTAAAACCATTTGTCCTCTGCTACCTAACAAATAAAGTAGCTCGTTGTGGATACTGTGAATCTTCTATGTTGCTACTTACCCAATGTGCATGTGCAAAGTCAAAATGTCTGACCTTGTTGGGCCTGATACTTCTATTCGTCTTCCAATTTTCCCTTCCATTTGCTCTCCCATTTTCTCCTCTTATCCCTGATCTCCTGAAAGCAGCAATTTATGCTAGGATGTGTACTCCTGTCACTTGCAGCACTGTGTCAACAGCATTACATCATAGAATTTACCTCCATCGCTGCTGAACCAGGTACAGTTTCAACTGAAAATGTAATTTGTCATGAACAGTTGCTAAAGATATCTGCAGATGTAAAATATCAGTCTTTTTTATCTATAGTGATAATGTAACTGTTAATTAAACTACTCTACTTTAAAATCTGATTCCAATCTTTATACTTCAAAGTTTGTTAATGGTTCCATATTAAGTATTTAGCAACTACAGTCATGATAATGCATTAACTGAGAAGGTGCACTTGGTTGATTCCAGAAATGAGGGGGTTGACTTATGAAGATAGGTTGAGTAGGTTGGCCCTATACACATTGGAGTTCAGAAGAATGAGAGGTGATCTTATCGAAACATATAAGATAATGAGGGGGCTCGACAAGGTGGATGCAGAGAGGATATTTCCACTCATAGGAGAAACTAAAACTAGGGGACATAGTCTCAGAATTGTGGGCCGCCCATTTAAGACTGAGATGAGGAGGAATTTATTCTCTCAGAGGGTTGTAAATCTATGGAATTCTCTGCCCCAGAGGCTGGATCATTGAATGTATTTAAGGCGGAGATAGACAGATCTTTCAGCGATAAGAGAATAAAGGGTTATGGGGAACGTGCAGGAAAGTGGAGCTGAGTTCATGATCTCATCAGCCATGATCTTATTAAATGGCGGAGCAGGCTCGAGGGGATCATATGGCCTACTCCTGCTCCTATTTCTTGTGTTCTTATGTTTAATTGAATGGTTGTGCAAGAAACTTGAAAATGTAAAAAAATGCATTGAGCGATATTGCTAATTAATATGATGAAATAAAAACATTATTGCTTTTGTTAAAAGGGTGCACAAGGGAATCACTTGCAAACCTATTAACTTGCTCTTTCATAATCTTGCAGTCATGACTCCAATCCACTGGTGAGTTTATTCTGAGCCCAATTGATGCAAATTGAACTAATTGAATGGTGGAACAGGCTCGAGCAGCTGAATGGCCTGGCCTGGATAGTGTCCATCTGAAGCCAACAAAGAAAAAGAAGTACACGAGTAAGATTCTGTGAATACTCAGCAATAAACCATCACATCAAAGTTTACATTCAGTACTTCAACGGAAAATCATGAAGGGTGTAAATTGTATGGCCAATTTCCTGCCGGAGGGGCTACATTAAAATTATCCCAATAGCATTTTCAGCTATTGCCTCTACCAATGTTAGCATGCTGACCAATAGGCAGAAATAAGCATCTGTATCTGGTTTCAGATAGAGCCAGTGGTTTATTACTATCCATATTTCCTGTGATTTCTGGTGACAGATGTGCCTTTTCAATTGTGATTTATTGGCATCCATGTCTGATGTTGCACAAGAAAAAGTTTGGTTGCTGGGTGATACGGTCAGATTTTTATGTAATCACCTTGAGATTCCAGCTCATATTGCAGCAATTAATTTTTATTAATAAATAAAAGGAAGTAGTTGGAAGTAGTAACCTTCGTGATTTCACAGCTGCAATAAAATAAATTACACTGCAAGGCACATGTCAGGAGTGTGATGGAATACTCTCCACTTGCCTAGATGGGTGCAGCTCCAACAACACTCAAGAAGCTCGACACCATCCAGGACAAAGCATTCCACTTGATTGGCACCCCACCCACCACCTTAAACATTTACTCCCTCCACCGTGGGTGCACCTTGGTTGCAGTGTGTACCATCTACAAGATGCACTGCCGCAACTCACTAAGGCTTCTTCGACAGCACCTCCCAAACCCGCGACCTCTACCACCTAGAGGGACAAGAGCAGTAGGAACATGGGAACACCATCACCTGCAGGTTCCCCTCCAAGTCACACACCATCCTGACTTAGAAATATATCGCCCTTCCTTCATAGTCACTGGCTCAAATTCCTAGAAATCTCTCCCTAACAGCACTGTGGGAGTACTTCCACCATATACATTCACCACCACCTTCTCAAGGGCAATTAGGGATGGGCAATAAATGCTGGCCTTGCCAGAATTGCCCACTTCCTGTGATTGAATTTTTTTTAAATTCCACTCACCTTATTATAGACGAAAAATTATGACTTGTCAAATGGCAAGATAACAACAACTCAAATATATATAATGTCTTTAATGTAGTTAATCATCCCAAAACACTTCACAGTAGAATTATCAAACACAATTTGATATTGAGCTACAGAAAGAGATATTAGGACAGGTGACCAAATCCTTGTCAAAGAGGGATCACATTGTGCAATGCCATATCTTTACAATGCAACTCCCTGATTATGGCAACTGAAAAAGACAAATTATTTTTTTATTACTTGAGATTATGGGATTTTCACTTGCAGTTTGAGCATCATAGTCCACGATTCCATCTACTTTCCCATACATATCACAAATCAATGGTCCTGGTCAATATATTACTGCATTCCAATTTTCTGTAGTACAATGGGGGTGGGAGGGTGCTTCTGCAGCATTACTCAAAGGTTCTTTGGGGTCTGGAGCATGGGTGTGATGTTGCGCTGGTAACCCAGCATGTCTTTTTAAGTCACTGCTCAAGTACTTGCTAGTGGGAATCCAGGTAATTGTGGTTGCTTGGAAATAAGCAATTGGCGAGGTCAGTTAAAGATTTTGAAATCATTTGTCAATGGAGGAAAAGACTTGGCACCTTTCACAACCTCAGGACATCCCAAAGTACTTTTGCAGCTAATTACGTACTTTTGAAATGTAGTCACTGTTACAATGTAGGAAACATGGCAGCCAATTTATACACAGCAAGCTCCCACAAACAGCAATGTGATAATGACCAGATAATCTGTTTTTGGTGGTTGCTGAGGGATTAATATTGGCTAGGACAGTGGGGATAACTACCCTGCTCTTCTTCAAAATAGTGGCAGGACATATTTTATGTCCACCTGAGTAACATCTCATCTGAAAGACAGCACCTCTAACAGCGCAGCACTCTCTCAGTACTGCATTGCAGTGTCAGCCGAGGATTTGTGCCCAAGGCAAGAGTGCTACCAACTGAGCCACAGTTGACACATGAACTTTGGTTTCTGCTCACAAGAATCGAGGATGAAATGTCTGGTTTTCTTTCTATATTTTTGTTAAGATAGTTTTGCCATCCATAATCAAGTGTGTTGTTTGCAGTGCAACTTCAGCAGTATGATCTATATATAAACCACTGGGGGAGAAATTCAGTTGGCTAGCGCCACCCATTTGCACCCCCGATGGAGTGCTAAGCACCTTCTGCCCGAACGCTGCGCTGTTAGCGCCTGCCGCAAACTTCAGTGAAGGTTTAGCGACGGTGCTGACAGTTTGCACTGCGCTCACTAGCCCCACCCACTCGGTGACATCACTGAGTGTGCAATGCCCCCATAGTGCTGCAGAAAGATATCAATGGGCTGGTCAGGTGGGCAGAAAAATGGCAAATGGAATTTAATCCAGAGAAATGTGAGATAATGCATTTGGGGAAGGCTAACAAGATTAGTGAATAAACAATATGTTGTAGGATATTGAGAAGTGTAAAGGCAGAAAGGAATTTTGAATTGCATGTCCACAGATCACTGAAGGTAGCAGGACAAGTAAGCTGGTTAAGAAGGCATATGGGATACGTTCCTTTACTAGCTGAGGCACAGAATAAAAGGGCACTAGTTAGGCCACAGCTAGAGTACTAAGTACAATTCTGGTCACCGCATTACAGGAAAGGTGTGATTGCACTCGAGAGGGTACAGAGGTCATTTACGAGGATGTTGCCTGGACTGGAGAATTTTCGCTGTGAGGAAAGGTAGCATAGACTGGGGTTGTTATCTTTGGAACAAAGGAGTCTTAGGGGTGACTTAATAGAGGTATATAAAATGATAAGGGGCCTAGATAGAGTGGATGGGAAGGAGCTATTTCCCTTAGCAGAGAGGCTAATAACCAGCGGAATAGCTTTGAAGTAATTGGTGGAATGATAAGAGAGGATTTGAGGAGAATGTTTTTCACCCAGAGGGTGGTTGGGGTCTAGAACTCACTGCCTGAAAGGGTGGTTGAGGCAAAAACCCTCATCGTATTTAAAAAGTACTTGTATATGCACTTGAAATGCTGTAACCTACATGGTTGCAGACCAAGAGCTGGAAAGTGAAATTTGGCCTCCTACTGTGCCGTAAATTTCTATGATTCTATGACCGAGATATTGACCTCCTTAGCACCTCCCGTTATCGCTTCTGGGGGACGATAACGGAATGCTAACGACTTACGGACCAGGCGCGGTGAGATGAACAATTCCTGCTAACTTCAGCAAGAGGTTTGCGGTGGCGATAAGACGTTGCACCCTAATGTCTTTCACCCGGAAATCGTGACGTCATTGCTTTTCGATTCGCCCCGGTACTTCTGTTCCTGCCCCTGCAGCATCGCTGGCGAAAACATCGACAGCTGCAGGAGGCATTGTTCAGGAGGTTGGGAGCGTCAGGAGCGAGAGTTAAAGGGCAGGTGGCCGAGGTAAGTAGGAAAATTTATATACTGTTTTTTTTTCAATTTTTTTACAATTTTCATGGGCCGCAATCAATCAGCCCGGCACTCTGCTGGAGAGCATGGGCTTGGTCAAGCCGGATCGTGGCTGCCATCAGGGACCAGCTCACTGGTCACAATGCAGAACCTTCTGCAATGGCCCTTCTTTAAGAGAGGAAAGGAGCCTTGGAATGTGCCCGCACTGCATCGCCATTGTTCACGCTACACAACTACTGCCCCTCTGGCCTCCTGTAGTGCCCCAGGAAGGAATTGGAGAACTTGATTTAATGCTCTACTTCCTTCCTGGAGTGCAAACAGAAATATTTTAATAGCTGAAAATCATTCGTGCCTGGCGGTAATTTTTTCAACTTTCAAAAGTTAATGCCCCAAACAGGGCGCTCCCGAATTTCTCCACATATAAATCTATAAGACTCTCTCCAGGGCCTTGACATCCTTCCTAAATTGGTCACAAGATATTTTCTTACAGGCGGATTGATTTTGGTGGAAATTCTCGATTTTGAAATTACCGACCTTGTTTTCAAATCTCTCGATGGCCTAACACCTGCCTATCTCTGTAACCTCTTCCATCCTTACAGTCCTCTGAGATTTCTGCTCTCCTCCAGTTCTGCACTACTCCAGTGCCATTGGCGGCTGTGTCTTCAGCTGCTTAGGCCCTAAGTTCTGGAATTCCCTCCATATGCCTCTCCACCTCACTATCTCTCTCTCCTCCTTTAAGATGCTCCTTAAAACCTACTTCTTTGACCAAGCTTTTGGTCACTTGTACAAATACCTCATGCTGCTAGAACCTCCACTTTTTGCTTATCGCCCAAAAATGGGCATTATTTCTGGCGTGGGCGTTAAAAAGGGTTTTCAGATCGCCGGCTTCTCGCCCATTCTCAAAACACCTAGTTTACATTATTGATAAATCCGAACAATCATATATGATAGATGATTTCTAAAAGTGTCATAGAAATAATGCTGGCCTAATGAAAATCATTTCAATGCACAGTGTGATGATGGTCATGAAATGTAATGTTTGTGATGATTTTGATAGTGGTGCTTTTGTCCTGCATATGCTGTGTGTAGTGCTGGACTCACCTTGTCACCCAAGCACCCACTTCTCCTCTAATAACCTCATTTGTGTTTTGCAGCTTAGCCAGCAGTGTGGCCCCAGGCAAGAACAGAAGTTGGGGGTGCGGGGCCTGAGTTGGCAGATGATCCTACTATATCTGGTACTGAGGAGCTCCGATTCTCGCCCGTCAATCCGATGGGTCTGTTCTCGACGAATGAGAGCGCGAACTTCGAAGAACCTGCATCGCCAAGCTCCAGAAGGCATTCCACCCCAAGGCCATCTAGTGGTCCTCCGGTCATTTCCGCCTCCACACTGGAGGTACTGGCCCCAAGCACCTCTCCACAGGGCACCCCATTTGTTCCCAGGATGGCGCCGACCCCACAGAGGCCTCGTGAACATGGCAGGTCTGCTCCACGAGCGCGACTTGACAGCGGAGAGATGGTACAGTTGTCCAGGAGGTCTGTAGACATTGGTGACCAGCTCATTGAAGCATTGGGGGCAAATCCCGACAGCTGGCCACCATGACTGAGTACATTCCGTGCATGGCGGAATCCCTGGACACAATAGCCAGGAACACTGCTGCCACTGTGTGTTAATGGCTGTGATACTTATTGTTCTGTATTTAACCCCTTGTAACCTGTATTACACTGCCACCAGAGGGCCTACCTGTTGGAGTCCCAAGGGATCCCAGCATCCCTTGGGAGCATAGTATATAAGCAGCCCACCCATGAGGTACCTGCACTCTGGAGTCTTATTAAAGGAGCTAAGATCACACTTGCTCATTGTACACAGTACTCAGTTTCATCCGTTATTATGAGTGTACCAATTGGCGACGAGGTAATGAACAACCATGCGAAAATGCAAAGAACAGTTGGTATCCTGGAGAAGTATCAGAAGGGGATGATTGGGAGGCCTTCGCGGAGAGAATTGACCAATGCTTCGTGGTCAATGAGCTGGAAGGGGACGAGAACACTACCAAATGAAGGGCGATCCTCCTAACTGTCGGTGGGGCAATAACCTATGGCCTCATGAAGAATCTCCTAGCTCCGGCAAAACCAACAGAGAAATCCTATGAAGAATTGTGTACGCTGGTCCGGGAGCACCTAAATCCTAAGCTATCAAGAAAGACTGGATCAACTGGGCTTGTATTCACTGGAGTTCAGAAGAATGAGAGGGGACCTCATAGAAACGTTTAAAATTTTGACGGGTTTAGACAGGTTAGATGCAAGAAGAATGTTCCCAATGTTGGGGAAGTCCAGAACCAGGGGTCACAGTCTAAGGATAAGGGGCAAGCCATTTAGGACCGAGATGAGGAGAAACTTCTTCACCCAGAGAGTGGTGAACCTGTGGAATTCTCTACCATAGAAAGTAGTTGAGGCCAATTCACTAAATATATTCAAAAGGGAGTTAGATGAAGTCCTTACTACTCAGGGGATCAAGTGGTATGGCGAGAATGCAGGAAGGGGGTACTGAAGTTTCATGTTCAGCCATGAACTCATTGAATGGCGGTGCAGGCTAGAAGGGCTGAATGGCCTGCTCCTGCACCTATTTTCTATGTTTCTATGCCTATGTTTCTAAGGAAAGCATTTTCATGGCGAGATATCGGCGATCTTCCAATAGAACATGGAGAGCCTGCTATAGTCGGTTCCTCACACTGTGGTTTTCCAGGACGACATACTGGTTACAGGACAGGATACCATGGAGCACTTGAAGAATCTGGAAGAGGTTCTTAGTCAGTTGGAGCGCATGGGTCTCAGGTTGAAACGCTCAAAGTGTGTTTTCCTGGCGCAGGAGGTCGAGTTCTTTGGAAGGAGAATCGCGGCAGATGACATCAGACCACTGACGCCAAGACGGAGGCCATCAAGAACGCATCGAGACCACAGAACGTGACGGAGCTGCCATTGTTCCTGGGACTCCGTAACTATTTTGATAAATTCCTACCTGGGTTAAGCACCCTGCTAGAATCCCTACATGCGCTACTGCGCAAGGGAGACAACTGGGTATGGGGGAATTCACAAGAGGCTGCCTTTAAGAAAGCCAGAAATCTGTTGTGTTCAAACAAACTGCTTGTCCTGTATAACCCTTGTAAAAGATTACTGCTAGCTTGCGATTCGTCGTCATACGGGGTCAGGTGTGTTACAACAGGCTAATGAATCGGGGATCTTGGAATCGGTTGCTTATGCATCCAAGAGTTTGTCCAAGGCCGAAAGAGCCTACAGCATGATTGAAAAAGAGGCTCTGGCATTCATTTACGGGGTAAAAAAATGCACCAGGAATTATTTGGCCTCAAGTTTGAGCATGAAACTCACCACAAGCCGTTCATATCGCTGTTCTCTGAGAGCAAAGGGATTAACACCAATGCCTCTGCCCGCATCCAACGATGGGCGCTCATGCTGTCGGCATGTAACTCTGTAATCCGCGACAGACCAGGCACAGAGAACTGCGTAGATGCACTCAGTCGGCTGCCATTGCCCACCACCGGGATGTAAATGGCACAGCCAGCAGACTTGCTCATGGTCATGGAGGCATTCAAGAACGAGCAGTCCCCCGTTACGGCCCGCAAGATCAGGACCTGGACCAGCCAGGATCCTTTACTCTCCTTGGTAAAAAAAACTGTGTCTTCCATGGGAGCTGGTCCAGTGCCCTAGTGGAGATGCAAAAGGCGATTAAGCCATTCCACAGGCGCAAAGAGGAAATATCACTACAGGCAGACTGTCTGTTGTGGGGCAATCACATGGATTTGCCCAAGACAGGCAGAGATACGTTCATATGTGAACTGAACAGCACCCACCCAGGCATTGTAATGATGAAAGCCATAGCCAGATCCCATGTGTGGTGGCCTGGCATCGACTCAGATTTAGAGTCATGCGTGCGCCAGTGCAACACTTGCTTACAACTGAGCAATGCACCTAGAGAGGCACCGCTAAGTTTGTGGTCATAGCCCTCCAAACCGTGGCCGAGGATCCACGTGGACTATGCGGGCCCATTTCTAGGCAAAATGTTTTTGGTTGTCATGGACGCTTACTCAAAATGGATTGAATGTGCGATAATGTCTGTAAGCACGTCCACGGCCACTATTGAAAGCCTACGAGTCATGTTTGCCACGCACGGCTTGCCTGATGTCCTCGTCAGCGACAATGGGCCATGCTTCACCAGTGCTGAATTCAAGGAATTCATGACCCGCAATGGGATCAAACACATCACATCTGCCCCGTCCAAGTCCGCAACCAATGGCCAGGCAGAACGGGCAGTTCAGACCATCAAGCAAAGCTTGAAACGTGTGTCGGAAGGCTCCCTGCAGATCTGGCTGTCCTGAGTGCTGCTCAGCTACCGCACCAGACCCCACTCACTCACCGGGATTCCCCCAGCCGAGCTGCTCATGAAAAGTGCGCTAAAAACAAGGGTCTCTCTTGTCCACCCTGATCTCCATGATCACGTGGAAGGCAAGCGGCATCAACAAAGTGTGTACCATGACCGCGCAAATTTTTCACGCGATATTGAGATCAATGATTCTGTGTTTGTGTTCAATTATGGAAATGGTCCCAAATGGCTCGCTGGCATGGTCACAGCCAAAGGGTGTTTGAGGTCAAATTGGCCAATGGACAAATGTACAGAAAACATTTGGACCAAATCAAATTGCGGTTCACCAACAGCTACGAACAACCCGAAAAAGACACCACCAACTTTGACCCACCAACACACACACAAGTGGCAACTGACATCATAGTGGATCACAAAGCTGAACTCATCATCCACAATGGCTCAGCAAGGCCAGCTGCCCAACAGCCCAGTGAAGAACTAACCAAGTCACCCACACTCGCATTTGTACTGAGACGATCGACAAGGGAGCGAAATGTCCCAGATCGTCTCACCTTGTAAATAAGGGTACTGTTGACTTTACGGGGGAGTGATGTTATGCATTTAACCCCTTGTAACCTATATTACACTGCCACCAGAGGGCCTACCTGTTGGAGTCCCAAGGGATCCCAGCATCCCTTGGGAGCACAGTATATAAGCAGCCCACCCACGAGTTTACCTGCACTATGGAGTCTTATTAAAGGAGCCAAGGTCACACTTGCTCGGTTTCATCCTTTATTATGAGTGTACCACATATGATTTCAGACCAATGTTGGTAGTAAACTTTTGTTATTGAACATAACCTTGTTGCGCATTGTCTCAGATAGCTGGATAACACACTGGTGATTCCTTAACATGAAAGGGTTAAATACAACATAAAATCAATCAACGTAAACTTTAACTGGCACCAAAGTGTTGGGCACCATTGATGTCTGAGCTGCACACACAAAGCAGTGTGTCAGCGTTGTCACTCACATCAGCGCTCTTTCAGGCAAATCTTTCTGATATCAGCTCCTCACATAAGAGTGGGATTTAACAAATGCCAGCCACACCACTGGCGTTCATTCCATTTAGTTCCACTTTTTGTGGGCGTTTTTTTGAGCGAGCGATATTCTGGGCGATATGTGAGCAAGGTGGTGAAATTGACGATGGCCGATCGCCATGGCCGCTAGTTTGGGTAAATATGCTCTTTACGCCAAAAAGCAGTGGGAGGGCGTTAATATTAAATCTCGGCATCAATTCCGTGCGGAAAGTAACGCTGGCCGATATTATGGGCGTTGATTTCGCCCATTCTGCTGATTCTGCCCAAAAAAAGTGGGCGGACGGGTAATATTTTTTCCCAGCTTTAAGCACATTGGGAAAATAACACTCGGCAGTAAGTCTCCTAAAAAATCCCGTCAGTTTCCATTTTGTGCCAAAATGGGCGTTATATGTCATTTCAGCGGTAAAATGGGCGTTAAGCATGGAAAAAAAAGTGGAGGTTCTGGCCCCTTATGTGGCTCAGTGCCAAGTATTGTTTGATAACACTCCTGTAGAACACATTGGGATGATTTACTACATTAAAGGTGCTATATAAATGCAAGTTGTTGTCGTTGTGGAACATAAGAACATAAGAAATATGAGCAGGAGTAGGCCACCTTGCACCTGCCATTTAATAAGATGATGGCTGATCTGATCATGGACTCAGCTCCACTTCCCTGCCCGTTCCCCATAACCCTTTATTCCCTATTCGTTCAAAAAACTGCCTATCTCTGCTTTAAATATATTCAATGACCCAACCTCCACAGCTCTCTGGGGCAGAGAATTCCATTGATTTACAACCAACTGAGAGAAGAAATGCCTCCTCATCTCAATTTTAAATGGCCAACCCTTTATTCTGAGACTATGTCCCCTCGTTTTAGTTTCCCCTATGAGTGGCAATATCCTCTCTGCATCCACCTTGTCGAGCCTCCTCATTACCTTATATGTTTCGATAAGATCACCTCTCATTCTTCTGAACTCCAATGAGTATAGGCCCAATCTACTCAACCGATCTTCATAAGTCAATCCCCTCATCTCCGGAATCAACTTAGTGAACCTTCTCTGAACAGCCTCCAATGCCAGAATATCCTTCCTTAAATTATGGAGACCAAAACTGTACGAAGTATTGGTGTGGCCTCACCAATACCCGATACAATTGTAGCAGGACTTCTTTGCATTTATGCTCTATCCCATTGCAATAAAGGCCAACATTGCATTTGTCTTCCTGATTACTTGCTGTACCTGCATTCATGCACAAGAATCCCCAGGTCCCTCTGCACTGCAGCACTTTGCAATTTTTCTCCAGTTAAATTATAATTGCTTTTCTATTTTTTCTGCCAAAGTGGATAACCTCACATTTTCCCACATTATACACACCATCAGCAAACTTGGCTACATTACACTTGGTCCCTTCATCCAAGTCATTAATATAGATTGTAAATAGTTGAGGACCCAGCACCGATCTCTGCGGCACCCCACTAGTTACTGTTTGCCAACTGGAAAATTACCTATTTATCCCGACTCTCTGTTTTCTGTTAGTTAGCCAATCCTCTATCCATGCGAGTATATTACTCTCAACCCCGTGAAGTTTTAACCTTTTATGTGGCACCTTATCAAATGCCTTCTGGAAATCCAAATACACCACATCCACTGGTTCCCCCTTATTCACCCTGCTCATTACATCCTCAAAGAACTCCAGCAAATTTGTCAAACATGATTTCCCTTTCATAAAACCATGCTGACTCTGCTTGATTGAATTACGCTTTTCCAAATGTCCCACTATTGCTTCCTTAATAATGGACTCCAGCATTTTCCCAACGACAGATGTTAGACTAACTGGTCTATAGTTTCCTCCTTTTTGTCTGCCTCCTTTTTTAAAGAGATACATTACATTTGCAGTTTTCCAATCCGCTTGGACCGTGGAAACCCCCTACAAAAGGACTACATATTGGCTACGGCTGTCGAGCGAAATTCACCTCTGTTGTTTTCATATGTCCTTGTATGTCCTCAGTGTAAGGTTTCCTGTTTTCCTTATATTTCATTTGTACACACACCCTGGGGCTGAAATTGCTCCTTTCTATAAGAAATGTGACCGTCTCAAAGAGGCAGCCTAGGTCAGTTAGCACTCATCGCTCGGTCGGCGCGAAGGTGCTGCCATTTTGAAAATTGCCCTCCTGGATTTTCCCAGTGGAGAACGTCTCAGCTCCGCCCGTTTTGCCACCCTGTCGATGCCTTACCGACTGCTGACCACCCTCTTTCCGGCCTGCGTGGGAAATTGCCCCATGGGTAATTGCTTGGCGAGAAATTGCCCTGCGAGAAATTGCCCCGTGGGAGTGGATCGGCTGCCGCTCGGTGCCCCCGACAGCTTTCCCCCGGCGGGAAGCTTCTTGTAGTTGGGCAGCGCGTCCACCACTTTACTTTAATTCACGGCTGACTGCCAGATCGGCCTGACAATGGTGGCAATGGGTTCGGTCCGGCCGCCAACAGGCAGCCCGGCACCCCTTTTGGGTACCGGGCAGCTGGCCTAGCCGAAACCCTCCCTGGTGGCCCAGTGTTTGCCACTAAAGTGGCTGCAGAGTTTGCAGAGACCCTCCCCTTTAACTGAAAGGGAGGGATGTTGTGACGCATCAGCACAACGCGGCACGTCCACATCGCGCTAACGTTATCAGCGACGGGCTGATGACTCGGAGCGACGGACATCCTGACCCGCCCGCAATTCCACCCCGTTGATGGCACCACATGCCGCAGAGATCGGTGCTGGGACCCCAACTATTTACAATCTATATTAATGACTTGGAAGAAGGGACTGAGTGTAACGTAGCCAAGTTTGCTGATGATACAAAGATGGGAGGAAAAGCAATGTGTGAGGAGGACACAAAAAATCTGCATAAGGATATAAACAGGCTAAGTGAGTGGGCAAAAATTTGGCAGATGGAGTATAATGTTGAAAAGTGTGAGGCCATGCACTTTGGCAGAAAAAAAATCAAAGAGCAAGTTATTATTTAAATGGAGAAAGATTGCAAAGTGCTGCAGTACAGCGGGACCTTGTGCATGAAACACAAAAGGTTAGAATGCAGGTACAGCAAGAGATCAGGAAGGCCAATGGAATCTTGGCCTTTATTTCAATGGGGTTGGAATATAAAAGCAGGGAAGTCTTGCCACAGTTATACAGGGTATTGGTGAGGCCACACTTGGAATACTGCATGCAGTTTTGGTTTCCATATTTCTGAAAGCATATAATTGCTTTGGAGGCAGTTCAGAAAGGGTTCACTAGGTTGATTCCAGAGATGAGGGGGTTGACTTATGAGGAAAGTTTGAGTAGGGTGTGCCTCTACTCATTGGAATTCAGAAGAATGAGAGGTGATCTTATCGAAATGTATAAGATTATAAGATTATGAGTCCGACCCATGCATTGAGATGGATGGACAGAACACTTAAAGATCGTTAAGTGCACCCCCGATTTTGGGTGGAGGGCTATTTTACCCCCCTCCCCCATCTCTTCAGCTGTGATTTGTTGCTGTTTTTAAAGAATATGAAATTTGCACCAATCAGCTGCTGGAAATTTGTATAGACAAAAGTATGATGCTGAAGCGTGTTATAGAAAACATGAGTAGCTCACAATCTTTCAGGCAACTTGGAAAAATAAACAAAATATGATTAAGCACCACTGGCTAGCTTGAAAACTAAATTTAAAAAAGGAACTGCGTATTTGTATTCTGGTAAATAAGCACTGATTGAAACCAAAGACGGAACGGAATGTCATTTTGACTGCAGAATGAATGCTTATCTCCATGCTCATAAAGCGTGCTATTACATACATGGGAGATAAACCGGGGCAACTTTATCAGTGTCAAACTCACTGACTGCAGCAATGACAGACTTAAGCCAAATCCCCAAGATTTGCAATCCAAAGGAGCTCTGCAAGCATGGATAATCCAACAGATCAATGAAGGCTCCCAGCTATTTTATCAATGTTCATACTGCTCTGAATCTTTAGTTTCTCTTCAGTGACTGCCGATTATCCTGCTAACATCCTGCACTTGAGGGCTGTAGCAAGATAAGAACTCACTCAAATTGGCTAGCACAGAAGAGGACGTTGTAAAGGTAATCAAGCAAATGCACTCTGGTAAAACATCAGACCCTGGTGAGCCTCGTGCTGAACCTTGCAAACAGCTTCTTTCCTAACTTGCTCCATTCACAATTAAATTATGTGTAATCATCAACCGCTCTTCAAGGTACCTGGAAAGAGGCATTGATAACAATATCTCGCAAAGAGCAAAAGGATCTACAAAGTCCAGCTTTATCTAGGCCAATCTTGATGGCATCATAGTCTGCAGAATTATCATGGCTTTCTAAGGTTTATCAAGGAAATAGCTGCATATTTCATGATATCTGTACTAATAATTTGTTAATGGAATTATGGGACTGTGCAATGGGACTGTGCATTTTGAAAAGTGCCTTATCTGGAAATGTGATCATCATTAGTGAGTTGTTAATTGTGGAGGACAACAGAGATTGTCTAACACAAATTCAAAATACTGCGGATGCTGGAATTTGGAATAAATACAGAAAATGCTGGAAATATTCAGCAGGTCAGGCAGCATCTGTGGAGAAGAAGCAGAGTTAATGTTTCAGGTCGTCGATGACCCTTTGTCAGATTGTCTAACCTTTCACTTAAAGGGGAGTTTCATCCTTGTCAACATAATCAACATAACAAAAAAACAGATTATCAGGAGATTATCATATTGCGGTTAGTGGGAGCTTGCTTGTGCGCAAATTGGCTGATGCATTTCCCACATTACAACAGTGACTACACTCCAAAAGTACTTCATTGGCTGTAAAGCGCTTTGAGACATCCGGTGGTCATGAAAGGTGCTATAGAAATCCAAGTCTTTCTTTGTTCTTCTTTCTTGTCACTTTGCTTTACAACTGTTGTTCAGAGGAAATCTGATAACAGAAATTGTGCTGTAGAACCTCCCATTATGTGAATCTCCCAAGGGGAAAGGGAAATGTTTATTGTTTGAGGTGGAACCCTTCATCAGACTACTTTACTGGTGAGGGGAGGGGATGAGCCCTCAGTGCTGGCCTGTTATTTCCTCTTTTTAGAGCTGGTGGACTTGCTGTACTTTTCCAGCTTTTTTTGTTTTAATTTCAGTCCTGATTTGCATACCTTCTGTGCCTTCTATCTCTCCCATTTTCTCACCTTTTCCTTGGGCAGGCCTCTCACTACTTCAGATATTCACACACTTTTGGTTTCTTTAATTTCATTGATGCTTCTTTCCATTGATTGACTGGGATGATCCATTACATCATCTAAGAATAATTCCACTGATACTTTTTCTCTATGTCAGTTTGTTTCCCCTCCCCCATTTTTCTGATTCTACCTTTTCAGTTTCCAGAGGCCCTGTTTGCTCACTGTATCGAAGGCCTTTGTGAGATTAACAAAGGCGCAATAACAGTCCAAGTTTTGTTCCCGATACTTTTCCTGAAATTTTCTGGCAGTAAAGACCATATCAGTAGTACCCATGCCATTTCTGAAGGCACACTGGCTATCAGGCAAGAATTGGCCAAAATTGGCTGTCCTGAATAGTTAATCCTTCAGTTCCATGATGAAATGATGGCCAGAGTCATGAAAGTTGGCAACGTTTCCAAACCCTTCCCTGCCTCCAATGGAATCAAAGAGGGTTGTGTTCTAGCTCCCCACTGGTTTAGTGTTTTCTTCAATGCTTCCTTGTGCCTTCTGAAATGTGGATAAATTAGTTTATATTTCCATCAGGACAGATGGGAAATTATATAAACTTGCCTACAGTCCAAAATTAAGACCTCTAAAGAACTTGTTCAGGAACTTTTGTTTGCTGGTGATTGCGCTCGTTTTTTTTTCATTCATAGGATGTTGGCATCACTGGCAAGGCCAGGATTTATTGCCCATCCCTAAATGCCCTTGAGATGCTGGTGGTGAGCTGTCTTCTTGAACCCCAGCAGTCTATGTGATGAAGGAACTCCCATAGTGCTGATAGGGAGAGAATTCTAGGAGTTTGACCCAACAATGATGAAGGAACAGCGATATATTTCCAAGGTAGGGTGGTGTGTGACTTGGAGGGGAAATTAGAGGTGATGGTGTTTGCATGAGCTTGCTGCCCTTGTACTTCTTGATGGTAGAGGTTGCTCACAGAGAAGAGGACCTCCAAGTCATCATGGTCCATTTCTTGGATGTTTGTAAGAAATTTGCCATTGCTATCATTCTGAAGAAGGCGGAAGTTATATACCAGCTTGTTCCAGGAAAACCTTATGCGCCACCTAATATTACCATAGAAGGGCACACGCTGTCTGGAGTGGTTAAGTTCCTTTACATAGGAAACTCCATCTCACGTGATGCACTCCCAGACAATGAAGTAAACCACAGAATGTTTAAAGACAGTATACCGTTGGAAGACTCCATGTGAGGTAATGGGATTAAAGGGGCACTAAACTGGCAACAACACTTAGGCCGTAATTTCCCCTACCTTGTTGGGTTTTGTGTAGTCAGGGTCAGTGGCAGGTCCCACCAAGCGTGTTTCCCGGCTAATTAAAAGGAAGTGGGCCTGATGACATCTTTGGATGTCGCGTCATCATTCGGTTTCGTTAAACGGACCAACTTTAGCAGTTGTGCTGTCAGTGTTCTACAGCATTGCGGTGCTGCAAATACTGACAAGCACTGTACAAAGGTGCACCCAGGCTCTCCCATAACTCCCTCCATATGCTTATGGAGGGAGTCACTGCATGCAGGGAGGTTCTCTCCCCTTCCAATGGGAAGAAAATACCTCCCCAGGACACCGACATAGTCTGGTTGCACATTGTACAGGAGGGCACAAGCAAGGATTTCTTCAGGAGGATCAGGCTGCAGTTGGGCAAACCTTCCAATGATCTTTGCAGATCACGAAAGTTACTGCAAAGCCACACTCAACCTCATCCTGCTGTGCCACTCATCACATCCCCATCACTGTACCTTCCCTACCCTACTCCTACACATCCTTACTCACACTACCTTACCTTTACTTTCACCCATCCCTCGCTATCTACATTATCACTTCCCCATCTCACTAGCCACCACTTACACTCACCTCATCCTAGTCCAATCATACCAACTAACAACACACAAGAGTAGGCACGTGTTTTTTTTTAGCAATGTTCATGTAAAGTTTCTGTTAATGTGCTGTCAAAGATTGAAATCTTTATTTTCAACATTTTGCATTCTTGGACAGATTTGTGTGCACCTTTGGAAGTGGCTTAGTGAGTTGCAATGATGGTGAGATGTAATGTTACCCCCTGCAAAATGGTGATGTGTGAAAGGAATGGCTTGGGCATTGCAGGAATGCTTTATGGTGTTGGTGTGGGATGGTGCTAACCTGGTGCATCATGTGGCAGCCAGCATCAAGTGAAGTAAATCTGGCCATGGTGAGGCCATCCCTGGCATCCCGGGCAGCAATGTGGTTGGATGCTGATGCGCTGAGTCCTGTGCAGCATCAGTTGATTGTGGAGAAAGTTAGTGTTGCTGTTGGTGCTGCTGGTGTTGGCGATGATCATGGTGGGATTCTGAGGACCAAGGTGAGATAGTTTCATCTTGGTGCGAATGATGCTAATGTAATAGATGGCTGGTGAACTTGAGATGAAAGAAGCGATCTGTTAATGGTGAGAGAGGTTGTTCCAAGGAGGTGACTGGATAGAGAGTTTGCTCCAAACATTTGCAACCTGCATAAAGCTCAATGTGCCGTCCAAATGCAGTAAGCAACAGCTTTTGATCTTGGAAAGCTGTGCGATGGGAGCTTTCATAGCACAATTGCAGCTGCCAAGTAAATAAATAAATTCATGGTCACACAATTCCCAGCGTCCTTACCTGATGTGATCCCCAAGCAGCACCTCTCCCGCCGCTGCATTGCCATCTGGGAAAGTAGCATGGTGGTGGGTTGTCCGCGGGGACCTGACCCACTGTCAATCATTTTAAATTTAACAGCTGACCTGCCACCCATCCCATCCACTGAGCACCATCAAAATTCCGGCCTTTAGGTTTACAAGGCACTAGTTATAATATCGTTACTGCATGTGTGTGATCACTGGACTATTTACAGTTGCCACATCAGAAAACTCAATCATTTCCATCTAGCTTGCCTCAATGATATTGAAAGTTCAATGGTGGCACAAGATTCCAGACACTAAGGTCTTCAGAAGAGCAAATATGCCAGGCCTGGAGGCAATGATAGTTTAAACGCAGCCAAAGTGGGCTGGAATGCCTGATACTAGACGACCAAAGAATGTTTTCTGCAGTGAGCTGAAGCTTGCTAAATGCTCTTGTGGTGGTCAGTTCAAAAGATTTAAGGATTGCCTAAAGAGCAATCTAAAAAAAGTGTGGCATCTTAACTGACACAAGGGAGCACGATGCTTGTGGCAAGCAAAAGATGATTCTGATGGCAAGACAAAACTTGACGTAAGTTGTGTCTAGCCAGTCAAACAGAAGAGACCCCAAAGGACCTTAAGGAACGATCAGCCCTTAGATCAATCTGACAATAATGTCCTGTTTGTGGGAGAACATTCCTCATGAAAATTGGAATGTACAGTTCTAAGAGAACCCATATCCTGTATTAACTGGAGATGAATTAATGACCAGGCCTTATTCACTAGAGTTGAGAAGAATTAGAGGGGATCTCATTGAAACGCATAAAGTTCTGACTGGGTTGGATGGACTGAATGCGGGGAAGATGTTTCCCCTGGCTGGGAAGTCTAGAACAAGGGGTCACAGTCTCAGGATACTGGGTAGGAAATTTAGGACCAAAATGAGAACTTTTTTCACTCAGAGGGTGGTGAACCTATGGAATTCTCTACCACAGAAGGCTGGGGAGGCCGTCACTGAATATTTTTAAGAGGGAGATAGATTTCTAGAAACAAAAGGCATAAAGGGGCATGGGGAAAAAACGAGAATATGGTGTTGAGATAGAGGATGAGCCATGATTATATTGAATGGCGGTGCAGACTCGAAAGGCCGAATGGCCTACTACTGCTCCTATTTTCTATGTTTCTATGAATCATAGACTATCATCAACCACAATGGACAAACCATCATCATCATCTTCTCAGTTCTGAAGAAGAACTCAGCTGAAATACCAACCTGCCTGTTCTTTCCACAGATGCTGACAGGCTTGCTAAGTGCTTCCAGCAGTTTTTTGTTTGTGATTCAAATCTCCAGCCTTTGCATTTTTGTGTTGTTGCATTTACCTCCCACTATGTGGCAGGATATGATTTTCATTCAGTGTCACTGGAACGCAGAATTACAAGGGGGAGTTCCACACACAAATCTCTGCTAAGTCAGGGGTCAGAATTCCTCTGGTTAGCCATGTGCAGCAACATTGTAAATGTAATGGTGAAAGTTCCCTCTACTCACTATTTCTATAAAAGTTGTAAGACACGTTGAGGGTAGATTTTTGTCTGCACTGCCGTGGTGTAAAATATCACCCGGACAGAGTGCAGAGAGAAAAATCAGGAGGAAGCAGAGAGAACCACACATCTGGAACAGCATCTTCCTGAGTTTCCTTCCAATGGACTACAAGCAAAAATCGGGTGGGCTCTGTTCCTGGTGAGCGATTCTCTTTGCCTAATTTTCCTCTCTGCACTCTGTCCAGGCAACATTTTCAGCTCAGACAGTACAGACAAAACTCTGCTTCGTTCTCAGAATGTATTTATGATTTTACAAAAATCGTCACAAATGCGTTTGCTACACATAGGGACCAATGTATGTTCTTCGCTGCAACTGACTTGATGACAGCTCATTTGCAAATTTTAGTGACACTCAGAATATGTAACTTTTACTTGTTGGGAGTACCCATGCATCGATTGGGTGGGAGTAGCCATTGAAAGATTGCTGGGCACCCTCACACTGGTGTCTTTTTTTTTCTGCAGGCCATGGGGCATAAAGTTCTCATTGAATAGATGGCCATTGTTGTTGTGCATCTGTAAAGCATACACTCCCATGTTCTGCAACCAGGGAGTGCATCCCCTGAAGTCCCAAGGGATCCCAGCATCCCTTGAGAGCACTGTATATAAGCCGGCCCCGAAGGCCTGTTCCTCACTCTGGAGTGTCTTAATAAAGACTGAGGTCACTGTTACTCTAACCTCCCTGTGTGCAATTTCACCTGTGTTAGGAACACAATAACTGGCGACGAGTATACAAATCCAATGCAAACATGCGGCAAACTGTGGGCATCCTGGAGAAGTTCTCGGAGGGTGAGGACTAGGAAGCCTCTGTCAAACGGCTAGACTAGTGCTTTGTAGCCAACGAGCTGGATGGAGAAGGAAGCGCTGCAAAAAGGAGAGTGGTCCTCCTCACAGTCTGCGGGGCACCAACCTACAGCCTCATGAAGAATCTTCTGGCTCCGGTGAAACCCACAGATAAGTCATATGAGGAGCTGTGTACACTGGTTCGGGAGCATCTTAACCCGAGGGAGAGCATGCTGATGGCGAGGTATCGGTTCTACACGTGCCAGCGATCTGAAGGTCAGGAAGTGGCGAGCTACGTCGCCGAGCTAAGGCGACTTGCAGGACAATGTGAGTTTGATGGCTACCTGGAGCAGATGCTCAGAGACTTTTTTGCACTGGGCATTGGCCACGGGACTATCCTACGAAAACTTTTAACTGTAGAGACACCGACCCTCAGGGCCATTGTGATAGCACAGGCGTTTATGTCCACCAGTGATAACAGCAAACAAATCTCTCAGCGCACAAGTGCTAGCAATATTCATAAAGTAACTGGAACTGTGTTTGCGAGCAGAAATGTACAGGGCAGAAAACACGAGTCTGCAACAGCCAGCAGGCCTCAGGTGACCCAGATGACTCAGAATCCGCAACAAAGGATGAATGCAAGGCAATTCACACCTTGTTGGCGTTGTGGAGGCTTCCATTCAGCCTATTAATGCCGCTTCAAAGGGTATGTTTGCAAGAGCTGTGGAACAATTGGGCACCTCCAATGAGCTTGCAGATGAGCTGTAAGCTCTGCAAAACTGCTAACCACCACGTGGCAGAGCAAGGTTGGTCCATGGTGGATCAAAGCAGTTTCGAGCCTCAGACAGAAGAGGCAGATGCTGAAGTACACGGGGTGCACACATTTTCAACGAAATGTCCATCTATAATGCTAAATATAAAATTGAATGGCTTACCCGTAGCCATGGAACTGGACACTGGCGCTAGCCAATCCATCATGAGTAAAAAGATGTTTGAGAGACTGTGGTGCAACAAGGCACTCAGACCAGCCCTGAGCCCCATCCACACGAAACTGAGAACGTACAGCAAAGAGCTTATCACTGTCCGGGGCAGCGCCATGGTCAAGGTCACCTACGAGGGCATGGTGCAAGAACTGCCACTCTGGATTGTCCCAGGCGATGGCCCCACACTGCTTGGAAGGAGCTGGCTGGGCAAAATCCGCTGGAACTGGGATGACATCTGAGCGCTATCACATGTTGATGAGGCCTCATGCACCCAGGTTCTGAACAAATTTCCTTCACTTTTTGAGCCAGGCATTGGAAACTTTTCCGGGGCAAAGGTGCGGATCCACTTGGTCCCAGAGGCATGACCCATTCACAACAAGGCGCGAGTGGTACCTCACATGATGATGGAGAGAGTCGAAATCAAGCTGGACAGGCTGCAACGAGAGGGCATCATCTCCCGTGGAATACAGCGAGTGGGCCAGCCCGATTGTTCCAGTACTCAAAAGTGATGGCATGGTCAGGATTTCCGGCGATTATAAAGTAACTATTAATCATTTCTCGCTACAGGACTAATACCCGCTACCTCAGGCAGACGACCTATTTGCGATGCTGGCAGGAGGCAAGACGTTCACCAAGCTCGACCTGACTTCGGCCTGCATGACACAGGAGTTGGAGAATTCTTTGAAGGGCCTTACCTGCATCAACACGCACAAGGGACTGTTCATCTACAACAGATGCCCATTTGGAATTCGGTCGGCTGCAGCGATTTTCCAGAGAAACATGGAGAGCGTACTCGAGTCGATACCATGCACAGTGGTTTTTCAGGATGACATATTGGTCATGGGTTGGGCACCGTCGAGCACCTACAAAATCTGGAGGAGGCCCTCCAGCGACTGGATCGCGTAGGGCTGCGGCTGAGGAGGTCGAAATGCGTTTTCATGGCAACAGAAGTGGAGTTTTTGGGGAGAAAGATCGCGGCGCATGGCATTGGCCCACAGACGCCAAGAAAGAGACTATCAGGAACGCGCCCAGTCCATAGAACGTCAGGGAGCTGCGGTCGTTCCTGCGACTCCTCAACTATTTTGGTAACTTCCTACCGGGGTTAAGCACCCTTTTAGAGCCCCTACATGTGTTGTTGCGTAAAGATGAGAAATGGGTATGGGGAAAAAAACAAATAATTGCTTTTGAGAAAGCCACAAACATTTTATGCTCCAACAAGCTGCTTGTTTTGTATACCACATGTAAAAGACGTGCTAGCATCTGATGCGTTGTCGTACAAAATCGGGTGTGTATTACAACAAGCTAACGTTGCGGGGAAGTTGCAACCTGTCGCCTATGCCTCCAGGCGATTGTCTAAGGCTGAGAGAGCCTACATCATGATTGAGAAAAAGGCATTAGCGTGTGTGTTCAGGGTAAAGAAAATGCATCAGTCCCTGTTTGGCCTCAAATTTGAGCTGGAAACCGATCACAAGCTCCTCATATCCCTGTTCGCTAAAAACAAGGGGATAAATACTAATGCCTCAGCCCGCATACAAAGGTGGGCACTCGCGCTATCAGCGTATTACTATACCATCCGCCACAGGCACCGAAAACTGTGCGGATACTCTCAGTCGGCTACCATTGCAAATGGCGCAGCCTGCAAACTTGTTGATGGTGGCGCAGCCGGCGGACTTGTTGATGGTCATGGAAGCATTTGAAAATGATAAATCACCTGTCACGGCCCGCCAGATTAGGACTTGGACTAGCCAAGATCCTCTGCTATAAAAAACTGTATACTGCATGGGAGCTGGGCCAGCATCCCCGTTGAAATGCAAGAGCTAATCAAGCAGTTCCTATGGCGAAAGGACGAGCTGTCCATTTAGGCAGACTGCCTGTTGTGGGGTAATCATGTAGTGCTACCCAAAAAGGGCAGAGAGACGTTCATCTCGGATCTGCACAGCACACAGCCGGGTATAGTAATGTTGAAAGCGATAGCTAGATCCCACGTGTGGTGGCCCAGTATTGACTCTGACTTACAGTCCTGTGTACATCAATGCCACGTGTTTGCTCAGTTGAGCAACGCACCCAAAGATGCACCACTAAGTTTGTGGTCCTGGCACTCCAGGCCATGGTCAAGTATCCATGTCGGCTATGTGGGCCCGTTTCTTGGTAAAATGTTCCTGGTGCTGGTGGATGCTTTTTCAAAATGGATTGAAATAATATCGGGAAGCATCGCCACCGCCACCATTGATAGCCTGAGGGCCATGTTTGCCACTGTTACTTTAACCTCCCTGTGTGCAGTCTCATCTATGTTAGGAACACAATAATTGTAATCCTTGATAGAGAGGGTCACTTAAGTGAGGGTGGCCCTATAAGATAGGTCTTTTAAGTAGGCGGCACTTGAGTGCCTATTGGAAACAGATGATCACTGTCCAGGAATGCTACTGAGGCCCAGTAGCCATATTATGGAGAGGACCTCTAATTTCAATGGGATCTGGGGACTTGATGAGCCTTGCTCATCTGTTGACATGCAGATTAATAGCACCCTAGGCACTCCTACCTTACTTGACATGTAGTCAGTGCATTGAGTGCAGAATAGGCCTCAGCTCCTAATAATATTGGAACTTGGTGCCTAAACCCCCACAATGCTTCTAGCACTGAGAGCTACATTATCGATCTTACAGTGACTGGAGAGAGGGGAAGAAAGGGTGACTGGTAGATCTGGTAGTGGTACGGCTATTCCCTTTATGAGGTTTAAGATTCTCAATAAAGCAACAGACTTTCCCTCTGACTTTAGCTTAAGACCTTGGTGGACTAAAAGTAATTCTGTGCTCTGTCATTTTACCTCTGAAATCTCTGTTTGAAGCCAGCCTACAAAGATAAGATCATGGGGTCGAAATTGATGACCTTACTGTCGACTGCCGCCAAGATCCACCGACATTCCTTTTCAGGACTGGAGCGGGCGGGAGGGGCGAACCGCCGGGAACCGCCCACTGTTGTCAGCGGACGGCCAAGTGGCGCAAGTGACCTCTCACCCACCGAGATGCCAGATTGGTGTGGGCGGGAGTTGGCGCCAGAAAGGGGAAGGACCATTGCGTGGAGGCTGGTCTATCTCTGAAGGTAGGTATGAAGACCTGCAATAAAAGGTGAGTGAACATTTTGAAAAACATTTGCTTACGCGACTTACCTGCATGGGGTCCCCTGAAGGTGTTCCTTTTTTTTGCATTGATTTTTCTTTTTTTCCCGATGGTCCAGTGAGGCTGTGGCCTTCTGCAACTGCGGTGTGGCTTCCCTTAAAGGGGAGGACGCACTGCCACTGCCGCCATGTTTTTTTTTGTCGGCCGATTGGCATGTCGGCCCGACAAATATTCCCCCTGGTTCAGCCAGGTCAGCAACAGACAGCCTGGCACCGCCTCGTGGGCGTCAGGCTACTGGCCTGGCCCAAACCCTACCTAGTAGCCCAGTGGACCCAAGTTTTAAAATCGCGAAGGCTCTCGCCTTTTAGTGAAGGGGAGAGCAGTGGTGACGCGGCGCCATGATGATGTCATCGCGGCGGTCACTCCGCACCGCCCCCAACTTCCACCCCTGAGGTGTTGCCACCGCCGTGTATCCGCCCCCTCTCATGTAGTCACCGCCCTATTAAGAGCGACTTGCGGATCTGAATTTAAAAAAACCAAAGAGCAGAATTTCACTCAAGAGGCGACCTCAACCATTCAAACAGGGTGCTTGCGCTCCATTTTGGACAGAGGGCAATTTTGACGCCCCTCTGTTTCTAAGACTCCATTTTGTAAACCTGTGCCTTAATACAAAGACACTGCTAAGCACAATTCGTCTTGCCAGTGATGATGCCTTTGTCAACCTCGGTGCTGTTGTTTGACAGAGAAAAAGCCTCTGAATAAATCCTTCTTTCCGATCTTCCAAAACATTTTCAGCTGAGGGATTCCAATGAGTTGCTATACACTCCAATTCCCAAACTACCAATAGGTTAGATTCCTTTTATTTTGACCTTAACAGAAGCACTAGCCAGGACTGCCCCCAGACATTAATCCTCTTACCGTTAATTATTGAACCATCAACAGGTGTTATTTAGATTTTTTTTGAAAGGTTAAAGGAATTAAGGTCAGAGAATTGTGACATTACATTTCACTAAGTGTGGCAGATTTATATCACTGACCTTCTTGCCATGTCTCGTATTTTTCAGATTATTATGAAATTGAAGTCACACAATATCCACTGGCTTGATGTCTGATAGTCTTGGGAAGTAACATCATATAAAGTCTGAAGGGTTTGTAATCATTTCAGTGCAATGTGAGGATTCATGTAGATAAACGAGGCTAGAGAATCATAATATGATAATCGTGGGTTTCAATACCTCAGAAGGTAAGATAGAAAGAAAGAAAGAAAGAAAGAAAGAAAGAAAGAAAGAAAGAAAGAAAGAAAGAAAGAAAGAAAGAAAGAAATGTAAATTAAGGAAGATAATGGGTGCCCGTTATACATCTGACCTAATTTTAATTTCCATTGAAGTACACCTCAAAATGAGAGTAAATATGTAATAAATGAGGTTATCCACTGAGGCAAAAACAGGAAGGCAGAATATTATCTGAATGGTGACAGATTAGGAAAAGGGGAGCTGCAACGAGACCTGGGTGTCATGGTACATCAGTCATTGAAAGTTGGCATGCAGGTACAGCAGGCGGTGAAGAAGGCAAATGGCATGTTGGCCTTCATAGCTAGAGGATTTGATTATAGGAGCAGGGAGGTCTTACTGCAGTTGTACAGAGCCTTGGTGAGGCCACACCTGGAATATTGTGTTCAGTTTTGGTCTCCTAATCTGAGGAAGGACATTCTTGCTATGGAGGGAGTACAGCGAAGGTTCACCAGATTGATTCCCGGGATGGCAGGACTGACATATGAGGAGAGGCTGGATCAACTGGGCTTGTATCCACTGGAGTTTAGAAGAATGAGAGGGGATCTCATAGAAACATATAAAAATCTGACGGGATTGGACAGGTTAGAGGCAGGAAGAATGTTCCCATTGCTGGGGAATTCCAGAACCAGGGGTCACAGTCGAAGAATAAGAGATAAGCCATTTAGGACTGAGATGAGGAGAAACTTCTTCACTCAGAGAGTGGTTAACCTGTGGAATTCTCTACCGCAGAAAGTTGTTGAGGCCAGTTCGTTAGATATCTTCAAAAGGGAGTTAGATATGGCCCTTACGGCCAAAGGGATCAAGGATGCTGGGATCCCTTGGGACTTCAGGAGATGAGCTCCCTGGTGGCGGAACATGTGAGTGCATGCTTTACAGATACACAACATCACTCCCCCCCCCAAAGTAAAAGAGAAAACTATTTATAAGGTGAGGCGGTCGGGAGCCTTTCTTTCCCTGGTGAACCGCCTCGATACAAATGTCTGTTCTTATGTGTTGGCTGTGCCCTCGCTGGGCTGGCGCATTGTTGGCCCTGCAGGGCTGCTGGGTGAGCCTGACCTTGCTGGGCTGTTGGGCGTGATGGGTTCGATTTCCTGGTCCAGGGTGGTGTCGTTGGGTGTGTGTTGTGGGCTCGAAAAAGGTGGTGTCTGCTGTGGGTTGTTCAGGGCAGTCTGTGAACCGCAGACTCGTTTGGTCCAGGTGCTTTCTGCAAATTTGTCCATTGTCTAGTTTGACTACAAACACCCTACTCCCTTCTTTAGCTATCACCATGCCCGCGATCCACTTGGGACCATGTCCATAGTTTAGCACATACACAGGGTTATTCAGATCAAGTTCCCGTGACACAGTGGCGTGACCATCGTTTACATTTTGTTGCTGCTGCCTGCTCTTTACCTGATCATGCAGGTTGTGTTGAACCAGCGAGAGTCTGGTTAAAGTGTCCTTTTCATGAGTAGCTCAGCCGGGGGAACCATTGTGAGCGAGTGGGATCTCGTGCGGTAGCTGAGCAATACTCGGGACAGGCAGGTTTGGAGTGAGCCTTCTGTGACTCGTTTAAGGCTCTGTTTGATTGTTTGTACTGCCCGCTCTGCCTGCCCATTGGAGGCTGGTTTAAACGGGGCCGAGGTGACATGTTTGATCCTATTGTGGGTCATGAATTCTGTAAATTCGGCACTGGTGAAACATGGCCCATTGTCACTGACCAGTATGTCAGGCAGGCCGTGGGTGGCAAACATGGCCCTCAGGCTTTCAATGGTGGTGGTGGCGGTGCTTCCCGACATTATTTCACATTCAATCCATTTTGAAAAAGCATCCACCACCACCAGGAACATTTTACCGAGAAACGTGCCCGCATAGTCGACATGGATCCTCGACCATGGTCTGCAGGGCCAGGACCACAAACTTACTGGTGCTTCTCTGGGTGCGTTGCTCAACTGAGCACACATGTTGCATTGCCTTACACAGGACTCTATGTCCGAGTCGATACCGCGCCACCACACGTGGGATCTGGCTATCGCTTTCATCATTACTATACCCGGGTGTGTGCTGTGGAGATCCGAGATGAAAGTCTCCCTGTCCTTTTTGGTTAGCACTACATAGTTCCCCCACAACAGGCAGTCTGCCTGAATGGACAGCTCGTCCTTTTGCCGCTGGAACGGCTTGATTAGTTCTTGCATTTCAACGGGGATGCTGGCCCAGCTCCCATGCAGTAAACAGTTTTTGACAGCAGAGGATCTTGGCTGGTCCAAGTCCTAATCTGGCGGGCCATGACAGGTGGTTTATCATTTTCAAATGCTTCCATGACCATCAACAAGTCTGTGGGCTGCGCCACCATCAACAAGTTTGCAGGCTGCAGCATTTGCACCCCCGTGGTGGGCAATGGTAGCCGACTGAGAGCATCCGCAAAGTTTTCGGTGCCTGGCTTGTGGCAGATGGTATAGTTATACGCTGATAGCGTGAGTGCCCACCTTTGTCTGCAGGCTGAGGCATTCGTATTTATCGCCTTGTTTTCAGCAAACAGGGATATGAGGGGCTTGTGATCGGTTTCCAGCTCAAATTTGAGGCCATTTTCTTTATCCCGAACACACACGCTAATGCCTCTTTCTCAATCATGCTGTCGGCCCTCTCAGCCTTAGACAAGCTCCTGGAGGCATAGGCGCCAGGTTGCAACTACCCCACAATGTTAGCTTGTTGTAATACATACCCGACTCCATACGACGACGCATCACATGCTAGCATAAGTCTTTTACACGGGTTATACAACACAAGCAGCTTGTTGGAGCATAAAATGTTTCTGACTTTCTCAAAAGCAATTACTTGTTTTTTTCCCCATACCCAGTTCTCACGCAATAACACATGTAGGGGCTCTAAGAGGGTACTTAACTCCGGTAGGAAGTTGCCAAAATAGTTGAGGAGGCCACAGAACGACCACAGTTCCGTGACATTCTGTGGCCTGGGAGCATTCCTGACAGCCTCTGTCTTGGCGTCTGTGGGCCGAATGCCATGCGCCGCGATCTTTCTCCCCAAACACTCCACTTCTGTTGCCATGAAAACGCATTTTGACCTCTTCAGCCGCAGCCCTACACGATCCAGTTGCTGGAGGACCTCCTCCAGGTTTTGTAGGTGCTCGACAGTGTCCCGACCCGTGACCAATATGTCATCCTGATAAAACCACCATGCGTGGTACTGACTTGAGTAGGCTCTTCATGTTTCTCTGGAAGATCGCTGCAGTCAACCGAATTCCAAACGGGCATCTGTTGTAGATGAACAGTCCCTTGTGAGTGTTGATGCAGGTGAGGCCCTTTGAAGACTCCTCCAGCTCCTGCGTCATGTAGGCCGAAGTCAGGTCGAGCTTGGTGAACGTCTTGCCTCCTGCCAGCGTCGCAAATAGGTCATTTGTCTTACATAGCGGGTATTGGTCCTGCAGCGAGAAACGATTAATAGTTACGAAATAATCGCCGCAAATCCTGACTGTGATTGAGTACTGGAACAATCGGGCAAGCCCACTCGCTGAATTCCACTGGGGAGATGATGCCCTCACATTGCAGCTTGTCCAGCTCGATTTCCACTCTCTCCCTCATCATGTGAGGTACCGCTCGCGCCTTGTGGTGACTGGGTCCTGCCTCTGGGACCAAATGGATCCGGACCTTTGCCCTGGAAAAGTTTCCAATGCCTGGCTCAAAAAGGAAGGAAATTTGTTCAGAACTGTAAGGGGTGGTTTGCAGGGGGTCAGCTTTCCCTTCTGACCTTATATGAGCAGTTCCGAATTGCTCCCACACCCTTGGTTCTAGACACTGGAATTATGAAGGGACTGTGACAGACTTGAACAGACAATTGGTTTTCAAGGTAGGAAGCAGGTATGGCTTTATTGTGTTTAAAAAGAAGTAAAAGGCACACCTTTAATAACACACACAAACCAATACACACTGACGGGTACAACACATTGAATAAAATGTCAAATTACAGCCTGTGGGGAAAAGAATACAGCTTAAATTCTAAATGGGGTGAAGAGGAGAATGCAGATACATTTACACAAGTTATCCCAACCTTCCCTCTCCCAATTCCCCTAACTAACTAAGTTATAGCTCTGAGGGTTCAGGGGCTATGCTCACCAATCCCTTTTGACAGTTGCCGGTGAATCGTGGTTTCGGGGTTCGCTGCACTTGGCCTTCTAGGCGAGCCGTACCCCGGTCGGAGGAGAGGACTTCGGACTGTGTAGTCTTCGGTTGGGGTGCGTCCGTTGATGTGTTAAGTTGCATTTCGGATGTATGGGGTAAGTACCCACTTTCTTTGTTTTTAGTTAGTCCTTTTAGGTAATTTCTCACCCGTTGGCCGTTCAGAAGTAGATTGTAGAGTGGAAATAAATGTCGATTCTTCGGTTTTTGCTGAGTTGGTTTCGGTTTGTCGTTTCACTGGTTGTGGTAGCCCGGGTTTGTCAATTTGGTTGCTGACAACCTTCCATTTCGTGGGCCTCGTGCTCAGTCGGTCCTTGATGATTTCTTGTAGGTTCCTTCATGACTCCATTTCTTCACTTTCCAGCTCCAGCTGCTTGTGTCTGTCTGTGTTCCTTTCGAGTCTGTGTTCTGTTCGAGTCTGTGTTCTGCTACTTTTTCCTTGTAAAACTGGGGGATAGATATATTCCAAAAAAAGGCTCCGTTATCTCCCATCAAATCTCTTGGGATCTGTTTAAAATGTTCTGTCCATTGATTTTCAAATGTCTCCTTTGTCAGCAGTATCTCGATTAGGATGTGAGAATGTGCTATCACTGGTTTTGCATTGTTTTAGGATCGTCCAGTTTCTTGACCATGATTTCCATTGTGCTTGATTGGGTAATTCCATTATCTCTTAGAGGGTGAATAGCCTGGGATCCTTAATGCACGAATTTGCTTCAGAGGTTGGCTCCACCTCCTGTATTTGGTAACTCTTTTTTGCAGCCAATAGAATCTTAAAATTGATATGCTCCTTCCCATAGATGTTTAGGGGATCTCAAGCTTCTGTAATTTAGGTCCATTTTAAATTCCCTTTCCTATGAGTCCAAACACTGGGGGGGGGGTCTCCATGAATGCATCCCCTTTTATCCCCCGCAGGCTTCGTCTGCCCCTTTAAACTAATTTTAAAAGCCCAGAAAGAAATTCTTCTCCTCTGCAGGGGAAAGGTACCTGGAATCTTTGCGAGATATTGGTAAATTCTACAGAACCTGGGTACATGAGGCCTCATCGACATGTAATAGTGCTCGGATGTCATCCCAGTTCCAGCGGATTTTGCCCAGCCAGCTCCTTCCTAGCAGTGTGGGGCCATCGCCCGGGACAATCCAGAGAGGCAATTCGTGCACCATGCCCTCGTAGGTGACCTTGACCATGGCGCTGCCCAGGACAGTGATGAGTTCTTTGCTGTACATTCTCAGTTTCATGTGGATGGGGCTCAGGGCTGGTCTGAGTGCCTTGTTGCACCACAGTCTCTCAAACATCTTTTTACACATAATGGATTGGCTAGCGCCAGTGTCCAGTTCCATGGCTACGGGTAAGCCATTCAATTTTACAGTTAGCATTATAGATGGACATTTCGTCGAAAATGTGTGCACCCCATGTACTTCAGTATCTGCCTCCTCTCTCTGAGGCTCGAAATTGCTTTGACCCACCATGGACCGATCTTCCTCTGCCACGTGGTGGTTAGCAGGTTTTTCAGAGCTTGCAGCTCATCTGCAACTCGTTGGAGGTGCCCCATTGTTCCACAGCTCTTGCAAACATACCCTTTGAAGCGGCAGGAATAGGCTGAATGGAAGCCTCCACAACGCCAACAAGGTGTGAATTGCTTTGCATTTATCCTTTGTTGCGGACTATGAGTCATCTGGGTCACCTGAGGCCTGCTGGCAGTTGCAGACTCATGGTTTCTGCCCTGTACATTTCTGCTCGCAAGCATAGTTCCAGTTAACATAGAAACATAGAAAATAAGTACAGGAGTAGGCCATTTGGCCCTTCGAGCCTGCATCGCCATTCAATAAGATCATGGCTGATCATTCCTTCATATCCCTTACCTGCTTTCTCTCCATACCCCTTGATCCCCTTAACCCTAAGGGCCATATCTAACTCCCTCTTGAATATATACAATGAACTGGCATCAACAACTCTCTGTGGCAGGGAATTCCACAGGTTAACTCTCTGAGTGAAGAAGTTTCTCCTCATCTCAGTCCTAAATGACCTACCCCTTATCCGAAGACTATGTTCCTTAGTTCTGGAATTCCCCAACATCGGGAACATTCTTCCGGCATCTATCCTGTACAGTCCCATCAAAATCTTATAAGTTTCAATGAGATCCCCTCTCATCCTTTTAAACGGCAGTGAATAAAGGCCTAGTTGATCCAGTCTCTCCTCATTTGACAGCCCAGTCATCCCTGGAATCAGTCTGGTGAACCTTCGGTGCACTCCCTCAATAGCAAGAACGTCCTTTCTCAGACTAGGAGACCAAAACTGAACACAATATTCCAGGTGAGGCCTCACTAAGGCCCTGTACAGCTGCATTAAGACCTCCCTGCTTCTATATTCAAATCCCCTAGCTATTGAGGCCAACATACCATTTGCCATCTTTACCGCCTGCTGTACCTGCACGCCCACTTTCAGTGACTGATGAACCATGACACTCAGGTCTCGTTGCACCTCCCCTTTTCCTAATCTGCCGCCATTCAGATAATATTCTGCCTTTGTGTTTTTGCCCCCTAAATGGATAACCTCACATTTATCCACATTATACTGCATCTGCCATGTATTTGCCCACTCACCTAACCTGTCCAAATCACCCTGCAGTCTCTTAGCGTCCTCCTCACAGCTCACACTGCCACCCAGTTTAGTATCATCCACAAACTTGGAGATATTACACTCTATTCCTTCATCTAAATCGTTAATGTACATTGTAAAGAACTGGGGTCTCAGCACTGAGCCCTGTGGCACTCCACTAGTCACTGCCTGCCATTCTAAAAAGGACCCATTTATCCCGACTCTCTGCTTCCTGTCTGCCAACCAGTTCCCTATCCACGTCAGTAAATTACCCCCCAATACCGTGTGCTTTGATTTTGCACACCAATCTCTTGTGCGGGACCTTGTCAAAAGCCTTTTGAAAGTCCAAATACACCACATCTACTGGTTTTCCCTTGTCCACTCTGCTAGTTACATCCTCAAAAAATTCCAGAAGATTCGTCAAGCATGATTTCCCTTTCATAAATCCACGCTGACTAGGACCGATCCTGTCATTGCTTTCCTAATGCGCTACTATTTCATCCTTAATGATTGATTCAAACATTTTCCCCACTACTGATGTCAGGCTAACCAGTCTATAATTACCCGTTTTCTCTCTCCCTCCTTTTTTAAAAAGTGGTGTTACATTAGTTACCCTCCAGTCCATAGGAACTGATCCAGAGTCGATAGACTGTTGGAAAATGATCATTAATGCATCCACTATTTCTAGGGCCATTTCCTTGAATACTCTGGGATGCAGATTGTCAGGCCCCGGGGATTTATCAGACTTCAATCCCATCAATTTCCCTAACACAATTTCCCTCCTAATAAGGATATCCTTCAGTTCCTCCTTCTCACTAGACCCACTTCGTGAAGACAGAACCGAAGTATTGGATCAGTTAGTCTGCCATTTCTTTGTTCCCCATTATAAATTCACCTGAATCCGATTGCAAGGGACCTACGTTTGTCTTTACTAATCTTTTTCTCTTCACATATTTATAGAAGATTTTGCAGTCAGTTTTTATATTCCCTGCAAGCTTCCTCTCATACTCTATTTTCCCCCTTCTAATTAAACCCTTAGTCCTCCTCTGTTGAATTCTAAATTTCTCCCAGTCGTCAGGTTTGTTGCTTTTTCTAGTCAATTTATCTGCCTCTTCCTTGGCTTTAACACTATCCTTAATTTCCTTTGTTAGCCATGGTTGAGCCACCTTCCCAATTTTATTTTTACTCCAGACAGGGATGAACAATTGCTGAAGTTCATCCATGTGATCTCTAAATGGTTGTCACTGTTTATCCACCGTCAACCCGTTGAGTATCCTTTGCCAGTCTATTCTAGCCAATTCACGCCTCATACCGTCGATGTTACCTTTCCTTCAGGACCCAAGTTCAGGACCCAAGTTTCCGAATTAATTTTGTCACTCTATATCTTCATAAGGAATTCTACCATATTATGGTCACTTTTCCTCAAGGGGTCTCGCACAACAAGATTGCTAATTAGTCCCTTCTCATTACACATCACCCAGTTGAGGATGGCCAGCTCCCTGGTTGGTTCCTCGACATATTGGTCTAGAAAACCATCCCTAATGCACTCCAGGAAATCCTCCTCCACCGCATTGCTACCAGTTACATTAGCCCAATCAATATGTAGATTAAAGTCGCCCATGATTACTGCTGTACCTTTATTGCACACATTCCTTATTTCTTGTTTGATGCTGTCCCCAACCTCACTACTACTATTTGGTGGTCGACACAACTCCCACTAGCGTTTTCTGCCCTTTGGAATTCCGCAGCTCCACCATACCGATTCCACATCATCCAGGCCAATGTCCTTCCTTACAATTGCATTGATTTCTTCTTTATCAGCAACGCCACCACGCTTCCTTTTCCTTCTGTCTATCCTTCCTAAATGCTGAATACCCTTGGATGTTGAGTTCCCAGCCTTGGTCACCCTGGAGCCATGTCTCCGTGATGCCAATCACATCATATCCGTTAACTACTATCTGCGCAGTTAATTCATCCACCTTATTCCGAATGCTCCTCGCATTGAGGCACAGAGCCTTCAGGCATGTTTTTTTAACACACTTTGCCCCTTTAGAATTTTGCTGTAATGTGGCCCTTTTGTTTTTTGCTTTGGGTTTCTCTGCCCTCCATTTTTACTATTCTTCTTTCTATATTTTGCTTCTGACTCCATTTTGTTTCCCTCTCTCTCCCTGCATAGGTTCCCACCCCTTGCCATATTAGTTTAACTCCTCCCCAACAGCACTAGCAAACACTCCCCCGAGGACATTGGTTCCGGTCCTGCCCAGATGCAGACCGTCCGGTTTGTACTGGTCCCACCTCCCCCAGAACCGGTTCCAATGTCCCAGGAATTTGAATCCCTCCCTTCTGCACCACTCCTCAAGCCACGTATTCATCTGAGCTATCCTGCGATTCCTACTCTGACTCGCATGTGGCACTGGTAGCAATCCTGAGATTACTACTTTTGAGGTCCTACTTTTTAATTTAACTCCTAGCTTCCTAAATTCGTCTCGTAGGACCTCATCCCATTTTTTATCTGTGAACATTGCTAGCACTTGTGTGCTGAGAGATTTGTTTGGTGTTATCACTGGTGGACATAAACGCCTGTGCTATCGCAATGGCCTTACTGAGGGTCAGTGTCTCCACAGTCAAAAGTTTTCGTAGGATGGTCTCGTGATCAATGCCCAGTACAAAAAAATCTCTGAGCATTTGCTCCAGGTAGCCATCAAACTCACATTGTCCTGCAAGTCGCCTTAGCTCGGCGACGTAGCTCGCCACTTCCTGACCTTCAGATCGCTGGCACGTGTAGAACCGATACCTCGCCATCAGCACACTCTCCATAGGGTTAAGATGCTCCCGAACCAGTGTACACAGCTCCTCATATGACTTATCTGTGGGTTTCACCCAAGCCAGAAGATTCTTTATCAGGCTATCGGTCGGTGCCCCGCAGACCGTGAGGAGGACCGCTCTCCTTTTTGCAGCGCTTCCTTCTCCGTCTAGCTCATTGGCTACAAAGTACTGGTGTAGCCATTCGACATAGGCTTCCCAGTCCTCAGCCTCCGAGAACTTCTCCAGGATGCCCACAGTTTGCTGCATCTTTGCGTTGGATTCGTACACTCGTCGCCAGTTATTGTGTTCCTGACACAGATGAGACTGCACACAGGGAGGTTAAAGCAACAGTGACCTCAGTCTTTATTAAAACACTCCAGAGTGAGGAACAGGCCTTAGGGGCTGGCTTATATGCAGTGCTCCCAAGGGATGCTGGGATCCCTTGGGACTTCAGGGGATGCGCTCACCGGTGGCGGAACATGGGAGTGCATGCTTTACAGATACACAACAGAGAGAAAGTAGGAAAGGGGTACTGAGGTTGAATGATCAGCCATGATCTTATTGAATGGCGGTGCACATTCGAAGGGCCGAATGGCCTGTTCCTGCACCTAATTTCTATGTTTCTATGTTTCTAAAAGTGTCATAAATCAAATTCTCCAGGGAAAATCTGCACCCAGATTTCCTCATGAAATAAATGTTACACTTCAGTGCTCATATCACATCACAAATTTCTCGATCCACCACTGACTGCAAAAGCACACTTTTATGTAATTTCTTCCTCGCAATATCAATTATGAATCTATTGGGTACACCTGTACCTATATCTTGAAAATGTCCTGATGCATCCTCAGTCTAATAATCTCTTTTCACAACATAGGTAAGTCCTTTAAAGTTTCAGCATTCATAGAAAAGGGGACAGATTTGCGAAATGGTGCCACCAAAGCACTGGTAAAAATCCTGGAATCCCAAATGGTAAAATATAAGAAATCGGAGCAGCCATCGGCCATTCGGACTTCGAGCCTGCTCTGCCAATCAATAAGATCATGGATGATCTTCTACTTCAACTTTACCTTCCTGTACTATCCTCCTACACCTTGGTTCCCTTAATATCCAAAAACCTATCGATCTCTGTCTTGAATACACTCATTTACTACGCATCCACAGCTCACTAGGGTAGAGAATTCCAAAGATTCACAACCCTCTGAGTGACGAAATTTATTCTCCTCTCAGTCCTAATTTGCCAAACCCTTATTCTGAGACTGTGACCCCCTAGTCTAGACTTCCCAGCCAGGGGAAACATGTTTCCAGTATCTACCCTGTCAAGCCCTTTAAGAATTTTATATGTTTCAATGATATTACCTCTCATTCTTCTAAACTCTATGGAACATAGGCCAAGTCTACTCAATCTCTCCTCATAGGATAATCCCCTTATCCCAGGAATCAGTCTAGTGAACCTTTGTTGCACCTCCTCCAAGGCAAGTATATACTTCCTTGGGTAAGGAGACCAAAACTGTGCACAGTACTCTAGGTGTGGTTTCACCAAGGCCCTAAATAATTGTACAGGCAGCTCTCAATTATCCTTACATGGACTTCACGGAGAACCCGCTGCAACGGCACTTTTAAAAACTGTGATAATGTCCCGTGTACAGCTGCACCGAGATGGACATTTTGCTGTTTTTCTAATCTCAGCACCGGAAAACAAGCTGCAACAGAAAGCAATGCAAAGCTCCTGTCCAAACTACTCATTTTTGGTCTTTAACGCACTCTTACGCACGACCATTAAACCCACCCCACACACAGTCCTGCGCTGACTACTTTCTGCACCGTCCGCTGTTTACACGAAAGCGCTGACATCAGTGAGTAACTGCAGCCCTGGGTGCAATTAATTATTTATTGAATGTTCCCACTCCAGAGAGTTTAAAAATATCCGCTTCCAACACAATAGGGTTCACCGTATCCTTGCCCGCGTTCTTACCTTTCTCTCCACGTCAAATTTGGGACACAAACATTCTCGCCAACTATGTGCACTCGCCCTAGCGGCAAAATCGTTTACCCGGAATAGCCCGATCCCTGAAGGATCCGGATAATTGAGAGTTGCCTGTAGTAAGACTTCTTTACTGTGATAGTCCAATGCTTCTTTGTAAAGATATTGCCAATAGGCATAGTGATTTGAATCATAGAATCATAGAATTGAACTAGTCAGTCTATATAAAGCATTGGCCCTGATCATATATATTCATTGCTGCTTTGACTTGTTGGCTGTTGTTTGAGCTGTCAGCTTTTGGAGCTGTGCCAGCTTTTTAAAGCTGTTTCTAAGCCTTTGTAAGTTTTCCAGGTTGGCACATATATTTGAAAGGTAAACAATCAGCCATAGGCTCTTTGAAAACTATTGATGAGTTAAAGAAGCACACAGGGGGAGTCACAGATCACAAGTGAGGAAGTGACAGCACTGAAAACTCAAGAAAGACACATTACTCCTGTGTAAAGATCACATATTGCCACTCGGCCTGCTGATTTGAATCATAGAATCATATGGTACAGAAGGAGGTTATTTGGACCATCATATCTGCACTGCCTCTTTTAAAGAGCTATCCAATTAGTCCAATTCTCCTGTTCTTACCCTATAGCCCTGCAAATGTCTCCTTTTCATGTGAATATCCAGTTCCTTTTTGAAAGTTAAGATTGAATCAGATTCCACTACCCTTTCAGCTCATGCATACCAGATCATAACAAAGCGCTGTGTAAAAAAATTCTCCTCATTTCTCCTCATTCAATTATCTTAAGTGTGTGTTCTCTATTTACTGACCCTCCTGTAAGTGGGAACAGTTTCTCCCTATCAACTCTATCAAAGCCCCTCATATTGCTTTATGATTCCAACAGCACAAGGCTGTCTACGAAATGGAGGATGATTCATGAGCATGAATGGGTGGACCACTCACTTATCATATTGCAAAACCGATCTCCACAATGTTGCAACAATTATCATCAAACGATGCATTATCATGCAGTGACTGCCCTGTAATCTGCCAGTGAAGAGCTAGCAACATCCGTGCCTTCTGCAAGCATGCATCTAGCAAGCAGGATAGAATCATAGAATGATACAACACAGAAGGAGGCCATTTGGCTCATTGTGCCCGTGCCAACTCTTTGGTAAAGTGATCCAACTAGTTTCTTTCCCCAAGTAAATGATTTCCCTTCAAGTATTTATCCAATTCCCTTTTGAAAGTCACTATTAAATCTGCTTCCATCACCTTTTCAGGCAGTGCATTCCTGATCACAACAACTGGCTATGTAAAAAAATGTTTCCTCAGGTCGCCTCTGGTTCTTTTGTCAATCACTTTAAATCTGTGTCCTCTGGTTACCGACCCTCCTGTCACTGGAGACAGCTTCTCCTAATTAACGCCTACAAACCGTTCTTGATTTTGAACACCTCTGTCCAATCTCCTCTTAACCTTCTCTGCTCCAACAACAACAACAGCAACTTACATTTATATGGCGCATTTAACATAGTGAAAACGTCACAAGGCGCTTAAAGAGAATCTAAGGAGAACACAGAAAAATAGAAACATAGAAAATAGGTGCAGGAGTAGGCCATTTGGCCCTTCGAGCCTGCACTACCATTCAATAAGATCATGGCTGATCATTCACCTCAGTACCCCTTTCCTGCTTTCTCTCCAGCTTCTCCAGTCTCTCCACATTAACTGAAGTCCCTCATTCCTGGTACCATTGCAGTAAATCTCTTCTGCATCCTCTCTAAGGCTTTGACATCCTTCCTAAAGTGTGATGCTCCAAATTGGATACAATACTCCAGCTGAGGTCTAACCAGTATTTTATAAAGGTGGAGCATAATTTCCTTGCTTTTGTACTTTTGTATTGAAGCATGTATCAGGAATGCTCGCCCTAATGACGTTCAGGTGTGTCAGAGTCCAAGATTCAAAAATCAATGAGGCTGGATGCAAGCGGGTAGGAAATAAAGAACTTCCACTTATTTTGTTTTAAGTGTGGTCACTGTTATAATATAGGGACACTTGGCAGCCAATTTGTGCATAGCAAGCTCCTGTAAACAGCAGTGTAATAAATAACCAGATAATCTGTTTTTTAGGTGTTAGTTCAGGGATAAATGTTTGCGAGGGCACAAGGAGAACGCCACCTGCTCTTCTTCAAATAGTGGCGTGGGATCTTTTTTCCCTACTTGAGAGGACAGATGGTGCCTCAGTTTAATGTCTCATCCGAAAGACAGATAATACAGCTCTTGCTCAGTGTTTAATAGTCACCCCTCAATGCTTAAAAATCCTTTTGATCTATTGAAACGTTTCTTTGACAATTTTTAAATATTGCTAACATTTGTGTTTGTTAAAAGGACTCTCACTTTGAAGTTATCCTAAAGTAATGCACTGTTTTCATAGGCGGTCCCTCGAAGTCGAGGAAGACTTGCTTCCACTCCAAAAGTGAGTTCTCAGGTGACTGAACAGTTCAATACGGGAATTACTGTCGCAGGTGGGACAGACATTAGTTGGAGGAAAGGGTGGGTGGGGTGTCTGGTTTGCTGCATTCTCCTTCCGCTGCCTGTGCTTATTTTCTGCATGCTCTCGGCGATGAGACTCAAGGTGCTCAGTGCCCTCCCGGATGCTCTTCCTCCACTAAGGGCAATCTTTGGCCAGGGATTCGCAGGTGTTGGTGGGGATGTTGCATTTTATCAAGGAGGCTTTGAGGGAACTCTTGAAACATTTCCTCTGTCCACCTGGGGTTCACTTGCCACGTAGGTGTTCCGAGTAGAGTGCTTGCTTTAGGAGTCTTGTGTCTGTCATGCGGACAATGTGGCCCACCCAACGGAGCTGATTGAGTGTGGTCAGTGCTTCGATGCTGGGGATGTTGGCCTGATCGAGAACACTGATGTTGGTGCGTCTGTCCTTCCAGGGGATTTGCAGGATCTTGCAGAGGCATAGTTGGTGATATTTCTTCAGCGATTTGAGGTGTCTATTGTATATGGTCCAAGTCTCTGAGCTTCACGTCTTCACCGCTGACCCCGAAGAAAGCTGCCCACAAATTTTTAGCAGGCTCTGTGTTGTCGATTTCACTTTTTCTGTTGAAACTTTCCATTTGGCGCCATCAATAGGGGATCTGTGACATCCAACAACAGTGGTGTCATCAAGCAGGTGAAGAATTCCCATAGATGGCAAACCAGGAAGTAAAAAGCAGGTTTTATCATTCACTTTTTAATTTTACCAATTTAAGCGAAATAAAGATTGGAACATACTCACAGGATTAAGGTAGAAGCTAAAAAAAAATAAACAAACTTTAATAAAATAAAATAAGAAATATTTTTTATTATTTTAAAAATCTATGGAATTTTAGTCATGGAATAAAGAAAATGACCTTCCGCAAATATAAAATTAGTTTTTCAGGGCCAGAGAGGTTGTTCAGCAATAATTGTGACTTAGTATGCAATTAAAAACTCAGTTGCACACTGTGCATGTGCTGACTCTGGTTGTTGCTGTCAGTTTTACACAGTAATGACGACGAGCACTGACAGTTTCACTATCATTACAACCGCAAATTTCAGGTCAATAAGTGCGATTTGACAAAGACCACAATGTTATATCTGTAGCATTGCATTAGTCACTGTCTAAGTAAAATCAAAATCTGAAGCTACCAGGATTATGTAATGCTAATAAGGTGCTGCTGTTTTTAGCTTTGGAAATGTTCTAAGTTGGTATAACCAATTTTCCTACGTGTCTACATGTGCCTGTTTTATTTAAAGCCCTTGATATAAATTTAAAATGAATCAGTGCATTAAAACTTTATCTGGTGTGATTAAGTGGAAGCTGGCTACCAATTAGCTCAGTTTTTGTGCTGCAACTATTAACACTTCTAAATAAATAGCAGACTGATCCAGCAGCAGTCCATGATTATAACGAGAAACCTGTCAAATTGCTACTGCAGTTTCTACGTTCCATCAGAAAAATAAACTGCCTTTCCTAATAAATCTATCCTTCTGCTTCCCGCCATCTTTTTTCTGTATTATTTGTTCTTTATTTTCTTTTTTCAAATGTGACTTCTGAGCCTGGAGATCATGCTGTGCAATATAGCCTCAGAGAGCGGTGAGAAAGTGGAACTCGCTATCACATGGAGTAGTTAAGGCGAATAGCATAGATGTGTTTAAGCAGAAGCTACAAGAGGGAGAAATGAATAGAAGGATGTATTGATAGGGTTAGATGAAATAAATAGAGTGGGAGGCTCGTATGGAGCACAAACAGCAACATAGACTGGTTAGGCCGAATGGCCTGTTGCTGTGCTGTAAATTCTATGTAATATTACAAACAGCATTTGTATTGAGTTCTTTTGGCTTCTCTTTCAGAGATGGCATTAATCCGTGCATGAACACTTAATGCCTTCATATCAATTTCGTCTGCCTGCCTTTTAATAAAACATTAACTCTTCAGTCCTAAAAGGTTAATTGTTCTGTAAAGTAATGCAAAAGAATTTGACCTAACGTGTTAAGCATTCATTCAATAATATCGGTAATTTCCAGGTATATTTCATTAGGTAACTTTAAAAATGTTTTTGCCTTTCTTTTAGTTGTTTCTCTTTACTTTTGATTTTTGTTAACTTCTCTGTAAGGGGAAAATGGGAAGGCTTCTCCTCCCACGAGCGGGCCCCCTGATATAGAGGGTCGACGCTCGCCCCAACCCACGTAACAGCCCCCGGAGTTAGCAGACAGAGACGGATGGCAAGGTATAACGATCTTTTATTACGAACGTCCAGGAACAACCTTATCACAGCCGCCTATGAGTGGAGATGCTCTCCGAACAGCACAATCATACAACTTTTATACATTTCAAAAACCCCTCCGTTCCCTGGTAAGACCTCCCTAGATCTCTAATTGAACTACCTTATCAGTGCTACTTCTCTAATTGGACTACCTTATTAGTGCTACTTTGGATTGACAGGCCAAGACCCTCGTGACCACCTTAGGCCGTGACTAGAATGACTTCATTTGGTCAGAATTTGTTGATTCTCCTGGGTGCCCGTGAGTCTGCCTCGAGCCTCTTCGCAAGGTCTTATCAATGTCTGTTTAGGTTCTCACATCGTATCCTGTCGGAATATTATTGAATTGATAACTTCTGGAGCCTTGGTACAAGGCCGAAGAGAGGCCTTTTACCTCCTTATGGGCCGATGCAGGAACCAGCACTTTAACCCTTGTCCCGCTGGTACCCCTAATGCCAAATTTCTCTTACAATTCACCCCTTTTGGCCCTTGGCTATACGCCAAGCTGGCCATATTTCCCGATAACTATCTCCCTGGATGCAAGTTCCAAATAGGTCCGTACACCTGGGTGGCCATCTCCCAAGCTTCGGGACCTCCTGAGACCTGAGACCTTTCCTGCAGAGTTAAAAAAGGTAAGTCCTTCCTGTAGGACAGCTTAAATTTTTATCCCTTATGGCCTTAATCATAGTGCGGGCCCTGACGTATCGTTTGGCCTGTTTAATTCGTGCACATGTTAATCCCATCAAGACCATCAGAACCAGGTCCTGTATTACTACAAGTACATGTGATATAATTCTTATCCATGGGTTGATCTGAATATTAAGTCCAATGTCCCACAGCTTTGAGTACCAGAGCTGATCAGCCAGCATCACGTTAGTGTCTCTCTGTAGGTTGTCTACTTCTTGCATCAGCCGGATATACTGTCGTCTTTGATTCTGAATTCCTTGCACCAAACGTAATTGTTCCTCATTTAATTCCGGTAACTTGCGGTTCCCATTCCGTCTCCTTGTACCCCTCTCGGATGGTATCCGTGACCGTTCCGTGGATGATTGCCGTTGTTTGGGATGTATGTGGTATCCGTCTATGTCTATTGTTCCCATGGGCCTCAAACAGAAGTTAGGGTTGGTGATGACACAGGGGATGACTCCTCCCCTGGTCTTAATCGTCGAGTTGGCTGCTCCTGTGCTCACGCACCAAATCTCCATTCCCTTGTGGAGCAGCGATTGTTTCGGAATCGTGTTCGAGAGGAGTGATACTCAGCATGTATCCGTTTGTTTGATGGAATCTGCAATCATCATTCGTCATTTGTGGCATACCTCGACATAAAACCACATGATTATTTTTATAGCAATCAGTTATGTCAATGCCTTTCGTACTAATTTAATTTTAATCACCCGTCTGGCAGGCTGATGGTAACGCAACCGAGTTTGGTTTCTTACTTCACCGATATTATCGATCTGGTATAAGGGGTCTCCGTTTGTTACATCATACTGTGGTATGGACAACATAAATCCGATCATATTCACCCGCCCAATAATACATCTGAAATTTGGCACCCATATGTGACTATTCCTTCGTACCTCGCATTTGTCATTCATTTTTTTATCTCGAGTCCAATTGTTAAGTGTTAGTGTTAGTGTTTTATCAGAAGAATCACTCAACACTCAGAGTCGGTTCCAACGCCAATGCGGCCTTTATTAACGCCAGCGGGGAGGAAGCCTCAGGACTGGATCCAGGCACTTCACTCTGCAGAACAAAGGGTTTCATGGATCTTTATATGTTTTACAACAGTTTACTACAGTTACATCATATAGATTATAAATTCAATTAAACCAATAGATAGAGTTAGTTTCTAAACATAAAGTGGCTCATGTGTTGCTAAGAGATGTGTTGCTAAGAGATGTGTTGCTAAGGGGTGTGTTGCTAGGAATGACTCATGTTCCAGGCCTCCCTTATCTTACGGTCCTTGGGTGCTGTCTTTGGTAGCCTCCTTATCTTAATCCTGTTACAGAGTCGTATTGTCCTTACTTCCACCAGAACATTTAGTCCTGAGACCTGGCTGATTAAAGACACCTGCAGAATTTGCTTGTTATTCCTGTGTGTGGGAAACAACAATTATCAGTTTCCAGGAATACGGTCTAATTCAGCTAACAGAAATCCCTTGAGGCTTCACTGGTAGCCATTTTATGATTCAAGTTACATATAGTTCTAACCTTATACTACAGGTGCCGTTGCCCTAGGGTGCCTAATGCCTACAACAATTCCCTCCTTTCGGTAAGGGGACTAGTCCTAGTCCCCCTTTAACCGACCGCCCTACTTATGTTGGATTTTGTGCACGGCCCGGTACTCCCTGCCTCAACGTGCTGGCCAGTCACGCAGTTTCAGGAGTCCCGATTGCTTTGATCAAATTGACAAAGGTCAAATCCTCCTTCTCCTTTATTAGATAGGTTTGTTTAGTATTTGGGGACCGGTCATGGGTCCCTCTTCGTTGTGTATTGTGCCTGCATGCCTGGCAGGCCATTATGCCCCATGTTAATGCTAAGATCAATTGAAACCCGACCAGTATGTGTGAAATTATTCAAATCCAAGGATGGATGTTCACATTTACTCCCCAGTCCCAGACCTTTCTCTGACTTTGTAAGTCTATTTCGATATCTTCTTCCAGTACTTTGATTTTAGTTTGTAGTTGGTGGTAGAGCTTTATGGATTGACCCACCCTGAGCCTCAATTCTCGTAATACTTCGGTTAGATGTGGGATAGGGACCTGATCTGGCTCGTCATAATCCTGCAAATGATCATGGAGCTGGTCGGTTACATCAATAACTTCAGGCTTCCGGCGCCTAACCTGGGTGATATGCGCTTGCCCGATCGTGACAGGTCGTAGTGGTGTAAAGCAAAAGTTTGGCTGTGGTATAGGGCACTGCAGGTCATTATACTGGTATGAACGCTCTGTGGTAGAGATGCAGTATCTTCCCTTTCCTCTGTAGCCTGCCCTCACGAAGTGTCTGTGTGCGGGCACTATTTCTAGTACACACCCGTCGGTTCGGTTAAACCCGCACTCGTCTAGCTCACCTCGGCCTACCGGGTGAGGGCATACTGTGATCTCCCCCCTTTGCTTGCAATCTGTTAGGGAAATCCCGGTAATATGTTGTTTCGACGAACGGCGGAGGTGGTGGTCAGATAGTAACGCATGGAGACATTTTCCCGTATTACTCCGATATTCTCTAGTTGGTACAGGGGGAACGGTCCTGAGTCCGGCGTGGCTATGGGGATCATCAGGACTATCCCTATCCCAGTATTCCTTCCCATCTGGCAGTCTGAAATTGCTGGGTATAGTCGGGTCAGTCCCTTCAGAGTACAATTATCCAGTGTCCCCCTTTGGTTAGCCAACTGAGCCAAATGTGAACTGTCTATCCAATCGGGTACTTCCCCGCGTTGGATCTGGTCAAGATTGTGGCGGATCTGCCCCACCATCCACAGACCATAAGCGTGACAGAGTTGCCCCTGTCTTTGCTTTCCCGTATCTTCTTTTTCTCTATCAATGAGATGATTGATGGTTTTGGCGTGAACTTCCAGGACTGAGATGCCATCCAACTGGATTTCGGCACCCTCCTTTCCTAGGTTGGCTTGGTCTTCCTGGTTTTGCTCCACCCTCTCTAATAACCCCTTCATCACCCCTCTAAGCTGTTCCACCCTCTCATTTAACCCTTGTATATCTATCGAGTTTAATACGGAGGTCCCTGTATTGAAACAGTGGCAATATCATTAACTATTTCCCTCTTTATCCTGGGGGCTGACCCCTGTCCTAGGAATCTACTGGCACCCATTGCATCGGCAGCCTGCTGCATTACAACTTTACTTAATACATTGTACATCTTCCTTGACTGCTCTGTACAGTATTCTGGCATCTGGATGCCTGAAATATTGATCAGGACAGGCACAATTTCATGTTTAACATTATCATACAATAATTCCCCTTCGTTGTACATTACAATCCCATTCTCTGGTCCCTTAGTCGTTATGGGACAAGGCAGTTCCTCGGACAATGTAGTGGTTCTTATGGGGCGCGGTGTCGGAGGGGGTGAGAAGCATACATACAATGATATTGCAGCCACCCCCACCTCCTCGTAGTACCCACACAGCCCCACTCCCTTTTTGCGGATGACTGATTGCTGGGACTGTCCCGGAGGCGCGCAAATTATGCCGAAAGTACATTCATCGGGCCCTTTGACATCCCTCCGTTTAATGCAGCTGCTCCTTATACCCGTGGAGCACTGTACACATACCCGGTTCTTATTAGGATTTACTTGTAACCATACATTAAAATAAGTCCTGTCCTTGCTCCAAACCTTGGCTGCTGGGATGCACATTCCATCCGTTAAATTAAACAAGACTCCATAGTTCATGTAGTTGTTTATTTCCTGAGTGCGCTGCAATCCGTTGGTATCATCCAGTGTTTGCGTGGGTCTTAAGGTTCCCAGTAGCATGAGTCCCCAGTGTCGAAGTCACCACTGCGGTCCCATCTTGGTGAGTGTTTTATCTGAAAGTTTTAAACAGATAGCCTGGTCATCACCAGGTGTTAGGTTCTGGTCTACTTGTGTCGCTGTCACTCTGTGGAATCGAAGGTAAGGATTAGGTTAACCATATTCTTTATAGTCGCACCATCTCTATCACTTCATGTCCCTGTCTGGGCTGCCGTCGGTTTTGCGTTTGAGCCTGCTGTGCTCGAGCCTGCACGATGACCCATCTAAATATTATCCAAACTCCAATCAACACCAATGCCACCCTTATTCCTCCAAACATCGCTGTCTGCTTGACCGTTAGGTTGGGTTTGTGGACTACACCTACCCACCATAGGGTACATTGGCTCTATTGCCATAGGTGATGGTGCTATGGCTGCGCACTGCTCTATCTGTCTAGTCCCGTTTTCTTTTAAAACATCTCTTCCAGCCTGTTTATCTTAGCTTTTTACTCGACCAGCTAGTTCTGTTTTATTTTTATTCTGAATATCCCACCATTTCCTCTGTCTGTCAGGTGAGTCTTCTTTATTTTATTAAGAAATACAAATTAATAATGTCCAGTATAAAACAGCTGTCAATGGAAAGGGTTAACTCCTTTACAGGTTTGTAAGAAAGCCTGATGTCCTTCACGTAATTATCCAAAAAAAAAATTTTTTTTAAGTCTTTGTGCCTTCAAAACTTGCTTAGAAATTAGGAATCCGTTAAACAGCATAAATTAGTAAAGTGGTCATAATAAAAATCATTTCATCAGGGAAGACGGCATTTTAGAGTAAACGCCAATGTTTTCTTAACTTCTAATTCAAGTACTTGCCAAAGAATTTTTTTTTTAATTGATTTAAAACGAGACCACACATTTTTAATAGCAATTTTGTTTACTGAAATTCAATTTTTTTTTTAAATTTCTCTCTCAGCACAAAATCTAAACTTCTGTGCCAGTTCCATTTTGGAAATCTTTTCAAACTGCATTGAAGCTTTCTCATAATTTAAAATTCGAATCCATGTAGAGTGTTTTTTACCTCTTCCAAATTTTTTCTTCTAATTAAACCAATATCTTTTTCACAGCAAACATCAACTAGTATTTAGTAAGTTATGTCTTTTTCCATCACAAACACATTTGTTAATTTAAAATCATTTGTTTACTTTAAAAGTGGCGTCTTTATCTTTTTCTTTTCTCCATAACTGGAATGGAGTCCAGCTTTGAGGGTTTGAGGGCTGCTTTTCGTTATCTCAAAATGCTCCAGTTTCAAAGTCGTTAAAATGTCTCTTCTAAACTGCTAAAGCTTGCTGTTTTTAACATTTTTCAAAAGTTCCTTTTACACCTTCGCAGATAGCTCGCCACTCGCCCAGGAGTTTGACCTGATCAGATTTAATTTAATAATTTTTTTTTTTGAATCCACCTCAGTATTTTCTGTGCCTTCTCTGAATATCTCAAAATCCCAATTCAAACTTTTTAATTTAAAACCCTTTTTTTTGAGCTAGAAGCTTTCTTAAAAGGCATTCTTTATCTCATTCCGACACTAAATTTATGTCTTTCAACCCAATGTAATCAATTTTTTATCTTTTGCTCAACAAACCTATCCTTTGTACATTTCCTCGCTCCGTAACTTATCATCCGAATAAATCCACACCTGCGTTTCTAACTTAAAATGTCTTAAAACTTTCCACATACAGGACAACACTACAAAGGGTTAGCTAAAATAAACAGACACTTGCATTCCTCTTCCAACCAGGCTTTCAGAAACATGACAACATAAAAATTAATTCCGCGGTCACAAAATCACACAGGGACTCTCACTCAATGACCAGACATTTACAACAGTCTCTCTTCTTTCCTATTAATTGTTTTGGCCAGCTCTATTTTTGGATCCATGACCTTTCAGGGAATTCGTAGTTTTATCTAAATAATTCCTCATATAACTTTTATAATGGACTACCGGTATTGGTTTTTCCGTTCCTTCACCCACCATTCCCGTTGGGCTGCTGGCAGGTCCTGAGGATCCCACCCTGCTCTAATCATTTTCTCGATTAGTTTCTTTTGCTTTTCCGCCAGATGGCGGGGAAGGGACCCTTCTGATTCCCACTCGAGTTTATCTGCTTTATCTGGCCATTCCTGGGTAGGACTAGAACCGTTAGGAATCTACTCTCAAAGGTTTGCCTTTTACCTCGCACAACTTGTAGTAGACCGTCTCTGGGCTGCTGTCAGGTCACAAGTCTGCTGTTACACAAGCTTATACAATTCTTAAAACGCGTTTAAGCAATTCCCGCAGTGCTCCCATTGTACAGCAAAATTCTAAAAGGACAGAGGGTGTTAAAAAAACAAGCCTAAAGGCTTTGTGTCTTAATGCAAGGAGTATCCGCAATAAGGTGGATGAATTAACTGTGCAAATAGATGTTAACAAATATGATGTGATTGGGATTACGGAGACGTGGCTCCAGGATGATCAGGGCTGGGAACTCAACACCAGGGGTATTCAACATTCAGGAAGGATAGAATAAAAGGAAAAGGAGGTGGGGTAGCATTGCTGGTTAAGGAGGAGATTAAGGCAATAGTTAGGAAGGACATTAGCTTGGATGATGTGGAATCTATATGGGTAGAGCTGCAGAACACCAAAGGGCAAAAAACGTTAGTGGGAGTTGTGTACAGACCTCCAAACAGTAGTAGTGATGTTGGGGAGGGCATCAAACATGAAATTAGGGGTGCGTGCAATAAATGTGCAGCAGTTATAATGGGTGACTTTAATATGCACATAGATTGGGCTAACCAAACTGGAAGCAATACGGTGGAGGAGGATTTTCTGGAGTGCATAAGTGATGGTTTTTTAGACCAATATGTCGAGGAACCAACTAGGGGGGAGGCCATCTTAGACTGGGTGTTATGTAATGAGAGAGGATTAATTAGCAATCTCGTTGTGCGAGGCCCCTTGGGGAAGAGTGACCATAATATGGTGGAATTCTGCATTGGGATGGAGAATGAAACAGTTAATTCAGAGACCATGGTCCAGAACTTAAAGAAGGCTAACTTTGAAGGTATGAGGCGTGAATTGGCTGGGATGGATTGGCGAATGATACTTAAGGGGTTGACTGTGGATGGGCAATGGCAGACATTTAGAGACCGCATGGATGAACTACAACAATTGTACATTCCTGTCTGGCCTAAAAATAAAAAAGGGAAGGTGGCTCAACCGTGGCTATCAAGGGAAATCAGGGATAGTATTAAAGCCAAGGAAGTGGCATACAAATTGGCCAGAAATAGCAGCGAACCTGGGGACTGGGAGAAATTTAGAACTCAGCAGAGGAGGACAAAGGGTTTGATTAGGGCAGGGAAAATGGAGTATGAGAAGAAGCTTGCAGGGAACATTAAGACGAATTGCAAAAGTTTCTATAGATATGTAAAGAGAAAAAGGTTAGTAAAGACAAACGTAGGTCCGCTGCAGTCAGAATCAGGGGAAGTCATAACGGGGAACAAAGAAATGGCGGACCAATTGAACAAGTACTTTGGTTCGGCATTCACGAAGGAGGACACGAACAACCTTCCGGTTATAAAAGGGGTCGGGGGGTCTAGTAAGGAGGAGGAACTGAGGGAAATCCTTATTAGCCGGGAAATTGTGTTGGGGAAATTGATGGGATTGAAGGCCGATAAATCCCCAGGGCCTGATGGACTGCATCCCAGAGTACTTAAGGAGGTGGCCTTGGAAATAGTGGATGCGTTGACAGTCATTTTCCAACATTCCATTGACTCTGGATCAGTTCCTATGGAGTGGAGGGTAGCCAATGTAACCCCACTTTTTAAAAAAGGAGGGAGAGAGAAAACAGGGAATTATAGACCGGTCAGCCTGACATCGGTAGTGGGTAAAATGATGGAATCAATTATTAAGGATGTCATAGCAGTGCATTTGGAAAGAGGTGACATGATAGGTCCAAGTCAGCATGGATTTGTGAAAGGGAAATCATGCTTGACAAATCTTCTGGAATTTTTTGAGGATGTTTCCAGTAGAGTGGATAAGGGAGAACCAGTTGATGTGGTATATTTGGACTTTCAAAAGGCGTTCGACAAGGTCCCACACAAGAGATTGATGTGCAAAGTTAGAGCACATGGGATTGGGGGTAGTGTACTGACATGGATTGAGAACTGGTTGTCAGACAGGAAGCAAAGAGTAGGAGTAAATGGGTACTTTTCAGAATGGCAGGCAGTGACTAGTGGGGTACCGCAAGGTTCTGTGCTGGGGCCCCAGCTGTTTACACTGTACATTAATGATTTAGATGAGGGGATTAAATGTAGTATCTCCAAATTTGCGGATGACACTAAGTTGGGTGGCAGTGTGAGCTGCGAGGAGGATGCTGTGAGGCTGCAGAGCGACTTGGATAGGTTAGGTGAGTGGGCAAATGCATGGCAGATGAAGTATAATGTGGATAAATGTGAGGTTATCCACTTTGGTGGTAAAAACAGAGAGACAGACTATTATCTGAATGGTGACAGATTAGGAAAAGGGGAGGTGCAAAGAGACCTGGGTGTCATGGTACATCAGTCATTGAAGGTTGGCATGCAGGTGCAGCAGGCGGTTAAGAAAGCAAATGGCATGTTGGCCTTCATAGCAAGGGGATTTGAGTACAGGGGCAGGGAGGTGTTGCTACAGTTGTACAGGGCATTGGTGAGGCCACACCTGGAGTATTGTGTACAGTTTTGGTCTCCTAACTTGAGGAAGGACATTCTTGCTATTGAGGGAGTGCAGCGAAGGTTCACCAGACTGATTCCCGGGATGGCGGGACTGACCTATCAAGAAAGACTGGATCAACTGGGCTTGTATTCACTGGAGTTCAGAAGAATGAGAGGGGACCTCATAGAAACATTTAAAATTCTGATGGGGTTAGACAGGTTAGATGCAGGAAGAATGTTCCCAATGTTGGGGAAGTCCAGAACCAGAGGTCACAGTCTAAGGATAAGGGGTAGGCCATTTAGGACCGAGATGCGGAGGAACTTCTTCACCCAGAGAGTGGTGAACCTGTGGAATTCTCTACCACAGAAAGTTGTTGAGGCCAATTCACTAAATATATTCAAAAAGGAGTTAGATGAGGTCCTTACTACTAGGGGGATCAAGAGGTATGGCGAGAAAGCAGGAATGGGGTACTGAAGTTGAATGTTCAGCCATGAACTCATTGAATGGCGGTGCAGGCTAGAAGGGCCGAATGGCCTACTCCTGCACCTATTTTCTATGTTTCTATGTTTCTTAACGACTACCTACCACCGCTCTGCCCGTTTATCCAACCCTGTTCACAGGTTTGGATTCCGTTAGCCGCTGTACACCGCTTGGTTCTCCCCCGGGATATATTTCAAATCACACTACTGGGTCCGGAAGATGTCTCTCGGTATCACGATCCCACGGTCTAAGTGTGTACCCTACGCCTACTTGGTTCCTGGCCGTCACGTGGGACAAAAGTCCTCTTAATTCAGGCTCAGGCTAGGCGTTTGAGATATTAGACCATCTCCTCATGTCAATCAACCAGCTTCCACCTTCCGCACCTTTTATAATTAAAAATAGTTTTTTTTATACTCACCCGGGTTTTTCCAAGGGCGTCCAGCGACTCCGGGAAATCCTGCCGACTACGCCACTGTTAGTGTTAGTGTTTTATCAGAAGAATCACTCAACACTCAGAGTCGGTTCCAACACCAATACGGCCTTTATTAACGCCAGCGGGGAGGAAGCCTCAGGACTGGATCCAGGCACTTCACTCCGCAGAACAAAGGGTTTCATGGATCTTTATATGTTTTACAACAGTTTACTACAGTTACATCATATAGATTATAAATTCAATTAGACCAATAGATAGAGTTAGTTTCTAAACATAAAGTGTCTCATGTGTTGTTAAGAGATGTGTTGCTAAGAGATTTGTTGCTAAGGGGTGTGTTGCTAGGAACGACTCATGTTCCAGGCCTCCCTTATCTTACTGTCCTTGAGTGCTGTCTTTGGTAGCCTCCTTATCTTAATCTGTTACATAGTCGTATTGTCCTTACTTCCACCAGAACATTTAGTCCTGAGGCCTGGCTGATTCAAGACACCTGCAGAATTTGCTTGTTATTCCTGTGTGTGGGAAACAACAATTATCAGTTTCCAGGAATGCGGTCTAATTCAGCTAACAGAAATCTCTTGAGGTTCACTGGTAGCCATTTTATGATTCAAGTTACATATAGTTCTAACCTTATACTAAAGGTGCAGTTGCCCTAGGGTGCATAATGCCTACAACATTAAGTATGCTGTTTGGGATCCAATCTGGTATGTCCCCATTCTGGAGTTGCTCCAAGTTATGTTGTACTTCACTTAACCCAGGCCCCATACCTGGAGCAAACTATCTCAGCTTGTAATCGTTTACTTATGTCGTTCCCCAATGCATGGATCAAATTTATTGTCTTGGCATGCTTCTGTAATGTATGGGCCACTTGTAACAGTTCCCCTTCCGCGCCATCTCCCAACCGCGCTTGTAGGGCTTGGTTATCCAAGTCCCTCCCCAGTAAACCCCTCAAGACTACGCCATTAAGTTGTTAGCCCGGTCATAGATTGCATACATGTCTATGGAATTCATCGTCGTAACCCCTGCCGCATAACCCATGTCTAGAGTTTCCATTATTCCCCTTTTTGTTCGACCTTGTCCTGTTCCCTTTCTGACATTAAATCTCAGGGTAGTGGGTTCTGGGCTTCGAGGATCCGTTGTGCCAGGTTCTGGTATAGACTTATAATTTCATTCCCACAGAAGCTAGGAAGAATGATATCCATTAGATTTAGGTTAAGTATCACTGATGCACCCCAATTATATCCTTTCTTTAGATTCTTTTATTACTAGCCCCCCTTTGGCTCCAGTCTTTATGGACGGGCTTATGGGGGGACTTGCGTGGTTGTGCTGGGAAGAGTTGTTGTCCCCAGGGTGGTTGTTGGGGCAGTGGTAGGGCTTCCCAGGGTCCCTTTGGGCGTGTTTGGTGTCCCAGCCGGACCTTTATTGTCATCTTTCCTCCACACTCCGTCCGCCCCCCTTTTTAGGTTGTATTCCTTCTTGTTTGCGCTGCGCATGATCAATACCGGCTTCTCCGTGTTATACCGTGTCACGCTTCAGGACATACACCTTATATTCCAGAGACCTCCCTTGGTCTTCATTTTATCCCATTGGCCACTTTTCCTAAACATCCTGGGGTCCCACCCCCCTTTTGCTCCGTTCTGTTCCCACCCTTCTGTTTCTCTTGCGGGTGGATTCGGCTGCTTGTTTTGCAGCTTCATCCGCCCAGGCATAAGCTTCTAGAACTGAAATTCCATCCAGTTGGATTTCTGCGCCCTTCCCCATACTTGCGCCCATAGCATCGGCAGCCTGCTGCATTACAACCTTACTTAATACACTATACATAGCCATGCGTTAAAATAAGTTCTGTCCTTGCTCCAGTCCTTGGCGGCTGGGATGCATATTTCGGCAGTTAAATTAAACAAAGCTAGTTGATGTAGTTATGTCTTTCCTGCGTGTGCTATATCTCTCGTAGTCTATCTGTATTATCCAGTGCTTGCGTGGGCCTTAAGGTTCCCAGTACCCTGAGTTCCCAGGGTCGAAGTAGCCGCTGCGGTCCCATCTCGGTGAGTGTTTTATCTGCAAATTTTAAACAGATAGCCTGGTCGTCACCAGGTGTTAGGTTCTGGTCTACTCATCTTTTATCCATGCATGTCGAGGTCACTCTGTGAAATCGGAGGCATGGGTTAGGTTGGGTTTTTAGACTACACTTACCCACCGTGGGCTCTATTGCCATAGATGATGGTGCTATGGCTGCGCACTGCACTATCCGTCTGGTCCCATTTAAAAAAAATCTCTTCCAGCTTATTTATCTTAGCTTTTAACTCTTGAATTTGTTTTGTTTGAGTATCTTTCTTTTATTTGTATCAGACGAGTATTATCACATAGGCTAGTTCTGTTTTTATTTTTATTCTGACTATCGCACCATTTCCTCTATCTGTCAGGTGAGTCTTTTTTATTCTATTTCGAAAACCAAATTAATAATGTCCAGTATAAAACAGCTGCCAATGGAAAGGGTTAACTCTTTTACAGGTTTGTAAGAAAGCCTGATGTAATTACGTGACTTCATGTAATCATCCGAAAAATTATTCTTTAAGTCTTTGTGCCTTCAAAACTTGCTTAGAAATTAGGAATCCATTAAAACAGCAGAAATCATTCGTAAAGCCGTCATAATAAAAGTCTTCTCATCAGGAAAGACGGCATTTTAGATTAAACTCCAATGTTTTCTTAACTTCTAATTCAAGTACTTGCCAAAGATTTTTTTTTTTATTGATTTAAAACGAGACCACACATTTTTAATAGCTATTTTGTTTACTGAAATCCAATTTTCACACACACCGAATACATTCCAACATTTCGTTTTATTTTATGGTCCCGTTCACTGGGCAAATCTTGTGTTTTATTTTTCTCTCAGCACAAAATCTAAACATCCATGCCAGTTCCATTTTCTATAAGAATTTAAAAATTCAGTAAGATTCTCTAATTCCCAGTTTTTTCTTTCTGTGCTGAGTTCGCATAGCTTAGATCTTTTCTCCTTGTTATTTTCAAAACCCTCCTACTTGTTTAGACTGTTCGGGACTTTTCTTGATAAACAATGTCCATTTTGGAAATCTTTCAAACCGCAGTGAAACTTTCTCGTAATTTAAAATCATTATCAATGGAGAGTGTCTTTTACCTCTTCAAATTATTTTTTTTCCAATTAAACCAATATCTTTTTCACAGCCGATATCAACTAGTATTTAGTAAGTTATGTCTTTTTCCATCGCAAACACCCCCTTTTTTTTCCAGCGCCTAATTAGTGCGTTATGGCTTTTTTTCAGATCACCTTTCTTCAAATTAGGTTTTGTATTTTACACGGAGGGCTCGTGACTCCGTAAATTTGTTAATTTAAAATCATCAGACAATCGAAGACACTTTTTCTTTCAAATTCGTTCAATTTGTTTACTTTCAAAGTGGCATCTTTATCTTTTTCTTTCCTCCATAACTAGAACGGAGTCTAGCATGTAGGCTTTGAGGGCTGCTTTTCGTTATCTCAAATTCCAGTTTCAAGGTCGTTACAATGTCTTTTTCTAAACTGCTAAAGCTTGCTGTTTTAACATTTTTCAAAAGTCCCTTTTACACCTTCGCAGATAGCTCACCACTCGCCCAGGAGTTTGACCTGATCCGTGAAGGTATTTCTAGATTGTTTCCAAACCTTTTAGTTTTATTTCTCCTTTTTTCTTTAAGAGATCAGATTTAATTTAATAATTAATTATTTTTAGTTTGAATCCATCTCAGTATTTTTCTCTGCCTTCTCTTAATATCTCAAAATCCCAATTCAAATTTTGTAATTTCAATCTTTATTTAAAACTCTTTTTTTTTACTGAGCTAGAAGCTTTTGCGTCAAGGTTTTACACAAAGGCAAATAGGAGCGTACTTCCCCAGCCCGCAGCCGCGAGAGATCCTCATAGGCCTTTTTTAAAAGGCATTCTTTATCTCATTCCGAGACTAAATTTATATCTTTCAACCCAATGTAATCAATGATTGCGTGTTTTCTTTCGACAAGTAAGTGAGCATGTCAAATAAATTATTTCATTTTTTAACCACCGGGGCCATGAATTTTTTATCTTTTGCTCAACAAACCTATCCTTTGTGCATTTCCTAGCTCCATAACTTACCATCTGAATAAATCCATACCTGCGTTTCTAACTTAAAATGTCTTAAAACTGCCCACATACAGGACAACACTACAAAGGGTTAAAAAAAAACTTTCACTCTGTTTGGAAAAGTGGGTGGAGCTGCACTATTTTTCCAAACAGGCTTTCAGAAACATGAAAAATTCATTCCGCAGTCAAAAAATCACATAAGGACTCTCATTCAACGACAGACATTCACAAAAGTCTCTCTTCATTCAACAAAGCCGATTAATTGTTTGGCCGGCTCTATTTTTGGATCCGTATGTCATTTAAGATAGTCACTATCAGCTTTTTTATGGCATTACATAGTTACGCAAGTTACAATTGGTTTTATTCGCCTTTTTAATAGCCGTGTTACCCATCTTCTTCGGGGCTATCTTGGGCACTGCCTTTAATTCATGTTTGGTATGCAGGACGTTATTTATATCTATATGTCTTCCCTTGGCGCCGTACACTTGTACTGCCACGCTTTGGGTCAATATATCCCATCACTGCAGGGACGTCGTCTCCATGTCTTCAATATCTAAATGTCTTCCCTTGGCGCCATACACTCGTACTGCCATGCTTTGGGTCAATATGTCTCGTCCCTGCACTGTGCGCCCGTACCGCTTTGGGTCAATAGACCTTCCTCTATATCTTCCCTTGCGTCGTACCCTCGCACTGCCGTGCTACCTCCAAGCGCGCGTTTTAGGATGCACCTTTTGACCCCCTTCTACCCCTAGATCATCCCTGTCCTCCGTCTCCGTCCCTCCTGGACCTGTTACAAATGGTTCTTTGTACAGATGTCCTTCCCTTGTGGTTTATAATGCCACAGCTCTAACTTGAAGGTGGTAAATTAAAACATACTCACCCCAACCGCTGGGTCATTGTTCCGTTCGGGAAGTCCATACCCTGCTCGCAGTGCCAAATGTAAGGGGAAAATGGGAAGTCTTCTCCTCCCACGAGCGGGCCCCCTGATATAGAGGGTCGACGCTCGCCCCAACCTGCGTAACAGCCCCCGGAGTTAGCAGACAGAGACGGATGGCAAGGTATAACGATCTTTTATTACGAACGTCCGGGAACACCCCTTATCACAGCCGCCTATGAGTGGAGATGCTGTCCGAACAGCACAATCATACAACTTTTATACATTTCAAAAAAAAACATTCCCTGGTAAGACCTCCCTAGATCTCTAATTGAACTACCTTATTAGTGCTACTTCTCTAATTGGACTACCTTATTGGTGCTACTTTGGATTGACAGGCCAAGACCATCGAGACCACCTTAGGCCATGACTAGAATGACTTCATTAGGTCAGAATTTGTTGATTCTCCTTGGTGCCCGTGAGTCTGCCTCGAGCCTCGAGCCTCTTCGCAAGGTCTTATCAATGTCTGTTTAGGTTCTCACATCATATTCTGTCGGAATATTATTGAATTGATAACTTCTGGAGCCTTGGTACAAGGCCGAAGAGAGGCCTTTTACCTCCTTATGGGCCGATGCAGGAACCAGCACTTTAACCCTTGACCCGCTGGTACCCCTAATGCCAAATTTCTCTTACATTCTCCATTCTCATTTTTTTTTTAAATCTCATCTTTCTTGTATTTTGCACTTTCTGTTTTTCCATCCAAATAATTTGTTGGCTTTGTTCCTCATTTGTGAAATACTTTTGAGACATTTTTGAGAAATATGATAAGACGTTCGCATAAATGTCAGTCACCTTCCATTAGTGGGCAATCTGCAATGTTCTCTTCCTTTGATATACAGGCTCGCTAACACAGGCTCATGCTCGAACGTGGCATTATGATGACATTGCCGCAACAGTTGCAGCTAATCCCACTGTAACCACAGCGTTATTTCATTTTAGCAAGGTTTGAAGTGTCAGAGGTGCCAAAATCGATATCCCAATTGTTCTGTGCATTACCTGCATTGAATCAAGTTTGCAAAGCAATTTAGTTAACACATTTTCATTTGAACTGAGATCAAGATAGTGATACCCAACTGTTATATATGCAAACCTGTAAATACCATGTCTAACCACCAGAGGTTTTATCCCCTGGAGTCCCAAGGGAGCACGTGTATATAAGGAGGGCTCACAGGCTGGAGAGGCACTTTGAGATCTGTAATAAAGGACGACGGTCACACCTTATTTTGAGCTTGCAGTCTGACTCTTTATTCAAGACATAACAACTGGCGACGAGATACAGATGACGAACCCCACCGCAACAATGCAGAGAACCATGGGCATCCTGGAAAAATTTTCAAAGAGAGATGATTGGGAAACCTTTGTGGAGCGACTTGACCAATACTTCATGGCCAACGAGCTGGAAGGAGAAGCGAACCCTGCCAAACGAAGGGCGATTCTCCTCACCGTTTGCGGGGCACCAACGTATGGCCTCATGAAAAATCTGCTTGCTCCAGTGAAACCCACAGACAGGTCATACGATGAGTTGTGCACACTGGTCCAGGAGCATCTGAACCCGAAGGAAAGTGTTCTGATGGCGAGGTATCGGTTTTACACGTACAAAAGGTCTGAAGGCCAGGAAGTGGTGAGCTACATCGCCGAGCTAAGGCACCTTGCAGGACATTGTGAATTTGAAGGACACTTGGAGCACATGCTCAGGGACTTCTTTGTACTTGGCATTGGCCATGAAGTAAGACTTCGCAAACCTTTGACTGTAGAGACCCCAACCTTGAGTAAAGCCATAGCGATAGCCCAGGCAATATCAAACAAATTTCTAAGCAACTAGTACTGCTGCAAATACTGTGAACAAAGTAACCTTGTTTTTGAATCAAACTGTACAGGGCAGGAATTACAGGCCTGCAGCTGCACGTCCGCAGATGACTCAACCATCAAGGGTGGTGAATACAAGGCCATTAACACCTTGTTGGCGCTGCAGGGGTGATCATCCCGTTCCCATTCATGCCGCGTCAAATGATACATTTCCAAGGGCTGTGGAACAATGGGACATCTCCAACGTATGTGCAGGTGCAATGAAAATCCTGCTAATCCTGCAAACCACCATTTTGCAGAGCAGGACAGATCCACGGTGGATCATGACAAACCAGAGCCTCAGACCGAGGAGGCAGAGGTATATGGGGTGCACACATTTACCACAAAGTGTCCCCCGATAATGCTGAAAGTTGAATTAAATGGACTCCCGGTGTCCATGGAGCTGGACATGGGGGCAAGCCAGTCCATAATGAGCAAAAAGACTTTTGATAACTTGTGGTGCAGCAAGGTCTCAAGGCCAGTCCTGACTCCCATTCGTGCTAAACTGAGAACGTACACAAAGGAACTGATTCCTGTAATCGGCAAAGCTACCGTAAAGGTCTCCTACGAAGGAGCGGTGCACGAGTTGCCACTCTGGGTGGTACCGGGCGATGGCCCCACGCTGTTCGGCAGGAGCTGGCTGGGAAAGATACGCGGTAACTAGGACAACGTCCGAGTGCTTTCGTCCGTCGATGACACCTCATGTGCCCATGTCCTAAAAAAGTTCCTCTCGCTGTTCAAACCAGGCATCGGGAAGTTCCAAGGAGCAAAAGTGCAGATCCATTTGATTCCGGGGGGGCGACCCATCACTCACAAGGCGAGAGCGGTACCTTACATGATGAGAGAGAGAGTGGAGATCGAGCTGGACAGACTGCAACAAGAGGGCATATTTCGCCGATCGAATTCAATGAATGGGCCAGTCCGATTGTTCCAGTCCTCAAGGGACACGGCACCGTCAGAATCTGTGGTGATTACAAAGTAACTACCAATCGTTTCTCATTGCAGGATCAATACCCGCTGCCAAAGGCAGACGACATATTTGCAACGCTGGCGGGAGGGAAAACGTTCATGAAGCTGGACTTGACCTCGGCTTACATGATGCAGGAGCTGGAGGAATCATCGAAAGGCCTCACCTGCATCAACACGCAAAGTTCTCTTCATTTACAACAGATGTTTGGGGTTCGATCAGCTACGGCGATATTCCAGACGAACATGGAAAGCTTGATGAAATCGGTCCCGCACACCGTGGTCTTCCAGGACGGCATCTTGGTTACAGGTCAGGAGGTTCTTAGTCAGCTTAAACGTGTGGAGCTCAGGCTAAAATGCTCGAAGTGCATTTTCCTGGCGCCTGAAGTGGAGTTCCTGAGGAGAAGAATCGTGGTGGATGGCATTAGACCCACTGATTCGAAGACGGAGGCAATCAAGAATGCACCGAGACCACAGAATGTGATGGAGCTGCGGACGTTTCTAGGACTCCTGAACTATTTTGGTAATGTCTTACCAAGTCTTAGCACATTGTTAAAACCCCTGCATTCTTTACTGCGTAAAGTAAATGAATGGGTATGGGCTAAATGCTAAGAAAATGCCTTTGAGAAAGCTAGGAAGTTGTTATGTTCAAACAAATTGCTTGTGTTGTACAATCCATGTAAACGTTTGGCACTAGCATGTGATGCGTCGTCGTACGGGGTCGGGTGTATATTGCAACAAGCTAATGTATTTGGAAAATTGCAACCGGTTGCTTATGCTTCCAAAAGTCTGTCTAAGGCTGAGAGGGCCTACAGTATAATCGAAAAAGAAGCATTAGCGTATGTTTACGGCGTAAAGAAAATGCATCAATATCTGTTCGGGCTTAAATTTGAATTGGAAACCGACCATAAGCCGCTTATATCCCTCTTTTCTGAAAGCAAGGGGATAAATACGAATGCATCGCCCTGCATTGTCCGCATACAACTACGCCATCCGCCACAGGCCAGGCACAGACAACTGTGCCGATGCTCTCAGTAGGCTGCCATTGCCCACCACAGGGGTGGAGAGGGCACAGCCTGCAGATTTAGTTATGGTAATGGGAGCATTCAAGAGTGAGCAATCACCTGTTACCGCCCGATAGATTAGAACCTGGATGAGCCAGGACCCCTTACTGTCCTTAGTAAAAAACTTTGTGCTCCATGGGAGTTGGTCTAGTGTCCCATTAGAGATGCAGGAAGAAATAAAGCCGTACCAGCGGTGCAGAGATGAAATGTCTATACAGGCAGACTGCCTTCTGAGGGGCAATCAGGTAGTGGTGCCAAAAAAGCACAGGGACACCTTCAATAGTGATCTCCACAGCACCCACCCAGGCATCGTAATGATGAAAGCGATAGCCATATCCCACATGTGGTAGCCTGGTATCGATGCAAACTTAGAGTCATGTGTGCACAAATGTAATACATATTCATAGTTAAGCAATGCACCCAGGGAGGCGCCACTAATTTTATGGTCCTGGCCCTCCAAACCGTGTTCCAGGGTCCACGTCGACTTTGTAGGCCCATTCTTGGGAAAAATGTTCTTAGTGGTTGTAGATGCATACTCCAAATGGATTGAATATGTGATAATGTCGGCAAGCACATCCACTGCCACCATTGAAAGCCTACGGGCCATGTTTTCCACACACGGCTTGCCTGATGTCCTTGTAAGTGACAATGGGCCGTGCTTTACCAGTGCCGAATTCAATGAGTTCATGACGTGCAATGGGATCAAATATGCCACATCTGCCCCCTTTAAACCAGCGTCCAACGTTCAGGCAGAACGAGCAGTTCAAACAATCAAGCAGAGCTTGGAAAGGGTAACTGAAGGCTCACTGCCGACTCGCTTATCCCGAGTCCTGCTTAGTTACCGCACAAGGCCCAACTCGCTCACTCGCTCCCTCCCGCTGATCTGCTCATGAAAAGGGCACTTAAGACAAGGCTCTCGTTAGTCCACCCTGATCTACATGAACAGGTAGAGAGCAGGTGGCTTTAACAGAATACATACCATGATCGCACAAATATGTCACGTGAAATTGAGATAAATGATCCTGTAATTGTGTTGAACTATGGACAAGATCCCAAGTGGCTTCCTGGCACTGTTTTGGACAAAGAGGGGAGTAGAGTGTTTGTGGTCAAACTCTCAAATGGACTCACCCGCAAGAAATACTTGGACCAAACCAAACTCAGATCCACGGACTATCCAGAACAACCCACAATAGACTCTACCTTTTTCGACCCTCCAACATGCACACAAGCGGCAACCGACCCAGCAGTTGACCATGAAGCAGAACCCATCACCCGCAGCAGCCCAGCAGGACTCACCACTCTCAGCAGCCCAGCAAGGCCAGCTGCACAGCAGCCCAGCGAGGGCCCAACAAATGACTCACCAAAACCAGCATTTTCAACGAGACGATCAACCAGGGAAAGGAAGGCCCCAGATCGACTCACATTGTAAATAGTTACTCTACTGACTTTGGGGGGAAAGTGTTGTTATATATGTAAACCTGGAAATACCATGTCTAACCACCAGAGGGCATATCCTCTGGAGTCCCAAAGGATCCCACAATCCCTTGGGGGCACGTGTATATAAGAAGGCCTCACAGACTGGAGAGGCACTCTGAGATCTGTAATAAAGGGCTACGGTCACAGTTTACTTCGAGCTTGCAGTATCTAGTCTGACTCTTTATGCAAGACATAACAACAACTAAATAGGAACATCTTAAAGTGCATTCACACTACAAGCTTAGCAAGGGTGTGAAACAATTTCGGCTCGGTCTGAACTGATACTGAGGTGAAGTTAGATTATCTCCTCCAAGGAATCTCACTCCTCTTCAGTCTGGTATCAGATCAGTACCTGACGGTGTATTCAGGTAGCACTTACACGATAAGTGCAGTGTCAATGCTTCAAATTGATGCTGCTGTTATAGTGTAAATGGACCGTGAGTGATGAGAGCTATTTCAGGTGATGTGTAAGATTTCTAAATCTCTGGCATTAAATTGACAGCGAGCCTGATTCTCTTAAAACAATTCGGAATAGTTTATTAAACACACACATGCACGTCTTATCAGAGAAACAACAGTCGTCAGCTAGCCTACGGATCGACTTAGTTACAACAGATACAATGTTACAATAATTTGGAATCATTACTGAGTCTCCCACTTCATATTCAAAGGGACGTACTTTCTTGTCAAAGTACCTTTTAATTTGTCTTTTTGACTTCCCCAATTTGGTGGCCAAAAATCGATTGATCTGATCGGTGTGATCTGCCACTTGTTCCAACCACTTGGAACTACATGGTTTCATTGTCAGGGGATTCATCCCTTTTAGTGTTAGCTGGCCTGGTGTTCTCATGAGCCTCCCTGTCATGGCCTGATATGGGGAGACCCCTGTTGTTCTATGAGGTGTGGACCTCATTGCCATTAAGCACATTGGCAGCATGTTAGCGCATTGAGTGGGGTGGCCCGCGCACAATTTTTTTAACATTAACTTGAGGGTCCTGTTCCCCCTTTCGACCCCTCCAGACGACTGGGGGTGGTGAGCAATATGTAATTTGTGTTTTATCCCCAACACTTCCTGCAGCTGGGTAAAAATTTTACCAGTAAAATGTGAACCTTGATCGCTGTCCACTTGTACTGGTACTCCCCACCTACAAAACACATGATTTAATAGTGTTTTGGCTGCTGTGATTGCAGTGTTGGAGTGGCAGGGGAATGCTTCGATCCATTTAGTGAATTGATTCACCACCACTAGGGCATGCTGAATATTGCCTTGCACCTGTGGAAGTGGCCCAATGAAGACTATCTGGAGGTGAGTCCATGGCTCTTGAGCTGGGGGTGCGCTTTGATGCAAGGCTCTGTTAATGCGTGCGGGAGGATTGTGTTGCAGGCACGGTAGGCATCATGGCACATATTGGTTGATTGCTTCCCTCGTGGAAGGCCACCAAGCTGTGAATGCTACCTTATAGAAGGTTGCCAGGGCCGAATAGTGCTCTGCTGTGGGGTGGGAGTGAAAGAGGGACAGCAGTTCCTGACCCACCTCTGGTGGAACACACACCAACTGGCAGGCGTTTGGCTTTCTTTTGAACATCGGCAACTGCTCATCTGAGTCAGGGGCAGTGACTAGTATGGTATTGGGAGTCCAGGCTGTTGGTTGAGGAAGGGGTCTGCCTTCCTCGTGCCAGACACTTACAACAGCATATGACCAGTATTGCTGTTGCAGGGATTTTAAATCTAGGTGATCTGTTGGGGAGGCCTTGCTAACAGTATTGCAGGGCTCAACAACTATATCATCTATCTCCCCATCAATCGCAGCATCCTTGGTTGCTCAGTCTGCTCTGGAATTTCCCTCACTCGGTGGACCCTTTTTCCTATGGGCTGCTAACTTTCCTGTGAAGCAGGGTTGGGATCGCTGTTTAAGGTATGACCAGAGCAGGCGTAACCAGGGCCCATGGACCAGGGCCTTACCGTCTAACATACGATAGTAATTTTTATGGTATGGGGCAAGGAGAGCATGGTGCTTATAGCATAGGTGCTATCCGACCAAATATTCACGGGTCTATCTGAGGTTTCCTTCACAGCAGTTAGAAGTGCGGCAATTTCTGCATATTGTGAAGACTGTCTGTTGCATCTTTGCTGGATGGTTCTTACTGGCAATACCACAGCACACCCGGTGTGAGGGGATCATTTAATGTGATATGAGGACCCATCGATGTAAACATCTGGGGCACCCTGTATGGGCTCTTTCTGCACAAGATGGGTCTCAAAGTTAATCAGGGGTAACGGGCATTCATGCAGATCCCCCTCATCGATCAGAAATTGTGGCAGCAATGTGGTGGGTTGGAAATGGTATCAATGTCTCTTTCCATAAATTCTAATTGTCCATTTGCTGAGGCGCTGCAAGGAAACTAGCGAATGTCCAGATTTCATCAGTAGTTTCAGAGGTGTGTGTCCGCTGTGCAGGATTGTAGCCTGTAACCCATAAAATAAAGTGATGTACCGACCAGAAGATGGCCAGTAGGTGGCGCTCACATGCGGTATACGTCTTTTCTGCCCCCTGCAGGATTCGAGATGCTGTAGATGATCAGCTCGCCATTGGCACAGAACTGCAGTGAGGCTTTGTTCTGTGGTCCCGACCTCCAAATGGAAGGGCTGCATGGGATCAGGAGGGATCAGACATGCGGCCTGTATCACTGCAGTTTTTAATTTAGCCACGGACTGGGTGCAGAGCACACTCTGCAAGGCTTGGGATAAAGTTCCTTTGGTACCCCACCAAACCCAAGAATGATCGTAGGGCTGTTTTCGAAGTGGGTAATGGCAGTCATTGTATTATATCCACCTTGTGAGAGTCATAGAAACATAGAACATAGAAAATAGATGCAGGAGAAGGCCATTCGGCCCTTCGAGCCTGCACCATCATTCAATAAGATCATGGCTGATCATTCAACCTCAGTGCCCCTTTCCTGCTTTCTCTCCATACCCCTTGATCCCTTTGGCCGTAAGGGCCATATCCAACTCCCTTCTGAATATATCTAACGAACTGACCTCAACAACTCTGCGGTAGGGAATTCCACAGCTTTACCACTCTCTGAGTGAAGAAGTTTCTCTTCATCTCTGTCCTAAATGGCTTACCCTTATTCTTAGACTGTGTCCCCTGGTTCTGGAACTCCCCAGCAATGGGAACATTCTTCTTGCCTCTAAGCTGTCCAATCCCGTCAGAATTTTATATATTTCTATGAGATCCCCTCTCATTCTTCTAAACTCCAGTGGATACAAGCCCAGTTGATCCAGTCTCTCCTCATATGTCAGTCCTGCCATCCCGGGAATCAATCTGGTGAACCTTCGCTGTACTCCCTCAATAGCAAGAATGTCCTTCCTCAGATTAGGAGACCAAAACTGAACACAATATTCCAGGTGTGGCCTCACCAAGGCTCTGTACAACTGCAGTAAGACCTCCTTGCTCCTATACGCAAATCCTCTAGCTATGAAGGCCAACATGTCATTTGCCTTCTTCACCGCCTGCTGTACCTGCATGCCAAACTTCAATGACTGATGTACCATGACACCCAGGTCTCGTTGCACCTCCCCTTTTCCTAATCTGTCACCATTCAAATAAAATTCTGTATTCCTGTTTTTGCCACCAAAGTGGATAACCTCACATTTATCCACATTATACTGCATCTGCCATGCATTTGCCCACTCACCTAACCTGTCCAAGTCACCCTGTAGCCTCTTAGCATCCTCCTCACAGCTCACACCGCCACCCAGCTTAGTGTCATCTGCAAACATGGAGATATTACATTCAATTCCTTCATCTAAATCATTGATGTATATTGTAAATAGCTGGGGTCCATGATGCCCCGCATAGATACCTCCCGAGGGACAAACTCAAACCCTCTGTGATGGAACAACAATTGGCTCAGTTAGTAATACTTCTAAAGAAGGCCAAATCCAAACCCTCTGGGACAGATCAACGATTGGACCATTTGATAACCCTCATACAAACCCAATTTTCCATGGGGTGGATGCAAAATTATTTACCTGTGCAAACAATCGCTGATGCACACTCATTAGAGAGACCCATTCAAGGATCGACTCTATGACAGGGTTCGGCCCCCAAAGATTGGTCGGAATTGGGGTTCCGACCGGGAGACCAGTAGTCCTTGTTGTCTTAAAAGTGGGCAGACAGCAGATTATGCTCATCAATACTGGCTCAGCCATTACCATCATCCACACACCATACCCTGAACGTCACGCAGAGGCGGACAAGTGGTGTATGACCCCTAAAGGGTTTAACGGTGATACAACCACCGCGTATACAGGGAAGGCCACTGAACTTCCGTTGGGAGGCCTCATCTGTAAGGTCCCAGCGCCGATGCTGATGACCACCGCTGACGGAAGGGGAATTTTAGGGAATGATGTGTTGGATCAGTATGGCGCGGTGATAGATTATAATTAGGACTGTGTTTGGATGCGATTGAGAGATAAGGCAGGAGTGATAGAAATTTCAGATGCTCACTCGGTTTTTGCTGTTAAAAAGCTATCTGAGTATGACCCTCCAGGGAGCGAAAATGAAACTGTGGCAAAACTAATTCAGGAACACCGAGCGGTGTTTTCCACATGCAAGTATGACTGTGGAAAAATGGTAGGTGAAGGGACCCCCCCACTCATTCATTAAACAGTACCCCATTCGAAGGGAGAGTCACCCTTACACCCGAGACACCATAAAATACCTAGTCGAGCAGGGTGTTCTTCGGACAGGCACTTTCATGACCAATTCACCCACATAGCCGATTAAAAAGCCTGTTGGAACTGGCAACTGACTATTGATTACAGAAAGTTAAATTCTGTAACACCAGCCTGCTCATTTGTAGGAAGAGAATCTCCCACCATATTATCTCAAATTCCTGCTGGTTCCAAGTACTTCTCGACCCTCGACATCGCCAATGGATTCTGGAGTATCCCTGTTCAGAGAGAAGACCAGTACAAATTTGCGTCCACATTTGAGGACCAGAGCTACACCTGGACATGCCTGCCTCAAGGGTTCCACAATGCCCCCACAACATTCCACAAAAGAATGGCTACAATTTTAAAAGACTTTTCCTGCCCTACCTGCTTACTGCAGTATGTAGACGATCTATGCTGGCAACCAACAGCATGGAGGAGCATCTGTCCCTTTTGCACAAACTTTTGACATTGTTGGCTCAGGTGGGACTAAAGGTGAATCCCCTCAGGCTTAATTAGTAAAAGAACGGGTCACCTTTCTTGGAGTGTCCATTTCTCCAGAGGGATCATCCCCCGACTAAGAAGAATATGTGGCTTGAGGAGTGGTGCAAGAGGGAGGGATCAAATTCCTGGGACATTGGAACCGGTTCTGGGGGAGGTGGGACCGGTACAAACCGGATGGTCTGCACCTGGGCAGGACTGGAACCAATGTCCTAGGAGGAGTGTTTGCTAGTGCTGTTGGGGAGGGGTTAAACTAATATGGCAAGGCGATGAGAACCTATGCAGGGATACAGAGGGAAATAAAATGGGGGCAGAAGCAAAAGATAGAAAGGAGAATAGTAAAAGTGGAGGGCAGAGAAACTCAAGGCAAAAATCAAAAAGGTTCACATTACAGCTTTATTCTAAAGGGACAAAGAGTGTTAAAAAGACAAGCCTGAAGGTTCTGTGCCTCAATGTGAGGAGTATTCATAATAAGGTGGAAGAATTAACTGCGCAGGCAGCTATTATCGATTATGATATAATTGGGACTACGGAGACATGGCTCCAGGGTGACCAAGGCTGGGAACTCAACATCCAGAGGTATTCAACATTCAGGAAGGATAGACAGAAAGGAAAAGGAGGTGGAGTAGCGTTGCTGGTTATAGAGGAAATTAACACAATAGTAAGAAAGGACATCAGCTTTGATGATGTGGAATCTGTATGGGTAGAGCTATGGAATACCAAAGGGCAGAAAATGCTAGTGGGAGTTGTGTACAGACCACCAAACAGTAGTAGTGAGGTGGGGGATGGCATCAAACAAGAAATTAGGGATGCGTGGAATAAAGGTACAGCAGTTATCATGGGCGAATTTAATCTTCATATAGATTGGGCTAACCAAGCTGGTAGCAATGCGGTTGAGGAGGATTTCCTGGAGTGTATTAGGGATGGCTTTCGAGACCAATATGTCGAGGAACCAACTAGAGAGTTGGCTATCCTAGACTGGGTGTTGTGTAATGAGAGAGGACTAATTAGCAATCTTGTTGTGCAAGGCCCCTTGGAGAAGAGTAACCATAATATGGTAGTATTCTTTATTAAGATGGAGAGTGCCACAGTTAATTCAGAGACTAGGGTTCTGAACATAAGGAAAGGTAACTTCGATGGTATGAGACGTGAATTGGCTAGGATCGACTGGCATATGATATTTAACGGGTTGACAGTGGATAGACAATGGCAGATATTTATAGATTACATGGATGAACTTCAACAATTGAACATCCCTGTCTGGAGTAAAAAATAAAACGGGGACGGTGGCTCAACCGTGGCTAACAAGGGAAATTAGGGATAGTGTTAAATCCAAGAAAGTGGCATATGAATTGGCCGGAAAAAGCAGCAAGCCTGAGGATTGGGAGAAATTTAGAATTCAGCAGAGGAGGACAAAGGGTCTAATTAGGAGGGGGGAAATAAAGTATGAGAGGAAGCTTGCAACGAACATAAAAACTGACTGCAAAAGCTTCTATAGATATATGAAGAGAAAAAGATTAGTGAAGACCAACGTAGGTCCTTTGCAGTCAGAATCAGGTCAATTTATAATGGGGAACAAAGAAATGGCAGACCAATTGAACAAATACTTTGGATCTGTCTTCACTAAGGAAGACACAAATAACCTTTTGGAAATACTAGGGGTTCGAGGATCTAGCGAAAAGAAGGAACTGAAGGAAATCCTTATTAGTCAGAAAATTGTGTCAGGGAAATTGATGAGATTGAAGGCCGATAAATCCCCAGGGCCTGATAGGCTGCATCCCAGAGTACTTAAGGAAGCGGCCCTAGAAATAGTGGATGCATTGGTGTTCATTCTCCAACATTCTATTGACTCTGGATCAGTTCCTATGGACTGGAGGGTATCTAATGTAACACCACTTTTTAAAAAAGGAGAGAGAGAGAAAATGTGTAATTATAGACCAGTTAGCCTGACATCGGTAGTGGGAGAATGTTGGAATCAATTATTAAAGATGAAATAGCAGCGCATTTGGAAAGCAGTGACAGGATCGGTCCAAGTCAGCATGGATTTATGAAAGGGTAATCATGCTTGACAAATCTTCCAGAATTTTTTGAGGATGTAACTAGGGACAAGGGATAATCAGTGGATGTGGTGTATTTGGACTTTTGAAAGGCATTTGACAAGGTCCCACACAAGAGATTAGTATGCAAAATTAAAGCACATGGTATTGGGAGTAATGTATTGACGTGGATAGAGAACTGGTTGGCAGACAGGAAGCAGATTCGGGATAAACGGGTCCTTTTCAGAATGGCAGGCAGTGCGGTGCCGCAGGGCTCAGTGCTGGGACCCTAGCTTTTTACAATATACATCAATGATTTAGATGAATGAATTGAGTGGAATATCTCCAAGTTTGCAGATGACACTAAGCTGGATGGCGGTGTGAGCTGTGAGGAGAATGATAAAAGGCTGCAGAGTGACTTGGACAGGTTAGGTGAGTGGGCAAATGCATGGCAGATGCAGTATGATGTGGATAAATGTGAGGTTATCCACTTTGGTGGCAAAAACAGGAAGGCAGAATATTATCTGAATGGCGACAGATTAGGAGAAGGAGAGGTGCAGCGAGACCTGGGTGTCATGGTACATCAGTCATTGAAAGTTGGCATGCAGGTACAGCAGGAGGTGAAGGAGGCAAATGGCATGCTGGCCTTCATAGCTAGAGGATTTGAGTATTGGAGCAGGGAGATCTTACTGCCGTTATTCAGGGCCTTAGTGAGACCTCACCTGGAATATTGTGTTCAGTTTGGTCTCCTAATCTGAGGAAGGATGTTCTTGCTATTGAGGGAGTGCAGCGACAGTTCACCAGACTGATTCCCGGGATGGCAGGATGACATATGAGGAGAGACTGGATCGACTGGGCCTGTATTCACTGGAGTTTAGAAGAATGAGAGGGGATCTCATAGAAACATATAGGTTAGATGCAGGAAGAATGTTCCCGATGTTGGGGAAGTCCAGAACTAGGGGTCACAATCTAAGGATAATGGGTAAGCCATTTAGGATCGAGATGAGGAGAAACTTCTTCACTCAGAGTTGTTGTTGTGGAAGAATTATCTCTTAGTTTATAATACTCTTGTTTTTGGTCCTGTACCATGTAAACGTTCAAGCAACAAATTGCCTGCTTAAAACAAAAGACACATTTAGACCCCAATGTTCATTGACCCTGAGTCATGGAGATAAGGGAAGTAAGACAACGGGCGTTTGAAAAGGCAAACAGATGTATATCGCTTGTACTAATTACAGGAAGATAGTTCCTTGTTTTTCTGCTGATGCGAGGAAAATAACCCCACTTGTGTGTGCGTATGCTAGTTAACCTTTGACTTGCCACAATGTAAAGATAGATTGTCATAGCATTACCATATAGGGTAAGACGTTACAAAAATGTTAGATAATTGGACAATGGTGTAAGGGAGCGGGACCGCCTCCAAAGGTATAATTGTAACTTGGAAACTTCGCTCGGGGAGAAGGTGTGGCGAAGCTGCGGAGTTTCCCCACTTCTCCCAGAGCGCTCTGTACGAATAAACTGTGACGTTTCCCTCACTGTTCTCGGACTTGGTGTGGAATTTATTTCCCTTACAGTTGTTAAGCTATGAAATTCTCTACCGCAGAGAGTTGTTGATGTCAGTTTGTTAGATGTATTCAAGAGGGAATTAGACATGGCCCTTACGGCTAAAGGGATCACGGGGTATGGAGAGAAAGCAGGAAAAGTTTACTGAGGTGAATGATTAGCAATGATCTTAGTGAATAGTGGTGCAGATCAAAGGGCCGAAGGGCATACTCCTGCACCTATTTTCTATGTTTCTATGTCTCTGATCTGTTTAAGAGTCAGCCACAAGGTCACAGTTGGATGCTGGGGAATAAAGTATATGGCCTTGTCAGCTGGCTCATGACCCCGCCCCCCCGTGTAATCCCCAGACAGAAGTCGAGATGCGCTGCAACAAAAGCCATTTATCCACACGCAATATTGTCAAAAAGACAAGGGAGTTGATGCCTGGAGCACTCAGGAGGCAACCTACACCAGCCTGAGCAGATCACTGAGTTCATTGTGGTGTGCTGCATGTTGCATAACATTGTTATCAGGAGAGTACAGCAATTGCCATTTGGCACTGCCGGTCCACCTCAGAAGACATGGGAGGCGGAAGAGGAGGAGGATGAAGACTTTGGGCAGGACAATCAGCCCGGCGATGAACCCATGCCCCCATGCTCTCCCACACTACTGGAAAAGCTCCATGGTAGTTATGCATCTGCAAAACTGTTGCATCAGCAGCTCATAAATTAATGCTTTGCCGAAATTACATTGCTGACAGTTACAGTTGCATTATGTTTCATCCTTGCCTGGCCATGGCCATTGTTTCCAACCCTTGTATTGATGTTTTGCCTTACATTATTAAAAGACACTTCAAAACAATTGTAAAATTAAATAATAAATTTTAATAATTTAACAACTGATTTAAAATATTTTTTAACAAACTATAACACCGTCCCCCTCCAATCGCCAACAGTCAACAATTAAAAAAAATATATATGCGAACCGCCCCCACCCCCCCTTCTTACCTGTGGCCACGGTTCCCTCCTCTAACTTGATGTCCCCCACCCCCTCGTCGTAACCCCCACTTTCCCACTTTAACTCCTAGTAATGGGACCAAGACGCCTTGCAGCAGTGCATCTCAATGGCTGCTGCTGCGGGGGTCGGGGGGGGGTGGCGGGGGGTTGACATTGGCAGAATGACCTCAGTGGATCGAGGAGAAGATGTTTGCAAAGAAGCATCTTCTGAGTCAGAAGGAAATTCTTCCTCCTGTCTTGCATCTGTCACGCTGAATGGTATACGGCACCCTGGAATGCAGTGCCAAATGCCAAAACTATTGCGGCCGCAAGGCTTCGACAGAGGTGGTTGTTCGCCCCATTGTCACAACTATCTGCCCCATGCCCTCCGATATTCTGGCGGATTGTGTGGCAATGTTGCCGCTCAACCCACCAAGTGTCTGGAGGAGCTCTCGACATATATCGACGCTTGCCTTCGACAGTGACACCATGTCCTCGTGGGTACTGGACAACTCAGAGTGGCCTGCTGCAAGCTGCTTGGTCCCGCTAATTCATCCGTTGAGGATGACGTGGCCACAAGTACCACAGATGACACTTCTGGTTCACCATCCTCCTCCTTAGTTGTATCTTGTTCTTCTTCTTACCCTGTGCTCAGCACGACGTGCAGCGGTAGGAGTGATGCTGCAGGGGCCTCCCGTTGCACCTGGGGTGCCTGGGGAGCTGGAAAACATAATTGAGTATAGTAGGAGAAGGGGAGACATGAGAATGCTTGCACTGCGCAGGCATATGTAAGAGGTGCAACACTACTGCAATAAATGTGAACGAGCGATGTTACATATGATTAACATGAGAGTACAGATTCGTACAGATGCTGCATGCATAACATTTACATCATTCATATATTATAATCAAATGGCATTAAATTATTTTAAATTACCACTAGTTTACCACTGGTTTGCACTTTACTCACGTGGCGCAACAATGGGATCTGCACCACCACGGGTGGCAGAACGATTATGCGTGCCCCCTAAGGCTGCGGCATGCTCCTCCAGATCGGTCATAGTGTGCAGGTCAGCAGGCCCTCCTCCGGTCCAGCTCTGCGCCACCTGATTCGTAGATATCTTCCTCTGCAAACATGACACGAGCGTGGCATATGCTAATTGCCTAGGAAACACAACAGATATTGTAATCCACAATTAGACACCCCACATGCTATTCATCGTTAACATTATATGCTAATACGGTTTGTATCCAATGGATGCATGGTTATAACATCTACGTTCAGAGAAAATATTTAATAAGATCGTGTTTAGGAACTAATGCTTGACACCAACCCTCTCACGTACAATCTCCAGGAAAGACCCCACCCATGGGGCGTGCCATTCGGCACCTGAGGGGAGGGAGGTGGTTTATTGGAATCGATGGAGGTCCCCGAGGTGGGGTGTGGGGGGAATCAGGACTGCTGTTGAGCTGGTGAGTTCGGCAATGATCGGACCATAATGGGAGGGGGCACCATTTCCCTTGGCTGTGCTCAGAGACCTCCGTGTGGCCAGAGCTAATGTCACAAAGTGTCCCAGAGCAGACAGTGAGCCAGGGCAGCTCTCCCCCAGTCCAGGCTGGGTCACTGTGTGACTGATAGCAGCCGGAGAGACTCACACAACCTGGGCAAAGCTGACCAGACCCCTCAGTGCTCAGTCGTACCCCCATCCACCAACCTAACCAAAAAGGAGACAGTGCCCAAGTTAAAGAGTTGCTCACAACACACAAGCAGCGTTATTATTTAATAATTCTCCTTCTAAACTAAAGTGGAAGAAATGCCGAATGTATGCGGTCTGTCTGTTTTCAGTCATTACTTTGGTGCCAGTTTTCAATCAAAGCACTGAAATAATAGTTAAAACTGTTGATTAATTTTAAGGTATCTCAGTAACATTAGAGTAAAAGGGCACAGGTTCTGACCCCAGTCCAAATCTTATCAATGAAGCTACCCAAGATTACCCAGCTTAATTACAATCCAGCAGATGTACATTCTAAATAATGAGTCAGTGAATCATTTCAATTATAAATTTAATAATTTTATACTTGCTCTTGCCGATGAAACAAGACCGTTCCAGCGCTTGCGGCACTGGTCTGCCTCTCGCCTATCGTGGGCCACAGATGACACAATAGCGGCAATATCGGCCCATATTCTCTGGTATATCCGGGGGGGCAGGGTTCCCACATCCACCTCGGGTTAATTAGCCCCACCGAGTCTCCACCTAGTGGACTAAGCCTTGTTCGCCTCTTCGGAGAAGGATTTCGCCCTCCTTCTCCATGCAACCTCCTCAATGCTCTCTCCCCACTCCTCGTGCTCCATCTCTATCTTATCTACTTCTCAACTTCTTCAAAAAATGACTCCTCATAAACCTTCCTACTTTCCCCCTCCCTTTGCCTTCTGAGCATGCGCAGATGACCCCTGACCTCCAGAATCACGGGAAGAGTTCTTTGCCTGAAAAAAAACCGCGCATGCGCAGAACGCCCATTGCTATGCACGCCAACCTTTCACAACTGATTACATCGCTAGGGCCCATTTCACATCGCTAAGGCTATCACCCAAATTAAAAAGGTGAAACTTGCACTTTTTAAAATGGCCGATAATCCAGCGATCCTGAAAAATTCAAAAAGCACTAAGGCTGGAAATATCACCCATTTTTGGGCGATACCGATCATAGTGGAAAATCTAGTCTAGTGTCCTTCTCGAAGGCCCGCAAACAGGCGCAATGAGCAAAATCTCACAATGGTGATTCATTAGATCTGGGGGCGGGGGGTGGGGGGGGGCACAAGGCCAGATTTGTGGGCTGGGCTGGCAGCGGGCATTGGTTTAATGCCTTGTCTGAAAGATTCCCCCAGCACTGCATTGCAGTGTCAGCCTAGATTTTTGAGCTCAAGACTTTGGAGTGGGACATGAACGTACAGTTTTCTGATTCAGAGGCAAGCGTGCTGCCAACTGAGCCATAGCTGATACTGTATCTCTTTCGTGAGTTCATAAAGAAGAAAGCTGTGCATAACCATCCAGGGAGAATCTGGACTGGTGGCGGCCCAGCAAACCTATGAACACTGATTAGACGTGAGAGCTCACCCTTCAGATTGTGAAAGTAGATGCAAGAGAGGGTCTGTGCCAGTGAAAACCTAACAGCTTGGTGACAACACAAGTGTCCTCTTCAACTTCTTATCATTGCTTCACCTTGAAACTCACTCAGTGGCACGTTGGCACATCTGCTCAGCAACAACATGGTGCTCCTTGTATTGGCATTGACATTTCATGCCAGAGCCCTGGTAACAAATGCTCATTTTCTTTTTGTGCAGGAGACTCCAACTGTGAAGCACCCTATACCACTGGGAGCAAGAAGCAGGGCCATCTCATGAGACCCCATCACACATTCGGAACCACACAGGCACCAGCATGTGGGAAAATGCACGGCACAAGTGATGAGGGGCAGGTGGTAGTGGCCACAGAAGAATAGGAACAAGGTGAGGAAACGATGGAATTTGCGTGTTTCTCTGCTGCAGGAACAACACATATTTGCCGGAAGGCAGCTCAATACTGAGAAGACACGCTTCATGCTGTCCTTTGAGAGTGTTCGGAGCTCTTAATATGATATGCTGAATACTCTGCAACAAGTACTACTCCTACGGTGCAATATGGCACATGTGCCACCTGGAGAGCTGGTCAAAGCACAGATATTGCTCCTCTCGTGATGGCTGTTTCTATGGCTATTCAGAATTGGGCTAGAGGACCGGCTTAAGAACATCTTGATAATGGGACTCATCCTACTAATTGAAGTCCGATGAGTGATGCACCAGTGTCATGGGCAGCAGTGGATGTCTTTCCCCTTCACCTCCTGTTATACCCAATCTTCTGATTGCCCCTCCTGTTCCTCTTAATGCCCGGTAAAATTGTGCAATGTGCACCATACTCAGATAATTTATGGGTGCCTTGTCCATACGAAGGGCAAGGAGGCACCATTTGTTTGAGGTGAGAATGAAAGAAAGACATTCATATGGTGTCCTTTGTATGATTTGCATGAGAGAGTGTTTGAAGACTAGGACCTCAAACCTGGCATTTAGCTGATGGTCTACAGAGCAGTGGTGATACCCGCCCTTCTATATGCCACAGAGATATGGACTATATACAGCAGTCACTCCAAAGCACTAAAGAATTACCACCAACACTGCCTCCGCAAGATCCTGCAAATCCATTGGCAGGATAGGTGCACCAACGTCAACGTTTACTCTTAGGCCAACATCCCCAACATCGAAGCGTTGACCATGCTCGATCAACTCTGTTGGGTAGGCCACAACGTCCGCATGCCTCACATGAGAATCCCAAAACAAGCGCTCTACTCAGAGCTACGGCATGGCAAGTGAGCCCCAGGTGGGAAGAGGAAATGTTTCAAGGACACCTTCAATGCCTCCTTGAAAAAGTGCAACATCCCCACCGACACCTGGGAATCCCTGGCCCAAGACCGCACAAAGTGGAGGAAAATTGTCCGGGCAGGCGTCGAACACGCTGAGAGCAAGCTGAAGCCAAGCGGAAGGAGCGCACGGCAACCCAAACTCCACCCACCTGTTCCTTCAATCACCGCTTGCCCCACCTGTGACAGAGAGTATAGGTCCCACATCAGACTCATCCATCACATGAGAACTCATTTTTAGTGTTGAAGTAAGTCATCCTTGACTTTGAGGGACTGCCTAAGAAGAAGAAGAAGATTCCATCACCAATATAAGGATTGTGATCGTCTTTGAGACACCTCGGAGGCACTGTACTCAGGTTTACCGTTTCCCGCCACAGGGCGGTGCTCTTCAGATTCTGGAGACAGTGAAAGACACGAGGGGAGAGCAGACATTTTGCTCCTAAGGTTTACCTTATTGTTAGTTAGGAATTACACCCCTGTTAATGTAACTCCTCCAGAACCACAGTTAAGCAAGTCATTTCTTTTTATTGTCGCTTTATCGGATTGTTCTTGGATTATTGTATTGTTCCTGATGGTGTACTGCAAGAAATACATAAGAACATAAGAACACAAGAATTAGGAACAGGAGTAGGCCATCTAGCCCCTCGAGCCTGCTCCGCCATTCAACAAGATCATGGCTGACCTGGCCGTGGACTCAGCTCCACTTACCCCCCTGCTTCCCATAACCCTTAATTCCCTTATTGGTTAAAAATCTATCTATCTGTGATTTGTATACATTCAATGAGCAAGCCTCAACTGCTTCCTTGGGCACAGAATTCCACAGATTCACAATCCTCTGGAAGAAGAAATTCCTTCTCAACTCGGGTTTAAATTGGCTTCCCCGTATTTTGAGGCTGTGCCCCCTAGTTCTAGTCTCCCCAACCAGTGGAAACAACCTCTCTGCCTCTATCTTGTCTATCCCTTTTATTATTTTCAATGTTTCTATAAGATCACCCCTCATCCTTCTGAACTCCAACAGTAAAGACCCAGTCTACTCAATCTATCATCATAAGGTAACCCCCTCATCTCCGGAATCAGCCTCGTGAATCATCTCTGTACCCCCTCCAAAGCTGGTATGTCCTTCCTTAAGTAAGGTGACCAAAACTGCATGCAGTACTCCAGGTGCGGCCTCACCAATACCCTGTACAGTTGCAGCAGGACCTCCCTGCTTTTGTACTCCATCCCTCTCACAATGAAGGCCAACATTCCATTCGCCTTCCTGATTACCTGCTGCACCTGCAAACTAACTTTCTGTGATTCATGCACAAGGAATCTTGTCGTCCGGAGGAGGCGGGGGTCCCCGATGGAGGGCACTCTACGCAGGGGTCCTCCCACTATTCATCGGGGACTTGGCCTGGAGGGTGGTGCACGGAGCAGTGCCGTGCAACAAATTTTTAAGCCGGTTCACGGACTCCCAGGCCGCCTGCAATTTCTGCGGTCTGGAGGAGTCCGTGTTCCATGTTTTTATTGAGTGCACGAGGTTGCAGCCCCTGTTCCATTATTTGAAGGGGCTGCTCCTGAAATTCTGGCTGCACTTCAGTCCCACTCTCCTGATCTTTGGGCACCCTGTGCGGAGGGGAGCGGGTAGGTCCGAAGGCCTCCTCGTAGGACTGCTCCTGGGCACGGCCAAGGGTGCCATCAGCCGGTCCAGGCAGCGGGCGGTCGAGGGGGTCGTTCAACCTGACTGCCTGCCTCTCTTCCGCTCTTACATCCGGTCCAGGGTGTCCTTGGAGATGGAGCACGCGGTGTCCACCGGTACGCTCGCGGCCTTCCGCGAGAGGTGGGCACCGGAGGGACTGGAGTGCATCATCACGCCCGGCAACCAAATTTTAATTTGATTTTACGTTTTTAAGTTTAATTTGTTTTAATTGCCGGTGCTTTTAGTGTCCCCCTTCCCTTTTATAGGGGGCACTGGGGAAAATTGTGATTTTAGCGCCCAAAAAAAAAAACCAAAAAAAATGAAAAAAAAAAAATGAAAAAAGGGCCTTGTAAATGTCTGGAGTGTCACCCAGGTCGGGTGGCACCGTTTAATGTTTTATGTTTTGCAGGTGAACTCCAAAAAGAGTTCATGCACAAGGAACCAATTGTGGAGCAGTGGAGGCGTGTCCTGCTCAGTTGGAGCTGTGAGCAGTGAGAGGAGCAGCTATCAACTTTTGCTCCTGCCTGGAGAGCCCTGTGTACAGCCCAGGAAGAGAAGGAAGGAAGGGGCTTCACCACCAACTTTCACCCAGAGGGAGAGGAGGAGGAAGCAGAAAACTTTGTACATCTTTACCATTTCTGCAAAGAGTTGGAGAGAGGGGGAAAAGACCAACAACATCCAGTGTGGAAGGAGGGAGACTCTACCATTCTACAGGTGGGTGTTGGTGCAGTCCCAAAAAGACTTTGTTGAATCGGTGGGGGGAGGAAAGAAGACCACTGAGGGCCGGAACATCGCGGGGGGTGTGTGTGTGTGGAAAGTGTGTGTGTGGGGGCCTTGCTTACAACTAGGCCCCACACACAACTGAACCCCCACCCCCCACAAATTGCCCAGCCTGGGATAGCTGGAGCTACCAGGCTGAAGATTTTCCTTAATCACCCTATTTAAACATCATTAGGAGTGTGTGCCTGGTGGCTCGAGCTGCCCCAGGTGAAGACATCTTCTCCCCTCACCTGAAGACCACCCCAAAGACTTTGTGTTTTGCCATCTGGGGATTGCACCCACCCACAGCTGCGAGGGGAGACCTGCCCTCGCAGTTCCCCCCCCTTCCCACCCCACTCTCTCTCTCTCTTTCTCTGTTACTCTGTTTCTCCCCTCTCTCTCTGAGGCCCCTTTCTCCTAATTTTAAAAAAAAAAACAATTGAGACAACTGAGCAGAGGGAGGAAGGCCCCTCCCCAATTGCCAACTAGGGGAGAGGTGCCTCGTTAAGGGCTCCTCTGCTCAGTTAATATACGAGGCCAATTAAGACCATTAAGGCCTGTGACTTTGGGGTGGGTGTAGCCGTTAAAGGGACCCCGTGATGGCGACCCCATCCACGCACCGCGGTGGCAGGGCCAGCGAAGACGTATGCGCAGGTGGCAACCGCTTCCACGGCACCTCCTGCGCCACCCGCTGCCCTGCCACCATTCAGATTAATCACCAAAAAACACGGGGTCAAGAGCTACACTCACCCCACAATGACCATCGAGGAGTGCGTGCGGGCGATGGCTGGGGTAGTCGGCCCCTCGGCCATTGTCGCAGCCTCCAAGTTGTCTGGGAAGGCCGTGTTCTTCCTGGGGTCGGAGCGGGCGGTGTCCCTGGCCCTCGAAAAGGGGCTCACGGTGGGCGGGACGTTCCTGCCGGTGGACCCTCTCGAGGCCACCGCGCAGAGGGTCATCATATCGAACGTCCCGCCCTTTGTTCCCGCTGAGCTCCTCCTCCCTCACCTACACCAACTGGGGGAGGTAAGGTCGGGGATCAACCCCATACCGCTCGGCCTCAGGGAGAACAGCCTGCGCCACGTGTTCTCCTTCCGCCGCCAGCTCTTTGTCCGGCTGGCGCGGGAGGAGACGACGGAGGGGTCTTTTAATGTGGTGCACGAGGGGACTGCCTACCGCGTCTTCTGGACGTCGGACGGCGTGCGGTGCCATGCCTGCAGAGAGGTGGGGCACATTCGCAAGAACTGCCCCGCCTCCAAGGCCGCCAAACCACCGAAGGCGGCCAAGGCTGGCGCCGCCGCCACCCCTCCCCCTAGTTGCGTCCGCGTGCCGGGAGCCATAGGTGCGCGGGCATCGTCGGAGGCCTTTGTTTTCGGGGCCTCCGGCGGGGGGGAGGGAGAGCGTCCGAACGGAAGGAAGGCGCGGGACAAGGCAAAACATCCAGAGGCGGGTCCCCTCGGTGCGCCAGACAATTTGTTTACCGCACTCGGCCCAACCCAGTCACCGGCGAGCGCGGGGTGCCCTGAGCCCGTGCCCGAGCCCTTGAACAACACCACAGGGGGGCCCGGGCGCGGGCAAGAAAAGAAAAAGGGGGGGGCGGAGCGGGAGGCCTCGGCAGACATGGAGGTCTCCCTGCCTCAGCGCACCTCCAGCAACAAAAGGAGGCGCCGCTCCGTTGAAGCGGAGGGGGAACAACATCCCTCCGCGGAGGAGTCGGTGCCCGCCGCGTGTCCCGCGTCCCCCACCCGCGCCCCCAAGCAGCGCCGTAGGCGGGAGGAGTCTGTCCCCGGGGAGGGTGAGACAGTTGAGGCTGCCCAGCCTCTGCCTCCCGGGGATGGCGTGGAAGATCTGCCTGTCATGGGGGGCGTGGGGACCGCGGAGGAATGCATTGCCGCCGGGCCGGGCGCCCCGGGACTGAGGCGGGCGGGGCCGAAAAGGCCGAACCTGAGCCCGCCCAGCCAATACCCAACTTCCCCCGGGAGTCGCTCGACCCGGCAGAAACCGAAACAAATGTTTATTATGACACTGTAGATGCTGGGCCGGGGGGTGGCAGCGGGGAGGGGGAGGAACACCTACCCTCGCCCCTTACTTTGGAGCTGGTGCACTTGGGGAGCCTGGGGATTTCCTATGGCCGGGTCTCTCCTTGTTCCCCGGTTCCTGGGGCGGAGGGGGAACCCCTTCCGCTGTCATTTCCCGACCCAGCACCATTTTTAAAAGAGCCCAGTGGGGACTCCTCTGCCGACGATCCTGGGGGTGGGATCGGGGCAGTGCCAGGGCCGGTTGGAGCGGCCGGTTCATTTGCCGTACCTTGTGCGGTCGATGGGCCGGCTGCTGGCAGCCACCTCCCGGAGGAGGACGGGGACTCGGTGGGCGACGCGGGTGAAGACCTAGAGACCACCGCCAGCGAGGCGGTGGATCTGCTCGCGGCCGCCGCCGAGACCATCCTCATTCCTGCAAAGGAACTCCGGGACTTTTTGGCCCAGAGCCGGGTCACTGCAACCAAGCCCGACTGGCCCTGGAAAAATGGTCCGAGCCAGAGCTGATCAAGGGGTCCGTCCGCGCCGCCGTTAAACCCTTGGCCGCGGGCGGGCCCTTGACAAAGGCGCAACACCTTGAGCTGCGCGAGCTCGAGGGACTCCTCGCTGGGCTGCGGAGGGAGCAGAGTTCAACAAAAGACTCCGCTCCCTCCCCCACAATAGGTTAAGGTAGAGGTTGCACTATGCTTTTGCCATGACGATAACCATAGCCAGCCTCAACATCAACGGCGGCAGAGGGGCACGCCGTAGATTTGACAATTTTTCGCTCCTGCGGGAGGGGAAATATGCGGTCTTCTTCCTGCAAGAAACCCACACCGTTCCGGGAGACGAAGCCACGTGGCTCCTGGAATGGCAAGGAGAGGTCCGCATGAGCCACCTCACCACCATTTCTAGTGGGGTGGCGATCTTGCTGGGCCCGCATTTTCAGCCGGAGATCTTGGGGGTCGAGGAGCCCGTGCCAGGCCGCTTGCTGCACGTAACGGTTCGCCTGGGGGACGTGCCGCTCCATCTCGTGAACGTGTACGCCCCTCAGCCCGGCCCGCAGCAAACGCGCTTCTTTGAAGAGGTGTCCGCTCTTCTTGGCTCCGTCGACGTCGGCGACTGCATTGTCCTCGGGGGGGATTTTAACTGCACCCTCGAGGCGAGGGACCGCTCCGGTGCCCCGCAGTGCATGACGGCGATGGAGAAGTTGAGGGACCTGGTCGGGTCCTTCGACTTGGTGGACGTCTGGCGAAATCTCCACCCCGACTCCAGCGCCTTTACTTGGGTGAGGCCTGGAGTTGGATGGTCTAGAGTCGACCGCCTTTACGTGTCTCGGGCGTACGTTTCCTGCGTCCCGGCGGCCTCCATGCGGCCGGTGCCGTGTTCGGACCACCACCTGGTGTGGGCGGAGCTCGCTTCGCTCCGCGCGAGGACGGGGTCCACGTGCTGGCACTTTAACAACCGGCTGCTGGAGGACGTGCGGTTCCAGGACTCGTTCCGTCGATTCTGGTCTAACTGGAGAAGGAAGCAGGGGGGCTTCCCCTCCTTGAGGCTATGGTGGGACGTGGGCAAGGCTCACGTCCGCGTCTTTCTGTCAAGAATACGCGAGGGGGTCGACCAAGAGGCGGGCGGCCAGAGTCGGGCGCCTAGAAAAAGAGGTGCTCGACCTGGAAGCCCGTCTCGGTCAAGTCGTCCAGGACCCGGCCCTGCGGACGGTGTACGAAGCGAAGAAGGCCGCGCTGAAGGACCTGCAGCTCGTCGGGTCCCGAGGCGCGTTCGTGAGGTCGCGGATCCGGTTCCTGCGGGATCTGGACCGCGGCTCCCCCTTCTTCGACTCGCTGGAAAAAAGGCAGAGTGTCCGTAAGCAGCTCTTGACGCTGCTGGCCGACGACGGCTCTCTCGTCTTGGATCCGGAGGGCATCAACCACAGGGCCCGTGAATATTACGGGGCTCTGTTCTCTCCGGATCCGTCCAGCGAGGAAGCGCGTAGAGTTTTGTGGGAGGACCTGCCGAAGGTCAGCCCGGAGGGCGCCGAAAATCTGGAAGCTCCGCTAAGCCTGGCGGAGCTGACCGGTACCCTCGACCGGCTCTCGAGGGGAAAATCCCCGGGGCTGGACGGGCTGACCGTGGAGTTCCACAGGGCGTTCTGGGACGTCCTGGGGGGCGACTACGCGCGGGTCCTGGGGGAAAGTCTGGCGACCGGGGAGATGCCCCTCTCTTGGCGCAGGGCAGTCATCGTCCTGCTGCCTAAGAAGGGCGATCTCCGCCTCCTTAAGAACTGGCGCCCGGTCTCCCTCCTCAGCACGGACTACAAAATCTTCGCCAGGGCGATGTCTGCTCGCCTTGGTGCCGTGCTGGACCACATGATCCACCCCGACCAGTCCTACACGGTCCCGGGCCGGACAATCCACGATAACATCCATCTGGTCCGGGACCTCATCCATTGTTCCCAGGAGGCTGGTCTGTCGGTCGCCTTCCTATCCCTCGACCAAGAGAAGGCGTTCGACAGGGTGGATCACGACTATCTGCTCGGAACTCTGCGCGCTTTCGGGTTCGGGACGCATTTCGTCGCCCGGATCCGACTTTTGTACGCCGCCGCGGAGTGTCTGATTAAGGTTAACGGGTCCTTGACGGCGCCCCTTCGCTTTAGGAGAGGGGTGCGCCAGGGATGCCCCATGTCCGGCCAGTTATACGCCGTTTGCGTGGAGCCTTTCCTGCGCCTCTTGCGGACGAGGTTGACGGGACTGGCTCTGCAAGGGCCGGGCGTGGAGGTCGTCCTCTCGGCTTACGCCGATGACGTGCTCCTCGCGGTAGAGGATCCCGCTGACCTGCGGAGGATGCGTGAGTGCCAGGAGATTTACTCGGCCGCGTCCTCCGCCAGGATCAACTGGGAGAAATGTTCCGGACTCCTGGTGGGTCAGTGGCGGGTGGACTCCCTGCCGGAGGAGCTCAGGCCTTTTGCCTGGAGCACGACCCATCTCCTCTATCTGGGAGTCTACCTTAGCCCCAACGAGGGAGCCTGGCCGGCGAACTGGCAGGAGCTGGAGGCCAAGGTCGCCGCTCGCCTAGGGCGCTGGACAGGACTGCTCCGAGTGCTGTCCTACAGGGGTCGAGCGCTAGTCATAAACCAGCTGGTGGCCGCAATGCTGTGGTACCGTCTGGTCACTTTGACCCCTCCCCCGCGTTTGTCGCCAAGATACAGAAGAAGCTGGTGGACTTCTTCTGGAACAACAGGAAGCACTGGGTCTCTGCTGCGGTCTTGAGTCTCCCGCTTGAGGAGGGCGGTCAGTCGTTGGTGTGCGTCAGCGCCCAGCTCGCGACTTTCCGTCTTCAGACCCTGCAGAGATACCTTTACGTCGAGCCCCCTCCTAGGTGGTGTGCTCTGGCGAGGTATTTCTTCCGCCAGCAGCGCGACCTCAATTATGACACGCAGCTCCTGTTTGTGAACTTGGGGGGTGCCAGGACTGCCCTCCGGGAGCTGCCTGTCTTTTACAGGGAACTCATCAGGGTCTGGAACAAAGTCTCCACCAAGTGCAGCTCTCCGCCGGCTGCAGTGGCGGCCGTCCTGCAGGAACCACTGCTCGGGAATCCGTACCTCCACGGCCGAGATTTTATGTGGCGGTCGGAAGAGAGGGCTGTGGCTGGTGAGGTGACCAGGGTCAGGGACCTGCTCGATGGCGGAGGAGTGGGCTGGATGGCGCCAGACACGCTGGCGCGGCGCCTAAATTCTGCCAACGTCCGCCACGCGGCCGATGCCATCGAGTCGCTAAAAACAGCTCTGGGCCCTGACTCCGTTCGGTGCATCGAGGAGGCTCAAGCACGTGGGGAGATCCCGTCCGAACTGACCCCCGTCCGGACGGAATTCCTCATCGGCGCCAAACCCCGGAACCTCCCTTGGGGGCCGGCGCCTCACAACTTGTGCCGCCTCGGGGAAATCCCCTCCGTGCCTTTCAGTTCCGCGCGGAGGGGTTTCCTGTACAGGCTGCTCCTGCACACCCTCAACTTTGCCATCCTCGCCGGCCGTCCGGACACGCCATGGCGTACCATCTTGCCGTCCGGAGGAGGCGGGGGTCCCCAATGGAGGGCACTCTACGCAGGGGTCCTCCCACTATTCATCGGGGACTTGGCTTGGAGGGTGGTGCATGGAGCAGTGCCGTGCAACAAATTTTTAAGCCGGTTCACGGACTCCCAGGCCGCCTGCAATTTCTGCGGTCTGGAAGAGTCCGTGTTCCATGTTTCTATGGAATGCACAAGGTTGCAGCCCCTGTTTTATTATTTGAAAGGGCTGCTCCTGAAATTCTGGCTGCACTTCAGTCCCACTCTCCTGATCTTTGGGCACCCTGTGCGGAGGGGAGCGGGTAGGTCCGAAGGCCTCCTCGTAGGACTGCTCCTGGGCACGGCCAAGGGTGCCATCAGCCGGTCCAGGCAGCGGGCGGTCGAGGGGGTTGTTCAACCTGACTGCCTGCCTCTCTTCCGCTCTTACATCCGGTCCAGGGTGTCCTTGGAGATGGAGCACGCGGTGTCCACCGGTACGCTCGCGCCCTTCCGCGAGAGGTGGGCACTGGAGGGACTGGAGTGCATCATCACGCCCAGCAACCAAATTTTAATTTTATTTTACGTTTTTAAGTTTAATTTGTTTTAATTGCCGGTGCTTTTAGTGTCCCCTTCCCTTTTATAGGGGGCACTGGAAAAATGTGATTTTAGCGCCCAAAAAAAAACAAAAAAAAATGAAAAACGCAAAAAAAAACCAAAAAAAGGAAAAAAGGGCCTTGTAAATGTCTGGTGTGTCATCCAGGTCGGGTGGCACGGTTTCATGTTTTATGCTTTTGCAGGTGAACTCCAAAAAGAGTTTCATGCACAAGGAACCAATTGTGGAGCAGTGGAGGCGTGTCCTGCTCAGTTGGAGCTGTGAGCAGTGAGAGGAGCAGCTATCAACTTTTGCTCCTGCCTGGAGAGCCTTGTGTACAGCCCAGGAAGAGAAGGAAGGAAGGGGCTTCACCACCAACTTTCACCCAGAGGGAGAGGAGGAAGCAGAAAACTTTTTTACATCTTTACCACTTCTGCAAAGAGTTGGAGGGGGAAAAGACCAACAACATCCAGTGTGGAAGGAGGGAGACGCTACCATTCTACAGGTGGGTGTTGGTGCAGTCCCAAAAAGACTTTGTTGAATCGGTGGGGGGAGGAAAGAAGACCACTGAGGGCCGGAACATCGCGGGGGGTGTGTGTGTGTGGAAAGTGTGTGTGTGGGGGCCTTGCTTACAACTAGGCCCCACACACAACTGAACCCCCACCCCCCCCAATTGCCTCGCCTGGGACAGCTGGAGCTACCAGGCTGAAGATGTATTTTCCTTAAATACCCTATTAAACATCATTAGGAGTGTGTGCCTGGTGGCTCGAGCTGCCCCAGGTGAAGACATCTTCTCCCCTCACCTGAAGACCACCCCAAAGACTTTGTGTTTTGCCATCTGGGGATTGCACCCACCCACAGCTGCGAGGGGAGACCTGCCCTCGCAGTTCCCCCCCCCTTCCCACCCCCCTCTCTCTTTCTCTGTTACTCTGTTTCTCCCCTCTCTCTCTGAGGCCCCTTTCTCCCAAATTAATTTAAAAAAAAAACAATAAAGACAACTGAGCAGAGGGAGGAAGGCCCCTCCCCAATTGCCAACTAGGGGAGAGGTGCCTCGTTAAGAGCTCCTCTGCTCAGTCAAATCAAACGAGGCCAATCAAGACCATTAAGGCCTGTGACTTTGGGGTGGGTGTAGCCCTTAAAGGGACCCCGTGATGGCGACCCCATCCACGCCGGTGGCAGGGCCAGCGAAGACGTATGCGCAGGTGGCAACCGCTTCTACGGCACCTCCTGCGCCACCCGCTGCCCTGCCACCATTCAGATTAATGACCAGAAAACACGGGGTCAAGAGCTACACTCACCACACAATGAGCATTGAGGAGTGCGTGCGGGCGATGGCTGGGGTAGTCGGCCCCTCGGCCATTGTCGCAGCCTCCAAGATGTCTGGGAAGGCCGTGTTCTTCCTGGGGTCGGAGCGGGCGGTGTCCCTGGCCCTCGAAAAGGGGCTCACGGTGGGCGGGACGTTCCTGCCGGTGGACCCTCTCGAGGCCACCGCGCAGAGGGTCATCATATCGAACGTCCCGCCCTTTGTTCCCGCTGAGCTCCTCCTCCCTCACCTACACCAACTGGGGGAGGTAAGGTCGGGGATCAACCCCATACCGCTCGGCCTCAGGGAGAGCAGCCTGCGCCACGTGTTCTCCTTCCGCCGCCAGCTCTTTGTCCGGCTGGCGCGGGAGGAGACGACGGAGGGGTCTTTTAATGTGGTGCACGAGGGGACTGCCTACCGCGTCTTCTGGACGTCGGACGGCATGCGGTGCCATGCCTGCAGAGAGGTGGGGCACATTCGCAAGAACTGCCCCGCCTCCAAGGCCGCCAAACCATCGAAGGCGGCCAAGGCTGGCGCCGCCGCCACCTCTGCCCCTAGTTGCGTCCGCGTGCCGGGAGCCATAGGTGCGCGGGCATCGTCGGAGGCCTTTGTTTTCGGGGCTTCCAGCGGTGGGGAAGGAAAGCGTCCGAACGGAAGGAAGGCGCGGGACAAGGCAAAACATCCAGAGGCGGGTCCCCTCGGTGCGCCAGACAATTTGTTTACCGCACTCGGCCCAACCCAGTCACCGGCGAGCGCGGGGTGCCCTGAGCCCGTGCCCGAGCCCTTGAACAACACCACAGAGGGGCCCGGGCGCGGGCAAGAAAAGAAAAAGGGGGGGGCGGAGCGGGAGGCCTCGGCAGACATGGAGGTCTCACTGCCTCAGCGCACCTCCAGCAACAAAAGGAGGCGCCGCTCCGTTGAGGCGGAGGGGGAACAACATCCCTCCGCGGAGGAGTCGGTGCCCGCCGCGTGTCCCGCGTCCCCCACCCGCGCCCCCAAGCAGCGCCGTAGGCGGGAGGAGTCTGTCCCCGGGGAGGGTGAGACAGTTGAGGCTGCCCAGCCTCTGCCTCCCGGGGATGGCGTGGAAGATCTGCCTGTCGTGGGGGGCGTGGGGACCGCGGAGGAATGCATTGCCGCTGGGCCGGGCGCCCGGGGACTGAGGCGGGCGGGGCCGAAAAGGCCGAACCTGAGCCCGCCCAGCCAATACCCAACTTCCCCCGGGAGTCGCTCGACCCGGCAGAAACCGAAACAAATGTTTATTATGACACTGTAGATGCTGGGCCGGGGGGTGGCAGCGGGGAGGGGGAGGAACACCCACCCTCGCCCCTTACTTTGGAGCTGGTGCACTTGGGGAGCCTGGGGATTTCCTATGGCCGGGTCTCTCCTTGTTCCCCGGTTCCTGGGGCGGAGGGGGAACCCCTTCCGCTGTCATTTCCCGACCCAGCACCATTTTTAAAAGAGCCCAGTGGGGACTCCTCTGCCGACGATCCTGGGGGTGGGATCGGGGCAGAGCCAGGGCCGGTTGGAGCGGCCGGTTCATTTGCCGTACCTTGTGCGGTCGATGGGCCGGCTGCTGGCGGCCACCTCCCGGAGGAGGACGGGGACTCGGTGGGTGACGCAGGTGAAGACCTAGAGACCACCGCCAGCGAGGCGGTGGATCTGCTCGCGGCCGCCGCCGAGACCATCCTCATTCCTGCAAAGGAACTCCGGGACTTTTTGGCCCAGAGCCGGGGTCACTGCAACCAAGCCCGACTGGCCCTGGAAAAATGGTCCGAGCCAGAGCTGATCAAGGGGTCCGTCCGCGCCGCCGTTAAAACCTTGGCCGCAAGCGGGCCCTTGACAAAGGCGCAACACCTTGAGCTGCGCGAGCTCGAGGGACTCCTCGCTGGGCTGCGGAAGGAGCAGATTTCAACAAAAGTCTCCGCTCCCTCCCCCACAATAGGTTAAGGTAGAGGTTGCACTATGCTTTTGCCATGAAGATAACCATAGCCAGCCTCAACATCAACGGCGGCAGAGGGGCACGCCGTAGATTTGACAATTTTTCGCTCCTGCGGGAGGGGAAATATGCGGTGTGCTTCCTGCAAGAAACCCACACCGTTCCGGGAGACGAAGCCACGTGGCTCCTGGAATGGCAAGGAGAGGTCCGCATGAGCCACCTCACCGCCATTTCTAGTGGGGTGGCCATCTTGCTGGGCCCGCATTTTCAGCCGGAGATCTTGGGGGTCGAGGAGCCCGTGCCAGGCCGCTTGCTGCACGTAACGGTTCGCCTGGGGGACGTGCCGCTCCATCTCGTGAACGTGTACGCCCCTCAGCCCGCCCGCAGCAAACGCGCTTCTTTGAAGAGGTGTCCGCTCTTCTTGGCTCCGTCGACGTCGGCGACTGCATTGTCCTCGGGGGGGATTTTAACTGCACCCTCGAGGCGAGGGACCGTTCCGGTGCCCTGCAGTACATGACGGCGATGGAAAAGTTGAGGGACCTGGTCGGGTCCTTCGACTTGGTGGACGTCTGGCGAAATCTCCACCCCGTCTCCAGCGCCTTTACTTGGGTGAGGCCTGGAGTAGGATGGTCTAGAGTCGACCGCCTTTACGTGTCTCGGGCGTACGTTTCCTGCGTCCCGGCGGCCTCCATGCGGCCGGTGCTGTGTTCGGACCACCACCTGGTGTGGGCGGAGCTCGCTTCGCTCCGCGCGAGGACGGGGTCCGCGTACTGGCACTTTAACAACCGGCTGCTGGAGGACGTGCGGTTCCAGGACTCGTTCCGTCGATTCTGGTCCGACTGGAGAAGGAAGCAGGGGGGCTTCCCCTCCTTGAGGCTATGGTGGGACGTGGGCAAGGCTCACGTCCGCGTCTTCTGTCAAGAGTACGCGAGGGGGTCGACCAAGAGGCGGGCGGCCAGAGTCGGGCGCCTAGAAAAAGAGGTGCTCGACCTGGAAGCCCGTCTCGGTCAAGTCGTCCAGGACCCGGCCCTGCGGACGGTGTACGAAGCGAAGAAGGCCGCGCTGAAGGACCTGCAGCTCGTCGGGTCCCGAGGCGCGTTCGTGAGGTCGCGGATCCGGTTCCTGCGGGATCTGGACCGCGGCTCCCCCTTCTTCTACTCGCTGGAAAAAAGGCAGAGTGTCCGTAAGCAGCTCTTGATGCTGCTGGCCGACGACGGCTCTCTCGTCTCGGATCCGGAGGGCGTCAACAACAGGGCCCGTGAATATTACGGGGCTCTGTTCTCTCCGGATCCGTCCAGCGAGGAAGCGCGTAGAGTTTTGTGGGAGGACCTGCCGAAGGTCAGCCCGGAGGGCGCCGAAAATCTGGAAGCTCCGCTAAGCCTGGCGGAGCTGACCGGTGCCCTCGACCGGCTCTCGAGGGGAAAATCCCTGGGGCTGGACGGGCTGACCGTGGAGTTCCACAGGGCGTTCTGGGACGTCCTGGGGAGCGACTACGCGCGGGTCCTGAGGGAAAGTCTGGCGACCGGGGAGATGCCCCTCTCTTGGCGCAGGGCAGTCATCGTCCTGCTGCCTAAGAAGGGCGATCTCCGCCTCCTTAAGAACTGGCGCCCGGTCTCCCTCCTCAGCACGGACTACAAAATCTTCGCCAGGGCGATGTCTGCTCGCCTTGGTGCCGTGCTGGACCACATGATCCACCCCAACCAGTACTACACGGTCAGGGCCGGACAATCCACGATAACATCCATCTGGTCCGGGACCTCATCCATTGTTCCCAGGAGGCTGGTCTGTCGGTCGCCTTCCTATCCCTCGACCAAGAGAAGGCGTTCGACAGGGTGGATCACGACTATCTGCTCGGAACTCTGCGCGCTTTCGGGTTCGGGACGCATTTCGTCGCCCGGATCCGACTTTTGTACGCCGCCGCGGAGTGTCTGATTAAGGTTAACGGGTCCTTGACGGCGCCCCTTCGCTTTAGGAGAGGGGTGCGCCAGGGATGCCCCATGTCCGGCCAGTTATACGCCGTTTGCGTGGAGCCTTTCCAGCGCCTCTTGCGACGAGGTTGACGGGACTGGCTCTGCAAGGGCCGGGCGTGGAGGTCGTCCTCTCGGCTTACGCCGATGACGTGCTCCTCGCGGTAGAGGATCCCGCTGACCTGCGGAGGATGCGTGAGTGCCAGGAGATTTACTCGGCCGCGTCCTCCGCCAGGATCAACTGGGAGAAATGTTCCGGACTCCTGGTGGGTCAGTGGCGGGTGGACTCCCTGCCGGAGGAGCTCAGGCCTTTTGCCTGGAATACGACCCATCTCCTCTATCTGGGAGTCTACCTTAGCCCCAACGAGGGAGCCTGGCCGGCAAACTGGCAGGAGCTGGAGGCCAAGGTCACCGCTCGCCTAGGGCGCTGGACAGGACTGCTCCGAGTGCTGTCCTACAGGGGTCGAGCGCTAGTCATAAACCAGCTGGTGGCCGCAATGTTGTGGTACCGGCTGGTCACTTTGACCCCTCCCCCTGCGTTTGTCGCCAAGATACAGAAGAAGCTGGTGGACTTCTTCTGGAACAACAGGAAGCACTGGGTCTCTGCCGCGGTCTTGAGTCTCCCGCTTGAGGAGGGCGGTCAGTCGTTGGTGTGCGTCAGCGCCCAGCTCGCGACTTTCCGTCTTCAGACCCTGCAGAGATACCTTTACGTCGAGCCCCCTCCTAGGTGGTGCGCTCTGGCGAGGTATTTCTTCCGCCAGCAGCGCGACCTCAATTATGACACGCAGCTCCTGTTTGTGAACTTGGGGGGTGCCAGGACCGCCCTCCAGGAGCTGCCTGTCTTTTACAGGGAACTCATCAGGGTCTGGAACAAAGTCTCCACCAAGCGCAGCTCTCCGCCGGCTGGAGTGGCGGCCGTCCTGCAGGAACCGCTGCTCGGGAATCCGTACCTCCACGGCCGAGGTTTTATGTGGCGGTCGGAAGAGAGGGCTGTGGCTGGTGAGGTGACCAGGGTCAGGGACCTGCTCGATGGCGGAGGAGCGGGCTGGATGGCGCCAGACACGCTGGCGCGGCGCCTAAATTCTGCCAACGTCCGCCACGCGGCCGATGCCATCGAGTCGCTAAAAACAGCTCTGAGCCCTGACTCCGTTAGGTGCATCGAGGAGGCTCAGGCACGTGGGCAGATCCCGTCCGAACTGACCCCCGTCCGGACGGAATTCCTCATCGGCGCCAAACCCCGGAACCTCCCTCGGGGGCCGGCGCCTCACAACTTGAGCCGCCTCGGGGAAATCCCCTCCGTGCCTTTCAGTTCCGCGCGGAGGGGTTTCCTGTACGGGCTGCTCCTGCACACCCTCAACTTTGCCATCCTCGCCAGCCGTCCGGACTCGCCATGGCATACCATCTTGCCGTCCGGAGGAGGCGGGGGTTCCCGATGGAGGGCACTCTACGCAGGGGTCCTCCCACTATTCATCGGGGACTTGGCCTGGAGGGTGGTGCACGGAGCAGTGCCGTGCAACAAATTTTTAAGCCGGTTCACGGACTCCCAGGCCGCCTGCAATTTCTGCGGTCTGGAAGAGTCCGTGTTCCATGTTTTTATGGAATGCACAAGGTTGCAGCCCCTGTTTTATTATTTGAAGGGGCTGCTCCTGAAATTCTGGCTGCACTTCAGTCCCACTCTCCTGATCTTTGGGCACCCTGTGCGGAGGGGAGCGGGTAGGTCCGAAGGCCTCCTCGTAGGACTGCTCCTGGGCACGGCCAAGGGTGCCATCAGCCGGTCCAGGCAGCGGGCGGTCGAGGGGGTCGTTCAACCTGACTGCCTGCCTCTCTTCCGCTCTTACATCCGGTCCAGGGTGTCCTTGGAGATGGAGCACGCGGTGTCCACCGGTACGCTCGCGGCCTTCCGCGAGAGGTGGGCACCGGAGGGACTGGAGTGCATCATCACGCCCGGCAACCAAATTTTAATTTGATTTTACGTTTTAAAGTTTAATTTGTTTTAATTGCCGGTGCTTTTAGTGTCCCCTTCCCTTTTATAGGGGGCACCGGAAAAATTGTGATTTTAGTGCCCAAAAAAAAAAGAAGAAACAAAAACACAAAAAAAAAAAGGAAAAAAGGGCCTTGTAAATGTCTGGTGTGTCACCCAGGTCGGGTGGCACAGTTTAATGTTTATGTTTTGCAGGTAGACTCTAAAAGAGTTTCATGCACAAGGACCCCCAGGTCCCTCTGCACCGCAGCATGTTGTAATTTCTACCCATTCAAATAATATTCCCGTTTACTGTTTTTTTTCCCAAGTTGGACGACCTCACATTTTCCGACATTGTATTCCATCTGCCAAACCTTAGCCTATTCGCTTAACCTATCTAAATCTCTTTGCAGCCTCTCTGTGTCCTCTACACAACCCACTTTCCCACTAATCTTTGTGTCATCTGCAAATTTTGTTGCACTGCACTCTGTCCCCTCTTCCAGGTCATCTATGTATATTGTAAACAGTTATGGTCCCAGCACCGATCCCTGTGGCACACCACTAATCACCGATTTCCCACCCGAAAAGGACTCATTTATCCCGACTCTCTGCTTTCTGTTAGCCAGCCAATTCTCAATCCATGCTGATACATTTCCTCTGACCCCGCGAACCTTTATCTTCTGCAGTCACCTTTTGTGTGGCACCTTATCGAATGCCTCTTGGAAATCTAAATACACCACATCCATCGGTACACCTCTATCCACCATGCTCGTTATATCCTCAAAGAATTCCAGTAAATTAGTTAAACATGATTTCCCCTTCATGAATCCATGTTGCGTCTGCTTGATTGCACTATTCCGATCTAGATGTCCCGCTATTTCTTCCTTAATGATAGCTTCAAGCATTTTCCCCACTACAGATGTTAAACTCACCGGCCTATTGTTACCTGCCTTTTATCTGCCCCCTTTTTTAAACAGAGGCGTTACATTAGCTGCTTTCCAATCCGATGGTACCTCCCCAGAGTCCAAAGAATTTTGGTAGATTATAACAAATGCATCTGCTATAACTTCCGCCATCTGTTTTAATACCCTGGGATGCATTTCATCAGAACCAGGGGACTTGTCTACCTTGAGTCCCATTAGCCTGTCCAGCACTACCTCCCTAGTGATAATGATTGTCTCAAGGTCCTCCCTTCCCACATTCCCGTGACCAGTAATTTTTGGCATGGGTTTTGTGTCTTCCACTGTGAAGACCGAAGCAAAATAATTGTTTAAGGTCTCAGCCATTTCTACATTTCCCATGATTAAATCCCCCTTCTCGTCTTCTAAGGGACCAACATTTACTTTAGTCACTCTTTTCCGTTTTATATATCGGTAAAAGCTTTTACTATCTGTTTTTATGTTTTGCGCAAGTTTACTTTCATAATCTATCTTTCCTTTCTTTATTGCTTTCTTAGTCATTCTTTGCTGTTGTTTAAAATGTTCCCAATCTTCTAGTTTCCCACTAACCTTGGCCACCTTATACGCATTGGATTTTAATTTGATACTCTCCTTTATTTCCTTGGTTATCCACGGCTGGTTAGCCCTTCTCTTACCACCCTTCTTTTTCACTGGAATATATTTTTGTTGAGCACCATGAAAGAGCTCCTTAAAAGTCCTCCACTGTTCCTCAATTATGCCACCGTTTAGTCTGTGTTCCCAGTCTACTTTAGCCAACTCTGCCCTCATCCCACTGTAGTCCCCTTTGTTTAAGCATAGTACGCTCATTTGAGACACTACTTCCTCACCCTCAATCTGTATTACAAATTCAACCATACTGTGATCACTCATTCCGAGAGGATCTTTCACCAGGAGATCATTTATTATTCCTGTCTCATTACACAGGACCAGATCTAAGATAGCTTGCTCCCTTGTAGGTTCTGTAACATACTGTTCTGAGAAACAATCCCGTATGCATTCTATGAATTCTACCTTAAGGCTGCCCCGTGCGATTTGATTTGACCAATCGATATGTAGGTTAAAATCCCCCATGATTACTGCCGTTCCTTTTTCACATGCCTCCATTATTCCCTTGATTATTGTCCGCCCCACTGTGAAGTTATTATTTGGGGGCCTATAAACTACGCCCACCAGTGACTTTTTCCCCTTACTATCTTTAATCTCCACCCACAATGATTCAACATTTTGTTCATTAGAGCCAATATCATCTCTCACAACTGCCCTGATATCATCCTTTATTAACAGAGCTACCCCACCTCCTTTCCCTTCTTGTCTATCTTTCCGAATTGTCAGATACCCCTGTATGTTTAATTCCCAATCTTGGGCACCCTGCAACCACGTTTCTGTAATGGCCACCAAATCATACCCATTTGTAATGATTTGTGCCGTCAACTCATTTACTTTATTTCGAATGCTGCGTGTGCTTCGGTAGAGTGTTTTAATACTAGTTTTTGAACCATGATTTTTAGTTTTGACCCCTCCTGCAGCCCCTTTAATTTCATACATATTGTTCCTTCCTATCACTTTGTGGTTTATACTTACCCCAGTGCTACTCTGCTCTGTTGCCTCCTGCCTTTTGCATTCTTTCTTGGGGTCCTGTTCATCTGAACTCGGAATGCTCCTTGCATTGAGGCACCGAGCTTTCATGCTTGTCTTTTTATTACACTTTGACCCTTGTGTATGTTCCTTGTTTTGTATTCTTTTAGTTCACCGCGTAAAATAAAGGATTTGGAATCCGAAACCCTGATCTTTGGCCATATTTCTTGGTGTTGCGGTTGACACTAGTTGGTGAAATTAGAGTTATCACTTGCCTCAAGCTACATTCTCATAGAAGCCAGTACAAGGATTTTCCTTTTTAAAAGTGTTATAACTTGTATTGGTGCTGATTTCCTGACTATAGTGCATATCGTAAAGCAGCGGCATGCTGCTTGCAACGTTCCAATTTACGCTGCCAGTAGGCGAGCTCACCATCACCAGAACGTGCTCGCAAAACTACCCCATTAAACTTACATCAATAATACATTTGTCTGCCATATCAACAAATAGCTGTGTAAAATAATTGGGTTAACACACTTCAAAATAGAGAGCAAGGGATATTCATCCAAATATGGTACCGTGCCAGTTACTAATACTGCATTTCTCCAGTGTTACTTCCACCAGGTACAAGCAAGTTCAGCTGATTTTCTGACATTTTTCCTTTAATCTACAAAGTAACAGGGAGTCTTTCTCATGTCAACGTAATCCCTTCCAGATTTCTATTGAGCAAGAAAGATGGATTGATTCATTCTTGAGTCGGATACAGTACAGCTTAAGCTGAGGTTTCAGCAGTGCTTTCTCCTCACGGTACCTGTGATAGGATGTTTAGTGCGCACCTCCCCCACCCCCTCAGCTGACTGACATTTAAGCCTTCGGTCGGACAATTTCTTCGTATCAGGAGCTTCTTCCCCTGTGAAGCCATCACCTTCGATCCACCCATCCTGTCAAACAGCCAGTTTTCCCCTTCTCCAATGTTTTAACAACTAATATACAAAAGTATTCACAGGAAATGAGAGTAAGTTCACTTTGTGTTTAATGATTTTTCCCCCAGAGTTGCTAGTAGCAGTGTCCAGGAGATGAATCTTTAATTCCTGAAGACTCCAGGTCAATCCTACACTAATCATCATCGTCATAGGCAGTCCCTCGGAATCGAGGAAGACTTGCTTCCACTCTTAGAATGAGTCTTTAGGTGGCTGAACAGTCCAATACGAGAGGTACAGTCTCTGTCACAGGTGGGACAGATAGTCATTGAGGGTAAGGGAGGGTGGGACTGGTTTGCTGCACGTTCTTTCCGCTGCCTGCGCTTGATTTCTGCATGCTCTCGGTGACGAGACTCGAGGTGCTCAGCGCCCTCCAGGATGCATTTCCTCCTCTTTGGCCAGGGGCTCCCAGGTGTCAGTGGGGATGTCGCACTTTATCAAGGAGGCTTTGAGGTGTCCTTGTAACGTTTCCTCTGCCCACCTTTGGCTCGTTTGCCGTGAAGGAGTTCCGAGTAGAGCGATTGCTTTGGGAGTCTCTTGTCTGGCATGCTGACAATGTGGCCTGCCCAGCGGAGCTGATCAAGTGTGGTCAGTGCTTCAATGCTGGGGATGTTGGCCTGGTCGAGGACGTTAATATTGGTGCGCCTGTCCTCCCAGGGGATTTGTAGCATCTTGTGGAGACATTGTTGGTGTCATTTCTCCACCTAATGGGCATACCCTGGTCACACCGCTACAAGCAGCTCATCCGGATGAAGACAACAATTTTAGGCCACGTGTCTCACTGACAGCAGCCCACCAATAAATCCTGAGAGGGGTCGGGAAGTTGGAGTGGCTACGGGTGGGGGGAGGGTGATTGCCACTACACAGGAGCTGTTTTTCTTTAAACAAATAAATGTTTCACTCCCACCTGAGCTGCTGAAGAATCCTGAGCATGTCAGGCCTGGTCTTTACCAACTAAAGTCTGGATGGCGTTAGGCCTATGATTTTTTTTTTACTCGTTCATGGGATGTGGGCAATGCTGGCAAAGGCAGCATTTGTTGCCCATCCCTAATTGCCCTTGAGAAGGTGGTGGTGAGCCACCATTTCAGAAGATACTTAAGAGTCAAACCACCTTGCTGTGGGTCTGGAGTCACATATCGGCTAGATGAGGTATGGATGCAGCTTTTCTTCCCTAAAGGACATTTGGTGAACCAGATGGCTTTTTACGGCAATTGCTAGTTTCATGGTCACCATGAGCTTTATATTCCAGAGTTATTTAATTAACTGAATTTATATTTCCCACTGCCTTGGTGGGCTTTGAACTCACGTTCCCGGATAATTAGGTCAGACCTCTGGATTACTGGTTCAGTAACATAACTACTATGCTACTGTACCCCTCAAATTTACATCTTTTAGGGGCCTAGCACCTGTTTTAGGCATTTGCCCAGGATCCCTAAATAAAGGACAACAAGAATTGCCAATGCCTGTATAGATTGGGCACAGGCTGCCCTGTGGCTAAATATGTATTCTTTTCGCCCATTTTACACCTGACAAACGAGTGCAAGACATACCAACTTCGACCCACTGATTCCCCATGAAGCACATGACTACAGCAAGCTAATGATTTGTTTATTTGAATACTGTAACTGGTGGGGTGCCACAGGGATCAGTGTTGGGGCCTAAACTATTTACAATCTATATTAATGACTTGGATGAAGGGACTGAACATAATGTAGCCAAATTTGCTGATGATATAAAATAACTCAAAATGTTAACATGCAGGTACAGCAAGTAATTAGGAAAGCAAATGGAATGGTGTCCTTTACTGAAAAAGTAAGGAAATTCTGCTACAACTGTACAGGGCATTGGTGAGACCACACCCGGAGTACTGTGCAGTTTTGGTCTCCTTATTTAAGGAGAGCTATACTTGCATTGGAGGCAGTTCAGAGAAGGTTCATGAGGTTGATTCCTGAGATGAGGGCGTTGTCATTTGAAGCAAGGTTGAGCAGGTTTGGCCCATACTCATTGGAGTTTAGAAGACTGAGAGACGATCTTATTGAAGAATATAAGATTTTGAGGGGGCTTGACAGGGTAGATGCAGAGAGGATGTTTCCTCTCATGAGGGAATCTAGAACTAGGGGGAATACTGGTTACCCATTTAAAATGGAACTGTGGAGAAATTTCTTCTCTCAGAGGGTTGTGAATTTTTGGAATTCCCTACTGGAGGCTGGGTCATTGAATATATTTAAGGTGGAGATAGACAGAAAATGGAGTCAAGGGTTATGGGGAGAGGGCAGGGAAGTGGAGTTGAGGCCAAGATCAGATCAGCCATGATCTTATTGAATGGCGGAGCAGGCTTGAGGAGCCCGATGGTCTACTTCTGCTCTTATTTCTTATGTTATGTTCTTATACTCTTGATTTGTCTAAAATTATGGAGAAAAGCAGCTAGATTTTTAATTTGCTGTTTTATTTGAAAATCATGAGCTTGGTAATGACAGTGAGAGATATTATCATGCAAATGCTATTTCAAAATGCGTGTTAACTCGTTTAAATTAAATGGCTTAGTACCTGTTAAAATAACAGGGAGAGGAATTTGATATGAGTACATTAGGTGTTCATGTGATAACATCACTCACTGTCACTTCCAGCCAATTGTCAAAACTGTAGTTTACAAAGCCCTTTTCTGCTTCTTGGGTTATCTAACATAAAGATCGACCTTTATAATATTTTAGTTCATAACAAATGCCCATTTTATTTCATTTTTACCTGAAGTTTCAGAATCCCTGTATGATTATACTTCTGTCAGATGTTGAAAACAAAGGAATGTTATTTACCAGGGTGCACAGAACTGGAAAGTAGTCCGTTCAGCTTATAAGTGTTGACAGAAACAATGTTATGTACGCTGCGCTGAAGCACCGTGCATTCTTTTTAGCTGCAGTTTGCAAAACCTTGAATCTTTGCTATCTGAAATTATAATGTGGAACATCCATCTCAGTTTAAACTGGCAGGCTTGAAGGCCTTTCTGAGCTACTCATCAGAACAGACCAGTTCCTCATTTAACAAAACGCAGAAGAGTGTCTGTTTTGTCCATAATTAATGAGCCACTAATGAAATCTTGGAAACGTGCTGCTTTAAGATGGGCTGTCTCTGAAAAATGTGATTTGTTTTACCGGCTGATAATTATGGAGAGAAACAGAAATTCTCTCATTGAATGAACAATTTCACCCAGAGCTCCTGAGCTGGTCGGTAAGCAATATAGGGCTAGAGTTTCCATCAATTTCGCTTCGCTACCGCCCACTTACCACCCATTTTAATACTGAGATGAAGTATAACACCCATTTATCGTCCATTTTCCCCCATATGGAAACTAACTTCCATTTATCACCTATTTATCGCCAGCATTAGTTTCAGCATCAAGTTAACGCCGAGAATTAATTAAACCACCCGTCCATATTTTTTTGCCATAAAGGCTCAGAATACAGTTTTTAAAAGAAACTAATGCCCAGAAATCACCCAAAATATCAGCGAGCGTTACTTTCGGCATATCACTCATATATTGCCGAAAAGATCGCTCGCCAAAAAAACCACTGAAAATAAGCTGCACTTACCTGACCTTAACCCAATGGTACGGATACCATTTTGTAAATTGGAGGACTTTTCATATAAAAGATTGCTTCAAGTTCTGGGGAGTTTTGATTTAATCTGTGAGTTCTTTTAAGGTGTTTTCAAAATCTGAAGTAACATCTTATCATATTGTGGACAAATTTAATTTATTTTATCAGTTTTAGTAGGAAAATGTATTGTTTGTGAAGAATAGGTATAATATTAATTGAAATGGGGTCTGTAATTTCTCAGCCTGTATTGATGACTACTCACATGCTGTAGACTAGAGATGAGAGAAGGTAATTTGAAGAACATTATGTGTCTAATCAAAGAGGCGGCAGACTCAGGGTGAGGAGAACTTACACCCGGCAAACTTACAGGGAGAAGCGGTCTTACCTGAACTTGTCCGAGAACACATGCCTTAGGAGACTGCGCTTCCGAAAGGAGGTCATCAGTGAAGAGAGATCTGCAGCCTAACAGCGCCATCAGGACCGCACTATCCGTTGAGGTCAAAGGTAACTGCAGCACTTTCCTTCTATGCATCGGGCTCATTTCAGGTCTCAGCTGGCGACATTTGCGCTATCTCTCAGCATGCCACACATTGCTGCATTAGACAGGTGACTGAAGCCCTTTACACATGCAGGATGGACTTTATCAGCTTCCCTATGACCAGGGAGGCACAGACTGAGAGGGTTGTAGGATTCTCGAAAATAGCAAACTTCCCCAAGGTGCAGGGAGCAAAGAACTGTATGCACACCGCCATGCGGGTAACTTTTCAGGATGCAGAGGTTTTTTGGAACCAAAAGGGATTCCACTCCCTGAATGTGCAACTCATTGTTGACCACAAGCAAATAATCATGGCAATAAATGCAACATTTCCAGGCAGCATCCATGATGCGCACATCTTGCGTGAGAGCACTGTATCTGACCTGTTTAAGAATCAGCCTCAAGGTCAATGCTGGATGCTTGGTGACAAAGAATACGGCCTCATCACCTGGCTGACGACCCCCCTGCGTAAGACCCAGAAAGAAGCCAAAAAGCGATATAACGAAAGCCACATAGCTACACGCAATATCGTCGAACAGACAATTGGAGTGCTTAAGCAGTGTTTTAAATGCCTGGACCCCTCAGGAGGCGAGTTACAATTACAATACTATCCTGAGTAGGTAGCTCAATTCATTGTGGTGTGCTGCATGCTGCATAACTTGGCTATCAGGAGGGGACAAGAATTAGCAGATGGTACTGCTGGTCTAACTCAGGAGAGAGGAGAAGAGGAAGAAGATGAGGTGGACGATGACCTCGGGGCAGACAATCAGGCTGACATTGAAACTGTGCCCCCATCCCCCTCTAGACCGCAGGAAAGGGCTGGTGGTGGCTGCACAGCTGCAAGACTGTTGCATCAGTAGCTCATAAATGAACGCTTTGCTCGAAATAACGTTGGTGGTAGTTACACAGCTGCAAGACTATTGTGTCTGCAGCTCATACATGAATGGTGTGCATTGCCTTGGTGACAGTTACAGTTAAAGTTGCTTTACATTACGTTTAATGATCTCCTTTCATGGTATGGACTCGCCAGTGTTTAACGTTACAGCTATCTGAGACAATGCACAACAATGTTATGTTAAATAAAATGTTTTTAATGTTAACAAGAAATGTTACCTTATTCAAAAACATAATCCAACTCAACAGTACCCCACTCCCCGACCCCCACCACAAATTTTCAACATTTTAACAATAACAATAGCAACAAATACAACAAGGATTATAAAAAGCACGCCCCTCCCCCAAACCATCCCAACATTGAAAAACTTGAAACTTGAAAACAACAACAGCAAACCATTTTTTAAAGCAAACATGTAACAACTCCTTCCCTCCCTCCATCCCTATATACGGCCATGCCCCTCCTTTCCTCCTTCCCCCCCATGTCTTTACCCCACCTCTTCCCCTTCCCCTACCAACACCAAGCCGCTTTGCCGCAATGCTCCGCAAGCGTTGATTCGTTGGGGGAGATGACGGTAGATCCGTTATTTTGCTGATGCTGGAGAGGAGGTTTCCGAGGAAACGTCCTCCGAGCCAGAAGCAACAGCTTCCTCCTGGCTCGCATGTGTCTCTGGCAAGGGGGGTGTGGTACCTTGGGGTGCAGTGCCGGATTCCGGGAACACTGATAGCCCTCTGGCACCAGTGTTCCTGGCTATTATTTCCAGGACCACCACTATCCGCGTCATCTTCTCATTCATGTTTGTGGATAGGTTGGCCATCTGTTGAGATATTCCGGCCATTGCCTGGAGAAGCTCCTGACCTATTTCAACGCTCCTCCTAGACAAATTGGCCAAGTCCACGCTCATATCTGGGCTCTGGGCTGCCTCTCCGTCTAACAATTCATAATCCTTGCTGGATTCATGGCCATCTGCGGACTCCTCATCGACACAGTGAATCCTATTTCTCTTACGCACGGCCCTTTGTGCCGCAGCCTTTGCAAACATAGTCTTTATAATGGCACTGGTGAGCCCTGTGATTCCCTCCGCAACGCCAGCATGGTGCTACTCGATTAGCCCCCTCCTCGGCGGACCCTGAGTTAAGGGACTCGAGGGCCTCTTCCCTGAGAGGATTCATGCTCTACAGTCCAGCTCCTGAGTGGTGCTACTCTGTGCACAGTACCTGTCGGGTTTGAGTCCTGAGGGTGAGACATCTGCCTAGAGCCGCAGGTCGAGGTCATGAATGACTGGCTCACAGAGATGGCCTTCTGCAGTGTGACTGTGGTATCCGCCGGCAGTAGCTTGTGAAGAAGGCCCTCATGGCCAATTCCAATGACAAAAATGTCCCGCAGCACTTTGTTGAGGTGGTTGCCGAACTTGCACGCTGCCGCCAGCCTCCTGAAGTCTGTGGCGTACTTCGTGACTTCCTGGCCTTCGGGCCGTCGGTGGGTATAGAACCGATGTCTGTCTGTGAGGATGTTCTCCTTGGGCTTGAGTTGTTCCCTGGATCAGGATTACGAGCTCCTTGTATTTGCTGGTGCCAACAAATCCCTGACGAGGCCATATTTTGGCCGACAACTGGTTAGCAGGATAGCGCAGCGCTTATCAGCCAGTGCAGCCGGGTCGTCTCCTGCCAGGTCGTTTACTGTGAAAAAGTGTTCTAGCCTCTCCACAAAGGCGTCCCAATCATCACCATCTGCAACCTGCTGCAACGTACCAAGGGTAGCCATTTCCGCGTGAAAGTTTGTATTCTCGTCGCCAGTTGTATCCTTAGATGCTCTAACAATGACTCCATGAGGCAGTGTGTTGTACTTGAACTGTAGTGACCTTAGTCCTTTAATAGTTAATTCCAGAGTGAGGATCACATCTGGTGACCTGCCTTTTATACTAGGCCAGGCACACCTGTACCAACGAGTCTCCCACTGCTGTGCCCTCTGGTGGCACACCTTGATATAGTACCAACAGTGGCCATGTAAGATAAATGACACCCCTCATCTCCAGAATCAACCTAGTGAACCTTCTCTGAACTGCCTCCAAAGCAAGTATATCCTTTTGTAAATATGGAAACCAAAACTGGACACAGTATTCCAGGTGTGGCCTCACCAATATTCTGTATAACGGTAGCAAGACTTCTCTGCTTTTATACTCCATCCCCTTTGAAATAAAGGCAAAGATTCCATTGGCCTTCCTGATCATGTGCTGTACCTGCATACTAACCTTTGTGTTTCATGCACAAGTACCCCCAGGTCCCGCTGTACTGCAGCACTTTGCAATTTTTCTCCATTTAAATATTAACTTGCTCTTTGATTTTTTCTGCCGTAGTGCATAACCTCACACTTTCCTACATTTTACTCCATCTGCCAAATTTTTGTCCACTCACTTAGCCTGTCTATGGCCTTTTGCAGATTTTTTGTGTCCTCTTCACACATTGCTTTTCCTTCCATCTTTGCATCATCAGCAAACTTGTCTACATTACACTCGGTCCTTTTTTCCAAGTTGTTAAGATAGATTGTAAATAGTTGGGGTCCCAGCACTGATCCCTGCGATACCCCATTAGTTACTGATTGCCATCCCGAGAATGAACCATTTATCCCGACTCTCTGTTTTCTGTTAGTTAGCCAATCCTCTATCCAAGCTAATATATTACTCCTAAGCCCGTGAACTTTTATCTTGTGCAGTAACCTTTTATGTGGCACCTTGTCAAATGCCTTCTGGAAATCCAAATACACCAAATCCACTGGTTCTCCTTTATCCACCCTGCTCGTTACATCCTCAAAGAATTTCAGCAAATTTGTCAAACATGACTTCCCCTTCATAAATCCATGCTGACTCTGCCTGACCGAATTATGCTTTTCCCATTGTCTCATTCTCCTCTCTCTCTTTCTTTCTGTTCTGTGAATGTGCAGATGACCCCTGACCTCCTGAAACGCAGTCAAAGACCGTTGCTATGGACGCCGGCCTTTTACGACAGAAAAAAACTGAAAAAACTGCTAACGCCCATTTCACATCGCTCCCACTAACGCCCAAATTATAAAGTGGAAACTAGCGGGTTTGAAAATGGGCGATATTCTGGCAATCACAAAGCCAATATAAACGCTAATGCTGGAACTATCATCCACTTTTGGGCGATCTGGACAATAATGGAAAGTCTAGCCTATAGATGCAATGCCATGAAAAAGAAATATTTGAGTGGTTAATTGTAACCATTGAGCTGTGATAGTTGATTAAAGTAAACTATTGTTAGCAGTTAAAGGAAATGATTATCATTTTATTGTATAAGAATTTAGTCCAGAAAAAATTCTGCATCTATTTGTTGATTTTATTATACTTTTCTATTAAAATATCTTTCCATGCAAATTATACTTCTGTTTTCAGAATTTACAGTGGAGATGTTTTTTGCTTGGCAGTTCTAGATTTCTTATAATTAATAGGTCTTTTTTTCTGTAAGCCATCAATGAAGGAGTATAAGTTTTCCACACAGTTTCCTTCCCTTTTTGTTCCCTCGGAGTACAAATATACCAATCACTAAAAGTTGCACCACAGGTTAGCAAGGCCATAAAACAAAAAGCAAACCAAGTACTGGGGTTTATTTGTAGAGGGATAGAATTGAAAAGTAGGGAAGTAATGCTAAACCTGTATCGAACCTGAGTTAGTCCAGACTTAGAGTACTGCATGCAGTTCTGGTCGCCATATTATAAAAAAGGATATAGAGGCACTGGAGAGGGTGCAGAGAAGACTTACAAGGATGATACCAGAAATGCGAGGGTATACATATCAGGATGTAAAAAGAAGGCTGAGGGGTGACGTAATAGAGGTCTTTAAAATTCTGAAAATTTTAGATAGAGTGGATCCAGAGAGAATGTTTCCACTTGTGGGCAAGAGCATAACTGGAGGCCATCAATATAAGATCATCAGCAAGAAATCTAATCAGGAATTCAGAAGAATTTCTTTACCCAAAGAGTGGTGAGAATGTGGAACTCGCTACCACAGGGAGTGGTTGAAGCGAATAGTATAGATGCATTTAAGGGGAGGCTAGACAAACATATGAGGGAGAAGGAAATAGAGGGTTACGCTGATAGATTTAGATGAGGAAAGGCGGGAGGAGGCCCGAATGGAGCATAAACGCTGACATGGATTAGTTGGGGCGAATGACCTGTTTCTGTACCGTATATCCTACTTATCCGCTGAATGCATTGACTCACACCGAAGTACATACCAGTGGATGGCAGTAGCCCTTGGGTATATTGCTCACATGGCCAATCTTGACATGTGACAATAACTGTCACCAAGATCTTTGTACTTCAATAAGGGGGTGGGGGGGGACCACAATTGAGTCTAATCCTGACATCACCCAAATCTATTCACATGTATTTGCCAGTAACACAGTTACAGAATAGCAAAGGTACAGAAAACTTAGCTGATTTTTTTCCCTGGCCCATAGGAGAGTGTTGTTCACAGGATACTCTGCCACTGTCCAGGCAGAGATCAGTTAACTCAACATGAAGCAGACATCAAACCTGAGATCTTGCTGTATGTGAACATATTTACCAGCTAGTACATGCCTCTCAGTTTCTGTTACCAAAACAGATGCATTTATTCTTATTTTACTTTGTCCTAGTTTGTTAGATGCTCCGGAAACTGATTATTTACACGTTGATTGGACTGTTGCTGATTTTTTTTTCATTCACAGTTCGTGGGTGTCACTGGCAATGCCAACATTTATTACCAATCCCTAATTTCCCTTGAGAAGGTGGTGAGCCACTGCCTTGACAACTCAGTGTCTTGCTGGGCCATTTCAGAGTGCAGTTAAGAGTCAATCACATTGCTGTGGGTCTGGAGTCACACATAGGCCAGACTGGGTAAGGATGGCAGATTTCCTTCCCTGAAGGACACCACTGAACCAGATGGGTTTTTATGACAATCCGGTAGTTACATGGTCACCATTACTAGTAATAGCTTTACTATTTCAGATTTATTTAACTGAGTTTAAATCCCCCGCTGCTGTGGTGGGATTTGAACTCCTGTCTCTGGATCATTAGTTCAGGCCTCTGGATTACTTGTCCAGTAACATTGTCTCTATGCAACCATTTCCAGATGCATGGGCGTGGGCTGATGACATGTCACGAGATCTGGAAACCCAGGAGTGTCCATCAGTTTCATCATTAGATGCTAAACAAAACCAGAAATTCAAAGTACTTTTTCTAACAAAGGGAAAAAAAATGTTGGTTTATTTACTCACTGAGCTACTTGAGCATACAACAGATTTAATCAAGGGGAAGGTTTGCTTACATGGTCACTGGAGCCCGTAGTTAGAGTCATGTTAAGGTGTTTATTGCAAGGCCAAGTGCTCACAGTTTTGAGCAACAGCAGTTAACAAAATGATGCATGACAGGCAAGGCGTGATGAATTCCTCTCTGTGTTTCTCTGGGCTGCTAAGTGGAGATCATTATTTTAGGATTAGAGAAAAGGGCACTTGGCCTATCACACCCACAGCAAGGAGGTCTCCTGCCAGCTGATGATGAGCTGCCATTGACTTTGGTTGTGGAGAAATATATATAAAACCCACCCTGCTATCTGAAGGTGAATGTATGAAGGACACCAACGGGAGAAGGGTTGCCAATGAAAGGAAGGGTAAATAATGAAAGTTAACATGTAAAATGCTCTCCCTAAAGCCACATACATATTTTTCTTAACCATTCATAAAGATGGGCAAAATAGTGTAGTGTTTATGTTCCTGGATGAAAGCTCAAATCCCGCAATCAATGTCCTCTCTAATTTTGGGGGGGGGGGTCACGCGGCCCCTTTAACGAGCTGCGTGTCCATTCAAAATTCCGCGCATGTGAGGTATTCCATTTAACAGCCGGTGACTCGGCTGCATGGGTCCTCCAGAGCACTGGCAGCTCAAGGGGCCTGTAATGTCGGTAAGCTTGTAATGTTTGTAGCTCCACACTGTGGATGTGGACGTATTGTGTACTGCAAGTGCATAGTTAATCATTAAACAGAACCAGGTAATTCCGGAGACTTCCGAGAGAGCTGCCTGCCATGTTAGGAAGCTGTGTGTGCTGTGCTCTGTGAAGATATCACATTTGTTGATGGAGGATGGGATTTTTTGGATGATTTAAAGCTTAATTTTTGTTGGTAAAGGATTCAGTCAGCCGACAGAGAGACTTTGGAAGTTTCTGTCTTTGGAAAAAGCTACAAAATCCAAGGTAAAATACCGCACAAGGTGTGAACAGCTAGAAATTAAAATGGCAGGTGTATTGGGATATGTGGGTCGGCTAGAAATGTATTTCACTACAAATAACATAATCGAAGTTCCAGACAATGCAGTCCAGAACCGGGCTGTGTTGGAACGTTAGAAAGCGATCTTCTTATCGGAGGCAGGTCCGGCATTATCTGACAGACTTGTAAATCTGCTTGTGCCTGACGAGCCAAAGGACACAATGCTTAAAGAGATTTTAATGAAGCTGGAGCAGCACTATAACCCCAAACCGTTAGAAATTGCTTAAAGCTATCGTTTCGGGATTCAGAATCAAAAGGCTGATGTAAGTATCAGTGATTACATCATAGCATTAAAAAAGCTATCGATGCACTGTAATTTTGAAAACTTTCAAAACCAAGCATTACGGAATCATTTTGTTTGTGGAGTGAAAAATGATGCGATCAGAAGGAAGTTATTGATGACGTATGACTTGACTTTTGAGATTGCTTGTCAGAGAGTGAGGTCGATGAGCATGGCCGAACAATATTCCAGAGAATTAAATAATGATTACAGTCGTCAGTCAACCGAGGTAAATCACCTGCCGGTTCAAAGTAAAAAATGGGCATGGCCGAAAGTCTCTGAAATTGGAAATTCTAACAGAGCGTCAAAGTCGTGCTGTAGGTGCCTGGGACTACACATTGCTCAAAGTTGTCCATACGTGATGGCAGATTGTTTCTTCTGCAGGAAGACTGGGCATCTTGCGAAGGCATGCCGACTGAAGGGTAAACCAGTTTTAAAAGCTATGAGTCCAGCATTCAAAGCTATGAGTAGAAATCCAAAGAGACTACATAGCATGGAAGAACAACAACAGGATGAGGAGATGTTAGAGTTACACGTCATCAGGAACACGAGGTTAACGGACAGCGATTCGGAAAGAATCAAAATCCACATAGATGTTGCGGGATTCAAGATACCAATGGAAATTGACACGCGTGCATCCGTGAGTGTATTATCGGAGTCACTGTACCTCGACAAATTACGTGATTTTCAACTGGAGAAGATAGCGAGGCTACTCGGCAGAGAAAATTCCTGTGGTAGGTCATATCACCGTACCGGTGAAATATAAAGTTCAATTTCAGAACTTGCCTCTAATAGGAGTAAAAGGAGACAAGCCTGCCTTACTAGGAAGAAATTGGTGGAGCTCACTGAAGCTGGATTGGAGTAAGATTTTTTGTGTGGAAGCGAGATTTTCATCAACGGATAAGGTTATTAAGAAGTATCCAAAGGTGTTCTGCGAAAGGGGCAGTCCGATCCAAGGCTTCAAGGCAAGTGTCAGGGTGCAGAAGGACGCTAAATCGGTTTACTACAAGCCACGTTCCATACAATATGCACCCAGGAGAAAGTTGAGCAAGAACTCAAAAGACTAAAGACTGAGAACATTATTTGTAAGATAGATTGATGTAATTGGGCTACACCAATTGTTGTTGTACCTAAGTCCAAAGATAAGGTAAGATTGTGTGGTGATTATAAAGTAACCATAAACCAGGTTCTAGAGAGTAATGTCCCCAATACAGTGCCGAATATAGAAGATCTGTTCACAACACTGACAGGTGGTCAGATCTTCTCAAAACTGGATCTTACGAATGTCTACTTACAGCTTGAACTAGATGAGGAGTCCAAGTCATGTTTGACTATAAAGACTCATCTAGGCCTATATCAATTTAATAGGCTACCGTTTGGAGTGTCTTCCGCCCCTGCCACATTCCAAGGGGTGATGAATCAGATTTTGCAAGGTATTGAAGGGATAGTATGCTATCTGGATGACATACTAATTCAGCACCAAATAGGCAAATTCATAATAACATATTGAATTAAGTCCTCAAATGGCTAGAGAAGCACAGAGTATGAGTGTCTGCTCGTAAGTGTGAGTTATTCAAAAACTCAGTGGAGTACTTAGGGTACAGAGTAGACAAAGATGGTTTACGTCCAACCATGGAAAAATTGGATGCAATTAGAAATGCACCCACTCCCAGGAATGTCACTGAACTTCGTTCATTCGTGGGTCTTTTGAACTATTATGGGAAGTTCCTACCAAATTTGGCTACAGTATTACATCCACTGAATGAACTTTTGGAAAAACAGGTCCATTGGAAGTGGTCAAAAGAATGCGATACAAGGAGTGTAAAAGCAAATTGGTAGAGAGCACCATGTTAGTTTACTATGACATATCTAACGAGATTAAGCTAGCATGTGATGCCTCTCCGTATGGAGTTGGGGCAGTAATCTCTCATGTATTAAGTAGTGGGGAGGAGAGACCAATTGCTTTTGCTTCACGCACTCTCAGTGCCAGTGAGAGTAATTATGTGCAAATTGAAAGGGAAGCTTTGGCATTAATTTTTGGGGTCAAGAAGTTTCACAAATACTTGTATGGTCATCGGTTTACCATCATTATGGACCATAAGCCCCTAACAGCAATCCTCCTTTCAAAGATCCCAGTTCCAACATTAGCTGCAGCCCGAATGCAGAGATGGGCTTTGATTTTGTCAGCATATACATATGATATTGAATACAGACAATTAGCTGATCACAGTAATGCTGATGAAATGTCTAGATTGCCTTCCCCATCACAATTTACACCCGATAGGGAAGAATTGCTTTATTTTTCATTCATTGATGAACTGCCAGTCACAGCTGAAGAGATTGGTTGAGCAACCAAACGTGACCCAGTGATGTCAAAGGTGCATGAGTATATTGCAAATGGATGGCCAAACCAGGTAACAGACAAAGATACACATCCATTCTTCATTCGTAGGAATGAATTATCAGCCGATAAAGATTGTATCATGTTGCGTGCAAGAGTGGTTATACCAAATCAATTCAGGCCCAAATTATTAGGAAACCTCCATGACCAGAACCTGGGAATGTGCTTGACCAAGAGTTTTGCACGCAGTTATTTATGGTGGCCAGGTCTTGATAAAGATATAGAGTACATCCTGAGTCAGTGTACGACATGTCAATCGGTAAGCAAGCAACCACCACCAGTACCATTACAGCCATGGAAATGGCCTCCCAGGGTGTGGCAAAGGCTACATATTGATTTTGATGAGTTAGAAGGACAACAATTGTTCATTGTGATTGATAGCCATTCAAAGTGGGTTGAGGTGTTTCCAATGTGGAAAATAACAACAAGTAAAAACACAGGACATTTTACGAAAATTATTTTCTTCATTTGGCCCCCCTGAAGAAATTGTTTCGAATAATGGACCACAATTTTGTTCAGAAGAATTTGCACAATTCTCGAGCAAAAATGGTGTGAAATGTACCAAGGTTCCACCATACCATCCTGCTTCGAATGGTGCAGCAGAGTGCACTTATACAAATTGTAAAACGTGCCCCTCATAAAACAAATGTTCGGTCCAAATCCAAGGAAACGACAGTTGTCATTGGATCACAACTTGGCTAATTTATTGATTACATATCGAAATACTCCTCATACAACTACTGGCAGAACACCAGCAGCGTTGTTTCTCAAATGACAGCCACTAATCAGATTCTCATTGTTAAAGCCAAATTTGGCACAGTCCATGGAAGAGACACAATTAAGACAGAAAGAGAATCATGATAAAGGTAGAGTAAAATAGAGAAGTGTGAAATTAAACCAGAAAGTGAGAGTGAAGAACCATCACCATAAATGGTTAAAGTGTTTATCAGGAAGAGTGGTGAAGATATGTGGTCCTCGCACATATTTGATAAAGATGTTTGATAATGGACAGATTAGGTTTGTTCATATTGATCATATTTTACCTACAGACATGGAAAGAGTTGAAGGTGGGAATGATTCAATTATTTGTGACTCATCAGATAGTTTTGATACACCAGCAGCAAATCCTAAATCCAATGTACTGGAAACAAATCCAGGAGAGAATCAGAATGAAAGTCTGAGTCCGAGTCAGGAAAACAAAGAGCCTGAAGTTAGAGTGAGTTCAAATGAAAATCAAGGAAATTCCATGGAAGAAAACGTTCCTCAGGATGAGCCTCGAATGAGCTTACATTCGACACCATGTTTGGAAGGTTCTGTTCAAGAGCGAAGGTATCCTCTTTGAAACAGAAAACAAGTGGTAAAGTTAAATTTGTAAATATGGAAAAAAAATAAGTTTATATCCTGTGTTATGTATAAACATGAAAGTTATGTATGATGTTTGTTATGATGGCTTCTTCATTAAGGAGGGAGAAGTGTAATGTCGGTTAGCTTGAGATGTTTGTAGCTTCACACTGTGGATGTGGACGTATTGTGTACTGCAAGTGCATAGTTAATCATTAAACAGAACCAGGCAATTCCGGAGACTTTCAAGAGAGCTGCCTGCCATGTAGGAAGCTGTGTGTGCTCTGTTCTGTGAATATATCACAGGGCCTAATATCCTACACCCACTTCTATTTCTTATGTTCTTATGTTCAATTTCACAAAAAATTACAGGAATGCAAATGCATCTGTAAACTTTTCTAGATATTGAATTTGTCTTGTGTTGTTCTATTATGAAATCAATGCTTATTTTGCCCCCTGGACATACAAACTTTCAAGTTTGAAGTTAATTAATTACTGGTTTTATTTAACTCACATGCTGCCCCCCACTGCCACCACCATGCTCCTCCCCGCCGCCTTCCCCCCACCCCCCACCCCTCCCCCGGGTCTTTTAAACTGTTAGGAGCATGGGCAATGGTTAGAAACTGCTGCATTAGTGCTAATGCACACTATACTTTCATCATCATAGGCAGTCCCTCGGAATCGAGGAAGACTTACTTCCACTCTTAACATGAGTTCTTTGGTGGCTGTACAGTCCAATAAAAGAACCACAGTCTCTGTCACAGGTGGGACAGATAGTCGTTGAGGGAAAGGGTGGGTGGGACTGGTTTGCCGCACGCTTGATTTCTGCATGCTCTCAGCGACGAGACTCGAGGTACTCAGTGCCCTTCCGGATGCACTTCCTCCACTTAGGGCGGTCTATGGACAGGGACTTCCAGGTGTCAGTGTGGATGATGCACTTTATCAGGGAGGCTTTGAGGGTGTCCTTGTAGCGTTTCCGCTGCCCACCTTTGGCTCGTTTGCCGTGAAGGAGCTCCGAGAAGGGCGCTTGCTCTGGGAATCTCGTGTCTGGCATGCGAACTATGTGGCCTGCCCAGCGGATCTGATCAAGTGTGGTCAGTACTTCAATGCTGGGGATGTTGGCCTGGTCAAGGACGCTAAAGTTGTTGCATCTATCCTCCCAGGGGATTTGTAGGATCTTGCGGAAACATCGTTGGTGGTGTTTCTCCAGCGACTTGAGGTGTCCACTGTACATGGTCCATGTTTCTGAACCATACAGAAGGGCGGGTATTACTACAGCCCTGTAGACCATGAGCTTGGTGATAGTTTTGAGGGCCTGGTCTTCAAACACTCTTTTCCTCAGGCAGCCAAAGGCTGCACTGGCGCAATGGAGGCGGTGTTGGATCTTGTCGTCAATGCCTGCTTTTGTTGATAGGAGGCTCCTGAGATAATGGAAGTGGTCCACATTGCCCAGGGACGTGCCGTGGATCTTGATGACTGGGGGGCAGTGCTGCATAGTGAGGACAGGCTGGTGGAGGAGCTTTGTCTTACTGATGTTTAGCTTAAGGCCCATACTTTCGTACACCTCAGTAAATACGTCAACTATATCCTGGAGTTCAGCCTCTGTATGTGTTCAGATGCAGGCGTCATCCGCGTACTGTAGCTCAACGACAGACGTTGGGGTGGTCTTGGACCTGGCCTGAAGATGGCGAAGGTTGAACAAGTTCCCACTGGTTCTATAGGTTAGTTCTACTCCAGTGGGGAGCTTGTCGACTGTGAAGTGGAACATGACAGTGAGGAAGATTGAGAAGTGGGTTACTTTTCCAAGATCTTGCTCAGCTAAGCCCGTTTGGTAGCCAGTGTGCAACGACCAGCCCACTTTAAAAGAACTCACGCACAGGCATCTTCCAATTTGCTAACATGAAGTTCGGGACCTGGAACTTCAGGACTCTCATGGACAACCCCAACAGCGACAGGCCGGAATGCCGCACCGCCATAGTGGCCCGGGAACTTAGACACTTTGATATCAACATCACCGCCCTAAGCGAGACCCGGTTATCAGGGGAAGGCAAGCTGAAGGTTACACCTTCTTCTGGAAAGGGAAACCAGAGGAAGAACTCCGCCTCCACTGAGTCGGCTTCGCCATCAAAACCGAGCTGGTCGACCACCTCAAAGACCCTCCCTGCGGGGCTCACGAATGCCTCTTGAGTCTTCGACTCACCCTATCCTGGAAACAGTGCGCCACAGTCATCAGTGCGTATATGCCCCAATGCAACAGATGAGGCCAAAGAGGGTTTTTACTCCAACCTCGAAAAATCTCTGTCCTGCGTCCCTGCGGGTGTAAAACTGGTCTTCCTCAGTGACTTCAATGCCAGGGTAGGCAAGGACACAGACCTCTGGGGAGACGTGATCGGCAGAGAGGGGGTAGGGTAAACCAAATCCAGCGGTACCCTACTCCTGACAAAATGTCTCGAACATCAACTTGTCATCATCAACACCTTGTTCCGCCAGAGAGACAAATACAAATCATTGTGGCAACACCCTCACTCCAAACACAGGCACCTGCTCGACTATGTCATCGTCCGAGCCAGGAATCGCAAGGATGTGCGCCTCACCCACGCAGTGAAAGGAGCTGACAACTGCTGGACGGACCACCGCCTAATCTGATCCATCATTGACTATACTTTAATGCATAATTAGCAGGAGGGCTTCCTTTAAAACACATAGGTGGTGAAATTGTCGCTTTTTTAGATGCCCGTTGGTGCCTCCATAGGGAACTGATGGGGCGGTGGAAGCTTTTTACCTCAGGGGAGGCGCTGCATTGGCAGCACTGCGCCAGCACTGCACCCCAGGCCACCGCGCAACCGGCAATGATGTCACCGCCTTGCATGGCGACCCCTCACTGCACCATGGTGACCCCTAACCACCCTGCAGGGGAAATTGCCCCACAGACCACGAGGCTGGCACAAGCGGATGTCAACAGTAGCTTCACGCGTCTCTGGCGCACTACTTAAAGGGAAGGGCGCCAGCGCCCCGCACCACCATCTTTTCTAGATTGCCGACTCTTGGGTCGACTCCAGGATGGTGGCCCTAGCATGCTCTAGGCCGCCATCATATAGCCCGGAACTCCGTTTTGTGTGCTGGGCTGCAGGCCCTGTCCCACGCTGCCCTGGTGACCTAGTGGAGGCCATCAGAGGCCTTGCAGAGTGCGCACCGACCCTCCCCTTTAAGCGAAGGGGAGGCGTGTTGAAGCGTGGAGCATCCGCGTAGTGCTTCCTTCACCGGCCCAGTAGCACCCGGGAACTACCCCAAAGGAAGTGAAGTGCGCGAGATTGTGCTTCACTTTCTTTGAGGGGCAGTAAGTCCAATTCAGCTGCTGGGACAGAACTTCTACACTGGGCCCAGAAAGTCCCGGTGCCAGTTCGTTACCACCCCCAATCGGGATGCAGGGCAATTTTCCCCCATAGCGAATTAAGCCCTGATGGTTACCATCATGAGTATCACAGCAGACACCAATCTTGTCCTCACCCAGCATCATATGTGCACGTTCCAGCAAACATCATTCAATAGTGACTAAGACTGGTTACCCTGACTGATTTTCTCCTTCCTATCTCAGAGATATTGTGGCCAATTGTAGCACCCCGACCAATGCCTTGACTGAGATCAGTGAATGTAGCACAGAATAGGGATTCAACCTTCCTAGTCTGCTCAGTTCCGAGCTGGCAAATCCATGTATCTAGTAAGTCATTGGGGAGCCCCATAAAATGTTGTGGATGAAAAATTTGGGGGCTTTATGGCACCCGTTACCGTCAAAAAATTGCAAAATCTTTTGCCAGCTGAAAGTCAGCAGCCTTGCACCAGCCATGCTGCAGCCACTGGGGTAGCACTGCATCACATCAGTAGGATTGGCAAAAGCACGTACAAGACAGTCACTAAGGGAATACATAAGGGTGATGAGTTGATTTATTAATAAATTATTGGAGGAATATTGGAGGAATAGATATATAAAGTTGGATTGTAAAGTTTTCTTTGTGGTGGCTTTTATTTCAGCATTGTGACCAAGAGCATGCTGTGATGGTCAGGAACAGAGGGAAGGTAAGGTATGGGACTAATGTTGAAAGGGGAATTTGGGCTGTGGTCACTGTTATTGCAGGCAGATGATTCCAGCACAGATAGCCGGCCTGAAAAGGGCTGTCTGGGTTGCATCCTTCCTTCTACTTCCTCCTCTTCTGCTTCCTCCTCTTCTGTGTCTCCCTCTTCTGCATCTTTTTCTTCTGTGCCTTCCTCTTTAACCACATGAAAATGGCAAAACCTCAAATAAAAAGTATTAATAATATATAAAAAAACACATTGTATTCTCTATCTTATATAAAGGGAATACACTTCAACGACTGCTGGTTTATATAAAATGAACTACTCACATCAAAACTGTCGCAGTGCAGTCAGAACGACTCAAGGCCTTATTTTCCCCTGACATTTATCATCACCATCAAATTTCAGAAGACAAATCTTCTGGTGGATTACTGGGTAATATGTTGTAACATGCACTGTTAGGATAAACATAGTTTTGATCTGAAGATAACAAAAGGGACACTGTTTCTTTAATTAAATGGAACTGAGCCTAATCCTGTTTTTAGAAATGATCTTCTGTGCTCACCAGGTAACTTTAGTCTGTGAACATCATGAGACTGGTGAATGTTCTTGTATCCTCTGATCAATTGAACTGTTTCCCACAGTAAATGACTGAATTATCCTTTTACCAAGTTTACTGACTCTGTTGTAAAATCTAAATAAAGAGATAACATTTTGTTGGCGATTCATCTTTAAAGCAGATCCACTGCCCCATGAAATCTCTCATGGGGAAAAGACGGAATGGAAATCTGTGATTAAATTTGACAAATATGCAAAAGCCACATACAGTCGACAGAGCTCAGTGAGTATGCAAAATACTTGCTTGGATTTCTGGCTCGCAGAAAGGCCAGTGGATGCAGGATCAAATTAGATCGGGAGGGTGGGGGGGCGGGTGGCAGGGGAAGGACATTTGAGTCATCTGCCTTACTGAACAATCACAGACAGAATTAATGGGCAGCTATGTTCTCAGTTTTATGCTCCTCTGCTTGGATTTGTTATTCTATGCTGAGCTAGTTCTGATTTGTTTCTACTGGTTCCCATCCTGCACTGGATTCTGCTCCACTGCTGCCGAATGACCTTTGCTCCGCCTGCTTCCATTGCCACTGATATACCTCTGCAGGTATACCAGATCCGTTGATGTGAACTACTACTCGCCAAGGGCACCACTCTCCTCCACTGGGCCCTTGGATCAGCCTAATGCTGGCTCATGATCGATTTTCCACGGGTACATCTCTAACCGTGCGCCCATTGATACTCTAGCCCTCAAACAGCTCCTGGACTAATGCGTCCTCCGCACTTGGCTCCAAACCTGGATATTAGTCCGTCGGTGCTTCAAGCTGACCTCACCCTATCTATAAGTCAACTTCATCCCACCACGGGAACTGTGACTTTAACTTTAGACTCTCTCTTATTGTCACCTCTCTATTCTCCGTTTACAACCAGGATATTCCTCCTAATCTTTGTCATTCCTATGTAACCTGAATTTCTTCATTTGTGTCTGCATTTTGGCTGCTGCTCAAGACTTGAGCCCATTGCTTCTGTCTCCATTTTTTTTTCTCTTCTCCGTACCCCTCTTAGACATCCGTATACCCTGACTCCTCCCCTTCCTGTTACCCAGTCATGCCTCTATTGAATTTATCCCCTGTTGGGCAATTTGGCCTCCCCAAATTCCTACCCAACCCTTCACTATTCCTCTACCTTCCTACTCTCCTGCCATTGCCCAGGCTTAACTTTCTCCTGGATAAGCTCACAAATTCCCTCTGTACCTCTCAGCATTTATGTACGGTAGTGTAATGGTTATGTTATTGGACTAATAATCTGGACAATGTGAGTGAAAATCTCACCATGGCAGTTTGTGAATTTGAATTCAGCTTTTCAAAAAATAGTATCAATAAAGGTGACCATGAATCTGTCAGATTGTCATAAGAACCCCACTGATATACTAATATCCTTTCGGGAAGAAAGTCTGCTGTCCTTATCTGGTCTGACCTATATGAGAGTCGAGTCTCACACCAATGTGGTTCACTCTTAATTGCCCTCATGTTATATCAAACGGCATCAGTTCAAGAGGAAGGCCCATCTCAGGGAAACTAGGGATGGGGAATAAATGCTGGCCTTGCCAGCGATGCCCAAATTCCAAGAATGAATAAAAAACAATGTTTTAATTCTCTGAAGGGACTTATTATTGGCTCCTTATGTACAGCAACCCCTATGCTCTTACCTTGCCAACCTGCTGGCGACTAATCTTGCTGTACTTATTCCGTTTACTCCTCCCACCGCTGACCCCATGAACTCTGCCAGGGGATCAACAATCAACAGCCCTCTTGGCATTTCTCTCAAGAATGTCTGTTCACTTGCAAGCAAGGCCATTACCATCCATGACCATATTGTGGATGAATGCATTGATGTCATGGACTTTGACAGAAACTTGGCTCACTGGTGATGACACCTTGCACCTCACTTTACCGTCCAACAACTGCCCTGCCCAAACTGCCGCGGTGGCAGTGAAGTCCAAATCACCAAATCTCACCTTGGTCTGTGCTCCTACTCCTCTGGCACCTTCTCCCTTTTGAGCACCTCACCTTGTTCCACTCATCTCACCTCCCCTTTAAAATCATTGTTCACTATCATCTACCAAGCCCCACCCTATTCTTCATCGAGATGTCCTCACTCCTTTCCTCCCTCAGCTTCTGCACCATGCGACTTCTCATCAGCCCTACAACTCTTTAGGAATTTGCGTGCCTTCAACTCTGGCCTCTTGTGTATTCCCCACTCCAATTGCCACACTATTGGAAGTTGTGCCTTGAGCCGTATAGCTCTGAAATTGCCTCCTTTTCCATCTCTCTCCTCCTTTAATACACTCCTTAAAACCTACCTCTTTAACCAAGCTTTAAGTCACCCATCCTATTATCTCCTTCTTTGGCTTGATGACAATTTTTGTCTGACTAGGCTCCTGTGAAGCACCTTGGGTCATTTTCCTCCATTAAAGGCACAATAGAAATGCATGTTGTTGTTTATTATCAGTACTCGCTGTGACATGTTGCTGTTGTTTTTCATTTATATTCTACTTGTTTAATTCTGTCTGTCATTTATCATTTTACTTCCTGCTCTCCTGCTGCTTTATTTCCTTTCTTCTCTCTAACTGTTCACGGCACTCTTTCTTTTGTGCTCCATCATTTGTTCTTGAAGCTTTCTATCTGCTGTTCCTTTATATCCCTTCCTCTTGTGTTTCTCTCATTGTTTCTCTCACTGTTCCCTCTGTGCCATTTTGGTTTGTTGCTTCTCCAGTCCCTGTTGACCTGGCCCAAGATAAGCAGCATGCGCTATGACAAAGTGACTGCCAAGATATCAATGCTCTCATTGTATTTGCTCCGAATTTCAGTGACATTTTCACATTTTTCATGAACACTAAAACTCCTGAAGATTAGGAAATTATCAGGAATTCGCACTAGAATGCCAGTTAAATGTATGAATCTCCAGAGAGGTGAAGACTGCAGTTTATGGGCAATGAGGCAAGCAAGCATTTGCAGAGCAGTTTTACATGTATCTCTCCTAAGGTATAAGAACATAAGAAATAGGAATAGGAGTAGGCCATATGGCCCCTCGAGTCTGTTCCGCCATTCAATAAGATCATGGCTGATGCGATCATGGACTCAGCTCCACTTCCCCGCCCGCTTCCCATAACTCCTTATCCCCTTATCATTTAACAAACTGTCTATTTCTCTCTTAAATTTATTCAATATCCCAGCTTTCACAGCTCTCTGAGGCAGCGAATTCCACAGATTTACAACCCGCTGAGAGAAGAAATTTCTCCTCATCTCTATTTTAAATGGATGGTCCCTTATTCTAAGATCCTGCCCACTAGTTCTAGTCTTCCCCATCAGTGGAAACATTCTCTCTGTATCCACCTTGTCAAGCCCCCTCATAATCTTATATGTTTCAATAAAATCACCTCTCATTCTTCTGAATTCCAATGAGTAGAGGCCCAAACTACTCAACCTTTCCTCATAAGTCAACCCCCTCATCCCTGGAATCAACCAAGTGAACCTTCTCTGAACTGCCTCCAAAGCAAGTATATCCTTTCATAAATATGGAAACCAAAACTGCTCGCAGTATTCCAGGTGTGGCCTCACCAATACTTTATATAGCTGTAGTAAGACTTCCCTGCTTTTATACTCCATCCCCTTTGCAATAAAGGCCAAGATACCATTGGCCTTCCTGATCACTTTCTATACCTGCATTCTATCCTTTTGTGTTTCATGCACAATTACCCCCAGGTCCCGCTGTACTGCGGCACTTTGCAATCTTTCTCCATTTAAATAATAACTTGCTCTTTGATTTTTATTCTGCCAAAGTGCATGACCTCACACTTTCCAACATTATACTCCATCTGCAAAATTTTTGCCCACTCACTTAGCCTGCCTATATCCTTTTGCAGATTTTTGTGCCCTCCTCACACATTGCTTTTCCTCCCATCTTTGTATCACCTGCAAACTTGGCTATGTTACACCCAGTCCCTTCTTACAAGTTGTTAATATAGATTGTAAATAGTTGGGGTCCCTGCACTGATCCCTACGGCACCCGACTAGTTACTGGTTTCCAACCCGAGAATGAACCATTTATCCCGACTCTCTGTTCTCTGTTAGTTAGCCAATCCTCTATCCATACTAATATATTACCCCCAATCCCATGAAGGTTTATCTTTTTCACTTTTTTATGTGGCACCTTGTCAAATGCCTTTTGGAAGTCCAAATATACCACATCCACTGGTTCCCCTTTATTCACCCTGTTGGTTACATCCTCAAAGAACTCCAGCAAATTTTTCAAACATGACTTCTCCTTCATAAATCCATGCTGATTTTGCCTGACCTCCAAGTAGTTCATTTCCGCTGAACCTTGAAATAAAAAAGGAAGTTGAAAATCCCATTTGTTGCATAACCTGAATATTGCTGTTTTAAAATATGTCATACATGATTGGAATTTTGTCTCAAATGTTTGACGATTTCAACTGGGACGAAATTAACAAGTTATAGCATACAATATTCTTTTATCTGCAGCAAGCATGAAATGTTCTGCTTCAATCTGAATCCCAGGATACTACTCATTGAATGTAGTGCTTATTGTGATTTTGAAGGCAGTGACCTCAATACCAAAGATAACCCTAGTAAAGTGAAACAACTTGCTGCAGCCCATTAACGTCAGAGTTAAAGCTCCCAAATTAACTAACCAAGGGATGTCATACTGTAGCTACTCTGTCGCCCTTCGCTACACTCAATGTCTCTGGTAGTTGGCAATGCAGATTTTGACCTCTGCCTTGCTTTATAGAACAGAAAAGGAAAAATCTATATTCCAACATCGCAGTGTCTGTGAAATTAACGTTCTCACTTTTCTTCCACACAGCGATGAAATTAAGTGTTAAGTGCCCAGTTGGAATGCCGGTGCACTATTCAGAGATATCTGTTCTTTGCTCGTACATTTAAGTAATGGAAACAGCCAGTTAACCCTCTAAATCCTATAGCAATCATACTCTGATGACATTTCTCATTGTAACAGCTGGCGAGCCTAATAAAAAGGTACAGATAGCGCAGTATTTCTTTTACAGAAATTTAAATGAGGCGTTGATCTTAAGCTGCAGGCTAATACCATACAAATACTGAACATGTTTGCCTAAAATTGCTCCGTCTGCTATTTTAAAGCAGAGGTTTTTCAAAATAAATGGGTTAGCGCCTCAGCTAGATTAGCGGGCAAAAGCATTTCAAACAAATGTGTTAATCATGCACATGTTATTGTCCCATAACATCACTTCAAGGCTTGAATTGATTAAAGATAGATTGATTTTGAAATATTGATACAGCTAATTTGAAAATAATTATCACTAAAACAGCTGGATACTCTGTACACTATGGGCAAAAGTAACATTGGCACAGCTGTTTTGCTCATGTCAGCCAACCATGGTTTTGGTCAAGATGCTGAAAGGAATAATTTTTGTGGTGCAGTTTTGGCTTTGCAGATGTAACATACAATGCTATGTTTATGGAACAGGCAAGCCAATTGCCAATTCACCTGCAACACTTTCCTCCTTATTGAACCATATATCTTTCATTGTCTTTTGCATAATATCCTTTCAGTATGCCAGCCAGACACTCGCCCTCAAAAGTATCTCCATAATTCAGCTGTTGGGATGTTAACAGATGGACTGGATTTTCAGTTTTGCCGTTTTTGGGGCGAAAACAGAGGCGGGACGGGAAAGTTACTGCCCGGGTAACGTTTGCGCTGTGTGGAGTCATTTTTGCCTTCTGGGCTCTGGGGTGCAGCGCAAAAGGAGGCGTTGTATGACTTTCGGAGCGCAAAACCAGGAACCTCGCCAACTAAAGTGTGGGGCTGGGAGTGCTCTGAGAGAGGCCTTGAGAGGGCAAATTAAAACAAAAATTCACAAAAACATTCAAAAAACATTGCCCACACCCTTACAACACAAATCGCTACAAAAAAATTAAAAGAATAAACAATGGAACTTACCTTTTTTGCAGTTTATCCAACTCACTGCCGCCGGCAGGGCTGGACTGCTGTGTTTTCCCTGGCGGTCATCATGGGCCGCATTTTGGGGCATACGGGTTGGGTGCGAGTCAAAACTACTGCCGGTGTTGCAACGAGAGCCATTGCACACCTGGCACAGCTCTCCCTGGCGGTGCTTCTAAACACCGCCGCAAAACCCGACTGGAGGATTGCGTCCAGACGCAAAAGACTTCACCGCCCCATTTTTTGCCGCAGAGGGTCAAAACCCGGCGAAAGCCGGAGCGCAAACGACCCAAAAATCCAGCCCAATATCTGAGATGCCCGACTGTAGAAGATGGAATGAGGGAGATTGGTAGTGCTGCTTCACTTAGTTCCTGGAAGAAATTGTGTCCCTAACCAGCAGAAGACAATCACAGTGGCTGTATGATAAAACTTAATTAAAAGATGCATTGGAGAGAGTAAGATTGACCATCACCAGTCCTGGTGAGATATTTTTTAATATAACTAAGTGTGTCCGTGCCGCAGAGATTTAAGTCATTTATCACTTTCCAATGGCACTCACTCTCTCTTCACTGCAAAAGTCTATCTGCGAGACTTGCCAAAAAAAATCTCTTAATTGTCATTTAGCAATAAATGACAACAGTTCCCACAATACAACAGTGTCTACACTCCAAAAGTACTTAATTGGCTGTAAAGAACTTTGAGACGTCTGGTGGTCGTGAATATATAAATATAAATATAATTCTTTCTTTCTTTCTTTCTTTCTTTCTTTCTTTCTTTCTTTCTTTCTTTCTTTCTTTCTTTCAACAAAATAGAAAGCTTTATTATGTTTCTAATAAAACAGGAGATTACAGCTTTTGGCTTATTCTGCACTTGATCACTTACATATCCTCATGCAAAGATCAATGCTAGTATTATCAAATATAACCAGAAATGTTAATTAACACTCTTAATCCTATTAGTGTCAATTGATTTGATATGAATCCAGTTCTCTTTATTAACTGAATGCATGAGCTAATGAAGAGTATGTTTGAACTTTCAATAAATTGCTGTTGATGGTAGTACCGCACAAACATTCAACACATTTACATGATATTTTACCGTCTGCTGTTTCAGAAGAGGCTTTAGCCCATTTCAAGCAAAGAGTTCAGAGGTTTCTGCTGATCGTGGCCATGGACAGGTGGAGGGTGATGTGACATGGAATAGTTGGTTAGGAGCAAGGAGAGTCTAACTTAATTTGTGTCGGAGAACAGTTGAGTTGGCCCACTATTCTAGCAGTGCCTGGGGCAGTAGCAGGATGTGCTCTATTTTTCCTGTCATATCAGCTTTCATTTCATAATAGAATCATAGAATGATACAGCACAGAAGGAGGTCATTCGGCCTGAGCCGGCTCTTTGAAAGAGCTATCCAATTAATCCCAATCCTCTGCCCTTTCCCCATAGCTCTGCAAATTTTTCCCTTTCAAGGGGGAGAAATTGTGCTCTGTAGATGAGGGGGGGTGGGGGGGGCGAAGAGCACTCATCAGGAGACCATATGAGCCGAGGGTCTTTAGGGAACTATTCTCTTACCTGAACTTCAGTGTGCAATGCTTGAGACATCTTCACTTCACAAAAAAGGTTGTGACTGAAATTTGCTAACTGCTGCAGCCATAACTGCAAATGCAAAGTAAGATAAAGAGAACATTGCCTGTCGCTGTTAAGGTGACCGGGGCTCTTAATTTTTATGCATCCAGGCTGGAGCTGGAGATATAAGCAACATCTTTCCCTCCGGTAAGCTGGCACCTGCGCTATCCTTACCCCCTACCCTGGCTCCTGCGCACTTGTGCGCTGTTTCTCACCATGTGCAGATCCCTCCTCTATTCTAACCTGTAAAGTACGTGGAGTGTCAGTCTCTGAGCTGGTGACTGCGAGTGTAACGTCTCTTCATCTTCACTGTCTTATTCCTCTTCCTCCACAGCCTGGACAGGTTCCAGTTCTTGGGAATCTGAAATAAAAATGGAACAAGGGTTGGGTTATGGTAAGCGGGGAGGAGAAAGTAAGAAATGCAGCTTGTGAGTCAGAAGAGATTGTGAGATGAGGAAGAAGTGGCATGAGGGAAGGAGGATTTGCTGTGCGGCTCTGCTCATCATTGATCCCTCCAGCCCCGCCAGTGGCCACAGCCTTAGCGATGCCCCTTCCCATGATGGCCAGCACTGTCTCTTCCATGGGCATTAAAACATGCAGGCGCCTTCATCCTCCTCCATAACAACATAAGAACATAAGAAATAGGAGCAGGAGTAGGCCATATGGCCCCTCGAGCCTGCTCCAATACTCAATAAGATAATTGACCTCAACTCCACTTTCCCGCCTGATCTCCATATCCCTTGATTTCCCGCGACTCCAAAAATCTATTTGTCTCAGCCTTGAATATATTCAGAGACTTAGCGTCCACCGCACTCTGGGGCAGAGAATTCCAAAGATTCACAAATCTCTGAGTGAAGAAATTCCTCCGGTCTCTGTCTTAAATGGCCTACCCCTAATCCCGAGACTGTGCCTCCTAGTTCTAGACACTCCAGCCAGGGGAAACAACCTTTCAGCATTTACCCTGTCAATCCCCTTCAGAATCTATGTTTCAATGAGTTCTCCTCTCATTCTTCTAAACTCCAGAGAGTATAGACCCATTTTACACAATCTCTACTTATAAGACTTATAAGACTTATTTCTCCTTCCAGGAATCAATCTAGTGAACCTTAGTTGCACCGCCTACAAGCAAGTATATCCTTTCTTAGATAAGGAGATCAAAACTGTGCACAGTACTCCAGGTGTGGTCTTACCAAGGCCCTGTACAATTGTAGCAAGACTTCCTTACTCTTATACTCCAACCCCCTTGCAATAAAGGACAACATGCCATTTCCCTTCCTTATTGCTTGCTAGCTTTCAGTGTTTCTTCCACAAGGACACCCAAATCTCTCTGAACACCAACATTTAAATGTTTCTCACCATTTAAAAAATATTCTGTTTTTCTACTCTTCCTACCAAAGTGAATAACCTCACAATTCCATACATTATACCCCATCTGCCACCTTACTGCCCACCCACTCTTTGCAGATGCTTTATGTTCTCCACACAGCTTACTGTCTGACCTAGTTTTATAATGCCAGCAAAATTGGATACATTACACTCAGTTCCTTCATCTAGATCATTAATATAGATTGTAAATAGATGAAGCCCCAGCACTGATCCTTGAGGCACCCCACTAGTTACAGCCTGCCAACCTGAAAAAGACCAGTTTATCATTACTCAGTTTTCTGTCCATTAACCAATCCTCTCTCCATGCTATTACATTACTTCCACTCCCATGATCCCTTATATTATGTAATAAACTTTTATGTGGCACCTTATCGAATGCCTTTTGGAAATCCAAATATACTTCATCCACTGGTTTCACTTTATCTACCCTGCTCGTTACATCCTCAAAAAACTCTAACAAATCTGTCAAAAACAATTTCCTTTCATAAAACCATGTTGACTCTATCTAATCATGTTATGATTTTCTAAGTCCCCTGTTACCACTTCCTTAACAATGGATTCCAGCATTTTCCCAACAACTGATGCCAGGCAAATTGTTCTGTAGTTCCCTGTTTTCTCTCTCCCTCCTTTCTTGAATAGCAATGTTACATTTGTTACTTTCCAATTCGCTGGAACCGTTCCAGAAACTAGGGAATTTTGAAAGATCAAAACCAATGCATCCACTTTCTCTGCAGCCACCTCTTTTAGAACCCTAGGTTGTAGACCATCAGGTCCAGGGGATTTATCAGTTTTTAGTCCTGCTAGTTTCTCTAGTACTTTTTCTCTACTTATGTTAATTATATTAAGTTCCTCACTCTCATTAGACCGTTGGCTCCCCACCATTTTATGTATGCTTCTTGCATCTTCTACTCTGAAGACAGAAACAAAATGTTTGTTTAACATTACTGCCATTTCCTTATTCCCTATAATAATTTCTCCTGCCTCAGCCCCTCAGGGACCAATGTTTACTTTTCCAACTCACTTCCTTTTTACATACTTGTAGAAGCTCTTACAATCTGTTTTTATATTTCTTGCTAGTTTTCTCTCAGTCTATTTTTTCCCTTTTGATCAATGTTTTGGAAATCATTTGCTGGTTTCTGAAACTCTCCCAATCCTCAGACTTACAGAGAAACATAGAAAATAAGTGCAGGAGTAGGCCATTCGGTCCTTCGAGCCTGCACCACCATTGAATAAGATCATGGCTGATCATTCACCTCAGTATCACCTTCCTGCTTTGTCTCCAAGAAACAAAAAGGGCCACACTACATCATAATTCTAAAAGGACAAAGAGTGTTAAAAAAACAAGCCTGAAAGCTTTGTGCCTTAATGCAAGGAGTATCCGTAATAAGGTGGATGAATTAACAGTGCAAATAGATGTTAATGGATATGATATGATTGGGATTACGGAGACGTGGCTCCAGGATGATCAGGGCTGGGAACTCAACATCCATGGGTATTCAACATTCAGGAAGGATAGAATAAAAGGAAAAGGAGGTGGGGTAGCATTGCTGGTTAAAGAGGAGATTAATGCAGTAGTTAGGAAGGACATTAGCTTGGATGATGTGGAATCTATATGGGTAGAGCTGCAGAACACCAAAGGGCAAAAAACGTTAGTGGGAGTTGTGTACAGACCTCCAAACAGTAGTAGTGATGTTGGGGTGGGCATCAAACAGGAAATTAGGGGTGCATGCAATAAAGGTGCAGCAGTTATCATGGGTGACTTTAATATGCATATAGATTGGGCTAACCAAACTGGAAGCAATACGGTGGAGGAGGATTTCCTGGAGTGCATAAGGGATGGTTTTCCAGACCAATATGTCGAGGAACCAACTAGGGGGGAGGCCATTTTAGACTGGGTGTTGTGTAATGAGAGAGGATTAATTAGCAATCTCGTTGTGCGAGGCCCCTTGGGGAAGAGTGACCATAATATGGTGGAATTCTGCATTAGGATGAAGAATTAAACAGTTAATTCAGAGACCATGGTCCAGAACTTAAAGAAGGGTAACTTTGAAGGTATGAGGCATGAATTGGCTAGGATAGATTGGCGAATCATACTTAAGGAGTTGACAGTGGATGGGCAATGGCAGACATTTAGAGACTGCATGGATGAACTACAACAATTGTACATCCCTGTCTGGCGTAAAAATAAAAAAGGGAAGGTGGCTCAACCGTGGCTATCAAGGGAAATCAGGGATAGTATCAAAGCCAAGGAAGTGGCATACAAATTGGCCTGAAATAGCAGTGAACCTGGGGACTGGGAGAAATTTAGAACCCAGCAGAGAAGGACAAAGGGTTTGATTAGGGCAGGGAAAATTGAGTACGAGAGGAAGCTTGCAGGGAACATTAAGACAGACTGCAAAAGTTTCGAGATATGTAAAGAGAAAAAGGTTAGTAAAGACAAACATAGGTCCCCTGCAGTCAGAATCAGGGGAAGTCACAATGGGGCACAAAGAAATGGCAGACCAATTGAACAAGTACTTTGGTTCGGTATTCACTAAGGAGGACACAAACAACCTTCCGGATATAAAAGGGATCAGAGGGTCTAGTAAGAAGGAGGAACTGAGGGAAATCCTTATTCGTCGGGAAATTGTGTAGGGAAATTGATGGGATTGAAGGCGATAAATCCCCAGGGCCTGATGGACTGCATCCCAGAGTACATAAGGAGGTGGCCTTGGAAATAGCGGATGCATTGACAGTCATTTTCCAACATTCCATTGACTCTGGATCACTTCCTATGGAGTGGAGGGTAGCCAATGTAACCCCACTTTTTAAAAAAGGAGGGAAAGAGAAAACAGGGAATTATAGACCGGTCAGCCTGACATCAGTCGTGGGTAAAATGATGGAATCAATTATTAAGGATGTCATAGCAGCGCATTTGGAAAGAGGTGACATGATAGGTCCAAGTCAGCATGGATTTGTGAAAGGGAAATCATGCTTGACAAATCTTCTGGAATTTTTTGAGGATGTTTCCAGTAGAGTGGACAAGGGAGAACCAGTTGATGTCGTATATTTGAACTTTCAGAAGGCTTTCGACAAGGTCCCGCACAAGAGATTAATGTGCAAAGTTAAAGCACATGGGATTGGGGGTAGTGTGCTGACATGGATTGAGAACTGGTTGGCAGACAGGAAGCAATTAGTAGGAGTAAATGGGTACTTTTCAGAATGGCAGGCAGTGACTAATGGGGTACCGCAAGGTTCTGTGCTGGGGCCCCAGCTGTTTGCATTGTACATTAATGATTTGGACGAGGGGATTAAATATAGTATCTCCAAATTTGCGGATGACACTAAGTTGGGTGGCAGTGTGGGTTGCGAGGAGAATGCTATGAGGCTGCAGAGTGACTTGGATAGGTTAGGTGAATGGGCAAATGCATGGCAGATGAAGTATAATGTGGATAAATGTGAGGTTATCCACTTTGGTGGTAAAAACAAAGAGACAGACTATTATCTGAATGGTGACAGATTAGGAAAAGGGGAGGTGCAACGAGATCTGGGTGTCATGGTGCATCAATGATTGAAGGTTAGCATGCAGGTACAGCAGGCAGTTAAGAACGCAAATGGCATGTTGGCCTTCATAGCGAGGGGATTTGAGTACAGGGGCAGGAAGGTGTTACTACAGTTGTACAGGGCCTTGGTGAGGCCACACCTGGAGTATTGTGTACAGTTTTGGTCTCCTAACTTGAGGAAGGACATTCTTGCTATTGAGGGAGTGCAGCGAAGGTTCACCAGACTGATTCCCGGGATGGTGGGACTGACATATGAAGAAAGACTGGATCAACTGGGCTTGTATTCACTGGAGTTCAGAAGAATGAGAGGGGACCTCATAGAAACGTTTAAAATTCTGACGGGTTTAGACAGGTTCGATACAGAAAGAATGTTCCCAATGTTGGGGAAGTCCAGAACCAGGGGTCACAGTCTAAGGATAAGGGGTAAGCCATTTAGGACCGAGATGAGGAGAAACTTCTTCACCCAGAGAGTGGTGAACCTGTGGAATTCTCTACCACAGAAAGTTATTGAGGCCAATTCACTAAATATATTCAAAAAGGAGTTAGATGTAGTCCTTACTACTAGGGGGATCAAGGGGTATGGCGAGAAAGCAGGAATGGGGTACTGAGGTTGCATGTTCAGCCATGAAATCATTTAATGGTGGTGCAGGCTCGAAGGGCCGAATGGCCTACTCCTGCAACTATTTTCGATGTTTCTATGTTTCTATACCCCTTGATCCCTTTAGACATAAGGTCCACATCTAACTCCCTCTTGAATATATCCAATGAACTGGCATCAACAAATCTCTGCGGTCGGGAATTCCACAGGTTAACAACTCTCTGAGTGAAGAAGTTTCTCCTCATCTCAGTCCTAAATGGCTTACCCCTTATCCTTAGACTATGTCCCCTGGATCTGGACTTCCCCAACATCGGGAAAAATCTACCCGCACCTAACCTGTCCCGTCGCGTCAGAATATTGTATGTTTCTATGAGATACCATCTCATCCTTCGAAACTCCAATGTAGAAAGGCCCAGTCGATCCAGTCTATCTTCATATGTCAGTCCGGTCATCCCGGGAATCAGTCTGGTGAACCTTCGCTGCACTCCCTTAATAGCAAGAAAGTCCTTCCTCAGATTAGGAGACCAAAATTGAACACAATATTCCAGGTGAGGCCTCACCAAGGCCCTGTACAACAGCACGTAAGACCTCCCTGCTCCTATACTCAAATCCCCTAACTATTAAGGCCAACATACCATCTGCCTTCTTTATCGCCTGCTGCACCTATATGCAAACTTTCAATGACTGATGAACCATGACACCCAGGTCTCGTTGCACCTCCCCTTTTCCTAATCTTTCACCATTCAGATAACATTCTGTCTTCGTGTTTTTGCCATCAAAGTGGATAACCTCACATTTATCCACATTATACTGCATCTGCCATGCATTTGCCCACTCACCTAATCTGTCCAAGTCATCCTGCAGCCTTTTAGTGTTCCCCTCATGGCTCACACTGCCACCCAGTTTAGTGTCATCTGCAAACTTGAAGATATTACACTCAATTCCTTCATCCAAATCATTGATGTACATTGTAAAGAGCTGGGTTCCCAGCACTGAGCCCTGCGACACTCCACGAGTCACTGCCTGTCATTCTGAAAAGAACCCGTTTATCCCAACTCTCTGCTTCCTGTCTGCCAACAGTTCTCAATCCACATCAGTACATTACCCCCAATTCCATGTGCTTCGATTTTGCACACCAATCTCTTGTGTGGGACCTTGTCAAAAGCCTTTTGAAAGTCCAAATACACCACAGCCACTGGTTCTCCCTTATCCACTCTACTAGTTACATCCTCAAAAAATTCCAGAAGATTCGTCAAGCATGATTTCTCTTTCATAAATCCATGCTGACTTGGACCGATCCTATCACTGCTTTCCAAATGCGCTGCTATTTCATCCTTAATAATTAATTCCAACATTTCCCCCACCACTGATGTCAGGCTAACCGGTCTATAATTACCCGCTTTCTCTCTCCCTCCCTTTTTAAACAGTGATGTTACATTAGCTACCCTCTAGTCCATAGGAACTGATCCAGAGTCGATAGACTGTTGGAAAATGATCATCAATGCATCTACTATTTCTAGCGTCACTTCCTTAAGTACTCTGGGATGCAGACGATCAGGCCCCGGGGATTTATTGGCCTTCAATCCCATCAATTTCCCAAACACAATTTCCCGCCTAATAAGGTTCTCCTTCAGTTCCTCCTTCCCACAAGACCCTCGGTCCATTAGTACTTTCGTCGGGTTATTTGTGTCTTCCTTCGTGAAGACAGAACCAAAGTATTTGTTCAATTGGTTTGCCATTTCTTTGTTCCCCATTATGAATTCACCTGAATCTGACTGCAAGGGACCTACGTTTGTCTTCACTAATCTTTTTCTCTTCATATATCTATAGAAGATTTTGCAGTCAGTTTTTATGTTCCCGGCAAGCTTCTTGTAGTACTCTATTTTCCCTCTCTTAAATAAACCCTTTGTCCTCCTCTGCTGATTTCTAAATTTCTCCCAGTCCTCAGGTTTGCTGCTTTTTCTGGCCAATTCATATGCCTCTTCCTTGGATTTAACATTATTCTTAATTTCCCTTGTTAGCCACGGTTGAGCCACCTTCCCCGTTTTATTTTTACTCCAGATAGGGATATACAATTGCTGAAGTTCATCCATGTGATCTTTAAATGTTTGCCATTGCCTATCCACCGTCAACCCTTTAAGTACCATTTGCCAGTCTATTCTAGCCAATTCACGCCTCAAACCATCGAAGTTACCTTTCCTTAAGTTCAGGACCCTAGTTTCTAAATTAACTGTGTCACTCTTCATCCTAATAAATAATTCTACCATGTTATGATCACTCTTCCCCAAGGGGTCTCGCACAACTAGATTGCTAATTAGTCCTTTCTCATTACACATCACCCTGTCTAGGATGGCCAGCTCTCTGGTTCGTTCCTTGACATATTGGTCTGGAAAACCATCCCTAATACACTCCAGGAAATCCTCCTCCACCACATTGCTACCAGTTTGGTTAGCCCAATCAATATGTCGATTAAAGTCACCCATGATAACTACTGTACCTTTATTGCATGCATCCCTTATTTCTTGTTTGATGCTGTCCCCAACCTTACTACTATTGTTTGGTGGTCTGTACACAACTCCCACTAGCATTTTCTGCCCCTTGGTATTCCGCAGCTCCACCTATACTGATTCCACATTATCCAAGCTAATGTCCTTTCTTACGATTGCATTAATTTCCTCTTTAACCAGCAATTCAACCCTGCCTCCTTTTCCTTCCTGTCTATCATTCCTAAATGTTGAATACCCCAGGACGTTGAGTTCCCAGCCTTGGTCACCCTGGAACCATGTCTCCGTGATGCCAATTACAAAATACCTGTTAACTGCTATCTGCGCAGTTAATTCGTCCACCTTATTCCGAATACTCCTCGCATTGAGGCACAGAGCCTTCAGGCTTGTCTTTCTAACACACTTTGCCCCTTTAGAATTTTGCTGTAATGTGGACCTTTGTGCATTTTGCCTTAGGTTTCCCTGCCCTCCACTTTTACTTTTCTTCTTTCTATCTTTTGCTTCTGCCCCCATTCTATTTCCCTGTGTCTCCAAGCATAGGTTCCCATCCCCCTGTCATATTAGTTTAACTCCTCCCCAACAGCACTAGCAAACACTCCCCCTAGGACATTGGTTCCAGCCCTGCCCAGGTGCAGACCGTCCGGTTTGTACTGGTCCCACCTCCCCCAGAACTGGTTCCAATGTCCCAGGAATTTGAATCCCTCCCTGCTGCACCACTCCTCAAGCCACGTATTCATCTGAGCTATCCTGCGATTCTGACTCTGACTAGCATGTGGCATTGGTAGCAATCCTGTGATTACTACTTTTGAGGTCCTACTTTTTAATTTAGCTTCTTTTTTTACCTATATCGTTGGTACCTATATGCACCACGACAACTGGCTGTTCACCCTCCCTTTTCAGAATGCCCTGCACCCGCTCCGCCATACCATTTGCCTTCTTCTCCGCCTGCTGTACCTGCATGCCAACTTTCAATGACTGATATACCATGACATCCAGGTCTCATTGCACCTCCTCTTTTCCTAATCTGACGCCATTCAGATAATATTCTGCTTTCGTGTTTTTGCCACCAAAGTGGATAACCTCACATTTATCCACATTATACTGCATCTGCCATGCGTTTTCCCACTTGCCTAAGCTGTCCAAGTCACCCTGCAGCCTCTTAGCATACTCAGCACAGCTCACACCGCCAGCCAGCTTAATGTCATCTGCAAGCTTGGAGATATTATACTCAATTCCTTCATGTAAATCATTAATAAATGTTGTAAGTAGCTGGGGTCCCCGCACTGAGCCCTGCGGCACCCCACTAGTCACTGCCTGTCATTCTGAAAAGGACCCATTTCTCCCAACTCTCTGCTTCCCGTCTGCAACCAGTTCTCGATCCATGTCAGTACATTACCCCCAATACCATGTGCTTTAATTTTGCACACCAATCTCTTGTGTGGGACCTTTCAAAAGCCTTTTGAAAGTCCAAATACAGCAGATCCACTTGTTCTCCCTTGTCCACTCTACTAGTTACATCCTCAAAAAATTCCCGAAGATTTGTCAAGTATGATTTCCCTTTCATAAATCCATGCTGACTTGGACCGATCCTGTCACTGCTTTCCAAATGCGCTGCTATTTCATCTTTAATAATTGATTCCAACATTTTCCCCACTACTGATGTCAGGCTAACCGGTCTATAATTACCTGTTTTCTCTCTCCCTCCTTTCTCAAAAACCGATGTTATATTAGCTACCCTCCAGTCCATAAGAACTGATCCAGAGTCGATAAACTGTTGGAAAATGATCACCAATGCATCCACTATTTCTCAGGCTACTACCTTAAGTATTCTGGGATGCAGACTATCAGGCACCAGGGATTTATCGACCTTCAATCCCATCAATTTCCCTAACACAATTTCACGCCTAATAAGGATTTCCTTCAGTTCCTCCTTCTCACTAGACCCTCGGTCCCCTAGTAGTTCCTCTTCCTTCAATCTAATGCTATCCTTAATTTTTTTAGTTAGCCGCGGATGGATCACTTTTCCTGTGTAGTTTTTGTTTCTCAATGGAATGTATTTTTGTTGAGAATTATGAATTATTTCTTTTAACGCTAGCTGCTGCTCATCTATTGCCAGACCTTTGAAACTATTTTTCCAATCTTCCTTAGCCAACTTGCCCTTCATACCTATGTAATTGGCTTTACTTAAGTTTAAGACTCTCGTTTCAGACTTAGGCAAGTCACTCTCAAATGTACCGTTAAATTATATCATATTATGACCACTCTGCCCCAGAGGATCCTTTACTTTGAGATTGCTAATTAACCCTGGCTCATTACACAATACAAGATCTAATATAGCCTGTTCCTTGCTCCAGTTCTTTCCTGCTGCCTGTTCTTATGCGCCAGCTTCTCCTGCAAGAAAGATTGAAGAGTGTCAGTGAGTGTTGCGCAATATGTTTATGTGATGTGCTGCCATGGTTGAATAGCTGCCAGTGTGTATGAGTTTCGAGTTGTAGGTATGAGGCTTAAAGCACGGCTAAGTGTGTGAGGGTGATGTAAAAATATGAATTGAAGGGTTGATTATTGATTGGTAGAGATTGTTGGTAGGTGGGTGATGTGGATGCAATGAATTGAGCAGTGGATGAGGCTGGTGATGCAGTTGTTAGGATATACTATTTGAAGATGAACTCACTCACCTTGACAACTTCTGTCAGATCATTAAGCTTCTTCCTGCACAGCATCCATGTTTTTGGAATAACATTCCTGGCATTGATCTCCACCATTACTTGCTTTCATTGCTGCCTAAGCATATGTCTGGAGGGACTCCTGCAGATACAGGATGTCTCTTCTTCTTTCCACCTCTTCCACCAAGACTTCCAGTGCATTGTCTGGAAACCTTGGTGCATGCTCTCTCGTATGTTCAGCCATTGTTCAAAGTATCACAGCCCAGATTTACTTTTGAAAAAACTCCCACCTCTTCTTGCCACCACAACGTATCTCCCCTTTAAGAGGTGCAGTCTGCCTTTAAGAAGTGCTAGCCACTCGCGATATCGAGCCCCCTGCTGATGCATGCAGCCAATGAACAGTGCGGTGAACACTGGCATCAATTTAATGTGATGCCTGCAACACAATGAACGGGCATGGATTAATTAATGAATGAATGAATGATGAGAATGAGGAACTGGCTACCACAGAGAGTAGTTGAGGTAAATGGTATAGATGCATTTAAGGGGAAACTAGATAAGCATATGAGGGAGAAGGGAATAAAGGGTTATGCTGATGAGAAAGGATGGGAGGAGGCTCGAGTGGAGCATAACAGCCAGCATAGACCTGTTGGGCCAAATAGCATGTTTCTGCACTGTATACTCTATGCAATTCTATGTAATCGTATATCGAGTGTCACAATCTCCACTCCCGTTTTCGCGGGTTGGACAATTTCCCCCCCATTTTCGTCCAACACCCTTTCAGACAATGTACTGTAGACTATGACAACTCGCTGTGTAAAAAAAACCTCCTCATCTCATCTCTGGTTCTTTTGCTGAATACCTTAAATCGGTGTCCTCCGGTTGCTGACCCTTCTGCCACTGAGAACAGTTTCTCCTTATTTAGTCTCTCAAAACCCATCACAATTTTGAACCCCTCAAATAAATCTCATCTTAACCTTCTCTGCAACTCTGTAAAGTGTGCGGTAGTTTTTATGGGGGTTGCTATCATATTCCCTTCCAGGAAGGAGTCCAGATCGCCATGTACTCTTTCAGTTTTAGGCAGAGACCAAATATCACTCAAACAGGTCTTGAAATACTTATGCAAATTTTGTGCAAGCTGGAACTCATGCAAATACAGATTTTGCAATAAAGGAAAAGATGCAAGAAGGTTATAGATCCTTTGAAGAATATATCAAACCTCTTGAGGTATTGCACATTTATTCTGTTTTATTTTTCAACAGTAGAAGTATACATCATATGATTTATGTGGGTGATGCATAATAGAACAATAGATTCAACCCTCCAGCCATTAACAGTTGCAATGATGTTTCCCTACACCTTTCTGTGATGGTGCTGGTGGCCTGACTCGAGCACTGATTTATTGCTGTGGAAATCTGCAGTGTGTATTTTAACCTGATTAACAGAAAGTGTTAGAAATGCTCTGCAGCAATGTTCCCTTTAAGCTGCACAGCTGTGCATCATTTCAGGGCTCCCGCGCAGCCAGTAAGCTGGCTTTTAAATTGAAAAAAAAATGACAATGCGCAGACTGATTAATAAGCCATGCAGACCATTAAAGTGACCACGCGGCCCCCCAAAAATTATGGGGAACAGTGCTCAGCAGGTCGTGCTGCATCTGTGGAGAAAGAAATACAGTTAACATTTCTGTTCTGATTAAAGGTCTCTCTCCACTGATACGGCTTAACCTGTTGAGTGTTTCCAACATTTTCTGTTTTTATTTTAGATTTCCAGCATTCACAGTATTTTGCTTTGATTTGCTTTTGTCAGCTGCGGCTCAGTGAGTAGCACTTACGTCTCTGAGACAGAAGGTTGTGGGTTCAAGTCCCATTCCAGGGACCTGAACACCTAAATCTAGGCCGACACTCCAGTGCAGTGCAGTGCTGAGGGAGTGCTGCACTGTTGTAGGTGCCGTCTTTCGGATGAGACATTAAAACTGAGGTCCCATCTGCTCTCTCAGGTGGATGTAAAAAATCCCATGGCACTATTTCAAAGAAGAGCAGGGGAGTTATCCCCAGTGTCCAAGCCAATATGTATCCCTCAATCAACATAATAAAAAAACAGATTATCTGGCCATTATCACATTGCTGTGGGAGCTTGCTTGTGCACAAATTGGCTGCCATGTTTCCTACATTACAACAGTGACTACAGTCCAAAAGTACTTCATTGGCTGTAAAGCACTTTGAGACGGTCGTGAAAGGTGCTATATAAATCCAAGTCTTTTTTTTATTTTAGTATTAAAAACATTTATATCAAATAATGATCTGATGTATACTCCGACTCTAGTCTATCACAAGTCCAATCAGACAGCACACTGTTTGATGTTCACTTAATATGCATGAACAAAGACTTTTTTTGTTTGACTGCGTATGCATCCCAGATTGGTGGGACACAAAAAATTGCATTGCATGGAAGGACATATTATTCCTCACAAAAACAACAGTATTTTTTAAAAGAGAGTGGTGTATTTGAATCAGGCGTAGTTTTGAATCCGGGTCTTTGCAAAAACCGCAAATTGGCTCATTTTTTTTACCGCTTTAATATTTAATTCATTTTACCGTTGATTCTTACTGCCAATCAATTTGGTCTGGGTGTCACGCTGAGGGCGAGGTTTGTGAGTTCTCAGCTGGGCCACAAGGTGGCGCACCTCTTACAGAAAGAGTGCCGATAGGGAACCAACATTTACTGGATTATCCCACTGTAAGCCGATACTATTGGAAGCGGTTGTAGGAGTGTTTGCGGAGATGTAAATTCTTACAAAGGAAAAGGCAACAAATGTAGGACTGGTGAGTTTTCTCACATAACTTGCATAATGTGGGAAAGGAATCACAAAATAGGATGCTGTATAATATACCGTAAAAGTGGAAATATAATCATGTAACAAAACTAACAAAACTATCTAAAGGAACAATATTTTAAACAAAAAAAGACCCATAAAACACCAAATAAATACACTGATCTTAGAGCTAATTTGTGTCACATTTTACTGCCTGGACAGAATGATCTACAGTGGCAAGTTTTCATGTAACCATAATTCAGATCTTAAACTGACACAATCTTGTTGAATAGCAATTATGTTTTAGTCTTAAACATTACTCATATCTATGTAATGTATGTAATGTAAGGTTTACACATTTTCACGATCGAGGCACAGCAAGAGGCCACGGACTAAAATGGTTCAAAAGAAACCTTTGGGATTGTTGGATGGGAGAAAAGGGCACCAGCCTGAGGCAGGTGGTGACTCATCACTGATTAATGCAATTTCTGCGGTCAGGAGCTAGGCCTGATTAAAAATCGAAACAAGGGGTTTGATACAATCAAGCTGAGGAGCCCCTGGATTGATTCGCTGGAGGGGGGAAACCAGTTCCCTATGGAGACTACAAGTCTGCGAAAACCCAGGACAACAAAGGATCCCATAAGGCATGGATAATGGGGCACAAAAGAAAAGGCAAAGATCTTTTGCCCTGTCGACTCCGTGTGCAAATTGTGGCCCATCACCCATCACCATAGCCATTCAAACAGATCAACACAGCCATCGAGACTGATCCAGACGCATTAACGGAAAAGCAGCCCAGCAGGAAATGTATTCATAAAATAGATATATATGTAAGAGCTGGGAACAACAGCTCAGAACAAGAAGGAAGACTACGATCGACAAACAGAACGAGAAGGAGGAACATCGGAGAGGAACAGCGGGTCAAGGAACAATGACCACGATCCTACAATCGACAACAGCAGCAACTGGCTGGATGGATGATTGTATGTTTTCGGGCAATTCTCTCAGAAGTCTTGTTCTGTAATTTTTAGTTGGTATTTGTGTAATAAAACTAACAGTTGGGTTTAAGCTTAAACTTTGCATTACGTGTAGTCCTTTCTGTTGTGTTCCTAACACAGATGAGACTGCACACAGGGAGGTTAAAGTAACAGTGACCTCAGTCTTTATTAAGACACTCCAGAGTGAGGAACAGGCTTTAGGGGCCGGCTTATATACAGTGCTCCCAAGGGATGCTGGGATCCATTGGGACTTCAGGGGATGCACTCCCTGGTGGCGGAACATGGGAGTGCATGCTTTACAGATAAACAACATCACTCCCTCCCCAAAGTCAAAGTGAAAACTATTTACAAGGTGAGGCGGTCGGGAGTCTTTCTTTCCCTGGTGGACTGCCTCGGTACAAATGTCTGTTCTGGTGTGTTGGCTGCGCCCTCGCTGGGCTGGCGTGTTGTTGGCCCTGCAGGGCTGTGAGGTGAGCCTGGCCTTGCTGGGCTGTTGGGCGTGATGGGTTCAATTTCCTGGTCCAGGGTGGTGTCGTGATCCTTTGGGTGTGTGTTGTGGGCTCGAAAAAGGTGGTGTCTGCTGTGGGTTGTTCAGGGCAGTCTGTGAACCGCAGCCTCGTTTGGTCCAGGTGCTTTCTGCAAATTTGTCCATTGTCTAGTTTGACGACCAAAACCATACTCCCTTCTTTAGCTATCACCGTGCCCACGATCCACTTGGGATCATGTCCATAGTTTAGCACATACACAGGGTCATTCAGATCAATTTTCCGTGATACAGTGGCGCGACCATCGTTCACATTTTGCTGCTACCGCCTGCTCTCTACCTGATCATGCAGGTTGAGGTGGACCGGTGAGAGTCTGGTTTTAAGTGTCCTTTTCATGAGTAGCTCAGCCGGGGGCACCCCTGTGAGTGAGTGAAGTCTCGTGCGGTAGCTGAGCAGTACTCAGGACAGGCAGGTTTGGAGTGAGCCTTCTGTGACTCGTTTAAGGCTCTGTTTGATTGATTGTACTGCCCGTTCTGCCTGGCCATTGGAGGCTGGTTTAAACGGGGCTGAGGTGACATGTTTGATCCCATTGCGGGTCATGAATTCTTTAAATTCGGCACTGGTGAAACATGGCCTGTTGTCACTGACCAATATGTCAGACAGGCCGTGGGTGGCAAACATGGCCCTCAGGCTTTCAATGGTGGCAGTGGCGGTGCTTCCCGACATTATTTCACATTCAATCCATTTTGAAAAAGCATCCGCCACCACCAGGAACATTTTACCAAGAAACGGGCCCGCATAGTCGACATGGATCGTCGACCATGGTCTGGAGGGCCAGGACCACAAACTTAGTGGTGCCTCTCTGGGCGCGTTGCTTAACTGAGCACACACGCGGCATTGCTGTACACAGGACTCTAAGTCAGACTCAATACCGGGCCACCACACATGGGATCTGGCTATCGCTTTCATCATTACTATACCTGGGTGTGTGCTGTGGAGATCTGAGATGAAAATCTCCCTGCCCTTTTTGGGTAGCACTACGCGGTTACCCTACAACAGGCAGTTTGCTTGAATGGGCAGCTTGACCTTTTGCCATTGGAAAGGCTTGATTAGCTCGTGCATTTCAATGGGGATGCTGGCCCAGCTCCCATGCAGTACACAGTTTTTTACTAGGGACAGCAGAGGATCTTGGCTGGTCCAAGTCCTAATCTGGCAGGCCGTGACAGATGATTTATCATTTTCAAATGCTTCCATGACCATCAACAAGTCTGCGGGCTGCGCCACCATCAACAAGTTTGCAGGCTGTGCCATTTCCACCCCCATGGTGGGCAATGGTAGCCGACTGAGACATCTGCACAGTTCACGGTGCCTGGCCTGTGGCGGATGGTATAGTTATACGCTGATAGCGCGAGTGCCCACCTTTGTATACAGGCTGAGGCATTAGTATTGATCCCCTTGTTTTCAGCGAATAGGGATATGAGGGGCTTGTGATCGGTTAAATTTGAGGCCAAACAAGTACTGATGCATTTTCTTTACCCTGAACACACACGCGAATGCCTCTTTCTCAATCATGCTGTAGACCCTCTCAGCCTTAGACAAGCTCCTGGAGGCATAGGCGACAGGTTGCAACTTCCCCGTAACATACACACCCGACTCCGTACGATGACGCAACACAAAAGGTTACTACAGAAGATAAAGGAACGCTGAGTCAAAGGAAATGTATTAGCATGGATAGAGAATTGGCTGGCTAACAGAAAGCAGAGAGTCGTGATAAATGGGTCCTTTTCGGGTGGGAAATCGGTGGTTAGTGGTGTGCCACAGGGATCAGTACTGGGACCGCAACTGTTTACAATATATATAGATGACCTGGAAGAGGGGACAGAGTGTAGTGTAACAAAATTTGCAGATGACACAAAGATTAGTGGAAAAGTGGGTTGTGTAGAGGACACAGAGAGGCTGCAAAGAGATTTAGATAGGTGAAGCGAATGGGCTAAGGTTTGGCAGATGGAATACAATGTTGGAAAATGTGAGGTCATCCACCTTGGAAAAAAAAAACAGTAAAAGGGAATATTATTTGAATGGGGAGAGATTACAACATGCTGTGGTGCAGAGGGACCTGGGGTTCCTTGTGTATGAAACTCTTTTAGAGTTTATCTGTAAAACAAAACATTAAACCGTGCCACCCGACCTGGATGACACACCAGACATTTACAAGGCCCTTTTTTTTCCTTTTTTTGGTTATTTTTTTTGTGTTTTTCTTTTTTTGGTTTTTTTTTGGGCACTAAAATCAAATTTTTTCCCTAGTGCCCCCTATAAAAGGGAAGGGGGACACTAAAAGCACCGGCAATTAAAACAAATTAAACTTTAAAATGTAAAATCAAATTAAAATTTGGTTTCCTTGTGCATGAATCCCAAAAAGTTAGTTTGCAGGTGCAGCAGTTAATCAGGAAGGTGAATGGAATGTTGGCCTTCATTGCGAGAGGGATGGAGTACAAAAGCAGGGAGGTCCTGCTGCAACTGTATAGGGTATTGGTGAGGCTGCACGTGGAGTACTGCGTGCAGTTTTGGTCACCTTACTTGAGGAAGGATATACTAGCTTTGGAGGGGGTACAGAGACGATTCACTAGGCTCATTCCAGAGATGAGGGGGTTACCTTATGATGATAGATTGAGTAGACTGGGTCTTTACTCGTTGGAGTTCAGAAAGATGAGGGGTGATCTTATGGAAACATTTAAAATAATGAAAGGGATAGACAAGATAGAGGCAGAGAGGTTGTTTCCACTGGTCGGGGAGACTAGAACTAGGGGGCACAGCCTCAAAATACGGGGGAGCAGGTTCGAGGGGCTAGATGGCCTACTCCTGTTCCTAATTCTTATGTTCTTATGTTCTTATCACATGCTAACACAAGTCTTTGACACGAGTTATACAATACAAGCAGCTTGTTGGAGCATAAAATGTTTCTGGATTTCTCAAAAGCAATGATTTGTTTTTTTCCCCATACACCATTCTCACCTTTATGCAATAACACATGTAAGGGCTCTGAGAGGGTGCATAACCCCGGTAGGAAGTTACCAAAATAGTTGAGGAGTCCCAGGAACGACCGCAACTCTGTGACATTCTGTGGCCTGGGCACGTTCCTGATAGCCTCTGTCTTGGCGTTTGTGGGTCGAATGCCGTCCGCCGTGATCTTTCTCCCCAAAAACTCCACTTCTGTTGCCATGAAGACGCATTTCGACCTCTTCAGCCGCAGCCCTATGCGATCCTGTTGCTGGAGGACCTCCTCCAGGTTTTGTATGTGCTCGACGGGGTGTCCTGACCCATGACTAATATGTCATCCTGAAAAACCACCGTGCGTGGTACTGACTTGAGTAGGCTCTCCATGTTTCTCTGGAAAGATGAGGGGTGATCTTATGGAAACATTTAAAATAATGAAAGGGATAGACAAGATAGAGGCAGAGAGGTTGTTTCCACTGGTCGAGGAGACTAGAACTAGGGGGCGCAGCCTCAAAATACGGGGGAGCAGGTTCGAGGGGCTAGATGGCCTACTCCTGTTCCTAATTCTTAGGTTCTTATGTTCTTATGTTCTTATCACATGCTAACGGGCATCTGTTGTAGATGAATAGTCCCTTGTGTGTGTTGATGCAGGTGAGGCCCTTCGAAGACTCCTCCAGCTCCTGTGTCATGTCGGCCGAAGTCAGGTCGAGCTTGGTGAATGTCTTGCCTCCTGCCAGTGTCACAAATAGGTCGACTGCCTTAGGTAGCGGGTATTGGTCCTGTAGTGAGAAATGATTAATAGTTACTATATAATCGCCGCAAATCCTGACCGTGCCATCACTTTTGAGTACTGGAACAATCGGGCTGGCCCACTTGCTGAATTCCACTGGGGAAATGATGCCCTCACGTTGCAGCCTGTCCAGCTCGATTTCCACTCTCTCCCTCATCATGTGAGGTGCCGCTTGAGCCTTGTGGTGAATGGGTCGTGCCTCTGGGACCAGGTGGATCCGCACCTTCGACCCGGAAAAGTTTCCAATGCCTGGCTCAAAAAGGGAAGGAAATTTGTTAAGAACCTGGGTACATGAGGCCTCATCGACATGTGATAGCGCTCGGATGTCATCCCAGTTCCAGCGGAATTTGCCGAGCCAGCTCCTTCCAAGCAGTGTGGGGCCATCGCCCGGGACAATCCAGAGTGGCAGTTCGTGCACCGTGCCCTCGTAGATGACCTTGACCATGGCGCTGCCAGGACAGTGATGAGCTCTTTGGTGTATGTTCTCAGTTTCATGTGGATGTGGCTCAGGGCTGGTCTGAGTGCCTTGTTGCACCACAGTTTCTCAAACATCTTTTTACTCATGGTGGATTGGCTAGCGCCAGTGTGCAGTTCCATGGCAACGGGTAAGTCATTCAATTTTACATTTAGCATTATAGGTCGATATTTCGTCGAAAATGTGTGCATCCCGTGTACTTCAGCATCTGCCTCCTCGCTCTAAGGCTCGAAATTGCTTTGATCCACCATGGACCAATCTTCCTCTGCCATGTGGTGGTTAGCAGATTTGACAGAGCTTGCAGCTCGTCTGCAAGCTCGTTGGAGGCACCCCATTGTTCCACAGCTCTTGCAAACATACCCTTTGAAGCGGCATGAATAGGCTGAATGGTACCCTCCACATCGCCAACAAGGTGTGAATTGCCTTGCATTCATCCTTTGTTGCGGACTCTGAGTCATCTGGATCACCTGAGGCCTGCTGGCAGTTACAGACTCGTGCTTTCTGCCCTGTACATTTCTGCTCGCAAACACAGTTCCAGTTAATTTAGGAACTTTGCTAGCACTTGTGTGCTGAGAGATTTGTTTGGTGTTATCACTGGTGGACAAAAATGCCTGTGCTATCGCAATGGCCTTACTGAGGGTCGGTGTCTCTACAGTCAGAAGTTTTGATAGGATGATCTCGTGGCCAATGCCCAGTACAAAAATGTCTCTGAGCATCTGCTCCAGGTAGCCATCAAACTCACATTGTCCTGCAAGTCGCCATAGCTCGGCGATGTAGCTCGCCACTTCCTGACCTTCAGATCGCTGGCACGTGTACAACCGATACCTCACCATCAGCATGCTCTCCCTTGGGTTATGATGCTCCCAACCCAATGTACACAGCTCCTCATATGACTTATCTGTGGGTTTCACCAGAGCCAGAAGATTCTTCATGAGGCTGTAGGTCGGTGCCCCGCAGACCGTGAGGAGGACCGCTCTCCTTTTTGCAGCACTTCCTTCTCCGTCCAGCTCGTTGGCTACAGAGTACTGGTCTAGCCGTTCGACATAGGCTTCCTGGTCCCCACCCTCCGCGAACTTCTCCAGGATGCCCACAGTTTGCTGCATCTTTGCGTAGGATTCGTATACTTGTTGCCAGTTGTTGTGTTCCTAACGCAGATAAGGCTGCACACAGGGAGGTTGAAGTAACAGTGACTTCAGTCTTTATTATGACACTCCAGAGTGAGGAACAGGCCTTGGGGGCAGGTTTATATACAGTGCTCCCAGTGCTGGGATCCCTTGGGACTTCAGGGGATGCGCTCGCTGGTGGCAGAACATGGGAGTGCATGCTATACTGATACACAACACTTTCTGTAATTCCCGAGGCCTATGAATCAAACCAGAGTGGAAAACGAACATCCTACAGTAATGCAGTGCAATTCTCTACACTCAAAGTACCATGCAGTAGTTATAATGATAAAATGTAAGTGGAATCTCATGGAATTTATCTCAGTTGTCAAATTCAAATAAATTATCATAAAGTTATACAGGTCTATTCTGAACGTTTAAAGCCTCATCAATGACAATCTGATTTTAACTCTTCCATATCAGATAATATAAGGGGCGATGTTAGCACTCCTCAACATGTCTTAATTTGCTCATACATGTCGTCAGAAATTTGTAATCAGCTGCTTTTGGGAGCAGCCTGAATTCTGTAGAAACCAGTACATTTTAACAATTTGCCTCTTAAGTAGCTGTCTCATGGACAATGGGCCTGATTTTAAAGAAAGGTGCTGGTTGCTCATAACTACTTTGTGAACTTAATAAAAGGACTTTCTATAGCTGATTTCCAAACGCACATAAGTGCAGGCCTGATTTATATGCTAATTAGGATACAGTGTCACAAACGTCGCATGAGCTTGTGATTGTATTATTTCCAGCACCACCAGGGTATTTTTAAAAATGTCATGCAAATACCTTGGCAACCTCGGGAGTAGCAAATGAAGATGATACAATCCATATGACAATGATCTGGTCATTAGACTAATTGGCAGAGACAGGTTTTAATTATTTTTCCCTTCTCATTATTCTTCACAAATCTCCTGTTTCCATCATTCATTAATTCCTATGCCAGTTTAACAGTGCCATAAGGGAAGCTTTGTATGGAGGATCAGCATGTCCATTCATATTATAAAATTAACACTAAGTCAGTCAGCTGCAATGAACCTATGCACTACCACAGCACTCAAGACCCATGCCATTCACAGTACGTAACTTCAATCGTTCATTTATACTGTAGGTATTGTTTCAAAATGGGTACCTGCTTAGAGAGGTGCAGAGTGGGCAGCACTGAGTTGCACTGTTAGCTCCACCTCATTCTTTCTCTTTGATGCATGCGGAAAATTCTACTCACCGTCAACTAAAATGACGGTTTAAATCTTTCCAAGTTTAAAACATGTAAAATTAACTTTTTGAAGTTCGCATAGCACCAGCTGTAGCTATACTGCTGCCAATGCAAAGTTAAACCAGTTTGAAACTGCCTACTTGAGGTGGTTCAAAGTCAGCTGCCCTAATCGTCAGGTGACATAATTCCCCCGGTTATACTGCAGCTTTTGTGCTGATACCATATGAAAACATCCTTACAGCTGTAGGGTAATGGAGACTGATATTAGCCCTGAAATCCCGGTTCTCTGCTTCCCGAGGGCTTACCTTTTCCTGCTGCACCCACCAACGATCCCAGTCCTGAGGCCTCCTCTCCCTGCGCATCGGAGCGCGTGCACCTCTGGACACCCGTATGCTGGAGCTGGAGTCACATGGCACTGGGCAGCCAAACCAGATAAAGTATTTTCTCATTCATAATAATGGGAATTCCATAAGTAGGATTGTTTATTATTATGATTGAGAACCCCTCCCCCCCAAACACCAAAACACCAATAAAAAATAGGGGGGAAAAAAATCGCATTTTTAACATTAATTTAAATTAAAGTTAATAAATTTCTTAGAAAAAAAATATTTTTCTGATTTTTTACGTTAAAATTTATAGTTATGGTTTAAAATAAACCCTGAGTGGGCAGGGTTGTTAACATTAATATGTGTTTTTTAAATTTTATTTTTATATGTTTTTGTATGTTTTAAAACTCTTACCCTGGTAAAAGTAGGTTATGCGTCTGCTTTTACCAGGCGCAAGAGTTTTCAGTAAATTCGCTGGGCAAGAGATGGGTAACTAGAGCTTGACAGATCGGAAAAGCCAGTTTTCAGTGCATGCGCATCGTGCGCCGAAAACCAGTATTTGCAATGCCTTCCCGGGTCCGTATACACTCTGTACAGCCCTGGGGAGGCCGTGATTTTTGCCCCATTATGACACTGACAAGCGGGCAAGCTAGCCCTCTCTCACCCTTGGCTAGGCAAATTGTGGGATTCCATGGGATTGTTTGAATATCCTCGTTTGAAGCTCATATATGAAAGGGCTGAAAGTAACAATCTTTAATAGTCTTGATAAAAGAAGGAAAATTATTTAAATTATCATCTTTTCGCTGTTGCTCCTCAATACCAAATTGGTGGCTTGTCATTGCCTAATGACCAATAAACCAGTATTGCAAAAAAACACACACATGGTCCTTTGAAGCAATAAATTAAGATGTACTGCCTCCAGTGCAGTCAATTTATTTTATTACAGTTAATTTAAACTCATTTGCATGATGTTACAATTATATGTAGTATAAATAATTATTTCACTCAAAGTATTCCTAACTCTTTAACTGAAAATTAAATGGGGGCAAAATAGCTTGTTTAGAAGCTGCAACCAATGAAGCAATTAAGAACTAAAGCTGCTTGTTACCGACACCGAAATAACTCTCCAGAGATTAAAATATTTTCCACGTATGAATATTTGACAATATCCTCCAAATGTAAATTTCTAAAAGAAACCAAACAGTGAAGAAATACAATCATGACAAACTTTTTGAATGCCCGCAGTCTGTCCTGGAAAACTCGGACATATTTGACGAAAGAAAAATTTCAATTATCCAATAATTGGAATTAAGCCAAGCACATAGCACAACAAAGTGGTCATTTAGAGTTAAAAATTATGTGAATTATCCGAGAATCTGAATTGAGCAACGTTGAATTAAGAAGCGTAGACTGTATAATTGTCATCAGTAGTTTTTCACTCAAGAAGTTTGGATTGGGGGATGAGGGATAAGCCTCAATTTTGACAGGTTCAGCATAGTGGTGGTCTCGGATCTGCCATCCATTATACATCCTGTCCAATGTGGCTTTCAGCTGAAGAGAACGGAAAGAAAATTCGGTCGGGTGCATAACAGGCATCCGAATCGATACTGTCAGTTTTACACCCCTGTCAAAGATGAACACTGTCCCCATGGAGTTGATAGTGCCTTCTTTTTCATTTTTGTTGCTGGGTAAAGCTTATAATAAAAATGTAATAGCTCGAGGTACATTAAATGCAGAATATGCACTTTGCAGTATCAGATTTCCTAAAAATAAAAACTCGTATTGTCGTAGGCAGAAACTGAAATCACGCAGTTACTTCTTCAATTCAGGCATATTTAATGCGAAGAAAATGAAAGGTGCAGAGGAGGAAGAGGAGGAGTTGTTGCTGAACTGGCAGTTAAGAGTTTATAATGGACATCCTCCATTCATCTGAAATGGCAGCCTACGCTTCCCTTTGGTAGATCACTCCGGGATGTGAATATTGGGATCAGATTTCAGATCTGTCAGAATGTGCCCAAACTGTGGTGTTAAAGAAGAATATTACCCCGTTATCACAAACAACAGAGGATCTTCTGAGTTCCAGTATAATTTGAGTAGAATACAGTTGCACTAATAAGGACTTGCATTTATGCAACCCCTTTAACATAGGGGAAAAAAAACATTTCAAAGCATTTCGCAAAAGTTTAAGAAGACAAAAATGGATACAAAGTCAAAAGAGGAGATATTTGGAGAGGTGACCAAAAGCTCGGTCATAGTATGAGCATTACTCAGTGTGTGTCCTAGGTCCACTGACACCTGATTTGAAATACTAACAAATTGATCCTGCACTATGTGAGAAAGTGTACTGTGTATGCAGCATTGCCCATGGAGCAGTTGGGGAATTTAGAACATGTATCTGTATAATAGATTGCATAGAAAAGCATAAATTGAATTTCTGTCCTCTAAATACAATGAAATATTTTGTTAATAGAGCTCCATATACCTTTATTTGCTTCTTCAACAGGGAGCAATAAAATCTCGTTCCCAAGTGATTTTGGCATAAAAGGTACCAAGCTGTCTCTGTGACTGGAAGAACACCACGAATACTGAGTCCTCTAAGGATACCAGATGAACCCTGGCTTTGTT